>NC_059482.1:14549438-15919438 GCF_018139145.2 Gymnogyps californianus
GGATGTTAATCCTCTTTAAAAGAATATTGCTGTAGCCATTTTACAGAACCTCAAACTCCATGAGCAAATCAGAGTGATACAAAAATAGAACACAGAAATTTCAGACTCAGACCTATTGATCTGGGGCACCATCCAATCACCAAAGGAAAAAAAAAAATGCAATTCCACTTCTTGTTCAACCATTTCTTAATTACTTTGTGCATGTCACAGAAATCCCATTAGTTGTATCATGCCTCACCTGAAACTCAAAATGCCCAATCCCTCAGTTCAAAGACCGCTCAAGATGCTCTGTGAGTTCAGCAGCAAAGGATTTCCCTCAATAATTTATGAGGAGTTTAAAGTAAAAGACTATATCTCCCTCAGCTACATAACTCAATTCTGTCTACAGAAGCTCAACATTTATTTGCTACACATTCATAAGGACTACTTAGTATCTGTTCAACAGACATTCAGCTACAAAACTAGTACTTTCCAGAAACACATACTTTTAGTTTGTCTCTACCAAGATGATAGGCCCACCTCTTCATAACATAAATACATTATTAGCATTGTGTTTCCTAAACTTAGTACTGGAGCTGACAGCACAACAGAAGTTTAAACCCATGATCTGGTTCGTTATTTTTTTATTTCCTTCCTGCTTTGCACTTGTGACTGTCAATTCTCCCTGGTCTTGTGACAGGTCTCAGTGACATACAGATGTGCCACATCAAGAAGACAGTCTTAGAACAGTATAGTTATAAAATGAAATGTAAGCAGTTTTCTGATGCTCCTTCATACAGGGTGATTACCTTTTCCTTCAGGTGCATATCTGCAGGGAACAGGATAAAAGAATGACCCTTCTCACAGGCTTTGCACAAAACCTCCAGAGTGCCACAAGCAAAGCGTTCAAAGCTGCAGATGTCCTTACAGAAAGAGACATTCCCAGCGGCTCCCTAAAGGATTGGTATGGCTAGCGCTTTTGCTGTTAACAGCCTTTTTTACCCACCATTATTGTTTCTACGATGAAAAGTTTTGTTTCAATAACTGTTTTCCATAGTCAATAAGTGCAAGACAAATTTGTAGGCTTATATGCATTTTCATTTTAATGAAGAGTCACTCCAGTTTGCATTCAAATTGATTTTTTTAATGGTAAATATTTTATTTTAGATTAACTGTGAATAATTCTTAATCTCATTACTATCAATAGAATTCAGTACTTGAGAGAGGAAAATTATGCACTTCATCTGGTTAAAAAATAAAACTTCCTTTGGTTATGGGTTATTAAATTTTACTTGAACCCAGAGCAATCAACACTGAGTTTCAATAAATTGTTCATTCCCAGTGTTAGAGGCCTGCAAGTTGATGGAAGGAGTACATTAATATTCAGGAAAGCTTTATAGTTTTCTTGCCACCTAAAAGGTTCCCTTTACCTAGCTACCGCATCTGAGTGCCTTTTATCTTCTGATTGAAATCTGTTTCTTTGAATAAGGCAACACACTTCACTGTTGCAACTAATGTGTGTAAGGCAAGGACAACTAGGAAGAATAGCCAGCTCCACACTATGGAGAAACCTCAGCGCCAATCTGAGTTGACTTGCTGACTGAGTTAAAGGAAGTTTCTGTTTGTTTTTCTTGGTTCGCTTTAACTTTATAATGCAACTCCACACGTGGCTTCTTATGCCACCAAAAGATAATTGGTTGAAGATCAATAGGCTGCAAGGATTCTCAACACTTTTCTGTCACTTTTACCAGCATATAAAGGAAAATGGCATACTGCTACTTTGATACTTTTACTCCAACTAAAATTTTGCCTGCAAGGGTCAGACATGCTGGACTTCTGATCATTGAACTGGTTTTATGCTTTGTCTCGTTAGAATACTATAATGTAATATTTGTTTCAATGGCTCACTTTGACCAAAGAAAATGAAAAGTAAAAGGAAAATGAAGGAAGATCATGGCATTTAAGGAGATGCATTGTACTGTCTAATGAGACCATCAGACTTGCAGTAGTTTGACACCACTAAATCAGAATATTTTAGCTATCTACCATTAATTCATTTCAGTTACACTTACCTTGTTTCCTGCTTTAACTGAAAAATCTAAGTTATTTCCTTGCTTTTCTTTTGCAACTTGAAGAAGCTGAAATCTCGTTTCTAGATTAATCAACATCTCAGTGTGAAACAGTGAAAAGTGAGAGAAGCAAGCACGGGTCACTGCATTGTGAAACCAATGTTTAACTCATGATCACATCAAATGGATCCTAAGCATTTCCTTTTGTTATGGGCAGCACAGAATTTCTTCCTCAGCTCTTACTTTTAAATGAGATTCGTATTTCATAAAAACCATTATTTTTTAAATAAAGAACAAACTGCTAAAGGTTTTTATCAGAGCCTGCTGAGAAATATTCAGACAAGTTACAGGTCAAACCATTCCCCCCCAATCTCATACACTGACAAAACAAATGTGGATGAAAATGAAGACTTCTGCAGTAATTTTGCCACATGGATTCTCTATAGATTCTCTATAACCCTGACTGCAACTGTTACTAAAGAAAACCTAAACAGTGGACTTTTTTGTGTCCATTAGCACATGGATTTGCACTGTAACCTTTTAAGAAGCTGAGAATAAACAAGCTTTACCTTCTCTTTGCCGAACAAAAAGAGCCACTTAACATGACACAGATTTAAATGTGGATGAAATTTCAGGTGATATATACAGCCATATTTTGTTATACAAAGTAAATGAAGATACTTGTTTTGAAGTAAAAGTATCAGCCACGACATAGACATGAAGGAAAGACAGCAGAGGAGGATTTAAACAGCAGCCACAACTTGAACTCAATATATCAAGGATTTGAACACCCTCAAAGCAGTGCTTTCTTACAGGGTTACAACCGTAAGGTCAGACAGACTTTGCTCTGAATAAGAATATAGGAAGGGTTACTAGGTCAGACAAAAGGCACATCTACAGTCCAGCATCCCTTCTCAGTAGTAAGAACAGGGTTAGCATACAATGATGCTTCCTCAAATATTCTTCTAACAAATTGCAGCTCAGAGGATTCCTGAGCAAAAGATGATGTCACTATACTTAATTTTGAGAACAAACTTTCCCGTCAGTTTATCCAATCACATTCTGAAGCCATTTATCCACAGCTTCTAGGCACTTGAGTTCTTCAGCTGCTACCAGGTTTTCTGAAAAAATCTCCTTTTCTTTTGAATATAATTCTATCTGATGTCCTCCACCCCTTATGTTGAAAGTGACTGTCGAGGTGGCATTAATTCCTCTGTCTGCAAAGTCCTAGTCTTAGTTTTTCTTTTCATATCCTTCTACTCAGCTTCATTTCAGATTCTTTCCTAACCCATGAAATATAGCATTGGGCAAATTTGCTACATTTAGAAAAAAAAACATTCATCTTTCAAATTGCAACAATGCAGGTACTCAAAATGTGTAAGGTAGTGAACAGAGCAAAAGACTCCAAGAGTTCTGAAGGAAGGTGTAAGTTAATCAGAGTGAGAGTGCAGGAGGCCAGTCATATCTCTTCTCTCACTGGTTCTCTACTGGTGAAAGGGCTGTGGAAAAGGAAGAGTTGGCATTAGCCACCCTCCCTCAGCCCCTAGAGGTTAGCTAAGTCTCCCACACAACAAACTTGAATGATTGTATTACAGCAAAGACTAAGTGTTCAGGTTTGGACAGAGCCTCATCACTGACAACATGATACTCACTGGGGCTACAGCAATGCAAACATTAAATACTATCTGCAGTTGAGCTACTGTTGCCTAGTCTCAAAGTATATAAACTTGGAAAAATCACTTTCACAAAAAAGCTTGCTTAAAGGAGGAAAGAAATTTTTCTTAAAAATAACCATGTACACATAGATACTAAATTAACAGCTATACATCATGAGTCATGTAAGAGAAAGAATGGTGCAGTATGAAAATAAGAGTTTGAAGATGTAGAATTAGAACCCTACTCCACTAAAACTTCCTGCATTTCCTCTAAACACCTCACTGTGCTTCATCTATTACTTCAGAAACATGGATTACTTCCCTCACAACATGTGGAAGAGGGAAAAGAAATAAATTTCTGATTAAGTCTTCTGGAACTACAGTAATGGAACCCAGAATTCTCTAATAAAAGTAATCACAGAAGCTGTTGAAATATTTAAGACCACGGTAAGTTTCTACTTAACTTTTAGTCTGAAATCAAGTATTTTCTAGGATGTTTCAAGTGTCAGTATGGTTCTTCTGTTGTGCTATAGCTAAAGTTTAGCTAAAGATAGCTTTCATTTTTTCAAAGAAAATAATTTCCTCTTTCTCCTAAGAGTTTGTTTCTTCAGTATTTCAGAAATGACTATCATCATTTGTCATTAGCTACACAGATAAAGGTAGGTATCTGCTTTGTCATGTTACGATTTGCAGATTCCCTTAAATCCTTGCATGGAAGTGTTTCACTTCACTGCTGTCACGTATTCCTAACAACTCATGAGCTTCACTAAATGTCAAGGTTTCAATCTTTCTGTGACTCATCTTGGATAATTCTTTTTAAGGTAACTCTGACTTCTGCATACCAAGCTCTGTGAGCTGCATGCATTCCTGTACAGAAAGCAGTTAAGCAAAAATCTCTCAGCCTCAGCTAAATGCTTATGACATACTGTGCAGGGAAGATTGACACAAAACACTCCCTCCAGGCGCTTCATTCTGTTCTCTTTATCTTTAGGGGATTTTTCCCCACTTACTTGGTTAGTACTAGACCTTTGATGCAACAGTGACTATTGTTCTGGCACATGTTCTGCAGAGACTTTAATTTGGTAACAAAACAGGTTCCTTTAAGGATTAACATTTATAAATCTAAACAAACAGCATGCTGTCTACTGAAAGGTCTGGATGCTAGAAATCTTGTAATACACACCTCAGGTGAAAAATGCATGCAAACCAAGGTTTCTAGAGAGAGAAAGTATCTTTTACTAGAGCCCCATGATACAGCTCTTCAGAAATCACTATTTAAATATTTTCTTTTTCATTACATCAGCCTTTGCTCCCTAGAAGATAACACGATACCAGACAATTCCAAATCAGACACAGTGATAAACCAGTTTATTTCCTGGAAATTGAACCAGATTCAGATCACATTGCCCTATTCTATTGTAATCACTAAAATCCAAAGACTCCCAATAGCAAATCAATTCATATGATGACTACATTTAGACTAGTAAGCCTACCTGTTGCAGGTTTCTGATCCCAAGCTAGTTATGCTTAAAAGGTGAAATCATATTTCCAGACTGTCTTTTATGAAATATTGTATATACTGTAAGCTCACAAAAATCTACCATATCCCCCTCCTTTCCTTATTCTCATTCTTGTGATAGCAGGTATCTACTTGTTTCATGCATTAAAAGAATCCTTTGAATTTGAATTTAACTAAATAGCACATCTTCCGAAACCATTATAGGCACTTGTAATACTAGCAGCAAAAGCAGAAGCATTTTTTCCCTGTTTCTGAAGTATGGGATAACAATACCACAGTTGTAAATCCTAAAGCATTAAATTCATATTTATATTCATATATTTGAAGATTCTGGACATAATGAAGGTTTTGTACCATTAGGCCTCTGATAACATAACTACATGGTCTATATGGAGCTTAATAGTGTTATAAGATTTTCTTTCAACACAGTGGTGCATAAGGATATTAATATGCAGAAAGTGGGAAGTACATCACACAGAAACATGAATCAACTTTTTTATTTTTACAGGTTCAAACTATTTCCAGTCAGTTAATGACTTACAGAAGTTAAAAGAGCTAAGAGTGCATATGTGCCCTGATCAGGCTTCTGTTGTGCTGTAAGACAGATGACCACAAACCCCTATCCTGAAAGCACCCCTTAAATATAGTCAGGAGATAACTGCTTTATCTAACAGGATTCACTCATACTGCTAGGTGCTTTCAGGAGAGGGGTTCCTAGCCTCTCCTCTAACAGTTCCCATTTCAGGAAAGGAACCATGGAGCTCATCCTCTCACATGAGAGTAGGGAATGTAACCCCCCCCCTCCCCCTTAGGCTTCTGAAGAACTGAAGCCCAAAACCATATAGCATCACCTACTTCAGACTTACAAAATGTTTGTTGCATATTTTATTTAAATTATTCAATGATTATTGTCCTCCACAGCTGAGGGACAACAAAACTACATGAACAGGCATAGAGGACAATTGCACTCCTTTCATACATGCATCAGATAAAACCCCCAGTTTTTCTGAGGAGCACCTGGAGTTTCCTTACCTGCTTCTCCAATCAAACAGTACTTCCAAGTGAGAGAGGCTATAAACCCCATAAGGGACAGGAAGAGGAAGAAGTGGAGAAAAAGTAGCATGCACTCCACTTTCTTTCTGCTGGTTTTGAGTCAACAGTCTGCTCCACCTCAAAGACAATTACCATCTCTTGCATAATTCAGAGTGGATGGTCGTCTTCCTCCTAAATAGAGAAATCCAAAAGTTTTGGCTTACTACTTAGGTATAAAAGGTTAGATACAACCATGCACTGCTTTGTTACAACAGATGACATGACTTGGGCCCAAAGCATTAATCCTGAAGTACTACAAGCAAGTTAGTTAAACAGATCCCCATCACCACATTTGTAACCAAGATGAATAGTGCAAATGCAATGACAAAGCTAAATTGGGCAAGGATAGGTAGACCAGCATTTCATTAAAAAAAAAAAAAAATCAACTAAGTACGGTATTCATTGTCTGTCTTCTAACCTTTCAAGTGCTAGATTCCATAGTCCTTTCCACTGCAAATAGTTCTGCTTGTTTCAACAGGCTAAATTCTTTTCCATGTGTCCACTCATGGCAGACATATTCAGCATTAAAGCTTTCCTTCAAGCCTTTCCCACTCAATCTACAGACAATTTTAGTATATAAAGGCTTAACACTGGTTGAAGCACAGAAGTGAACTTCATAAAGAGACTAAATTTCAGTCACAGACCTAAGGACAATTGTTCAGTCTTTTCCAGGTAGTCCCACACAGACTTGCACCATGGAATATGCTCAGCATGCTGTGTTAACTACCAAGACATTGGTCCTTCTCAAGATCCCCCACAAGTTTACAGCTAGCAACTACAAAAAGGGGCATATACTGAAACTATGATTAGTGTAAGGCTTATATATCCAATTACATGAGTACACATTACATGCTTTTGTCAGAAAACAGCATTCTAAAAAGTAGTCTCATTAGAGCTGCACACCTGCTGTCAACCTAAGCTAAATCTACGCATAACTTTCAAAGTAAGTTTCAAGTCCTATATTAATCTATTTAATCTATATTCACAGAAAAGCAGACATGCTAATCTTACAGGACACAGACTATTTCCACATGCTAGTCAGGACTGTCCAATACCCACAAACAATGACTGAACCAGGGAGCATCAACTAAGTAATTTTCAAGACAAGCACATTCATCATTTGTGAAACTTCTAGCATAAAGTCTCTTGGGTATGACCCAGGTCCTGCTAATCCTGCCCTGTGCACACACACTGGATTGTGAATTCTATAGCAATATCTCATTTCAAATTAGGGGACAGTGAAATGCTCCACAGAAAAAATGCTCACAAAAGAGTTTTCTCCTGCAAGCCAATTATTTTTAGTTAGGCAATTACTCAACACAGCCTTCAGTCTCAATACTCTTCTCAAGATATTAAAATTAGAATAAAACTAACAGTCTTTTCTCAGTACACCTACACTGGCTCTCAGTACATCTACATTGGGAAAGCTAGATCTGATTACAGCACATTCCAGTGTCAGTTTGACCTGGTTAGCATAGTGAACAAAGAAGCAGTGGCATGGGCTTTAACATGGGCTAGCAACCAGTCTTCCCCTCTTGAGATGTTAGGTGCATGCTCTGATTGCTAACTCAAGCCATAGGAACACAATATCTATAGACTCATGCTTTATCCTGGCCCATGTTTTTATTGTAAGTAGAATGAAACAGGTGAGAATATGCTTCTTTACAAATAATCAGGCAGCAGGAGTAAGGAGGCCATCACTTTTCAGCCAGACATGTAGTGTGCAAGTTCTATCAACAATACTGACAAAGAACATGTAAATAAATAGGTAAATTAATATAAATAAAAGGCAGAGAGATGTAAAAAGAATTGACTCACCAGAATGTCACAAATCCATTGTTCATTCTGCTCTCCAGAGAGTGCAGAATTAAAGTATTTTAATTACCAAACAAAGCAGCAAAATGAAAAACTAAGCAGTTGCAAACATACTATTTATGGCTGCTCAAAAGTGTCACAAACAAAGAGTTTTTCCATCCCACTTGTCTTTTAAATAATTTTGCCCCTCACTTTCACAGTGTTCCTCTAGGGACACTCATATTTTTAGCTGAAGTTTATTTCTGGTATATACTGGATCATCTCATCCACTCCCTACGCACACACATCTCTCGATTTTTTGTATTGTAAACATTCAAATGGTGTTGGAAATTTCTCACTCAGCGAAAGATATGCCACTTTTAAATAAAAGGAGTGAACTTTTTTTGGTAAGGTTTTTAATAAAAGCATTACAGAAACTGCAACAAAATATATACGACATTGGTATTTCATCCAAAAAGCAGCCATTAACAGTCTGAAACACAAAAAATCCAAAATTCTACTTTTTTTATAGAAACTACGTTTCTGTTTTCTAACTCACTCCAATAATGACCAGCATTTGCCTACTACATACAAAATATGTCCACTGTTTCATTCTTTCTTGTTTTACAATGTTTATTATAAAACCTAATTCTGCCCATTGTTGCAGGCAGCCTAAGCCTGAGCAGCATTCCTCTGCCTTCATATAAGACACAAAAATCTCATTATACAATTAGAAGCATATTTGTATCAAAAGGAATTGTTGGGAGGGGGTAGGGAGAGGAAGCTATGCTTTGCTTAGGAAGAGAAGCAGTTCAAATAGCTTAGATAGATAGTATTTTCCTTTTGTGAGCCAAAGGCTCATTAGACTTACAGGACTTCTGTTTCTTAAGAGATTATATTAGTTCCTAATGCCTATTGCCCACCTGGAGTCATCCTAATCCTTTATTTTTGACCTCTGAATGACTTCTACCACAACCAATTACATTATTTCTTCATGAAGAGAAGGTAATAACTTTGGGGAAAAAAACAGCAGGAGTGGATGAACTCTTACAATATAAAAAGCCAGTGTTGCATGCTGCAGGTGTACTTAGTAAAAAATGCAGTGAAAAAACAAACATTATACAACACCGGACTTTTCTTATCAAAAAGCTTTCTAATATTATCTCTATGGGACTGGGGCAATCTAAAATTTTAAGCCATTTTTAGGTTGCCCATTTAACAATTTTGAGAAAAAGGTCTACTCTACCATCCTTCATATTGGGATAATTATACTCACATTCAAAAAGCCTACTAATAAATCTAGCTGAAAACAAAAATGAATACTATTTCTTGATTTTGCTATATCTATTTCCTTTTGTCCTTTAAAGTAATGTAAGTAATGTAAGTGTGGGCCCTCTCCGGAAGGAAATGGGAGACCTGGTTACCCAGGATACGGAGAAGGCTGAGGTACTCAATGACTTTCTTGCCTCAGTCTTCACCAGCAAGTGCTCCAGCCACGCTGCCCAAGTTGCAGAAGGCAAAGGCAGGGACTGGGAGAATGAAGAACCACCCACGGTAGAAGATGATCAGGTTCAAGACCATCTAAGGAACCTGAAAGTGCACAAGTCCATGGGACCTGATGAGATGCATCCGCAGCTCCTGAGGGAACTGGCAGATAAAGTGGCTAAGCCACTATCCATCATATTTGAGAAGTCTTGGCAGTCTGGTCAAGTTCCCACTGACTGGAAAATGGGAAACATAACCCCCATTTTTAAAAAAGGAAAAAAGGAAGAGCTGGGGAACTACAGGCCAGTCAGTCTCATCTCTGTGCCTGGCAAGATCATGGAGTGGATCCTCCTGGAAACTACGTTAAAGCACTTGGAAAATAAGGAGGTGATTGGTGACAGCCAACATGGCTTGACTAAGGGCAAATTGTGCCTGACACATTTGGTGGCCTTCTATAACAGGGTTACAGCGTTGGTGGATAAGGGAAGAGCAACTGACGTCATCTACCTGGACTTGTGCAAAGCATTTGACACCGTCCCACATGGCATCCTTGTCTCTAAATGGAGATGTATGGATTTGACAGATGGACCACTCGGTGGATAAGGAATTGGCTGGATGGTCGCACTCAAAGAGTTGCGGTCAACGGCTCGATGTCCGAGTAGAGAGCAGTGACGAGTGGCATCCCCCAGGAGTCGGTATTGGGACCGGTACTGTTGTTGGTGACATGGACAGTGGGATTGAGTGCGCCCTCAGCAAGTTTGCCAACAACACCAAGCTGTGTGGTGCACTCGACACACTGGAGGGAAGGGATGCCACCCAGGGGGACCTTGACAGGCTTGAGAGGTCAGCCCGTGCGAACCTCATGAACTTCAACAAGAACAAGTGCAAGGTCCTGCACATGGGTTGGGGCAATCCCAAGCACAAATACAGGCTGGGCCAATGAGTGGCTTCTGAGCAGCCCTGAGGAGAAGGACTTGGGGGTGTTGGTTGACCAGACGCTCAACATGACCCAGCAGTGTGCACTCACAGCCCAGAAAGCCAACTGTATCCTGGGCTGCATCAAAAGAAGCATGACCAGCAGGTCAAGGGAGGTGATTCTCCCCCTCTACTCCGCTCTCGTGAGATCCCACCTGGAGTACCGCGTTCAGCTCTGGGGCCCCCAACATAAGACAGACATGGACCTGTTGGAGCGAGTCCAGAGGAGGGCCACAAAGATGATCAGAGGGCTGGAGCATCTCTCCTGTAAAGACAGGCTGAGAGAGTTGGGGTTGTTCAGCCTGGAGAAGAGGAGGCTCCGGGGAGACCTTATAGCAGCCTTCTAGTACCTAAAGGCGGCCTACAAGACAGCCAGAGAGGGACTTTTTACAAGGGCATGTAGTGATGGGACAAGGGGCAATGACTTTAAACTGAAAGAGTTTTAGATTTAGATTAGATGTAAGGAAGAAGTTCTTTACTGTGAGGGTGGTGAGGCACTGGAACAGGTTGCCCAGAGAGGTTGTGGATGCTCCGTCCCTGGAAGTGTTCGAGGCCAGGTTGGATGGGGCTTTGAGCAACCTGGTCTAGTGGAAGGTGTCCCTGCCCATGGCAGGGGGGTTGGAACTAGATGATCTTTAAGGTCCCTTCCAACCCAAACCATTCTATGATTCTAAGTAATTTAAGTAAATTAAGTAATTCAATTTTGAGAACACACTATTTAACAGCACCTCTTTAGAAAGCAAAAGATGATGAACAAGGTTTTATTTCAGAAATCTGATTGAAAATTCCAGCACTTAGTTCCCATGGAGAATTCCATTTGAAGAATTTACTCTAGATTAAGGTAGGAAATATATTATTTTCCTGATTCTCACAGAACTTACCTCACAAAAGGAACCATAACAGTAAGTCACATTCATTAATTTGGCAAACTGGCCATCAATAGCAGTAATCTAAGTAACTTGACATCCTGCGAGGCTTAATTTTCATTAGTTTAAATGAGGCCATAAAAGGTTAAAATTTTTGTCATCGATGATTAATGCCATAAATTAAGGATATGTTAGACGGAGTATTACAGCCAATGGTATTAGCTTGTAATGAACTTTGTTTGCTAATATAATCTTGGATCTAGTTGTGAATACCAACTCTTGAAGGCTAATGGAATAACATTGAGTATTATTATGTTGGGTTTTGCATTTATACATTGGTAGGTCAAACAAAACTGGTCATTAAAATTTAATTTTGGTTTTTTAATAAGAAAAGGTATGGGGAGGAAAGAAAAATTATGACTAACCAGTTCACGAATGTTAACAAATAATTTGATTTCAAATTAATCCTACAAACTTATATCTCAGCCAGCCTTCATGTTTTGTAATAATGCCTGTAAATATATAATTTTAAAAATAACATTAATCTTATAACAAATTTTTACCTGGTAATTGTCAAATACAGCCATAAAGAAAACCTTAGAATTCAACCCACATTAATTAAATGTTGGTATCATCAAACCTGTTGCTCGTAACAAATTGTGCTCATAACAGATCCTTAGTTGTTAACATTTTTAAAAGCATCACTTGACCTCTTCGAACTTAAAGCTAAATTCTTCAATGTTGTTTGGATTATCCAAATCATCCCATAAATGCCCACTAATTTCTACTGGGTTTGGACAGACTGGAAGAGAGTATATGATATTAACAAATAAGCAGAATTTCTAAACTGAAATGTTTGTCTTTAACATACTCATTTTTCTATTTTACAAGTATTTCTTTTAAATCAGCCATAATTCTACATGGGAGAAAAACCAGACATTTCTCTAAGGATTTTCTTCTGTTTTTTTTTAAATATAGGATTTTTTTAACTCGAACTTTAGCTCTGTCAACTATTTATACCATTTTACATTATGCACACAGATGTAATAATGCCTTTTTCTTCAAATTTGTGTTTCTGAATATTTTTCTAGATCTCACTTACATTCCTTTTTCCATGTACTTTTACGTCTAGTATTAACTTCATTTCAAGTCTCCTCTCCTCTTGGAAGGCATCATTTTCTCCTAAGCAACAGAGAAAACTTTTTTTTTTCCTTGTCATATCACCTGCTCTCTACCAGAAAAGCTTTCTGATTCAACATCATTTATCAGCTCTTCGGAAGTTCCTTTTGTATCACTCACCGCAGTGTAAATGAAACCTATGTTGTTCAGTGCCAGCAGACAATATTATGCGCAGACCTTATTTATAACCACTGTACTACAGTCAGAGCAGGCCCTGCAGCTCTCTGAACCCAGCCATCCTCTACTGTGTGACAGTAACTTGGCCTCTACAAGCCTTCAGTAATATAAGCGAGGTCTACTATGACAGTCAGATTTTAAGCCTATTTGTACAGCATATAGTGCATTCTCATTCAGCTCAACCAGTCTTATATAATTGTTTATTCTGAAGACTCCAAAGCAACAGGTAACTCATTTCTTCCAGTCTATTTCTAATGTCTGGCAGGGATCCAGTCATATCAGCAAAACAATGCTGTTTAAAGATAAACAGCTCCTTGGAAATCCTTTCTTTTTTTTTTTTAATTGCTTTTATTTTATGGTTTTGAAGATACAATGAAAGATAGGACTAGACTATATACTTTCAGCTTGAAGGACTCAATTCTTCTACACAGAAAAAGGGAAATGTGCATATCACTGAAGAGTTCACAGAGAAAAAAGAAAAAATAATCATAGAATGCTTTCCAGAAAAGAAGGCATTAAGGGGGAATTAAGGAATTTAGCATTACTGAGAATCCTGGTACAGCATCAGAAAGCTTCTAAATATCCCTCATGAGCTTCACTGATATTGAATCAATCTTAGGTTTGAAAATTCTCCAAAATATAAAAGAAACAAATAGTAAGTTTGAACAGCAATTTAAAAAATTGACAAATAAATAGTCTCTCATCCTGCTCAGCTAAAATGGAGGTGCCATACAAGGACAACATTCAGTTGCTGTGTAAACCTGCAGAAGTACAGCTCTGCGTATGGTTAACACAAAGTCAAAAGAATTATCTGAAAAGTATGAATTTATTTCTAACATTCCACTGACTGATACCAGCAAAGCACAAGTCGTTTACAATGTCTTTGTATTGAAAAAGCTCTGTAAGAACAGGAAGAAAACTCTTACTTCGTACTCAGAGACTTTACAAATGATCACTGTTTTGCCCCAGTTTAGGGGGTGTTTATTCGTTTGTTTTGTTGGTGTTTTTTTTAAACTATTCAATGTCATTAAGTTGTTGAAGACAGCCCAGACTCAGCAAAGAAAGAAATTTACTTCTAGAAAACAGTAGTGAGACAAATGTTCCCATATAAACTATTCCCTCTAGCTATCATAACCTCTTAAGAATCAGCACCTCCCTTAAATATCACACTGTTTGATTAAGCCTCTTTCCTGGCCTTGTCTCATTCTGCCTTTCGACCAGCTAGCAGACTCAATATAGAAATCAGAACAGACAGCTAGTGAAAAGGTTGCCACCAAGACAACGGTCTTTTGTGGAAAACATCCTGGCTCCTTCACTTTCAAAGGAGGACAGATTACATTAGTGCACTCACGTTCAGGCTCATATGGTAGCCTTCTGTGACCTCAGAGGTTAATTTTTTCCAAGTTTTCTGCCAGCAAGTAACTCTGAAATTCTGCTAAAACTATTTCATCTATTTTTGAGGAGTGTAATATACAGTACTTAGTGAGGTGCAAAAACTTAATGATCCTTTTTCAGCACTAGATTACCATGTAAAAGAAGAAACTTGATGTTGTGTAGGTTTCAACGAATGTTTGTATTTTGCCTATGCAGAGATTTGTTAATGCTTTTCTTCAAAAAAAAACCAAACAAGACACATATGTACACTTTAAAATATGCTCACACTGCTTATCTTTCGCCTACTTGCAAAAATATTTCAAATTCCCTGTTAGTAAACCCAGAAGAAAACAGCTTATTGGAGTTAACAACTCTGCACTCCAGTTCAAAATATGCAGAACAGATCTGTTCCAGGCTCTGGCCCAATCTGCTCTATGACCACAACTATTTCATTCCACTTCAGTTTTAAAATAAGAAAAACAACAATACTGGTGTTTAACTAGCAAACAGCCCAATACCTCCACAAACAACCTTATCAACGTTTCAAGGAAGCAAGGTAATTTCCTGTCTTGTGCCAACAGAAATAAAAATATTAGTAACATTTAGTACATTCATCACTAACTTAAATAAACCTAAATAACCTAAATAAACATGCTTCCAAACTGAGCAGAAGATAACGCCATTTGCCATGCCCGTTTGAGACTACACTAGGAAAAAGAACATACTCCTCAACTTATACACAGTTTACTTCAAATCTGTAATCCAGCAGTGAAACACACCATCATATAATCTTTCTTAGTTATAAATTATTAAATAATAATTAAGTGTAAGTTGTTGTGAGTGTAATTGGACCATTAGTATGTAGTTTTTGCTCCTGCGGTTATTCAACTTCAGCTTTAGTGGAGGTCTCTGAACAACTTCCTATTACCTTATAATGACTTTCAGTAAATGCTTATCTGCATCCAACAGATTGCTCTGCTTCAGTATACTGTGCTGTAAGAGAAGGAACTAACTGAAGTATCATCACCATGAACTAATTATTTATGGCTGAAAATGTCAGAGACCCTCATAACTTGCTGAAGCATAAAATTTGCCCTGCCTTTAACTTGTTATAGTCTAATGAGATTTCAAGTTATAACAGCACATCCTAATGCTTTCTCTGATACTGTTTTAATCAGATTTCTTTTTTTTGTTTGAGAGGCTTCTGAGAAAATATTATATATTGCACACATTACTTCAAAAATAGTCTCTAACTGCTAACGAACCACAAAAATAGCTTATGATTATTGTGTAGCTTCCACAAGCAGCAACTACTCTATGGACACCATTTGCTAAGCTCTGCAATGTGCTCAATAGACCTAGAAGGGTCCTTTTCCAGCAAGTCCAATGTTTCCTTCTAATATGGTGTTTTGCTTTCGTGTCTTACAAGATAATTAAAAAAGCTAATTTTACTAGATTTATAACAATATGTCCAAAACCAAACACACATCATAGGACAATGTCATAAGAAAAAAAAAAAAACACAAAACCAAAAAGATGGTGGTATATAAAAAACCCCCATACATATGTATCAGAAAATGATTGTCATACATAAAATCTTCCCAGTTTTGACCCACTAACTTGCGGGAAAAACCTTGGGGCACATCAGTTGCTTGCTAAATTCCTCAAAGTTGCATATATGAGTAAGGGATATAGTGTGCCACAGCTGCCATGCCAAAGGGTTTCTTCACATTCAGCTGTAATCTCCTTTTCAACGATGCCACAAGTTCACATTTTCCAGAGTAATTGCAGCAAAACAGGGAAAAATGTGTATGCGGGAAACCAGTTCCTTCAAACATACAGTTGATTAAAACAATGTTTCTAGATTAATCTTTTCAGTATACTTTTAATATCTGTGCAATATTGTAGAATGCTGAAAAGACCAGTAAAATCAGTGGATGTGTCAATTATTGTATTTTTGAAGAAAGCTAGTTAAGAAGGAAAAATCTCCAATTAGTGGCTTTGTTGATGTTACCTGTATGCTGATGTTTTTTAAATGTAATACAAAAAAAAGAAAGGATGGCATTTTTTCCTTCTACCACTTCTATGCTTTAAAAAAAGGAAAAGATGAAATATGTTCCAGTTCAGGTCTTGATCCCAAACTGTTATTGATTGAAATAAATTCCAGAGCTCCTGGTAAATTGTCCTTTATGTATGTGAGATGTACAGAAAGTACATTAAAACAATTACTGTAAACTGTATCTTTGTACAGACTACAGGAGCACAGAGAACGGCCTTTACAGATCTTCAAAAGCTATTTTACACAGTATTGTTTTTTCCTCCCTGAGATCTTGCTCATTTCAGCTGGTGCTATTTTTCTGACAGACATTGAGGAAATTAAAAAGTTAACCCAGAGGTACATGACCACAACATTTGGAGATCTTTGGTGTGTTCTTAAGATTGTGAATACCTTTTGGACCCAAAGGTTCCCAGTTTAATTGCTGTATAACCTAACTTTTACATAAAGAGATTTCTAACACACGATGTTATAATTGCTGGTGAATATCTGATCATCTTTATAAAGATTAACAAATGCCATCAAAAGGAATAAAGCTATCTTAACTATCAGCTGCCTACTGAACAATATAGAACTACACATGTTCTACTAGTCAAACTCCAGCACTTCGTAAGAATCAGTTTTCCACTGCTCTCTATTACTTTCGCAGTAACAATAGAAGATTAACGCAGCCCTATGAACATTCAGAACTACAGGAGACTACCAGCCTTTTTCAGGGTCCATCCCCACTATCAATATGTGACAAGTTAATGGGTCTTAATTATAAAAGCAACACTAAGCAATTAAGCAAACTGAGGGATTATTAAGAGTCCCAGTTGTGGCAGCATGTTTCTTTTTGGCACCCAACATGGGGCCTGACAGGTTGGAGTAGGACTTTTTGATCAGTTTTTCAGACTTTTCAGAGAGTTTTTCCCACAGCCGAGACACAGGCTTGTAGGGAGGAAGAGAGATTTTCTTCTTTCTTCTTCTGTCTTTTGCTTTCCAATTCTCTCCTCCTCCTCCTCTCTTTTTTTCTTCTCTCAGTCTCTGTTTATTTTTCAAGAAGTTCAATAAAGGAGTAGTCTTTTTAGCTATTAGCCCTTTGTTTCTTGCCTCTATTTCCTCCAACAAAGTTTCAGGAGCGGAGGTTAATTTTTCATCATCTGCACTGTAACTTTCCAAAAACTTCTTGTACTCTGGATCATCTTCGATAGTTCCAGTTTCAGCATCCTTTTTCTTACTCTTCTTTTTTGCAGCTTTTTGGAAAGGTGCAAACTCAACTATGGCAGCATATTCCTGACCTTTGTGATCAACAAAAACATAGCTGTCAAAGCGATCCCTGAAGAGGACTGTCTTCCTGGTTTTTAAAGTTGAAGTAGGCTCTCGAGAACATGTGAGGGTACAAGCTGGAGTCATTGGCAAAGAACTCTTAAGTAGTCATGCTCGGGCAGGGGCTGGAGGTGCTCCTCCAGCTGCTCCTTCATCAGGCTGGGCAGCAGCCAGTGGATCACCACCTTGCTTGAGCATCTCCTTCTTGTCCTTGGGCCACTCGAGGAGGTTGAGCTCGATGCCGCCAGCCCTGCCATCCATGCCGGTGGCAGTCCCCAGCCCTGGCCCCAGCAGGGCCCCTGGCCTGGTGGCAGGCCCACGCCGCTCCTTGGGCCTGGTGTTTTCCTTGTCCTCCTTCATCCCGGGCGTGGGACCACCACATATGTATGTATGTTTTCTATTAAAAGTGAAATTAATCTTCTAAAGCATATAAAAAATCTTGCTCTGGGAAATTTCTCCCCTCTTATTAAAATGAATTCTGGTTTTGGTAATGATCATAGAAACAAAGTGCCACTTTAGGCTCTACATTTTCCAATTGCAGCCAGCCACTTGAACTATAACCCAATAATAGGAAGAACAAGAGGTACAGACCTAGTGCGTTGTGCCAGGTATTACAATGTGCAGTATTTGTGAATCTCCTCAGTTTTATATGACAGCGACACAAGAAAACTCAATTGTAATTCCCTAGAATTGTTCTTCTATGTATAATATACTTTTTTTTTTCCTTTCATCAGCTCATCACTTGCATAGAAAGAGCCCAATTTTCACTCGCACATGTCCAGGACTACACACACAATTCTGGATACATACAGTCAGATGTACTAATAACCACTACGAAGCGCTGATAAACTTAAACTGTATGTGCAAGCGATGACAGCTTTACATGTCAGACCTAAGAGTTTCACCTGTATGTATGCAGGTATTAGTGTATTGCAATGTACACTAAGATGTTAGTGCAAAGCATACACCTTTGTTAATGCATCAGCATATACATGCAGATTAAAAGCATGCAAAATCATACATGCTACTGAAAGCCCACTGAAGACCCAGCCATATCTAAACATTTGTATCATCTTTAAGAGTAAGATTTGTCTTCTACTTGTAGAAATCCAAAACACTAAGAGAGGAAGTTTGGGGATATGTGATACATACTCTGCCCTGCTAGGAGAGAATTTTCACTTCCAGTTATCTAGGCATTTCAAGATAGCCTGAAATCCACCATGTTAAAATTTAAGCAATTAAAAAGTATCTCTGCTTTATACACAACAATCTTGTAATATTACTTTTGCTGATTAATAAATTCAGTAAGACTTTGCATAACATAAGTTTCTCGTAGCTGCACAGCTGGACTACCTCAAGCGTTCCCACAGCAGGTGTTTGCCATAATTGCTTGTAGCATTCCTGCTATGGTTCAGTTGAAAGTAGAGCTAGTAAATGGCCTCTAACAGCAAAATATGAGTCCACAGAACAAATCACTGCATCCCTGTCTCATGAAAACACACTGCGTTGGGACTACTGAAACTGCCAGCCATGCTTTCAAAAAAAATAGAGAAGATATCATTAGAAGAACATTAGAATTAAAATGTCAAGTCTTGCATTCTTCCAGGGAAAACTCCACACAAAATGAAGTTGAATTCCCCTCTAAACAAAAAATTCAGACTGCAGCTGTCACCTTTACAATATATTATACAGTTATATTTAAAAAAAAAAACCAAACAAAAAACTTACACCCATTTTAAGCTTCTTTACACAGGAAATTGTAAGAACTGAAACAGGCTACCAAATTCTACGCATAGTCTTCCTGCCCCCTTAGTTAACTTTCCTTGAATTAACAATTAAAGGATGCATCTGGTTCAAGAATAATATTTAACTTTAATATTGAAACAGCAGCTATAATACAGTAGAGGGAAAAAAATTTCTTAAGATACCATTACATGAAATCACCATAGGTATTTATTTTACCTCCATCTGCTCCATTTGTTTCACTATGTTAATATTCTAGTATTAACATGAGATATTTTCATACTTTTTCTATCATTAGCAGGTATAGCCCGAAAAGGCACATCCCTGTACCATGAGAGCCCAAGTCATAAGCACAAACCTGAATGCCCATACACTTTGTTTTCCTCAAAGTCTGTCACTAGCACTTGAGGCTATCTAAACTGCAATTTCTGAATCTTTTCATTTCCCACATTTCCCTTTTTAATTTGAGTGATACCACTAAGGACCCAAGACACTGACATCCAGCAGTAAAGAGCTTTCTATCAAATTGCTGGTATATCAGCATTCAGAATGTACCATTTTTGGAAGTTCAAGCTTGCAAACAAGCCTGATTTATTGATCTTGAATTGACTTACTACACCTTATATGTAACATTTTAAAAAGCTGTTCTGGGCTAATTACATACTCAGCTGATCCCCAAGTGATTAATAAAGTTCCTGACTAATTTTCTGTCTCTTCTGAGCTGCCAGATGGAGTACAGAAAACTCATGTACATCCCATAATGCAGATTTTCACATTAATGAATAAAGCTTACAGCTAGAAAAAAAAACTAGGGAAGATTTTACATCTGCTTTACCTTTACATTCCTAAAAAAATACAAACAAGACTCACAAATGAGGCTTATGCTTTCCTCTAGTTTTCAGATTAGGTCAGAAATCTGTTTGTATTGGCCTTTATTTACACAACAGTACTATTATATCAATATTTTAAGATGAATAAAAATATATCTTTCATTACGCAAGTCAGAAGCTATCACACTGCCTTTGTGTATATATATATGCCACCCAGAACTGACATATGTCCCCCAGTTTTTGCAGTCTCTGTTCTTTCCTAAGAACTGGTTAAGTGGAGTTAGTGTCACTTTCCTTTGCTTTTCTCACAAACAAAAACATGCTGAAGGTGACCTTGCTGGTTTTTGGTTTTTTTTTAATTTCGTAATGAATGCAAAAAGTAATCAGAAGAAGATGGCCAGTGATTCAATTCTTTAGAGAGTGATTCAAATTCATTTGTCCCTTAAAAGAACCAAGCGGGGGAAAAAAAGCCATTATTAATTTAGGCAATTAAGAGTACTTTGAAAGCAATATCCAGTACATTAAAGAACCTGTCTCTGGAGTGCTGCTTGCAGTCTATGAAAAGTTAATTTTAGAGCATTTCAAGTGAAGAAAGGTCATTTCCTAGATGTGCTCTACAGAATATTATAATTTTTAAATGGTAGCCTAAATGAGAAGTGGTTTTTTGTAAATATGGAGTGAATGGTTAAGCAAATTAGAAACAAAATTAAAGACATGTATTACACTTATCATGTCATTTTAAATTAAACTATGTATAACAATATTTATAGTATCTTCCTCTTATGTATCAAAGAAGAATCTATGGTTTTCTTCCTTAACATTACACAGTGTACAGTCTAAAAAGAAAACTTCTATAAAAGACAAAATAGTTAACATTAAATCTTTATAGTTTCTAGGATCAACTGGTAGGAATGAAAGCTCAATAAAGGCCATATAGAGTGTAACCAGCTCTTTAGGAAAGGCGGGGGGTGTCTTATAGCGCAACATTTATTCTGACATAAAACTCTTGCCAGTCACAATGTTCAGGAGCAGAAGGCAGTCCCACAAGATATATATATGATCTCAAACACCTGATCACATTCTCTTGACTCATCTACAAATTACCTGTCTCACTTTTGTAAAATGCAGAAACAGATTATCTAAGTGAAAACTTAGTATTTACTGATGGCATCAATTCTATGATACTATTCACATTGCATAAGTGCAAAGAGAACTACATTAAATTATGTACAATTCTCTAAAATGATATTAAGAAATAGAGTCCAAGACAGACATACTAGAGGCAGTTAAGCAAATCTCCCCCACAGCAAAGTCAGAGAAATGATAATACAGTCACCAAGGCACACAGCTGTGATTAGTTTCAAATTCTGTCTGCAGTAGACTTTCTATATGAGTATAAACAGTGCACACCACCACATCCACATTCCTCAGTTTCTCATTTATAAAAAAAGATTAATCTTTTCCACACAAAGGTGGAAGTGTATGTTAGTGTTAGAAAGAAGCTTCAGAAGCACAACAAATTTATCACAAATTACAAAGCTGGTCCTCCCAGTAGTTAACAGCTTTATGTGTGATATTATTCTTCAGCAAATGCAATGTTAACTGCACTAGCATAACCCTTGTGGAAGATAAGGTAATGCTGTAAGGTAATATTCTCTGATAAGGTAATACTCTCTGATTTTTATACAAGTATTAAAAAGGTAAGAAAATGTGATGATGAAGTTTCATGCATGTTCATTACAACACAGAAGTTAAATACTAGCACAGAATCCTTTCCAAATTCACTCATATGAATACTGCAGCTAGATTAGATAAAAAGCATGGGGTTTGTATTTGTTATTATTCTGTATGTCTTCAAAAATGCCTTAGGTCTCCCATTTGAACCCCCCTCTCAATCAATCATGGTAACCATCAAGAGTAATTATCACAAAACAGTCTTCAATGCAATAGGAAAACAATAGACAGAAATGCCAACAGCTCAAAACACTAATGTACTCTAAACAAAATCATCTTCACACAACATTAAAAAAAAGTGTAAGTTTGGAATAAAGGTTTGTTTCAATCAAAGGATCACTGGTACATATAGTAAAACAGATCATCACATTCTGTCAAACTAGAAGACAGCGATAAACTTCAATTTGATAAAGCAAAATATATCACCTTTGTACATATAAGAGGTAACGGTCCCAGTAAACTATATTTCCTCTTTTCTGCCTATACTGGGGTAATAATAGTCAACTGACATTGTGAAAAAGTTGTATGTGCAAGTTAGAAATTTCTTCCCCTCACACTCAGAAAGATATCAAGCATGGCTTTGAGAATAGCTAGATATTTAATGAAAGCATCATAGACTATTCCCTAAAATTATTCCAACTTCTAGAAATTATAATTTAAAATACACTTTTTTTTTTAATGGAATAGTAACACTACACTACCAACACAAGCATAGATTACCACACAGATACATGCACAGCTAATAGTGGGATTTCACTGGATAATATTTGTAGAAGTGTGTCTTTCTGCATAAGAGAAGTCCAGTAAGGCAGACAAAGAAGTTGCAAAGAAGAAAAAGGGAAAACTTGAACAAGCACTGTTTTCACCCAAGGAAAAGGCACATTTTTTCCCGAGTAAGGACTCGGTGTTATAACCAACATCCTGCTGTGATCCAAGGAACCTGCTTTTGTACAGTCTTTGTAAATAAACTGAACTCTATTAGAAATACTCAACTTCTCTTTCTTCCTCTAACAGAAACAACAGTTAACAACCCATTCGATAACCCAGTTGAAAGAAAGGGTCAGAATGCTTTTACTGGCAATAGCTAAATTTAAGTCATGATAAGGATAAACAAGGTAAATTATGAAATGGAGCAAAAAAGCAGGTAAGGGAAGAATGAAATTAAAAACATAGGCTGAGAGGGCAGAACAGAGAAAACATGGCTCAAGGCAGCAGAAAAGCACAGATTTGCAAATGAAATATGCCGTAATAGAAGACAGATTGAAACCAAGAAATCTTAAGAATAAAACCTTGCTCAGCCATCCAATTATCACGTCCCTTGACCTGCTGACACTCTTCCAAATGCAGCTCAGCATGCTGTTGGCCTTTTTTTTGCTGCAAGGGTGCATTGCTGGCTCATGTTCAACTTTCTGTCCACCAGGACTTGCAGGTGTTTTTTTGGCAGAGCTGCTTTCCAGCTAGTCAGCCTCCAGGCTATACCAATAAATGGCATCATTTCTCCTCATACGCAGGACTTTGCACTTTCCTTTGTTGAACTTCATGAGGTTCCTGCTAGTCCTCTTCCACAACCTTTCCAGGTCAGTTATAATGCTGTAGTAACACTGTGAATACATTTATCTTGAGTGACCACACCAAAGACTATGGTAAAGCCCAGCGTAAATCCACTGCAAAGTAGATGACTGGATAAACTTCTTTTACCAGCAAGACCTCAGCAGAGGGCCACAGCAAGAGAATGAGCTTGTTGTTGGCAACTTAATAATAGGAGGAAAATACCTTTGCACTCCTGAAGTAACATACTTTGTTCTTGGTATTAATTGGTTATTCACCTCTTTCTTCTTCTGTCTCGATTGTATCTGAGACTCAATCTCAGGGCTGTATCCAGAGGGGAATGTACCCTTCCAGTAAACACAGCTTGGGCAGCAGCTGAAAGTCATAGTTTATGTACTTGAAGTTTTTCTCCTCTCTTTTGTGACATAGTTTGCAAGATTATGCACTGAACGCCTCACAATATGTCTTTGTTTTAGAAGTAAACCACTTTGCTAGCCTTTGTCAGGAGTGATTAGAAGTATTCTTTATCTTGAACAACAATGGTTGAGTCAAGTAATTCTTTTGTTTCATTTGGGCATTGCTAACTGCTTTAGTTCTTAGGCCACTGACTACAAAGCACGTCATGTTTGTCTATCCCTTATCACTGTGGGAAGTCATTTCATAGACTGAGCTTCATTTAAAACTAAACAAACACCTTCTGTCTTTATCCTGGCTCTACTTCAGCTTGTTAAGTACTACAACATATGTCATCTGTTTCCCTAAACAATCTACATGAGCACTGCACTATGGGATTAGTAATTTAAGAAAATGAAAAACAAGCAGCAACTGGCACACATATGCAGTCATGTTTGATTTGCTTTAAGTAGACATTTCAGTACAATCTTTTCCACTCAATAAACATGTCTATAAATAACATTAAAAAATAACCTTTCTCCTGTAGGCACTATCTTTTCAAATACTGCAGTACATGAGGCATAAGAAAAGCCAAATGAACAAAAGCCTACCAGCTGTGTAGGACAGCTTTGAGAAGAAGCCTCCCCTTTGGAGCATCTGATGGAATTGTTGCTTAATAAAGATAAACCCATTTTGTTAAGGTGCTTACTAGACACAAAAATGAGTTTGTTAACTTAAAGGAAAGGTAATTTTTCCAAGTGTTGTTCTAACTTTCCTTCTTTAACCTGGAGCACACAAGGTCACCAACATTACCACTTAGATAACTGGCTTCAAACATGTTTGTTTATCAAGAGGAGAATGAGACATTTTCACAAAATAGTCTTGATTCTTTCTGCCTCAGCATAAAAATACAGAAAAGTATAGGAGGTAGCCTACTTAATGCAGGAACAAAAATATTTCCATTTTTGCAGTGAAGAAAATGAACTACAGTAAATGTGGGGGCTCAAACTTTCACTTCTGTGCCTCCACATGGAAATACAGAATCCTGAAATGCTTAATATCATTCAGTTGCAGATGAGTTTTGTGTGTATGTTCAGGATATAATACTCTTCATCCAATTAAATTTCACTAAAGTCAATGGCATAACCATTGTATTATACCAAATTACAAGTGGAATTGCATTCAAACTGGACATAGCTGTTTGCTTGTTTTTCCAGTAAAAGCCATATTGAACACACATTCCCTACATCACAGAAAGTATTTGTGAAACTTGAATATACCAAATACTTTTGGGTCAAGCAAAGATGAAATAAACCCAGAAACTTGGTACAGATTCCCTCTCCTCTACTGCTCAGTTTGACGTACAGGGATGTCAGTGGAGGAGTTCCTGAAGATCACACCCCAGCTGTTCATCTGCATGAGAGGGCCCCCTGCTGCCCCATTAAGTTGTGCTAACAATTATCTGTGGGGCTCTGCTGTGACCTAGATCAGGGAATGGGCTCAGCTTAAACAAAATCCTGCTCAAAAAGTTGCTGTCAGCAGGGTTTTTTCCCCTGTTGTGGTTCACAATACAGCTTAAATGGTAAGGCAGTCACAGAGCTTCTTTGATGATGCTGACAGACCCATATAATACTGCCCCATATCTTCACTGGAGAGAATGGAAAACTCATTGGCAGAGACTGTAAAAGGGAAAGAAAATGACTGTAACACGTTGCTTAGAGCACTCGCCATGGGTGGTGGCAGGGGAACAGCAAAGTAGAGTTGTAGCCCCATTCCTATTAACCGAAATACGTTAAAATAGAACACAGCACATAAATTAGAAAGCAGAAATTTAAAGAAATCAACCCAGCATACACGAGAAGTAAATGGCTAAAGGAGAACTTGCAGGAGACAGGACACTCCACATCATCTCTGCTTTGATTTAGAACAGGAACGGGATCTGAACCAGGATTATCATAATTAATTAGAGCACCACAAGCACTGGAGTAGAAAGCTGCACCATTTTCTGCTACCTTATTTTCTAAGCAACACTGAAATCTTTGAAAGTCTAAGCGAAAATTTCCAATGCTGTCCTTACAAAAATACTAAAACTAACAAATCCAAAATATTTTTGAGGGAAAAATGAATTTCATGCAAGTTGAAGTTATTAAAATCCTGACCATCACAACCTGCAAAAGAAAATGCAAAATGAACAGAAATTAATTTATCTTGAGTTTACACTAAGCCAATTTTTTGGGGTGGTTTATTTTTTTGCCTCCGTTACTAAACTGAAAACTAGAGCTGTGCTTGTTTGCAAAACTCTTTTTAGAACCCATTAGGAAAAATGGCCCTACATAAACACAAGTCAATAATAATTCATATGGACACCTACAGATTAAACATTTCTAGGTATTTTTAAACATTCAGAACAATGTTTTAAACAATCTATACTAATTATGTTGATCCTGTAAATTCTGGTAATCTTCCTAATTGGAAAGGAAGACCATTAAGAGATTTTAATTTTTTTTAACCAAATTAAATGGATTGTTGAGAAAGCATCAGTGATGTAGTGCCACTGCTTTCCCAGGAAAAGCCAACCAGCAGAAGATATAGGGCAAAGTTTTTCCAAAAGCGTTTTGGAGCTGAAGAGTTACATACTTCAGGGCATGTTAAAAAGTAACAGTGGAATTATTTATCATCAAAAGGTACACCGCTTTTGAGAGTCTTTATGAATACACATATGGGACTACCTACTTAAGTGCTTGCATGTTTATACGAGTCACATTCAGTTGGTCTGATCATCAGCTAAGCTCTGGTTGCCTAAGGTAACTGTTATCTGGCACACCCACCTATCAGGGCCACATTTATAACTATCGTACTCAGTAAGAAAATATTGCAATAGCCATTGAAAAGATTAAAAATCACATCAAGAGTCATTCAGTTTTTTCTGTGGTGTGAAATATTTCCAGTCACACAGCCAGTTACAAAAATATCTATTTCCAAAAGGGATGTGTTTGACACATCTGCTTTTACTCTCATGTGCTCCGTTTCTTATAATCATTATGGCACAACACTCCACATTCAACACGTTTGATCACAGTTATGTAGGCCTGGACAGGTGTTATACAAGAAGAAAATACTAACTCCTTGAATAGCTTTAAACTAAAATATAAATTTAGATTTATGGACACACTATGTATTTCTGAAAGGTAAATTATATTTTTTTTCTTATTAACTTACCCCTTGTAGATTAACCAATTTTACACTATGACATCTTCTTTCACAACAGCTACATTAATTATATTTTGACAGTATATATCCTACTAGCAAAGTAATCAATATTCTCTTTATATCTTTTTGGATCCAATGACTAAGTAAATGACACTATACAACATCTTTATCAACTTTTCAATTTTGATTTACACTAGAACTGTAAGACATATGTTTAGAGTACCTCTGCTTCTCCTCTTTACTTCACTATTAGGTAAATACAAGAATAAAGAGATGAAAAGTAACATGACAATAGCAAATTGGTTCAGTAAGTCAACTTTTGTAAGATTTTATCTTTTATGCATTTATAATGGAAGTCCAATGGCTCTGAAAACATTTCTAGTGAAAATACTTTGAATGTAGCTATTTTAGGCCAGTTACTATGCTCAGAAAAGGGCCCTAAGTAATCATGAAAAGTAGAGCACCTGTTCCAATGTTTATATATTACGTAGACTTTATTGATGACATTTCTTAGATTGCAGTACATCATCTACTCTATCTGAAGCAGTTTAAACCACTGATTAGCCAGGCTTCTAAAAATGGGTTAAAATAGGCACTGACTTCTGCAAACCACTGCATTGAACCTCTCTCCTCACCCTGGTTGCAGCAGTGTGAAAGATAAGAATTCTTAAACTACCTCACCAAAAGTTACAAATCTACACATACACACAAGGAGTTTTTATCATGGGAATTTTTATCAAGGAATTTTTTATCACTTGCCAAACTTGACTCAAGACTGATTTGTGAAGAAAAATGAAAATGCTGAAAAACTCGTCAAAAAATAGAAGAAGTATCTTCTTAAAAATCTAATATAGGAACTAAAATATGAGTTGTTAGCATTAAAAAACTTTTTTTGCCTAACAAGTAAATAAAACAAGAAAAGGTAGGATTAAGGATAGTTTAAAACCAAAGTGATTTAATACAAGTGAAAAGGAAAACAGGATCAGTTCTTTATAGTGTATTCCTGAAGCCAGTGAAGCACAGGACTTGATGACAACAGACTGGGATACAATTTTCTGAAAAATAAACAAGCAACTCTTCCCCTTCCCTGACACGTTAAATAAAATGAAAAACAATCTGGACTCAAGCACTTGGATAACTGAAAATCCAGAGCACAATTCTCCCAGGATGACAAAAAAAACATATGCCACTGCCTCCTATTTTTCCTTTAAAATTTCTATAAAGCACTGAAGATTTCTGCCTTTGGTTCTTCTCAAAATCTAACATTATTGCATGACAGAGAGGTATCTAGCATACTTAATTTTCATGAGGTAACAACTTAGCTTTTTAAGTCTTCGCTGATAGGAAGTACATGAAGTGTACTATCTCCTGGCAACTTAAATTTGGACAAAACCAGGCTTTTCTCAAGTCTGTTTACTCCTTTCCTGAGTAAATAAGCACATCACAGGTTTTTCTACAGCTACTCATTAATCTAAAGACTCAAATCATAGGATTTTCAGAATTTTTTCCACATATCTAAATAACAGCTCACGGATTTTTGGTATTGTCTTTTCTAAATATTGTATTGTAAAGGTATGCATAGGCCTAGGGACAAGCCCAGTAGTTTCTTCTTCAATCATTTTGATTAGTTGTGAGTTACAAAAAACATATATAAAGGAAACTGCAAGCCTGCTCATAAGGTGTTAGTTTCTGAAGTGAAAACTACACACTTAAAGTAGTACAACCAATCACAAAAGATCACAATAGCTAATTAGCCACCTGCAATTTGTGATTTGTTACCTCAAATCCCATTTAGATTTCACAATATTTTAAACACAGGCTTGAACTACTGACTTTCAGTATAAGTTTGCTTAAAACAAAGCAAAAAAATGAACAGAGTACACTTCCCTGAAGGAAGTAACTTGTAATCTTCATTAACCCCATTATGTGCAATATCATTTCATCACCCTAACACTCCCTGCAGCTGCAGCAGTCTGGCAAGCACAAGTCACAAGAAAAGCTCATTTACATACGGCTTCTGGCCTTGTTCACTAGAAAAATTTGCTAAAACAAATTACAGTGTCAAAAGAAAGCTCATTAAATTTTTATATCACATTGCTATGTTACCCTTAGCTCCCTGGGTACTCATCCCTCTTTCTGTCATTAGTTTTCAGTCCTTGAGGCTCAAATATTTTCAAGGGCAGAAGCGGACCAATTATAAAAAAGGAAGTTATTTGCTTAGCAGTATAAAATGAAGCATACAACCATCACTAATTCACATTTACCAAAAATATAGCTCAATTACCATGTCACACAAGCCTGCTGAATAGCATGATATTTCCGCATGCATTTAATATATTACCAGTATTTGTGCTGAGGCAACAACAACAATTAAACGTACTGAAATGGGGATTAAGTACATTTTCCACTATTTGTCTGTCCATTATAGTGATGCTCTTTTTCCTTAACAAAAAAGGAACATCTAGCCCATTTATCCAGTGGTGATGTTAATGTTTCAGAAGATTTAAAAATCCTTTGACATTTGGAAAGGTTAAAACAGTTATTAGCTTCACCTTAAGCTACAGTTATGTTGGGTATTTTCAAGGAATAGTCCTTTAAAGAATTGAATGACATGAAAGTTTTATGTCCATACACCCATCAACTAAGTGTTTAAAAGGTAGATAAACAATTAAGAAAGCTTTGTCTGTTTAAAAATAAGAATGGTAAACTAAATAGTGTTTATTTGCCACCAAAAATCCAGGTCTATGCTTTTTTTTTTTTAAATCTGTTCTCTATTTTTTTATTGGATTTGAAATATTTATTTCAATTGTTTAAAATATTTGTAAGTACTTCTAAATAGTGCACATAACCAATATTTCATTATGCATTTCAAACAGTACTTTAGATCTTACTTGTTCACAAGGCCAAATACATTAAGATTGTGATTTTATTCACCACCACTTCAACACTTTTTAATTTGCTTTCAGGTCTGACAGATCTAAGTATCATTTGACAGCATGCAGTCATTCCTTCCCAGCCCAAGCCTGCACTGCTACAGTCAGGTAGGATCCAAATCAAAGCAATTGCTTCTGAAACTTCACAGCAAATAGAATTTCTCTCTTACAAGTGTCACAGGCAGCATATGCTAAATCTTGCAATGCCTTTTTTTTTTTTTTTTTTTAAGCTTTCCAGGTTTCTTAGAGTTCTGCTGAATCAGGATTATACTTCAAATCTGATACCTGCTGCTGATCTGCACTTTATCAACTACCCATAGTTAAATAGTTAACAGGTAATTAACCCAAAGGAATATCACAAGAGTCCTCTGTTTTTCAGATGCCTGGCCCATGTTTAAGCTACTAATCATCATCATCTAGTGAGTGCAGTCAACTTAATGAGCCTTGGAACAAAAATAATTCATTAAAAAAAAAGGGGGGGGGGGGGGAAGGGGGGGAAAGAACCAGGATATGAAGTCAGCCCCTCTCATCCAATGAATATTTACTTGTTTATTCAAGTCTAAACAGTTCCCATACACCATTGTGAGAGAGAAGAAGCCATCTGTATTCTAATGGTTCAGATATCCGCAGGACATAAAAGAATGAAAGACCAAGGTTAACATCTCTGCATTAAAAAGCAAAACATAAACCGGTTTGGTCCTCTTACAGTAGGTCAGCACTTTTAACTGCAGAAGTCTGTATTTCATGATCTGTTAAGAACATTTTGGAAGTTTTAATTTTTAAATTAAAGCATTTCCTAACATTCTCGTGAGGCAACGTCTTTCACAAATCTGTCCAACTTCAAAGTAAAATGTTTATTTCATGAATTTTTCATCATAACAGATATCTCTGCTAAATACTCCAATTTTGATTAAATCAGCACTTTTTATACTACTGTATTTGGTCGGAATTGACCAATCTTTTCCTGTGAACACAACAATGCTGTATATAGATTGCAGCAAAACTAGAAGATTATTTGAAAATATATTTTCATTTTGCAGATTTTTCCTTTTGAAGTACTTACAAAATTTCAAACAAGGAAGTGGAATTGTATTTTAACATTCAGCTTTCCAGCAAGCATTGTTTTCCAAACAGAAAGGTTCTTCCCTTCAGAGGGAGCACAGAACGGATCAGAACAACTAGCACCTTCACTGACATTATCCAAAGCAGAAACCAATTTCTGCAAGAACTCTGCAGTTTGAAACTTTAAGTTTTAACACACACTCAGGGAATCATTTTTCTTATAGAATTTACAGGTTTGTCATTTAAGAAGTTTAATACTGCTATGAGGTTCCTGCTTCTCACTTTTTTTCACTGCAGCTGCCATCTTTGGACACCACCAGGAGAACTGTCACTATTTGCTTTAAGTAACAACACTGGAAACGCATAATTTTCATTTTGCAAAATGCTAGCTTGGGACTCGTAATTAAGAGGGAAGGAGAATGGATGCAAACCACTGGATACAATGCTCCTCCTACAGGTGAAGGTAGAAATGGAAGGAACTGAATTTTATTTTTTTTTTTTTAATGATACAGAAAACACAAACCCCTGGAACTTCAGGTCAACTGGCCACATAAGAAAAGAAGCAATTGCCTAAAGGGAACTACTATTCCTAACTTCCAAAATACTTAAAAATGGAAGATGAGGCTAAGTATACTAAGCATCAGACTTCTGATCACACTTAAAAATCAATTTGATGTTTGCCATTTTGTAGAAACAGGATATAGTTACTAAAGTTTTTCTAAATCTTATACATGACTTTTGGCTCAAGCATAATAGATTTCAATAACTCCTGAGGGAACCTGCAGTCTACTGATGTCAACAAACCAATATTACTCATGCAAGTTTCCAGAAACACTCAAAAAGTCCTGACTTTACGGCCAGATGCTGAGTGGCTAGGCATCCCACAGCTGCCCCAGATCACATGGACAGACCCACTCCATAGTCCTATTTTCTGCATATGCACTGATTTATAAACAGCAAAGTACCTTTGGGCTATTCTTTCACTTGACTTACACCAAAGTCTTTATTTTAATATTGGCCTTTCTGCTTGGAACTAAGTCAAGGGTAGAGTAACCCATTTCACATCTTCCTAGCTATAACTGCACAGCCTTTAATGCCGGAAATAGTTTGAAATTGAAAACGATTTGAAATTTATGTAGATCAAAGACAATGTAGATGAACAAAAATAACAACAGGTATTGCTTAAACGCCTAAAGCTGTCTTCTAAACTTCCAAACATCACCTACAGAATTGCATTTTATTTTCTGCTGCTAGCTGAATGAGGCAGCTCTTTTATCCAGAACGTGTCAGTCTCCTAAATTAATTAGAGTCAGTTCAATGATCCATAACCAGGGTACTTTCTACAATCATTGACAATTGTTTTCCATCTAATTCACAATGGGCCAAGCCGTGGCCTTATGTACGACCCAATATTCTTTCATCACCCATGTGTTACATGAGGGCTGAATTCACGTAAGGATTTCTAATCAGAAATCTGTGTCATTGATGCCTCAGCTTTCAACAAGCTAATTATGGTATCTGTGAACAAATAACACTTAGAGGGGATTTTCTGATGTGTTGTTTTGGGAAGGTTATTTTGGTTTTTTATGAAGGCTCCCTTCCAAATTTATAACATTGAGGCAAAATTATCTGACACATGGTATGTCACTTAAATAATGAATATTTACTCCATATGCACAAGTCCCATTGGCTTTAGTGAAAGCTCTACATATTGGATATGCCACAGAAAACTAAAGATCAGAAGAATAAAACTTTAGTAGAATGATGGCATCTATTGCTAAGATTTGACACAAACAAATAATTCTTCATCATTATCCCATTGAATTGAGCTTTTGTTCACTCTTGAGTTTCACAGGCCTGCTAATGCCTTTTTAAACATGCTCTTTTCAAAAAATCACGCTGATTTAGTGAATTGTGTGCTCTATCATTCTGAGATGAACTGAGGTAGGAGGGGAGAAAAAAGAAAAAAGAAAGAAAAGCCAAAAAAACAGCACAGTAGCTATGCACAGCATATGTCCCAACACTGACAGAAGTAATATATTTTGAGGACCTGAAAAGGATAAGTACTCACTAGTTAGACAAACACAGGACAGAACAAGGTTCAATCAAATAATAAAGTGTTTCCCTTGTATTTATAGCAGTTATAATAAGCATCTTCATGGGTACTTCTGAAGTTTAATTTATGAAAGCAATGTGCACAGAATAAGGTTAAAAGGGCTAAGATTTTGACTTAAGATTGAAATATTAACCTTGATCTAACGCCCCCAAAATATTTTAAATTCTGAGGTACCACACTGAAATAAAACATGTCTCAAAGTAGCAGCCATCTTACGTTATTGTGCTCAAATCAAACCTGTTGTCATTCTTTCTGATAAACCATGTATCACATTTATTTCAAACGGCTGACATGTTTCCAAAAACGTTTTAGCCCATACCAGTGATTCTCCATAACTATTTAATCCTCAAAATGTTTAACCTGCTACAGAATCAGATGTATTTATAGAACGTAAAAGAGGCAACTGAGTCACATTTATCACTTGTAGCTTTGAAAGTTGAGTTTTATAGATCAAGGCACTATGAATATTCCTTGGAACATTAACATATCAATGTCAGCACTGCTCAAATAGGAGCTATTCTCATTAGATTATCAAGCACTTTTTAAGAACACTTTAATACTGTACTGTTATAAAGGTTGGCAGTCCTACAATTAAGATTAAAATGAGCTATTTTATTACTGAAACCTCATAAAACACTGCATCTGAAAACCTTTACTGTTTGTAATATAGCAAACCTTTCAATGTGAATAGTGTATTTGTGCATTACCTCTTAAACTGATTGGATGCTGCAAGCTTGTGTCTGTGTGGGAGTGTGCCCACTCTAGAATTTCAACAATTTTTGTCTGAGCTGCATGTTAGGATTCACAGCACATCTACAGTTTGTCATAGGCAGTACCCTTGATACCATTTGATTTCAAAGCTGCTTGCTACAAATCCTCCGCAATCAGGTTGTGCTTGTTATTAATACCTTTAATCTGACCTCAGACAGGAAATCTAGTGCAGTGTGATTTTGCCAAACAGACTGAACAGTAATCAGCAACCGTATCTGATGGATTATGTTCTTTGTACACTATTTACGGTGAGCACGGAACACAAAAACATGCATATGCTCATGCCTGTGTGTTACTGTGCATGCAGGCACTGGAGTTGTGTTATTTGTGTTATGTTCTTTGCATCAAGATCAGTTGAAAACAAATAACATTTTGGGGAAAAGGGACATACTGCCCCTCTAATGAAATGAAATATTCACAGCTTTCATCAGTTAAACATAAAACATGCTACAATTTGCATATACTATGCAGTAAATAGTAATTCCGAGCACTGTTACATATATTGTTTTCTTTTGCATATTTAACTGAAAGTCCAGGGGCTTCCTGGATCTTAGGAAAAATGAATAACAATTTCTGGAAAATGTCACTCCACTGCTACTCATCTCTTCAATTTAAGATCCCTTCAATTTAAGCTGCCATTACAGTCATAATTCTGAAACCCGTGTAACTGGAAGCCAGCACTGTACTACTAATTTCAGTGAATTTTCCTTCCACGGAATTAATTCCAACAGCTGTTCCTCCCCTTTTTTTTAATGTACAGCCAAAGGCAATCTTCTATGTATACACTCTAGTCTAGTCTCTTGGGCCCACAGTGTCTACAAAATGCCTCTCCTTTGTGCACAAAGAGCACACCACTGAGGTTCTGATAGTTCAAAGAACTCATCTGCTCTGGTAAATAGCACAAATTTAGCACACACACCCCCAGAAAAAAAACAACCTCAAACCCCACAAACTTTTTCAGTAGAAGTTAAATGAAATGTTATAGCATGGACTTTCCAAACAATGTCAATCTGCTGAAAAAAAAACAGCACAATGAACTGAAATGTTGACAAAGGTAACAAAAAAACACCTGAGATTCACTTTGAACAAACACACCTTAGATTACTTAGACTACTTCCTCAAAATCCAGGAAATATTGGTGATGAGTGAAAACTGGGAGTCAGCTGAACAGCCACAGATGTTTACAAAGCAGTAACTTCATGCGAATAGACCTCAGCCGTTTTGGCTTACTCTGAATCGCTATCACTCATTAATTTTGCCAAATTATTTTTCAGCTTCTACTTGGAGAAACTCTTGCTAGAGACCATTAAATTTAATTTATAGCTACATAATATATGAATAAAGGTTGCTAAATTAGGAGATTAGCCACGTCCATCCTCTAACCAGAACTCTTAGCTGAAGAACCGGATAGGGAAAGAAAAATGAATCAATGAAGTAGATCAAAGAAAACAAATAAATCATTAGTTATTAAACAAAGCATGAGATTACACAGTGCAAGACTAGCATGAGTACCAAAGATCAAAATCAGGCTGAGGAATTTCACTGCACAGATCTGGCAGTATTGTGTATTACCCCGACTGCATTTGATGAACAACTAACTAGATTTAATCATTCGCAGAACAGACTGGAATGGGTCAACCACATTGGTAGGGTGCAGGAGATTATTACTGATAATCAACATATCCACACCCTGAGATTAGTGCAAGTAAACATTTCTCACTCTTGCAAAATTTCTTTGAAAGCCCCTTTTCTGACAGTTATTATCTGGCAGGTAAAACTTCTTCATTGTTGACACTCAAACACCTATTAGTTATTTTTTTGGAAACAAACACAGTAATTTTCATCTGCTACGTAATGATTTTGTTCTACCACTTAAGCATGGGTCTGTGTGTTTAGCTGCATCTGAAATGTTCACTTATACTCATCTCTAGAGGCCGCCAAGTCAGGATGGGAAAATAATTGCTCTTTTACTCTGTCATTTCTATTTATTTAACAACAGGCTTTTATGTTGTTCTTCTTGCTGTTTTATCTCACTCTAGTGGCTATTTTAGCATTTTGCAAGGGAAAAAAGACATTAAAAACTGGCACTAGAAAGAACAGAGCATCTTGGGAGAGGAAGAAAACTAATAATCTAATATGCATGTAAATAAGTCTTAAAAATACATACAGCTGCAAATACTATGTACACCATGCTAATGGAACCAATAATCACACACTGCATGGCAGAAAAGTAATAGATTTCCAGGCCTGATTCATGATCATTTAATCCAGCTGCGTGCATACTTCAGACCATAGATCCTGCAGGTAATTCCTGCATCTACCCTACTACTTTTACTTGATCTCTACAGAACAAAGGTGTTCATTATGGAAAATCAGAAACTTTTTTCTTTTTTTTTTTTTTTTTTTTTTTTAATGTTGCATGTAAGACTGAATTTCTTTCATCAGTTTCTGAACTATCAGGCTTCTGGTCACTTTTACAGCATGATCCCATACGAATCAAATTTATCACATATTTCAGAACAAATTGTGTTTCATAAAGTGAAAAATAGACAACAATTCATGAAACATGCTGGAAGGATTATTTGACAAAAATTCAGTCAGCAAATCTGTGAATTTCTATTAAAGTAAAAGCAAACCAGTGAAAACTGTCCATACAATTCATTTTAACTGAATATTGTTTCAATTAAAACTTTCCTTGCAAACTTAGCACATTGGTGTTTAACTTGTTGTCAGCTAACAGCAGGTTTTCACTTATGAAAGAGCATCCTCACCTTTAGAATTCTTTGTATTATGGAACTTGTATCATTTTCGGGTGTATTTTGAAGTTAGTTCAAATGCACAGAATTGCTGAAATGGAGATGTATGCATTTATATCTGCATGGAAAGAGATTTTTCGATCACCAAAGCTAATATTTAGCAAAAGCCTAGTGAATATCAAAGCATGAACATATTCTACGTTTATGCCCTCTGAGCTTACTCTGTTTTCCCCAAGTTCACTGTGATCTGCAGAATAGAAATACCTTCTGAGAAATACTGAACGTATGACAGTAAACTAACTGGACCATAGTTATAACTATTCAAGTTCTTTTAGCTCAAAAAAAAAAAATTCACTCTTAAGTTAAACCAAAAGAATAAAATAATTTCGAGTGCCAGGAGAGCCAGATACAGGGCAGCTCAGATCTCAAAAAAACTGTACTTAAGGTACAGTATGCCCACAAAGCATATGCTAACAGCACACAAAGAGCTTAAGTAGTATAGCCTGATAGCAAACAACTGCACCTCACTTCGGAGCCCGCAGCTCTCGCTGCTTTTTAGATAAAGGGGTCTGGTCGTGACTAATATCATTTCCTAAGCGTAATTTTTTCAAATCAGTGAGAGACTTGGACAAAAGTCTGGGAAAGATATGGCCTGCCAGCTGACAAAGCTCAGGAAAATGCCTCAGGACAGTAGAGGGGCTTTGAACCCGGTGGCACACTGACTCCTCGTCAACAACCAAACAGTGCAAGGACAAAAGCAAATACATGGAATTACTTCCCTTGGCAAGGAGAAGAGTTTATTCAGAAGTGCTAAAGAGTTTTACAGAGAGGCCAAGAGATAAGCTGTTTTGGCAAATGTTTTTCAGAGTGAAGCAGCTGTGATATAGAAATTCTAACTCTGAACAGAATCTGATCAGCGTTTTCAGGAACTCAGCATTTATTTCACAGAAGCCTTCTTCAGAGAAAAAGGTCAGATGGCAAGAAAAGACAAGGTTAGAGTACATAGACAGATTTCATATTTTTAAATTGGTTAGGCCCAATGGATTTCATCCTAAAATACTTCAGTTGCCAAGAAATCTGGTTGTTGTAAGCTCTGAGAATCCATGGAAGACAAAGGAAGTGCCAAAAAACTGAAAAAATGGGAAGTGAGGAGCTGATCTTCCAAAAGGGAACTTGGGGAAGTCATTGAACAGCTTAATTTCAGCTCTATAAAAACTAAAAAAGAAAAAAAAAAAAAAAAACAAATCACCACCACAACAAACAAAAAAACCCACCACAATCAACAAACTCCTGAAGATAAAAGGCAATTATATAGCAGGCAACACTGATTTTTTTCAAAAACAAACCAAGTCAAACTAACTTAATTTTCCTCTATCACAGGGCACATGAGTTTCCAGATATTGGGTAAATATCAGGTTTCCTGTAACTTGTCTGTAGGAGGTTTTTTGATAGCATTTCATGTGACAGTCCTAAGCAAGCTTGGAAATCAGATGAAGATAAAACTACTGCACAGTAGGAGAGAAAATGGTTGAACAATCCCACTCAGAGAACAGTTATTAATGATTACCTGTCAAGAACACACAAGGAAGGTTTCACCAAGGTCTGTTCAGTAATTTTGTGAATCACTTGGATGATGGAATAAGAAATACTCTTACCAAAGATGCACTTGATACAAAGCTAGGGACTACAGTCATGCTGTAAAACAGGTTTAGAATTCAGAATGAGAGTATGAAATGTTAAAAGTGGTCTCTATAGGATATAAATATTGCTAAACTCAAGGAACAATCTAAAGACAGGAATAACCAACAGCCACTAATACAGAAAGAGGAGAAAGTGGTTAAGCAGCAAGTCTAGGCAGCAAGACTGTAAGTCTTGCTTAGACTTAGACTGTAAGTCTATCACAAGCTGAACGTAGGTTAACAGAGTAATGCTGTTGCATGACAGGCAAGTATCATACTACAATGTGTGAAGGCAAGACAGGAGAACCTTTCCATTCTATACAGATTAATGAAGTCCCAACTGGAGAACTCTAGCACTACATTTAGGTGCCATGCTTAAAGAAACGTGGACTAACTAGAAAGATTCAAGAAACTGGTCTGTGTTCTATGGAAAGAGCTTAAGGCAGCTTACGCCACATTGCAACAGCTGATAAGCAAAAGCATTACTCCAGGCTACATTTCTCTCAGCTTGCTACATTTCTCTCAGCTTTTGACGGAGATGAGTTCAAAACTATTTTTAAAATGAAGAAATAAAATACATATCTCTGTAAAGAGAAAAATCATGAAAAAGCTCATCTTAGTGAAGAATTTCCTGCAATCATTTCTTACTTATATTGGGCATTGGTATCATTTTTACTAGCTAAAATGTATGCATTTCTTATTAAAGTACAGAAGCCAGGGCACAAAATATTACTGGTCTTGCACTGAGGAGTCAACTCAACATAGTGCCAGTTTACCAGATCAATTATTATGTTGTACAGTCTATCCCTGTGCCCACTATTAATAAATTTCTTTAGCTCAGGATGAAACTCCCTCACTATGAAAGACAGAAATGCTGACTTTATGAGGTTAAATTATTTTTAAACCTGAAAAAAAAAAAAAAAAAGAATTCTTATTTTGACTAAATGCCACAGCAGAATGAAGAGGTGTTGCATATAAGCACTTCACTGCTTGCAAGCCCTAATGACACCTTGATTAACACAGCAATTGATGGTAAGGGAGCCAAGCAGCCTCAACGGGCCATACACAGCAACACTGTGACTTATGGCTTTGTATTTTTAAATTGGCCTCTCCAGCACTATCTGATAAATCAACACACAAGTCATTACATGGTTCATTATCCCAGTAATATGATTCATTCTCTCTGCTAGGAAACACATGAGATGATGGGCATCTTCTATTTGCAACCATGACTGTCCATCAACATTACAGATTAACTGTACAAGGGAGTTCAGTTTGGTGTAGAGGTCAATGGGATGCTTCACATGGCAATTTTTCTTCTGCAAGGCTTGACCTCTTAGCAGGAAAAAAAAAAAAGTGTGGACAAAGAAGAAGAGAATGTGGTTATCCTGCTGTGTAGACAGCTTTTAAAAATAAAACAATCATTAAGTTAAAAAATAAGAGCCATGACACAAGGAAAAGAAACAGGGCTCACAGGTACCTAGCTAGCTATTTTCACATGTAGTCAACAGACTTGAGTTAGATTCCTTCTGTCTTAGGAAAGCAGAACTTAGATGTAGTTTAAAAAGGCAAATAATTCTGGTATTATCTGAACATGATCATTTAGACATGCTTGCCCTTAGTCACCGTGATTGCTTAGTCACTATGAAATCCGGCACAGTCGGTGGTCTGCGCTTACAAAAGGTCAAAAACTAAAAACAATGGCAATATGCTACAGATCAAGAGAGCGCTATACTGGCAGCTTTACATGTGCAAGCTGACATTTAATGTGTCTGTTCTCTGTAGTCTAACACGTTCCTAAGTACTTATTATAGCTACCACTTAAGGAAAAGTCTTTGCGATTACCAGTATGCTAATAGTTTTAAATGTCTCCCTAAGCAATTCTAATATGTTTACTGTAGTATGAGTACATTAAATATATTTCTAAATAAAAACATGTACATAAAAATTACCTGATTCAAGAGAAAGAGCAATGCAACCCTACACACCAACTACATAAGAGGAAAAATCCATTATCTGAAATATACAGAGAACAACGTCCAAGTGGCCATAGAATAGCTGCTCTACCGTGACAGAACCAAATATCACTTTTTTACTGTGCATTCATATTTCAGATTGTCCGAAAGGTCCAGACAGCTATAGCAATAGCACCATACAGTATATTTCTTAGGGAAGAGGACATTTTACTAGAAGTCATTTGTCTTATAAAAACTTTTACTATCATATTGCCAAGCCTTGAAGCAAAAGGCAATTTCATATGTTCACACAGTTACTGTGACATCAGAGTATATGTGTGTGTATATGCATATATTCAAATTTTCATTTACAATATATGCATACACACACGTATATATCCTTCCCCTTTTTGAGTGAAAAAATTTAATTCAGATACACTTGTTAAGAGCCAACATTTATATTTAACTTTGTCAGTAGGTCTGAATAAGAATTACTAGATATATAAAAAATAAGTCTCTGCCATCACTTGTTATGCTGAAGATCATGCAACATCCCTGTAAAGATAAAAGGTTTTGGAAAAAAATCTCTGGCCTGAACTAACACAAAGTAGAAAAAAGTGTATGTAATTCACAGAAACAATGAATAGAAGCAAGTGTGCATTCCTACCTCCAGTGACACACAATATATCAACATCTATTACACAATTAAAAAAACCCACACTGATTTGTACAAAGATTGTGTCTTTAACCTTAATCACAGTAGCTCAAGGTTTGTCTTCAAAATTGAAGGATTTTCATATTCCTTTCTAAGATTATAATTCCAACAAAAGTCTGATTTTGTAAGTTTTTTTCTGGTGTCTGAAAAACCGTTACAAACAACAGCAAAAATACAAACACTTGTTGTATGGTACTTACAGGAGGTGGGAAAGATGAGTTTTTCCTAAAGATACCAGAGAATTGTGCAAAACCATAGTAAGAGCCAGGATTTGGTTTAATTCTGGACCCAGGATAAGCCCAAGCGTTGTACCAGAACGTTTAGCTGGAACTTTCCACACAAAATTAAATACAGCAAGATCCAAAGGATACTTACGCAAATTATTACAGGACAACGATGGTCCTTATATAAATTATTTCATATAGTTACAGCAGGGAGCAGATCTGTTCCTCAAAGTCAAAACATTACTAAATTTACATACTATGAACATTCCATAAAAAACATTACTTAAATCCAGTCTTCAGCATCCCTGTAACTACAGGCCAGAGAGATGAAGGAATTCAGGCACAATTTAAAAAAATATTCATGTACTTATAAAAAGGATCCAGTTTTCTGAAAGTTGAAAGCCCAGGCATTTTCACTAATGCCAGCTGCACTTACAGTACAGATTTTGAGAAATGTGTTACATGGATTTCTAGGTATCAGCTATTATGCACCTCTCAAGAGGGGGAGTATAAACTGGCCAGAGCAGCAGAATGGCATGCTTGAATAACTGGCAAATGCAAGTAGATTGTATGGTTTGGCTTTGAGCTGAACAGAACTGCAGCTCTCACTGCCCAGAAAGTCTTAACAAGTATCTGGTCCTAGGACAGTTCTTAAAGAGACCAGAGTCTGGTTGGACCGTCTGGGAGTTTAGAAGTGGAGGTTCACAAATTCACCCGCTGATTGCAATATGACATGGTCCAGTTTTGAGCACTTAGTTGAAAGCACCTTGACTTAAAATAAGTAGATTTTGGCTGCCATTACCTGCAGCAAACATGACAGAAGCTCTTTCCTGATACTGACAAATACAAGAGTAACACACTCCCTGTGGCTCCCCAAGGAGGTGAATGGCATGGAACGCTGTACATTTACGAGGTAGCAGATAGACACCCTTTGTACGCTGTTCATCCATCATGTTGATTAATAAGAACATAACCTGATGTTTAAGCTACCACTCCATTTTCTAACCAGTTAATGGAGATGTCCATTCAACATTAAAGTTCTCTGGCAGGAAAGCAACATTTGGATTTATCACAGTTTACATCAAGAGTATTTATTTTTCTTGATTTGCTTTAAGTATCTTAATTGGTAGAGCACACAAATACAACACATTTGGGAGGCAGTAAAAGATTGTTTGCTGTTTCAAGTTATTGATCAGAAATAAGCATGGCTCAAAATGATTCAGTCTCAAAATTATGCATTATTTTGAATGGCTGACAAAGTTCTCTATAGCAAGAAGTAATTTAGGAATTAAAACAGTTGAAAGAAAAGAATATTTTGCTTGCTTAAATTTGTGGGGAAAAAATACTAAACAAAAATAAATACCATGTTCCTAAAGTAACTTAGAACTTGCTGTTTATGTGGAATACATGAAGGAAAGAGGGGGAGAAAAATGAAAAAGAAAAAAAAAAGTGCAATGTATGGCCCTAAAACTGTTTCCCTTTAATCTGGGGATATCCCTGTCATTTGCTACTGGTAGTAGAAGGTAACAATTCCTCTGCCTTTCTGTTTGTTTGGGGGAGCGAGGGTATTTCTATACAGGAAATTCTATTCTAAAGCCATTTTCTGATGCAAGTTACATCAAAGAAATCACTATATGCTGCTGAAAAGTTTTGATTCTCATCAGCCCACATTTCTGATTAGGTTTGCTGGGCTTATTTTGTCACAGTTCCTGACCAGCTGTCCTGTAAGGACGTGATACAGGAACCCATTCTGTGTTTAGTCCACTGAGAGCAGGAGTCTGTTGCAGTCCTACAAGTGCACGTGTGCACACACACACACACACAAAACCCATGTTGTCCAATAGGCCAACTGGCTTGCAAATCAAAATATGACAATTTAGCTTAACAGCAGTTAAGACTACAAAGGCCAAATAAAATTGTTCAACTTTTACTTCAGTAAGTACAGTCATGCAGAGGCTGTACGTGAAAGTGAACAATGATCAGTAGTTGCATGACATTCTACCTTAATTCTGATCTTTTTTTCCCATTTGACTTCAGCCATGTAGCATTCAAGACTGTAACAGCACCCCTTCTGATATTTATTCATCGCTATAGCAATATGCCAGAGCACTCTGTATCATTTAAAAACCTAATGAAGTTCTAACATTATTGCTAGTTAGACTATTCATAAAATTTTACTATGATTATTCATTTTTGTTTCCATTCCAGTACTTCTCTTCCACATTAATCTTGCGCATCATACTAATGGAAGTGCTTTCATGTAAGCTAATGTCTGTGTCACTTGCATCCTTAAAGGTTGAGCATTCTCTGTCTAGGAGTCACTGCTTCTCCCTGTGTATTTTATTTCATGCTCTGACAGCTTGTAAAGAGTATCAAAACAGAGCACTTAGGACTACAGGCAACAGGAAAACTTTCTCTTCCATATCCCCTAGCCAACAGCTCTCTTACAAAAACTGGTCTGTTGACCACCTCCTCTCTTCTTCACTGCAACGCAGTACTGTCACCCTTATGATTAATAAACAATACCTTACTATTGGACAGGAAGGAAATTCCTTCATGCAAGTTAAAGCCTGGTCTATACACAGATTTTGCTCCACTGTAACTCATACATAAATGAGAATAAGAAAAACCTCAAGCCTTGATACAAGGTTACCTTCACAATCTAGCACCAGTGGAAATAGAGAAGAATGCCTTCAGCCTGCATGCAAATATATCTATAGCTGTCATCACATCCACAGGGTGATTGTGCTACCTAAGGATAAGATGTACCTCAACCACGTTTGTTCAGTAAAAGTAATAACACAACGTGGAGCTACACAGAACCTTATGTTCCTTTTAGTGATAAGCACAGCTACTACTTGAACACATCTGCAAAAGCAATTTCTGCATTCATCCTGACACAGTAATCTTCAACCAACACAGAAATATGGTAACTTTCTACTGTCCTCGATTGGGGCTAGTTTCAGAGAGGTTTGCACAGTATTACCTCAATAGAATTGCTTGCTCCTTCAACAAACATTGTTTTCTGTCAAGCAAGTTTCTTTATTGTATTCTTCTATTGATGTGCATTGTAGAGAAAAGGGAGATAATTTTGCAAGACATCAGTGGTAGTGCAAAACTGAATCTGGAAGCAAAGGAACATTTTCTTATTTTGTTACGTATTAACAATATTTAGAGAGGAAGGGAAGCAGCTCTTTTTATCTGTTATTTTAAAAATAAACTTGGTCTAAACTATTTAAGTGAAGAAACTGTCTTAAAACAATTTCAAAAGAAAATTTCTTAAGGTTCACAATATGGTTTTGTGATTATATCTATTATATCATATTTCATACATACCATTTTAAAATAAGTGTGCACTATTTGAAAATTCTTAGCCATTAAATGTAAACAAACACTACACATATTCAAAATAAGAATTCTTTTTTTTTTTTCAGGTTTAAAAATAATTTAACCTAATAAAGTCAGCATTTCTGTCTTTCATAGTGAGGGAGAGGCCCAAGCTTCTGCAGCCTGTATTTCACCACTTTTTCTTGTCTGTGCCGTGTTCCAGTGCAAAAATATTAGAGCAGGAGTTAAGGCAAATCCAGCAGCAAGTTTCACCTAAAAGTTTGTTCTCTGTATAGGAAGAACTATTGCTAGTTCTTCCTCCATCCATCTATCCCATCGCAAAGATCACTGAGCCATGCAATGCCTAGCTCAGATTTTTTTCTTAAATTAAGCACATTTATAGTCTCAATACATGCAGAATTTCCAACAAGGGCACGGGCACACATACACACATGGGCATATTCAGCTGGAGAAAATCTTTGCAGTTCAGAATTCAGAAGTTATGAGATTTTGTCTGGGTCCTACTATGCAGACGTGTTCTTGCTTTACCTCCTGGGCTGTTGCACAACATTTTTTTTCCCTACAGAGTGCCCCAAATACACTGCCTAAGTGTTGCTAAACATACAGGTTTGAACAAACTGAATTAGAAACCTGAGTTATGAGTGAAATCTAACACTTTTGACTTAAAGTCACAACCCCTAGAGTTTTTATGGCTTCTTAGACTTACAAACCTGGGTCCAGAATTACAGCATTTCAGGAGAAGGACTTGCATTCTTGTCATCTTTGGCAAATCCACAATAATTAGGGGTTTTATCATGTCCAAATTAAGCTATATTTAACAGATTTAATGATATAATATTTAGTAGTTTATCCATAACAGAAGAAAGAATGTCAAGGAAGCTTTGACAATTTTCAGCAATTGTTAGTTTTGCTTTATATAAAAAGTTTATATAAATAGGCTTACGCAAAAAGTTTATATAAAACCTTTTGCAGAGGTTCAGGGCAAAACACCTTCACTTCTGCTTGGCTGAACACTCCTGGAGCGCTGCTAGAATCCTGATCATTTTGCGCAGTATTCAGCTGATGATGGTCTCAGCTGACATGCAAATTCCTGGGAACCAATAGGCTTGTGTGATAAAAGAGCACCGTGTGTTACAGTAGCGTTCATCTAGATAATGATTTAGTCACCAATGGTCATGTTATCATGAAGATTTACAATGAAATTCTGACCTCTCTGCACTAAACAACAGAACTATTACCCTCAGTGGGACCAGCTCACTTCATTCTGACAAAGATGCACCTGGTGAAAGGGATAGCAGCTATCCAACAGAACAACCACTGGCCCTTAAGAAGTGCTCAGAAACAGCAGTTGCAGATGCTTTAATTCTTCTGGAGGAGAGTTAGTTCTTCAGGGAGTGTTATGAGACATCTTTTTGGGGAATAGCGATTACAGAGGAGTGGAAGGATTTTTTGAGGGAAGCACAAGCATACAAGCACAGCTCTAACAAAAGCAAGATAAAGTTGTCCATTTTCCCTCTATCCAGAAACTGTTTCACAGATGAGTAAAATAAGCAATATAACCTATTTTTATTCTATCATGAACTCTTGCAAGGACCATTCCTGACCAAGGACATCTGGGTAATTTCATTGCTAAAAACTGAAAAGATGCCCGCATGCTTCCCTACTTCTCTAAGACACACTACAATATCTGTCTTGACTTTTTTATTCTCCTGATTGATTACACTTCCAGGGAGACTGGTTTTTTCCAGAAAACTAAAGCAAATACAGTCTCTCCCATGGACACACCACAGGACTTTATGAGCTGCTTATGCAAATGACTACTTAACTGGAGATGGTTCTACACAGGACACTAACATCAATTATAAACTGGGATGCACAGAACTAAGACACAATAGGAACCCTTCTGCTTCTGTTTTCATGACATGCAGTTTAAACTATACCAGTACTTTCCACGGGCCTCTAATTCAGTAGACAAATAATCTTACAGCCAAACTGTCTCATCAAAACATACATTATTGGTACCGCTACTGCTTAACCCACTTTTTTTCTGGGAGATTTACTTTACACTTCAGGATTGGCTCAGTGAGGGAAATTAAATTCATCCCTTCTGCAGTTTCAAGCATATTCTTCTGACTAAAAACTTTCACCTGTGAGGGAAAAAAAAAAAAGGGGGCAGGGGATTCTCACAAACTTTCTACTTGATGTAAACAGGCACAAGCATTTGTGTTACACAAACAGATGCCTCCCATGTGCCAGCCTTCAAACACTCACTGGTCTGCAGGTGGACTGAACCTTCTTCTCTGCAATGCTCTGGATGGGGACTGATTGCCTCATTAGGTTCTTACTTGTGTTCAAGTGTAAAGATAGGAGGAACCTTCCTTGTTGTGCACCTATATTGTGGAAGAAACAGTTCTATTCTACAAAGCTAGACTACCCTTGCTTTCTGCAGGTTTTTTTTTTTTACCCGCTTACATTGAGTATTTCCTTGGGAAAAGGGAGGAAAGTTGTTCAGGTTGGGGGGGGGGGGGGGGGGGGGGGGGGGGGGGGGGGGGGGGGGGGGTGATGTGTTTTTTTTACCCCTCCCAGGGAGAATTCACTTGTTCTTAAGATAACAACGTAACTGCTTTAACAAAGTTCAAACTTGCAAAGACAAGGCCCTCCATTCCAGCAATCTGACTTGGCAAAGTTAACTTGTGTATGTCTAACTACTCTTATGCTTGAGAACAATCAAATGCTCAAGTGCCAGACTGCAACAAGAGCGTTCAGCATCCTGCAGGATCAAGCCTTGAATATAAATACAAGCTAGTAAGGAGTTTTCCAAGCATTTCATTCTTTTGGTTCTTCAAGGTGGCATAAAAGCGGGGTTTTTTATTTCTTGTCATATAATATACTATTTTATTCCTTGGATTTTATGTCAACTATACTTTGCACTTCAGATTTTTGGAAAAAAGCATATCCTGTGAGGTTTCAATTTTAAATTTCAGTACATTCTGAACAGTTCTGCACTTGCACAAAAGCATTGATTTCAACTTTATCCCATCTCAGTAAGTGTTCCCTAGGAATTAAATGGAAGTGACAGCATCAGAACTGGTTGTAGATAACGTATTTGGAACCAGATTACATAAAGTAGTATTATGTATAATTAATAGATCTCCAGAGAGATCTGCCTTTCTAGACTCAGTTATAGAAAGAGCGCCCTATGGCATATCTTTGCAAATCTGTTTTCCTACAACTGGGAAAAATTTATGTCTAAAAGCAATGAAATATGTCATAGTCCTCCAGAGCACAGATATTAACTTTCTCTGAAACTAAACTGCGTGAAGTGAAAAAATTAGCATAGGATTAACGTTTTTTAAGGACTCCTAACATGCAAAATTATTTTACTGAAATTGACAGCAGTTAGGTTTGTCTCTTGACGTGGTACTAGTGATGGAGAACCCCAGAGGGACTGATGTTCCAGCCCTAACAACTAATCAGGATTCAGACGCTTATTAGAACTAGTAAGAATAAGTAAGAAAAGTAGTAAGTTTCTTGGAAGATATTTTTCCCTCTGTCCTCCCAGATAGAGTTTGAGCCATTTCTTTCAGACTTCTAGTATACAAGATAAATCTTGGTTTAGTGAGACTCAGGAAGGGGGAAAAAAAGGGAGGGGAATAAAACATCAAGTATGAGGAAAAAGAAGAAAGTCAGGATTAATGAAAGTCACAAATGGCTCAAGTTCAAAGTCTCCTGATTTTTTGCTATAATCTAGTACATTCTTTACATTTTTCTAACTATGTGTTTTCTTTGCCAAAATGCAAACTTTTTACTAAAACAAGAAGGGAGAACAAGTACAGTCTTATTCAAAAATCATATAGTATTTAAATGAGAAGAAAAACATTTCTGAAATTTCAGATTTTGACATGTAACATTTAGCTACACTGATTATCAAGTTTAGTGCTGAGATATACCAGATTGCACTAGTCAGGTGATTTCTTCCAATATGACTGCCTTTTCTGATCAGGATATATACTCCTGCATATCTTTTCAGTAAATATTGCCAAGTACCAAATGCACTATAAACAATTTCACAGAACACCTTTCAAAAATGTTGAGACTCAAAGTGATCCAATATTGAATTCCAGAGGTCTGGGGTTTTTTAACCCAATATACAACACTGCAATGTATAAAAATAGAAAATTAGTCAACTACACATGAAGAAAAGAAAAAAAAAAGAAGTTATATTATATATCAGTTATTTTTAATAGTGTTTTAACTTGAAACCTATTGTTTTCCAAAGTACTCACTAAACTGGAAACTTCTCATAACCTCACAAAACAGAAGCAATTTCCAAGTGCAACCACTCGACATACAAAACAATTTAGTGTTACTATAGCAACATATTCACATTTCTAGACTTCTTTGTTTATTTTAACTGTGAATCTTAACACTGCATGAGTGTACTTTCACACAAATACACAGTGGTGGAGTAACATCATTCTCACAGAAGCCAACAGAGAGATTCAGTACTGAAAGCAGTTTGGTGGGTGAAAAATTCCACCTGCTAGCACATGTCAGCAATGTATTTAGTATATACGTGTACAAACCACAGAATGTGAGACAACTCAACCTCTTTCTGGTTTCTAAGTGCTACCTGATGAAACAGCAGTAATAATCAACACACTGATTACTATGCATACACATGCTTGCAGTATGTGTCCATTTGAGCATAAGTTCTGGTGTAGCTGGACAAACAATAACATGAAGGTTATCATCTCACATAAAAGTGAACATAGCCATCTTTAGAAGGAAATTGCTTAAAGTCAGTCATGTTTGTTTATGTTTTGTCCTTACTTAGATGCAAGTTTTGTAAGCTGTTAAAGTTTTATACCAGAGTGCCTTCTAGTGGTAAAGGAGCTACAAACCTCAGCTTGAAACAGAAATCCTAACATTTACCAAATAATTATTCAGTAAATGAATCAACACCAAAATATATTTATATATGTCTTATTGGAAATATCTGTTGCATGTCAGAACCACAGTTTTCCATAGTAATGCTGTTTATAAAAATAGAAGCATAATTTAAGAATGAAAAGATATTACTTACCAAATGGATAAGTGAGAAAACAACAAATAATATATACACCATTCAGCTTTGGCAATATACTTGACCTGGATTGCAGTTTTATGCCAGGTGGTAAAAATTAGCAATATCATGAGTTAATTCCACAATTCTATTAGCAGTATTTATCAGAATGATTTTCAACTGTACCAGCCACATGTCAAAAGTTTATGTAATACCGAACCATTTAAAAAAAAAAAAAAAAAAAAAGATGTTTATACTTGGATCTGCTTAAGAGCTGTCAGCCAGCCACCTGACACCACAGTAGCTCAACATCTAATAGACCAACACTGCATTGAGCCCAACTACATTTTCTTTTTTAGATCAGAAAATAAAATCTCACTGGTGAGTTACACATATAATAATAGCCCATTCATGTTATCGAAATATCCATCTAAACTCCTGTTTGTTTAGGTCCTTCCCAGGAAAAGGAAGCATGAAGTAGTGAATGGATACTGTTGGCTCCTATTCAGAAACCCAGTGTAGGGGAGCTAATCATTGGAATGCATCGCTAATCATTGGAATACATCATCGTCTGATGCTGTAGTTTGTAACCAAATCCAGGCTGTAATACTTTGATCAGACTACAGAACGGGATTGAGCATCAGACCAGTACAGAAAAAAGGACCAAAACCTACTTTTGTAACAACTTCCTCAGGCATATCAAGCACTATTAACTTCATAATCAGTCCTTAGGAGTTTACAAAAGTAAATATTACAAACAACCAACACAGTCACAACTGGCAATTCTGAGATATAAAAACATCTGAAAAGGTGGAAAAGAAATGGTCAGATTGTTCAGGGATTGTTGCATTTTTCTCAGCCTATCAATCGTACCTGTAAAGTGTTTTGCAGAGCCTTTGCATTAAGTTATATATAAACTGCAGGTGTAGATCGCTGGCTGCTGTGTTTAATGTGCTTTTAGTAATGGCAGTCAGCTTTGGAACAACCCTCTAGCTTGAAATGCTATAGGAAGAAACGGAAACTACTGGTGAGGGAAAGGATGAGGGAGGGAAGGGAACTGTCTGTTCAGAGAGATTGTGCATCTTCACCTAACCTCTGGGCTAGCTCACCAGCACTATACTGCATTGAAGTCACTTCTTCATCTCTTTTTCTTTTCTGGAAACATAACAGATCAGTATACAGAAGCTACTAGGAAACAGTACCATATCCAAGGAAAATCAAAAGAGATTATGCACCAAACTGATGCTAAATTTATTTGAATGTTTCATATGCATTTCAGAAGAGATGCTTAATGGTTACAGAAAATCTAGGCAGAGGGCTTCATTCAAATTGAGGTTATGGTATTAAAAGTTAAGAAAGACTCAAAGCCAATTGCAAATTAACTTCTATAGACAACAGATTAACAACCCATACTTTCCAAAATCACTTCTGTGACTAGCAACCAAGTTATCACACACACATCACTGATAATGATCTTAAAGTCCAGAAGTAAATTCTGCTGCTCCCATAATCCCCAACGAAGGCTTGTCAATTAGGACAGCTTTATACCAGAGAATTTATTTCTCTCACATAATCCTGTGATTAAGTTATTTACATCTGTTGAAAAACATGACAAAAACCTCTATTAATTTAGGGAATTGCGCATGTAGATAAAAACTGATAAACATCAACTGAAGTATTAGTCCTACTAGAGTGCCATCCGGTGATCTGTAAGCAAACCACCTAGCAGACAGAAAATGAGGTGTTTTTTTTCTTTTCCCCTGGGGCCACGACTACCAACTGCACCTCAGCACTGCCCCTCACGAGGACGCCTGAGGCGGGCTGATCACCCCTCAGAACAGGAAGGTGCCTTCAGACCGTGGAGTTACCTAAAGTCTCACGGCATCCCCAGGCGCGTACCGTGGGCATCGCACGGCCGCAGCGCGCAGCCCCACGCTGGAGGACGAGCTCCCAGCCACGGACCCCGCTCCCGCCGGCGCCCGGGAACCTTCTGGAAGCTGCGGGCTCCGCGCGGCCGCCCTAACGGTTCCGAGGCCGGGAGCTAGTGAGCCGTTGGTCGGCCCTCAGCCCCGGCACGCGCCCGCGCCCCCGCTCGCTGCTTCGAACGGTTCGCGGCTCGCGAGTAACCGGCCGCCACGCGACTGCCTTCCCGCTCCTGCGCACGGCGCTCGGTGAGCCCCCCTCAGCCCCAGCGGGGCTCGTACCGCCATTGCTCGTGGCGCTACAGCCCTTCCCCGGGCACCCGCCGCTGAGCCCGGCGTGAGGCGGCAGCCGCCCGCCCCCCCCACAGCCCGGGCCTCTTAAAGGCTCGGGGGCAGCTGGCAGCGTTTGTAGTACGCAGCTCCGCCGCCCCGGATTGCCGTTGAAACCGGCCTGGTGTGCCCTCACGTTCGGGATACAGGAGCTCTGCTGACTGTATTTATTCTCTGGTGGCAGCAGGACTCCGTACCTGATGAACCACAAACAGGGTTGCTGTGGGATTTACCTCCAGCTCCCCATGTATACAAAAACTGTGCTTGTAGCCTGACAGTGGAGAGGCCATGTCACCTCAGTACAGCCCATAAGGCTGTAATAAATCACTTGTGTGCTTTGTTGGACAACATTCAAGCAGTACAACGCAGCCTTTGTACAGGCTCCCTCTGTAAGGAGTTGCTGCCTCAGTCACCTCCATAGTCACAGAAGAATAGTTCAATTTACGCCAATGACGCTAATTCATACATGCAAAATTAAACACTATGGAAAGTGGAATCTTATGCAAACAATATACGTAGCATCTTATTAATTTCACTGAGACTCAATGAAGACTTTTAACCAAAGAAGTCACACAAACTAGTTAACTGCATACATAGTTTCTTAATAGTTGTCAGGCAACTAAATTGCCAAAGATAAATGCTCTCCCCTCAGTTCAGCATCAGTAATGGAACAGGTAGCCTAGCCCATGGCAAAGTAAGCCTTGTGGGACCTGCCTATAGTCTGCTTTTCAGGACTACAAAGATGACAGAATGCAATATCCCAAATAAAGCATCAGAAACCAAGTGCAGTCTTCTCCTTTAAATAAATTTTCACAGTTGCAGTCTAGCTCAGCATACCTGCGCTGGAAATAAAAGCCAGGTCAGGTCGTCTACTATCTTCTACTTCGGCAATAGTTGTGTGGATAGGCCTGGATCTCAGCAACATCTTCTTGCAGCAGCTGAACTGTTTTTATCACCCCGTTCCTTCTCCACAACTAGTCCTCTCTCCTATAAAAGCACTTTCTAGTGAATTCATAAATGCAAGAGGTCTTCAGCACATGAACGTTCCTGCATCCCTTTCTGAGATACATAGTTCTGTGTATATGACAATACTTAATAATTTCAGGTTAGCTTTGATTACTGTACAAAACCAGGGGCAATTTCTAATATATGACCACACCTGCAATTCCATTCTCTCCAATCCACTCTGTTCATGAGTAGAATTACCTTTTAACTCCCCCACAGTAATCTATGTACTGGTGGTTATATATCCCTTCCAGGTAGAGGAATGATACCAAGATGAGTTTTCCATACCAACACTTGAGCCAACGCTTTAGTAACAGAAGAATAATTCTCTAATCCTGTTTCAGTTTCTCCTCTTTCTCTCAATATATTTGTAATATATATTGTAATATGTATCTCTTACGTCAAGGAACAGTAGCCAATATTAGTCACGGATGTAAAAGCAGTTCTTAATCAGTGAGCTTGAATGGTGGTATAGAACACAATTTCTAAGGCGGATTTCTTAAAGCTTCCTGCTGAAAGAGGGAAGGGCAGGAGGTGCTCTTCATAAAACTGGTAGTTATGAACTCCTGTATTCCCACCTCTCTGCTGGTGACATATAGTTCAACAAGACACATGAGCTGTTTGTACCAAGTTGCCATTTGTAAGACAGGAGAACATCATTTACCACATTTAGCAGATTAGTGACGAGAGCAGATAATTGATGTTTTCAAAATATTTTAAAGTTAAAATAGGAGTATTAATTTTTTGTTCTCCTTTCCCTGCCTTCAGCTTTACTAGAAGTTTCTCCTTGTATGTGCTGGTTATGACTTTTAGCTTCTCCAGCAGGTTCTCCGCTAGACTCGGAAGTCTGTCTTCTATAACCTTTCTAATCCTGTTGTGAGCTCCTACCCTTTAATGTAGAAATGATTGTAGTGGACCCATTCCATTTTACAAACTGCATGTGGATCAGCTGTTTTGTAGAAACGCTAATTCCTTAATAATTTATGCTGTATGTGGATCATCAGGAGACATTTTTGCCCCCTTTCATAAATTCAGTCTTTTTCACTGTTGATGCATTTCATGTCAATAAAGACAACTTTTTACTGAGATCAAGTCTTGAGGGTGGGAGTTGTCAATTTTAATAGATATGCTACCAGCATATTCTTGAGACTCGCTTGTTTGACACCTTGTTTTTATATTTCATACTTACAACAGGTAAGTGTAATGGTAAAACATGCAAGAACAAGGCAGTGTTTTGACAGATTGCACTCTGGCAGCAATTAGAGAACTTGAAGAGTGTAGTAGTATTTTGGGAACATTTCATTTCAAATCCAAACATGTTTTCTGATTTGTTTCAAATACATACAGAACTTCTGCTGCATCATCATTATACTGTGTACTGCTGCTGGAGTATTCAAATGCCCAAAGTGCAGAAAACAACCAGTAAAAGCAGCTGTTCAGAGCTAATCTGTATCTGTTAGGACAGAGACAATGCCAGCCACAGGAAACTGAAATCTTAAGCACCTGGAAATCAAGAGATTGACTTTCAGACATCAATGCTTTTTAAAATGGTGCATTATGGTTCTTTTGGCTTCTTGGTTTTGATACTTTAGAGATGTGAAAGACAGCATCCTTTCCTGTTGTTTACTCACAGTCAATGCAAATTATGTCATATTCTAAAAAAAATGGTCATGCAGATTGATGGTTTGCCTTGCTGTCCTGGGAGGGATAAGAAATTGTCAGGAAGGAGAAGGAAGGAACACACCTTCCTTAAGAGCAACACGTATAGTTGGCTGGAAGAGCCTCCTACAATCCACATGTAGGTGAGCAGGAAATGGCAGGGCAGCAAGGAGGGAGCCTGCAGCACAAGGGTAGGCTGGGAGAATCCTGGTGAACACGGGGCATGGGTACACAAGCAGAGCGTTGAAGTGGCAGGGGGGAAAAAGCCTTTTCTTAGCCACCCAAAGTATGCTTTTTTTTTTTTTTATGAGAAAAAAGGTGTTAACTAAGGATGGAAAGGGTCCATACCACAAGAACACAGCGGGCAAGGGCAAATCATTGCCAAAATGCTATTTTCATTCCACTTTACCCAAGTGATTTGATTTTCTTTTAATTTCCAGATAGCTTGTATTCATAAGTGTTTTTTGAGATTAGTACATTCATGCAAAATATTTCTAATTTAGCAAGACAGAATTCCCTGACAATGGTTCTTTAAAAAAATTACTGACAAATTCTAACAAAGTTTTTCATATGCCCCACATATGTGGATAGTAATTCTAGCTGCATGTCATGATTAATGAGACAGCTCCCATCAAAGACAACAAGAAGAGACTGAGTTTGTTTTTACTGAAGGAAGCAATCAAATGGTATACAAAACTAAAAAAAAATCATAAAAAATATAGAACTATCTATAATTATGGAAATATAAACAGTACTTCACCAAGTGGGGAAGTTTCAACTAGACAGTGCATGGATTTGGCAAACACTTTGCTTGCACAAATAAATTTTGTCTTTTCAGAGCTTCAGTGAAGAGGAACGGCATTGCTACAGCTGAAGGAACTCTCCAAAGATTCTGGACTCGGTGGTATGTGCATTTCTTACGTCAATATAGAAGGAAATGTTTTACGTCAGTTAAAATGGAAAGAATGTAATGTTGGCCTGCTTTACTAACGTAACTGATGAAATCCCAGCTTTATGGTTTTGCTCTTTATCAACATCTTTTATTAAATTGCTTCATAAATAGTCTTGCCTCTGAAATGAGCAAAAGCTCATACTACTGCAGGTAGTGAATCGATGGAATGAATATCCATTTCTGATTGCTGTCAGATAGACAGCAGTTTAGTAGAACACTTAAGCTTTAAAGAGCAAGCTTAAATCTTACTGGAGACAATTACATCCTTTGCTAAATTTAAACTGAAGAAAATGGTTGTAGTACCTTTAACAGGCTCATGGTTATGTTCAGCAGTAAGATAAATAGTATTAATAAAAGGTAATAATAAAGTAGCCTGGACAAAAAAATACATAAGACAAATACAAATTACCTACTGAATAGGAGTGTGTTATATTAAAAAAAGTATTTGTTCCTTTAGCTCAAACTTGAAACAGTGGGTCAGACTGTATATTTCCGGAAGGAGTAACATTTTAAAAGTACCCTTTGCTGCATAGTAGCCATAATAACGTCTTGGTTTCTGTATTCTCATCCTAATTTTCATCATCCTTTTTATAACAGGGAGGATTTCCAACAAACACTCAGTCCAGGGCAAAATTAGTCAGTGTTATTTAGAATTAAGTTTCAGTTCATTTTTCAAACTGAAAGAGGGTTAAGCCAATCTAAGCTTTATGACATATCAGCCCGTAGAGAAACACAACATTAGTAAAGGCCAGACTCTCAACAGGAATCAAGGCTATAAAATACAGTGCTACATAATAGGATCCCTGTCTCACAGGATGTTTCATCTTATACTTTGTGATACTGTTATGCCTCTGTGCTTCTTTAACCAGATCAGGTGGAATTTGTAGGCATCTTTCTAATTTGATTCATGTGCTGTCTGTATGTTAGGTGACAGGTTTGCCACTCGAGTGTCAGTAAGATTTTTTAGGACTCAAAATATCCTGATGAAAACTTCTGTTGGGAAGTTCCCAACAAAATCTATTAAGAGGGCTCAGAAAACTCTTTACTTTTTTTTCTCAAGTTTCTACCAGCTGTAATATCCACCTCTGAAATCTCTGAAAATTTAAACTGAAAGCAAATATTATCTGTCTTTAATTCTTCCGTTTTACAATGGTCTTGGAGCTTACTGTAGAAATGAGTTGGTTTTAGTCACATTCTGGATTAGAAAGGCTTTAAAGAAGCCACAAATGTCTGACCAATTATACCTGCAGTTGTGCAGTAAGGGTAGGATTTTAGTTTCAAACAATATGCAGTATTTCACTGTCAAATTATCAAGAATATTGGTTGAAAAATCACATGAACTGGGATGCTATCAGCAAATCAGAAAACAATTAAATGGAGTATGGATTTATGTACGTAGTACGGAACTATAGAGAAAAGAAGTTTATGTTTTTCAAAGTAGTGATGCTAGTTTCACACTAATTGCACACACCAGGAGGTTTCATTTTACTGGGACATATTCATATTAACATCTTGATCTGTGTTAATATCCAGTTATTCTAAGTGTATGTTTATTTTAAAAAGGTACTTCACAAACCACTAAGTATAATTCATGACAGGGCACCTTCAAAAATACTTTGTGACAGCAGGCCAAATTCACTACCAATGAATTTCTGGCACTTGATGGATTTAAACTAGAGGTGAATTTAGCCCGATGCACTTCGTTGTCTTTGGATTTTCATTGATTATATGGCTCCATAACGTCCTTTTGTCAGTGTAGTAGCTTTTTGTAACACAACCTCTTCCAACAGCCTTTCAGAATGGCTTCCCGTACCACTTCAAAATGCATGCTCTAGTTAAATTTGGATAGAGGCCACTGATAACCAAACAAGACAGGGATCCAAATAAAGTTGCCTAATCTTTTACTACCAATTTTTCCCCTGGTTCTATGAGAAAAGCCCAGGAGCATGTGAATCAAATGAGCACCCGATCTAAAACAAGCCTGAATTAGTGCTGTGATATGTTGGCCAACATGCTCACAGAGAGATGGTCTAGGTTAAGAAGTTTACAGTGGAGTTTCTGCCAGCTGTGATTTCCACCACTGAAAACTGGAAATTGCCTTCCAATACAACAGAATTTTTTTGTCTGTTTGTTTTTCCAGTACAGGTGGAGAGAAGACTCTGAAACTTCTTTTCTAAAACAAAAGGATAAATACCTCTGCATGGTTTTCCCTCAAATGTCTATTTTCTTCTCTTTTTAAAAAAATCACATGTACTTGAAAGGGAGATGTAAAGGCAATGGAATTCTTTCTGTAGTGTCAGATACCGTTCATGATTCTCTTATCCCTTCAAAATTCTGTTATTTATGGTGAAATCTGAAAGCAACCAGCTACAGGAAAGTCTCATTCTAGTTTAAAAGCCAAACACAATTGGAAAGTAAAACAAAACCCAAAGCATTTCCCTCCTGCAGAATTTTTCCTAATGCATTCACGCAAGCTTTTGCACCATATTTTATAAACAGTATTTGACAATGCCAGAAAATACAGTCATATATAGTTGTCAGGAATAGAAGTTTTCAGCCTTGGGAAAGATTTTACAGTGTAACATAGTCAACAGTACGAAAACTTTTAAGATACCCTTCTTTCCTTCAGATATTAAAATATAAGTTCATATAAGTCCATCATCTGCAAATTACTGCTCACCTAAGTAAGAGATTTTGTAGGAACAGACTCACAATCTTGCTTCAGCAGGGTTTTGGCATATGTAAGACTAGAATTTGGCCTATGGGAAGTGTTAAACTAATTTATATTACAGAGAACTAGTGACACAGAAAATCAAAGCAGATGCAATATCCATAAAAAAGCGCTCTCATGAATATTCAAGCTTTTATTTTAAGTAATAGTATATATTATCCTACTCAAAAAAAGATATTCAACATTACCAGCAGGTAAGTAGCAGTGGGGCAGAGTGCAAATTTGTGATGTGAGGCAAGGCAGGAGGAAATTCTACTTACAAAGAGAAATATGTATATCTTTGGTTTGGGAACATACATTGTATAACAGTTTTATAATTCTGCCTACATATTAATGGCCTAAATGTTTAGATTTGCATCTGGAGCAGATATTGGGCAGGACTTGCAAAGTCTCATTTTCGAAAGGTTTAAAAATCAGAAAATGTCTTTCTACAGACGCATATCACGCATCCAAACCACAAGAACATATGCACTCAAACATTGATGGAAATTAGCTAGGAAGCAAATTCCTATTTTGTTAATGTTGCTTATGGTTTGCTCGTATTTGCTTTTGACCTTGGAGAGAGATGCCCTCATGGGCGGGAATGAATGTTGTCAGTATTGGCTTTTAACAAAAATATCCAGATTGCATCCCAGATCCATGAATGTCTGTCCTGTACTGGGCAAAGCGGGAAAGGGGGAAAAAATAGCTTTACAGATAAGTGGCCAAGTACCACAACTGCTCTAACTTGGATGGCTTTAGAGTGCATCTGGGTTGTGCAAGTAGTGGCTCAATCCTACACTCCCCAAACTCACCTCATATTCAAACGGGGCAAACTCTGGGGTATTGCAGGACAAAGTCCCATGCAAGTCCTTTCAGCAGTGTGAACAAGCCAGGGAGAGCCCTGGGTAAGTCCAAATTGTCATCTCCCGTAATTCCTTATTAAGACCTCACACAATTAAAATACAGGTGGCTTCTGGGTGTCATTTAGACATGTGCGTTACAGATCAGGGAGTGTGTTATGCTTGAGCCCATTACTTGGCCCATCCTCTTGCAAATAATCTATAGTTGAGGATATGGGCCCAGAGAATGTTCTAACACCCTCACATCACCTTGGAAACCCTGTTACTCCGCAGAGCTCATTCTATGTCCATTTTCCATGACTGAATCATGCAAACGACCCTTTCGCACAATAGGTCTAAAACATTTATCTGTGGGAGCACAAGAGGCCACATTTCTCCTAGACCTATTTCGCATCCATTATTCTACAGTATGGTTTCCTCTTCTTTCCATAACAAACATAGCTCAAAGTTTTCTTATTCAAGGCTGTGTGGAGTAGTTCCCTAGAGAATTCTGGACACTTTGTGAGAGATTGACATAGAGGCACCCAGGATAATCAGCACAGCGCTGAAGTACAGTGTCTTTAATTATTAATTCCTGATTGCAGTTTATCTCCACCGACCCATATGTCAGAGAGCTGACCACAGCCCTAGCTCACGTGGGAAAATTTTGTAATGACAGAAAAGAAATACAATTAGATACAACCAGCTGTTCATGCCCCTTGAAAAGAGAAAGTGAAAACTAACAGGCTGTATAGAATGCCACATCATCGGGCATTCCTGCAGCTAGACCGTTCCAGAAAAGTCTCTTTGAATTTTTTCACTGCAGCTATTTATCAAATGTAACAGAAGTAAAAAACAAAGCAAACAAACTCCAAAACAAACAACTGGCACAGAAAGATTTTGTTAATCCCTTCAAGTTTTCAGTTATTGCTGCTTTCAGAAGGAACATAGAACTCCTAAGGACACTACGGCTTGGCACATTTCATGTAAAGCAAATAATTGCCCTTCAAACAGATTTTCAGGTTATGAGATCTCTATCCATACAGCTTTTCTGTTTTTCTTTGGGAAGTGGGTGGATTTTTTTTTTTTTCCTGGATTAGATTTCACAATCTTTAACCTTTCAGCAACCCCTAAAAGTAATAAAATGTTGTTCAGCTCCCAAAGTGCAGGAATGAAGGAGAAAGACAGACATTGTCAGAATCGCTTTGCTCTTTATTCACTACTTGAGGGAAGCAGGAAGACATTTCTGGATAAGAAAATAGTATAAAACACATTTGACCCTTTTACTGCAGAAGTCATTACGACTGGCAGAGAATCCATCTGTTCAGTGTAACACCAACGTATTTGCCATTCTGTCAGTTGATCACTAGAGATGTTACTTATTTGTGCTTTCACGGTCCTCTGCACATGCAAAGTATTTATCTGTGTCTTCAGTAATTAACGTCACATTACCAAAGGGGAAAGCAGTTTCTCAGTAGAGCGCAACTAACTCCCACCTTACACATTACACATTATTCCACAAACTTCACATAACAAAGACCTAGCAGTGATGATGATGCATAAAAACAGGGAGCCTTGCCAAACAAGATGCCTGGCAGCCTTTTCTACTTGGGTTGTCCCTGAGGTAAGCAATGCAGAGTAAATCAGAGATATTCCTATTTCCACAGAGGAAATAATAGTTCACTGATTTATTTTTGCTCGCTCAAACAGTAGATACACAGTTCCAGATTTTAAGCTGGCAAGGTTACTTTGTTAGGAACATGTTATATTTATCTCCATCTCCAGGTTCAACAAAAAACACCCGCTGTTCTAGTATGGGAATAACGGGTATCTCTCTCTTAAATAGACCGTGATGCAAATATGCTGTGCGTGTACACGTTTCACTACATATGTTGAAAACGTATACTGAGAATGAACAGACTATTGCGAAAGATGGTCAGCTGCATGGGGTTTTCTTTCTAAAAGAAAGCATCAGTGCTTCCCCAAGGAAACCCTTCCAAAGCAGAAAGGCTCTTTGAAAGGCACTTCCCTCAACTAATGCACAAGAATATTGAGTGGAAATCAACCTTCCTGTGTCCTTACCCACCCGGGACCAGAACCATGGTGGATAAATTCCATGCATGCAGAACACAAACACTATTAAAATCTGGTATAACTAAGTGTTCGATAACTCTTGCTCTAGAGGACATTGTCTCAGCATTTATAAATGAATAGTGGCCAAATACAGCTGATAACTAGGAACAAGGCATGGGTTCTCTAAGGCAGAGGAATACATAGGATTCCTTAACCCAACTGTTCACTTATAAATGAGACAAACCTCAGGGGAGTCATAGAGCTTTTGAGGTCTTAGACGCTTTGTTCAAAGTGAAAACTACTAAATGAGACTCTCTCCACCAGTGACTTCACAATATACTCCAACATCAGCCGGTTTGGAAAATATGTTGATTTCTAGGTCTGTCTTCTTAAACCTCATCTCTCTTTCTCTGGCACATGAGCACTCAAAAGGCATACAGTATACAAGCTAAGATTTTAAGTCCTAGTGCTCTGCATCAAAACTTTGCAGTTGCATTGATACTAACTTGCCTTTTGTTAAGTGTTCAAGTTGTGAGATCAGGCATGCACGACAGAGTTCCGGTTTTAGCTTGCAGGGCATCTAAAACTTGAGGTAAAAAATCTTGTTCTCTTTGTTTTTGAAGTCAAGACGAAATAAGTATTGATACCATATAAAATGAAGAGGATATTTTACAAGACTTCATACATTTCTTCCAGAGCAGGAAGACTCTGAGGATCAATAATCACTGTATCAAAAAGGCCATAAAACAATTGGCAGACACCAGATGTTACCCTTAGATGTTTCATTCAGTGATCTTAAGATATTATTCCTTCCACAACCCAAAATGTCAAATATAAAACAAAGGTAATGAAATCCAAGCAATAGAAATCTTCACTTGAGGCATGCTTATGTGCACCTTCCAGAAGCCAAGTAACAAGGTCATCCCATGTAGTTTCACTTAGGAGTATTTCTGGAATTAAATCTACCTGGCTTGCTTATTGCTTCCTCTTTAGTACATCTCCAGTAATAATTCACTGAAAGTATGCAGCAGAGCTACATCAGACAGTCACTACAAAGCTGTAAGCGCTTTAAGACTCAGATGGTATCACCTTTGTGATGGCCACAAAACCTGAAACTGATACTTTTTTAAAGTTGCCTTAAATGTATAAATGTAAAAATAGAACTAGAGACTCAGCATCAAAATTCTCTGCACCAAGTCTGAACACCTCTTACTGTCACTAGCTACCTAGGAAACTAAAGACCACCAATTTCCTGCAAGAGAAACCTGAGTATCGTCACTCCCTTAGAAATGTGCCTTAAATGTCTACATTTGCCTTTGAAAGTTAATCTTAAATTTTATCAGCCACTGCAGTTTTTCACTGCTTATGCCTATGAGCAACTTAAAACCCTTGTACATGGGGGTAGAAGTTATCCCTTAATTTCATTAGCCTAGAACTAACCAGTTTAAGGTCAGCATTAGATATTTTATCACTTTACTACTTTGGCATCTGCAAAATACTCTCAGCAAAACCATGCGAAGCTTCAGCAGACCATGAACACAGCTATTTAACATCCCAGATTTCTTCCACACCCAACAACTTGTGTGATGCAATTATACTTCACTTCTTTTTTGTGGTCTCAATGTAACTGAATACATAGAATACACTGGAAAAATAGGATGAGATTTAACAGATTGCATTAATTCAACCAGATTAATATGTCCAGTTTGCCAGGACTGAAATAGTTTTACAAAGAACAGAAAAGAATGCGTGTGCAGAGTCATTTCACCCCAGACGTTCCTGGCACTGATTTGCTCGCTTAGCCAACATTCTTACAGCTCTCAGCTGAAAGTGGCAGCTACCAAAATGTTTGTAACTGTGAGAGTTGCTGATGCTGGGCCAGGAACTGGAGGTGTGATGGAACCCAGGAATCAGCACTTTGTCAGAGAGGAGAGAGGAACTAACCTTTTTCTTTCTTTCACACACCATGTCTTGAAGGAACACAGATCCACTTCATGGCATAAATCAGGATGATAGTGATGCACATGTGTTTCTCTGTCAAGGAAAGGGAAAAGATCTTCCAAGAGTCGAAGGCAGTAGGAGGCTGAGAAGGAATTTGTACCATTACCACTGTAATGTACTCTCTTTGGTACGTTACAGTGGTAATGGTACAAATTCCTCCTGTACCATCTTTGGCACGTTACAGTGCCAATACAGAAGGTACGCAGGTGGTCTCAATGACTGCAACAAAACTACAAGAGCTCCAGGGGAAGAGGTGGGAATGTTTCCCACTGTCACCAGTGGAAAACCACCCCAGGACCAAAATATGCAAAAGACACTGGGCAGTGTTAGTCCTCCAATAAATCTCTCAGTCATGTGCTAAGCCTGGCTGGATATCAGAGCTTTAACCCCAGATTGTTCTTTCCAAATCATGTTTACATTATATTCTTCCGCAGAGAAGGACATTTCTCTCTGATTTTTTGGTGTTAGCTTGTCTTTGCTTTGTATGTGTGCAGCTCAGATTATGATGGAGCCCTGCACCCGTATGGTGCTCTAAGCTTTACCAAATTGATTACAATTAAAGTAGACAGTTCTTTGACTGATCCTCTTTTCTTAAGTAGAGCTAATGCAGATTAACTGTTCATAGAAAGACGCTTTAAGTATCCAGTGCAAGAGAAATCTCATATTAAACATTACCAGTGGCATCACGATGTATCATCGTCATCGTTTAATGTGTTGTGCTGTTTGACAATATAATAAAAATGAGCAAATAAAAATATACTTCTGTGCAAAAAGACCTAAGTTTTAACTCTCTCACTTGCATTTCATATGTGCTGTCTCATTGAACAGCAGTTCAAACTACAGCAAGAAGTAACCCTTGGGTGTCCTTCTGTCTAAGAATGAACACAGTTGTATCTACTGAAAAATTAGGCTGTCCACAGAGCCATAAATTTGAAATTTCTTAACTCCTTTTCAGTCTTAGTTTTGTTGCTAAACATATCCAAATACATAAAATGAAAGAGATGTGGAATATTAGAATGACTATTGAGACATGACAAACTCTCATAGTAGCGCATAACATTTTTCACAACTGCATTCCAAGACATAAAAAACCCCAAAGCATGAGCATGCATAAATTAATTATTAAACCACAGGGCTTTCAAAAATACATTTCTTAATTTCGAACAAGGGGTTTATTCTGCTTTGACTCATGGTCAAAGTTTTGAGAAAACTCATGGTCAAGGAAATCATTTCCAGCATAAGTAAGCAAATGAACAGAATTTGTACAACTTACTATATAAAAAACACCAAGGTTTGTATACGACAAACTCTTTACGTAAGCAGAAGGATGCAAAGGACTGATTCATAGGCTACTTTAAGTGAAATAAACAGTAACCTTGCTTCATTGTGATTAGTCCTTACAGAACAGATTGATGAGTAACTCACTAACTGTTGAAGGCACAACGAAGAATGCCCGTGGAATTTACGCAATTTACAAATCCACGCTGCTACAAGTTTTTTTCAATATTCATTTGCTTGTCTCCATTTCTCCTCCAGTGACTCACAGAGCTTAGACTACAGCTATTTAAGCCCTCCAAAGATATTCCTGGATACAAGCATGAAAGGCATGAATGAAGCCAATGCTAGGCGAAAAGGAGCATGTTTTGATTCTTAATGTTCCCAGACAAGAATACTCGAGAATTACTGAAACATCACAATTCAAGCGAAATTAAGCAGCAGAATGTTTGTCAATGCTTCCGTAAGAAAGGCACTTGTGTAACTAAAACCCAATTTCTAGATGAAGATTTGGCCCAGTTTTGGGAAAGATTCTCACTCCCAAATAATTTCATTCTTTATATATTTTAGTATATAAAGAAGTCTATTTGCTTTTAAAACCACACAAAAGTATGTCTTAAAAAAAATGTTTTGCAGCCACTACTTTCTTACGAAAAGGGATCTTTGATGAATAATTCTGCAGAAACATAGATATTAAATTTGACTGATACATAGTTGATTCTCCACTGCCTTTTGGGGACGGAGGAATGTTAAGAGTGCATAGAAATAAATGCCATGGCTAAACTTAGCTGGACTCGTATCAATATGAGAGAGCAACCGTGACAGCCATTACATCAGTAATACAGTACGTGCTCATGTTGAACTGGAAGGAAACACTTTTTCAGACTGGTTGTACATGGAAGATTTAGGTCTGATGACATTTTCTCTCAGCTGGAATTTAACCAGGAGTATTAGGTAAACTATCCTGTGGCAGTGGGAATTACATTACACCAACGTAAAGATTTTTGGGTGAAGACTTAGACACCTTCCTAAGTTATTTGCCAAAGCATTTTGACAGTAGCCTATCTCCTACAAGAAAGTACTGCAGCACACTGAAATGCAACTGCAGTATCCAGTGACTTGTAAGGATGCCAGTCTTTTTAGCAGTCACTACACTGTATCATCTATTACTATGCAGCACACATGCCACACACTGTACACTTGGTATTGTAATTTAACTCCCATGCATTGCATGAGTATCATTTTCAAAAAGTGTTTGCATGTGGCAAAGAGTTCTGAGAAGCAAGAACAAGCAAGCCAGCAACTGTTCCTCAGAACACACAAATTTTATTATGGCAAACCACAACAGCAGTCCAGAAGCCAAGAATACGTTAAAGATTATTATACCATCTGGTATGTTTAGAAAAGTTTTTATTCAAATTTAAAATCATATAACCCCTCTGGCTTCCCCCCCCCCCCAAAAAAAAAAACCAACAAAACAAAACCAAAAAACCACTTACATCATGTCCTTTTTCCTTAACATAACCTTCTGGCTGAGCGACAAAATGCCCAGCAATAATAATCTTTCATGGTAACGGTTTAGACTTTATAACATCATAACTGGCAAAGAGTCCCTGCTGAGAGAAGGGATTGTGACAGATGGCATGAGGTATTGAAGTAATTTTACTGACAAAGCAGTAAGCATGTGATAGAAGTTCAAAATCTATTCAATATATTCCAGTTGAAGCAAGTCTAACAGGTGTTAAAGTAGAAGCTTGATAGTAATGTTATTCAGAAAAGAGGAGAAGTTTTCTACACCATTGAAAATACATGTATGACTTTTTTGTTTGTTTTCTGGATGAAGGCTTAAAACTTCCATTTGGGGAATAAACAAAGCGCCAGTTTACAAATTATCTTCATATGCTAGAATAGGATTAAGAGGCCTGGAGCCAAACTTTAGAGCACTGAAAGAACAGGTTATTTAAGGTAGTGTAATTGGTAGACATTGTGGATTTGATACAGGCAAATGGTTCAAATAGTTCATCCATTTAAACCAGTACTGAGAAATCCATACACTTTTGCTAACAAATCTGAATTCAGCTTAAAGAGAGGAGTAAATGTATCACTAAATTTACCAAAATTCTTTCATTAACTTGTTAATTCTTTATGGATAATCAAATGGTCACAGATAAAAACAGTCATGTCATATCTTCATAACAAAAATGCTCTTGTCCAGCAAGTGGAAACTTAATCAAGGATGATTGCATCTGCTCCCAATTCTTCTACAATCCTTTGGTGTGACCTTGGGAAAGCCATTTTACCTCTCTGTTTATGATTTGTCATTTACCCTCTCTACTCCCCTTTGTTAGTCCTGTCTATTTAAAATATACAAGTTAGGGATCAAGCTGTAATGGAAGTAATCAAATCCTTGGAAGAAAGCTGTATGAATTATTGTGGAAAGAGAAGATAATACAGCAAATGATTGGCGTGCTAAGAGCTGCATTCAGTGGCATTTTACACAATACCAATATTTGTTATCTTAAGCAAAAGCTCCCACTGTAGCACTTCAGGGGGAAAAATACCGAAACATTTATAGACACCACAAAGTAAGGAGCTAGGCATCAGGACAGCAGAAAGGATTTTATTCCGGAATTGTTTAATTCTATTTTAATTCTTAGGGTTTTTATTTAATAGGGGAGGAGGTTAAATCTCAAAGATCTTTTTCTTGCACATTCTTATAGAACTGAGGTGCACATTCTGCTTACCAACCAACTGTACTATACTTTCGTGCACTACCAGAGCTATAAGCAAATCTATTGTTTAAAAGAGAAACCCACTGAGTGATGGTAAAAGACACCTAACAGCCTAGAAGTAGTTTGATCACATGACCATCAACAATTATTCTTATAACCCTGTGCACCAAGGTTAAGCAATGGTGATTGTTCCTACATAAATTGGAAGAAATACCTGAGTTCCTCCCCACTGGATTTCCCAAGCAATTTTTACTCCCTCTCCATTTTTAAATGGCACCTCTAATTGTTCCCACTAGTTTTGTCAAAGACTAGAAGGACTGTAATCAGAATCCTTCACTGTCACTACCATCCCCTTACTGAAACGTTCTGATTTTGAGACATTTTGTTCCCTTCACACAATCCTGTAGTGCTCAGTTATCCTTGGAAGCAACCACAGATCAATAAGATTGGGTGTCAGTTTTTCCCAGTTCTCAGCATACCTAATAAAAGATATTATGTCTTCTTGCAAACCTTATACCCATCAGATTATAATACCTCTACTACTTTGGCAGCCATTAACAGCATATTAGTAAATAGTTCTGTGGCAAGTTGTAAGCCAAGAAAAGATGAGGAAGGGAGAACTACATTGACTAGGTGCTTATTTTTTTGAGCTTGCTTAAAGGCACAGTCTACTAACTGTGAAGCAATAACACCCCCTGGGGGTGGTTAGCATAGTTTAAATTGTCAAAGGTCACCTGGGGCTTTTTCTCGTAGTTGCCAGAATTCCTATTCCAGCATCTATGGGCTCTGTCACTGAGATACATTTCCAATGTCTTTTTATTCCAGCTAAACCAACACAAAAATACAAACAGTTTTCTCTACTGTTTCAGCTCATTCTGCTTCCTGTTCCAAGTGTACAAGCATACACAATAGATGGAAGCAAGGCTAGCTTTTTCCCCTTTGCCTATTTGGGAAACTGAAATTGCTCCAGACTAAAGTGTACTTTATTTCAAATGCCAGTTGTGTCCTACCAGCTCGCTCATTCCATTAAGCCCTTTGTTAAATCATTACCAGAAAAGGATGATCAGCAACAAGCCAGAACGTTCTGTCTCAAAAAAGTAAGCTATTATATTGAAACAAATGTTACTGAAACAAGAATTTCATGTCTGGACTTCTGTAGGGTGGAGTTTTACAATTTTAAGTTATTGCAGCACTATAACCTTCATAGTAAATCAGGTGGGAAGACTGACATGAAAAGCCTTTTACATAAATGTAAAATATTAGCCGTTTACTTTGACCAAAAGTCAGATCTGCTCTTGGTAAGATTTCACTTCAAGAGATGAAAAAGAAAACTAATTTCCTTGTTCATTTGTCGCCCTCACTTTTGAAGTTATCTCATAAAAGGCATTCCCACCTCAAATATTATGGTGCAGTTACAAGCCTGTGACTCAGGATGTTCAAGATCTACAACCCATTCAGATGTAGTCCTTAGAAAGTCAGCTGCCCATGAGCACTGGGGGATGACTTTGGAACATGATATTTTAGCTTTTCAACATCCAGGAAAGCAGGACATCAGCCTTAGCTGAAGCTGTAAAGGAATACAAAACCAAACAGGTTTTTTTTTCGCATTCAGATCTCTTCTGCATGTATATCCCCCATAGATTAAATCTATAAAAGAAACAAAAACCTAACAGCTTGTAATTCCACAGCAATGTGCATTATACTTATGTGCGGGTAATCCAAAGGAACATTTACCCCAGTCCTCCATGTTCCCCAATGCTGCTTCATCTCTACCAACACCTACACTTCTTATACTGTACAAATTTTCTTGTGATGAGGATTACCTGAAGATATGCTTTTAAGAAACAGTACTTTTCAAGGATACAAAAGTCTTTGGAGATGCAGATCACATACCTGAGAATAACGGAAATATTACTGAAATCAACTGAAAGAGAAAATCCAATGGTTATAACAGAAAAATCTTTTCCTAGTTACAGCAGCACAGCTGATAGTTTGATTCCAGAAACCTGACTGTTTAAGAGTTATTAAAAAGATAATACAATCAGTTAATGCTAATGTTCATCACTAGTTGGCTGTTTTAGAAACGATAGGAATATTCATCAAAATGCAAATAAAAAGGATATTTTTCAAAATTAATAAAGATAAACATTAAAAAGAAGCAAGCAGCCAGGAAAAAAAAAAAAGTAGTCAACAGGATCATTAAGGAATGTGAATACACTAATAGTGACAGATGAGGCTGATGTTGCTGAAGGCCTGAATAAGTTATTTGCTTTAACATTCATGAAATAATTTGGAGGACATCCCTTAGACCAAATACATTTTCATAGGGGAGGGTCACATGGTGAATGAAATATGAGACAGTTTTATTATTCCAGAGCTCATAGAACAGTTCAATATTTAAGACAATGAAAAGCTGACATTGCATCAGCTTACAATGAGAATAACAAAAAAACTGGGCGCTCCTAACTTGCTCTTTTCCAATAGGAAAGATGATACAACAGCAGAAACTAGAAGATGACAGTATTGCACTTAGACCTATCAGAAACAAAATGGCTGAGCTGCTGGCTAAAATAGTTCCTTACTTCCTAGCATGGAGGACAAGAAGATTGCTCATGCTATTTCTACTCTTTTGAGAAATATCATAGACCTCACTTATCTAGCTTCCAATAAATTGGCTTAATAACTAAAAACAAAATTATAATGACTATTTGCTGACAGACACAAACAGCAGGGATGAGCCATGCTCCCTGCAGGCCACCGTCAGCCACATGACCTTTATCAGAGTAAATATACAAAAACCAGCTGGCAGGATCTGTTCAGGCTCACAAAAGGCCTTTGACAGTTCTTCAACAAAAGTCTGTTAGAAAACCCAAATAACCATATGATAAAAAGCAAAATACTTGCTCAAAACCAGAAACTGTCCAGGGGAGAGAAATTAAAGAAGGAATAATTGGTTTACTGTCAGTATGGCTGAAGAATAACAGTAATGCCTCAAGATTCTGTATAACACTGTTTTCTAAAGCAATTTGACAGAAAAAGTGAACATTTCATAGTATTTGGCCAGCTTGTTCAAAAAAACAAAAAGAAATGGATCATCTGGAATAGAGTTGGTAAGCAACATTCAAAGACACAGATTTGTGGTTTCATTAGGTAGATTTGACTGTGTCCTACGTAGGCAAAAGTTGTTGGGCCTGTTCCTCAAAAGCACAATGGACTGTGCTGTGGAGTTATGCCACTATTGCTAAAGAGGTTCTGACAAGCTTTCTCTGATTGCCATGGCTCGTGTCTAATTCTGTTTCCAAGCTGCAAGCATGCCAACTCTGTCACAGATTTATACACCTTATCACCTGAATAACAGAAATGTTCAGGCAAGTATAGCTAATTTGTCATAACCACAAGATGAATTTTAGGCAATCATTAGATTTTCTATTGAAGAAGAAAATGACTCCTGTTCTTTTTGTGAATGAGTAAGGTCATCCAGGAGGCATCTTTCACCTGCCAGTCTTCTGAATCACAGTGTTGAGTTGCATTTGTTTGAATCCCACAGGCCACTTTTTTTTTTTTTAATAAAATGAAAAAGCTTTCCATGCACATTTCAGCATGAAAGCCTCATAACTCCCTATTCTTTGTACTGATTGCAGCACTTACCTGAGAGAAACATCTGCTAGAGCGCAAATACTGCAGAATAATCTTCTTTGGGTTAACATTCTGTATTGCCATTATGAAATGTTTTTTTTCTAACCAGATAGCTATACTAATTTTAAATCAATCTAATGTACTATGATTAAATACTGTGATTAAATGAAGGAGAAAATTAAGCTAAGACCATACAGACCTCAAGGCTTTTGCAGCATCCGTTCCCTGTTGTAGGTGCAGAAGGGACTTGTTATAGGTGGCAAGAAATTGAAACTTTCCACAGAATCTTGGAATATCAGAAAGATCAGATATGACTTTATGTGCAATAAATGTAGCTTTTCATTACGTGACAGTAAAACTACTTTGCATTGCATTGTATGCAGATCAGATATCTAAATGAATTTTTGGCAGTATCTATCAGGGTTTTTCTAAGATGCTCACTTCTAGTGGGTGAACAGCAGAATCACATAGAACAAAGAAAGTATGGCTGCTTCAGTTGTGCTGTTACTAGTAAATCCTTTCCCAAATAGAGACTTCAGGTCATTGGGCCATAGGTATGTGGCTCATTTCAGCTGGGTCCTTATGCAAAGCTAACCTACACACAAGAAAAACATCTGCATTCATCATGCCCTCCCATATTTTGTAGGAACTGTTCAGGCTACAAAGACTGGCCCATTTACCTGTGCAAAATTACCACTGTTTTGGTGGAAAGCCCCTAGTAGCTTTGCTAAGTCAGTTGTGAAGTTCTTTCTCTTGCTGTGAACTGGCGTTTTTCAGTAGCTAAATATTTTCCATGGAAGAATGCTCAATGTAAATCTGCAAAAGGTATAGCTATCCTTCACACATTTTCATTCTTTTCCTCCATTAGAACTTGCCCTACACTTTACTAGGTGTCTTCTTCAGTGAAAGTACTATTTCAGTTAATGATGACATTTACTCTGTACAGCATGCTGGTATGGCTTTCTCTTCTGTGCCATAATTTGAAAGACCTAATTGTGTCCTGATATATGAAACTGTCTAGCTTTACAGGTGACTGTACTTTTTATGTCCACCCACTTTTCCTGATGTTTTCACCTTGATTTAGTGCATATTTAAAAAAAAATAATTTTAAGATCTGTGTTACAGGAGGGAAGGAGCACAAATACAGTACTAGTGCTTATGACTATCTCTACAGTCTTACACACAAAAACGACTGAGGTAACTTAGAGGACTCAGGAAGCGTTACAGCAGAGTGCTCACACACGTTAGTGATTTACACAAGTGAAACATGCTGTACTTCCCAGTGGACTGGTTTACATGAGATTTAAATTGTTTGTGTAGAGATGTTACACCAGCATGTTTCCCATCTGAAGCAAAATGCAACAAAATAGAAAGTCTCTCCCATAGTGAACTAACAAATTTAAACCAGCCTCCTTTGCCTGTTGCTATAGTAACCAGCTGCAGTAAGTGCTTTGCAGAAATTTCAGGCACAGGCTATATGAATTGTTTATGTAATCATATTTTATATGCAGACAGATCTCTGCCTTAATAAAAAGAAGTCACTGTATCACAGGAGAGATGTGTGTTTTACTGGCTGCACTAGCAGAACAGATGTAATACATGACTCTAGTATGAATAAAGCAAGAGACTGAATTTTCACTATGAATTTTTAACAGTTATGGCACATCATTACTCTATGATGTATCTGTTCTGGGACATGAAATAGAGCATTCTGTCTTTAGGGCTGTCAGTCAAGCATATCAGCCAGCATTAAATTCACTCGTAAAACATCTAGATTTTGTTTCTCTTATACAATAAATATTTTCCAAAATTACAAATACTTTTCTATAATAATAGAGTGTAGAGAAAATAAAAGCCCTGTTAGAGGGACATCTACAATCTTGAGTGAAGCCTTAGGAATGTCCTCAGAATATATAATATTCAGTCAGATATGACTGTTGTGTCTGTGGAGAGAATTTGAAATCTGAAGTCCCCTATGGACATTTTGTTTACCCTTTAAAAAAAGTTGGATTGCTTGTAAAAAGGGATATACACAAAAGCTCTAGAGCCTCCTGCTTAAATCTAAGAAGATGCAAAATAGGAAAGTTATAGCTATATCTCCCTACACCTGAAATGCAGTATTGACCTCCTTTCAGCATTGTAAAAGGAGATGTAAAACAATGCACATTACAAAATAAAACATCTAATGAGAGCCTTAATTACAGGAAAACATAGCGTTTCTCCACTTTACACCCAAGATGTGATTAATAGAGTCCAAAATACTATTTTCTTATGGATTTGAAAACATTTAAGCAGGAGAAGCTATGATTTTAGTCTATATTAATTCTAAGCACCTAACTCGTCTAAAAAATGCAGTCTCACAAAAGAAACGCATATATAGCACAAAAAGAGAAAAAGCATGTATAGCGTTTTGGTAAGATATGTCAGAGTAGTTCTGTGTTCATTTTTTCCTACGTTTGGCTGAAGCATTTCAGAATAAAATTTAGACTAGAGAATTATTCATACCAGGCTAAGCTTTATTTTTAACTTTTGACATAATTTGGCATGAAACAGTAATGGATTTAGTATAAATTTAGATGAAACTCTTTTCAAACACTTTGGTTTTGAGACAGTTCACCCTGTTGTTTTAATTCTCTGCACATTTGGTGGCATAACTTTGTTTCTGTGGCTTTTCTTCCACTATTCTTTTTTTTCCCCACTTACTGACACACTTCACAGGTTAGAAGCTTACTGACTGTTAATGATTTCATCATCTATCATTTAATTACTTGTATTCATTTTAAAGAAATTAGACTACTGCACAGGTCAAAAGGTTGTCTTGCTGCTTTGGTTAGCAAGAACATGAAATCTTCACAATCCGCTAGCTGACTCTGAAAGTGTGTTCTCCATTTCATTAACTAAATCATACCCAACTTCCATTGATAAACACAATAGCATGCATTGATTAAGTATGTCCATATTTAAGGAGGCAAATCAGCCTGCTTTCAGCTGATTAAAATTTTTCCCAGTTGTTTGTTATTCTGGTCTGACTCTTTTGTCTGTCTCTTTAGTGAGATGCTATGGGAATTCTGTTAAAATCTCTTTTTTTCTATTCCATTTGAAAGCACCAATTCTTTTCCCTAATCTATGTCACTAAGAGGTGGAACATTGCCAGAAAAAAAAAAAAAAAAAATCTGATTTCTACTATATCTCATTGCATTTCTACCTCCTAAAATACATTTAGAAGCTTTTTGCCTGCATTTGTGTTAAAAGACCTGGGGATGTTTTTTTCTCCCATAGTTATTTGATTACTTCGTTTCCACTCTGAATAAGCATTTATATGTTCATCTGACTGTAAACATATTTATCAGAAATAAAATTATCAGAATATAACCCTCGGGCTATATGAGCTTAAATTTGCATGGCTCTCCCTTTTTTAAGAAAAAGCTAAAGTATTTTAGGGGGAAAAATACAGACAATTTTGAAATCATTTAAGTATACAGTAGCAAACTACTACCCAAATGTCATGGAGGGAAGATAAAGACAACAGATGTTAGTGACAAAAATCCATTCAGTGTGTTTCCAATGGATTTTTATTTACTGGAGCAGGACGAGAAATTAATTGCAAAATGTTTTTCATGAAACTTTTTTTTCCCCCCACTTCTTAAAACCATACTAACTAGAAACACTTAACACAAACATTACTCTGTTTTGTGAAAACATCATAATGTTTTGTGAAAACTTCGTTGCTTTTGCAGAGCAGGGCTAGTTTGTGTTTGGTACCGCCACACACAGTACCTCTGTGACGGGCCCTGGCTGGCTGGCAGCTGGGGGACTGTTGTAATGCTGTTTCTCATAAGCAACTCCAGTGCTTCAGGTGCCCCCCCCCCCCCATTAGCACCGGCTGCTGCAGGGAACTCATCTCTGCCAGTGCAGGAGCGAGACAAGTCTTCACTGCATGCTCCTGAACATAGCAAATACGAGTAACTGCGAGGCAGTGAACGGCCATTTGTATGAGCCACCCCATATTATGAAGTGCAACAGTCGATAGCACCTCTTGTTTAAAACTAGAGCTTCATCCTCTATAACAAAACAAAAACTTTTCAAGTTGTTTGGGGTTTTTTTTTGCCAGTTCCCTACCTGGCTCTTTTCCTCCTCCTTACCTTGTATGTGGCTGTTTCTGGTGCCCTGCTGTTATGGTACTTTGAAATGATGAGCTAGAAATGGATCTGACCTACTTGTGGAAGAAGAAATGGAAGCTGTGAAGACAAAGACTACACAATTTAAAAAAAAAGAAAAAAGAATTAGCAGCATTTACCCTACTTGCAGGATTGTAGGGTAGGGTAGGAAGGTAAGGAGGAAATACTGAAAAATGCTAGTAACCCTCATAGCTATGTTCCGCAACAGCTTTCTAAGGAAAACAGCTTGGCACAATGTTTTCAAATCAAGTCAATGGTTATTCATGAAGTGTTGCAATCAATGTCATGTTTCTGATCACATGGCACCATCCTCCACTCAGCAAACTGGTGCATCCTTAGAGCTGGCTATAAAGATTGAAGATCACACATCACATTATTTTAATACATGCAAGAAATGCTATTTTTTACTTCTGATTTTTGCATACTGTTTTTCCCTGTCCAAAGAAGAAAAATGTTTTCCTTCTATTCGACTGTTTTCCTTTTATGCTTTACAACTAATCTACATAAAAATATCTTGTCACTCCTTCCTAGTGTTGCTGCTGAATATTTATTGCAAGATCCTTCAACATACTGTGTTTAAAGTCCACTCTTTTGTTCCTCATTTTCCTTGTAAAGTACCATTTGATCTTATTGTGTTCTGAATGGAGGAATCTGACAAATCTTTACTATGGATTTCTTGCAATTTAAACTTCACCTTTAAAGCAAATTTTTTATTTCTAACCTTTAAAGAGTCTCCTTCCTTTTCAGCTTTTAAAATTTGTTCCTTTCTGCCTCTTTGCTAATTCTAATTTCAAATCTGAGGTTTTTATCTTTTTCTTTATGTCACTGAATGATTTCTTCCCTCATTAAGTTATTTGTAAAGTTGCTATAAAAATAAAATTATCATTCATTCTATACTTCAGATGTAACTTCTGAAACACTTTACTGGCTTTATCTGAAACCTGTGCTCCTAAATAATTCAGGCACTTAAATGTAATGCAATCACATTTGAAAAAAGCAACATGATAAAGTAAGGCCAGACTGCTGTTTCTGATAATGACCAATAGCAAACACAGAGAAAAATAGAATTAGCAATTTTATACAAAGTTTTGTAGAAATAGCATTACTACAGTTGCAAAACTAAGAGAGTATGTTTCCTTGTTATAAGATACAGCTTAAATTAAGCTGGCTATCCAACCTATAATGGAATTATATTCTAAGAAGAATCCAAACATCACATGAAACAGAATACAAGGTGGATTCTGAGAATGCTTTCCACATTAGCTATTTCTGGCATTAGGTTGGGAAGAGAAATGGTGAATTTCACCATAACAAAGGGCCCTTATACATATTATTGGTGTCATCAAAGTTCCTATCACAGCACTTTGTGTACTATAATATATATTTATCAGAGTGAAAGATAATTTCCTCTATGCCTTTACTATAATTTCCCCATAACATTAGTCTCAGACAAGTTTTCCCACTAATACAGCAATACAGACAAAGAAAATTCCATACAACACTAATAAAATAATTATTGGCTTGTTCAAATTACTCTCAGTCAGTGAAGGAAGATAAACACATACGATGTTTAAATTGAAAACAGGAAAGTAACATCCTCAAACAGTAGGAATGATCAAAGTTACCTTGCACTGAAATGTTGAAATTGATTTTTCATTAGGAGTAAAAATACAAATATATCTAATGGGAAAAAACAAAATCAGTGTTCATCTGTGTGGGTTTTTTTGGCAAATTCTTTATTGATTTGAAAGAAATTGCAATTTAAAAAGTCAAAAAGATTAATTTACTGTATCACTTAACTACCACTCAGCAAACAGCAACAGTAAGCCTGGTGTACATAGCCAAAGAGACAGAATAAAAATTATCCTAACGAGTGTCCATGCATAAATGGATACACTGAAATAACAACCTAATTCTGGTTAATTCAGCTGCTCTCTCTGAATTTAATTATTCTAATTAAAATCGTCAAGCATCTACCAACCATGAGACAATTACAGCTTGCTTCTTCATATCCAAAACAAAATGCAAAGCTTCACAACTGAAAAGCAATCTATTACTACAGGATACAATACCAAAAAGAAAAACATGACTGTCTATGAAACCCCCCCAAGAATGGAAATGGAATATAAGAAAGACATATTTGAACGGTATATACTTGAGGCTGTCGTGTGTTTTACAGTACGTTTCCACTTAATCAGGTAGCACAAAGGAAGGACTTTAAAGACCAAAAAAGCAGTGAGGTGCAAGACAAATGCTTTTACACCTCCTGTCATCCCATTTTAAGGCGAAAAGGTTCTTGCTTTTTATCCCTATATTTCAAACAAGTCTAAAAAGAAAGAGATTCTTATGTGCTTAAAAAAAAGACAAAAATAATCAGGAGTTCTGTCTGCCCCCAGAGTCAAATACCAATACCCAGAACCAGGTAAAGGATGGCACACTCTCCTAGGCTGCTTCGTAATTCAAGATCCAATCTCGTAATATCTTATTCTTTTTTTGCACGTCCTCTCTTGCTTTTTGTGCCTTGTATCACTATGAGCATGAGGCAGACTTTTTGAATTCAAAAAAGCGTAACATAATACAAAAGCTACAGATGTGAGGTAGTTATGAAAGCCAGCGATGCATGAACATGAGTTTGTAAACAAGTATCAAGACCTGTGAACAGCATTGAAAGCATAATCAAAAGCATTTACACAACCACTGGTACAGCCCCTCAGAGAACTTAAACAAGAAGCAAGTCCTATGTCACCGTCATACCTTTAAGTAAATCATCCACATTTTCATGTTACCTTCCTCTGTCTATAAACATATATGAATTTAAGTGAAGCATGAAGATGTATTATGTCCCCCATATAGAATATTCACTTGGTACAAACAGTAGCAAACATTAATTGCAGATGGACTCAAACCTATAGAATGTGTTTGAGACATCCTGAAGAGAAAACAGAATCTGAATCTCATTTTAGAAAGTATTTCTAGAGGGACTTGTCTCAAAATAACCAAGTAAAAAGATCCAGCAGCTTTTAGATAGAGGAATGTTAACTACAGGAAAAGTGGAGATGCTAGCGCTGCAACATCTTGCACCCCACACAGGGAAAAAAAAAAAGTGTATCAAGCTTCCTTTTTATGTAAGTGCATTGCTCTTTCGAATACTAATTTCCACAATTATATAATCTGCTCCCAGGCCCTCATGACAATAAGAATTATTGTCTGCTACTATTATAAAGTGTAGAAACTAGGATAAACTGAAAGACATCTTCAAACAGATGAGTAAGGCAACACCACTGCAACATAGCATCGTGGAGTAAAAAGGAAAAGTTTTTGCAGGTTGCAAAGAGTGTCTTAAGACAATAGACAGCTTGACATGCAGTTATGCACAAATCCACATTGACAGAGATGCAGATAGGAGTTAAATAGACTCAGGTATTGGAAATACCTTCCTAGAGTCATGAAACACTATTGATAGTTTAAATACAATTATGAAACCAATATTCCAGTCGTGATCTCATTTCTGTTTCAGAACAACAAAAAAGGGGTTGGAAAGCCTTAGAAGCACTGAGCATTAGGCCACTTCATTTCAGAGAAAAGGTACGCTGCCAGCCAAACACGAACTTTAACCTGCAGTATTTCTCTCCCAAACTGCAGTAGGCACATCAGTGAATAGCACTTCCTTTAAAAATAGCTGCACAGGGTGACTTTGTGAGGACTAAGAATGTGCTAATGTGGTAACTACCTGTGACAAACATGTTTCACACTATTAAACAAGCACACCAAACCTGGAGAAAAGTGTTTGAACGAAAGGGCATGTTTTAAAATAAGCTTTTGAAGGAAAGATCAGAAAGACTCTTTGAGGACCCTCAAGTAAAGTGGTACTTCTGTTATACTACTGCTTTCAAGTTTTAATTTTCTGCTGAGAGATTAAGGCCTTACTAGAGTGGGTTAAGACTGCCCAATCATTTACCAAAAATTATACAAGCATCATATATAGTGTGACTCAAACTGCAGTCTGCAGACCACGAAACATGCCAGTGGACCTACACAGAGGAGTAGTCAATGACAGGAGTCAGTCAAGATCAACTAGAAACAGGCATGATGAAGAAGCTGAAATTAGTCTGAATACTTTGTTGATGTTTCTGTATGAGCCACGGGGATGAAAGCATTTGTAAAAAGGAAGAAAGGGTAACTATTCCTGCTAGAATTGGATGAGCATTTCACTAAGTAAACTAAGAAATCTGCTTGCCTGTCGGCATAAGGAGGAACTCTGAGTCAAGGAGCTTTTCAGAAAGTTAATCTCTCACTGCTGAGCCCTGAGAAGTCCACCACTTCCAGCCTATTACCCTGCACACATGACATTGAAAAGTGCATTGTTCAGTTGCCTCAATATCTATCAAGATCTGGCCTGTTACACATTTCAGTGATGTGAGCTTTGTCTTCCGAGGCATTTGTAATTTTACAAGTATTCGGACAGTGATGTTAGGAGCTGCACTGAGATGGTATCTACTGGATACATACATTAACTTCCATTTCCTTTTTTTTTTTTCCAGTGGATCAATACAGTGGTTAATTTATATGCTGTCCTCTAACCCACCAAAATTACTAGCCTTCTCCATCTTCCTTTCTTTCTGCCCTTTCTTTTTAATTAAAAAAAAAAAAAAAATCAAACAGGAAAACCAACAAGTGTCATCTAAACTGAGACTACACAATCACAGGGGTTTGTTTTGTTTTGGGTTTTTTCCATGAATTCGGCCAGGGCAATCACATTTTGTAATTGTTTTAGATGCAGCTCTGGCTGAAGCTTTGGACTTTTATTACAAAATCCCAATGTGGAATAATTATCCTCTCTGGAAAGATTTTTTTTTTAATAAAAATGGAAGATTGAAGTTAAAGGGATGCTATTAAAAGCGCGATTTGGAGCCACATAGCACTAAAATGCCTAAGCAAAATATTTTTTGCAGATCCTGCCTTAGCAGAGGCAGAGGTGCATCTAGAAACAGCTCTAACATCTTCGGCCATGACATTCACGTTCAATGGCAACAATTACCTCTACTTACAGTCAGTGTCATTTTGGCATCTTCACACAGAGCACATCTGCAACTTTAGAATTGCTAGCTCTGATACCTACGACAATGTAGCCATGCAGCATAGAGATCTCTGTGGCCTAACAAGATCAATCTAGGGCCTTGGGTATTGAAGCAGTTAGTTACAGCTAAACTGCTGCAGCTACCCTGCCTACACGTATATTAGAAAGTTAAAATAAAGCTCCATCAGCCAATGCACCAGGAGCTGTAATTGCACATTTGATTGCCTAGTCATCAGCCAAGGAACCTTCCTACATCTGGTCTGTCACCAATTTCTGCTTGCAGTGAGAGTCAAGCTCATGGGAATCAGGCAGACCATTCCCAAGGCCAGCTCCTCAGCCTTCAGCTCAGACTCCTAGGTTTTCAGTCTTTGCAACAGCAATTGCAGGCTATAAAATTCCTTCTCATATCACTACACTTGCACCTAACCAGAAACGAGGACAGGATGGGATGCACTGCTAGCTTTCTAGCAGTAGAAGACACACCGCTATTAACTGGTGTAAAAATGAGCTCAGCTAACTCTTGGCCTCCTTACCTTCCTGTAGGCATTGATCAATACCTTCTGTCTGTATTACTCCTTCTCCTGCCTTAACTAGTTCAAATATGACTCTAAAAAGTGGACTTCTAGATACACCAAAGAGTTTTTAAGAAGCCATAATCCACCCTTGAAAGAAGGCAGCTGTCCTCTTAGAAAATAGCTAGGTCATCCAAGAACAACATTTGCTTTAAAATTTAACACATCAGAACATGGATCTCTCAACTCCACTTGCCAGCAGCACAGTAAATACAATGATTTATATTCTTACTAAAAAACTTTTAAAAACACTTTTTATCCAACACCAGTTTCAAACCAAACACGCTGAACAATTTCTTATTCTCAGAAATTCTGTAAATGGTTCATTTGCTTTATTAGTAAATAGGTGGAGCAAAACAAAAAAATTGCATGACGTTCCTTCAAATTGCACTATACAGAAGCTATATCCAGCCTACAAAACACGAAAACCTGCCAGTTTCATTTCGGTTCCTATGTTTTAACCCTCAGCATTTTGCACATTACCCACAAAATCTATGCTTGCAAACAAAAGCCTACAATAAGTAGTTTCAGCAGAAGATGCGGCAAAACATTACTCTAAAAAACCCTCAAGCCAGCTGGCAAAATTCCTTTGCACTGGGGGGGGGGGGGGGGGGGGATCTTCTTTGGCACACAATAACATGCTGCTGCTGGCAAGCCTGCTGCGGTGTAGTACCAAATTACCACTTTGACAACATACAGACGTCATATTATCTAATCTCACATATTAAAGGACAGAGGCTAGACTTATTTCAGCCCTCCTTTATTTTAGAATAAGAAACAGGCACCTCACAGCATTGATTGCTCCTCTGAGTTGTGGTAGTTGTGCAGTAACTTTTTTCTTTGCTCCAAAAGTTAATTTTGTTGAGCTGAGTTTTATTGCCTTCCCCCCCCGCCCCCGCCCCCTCCACAAAGAAGATATGAGGTCTGGGCCCATACTCTACTGTGACTCTTCTCTGGTGAAAACAGTATGAAAGAAACCTTAAAGATAACAATATAAATTCTCAGAGGCATTCCAGAAATGATCTTTCAGATCCTAACTTTCTTTTATGAAAAGCATTTCCAAATTACTTGCAGATCAAGTGCTGAGGTAAAGCATACCTGCTTGAATTTATTCTGACTGGGATATTTGTGAAATAATGGCAATTTAAGTGTGAAATTCTGGAGAAACAGCTGGAGGCGGGGGAGGATTCTCTGTTCCTGCATAGATCCCCCACCCCCAAGGGTGGGGTGGGGGAACAGGAGCAGAGGAGATGACATTCAAAAACAGAGAACAAGGCAGACCTCAGATCAGCCAATGGCACTAGGAACAAACCACTTACATCATTAGATTTACTTTCAAATTTTACTTACTTTTAGATTCCTGGTGTGTTCAAATCAGACCTCTCCCATGACCAGTAATTGCTAAACCCCTTAGCTACTCACTCCAAGGTTAAGATTTCAGTCTCTTACTTAAGCTTTCTATTTTGTATAAATAATTAAATATTTATTGGGACAGACCTGGATATGATTCTCACACATTCCAGGTGAATGTAATAACCACTGTTCAGACCATTTTGGAGGCAGTCTCTTTTTAATTTTATACTTCTGGTTTACTAAAACAGGCTTGTGATTTAATCACCACGTTATCCACAGGAAAATGTGACTGCTGTAAGGCATAGATAAAACAACAACAAAAAAAATCCTCCTGTGAAGCCGAAGGTAATAGGGAAAGATTCTTAGCATTAAAAAAAAAAGTTTCTCTCTCTACCACTCCAAGTGTATAAAACTCCAAGTATTCTTCAGACCAGGAGTAGAGTGTTCTGTACAATAACTGGCTGGGTAATTCCTGATACTTTTGAAACCAGCCTGAACAGTAAGGTGTAAGGCAGCGTGGTTATCTGTAGCAAATGTAGAGCTTATCTGAAGCTCCACAGTTCCCCTCCTTATCTGAAGGGCTGCAAGGGGCACACTGATTGATTACAGGGAAAGAAGGTAGTTATTTCAGACCTGGCTTTGCACCCCCCAATTCATGCTGAGGGGTTTCCTCCTGTGTAACTCTCCACAAGCTCCAGGGACAGCACTGCCTCATCTGTGGGAGGAGGGGGCTGCCTCTGCTACATCAGTGGCTGGTTATCCCACAAAGGGAAGAAGATTTAAAATTAAAATAACAACTGTTGAAGAACAATGATGTAATTTTCTGCCTTGTTAGGGGATGACTTGGCAAACAACCTAGCTGCTACGCAAGGCCATTTTGCTTGTCAAGACAGCAATTCAGACATGCCTCCCTACTCCCTGGCACCAGGGCCTTCATCTTCTTGCCTGACTACAAGCATCTGCATGGAATCTAGTCATTAAGGCAAAAAGCTTGCTCACCATGAAAGCCCACAAGAGCCCAGCCAAGCAGCCAGGCACACCAGCAGCAGGTCCCTGGGCCTTCTGAGGCAGTGCCAGGTGGGGTCACAGCCACAGAACAACTCGTTGTGCCTATGCAGGGTGCCAAGAGCACTACGACAGGAGGTGAAAGGCATGGCTAAACCGCAGTCTCGGTGGGCTTCTCAGGTAACGTGCGACAGCCCTATGTCTACATGTACTGCAGCAATATATTCCCATTTGGCAGGTGTAGGAGTAGGGCATGGAGCCATTGTATGCCATTCCCAGAGAAAAATCATGGGAAAGTCTAGTACTATAAGCAAAGAACATTTTCAATTGCTTTACTGCTTATGAGCTGTTCTGGGTCTTTTTCCTCCACTGATGCAAATTCAGAGTTCACAGTCTGGCATATCTTCCCTTACACCAATAAAGTTCATCTCAATATAAAGTAATTTATACTGTAGCAGCTCTTCAGTTTAACATAGCTAATAAATGTTTTATAAAAAAAAGAGGTGGGTGGTGAGCTAAAAGTTATGACAAAGCTTGCAGCACTTCAGCTTTACTTCCCATGTGTTTTCTCATGAAAACGTAAGTGAATTTTTTGAAATTCTGCTGCTTAAACATTTCTTGAAACTAAATGTTTTCACCAGCTTTTCTTTGACAGCTACACAAGAAAGCATTCTGGAATTAGTTTCTCATTTAGGAGGCAGGGAATGTTCACAGAAAGGAGAGTAGATCATTAGTCATCGCTATACCATCAAATGCCTTTAAGAAAAAATAAAGACATTTAAGAAAATTTAAAAATGTAAGAAAAAATTAAAATTTAAGAAAAATATATAGAGAAACTGAATTTATGATTTCAAATATATAATCCGCTAAAAAATGCATCACTCCAAGTTGAGTGTACAAACCTTGTGTTAGTCAACAGTTCTTTCCCTTTATATCTAAACATTTCTCCTTCTGCACTTCAAAGGGGAATTAAAGCTGCAAAATAAAGAAACTTACATTTATCAATGACATAAGTGATTGGAAGGACAAAACTCTGAGATGAGAAGGCTCCATTCAAAGCTTAGTCCCTTGAGGCTCAAGTGTCATCACGACTTTAACCACAATTTTATCATACAGTTGCTGCACAAAGGAAACGGCTGGAAGTTGTACTAGCAGCCTCATCTTTTTACATATTGCTCCTTGACCTACTGACAACCTGCACAATAGAATCACTGTTGGCATCTTGCACAGGAACAGGCAAAATTGTGCTAGTATTGAAAGCAGAAGAGTTATGTTTTTATTGGTATCTTCATAAATGTAAAGCTGAATTTTAAAAAAGGGAGATAAGACGCTGTCAAGAGATAAGCCAGGCTTAAAATGAAGTGCAAGGGAAAGAAATGCTACCTACACATCACGAAGGCAGCTCACTCGGGAGAATTACGATTTTGAAAAGATGAGAGGAAAGAACCACAGAATTAATTTTTAGCCCCAGTCCTTCAATAAGGATTACACTTGGGAAATAAAGGCATAACATCAAAGCATGAAACGTGGCATGTGACCTGATGAATAGCTTAAGATACTAAACTACTGCCAGTCTTAGCATTAGGCTTTCACTTGACTCAAGTATTTCTTTAAAGTCACTAAGTGGCAAACAGGTATGGGTTTGTGCATGTTGAGATACTGCAATGGCATTTATGTTCATCAAAACCCAGAGTTTAGTCCGAAGTCAAATATCCTGAGCAGAACAAAACCAGAAGCAGTGGGCTAGGAAAGCTGCAATGAATTCTGTGGTTCACAAAATGGAAAAAAAATGCTTGTAAATTGCACTTTTCTCTTTTCCTTTCTATCAGCTGCTCACACTAAAACAAATCATATACTGAAGTGAATTTTGATTGTCATCTCAATTTAAGAACAGCTAGAGTGGAGTGAAAAATCTGGATCAGACTATTCACATCCACTTCTAGGCAATGCATTCATTTCTAGTGAAGGCATACACCTGCTAAGCTACTTTCAGAACTTATTCCAAAGTCAATTTGCTGGCAACATGCTTTTCCCTTCTTAACACCATATTTGATTCGGTTTCATAGGACATTCCGAATCACTTAGGAGTTAGTATTTTCCTACATACATTTCACACACCAGTTCAAAAACTGACCTACAACTCTTGAAGACAGTACAGAAGTTTGAAGAAGGCATCTAGATTTGTAATTAAAAAAAATCAGAGAGGCACTGAGAAGGAAGAGTCCTCAATCAGGCAGTCTTTCCAGTTTTTCCCTCAAGTAAAAACTAATAATGTGCAACAGTGAGCCACTGAAGTGCCTTTGTTTTACTGACTGTTCCACAGCTGTAGGCTGATGAGATTGCAGTGGAAAGTAATTTTTTAAATTTTCCATTCATTTCCAAAACCTCAGCTGCTACAAGTGCATACGGGTTTAAAAATTTTAGAATAATGCACTGAAAGCTACAGTATGAGACCACTAATAGACAGAAAGACATCTGTTTTGATTTCTCTTTATTCAGATTAATGGAGTTTAGTTAGATGCTGTCCTCCCTAAGGAAAAGGTGCACAGGCACTGGTAGCTGTTGGAAGTAAACAGCTGGGCACAGAAAGACACAGAAGACTGAATGATGCTACCCTTCCAAATGCTAAGTTTTCTAGAAAATCCTTCAAGTATGAAACATGGCAGCCAACCACTACGTTCCTAAGGAAGAGCATTTCACTAGCTTCTGTTCAACGTAAAAAATTAAAAAGTATGTCAATCTCTTACAAGAGTCAGCTGCAGACTAATGACACTTTAAAAAAATGTGGAGGAAGATGTACCACTAATTGCTGCACATTTTTTGTCCACTCTTCCATGATGAACCCTATCAATATTTTCTTTTTTGAGGATTTTTTTTTTTTTTACAATGAGAAGTTAAATAAAGACACTAAGAAAATTCATCAGAGAGCTAGCAAAGACGCAGCACATAGATTAGCAGAATACATGCACAGTCTCCATGCTAGAGTTCTGTTTTCTACCATGTTATCCATACTTGCAGCAAGGAAGCAAAGTTTCCACATGCAATATATATACTATTAATAAATATTTGTCACATTTTAGTAACATTATGGAAGGCTAATGGAACAGGTTAACTCCTTGGAAAGCAGCAGTGAAAATAACAGCTTGTGCAAATCTCTTATTGCAATGCCATTAGGAGTCAGGACAGTCAGAAAAGAAAGGTACCAAAACTTCCTTTCCCGTTCCATTTGAACTGATTGCCCACGATAGAAACAAACATTTCCTGTGACATTAAGTTGTCATCAGCTTCTGTGATTCCCAGTTCACTCAGTCTTTTCTTGTGCATCTGGCTCTTCTTTGCAGAAGTAGCCCCAAGTTCATTTGCAATTTCATAATTGCCTTCAGTTTGTTCAGAAATCTCAGCTTGCTCATAAAGCTCCAACTCATCAGTTACACATTCAGGTAGTTCTTCTTGCCTGAAGCCCTCTACACAGGCTGTCCCATCACCTGACTGGGTAGGCTGTGTAGTCCCTAAGTCAGGAAACAATAAGAATGTCATCAACAATCACGCAAAACAGCCAAATCATTTAAAACTCCTGGAATTAAATTTTCTTCAGTCTTAACATTTCTACCTCATCCCACTCACTTTTTGGATAACTACTTAGTGACAGCCACATATTCCAAATACAGTGCAAGATGCTTGAGGAAAAGGTTTCTTCTTGAGATGACTTCAAGTTGCCAAGTGATAGTGATATTAGAAGATTACAGTGGATTTACACATTGCACTTAGTGACAGTTCTTCTTAAATAAGACATAATATGAGAAATACAGTTGTCACATTTTATTTACTGCAGCGGAAAAATCTGTGCTGGGAGCACGTCTCAGCTCTAATGCATAAAAAAAATGAGCAGAGAATTATCATGAACCAGAAGAGCTGTAAGAGAAGCCATATTTGCTTTCTTGCTGGTCACACTCTTGTTTCTGTATGAGCCAAGGAGGCCATCAGTCATACAAGCTCTGCTTAGTAGGGAGCACAGATCAGGTACATGAGGACTTTACAATGGAACTGCACACACACCATGAAGCAGACATTCACCGTATTGCTCTGCAGCAAGTTCATCCTTTAGGAAATTCCAGTGTTCAGAGAGTTATGAAGATTTATTTCAGCTACATCAATGTAGACATTATTAGAAAATTTAAGAGACTTGATTATGAATTATGCAATCAAAAAACCTGGGTATACTAGATTTACTAGTTTTAGGAGTTTCTTCTAGGAAGAGAAAAATACCTTTTGTTCTCTCTACTGAAGCATCCTTTATGTCCAAGGGCATTGTTGGTCTAACCAGGACCACACCATATCCTTCATTATTATGGATCATATTATTGACCATGGTTATCTTGGGGATGTCATAATGTTCATCTAAAAAGTTCTAAAGCAAAGAAATGGAAATCCAACATGTTATGTCCAGCTAAAGGGATGCAAAATATTCCAGTTTTAGGTATGTATTAGCTAGAATTTTATTATTTACCTCTGCAAGTGACATTGCAAAAGGCATTTTCCTTCTGGCAGATAAAGTAAAACAAGTATACTGCTTTGGTGGACCAATCCAAGGCAAACAAGTACCATTATCATCATATGTGACATAAGAGTTCTACCATAAGGTATCAAGGTTATAAGCCAACCTAAACACAAATTATTTGCATTAATTCTAGCAGCTATAAGCTGTTGAAAAACAAGTACATTCTGCCTTGAACTGACCTTTATAAGTATTCCCTCCTTGCAGTGGTGTATGCCATTGTCTAAGAGGGTGCACGTACTACCTGGATATATTTCCACACCAGCACCCTACAAGATAAAATTGATAGCAGTTCACAAATAGTTCGGGCACATTTCCAATTTAACTTGACAACTCCATTGTGGATCCTTTGTGTTCATCTACCAGTTTGTGCAAAGCAAAATTGTGTTACTGCTCCAGCTTCACAGCTTCGTTAACCAACTTAAGCAGCAATACTCAAGGTTGAGGCCCCATGGATGATATCACCACCAGTCCATAAAAACTCTGATAAAGAGTAACTGCACAGCCTTGCATTACTTTCTTGTTCCTTAGTCATCCACCTTAACACTCAAAGCCCCATCATTCTTCGAAATGTTCTAATCAGAGTTCATTTCTGTGTTTATCATCCTTCTGTAAGAATCAATGGACAAGGTGTCCAGAAAGGGCATTTCATTTGCGGAATAAATGCAAGGTTTAATGAGAAAATTATTTATGGGCAGAGAAAACAGAAAATCACTTTAGAAGTATTGCAGGACATAAATCAGTCCAGAAATGCAGCAACGATTATTTCACAGATGTCCCCTGTTACTACATCATTTTCATATCATCACACACAAATCGGCATGAGACATTTCACTAGATACTATTGGAGGCTACAAGACCCCTGGGACCAATCTCTTAAACTCAAAAACATGTAGCTGTCCAAAATGAATTTGTAAAGGTTCTCTCAGGAGCGACAGAAGTCACCCCATTACTGACTGTATTATTTCCAAGCAGAAACCTTTATTTTAATTTAGGAAATAAGCCAGAGTTAAGCATTTGTTTGTACCTTGGCACCATACAGATCTGAGTTTTTCATTAATAGCTCAGCTGATGTTCGTACTGTTATGCCTGTAGTTTCACACTGTAACACACAATTCTCCAGCGTGGTTTTCCCATGATGGACATCTACATACACAGAAAACAAATATTGCTAAATGAATCAGTTACACAAAGGCAAACCCCTCCTACAGATAGATGGACTTGGAGCATTTTTGCAGTGTGATAAAATTACTATTTTAATTTTATCCACTTCAGGTTAATTTTACTGATTTGCTCATGCATGGTTTGAACTCATGCTTTTTCTAGTATAAGCAGGAACACTGCTGCAAGGGAGCACTAGTCAAAGGTTTGTCTGAGAGGTTTTTTGGCTTTTTTTTTTTTTGAAAGTGACAGCAACTATTCATTACATTCATAAAAGACCTTTGAATTAATAAGTTATTAAATACATGTATACAGGTGTTAATAAACATTTTAACATGTTTAAGACCAAACATCTGTTGAGGCAAAGTATTAATCAGCACCTTCTGCAAAGACAGAAGGCAGTGGCCAATAAACTCATTGGATACAACTTCGGATTATTTGAGCCTCAGTTTGAACGTGCTGTCAGCAAACAAAGTTCTACACTACTTCTACAGCACATGCCATTCCTCAACGGAGAGCTGGCTGGGTTCAGCTACAGCTGAATATTGCCATAGGGATTCTTTTGTGGAAAGAGGAATTATTTCCTTTTCCAGGTAGCCTGACATAAGCTGTGCAGCAGTCAGAGTCAGGTTGCCTTAACAGCAGAAAAATGATCAAGTCAAATGATCTTATCCAAGTACAGGAATAAAACACAAGAGCCACAATAGCTTGAAAGTACACAGAGAAGAAGTTATTTTGATGTCCACATTATAAGCAAGTTAAAAAAAGGGGGAAGCCTTGATACTTATACCTGTAGGGCTCCTCACTACAATATTTTGTTAAAACTAGTAAACTCCAACACTGGGTCCCAGCTTTAATTTTAACAGTAAATTATGAAAGATTCACAAAAAGTTCAAGATGCTTTTATACTTACTTAAAATCCCCTCCACAGCATCATGTTGCACTAACTTCAAACTGGAGATCCTTATATTGGCTCCTGTACAGTCAACAAAGTTGTCTCCTTTCCCTCGTTTTTCTATCACAATATCATCTGGCAGGCCATAGCCTTAAAGCACAGGTGAGAGATGCAAGTTTGATGAATAACTGGTAACAGTCAGGTGCTCAGTACATAACAGACATTTAAATTAAATACAGAGGTTTAAAACTTGAGGACTAATATCTTGAATAGGATTTTCCACCCAGTGGCCAGGCTACACCTTACATCTCCTCTGTACCAAGGTACAGGCACTCAAAACCAAACTCAAAAGTTACCTTACTTGAATGAGACACAATAAAATGCAAAGTTATTTTAGACAGTTGAACAAAAGGGTAACTGAGCTCACATTTGCCAAGGCCAAAGTTCTTACTCCCTAAAGTTACAACAGAGCAGGGAGAGAGATGTAGTAACCAAGGACACACAGGCACCTGCAGTCTGCTTTCAAAGTACAGAAGTTCACTAGAGCAGGCAGAGGTTCCAAAGAGCACAGGGAAAAAAGCAGTCACCACCACAACACAAGGAAGCAAGTGCAAAGGACTTGATATTGTTAGTAAGCTTCACTCAACTTCCCTATTTAAATGAAACTTGGGTCAAAATTTAATGTTCCTGTGTTACACGGGCTTCCATATTAATTCAGATTAAAAAGAAAACTTTCACAAGCATATGCCAACATTGATTTACTAAGCCATCCACAGTTGTCAGCATTCAACCACTTACAGGGAAATTTATGAGCATGTAAAGCTTTTATTGCATGTCACTGACAAGAATCATGATAAGGAAAGCAGTAATGCAACGTCTATTAAAGCAGCATGAGTCCTATCATTTTCTGAAAGCACACAAACTCAGATAAGAAGTGCCTGAGCAGGATGCTAGCTTTTAACCAAGCACATAAATAAATACTGTAATGTGCAAGTAGAAAGGTTAAAAAAAGAAAAAACCTTTGAACAAGAGTTGGCAGAGTTTTAAAGACAGCAGATGTAATGCAAAGTTAAGTGACTGATACTTCAACACACTATACTATCTAGAAATCTTTTCCCACTGCCACTGATTTATGGTCACCCCTGGGCAGAAGGTGGCATGGGGCGGTTTACTTCCAGTACGTAAACAGAGAGCACCACAGGACAGCAAATGGCAGATCTAGTTTAACTTCACACCACTACAGAAAGAGGTTGTTATCCAAGGCAAGAGTTTTAGAAATAACTGTCCTACAGAACACCGGCAGTTTTTCTGACCATGCTTTTAGCTTGCTTTACACTTCATCCCTGAAGTAGCAGCTCTAGTAGTAAGAAGGAAGCCAGTGACAAGACAAGGAATAGAGAAGGAAAGATTCACCTGCTGTCAAGTGGTGTTCAATACACAACATGGTCACAGCTGTATGCCTGCCTGTAAGCTAAGTGACTCCACAGGACCTAAAGGCAATTGTCATCCAGTAACACTGATCACAGATACTACATGGGCTGATGCTACAGGTTCCCATCCAGCTTGAACAACTACTGTACAAGCAGAAGGGAAGTTCTATGTGCCTTTGCTACACATTTTTGTCAAGTGTTAAAGTTATCCTTACCGTGATTTCCTGCAGCTGCTACTGCTTTAACCTTATTTAGTTCTTGTAAGTTTTTATTTATCCCTGACTTACTAATCCTCATACTTGCAACCTTAGTACTGACTTGCACAGTGGCCAGAAAAAAATAAAAGCTCTACTAAGCAAAGTGACATTATATCTTTGATGAGTCACCCCTTCATCCCAAGAAAGCCACCAAAACAGCCAGCTGCTCAGATTAGTGCCAGCAAAATTTTTCTTGATGCTCCTACTTCAAACATTTTTGGCTGCTACTATTGCTATAAAAACTTCTCTAACAGGAGTCCGTATAAGAAGATTACTCTGACACTTGCTCATTATTCAGAGTGGTTCGTACTAAAGATACATATATGCCTTGCTCCTTAAAGTAGAGCAGCTCATCCTTTAATAGGTGTGCTATTGCACCATTTGTATTACTGTTTCCTCAAAGCTAGAAAAGCAATAAATACCACCCCACATAATTTTAGAACAATGTCATTCTTGCAGATAAATCACTTTGAGGTCCTTTATCCTGCAGGTGCATTGTCTATCAGCATACATATGTATATAAATCAAACATAGACAAGAGAAGGGCGAGAAAGAAAGTGACACTCATAAAACAAGAAGGGCAAGAAAAATAAAGTCCAGAACAGCAGAAAATTAAACCCCCAGCCTTCTTCCCATTAAGAAGTTTTGACAAGATAAAAATGCAGCTAAATAAGTATCTGAACAGCTGTACAAGCCCCAGTGATATACAGACTATTGCACTGCAACAGAGTGTGCATGCCTAAAGCAGAGGAATTACACTGACTAATCAAGAATTGTGAGGAAGAGATAGCAACATATCCTAGACAAGGCAGAAGTATTTAAAACAAATATTTTGCAAGAAAAATGGAATCACATATGCTATGTCTGTTTCTACAGAAAAAAAATACACATTACATCAACAGCTCCCGCCTCTATCCATGCAGTTCACATAATGCAGATTCACACTGGTAGCCCCCACACACATTGCTGACATGCACTAATTGCCATAAACTAAGTTCTAATGGCACTTGGCTCTTTCCCTCTGTATTCACCAGTGCTATACTGGCAGTGAGTATATCTCTGAAGCAGATTAAGACATGCAAAGAAGAATAAGGACATCTCTCAAGTACTCAAGTTACTGGCTGTAAAAACTGAAGCCTCTCAGAATGACTTTTGTGCTTCCTAGATTAAAATAAAAAAATCGAGTCCTTCATGTTTCTGTTGAATCCTCTCTATTATCTATATAATCAGGATTTATCCAGACAGATAGTTAGGAGGAAATGATGAATTTGCTGTTAATCAGCAAAATTTGCAGTTTATTTGCAGAAGTAACTATGGCTAATGAAACAGCTTATTCCATCCTGCACTCTACAAGCAGACATAGGAACACTTTGAAGAAAAAAGCAAATGCTCCTGTCAAACTCCACAAAAAGTAAATCCTTATGCAGAGCTAGTTTAAGACATTCAGTTTACTTTGTTTTAAGGACCTTTACGCTAGCAAACCTTCTACCTTCTAGTTCAACTGAATCAGCAATGCAGAACACGCCATCTACAACATAATGACCAGGACAGATGATGACTGTGTCTCCTTCATAACAGGCATTTACAGCTGCCAGTGGATCACTGTGAAACTGTAAAAGACAAACAATATAATCAGCTCCTGAAGAATGCTATAAAAATGGATGCATTTATGCCCTCAAAGCTTGCTTTTCAATTAAATGTTGCTGCTTTTGCTTAAAAGAAACCCTTTTTAATGACCCCAATAATACACAATTTCTACTTTGAATTCAAGAATCATAGCACTCTGGACAAAAACAGCCTGAAAACATTCCTTTGATGTTTGTGTCATGTCCATTCCCCCATGAGAAAACTGGGGCAGAGACACAGATTGAAGAGCATATGCACCAGAAAGCAAACCTCAATATGGCCAGGCCAACATTTGAATTGTGCCTCAAGTGACTTGCCATAAATTAGTGAAGAAATAGATGACAGAAGGTAAAGAAAATAAAACACACAAACAACTCAGCAACTAGATTTGAGTTGGTCTGAACACTGACGTAACCCTTTGCTCCTGGTGCAAGTCACCCCAAAATAGAGTTCAGATATTACAGTGGCAAATATGGGGTCCACATGGTCCTTTTTCTTGCCCAAAGAGGGCAGGCTGATATCCTTCACAAATATTACTGGGAGATTCTGTATTGAAGGATAACAAGTAGTACAGAAAAATTGCACGTTTATTGCTTCCCAGGAAATTCCAGGGTAGGCACAGTGAGAGCATTTTTCAATTGCCAAGTCAGAAGATCTGATTTATAGCCCAAAAGTTAATCCAGGACCTTCCCTGTGGCTCCATTTTGGCCATCTGTAATTCATGAACTTGATCAGAATACAGCAAGCAATTTAATTTGGGCCTAAGGAATCCAGACTGTTCTTAACTGCTGAAGTGTTAAGTCCTGTCGGAATTCACTAAAACTAAACATAACAGCTCTAAAATAAATGTATCTCCTACACAGAACTAAAGCAACAGAATGACATTTCTTTCTTCAAGCTCTAGATCATTATCAGTAGCAAAGGACACAGGTATTTCAAAACTAAATATAAGTATTACACCTTACCATGTTTCATGGTAGAATTATTACAGAAGGTATATCTCATTATTTCTTACACACAGGAAGGAAACTGCTTGTATAAAGTACTCAGCAGACACAAATGCAAAGAAATTATTTATATCATCCAGTCTTATCACATATTGTTTAAATTACAGTGCTTTTTTTGAACTGACAAAAAATGATACTGTGCAAAAGTATTATCTTGCACATGATAAATTAACTTATTCTTCCACATCATTGTTTCTTGAGGAGAAAAAAGTATTAGCAGACAGACAATTCCTGTTACTGCACCTGTATTTCTAGCTCTTCACCACAAGATTCAGGGCAAAGTTTGTCCCTTATCAATGACTGCAGCAGACTTGCCATCATGGTTGAGGATACAACATGAGTGATCTTGGTACCTGTTGGTCTCAGTCCTTTAGCTTGGAGACCACTGTATTTTTGGTAACCAAACACATACCTAAAACAAGAGCAACAAAGCCATTAGTTCTTTCTTCAGTAAAGAACGTCCATGTATAGTTTCCCATATGGCCCTCCTCCTTGCACAAACCCACCAAGTACCTCAGCAGAGGATTCTCAATTAGTTTTAGCTTTTGTTTTAAGTGCTCTATTTTCTCATACAATTTTAGTCCTTCCACCATGGAGACATTTTCTACTTCTGAGTCTGAATCGCTGCTTGATATGCTGTTCCTCACATTTAAAAACTTCCTGTAAAGCTCTTCACATTGAGACAACAAGTTCTGGTAATCAGCTACAAGCCCAGAAGGCACACGATGTTCAAGGATGTCATAATGCCTGCAATTCAGAGCAAGGAGTCAGTATATTTCACATTTACAATTTTGAAAGATCAAATACAAACCCAGAGAGAACCTGAGGAGTTCTGCATCAGTACTTTAGTCAAGATTCTCTGCAGTCTATATCAACACAGCTCATTTTTTTTGAAAGCAGCAAAACCAAGAATCTGAACACACACAAACATATTACTGTCTAAATAGCTGCCCATCCACCTTGAAAGATTATACACGATTATCAGAAACTCACTCTAAAACAAAGGCATAAACATAGCTATAAAAAAGTAAGAATTCAGAAGGTAGATATAAAAATTAGTCTATTTCTAAGCATTTATTAGAACAACTGAGAAAATCATGTCTGAAATAGAAGAAAAATCCTATAATGTGAAGTCTCTATTAGCAACAATCTAAACAACTACCTGGACAAAAACACAGAATAAGAAAGGCATTATCAGCACCAGATGAAGACGTGAAGGCACTGCATAGTAAATTTTGCACTATCCCAAGGCTATCCTCTACAAATGAAATTGCAGGCCAGAAAATGCCAGCCCAAGGTTGCATTGCCAAAGTCAGAAAGATGAGGACACCTGCCAGCTAGACGGTGCCAAGAACTCCAGGGCCAGTCATGTAGGACTAATCATGGTCACTACAAAAAAGCTGGACAGCATTTAATGATACAAATAAAACAAGATTTAATTATCTCACATCATTTTTGTAGGGAACCAATTGAACACAGTATAAATAGCTCTATTCAATAGGCTACATGAAATAAGGGCAAAGATGTTCCCTCAGCTTTCAGAGGTTCTTTAAAGGGTGCACTTAAAGCATACTGCAAAGAGCAAGAAAATTTGTAGTCAGAGCAGTCAATATCTATACAGTTCCAATAAACAGGGTGTACAGAAACACAAAGAGCCTCACAAAATTTTGGCAATGGGATTATCAGAGGCAACAGTAAGTCAATGTAGCATGATTAACAGCAGAAGAATCTATAGCTATATAGAAATATAAAGTATTTGAAGGAAACAATGTTGTACATAATTTGGCCCTGAAATGCATGCTCTACATTTTAGGGCTGGTCACTACGAAAGCACATAAAACTATCTTGTTTTTTCAAGCTTTAGTTAAACAGTTCATACAGCTTTACTTGCCTCAGAAGACGAGTACCACCTAATGTGCAGTGTAAAGATACTGTCTGTTCTTATTAAAACAGTGCACACCAGAGATCTGAAAAGTTTAGAGCATCATATGTTTCCATCCATTGAAGATTAATATTATTTCTGAGCTGACACATCAGTACTTAGATCACAACACAGGATAGCACCAACACCAGTGTAGCTTGGAGGGCAGGCTTTGTATCAAGCATGGTATGGGAGAACAAGAAAGGATAACATTTACTTTCCTGCTTGAAGACATTGTTTAAGCATTTTGGATTCTCACTAAAGTGGCTGCAAGGCCACACACAGTGTTAAAAAAAAAATAAAAACATTATCCCATGGCACATCATTGCATTCTGGTTTCATTCCCTGCAAAGTCTCCATAAGGCTCCAAAAACTCAACAACAGAATAGCCATTTGCTGGAGCATACAAGTATAAACACTTCAGAAACACGTACAATTTCCATATATAACACTTTTTCCTAATTTGTATGATCGCAGAAAAATACAGACATATCAGAGTCCTCAAATGTCACATTGTGTCCTGTTTGAAAGAGAGGCCTGCAGCCACCTTTATAGTGTGGGTAATTATACTAATTTTCTTTGTAAAGTACATGCTATATGCTATATTCTAGCACATGTAATGCCATATTCTAAACGCCATTTCAGGGTAGGCTATAAATATTCACTGATGTAGTTCACCAGCATCATAGCAGTATCAAACCTGGATCTGAATGACACACAAATTTCTGGGTACTCATGATGCTAAGTTGTAATAACTAAAGAAAAGGAATTGAAAAATAACTCTCATGAAAGACTCAAGAAAAAGTGCATCAAATCTCAGAGAAAACCTACAGTAAAAATCACTTGTCAATTATTTGTTCTAGGCATGTTTTATGGTGTGCTTTGGTTATTTAGCACCCTCAAAAATATAACCAGATTGTGTCCTTGTGCACTGCTTCAGTTCCATACAGCAGGACAGCATTAAAAACCTACCTTCAGAAAACCTAATGCTGACTAATCCCACTAGGGAAAGAAATCCACACATTCCTCCTTCAGCATGACCAGTTTACAAGTTTTTGTTTACATTCAGTTCCATTCTGCTTCTTATTCTATGCCCAGAGGTATCAAAGCATCCCACGCTATCTTTAATTAGGATTACAATGCCTATGCCTGCAAGTTGAAGGAGGCTATAGCTGGGTTTGGAGCGCCATCTGATGGAAGGTCAAGGATTACAGGGAAAAACTGGGTTCAGAAATCAAGTGGCAACCTCAGTTGCACCCTCTTTCCATACAAAATTTTGACCATCAGACAGTGAATGCTGTTAGAACAAACTTCCTTTGATTTACTAGTGAACAGGTTTTGTTTTTTTTTTTTTAATCTAGTTGTGTGTCACTATTCCCACATCACCCTTTCCTGTGCTTCTACCCTAATAATATTAAAGGTGTTGCACTTACAATCTCAGTCGAGGCTCAACACATCGCACAAAGTAATCAAAATCATCCTCCTCCTCCTCGTCCCAGGTCCTCCAGATGCACTGGTAGAAGAACCTTTTGAGGCAAAGTAGGCGCTTAATCACACAAAGGAGGCCACATTTACCTAAGCAGAGACAACAGCACTGGAAACATGAATGTAACCAATTTGAGAATTCATCTCAAAGCATCACCTCTCTCCAATTCCATGTTACTGTCCTGTAAACTATTTAGTATACACAGAAGTTACTTTTCTTGTCTGTTGTTTACCTGCATAGTTTTATTTTGTGCATCTAAGTTCAAAATTCATAATAGTCTGAGTTCTACTTTCATCAAAAGAGAGTGAACAGCTAGAAGCTAGATTTGAAAACAAGACTTACACCCTTAAGATCCTGAGGCTTTTTGATTGTTTCGTTTTGGCCAGGCATCCTTCAGCTAAGCTTTCTTTTTCACAATGAGTTTGTCACCTCCATCATTCAAGCTTAGATCTCTACTACTGAGTAATTCTCAACAGAACATATCTCTTCTCCCCTTTTCCTCCCACACTCACCACTTCTGAAACAGTCCATTTTCTAGACGGGAAGGTCATTCCTCCTATTTTAGCTTTTTCATCCAGTTCTACTGCCTATTTGTAGACAGCTTTCAAACAGCACGTAATACATGAAAGCAAGGGAGATGGAAAAGACACAGAGAGATGATAAAGAAAGGAAAAGAAAGTAGAAGTAGTAAGATGTGAACAGACACCTGAAGAATAAAGAGCAAATTTAGGGGAGGAGGCAAAAGGCAGAAAAAAGAATAGGACAAACAACGAAAAAAATCCACCATAATGTTATAGACGAGAAAGGAACACTGCACTAGAGCCAGCAAGGTGATACACAGAAAGCAGACTGACAATAAGCTGCAGCTAAACGTACCTTGTGATTGCATGATTACCTGTAGCTGCAGAGGACACAACAGATTTTCTTTGTGAGCAGTCTCCTCATAGTCATCAGATTTATTTTGGAAAGCTTGACTTGTAAAGCTGCCAGGATGACTAAAAGAACTCAGGGCACCACCCATTGGATACTACCAGAGTCTGATTGTTCAAGACAAAAATAAAACCTTGAGGATTTTCCTACCTGACATGCTCTATGGCTAGTGCTGTCTGGTCAAACTCTCCTGACTCATCATACACAACCCACAGCTCCTGCAGTGGTATCTGACGCTCCTTCAGCTCCAAGAGTTCCTGCATGCACTCCAAGGTAAAGGTGCTATCCCGTGACTCACACAGGAAAGGCTCACTGAGTTGCACAACTGCTTTCAGAGCTGAGTACTCCACATCAACAACCTGTTGGAACAAATTGTTCTTAAGATTTCTCAGAACCTTAGATATAGGTGAGGAAGGCTAACATGAGATGCATAAGTCAGCAGGCCATACTGCAAGTGCCAGTTGAACCCCACAAAATGCACATTGTATAGTACAGCGAAGGCAATCTATTCAGCTGAAGTGATAACCCCAGAATTAAGCTTCTCAGAACCACATATCTAGAGCCTTTTCCACATTCAAAACTTTGTTCAAATCCTTCATAATATTCGTACAAGGCCAGCAAGCTGCTTCCCTTTTTTGTTTGGTGTTTGGTGTTTTGTTTTTTTGTTTTTGTTTTGTTGGTTTTTTTTTTTTAAAAACAGGCAAAAGCAGTATCCTTAGACTCAAACAAATCAATACCTTACAGTTCTTACGGACTCCTTTGGGGCTCATTTTTCAAAGTGCCCACAAGACACAAACAATCCAAAGAGTTAGTCTGGGCCAGTGAAAGCCATTTTGTCACTAATTGGGTTCAAAAGCTGAGGAGGTACAAAGTTTTTCCCTCTTCAAACTTGTAATGGAAGTGCAAGTTTGAATATCCAAGGTTTGCACAAAATTGTATGACTTGGACATTGAGACCTAGAAAAGGAGTATCCTAAACCGGCAATCTTCAGTGGGTCTATGACAGGAGTATGCAATGCAGAAGAGCTACTGTCAGTACCAATGTGGGTTAAAAGGAAGAATTTTAGTGATAAAAAAATGACAAATGATCAGAGCCTGATATTTGAAAAGACTACATTACAACAGCCAGCTCTGGACCAAGTACTTATCCCCTCTGTGCCCACAGAGTTCTACCTCACAGCTCACTTGCACTGACTTGGTGTTTTCCCTTCCAGTTCCAAGCAAGGAGCCCTTTGAAAAAATTCCTATTGCTTTAGCTGTCACTGGCAATTAGATATGAAAACATTACTATTTTCTACCAGCTCATAAACTTCATAGATAAATGATCTGTCTGTTAGAGACAAATTATGTCAATTGGAGACAAATGCCTGAGCAACTGCATTCCATTTACCTCAACAAGGACCTCAAACACATTAGTGCGCCAGACTGCCTGCCATCCAGATGGTTCAAGGACCTTCTCCAGGTACTCAGCTGTGAATTCTTTCACCTCAGAAGCTTTGCAGTCAGCTAAAAAGAAATTGAAGACAGTACATTTATGCAAGGAAAGAAAGAAAAGTCCTCCAGATCACTGGAAAACAAAAGTCAACACAGTTGAAATGTTCCTCTACCACATCTAAAATTGGACTTAATTCCTTTTTGGCTCATGATAACCATCAGCATTTTTGCTGTCTCCCTCAGTACTGAGAGCACTGGACAGTCATCTGTTTTGTGCTTCTCTGGAAGAAGAGATCCAGTACTCAACTTTCCAGGTACTGAAGGTTTCAGTGCCAGTGGTATTAAACAGCTAACCTGTGCCTTAGCTTAAACAGTCTTACTACACACAAAAAAGTTCTAGTAAGATCAGTTAAAACAAGGCACAGAATCTGGTATTAGCACCTTTGCCTTTCAATCATTCAGATTTTATTTACTTATATTAAAGCCATTGCCTCCTGGTCCACCAGCTAGAGCAGCTGAGGTTACAGCGTAAGCGATGGCAGTACACTACATCTTTTCTAGTCCCCGTTATTAAGAGCATCTCACAGTTTAATATGGAATTGACTCCATTTAAACTGGATCATTTAAACAGTCACTACAAGAAACCTGACTACATGTTCTTTTTCTACTAAGAAATTACTTACCCAAGATGTAATCCTGGTAAGCTTTAAATCGCTCATAAAACAAAAGATGATCGGTGTGAAAAATATCTGGAAAAAGCACGTTCCCATCTGGCACAGTCCTTCCTAAAGCAGTCCCTGGTTTGTCACGACTGCCATAATCACTACAGGAATCATCATCTTCCTGGAGCAGATCTGAGGAGAGGAGTGGGAACAAAGCAAGCCCCACAAACTGTCAGTTCAATGCAATCGTCACTCACTCCTGTTCCCAAAGAATTCCTGTTCAGCCCACGATCTATCATGAACCTGCTTTCTACAACACATCTTAAATTATCCTTGGTGAAGAGACTATCTTACTTGGTTACTTGCTCTCTTCTTCAGAATATTTACCCTGTCCCAAAAGAGGATCTCCCTATTTGTTGCCACCTGCCCTGAGCTGCAGTTACGTGCTAATTTACTTTGTTCTATATGTAAGATCTAAAATCCTTTAGGTAATACCTTACCATTCATGTACATATTATGCCTTGTTAGTACACTGCCTGCATCACCCAGACGTGATATCAAGCAATAATCCAAATGATTCTGGAACATGTATAAAACCAGCTGATCCCACACACAACTGATGCAAAATAGTGGACAGGATTACTGTGAGCAAAGAGCAAAATATAAGAAAGATGCATGATAAAATTGCAGATACTAGTCTCAGCTAAAGATGCGTTTTCACAGTTGCCCTTTCCTTCTCTTAAGTCTTTCCCTGTTCTTCAGTACAAGCATTCTTTCTGTATTTTAATAAACTAACAAATAACAAAGTCTCCACACCTGAAGTCTCCATGGAAATTCCAAGCAACATATTAAGGCAGAAGGGACACAGCGTTGTAATTTTTAGCCTGCTTAAATGGACATTGGCTGAATCTTTACTTTGAAGGTCTCAATGCAATGATAGCACCCCTTTAGAAGTCTCCAAAAAAGTGTCTCCACTTGTGTTCTCATTACAAACTCAGTGAACTCAGTCACTGTTGGTCTTGCAGTGTCTCTCAGGCCTGGTCATCCATAAGTTCAGAAAATATTAGAGAGATGACTGCAGTAAACCAAGGGTGATGATGATTCAGGTCTTTTTTTTTTTCTTTTCATTAATGTAACAGCTCAAGATACCCTCATTGTCCATAACTTGATTCTTTAACAATCCATAGACCTCTGCATTTTCATTAGACTACAGTCTGACCTTTAATATATACCCAAAAAAAGAAAAAAATCACATTCTATTTCTAACACATCCCTTACATTTCAGGATATTATGAAATCTAGCAGTTTTGACCTCAAATTTGTTAAAGTTCTTACATATCTGGGGCCAAACTCAATCAACAAAACAAAAATCGGAACCAGTGTATGAGCCAATTACAAATGCTTAGACAATATAACTTTTCTTTGTAGCAGAACCACTGTAATAACATGTAAAGAAAGGAAATGAAAAGGTGATTTTAATCAAGTATGATTTACAAAATATTTTAAAAGATTCCTGTAAAACTGTAGCTATGTTACATGTACACTGTAAGTAAGAATTTTTTTCCTACACACCCATGGTCAAATCCAGCAACTATGATACCAATAGCCCATACAAGCCACACTATGAATTCCAGAGCACAGCATACGGTCCAGAACAAGCCATTTAATTTAGCTTGTTCTTTATTTACAAACTGCAAGCCTGTAACCATGTATCAATAATGACCTGGCACTGAGCAATGATACTCAATAGATACTAAAAGCACCAATATTCCAATATTGTGCTATTAAGGCAGAGCGCAGGGGAGTCACTTCCAGGAAAGCATTTTTCCTCTGTCAGCGTTTCAAACACATACACGTTCCTGGACCCTGATTTAAATGCCTGTGGTATGCACCCGAGACGCACACCATAAGTTCATAACCAAAAGAAAAAAATACTTTACTGTGTTTATTTCCAAAGACATCCCTATGTTCCCCCGCAGGGCACCGTTTCCAGCCCGGTCCCCACCCCGCGCCCCAGCAGCCTTACAAACCAGGGAGCGCCGAGCCGCTGCCTGGGGACGGCCCTGGGCACCGCAGCCTCCGTACCGACACCTGGACACAAGAAGCAGTTTCCCCGTAAGGGCGGCCAAGCAGCAGTACAGGTTGTCCGGGGAGGTAGTACAGCCTCTGTCCGTGGAGGTATTCAAGCCCCGGCCGGAGCAGCTCTGAGCAGCCTGGTCTGATCTCACAGCCCCTCGCCCCGCTGCAGCCGCCTCACGCCGGGGCGCAGCCTCCAGCGTCGCCTTCCGCAGCTGCAGAGCCGCCCCGGGCAAACTGCGCGTCCCTGCTTGCGCTGCCCTAAAGCGGGGCGGACGGTGCCAGCGGCCCTCCCGCGGCTCGCCTCTCCCTTTCCGAGCGGCGGCGGAACCGGGGCGCGCCCGGCCGTAGGTGGTCCCGCGCCCTTCCTCCCCGCGGGACGGCCGCCTGGGACAGGGAGCCCCTACCTGGCTTCGCCTCCTCGGCGCGCTCCTGCAGGCCAGCGCCACTCACTGCCGGCAGCGGGGCCTGACCTTCCCCCTGCGGTCGCGGCGCCGCCGCCGCGCTCTCCTCCAGCTCCGGCCCCGGTTCGGCCATGCTGCCCGCCCGCCCCGCGCTTCTCCGCCCGCTGAAATTTCAAACTTCCCCGGCAGCTAACCCTCTGCAACGTCACCGGCAGCGACCGCCCTGATTGGCTAGCGGCAGCCGCGGGCGAGTCCGGCCGCAACGGGAGGGCGGGCGGCGCCGGGGCCGTTGCGCGGCGGGGCCGGGACTGCTGGCGGCCGTTTCTGCCGGGGTGGGCTGGTGCGACAGTGTCCGCGGGCGCGTCCCCGCTGGTCGGGCGGGTGGCTAGTCGTGGGGCTCCGGTGCTGCCCCGCAGGGTGTTCCCGTTACCCGCAGTTGTGCCCGGCGGCGGGGATGACTGTGACCGATACTCTCGCGTTTTCCAGAAGGCCGGCCGGGCTTCCTCTGGAGCAGGGTGACAGCCGGAGAGGTCGGAAACGGAAAAGAATGCTTAAAAACTTCCGCCTGGCAGTCACAACCAAACCGATAAATTGGGGTCGTTCTTATTAGACAAAACACAGAAGCGCCGGCGAGGATGGGCACTGCCTCTTCGAAACAGAGCCTTGCTTCCAGGTGTTTCTGTCCCTACGGAGAGGTGTTTCCACAGCGCACTGAGAGAAGGATCAGTCAAGCGTGGCTGCAGAAATGTAAAAAAAAAACAGCAATCTTTCCCCCCCGCCCCCCAAACCCCGTAATTCACTGAACGACTTCTTCACATAACTCCAGGAAGACATGCTTTGCTTTTAGCTCTGACCGGTTGCTACACAAAAGGCCCCTGATCAAAATTTAAAGCACGGGTTTTTCCCCCTCTGAATTTCTCAGTGCTTTCAACTTTGTGTCTCACCCATCTTAGCATTAGCATCTCTCATTTCTGTCTTGACATCTCATCACAATCTGTTTCACGACCCAGCTCTTCTCTTCAAGCCACTGTTTGTGTTTTGAGCTCTGTTACCACAAGTGCCAATAAGGATTAAAGTCAAAATGATGTAAGTAAGGTTGAGCTAAGCAGTTGGAAGACATTAATATTTAACTGAGTAGATATTTAGCAAAGACAAGTTGATTGCAGGTCATTACAGGATCTGGGGACAGGAAGAAACTAAAGAAAGAAAAAAAAAATTCAAGATGCTCCAGGAAGAATATGCAGCCTTCTGCGCAACACAATTCAAAAGAAACAGAGGATCAGTGTCCTGTGACAGAAGATAACCAGGCAGATTTGGGACAGTACAGATTTTGTTCAGGTAACATACCTCTTCTGCCCATGCTGAAGCCAGGTATGTAGGATTGCTACTGTAGGCCAGGCTTTAGAGAGCTGCTCCTGGCAATTCAATCACTTCAGATCAATACCACACAAGAACTGGTTTTGACCTGTATTAGCACCACAGGTTGTTGGTGTTATCAACACCTTTAACAAGTGTAACAGTACACAGTAGAAATTTTAAATCGGGAAGCATTCATTTCTCCTCCAAACAATGGCTATTTCTAAATGGTTTTTGAAACAGCAATTGCTTCAAAACATAAATGGTCACGAGGGGGCTGCCTTAGATTTTTAACAACATGATTAAAGAGCTACCAGGTTAGTTTCTTCATGTTTACTTTCCAAATATTAATTGCTTTTGCAGCAGCAGTGCAATGCCTACAGCAGTTTGCACATTCAGAGTAAACCAACAGCCCTATTCATGCCATTACACGAGTCTGATTTGCCATAGGTCCACTGACATCAACCTTTGCCCATCATAACCCCAGAAGAAAAGAGAGTATCTTAGTCCCCAAGACTCTTCTGCAGTATGCTATCAGAATTTAATGATTATAATAGGCATGCATGTTTAAACATACTCATGTAGTTTTCATCTATCATAATTAGTTACAAAATTACACTAAAACATCTAAATCTCCCCCAAAAGCTTATTTTTTTGGTAAGGTCAGCTTTCAAAGCAGAGTGTGTCTGTAAATGAAGTGTCTGTAAATGGGTAAGTTTTAAGTAATTAAGAACTGGGAGTTTGTCCGTACTAAACCTGCAATACCATTGAACATGGTATTATATTTGAAATGGGATCTGCCGTATTTAAAGAGTAAAGTGACACAGTTATTCACATAAATTCTTTGCTATAAATCCACAGCACTGAGATTCTGCAGTGGGCAATGCACATTTGTTATATTCGCACAGAAGAATGTCTCTGATACGAAGGAAACTTCACTGAATGAATAAGGGTTTTGAATCCAACCTCAGCAACACATACTAGCAAAATTGTATTCAGGCTGTACACTGAGTCAGGACGAGTAGAGTAATGGTCAAAAAGAGAAAAAAAAGAGAAAGAAATAGTCTAACAGAGAGGAAAGATAATGGAGGAACAGCAAGAAGAACTTTCACAATAGGAATGGGAAGGAAGATAATATTTGGAAAGAAAAGTACTGGAAAAGGGATATTCCACCAAGATGAAGAAGGTCATCTTTCGGCACTTAGGTCTAAGTTACCCTGGTGGGATGTTCCTTGTCTTGTACTTTTTTCAACACCTAGAATGAAAAGAGACCAGCAGCATGAAAGGACAGAAATAGCAAACACAACAGGAGAAAAAAAATGAGGAAGGCCAAATAAAAGGGAGGAAAAGCAGAATGCCAAAGATAGCCTGGAAGATACATGAGAAGCCAGAGTGAGTCTCAGAAAAAATGAGAAAATGTTTTTGTGACTACAGGAGCACGTGAACAAGCTTTTTTCCTGAACACAGGAGCTAAATAAAGGATTCAATAAAAAGCGTGAGGTGGATACAAAAGGAAAGAAAAGGGGAAGCAAGTGAAGAACAAGCAAAAAACCTCATTCCATTATATATTTTAGATATCTGCTGTTAAATGTCCACTATTACATATTTATGTATATAACCTTAGGCCCACAGTCTTGCCTGTACGTATAACTTGATGCATAGAGTAACTGTATAACCATAGTAACTATATAACTGTAAAGTTATGGGTATGTAGGTTCCCATATTATTTAAATGTTTAGATTATTTTTTCTCTAAATAGATATAATGAATTCAGGGACTCCTCAGGGCTCACAACGGGAAGATCAGTTCTTTCACATCTAGGTGAAACACTGGCACAACATTGTGAACAGGACAATCCATTTACCCCTATTTGTTCAGTTTTCAGCATCGCTGGGGGCAGAATGTGTTCTACTATTGTGCTGGTTTTGGCTGGGATAGAGTTAATTTTCTTCACAGTAGCTAGTATGGGGCTATGTTTTGGATTTGTGCTGGAAACAATGCTGATAATTCAGGGATGTTTTCGTTACTGCTGAGCAGTGCTCACACAGAGTGAAGGCCTTTTCTGCTTCTCACCCCACCCCACCAGCGAGGAGGCTGGGGGGCACAAGAAGTTGGGAAGGGACACAGCCAGGACAGCTGACCCCAACTGGCCAAGGGGATATTCCATACCATATTACGTCATGCTCAGCATATAAAGCTGGGGGAAGAAAGAAGGGGGGGACATTCGGAGTGATGGCATTTGTGTTCCCAAGTAGCCGTTACGTGTGACGGAGCCCTGCTTTCCTGGAGATGGCTGAACACCTGCCTGCTGATGGGAAGTGGTGAATGAATTCCTTGTTTTGCTTTGCTTCCGTGCGCGGCTTCTGCTTTGCTTATTAAACTGTCTTTATCGCAACCCATGAGTTTTCTCACTTTTACTCTTCTGATTCTCTCCCCCATCCCACCGGGGGTGAGTAAGCGAGCGGCTGTGTGGGGCTTAGTTGCTGGCTGGGGTTAAACCTCGACAACTATGTAAGACACTTCCACAATGTTCAGTTAATTATCCCCAATCCTTGCAACAGAGCTGTTTTACTTCAAAGAAACACAGTCCTGGCAGGGCTTGCTGCTGCAGGCAACTAAGTCATAGACTGATCAAGCTCCATTGTGTTCAAAAAACTCCACCACAGTTGGTTTCTTTCCCCTTATATTGGAAATAGAAACTCAGTCCTCTTATTGTTGGAATTCTTCCACTTTCCAGCTTGAATGTGCGTGCACAATGCAGACCATCAGTTATTTTCTTGAACTTAAACAGTTCTTTTTCTCCCTACAATTTATTCTTAAGCATGAATTAGCGCTTTCCTGAACCTCTTTTGGTAAGTCACAATCTCTCTCTCCTTTTGCACAGCAGGCTCTCCATTCCCCTGATCTCACTAGTTGCCCTTCTTTGCACTTTTCTCCAAGCTTATTTTTTTCTTGAGTAAGAGTGACCAGGTCTGTGTGAAGTGCAGAGGACTGGCAAGACTTTACATGGAACATTAACGCTCCTGAGTTTGAAAGGAGGAAGAGAAAGTGGTTGCCCTCACACTCTGTACTCAGCTCTCACACTTTTGAATGAAATCTCATTGCTATTGCTCCTGTCAATGAGGTGTATGCACTTTGATGCACCCAGATGCTTCTAAAACCCCTAGCCTTACCTTAAGCCCCAAATATATTTGCTCAGCTGCCTTTCCCTTGAAATATTAAAACAGTGAGGAGCGCTAGTATGCAGAACTCTGACTTTTGAAATCTGAAGTAGACCTTCACTCAAAAACATGACACAGCAAATACAGTTTGTAAATCACAGGCGGCCATTAATTGCTTTACAGAAATTAACGCAAGTGCAGCTCCATAAACCTAAGAAAATGCAGAGAGGAGCTAGTGTCTTAGTACTAAAAGATAATTTTCTTTTGGTATTTCACTAGTTTTAACTGAAGGAACACAATGGTAAAACAGATCCCATATGTGGAATTTGGCCAGTCTGGGTGTCCTGACAACACACACATCACAAGCAGTCGAATGACAGTAGCTCCAATGCAGGTGCCACATGGGCATCAATAAGACTGTGTTGGCTCAAAGGCTGGTGGTAACCCACACCTCTGGCTAAGAGAAGCAGCAAGCCAGAAGGGCTGCTGAAGCTGACATATGCAAGTCAGCCTACAACCCCTTCTGGAGCAGGACTGGCGTGCGATGGAAAATTATTGCTGTGTAAAATTATGCTGAGCTGTTGCTTCAGCTCTCCACAGTGCAAGTCTGATGGCTGCCAGTTATTAAAGATAAGAGCATGCAGTTCACAGGGTCAGGATAGCTCTTCCTTTTATATGTGGGCTTATGAAGAAAAAACACTCATTTACAGAAGTATATGTAGGCTAACACACTCACTTGGTTACTGTGGACCAGAACTTCATTATGTGCCACTGATTTCACTGGAGCAATGTCTGTTCACACCAATTGAAAATTTGATTCCAAAGTTAAAAACCTGAAGAAAAATAGCAGAGTGTTTTATCCAGTGTTCCTATCCAAAGAAAAAATATCTTAATTCTAATTCACTGCTGGAAGATAAACCGCTTGATATTAGTTCTCTTTTGTGGACATACATATATCTCAGTTGAGAGCACAGGCTACTTCTGCTTTAAGATGCCTTAAAATAATATCTTCTTTGTCATGTCTCATTACAAGGCAACCTTAAGATACAAATAGAATCAAAAGATCAAATTATTTTATTACAGGTAATGAAAAAAATTGTTAGGTAATATAAGGCTTGCAAATTGGAAAATGTCTATCAAATGTGTGGAATAAGTAATTCAGAGAAGCCAGCAGAGATGTGATAGTGATGGGAAAGAAACAACAAACATGCACAAAAGACAAAAAAAAATTCTAAAAAGAGACTGCTACATAAGACGGTAAAAAAAATTCTGTGTACTTTTCCTCATCTTGCCACAAATTTTCTTTGTTGCCATGGCAATCACTTTAGCCTCTCTAGGCCTCCATTTGCCCACTATAAAATGCAGATAATATTTTTTACTGCATATGTTTCATTAATTCATTTGCAAACCACTTTTATGTCCAAGGATGAATAGTGTTACATAACTGTAGATTGCTGTTAATTAGTTGGGTTATTAGCTATAACTGGTGTTCTTTGACAGGTATTTCATCAGTCTTTAGACTTCCTTTTATAGCTGTATAAACTTAAACCATTGTAAACCTAAATAAATTTAATCTAACCAGAAAAGCAATTAAACTTTTGAAAACCAGTATAGTTTCATTCCCTCAAAAAGTAAAATCCAGTTATTTTTTATGAACTATTTTGGAGCTTCACGTATGAGTTCTCATCCAAATGTCTACATTTATCAAAGATGGAGCCATATCACTGAGATCAAGATATCTGACTTCCAGAAGTCAGAAAAATTAGAGCTGGAGATCACCTGCTTGTATCACTGCTTCTCTTTTTATTAACAGAGGATGCTTTCTTAAGTGTTTTCTCTAGTGTGATTTGAGTAGTTTTCAGAATCTTCTCAATATTGGCTTCTTCAGGAAGGTACTGGGTGGCCTTAGAATTGGTCTAACAGCCACCTTATATTTTAAAATCCCAATAACAGCATTGCTCATTTGGATTTTCCTATTTATAGAACCTTCTTTTCTTGCAATTCCAAGATTCTTAGTGCTTTGCCTGCTGAGTGTTGAGTTTTTCTTAACCACAAACATGCCTGGTATTGCTAACTCCTTAATTTTCAGAAATGCAAGTTTCAGCTGACAGACCTTGCAAACTGAACCTTTGTTCCTCTTATCGAGGAGTTGGTAAAACAGATTTTAGCCTTTTTCCTCATTGAAGAATATACTGCAGTTCTGTTTTCACTCACCCCTCCACATGTTTTCAAGTTCCACTGAAGAGCAGGCAAGCTGCTTCAGTAGGAGTAGAACTGGCTCTGACTGAGGACTGATCTAATTTAGGTGGGGTTTTCTTTTTTTTCTTTTTTCTTTTTTCTTTTTTTTTCCCATTATTTCACATGTATTGAGACGTATCTGCCTCTCAGCCATGCTTTCATCTCAGGGAACATTCGATCTAGATATTGACTTACAGAAGGAATCTACATAATAATGGAAAATTCAAGTCTATGGAGATTACTTGACTAAGACTAATCTACAACAGAATTGCTATTGATCATGCTCCCTTAGTATTGGGTAGGCCCCTTCCCCAGATATTCAGCTCTCTGGAGGAAGCTCTGAAAAGAGCCAAGAAGCAGTCCTTTTTCAGATGTTCCAAAGTTTTCAAGAGCCCCAGAAGAATAGACTGAGCCTTACACAAGGTGTTCCTCAACTGACTGCAGAGATACAACAGGAACACAGTCCATAACACAATGTTTTCTTTCTTTGGAGACAAACAATAGGCAGGCAGATTTTCCAACAGACGTTAAAATTGAAACTGAGTGTTGATGGGAATAAATAGAGACTTTGGGCAAAAATGGAAATTGTAAACAGGCTTCAGCTTTATGACTAACACTGTGAGATTGATTTATCAGGCATTTAACATTGTATAACAGAGTGAATGCTGTATTTTGCCCTATTACTGTCAAAATTTTCATTGGCATTAATAAGAATAGGTATCATTGCCATCACTGGCCCCTTAAATTTCTGCCCCTCTAGAGCTGCTGACCACACCTTTGAGAGAATAGCAAAGATGCAGTGATTAAAGATAAGGATGAAATCATGATTACTGCAGATGCAGAACACAACAAATCATTAGGCATAATTACGTCAGGAAGAAGGCATGCTTGAAAAGAATGAAAATTGCTTGCAGTAGTGATTTCACATGATCATTGCACCTCTTCATTCACTGTAAACAAAGCAAAATTAAATTTACTAATGATGCAAAAGAATGCAGCTGTTGGTGATGGGATACGTTGTTTTGATCAATGCTTCCTTTCGTTTAAGTTAAAATTTTGAACACGGCTGTTTAAAAGCGATTCTTCTATAATTTTATGATAGTTCAAGTACTTTAGGTTCTTTTTTCCAAAGGACAGCTGTGTTGTTATCTTGACAACTAATGTGTAGTAATGATGGCTCTCGGGTCTTAAAAATTAGCAAGTGTGTGGGAAAAGAGATCAATTAGCATGAAGTGATTTCTGACAAACACTTGTCAGTGGGCTTATGATTATGCCTTAACAGATGGTAGTTTGAAAGGTTGGAACTATCTGAAGTGTGCTACTTCGACTGATAGTCAGAACAGTGATAGGCAGCCAGTTCATTGTGGGCATTATAAGCCAGAATACAGTATGCACAGGCACACTGGACTTTTCTAGTTGCTTTTCTGTTGTTCACTTTGTTTTCTGTGCTCTGCAGTCTGCTTAGCAATTTGTGCATAATCACAATAATTTTACCACATACTACATAAATGTGTAAATATAATAATGATGCAACATATAACTACATACACACTCAAATGATAAAGTCAACTCTTTTTCTAATAGAATTCTTAAAATATTTTGGAATTTTAAAAATATGTTGAAGGCCTTTCAGGAAAAAATGTTTCAGACAAAATACAGGTTTTCTGCTCAGTAGAGCAGATATTGGAGTACATTCTAAGGTCTGTGGTTTATAAAACAATAGAATATGTGACCCAGTGATCCCTAACAACCACAATTTATTAATTTAGATAAAATTTGTATGAGTCTTACATTTTATAGGTAGAATGGCATATATGTTTGCATTCTTAGGTGTCCACATTTCTAGATCCCCCAAAAATGTTAGTAACAAATGACCAGGATGAAAGTTATTATTTTGTGTGGTTACCATAGTTTGTTGGAGTGGGGTTGTCTGGGGTTTTTTTTAAGTAAACAGAATATAATACGGAGCTTCTGGGAGACCAAAACCATTCATAAATTGGATCAAATTCAATTAACAGTTGTATCAAAAAATGGGCTTTTTTCCCAAAATATCAAAACATATTTTGGTTATTTAGTGAAATGTTTTAATTCAAATATGACAATGAAAAGATGCATTTCAACCTGTATATACTATCTTTAAATTATACCCAAATTAATAAACAAAATAATGATTAAATAGTGTAAAATAAAATATTATTTTTCTTTTGAATGAACTCTTTAGTTTTATCCAAACCAATTTCCCCTCTGGTGGCCCTTTAACTGGCTGCAAATCTTACCCTTCAAAAACAAGGCCTTATTTATTTAAAAAATAAAAATGATAAATTTAAAAGTATTTGAAGCCACTGTATTTCTTCCCTTTGTACACATCACCACTCTGTAATAGTGTCTATAATGTAGAACAGATCTCTAGTGAAATGGAAAATATATCTTGTCCAGCTAAAAAAAAAAAAATAAAAAGAAATCCAAGTTCTTGATGTTGTTTGTATGCTCTTTTTTTAGATACACCTTTTTTAGATATACCTTTTTTGTTTGTAGCAAAGCAGAACACTATGTGCTGATGAGAAACCATTGCTATGTCTGTACAGTCAGGCTTCTTCACAAAATAACTAAAGATCGTCCTTAAAATAAGACTACTGCTAATGAACAGTCCCCCTTTCTAGCTTTCTTCCTAGCTTTCCAACACAGGAAAAACACATAGAAAATATCCATCATTGCAAGCAGACATGTGTAAGTAAAAATCCCCAATGTGAAAAATAGTCTTAACTATTTTAAAAGTGTGCAAAGCCAGTAATTTTGCAAGTTCCCCTCAAACATAACATTCTGTAGGTAACGCTGAACTGGATAGCAGGATCTTCCCAGGCTCAATCCAGTTCACAGCTTTACCTACCGTGTACAGCCACTATCACTGTGCAACAATGCTTACAGGAAATGCACAAGCGTCTCAAAACCATGGTGGATTGATCCTTACCACACCTTTGTGGGGCCTAGAAAATCTTATTTGCACAGAGAACCTGATTTCCCAGATCATCAAACACTCATGCTCCACTCTCAACTAGTAGGGGCTATGCTCAGGTAATCCCTGAGCAGCATTACAAGAAAATCAAATATTTTAAAATAGAGCATTAAAAGTTTACTCTTCAAGTTCTGTGTACTTTATGTGACCATTTGCAACTAAAAAGAAGACAAAGACAGCTTCTAAGCTTCTGCATTCCTCAAAACAGGGGGGATGTGTGAATTGAGTACTTTGAATTATACCCAACGAGAATGGACACCAACATGGCAGATTAAATGCCCTGGTAGCAAATACAATGTAACGCTGATGGAAAGAAAACTGAGACACTCAGATGCATCAGTGCTTTTTGAATGAAATGTAGCCACTCAGCAAACCAGCCTCGAAGAGCAGCATGTCACCAAAAAGAATGTGTGTGCAAGGAACAAGACAGAAGACAACAGGCAAGTTAGCATGTTCTTACACACACAGAGGAGAGGACACTGAAATATTTGTGGCTTGCTCACCACATTTTTAAAAAAATGAAGGGGGAAACAGAAGAGATTCTTTCAGTGTGTGCCCAAAGTGAATTAAAGTCTGGAAAGACTTTGTACCAAAAGAGACTGAAATCGAGCCTGTTAATTCAAGCATTAAATTGTTTTTTAATGTTAAAATGAATAGCTTTTTCACACACATAATAGTGCACATTGTTCTACGAGGAGCTGGTCCTCTCTTCTGAGAGAAGACAGATAACTGTGATGAAAAATATACTATGGAAGAATTTACAGCCAGCTCCTGAGCTACAGAACGTCACATTACTGTTCTAACAGGAAGGGTTATCATTCAGATTGTTTGGCTTTGTATTTCTTTTTCTATTATTATTGCACTTCTGTTTAGAAACAGAGACTGATCTTTAAGAAGAACTTGTTCTCCCACCTCTTTGCACTAGCATAAACCATAATTGCTAGCCTTCAACATCAGCTGCTTTTGATATTCCTGCAGAAAATACTGCATTTGGTATTTCTCCACTGAGCAGGCAGATACAGAGGACGCCCAGGGTCACGCCAATCTAATTCTCCAGCTGCTGACCAGTGTCCTCGGTGTACTAGATAGCACGTGCCAGCTGTGCTGCAGCACGTGAGTCATGTCACAGCAGCTTACTAGTACAAAAGGAACATTAATAAATAATGGCAGCACAGCAGGTTTGATGGAAGGACAGCACTAAAGCAGTCAATTTGGTTCAAATCCTTGTTATGCCATAAACCAATATCCTCTCAGACAATGTGATACATGCTTTGTATCAAGTGCACAGCTCAGAATACCTGTTTGTACAACTTTCTGTCTGTGGGAACTCACAGCCTGGAGGCTGTTAATAGAGTGAATCAGGCCCACTAATTAACTAATTCTTCGAGCTTTCAAGGAGGCACATCGTGAGTATTTCTGTTAAGTGACAGAGCCAGCAGCAGAATCAGCACAAGAGTCCACACCCAGAGCTCCTCAGCTCTTACCTGCAAAATGAGTGGTCAAAAGGACACTCCCAATGTCTTCTAATCTTTCAGAAAGTGAAAAGCAAAGCAAGAGTGAGTGGGTTTTCTCCCATTCAGTCCCATTTTTGTAGCCAAATCAATATTCTCATCTCTGAATAAGGGACCCAATATTCAGCTGTTGTAAGCTACCACATCCCTTCCAACATTACTGAGACAATACTGACATAAACAAGCTGAGCCCCTCTGTATCTGTCCAGCCTTCTAGGTCAGTATAAGGCCTCCCCTCCAGGTAAGAAACAAACATTTTATGGTCTGTATTATCTTTGTGCTAGAAGTACTGAGCCTTTATACAGCTTACACAGTGGAAAAGTGAAGGGACCACATCAGTATTGCATACCACCACTCAGTACCATGACTTTCACAAGCTGGGTGATGACTGGGACACTGCTGTGGCCTTTTAGTTATGACTTCTGGAGGTACGGTGGAAAAATAAACATCAACATGAGTGACAGTATCCCTGCTGACTACACTCTAAGCTGTATGAGGCCTGACAGTACAATTGGACCTTGGAGTTCTTGGCAAAGTTTGTCCAAAAGGAAACAAGTGACAGGACAGAGCTGGAGGTATCTTTGGCCTGGTAGCATCTAGAGAAGTCAGCAGTAAAGAGCAGTTAATAACACAAAATAGTGGCACAGAGTAAATGGCAAATGCTATCACTGTTTTGCATAGTACTTTGAGACACCCAAACAACATTTTCCATAGCAGGATTGCTTCTTTTAAAATATTTCCGTTATGTTATAATCCAGAGCACCAAAATAATGGTTTAAACCGGCTGTGAAGACGTGAATGGACTGAGCTTTTTATGTTAGGCATTAGTAAAAAGGATACTGACATCCTTTTGGAAATTGCCTGGGAGGGGGAGAGAAGTTTCCAATGTTAGATGTTTTTAAGAAGAAATAGAGAACCATCTGTCACTAATGAAGTGGTTATAATGAGCTCATCTTTGGGCACACAGCTGATGAGGCACAGCCCTACTTCCCATGATCCAGTGTGCTATTTTGTAAACTGAGTTTTGAAAGATACTTCCAACATACTAATGCTTTTTCATCCCCTAAAAGGCGATGAAGATACACTTCAGCTGTGACCTGCAGGCATCTGAAAGGAAAAAAGGCGTCATATCTGCTTGATGTATTGTGTCAGATCCCAGATTTGCTTGCACTTGCTTTTTGTTGAACCAGCTTGTGATGTTAGCATTCCTTTTCAAAGATCAATTTTCCCCCTCTTTTCCCATCTGCTACTATGTACACAGAGCTATCTGTTTCTCTGTCAATGCTGAACTAAAGCAGGTGGAGAGAAAAGCCTCAGTCCTCAATGTAAGCAGCTCAGCTAGGTGCTGTAGTGATTTATGGGGGTACTTACTTCCAGACAGCATAGCAGCATTGTGGGAGGCTACAATTTTACCTTCAGCAATCCCAGGCCCCTGAGGCCAGGGGGAAAGCCTGGAGCAAGGAAGACATACCATCAGTGGAGGAGGAACAAATCAGGGAACATTTAAATGTAGTGGACATATACATGTCCATGGGAACTGGTAGGATGTGTGCAGAAGTGCTGAGGGAGCTGGCCAATGTCACTGAGAGGCCACTCTTGATTATCTTTGAAGGGTCATGGTGATCAGGGAAGGTTTCAAGGAAGAAAGCAAATGTCACTCCTATCTTCAAGAAGGGCAAGAAGAAGGATGCAGGGAACTGCAGGCCAGTCAGCTTCCCTCGATGCCTGGGAAGGTGATAGAGCAAATAATTCTGGAAGCCATTTTCAAACATATGAAAGACAAGAAAGCGATTGGGAGTAGTCAGCATTAGGAACAGGAGATCATGCTTGACCAGCCTGAAACAACAATGAAATTACTAACTCAGTGGATGAGGGAACAGCACTGGATGTTGTTTATCCTGACTTTAGCAAGGCTTTCAAGCACTGTCTTTTATTACATCCTTGTAGACAAACTGATGAAGTATGAACTAGATACAAGGACTGTGGATCAAAAACTGATTGAACTGCCTGGGTCAAAGGGTTGCTGACAGCAGTATGAAGTCCAGCTGGAGGCAGTCACTAGTGGTGTACCCCAGGGGTCCATAGTGGGGCGGAAACTGTTTAACCTCTTCATTAATGACCTGGATGATGGGACAGAGTGCACCCTCAGCAAGTTTGCAGATGATACAAAACCAGAAGTGGCTGATAGATGGAAATGCCCATCCCATTATGTGCTTTAAACAAAAATTCTTCTCTTGCTGACACAAGGGCAACTCCATTTAAACTAATACCAATGTAAGAAAAAATGACTTGTTTTGTTAAAGTTCTATGAAAATAACAACATGATAATAATAATTAGATAGCTAAAGCTCTTAATTATTATATTTTAGCTCTTTTTCTTTTCCTACTTCCTTTCAGTCCCCCCTCCTCTGATGTCAGTGTCCTCTGCATAGGATAGATATGCTGTTTGAAGTAAAGGCCAACTTAAAAGCAAAGATTGTTCCTTAGATAAAAAGCTCAGCCCCATACATGGTAGGACAGTGGTCCCATCTGTTGTTGGAGCAAAGCTTTGGGGAAGCAAACAATAAAAACTCTATTAAAGCTGCATTAAAACACATGCAGTAGAGGGTGGCCTAATTCCCACAGCTCCCAGGCACCATTGCTCTGGTGTACTCAGCACCTGTTCAAAGAGCTGGAGTCACAGGGAAGCGTGGGTGTGCTCAGCTGGGTGGGAAGTGGCTGGCAGCGTGGTGTTCTCAGTGGATGAAAAAAATTTCTTTGTGTTCATGACCGTGCTGATGAATAAAGGCTGACTGGCTAGCAGCATGCCCATCTCCTGTCTCATCTTTAACATACTAAATGCAGCTTCCTGCTAGACAGATAAAACACCAGCACTCCCGATCTTGTCTATAAAAAACATCTTTTACTAACTTCCCTCTGTTAGTATCAAGCATTCTGCAACACTCGTAACCGTACCACTAGCATGTGCTTGTCACTGATGTTTTTATTCCCATATTATCTAACTCCATTCAAAGTAACACGGAGTTCATATGTTGTCAGTGGCAACAGTATGTTAGTCACCAGTACCATGGTGCCTGCATGGCACACTATCTCCTGTTTTCCTGCTGAAGTCTGGAGGAGTGAACCTCTTTCAGCAGGCACTGAAATACAGCAGATGACCTGAAAAGCCTTTGCAGGTGTATCATCAATATACTTCTAATAAATGTGCTCAGTGAGAGATGACACTTTTCACAAGACTGCAGATACACTCCTCTCAAAGACTTCCAAGAAATGGCACTGTCCTAATTCCCCATATGTGGCTTCATAAAAAGGTGGTGTTGGCCAGAGCTTAACACTGGTACCTAGCCAGATCTTTCACCTCTGAGAAGATGAGGCAGAGAGAGGCAGAGAGAGAGGCAGGGAGAGACAATGCTTTTGTTCAGCGCTCTGTTACTGAGAACAGGAACAGGTTTTCTCTAATTGTATCAAACAAACCTGGTCCAAATGGAATATCCAATATTTACATACATTTGCTTTCTTTATGCCTCATCCATCCTGATCTTTAGCTATTTTCTTGAGTCTAACAAACATTACTCTGTATGGAACTCTGCATAATACCAACATACAGCCAGGCTTTTCAAAATATATAATAGGACAAAATGAAATGTCCCAAATATTCCACTGGTAAGACTGAAATAAGATACCATACTCATCACTTGCCAATTAGCCTGGTAAAACCAATTTGTCACAGCCCCCTGCCAGAATTGATATATACTTGAGAATGATAAAAAACAGGAGCTCTTAATAAAAGGCCAGGACTGAATCTGGTTATTTTCAATGTTAATCACACTGCAATGCCACTTATATTGAGCTGTTGTACTGCATGGGAACCAAAAAGTCCTGCAGAAACTTGCATAGCCAGGACAAACAACTCAAGGATAAAGCATACAGATGGGCACTGAAAGACCAAAACAGTAGCACAAATCCAAGCACAAGCACGGAGTTTTAAGGGAGGACAGAAAAAGTATTTTGTGTGTGTGTATGTATATATATATGTGTATATAAATATGCATGGAGAGACCTTACTTAACCTAGGAAAAGACAACATGAAATCAGTAATAGAACAGACTATAGCTGCACCCAAAAAAGCACAAGTGATACAAAACCACTTCTTTCTTAGGTACTAGAAAGAAAAGTATAGCAAATATTATACCTGTGAATAGAAGAAGAGGCTTCTGGGGAAGTCAGGTTAGCCTAAATACTGTAGATACATGACATTTTCTTATGCTCTACTCGTGATGTTATTCATCTAATCTTTCTGAGGCCCTGGACTTCTTCACAAATAACTTACAAAGTAAGAAGGCTCAGTCTGGCACACTTTTCTCTTCAAAAGCGTCTCCCTTCAAAATAGCTAGTTAGCATGGTTCCTTGTTGTAAGCGTAACAACAAGGTTAACAGTTATTTCAGAGCCATGAACTCTGCATATAACTGAGAACTTAAAAGTACAAATACCTGCTCAGAAACAGAAAACCATACCCAAATTATTGCTTTGCATAGTTTCGTCATCTCAGTTATAATCACCAGGTACCTCATGATTCAAATTTTTAAAGTCAGTCTAACACATCCTGTATGGTAACCCACTAGCGTCATCTGCAGTGATGTGTCATAACATTTTAAAACCATATTAACTTACTAGTTAATGTCAAGTGCCAATGCACTGCATCAGTTCATGTCTGAGATGTTATTACTACCTAAAATTGACTTCACATTGCCTATATAACTACATAACTTATCCAATTTCTGTCCAATGAGCTAAAGTAGCCAACAGCTCCACAGATTACACAGTAAACAACAATTCAACAACTGTTAGAACATACCACAAGCTCTTCAGCGCTAATTTATGATGATACATAATTAATCACAAGAACACTAAGAAACAGAATTTAATGAAAGACACAATGAATGCAGTGTACTACAGAAGAACACTAAGAGGATATGCTTCTAATACAACCTAAGTTCTTTATCCCAAAACTCATTACTTATATTATCCATCACAGCAGGAGAAAGTTTCAGTTAATACCTAGACCTTGCCTTTTACTTTAGTGACAACTGAATGTCCTCTTGCCCATGACATTCAAATACTCTTTTTTTTATAGATAGATATATATATCTATAAAAAATGCTAGCTGGTACTGTACCTTTGCTTGTGGCCTGTGCAGAAAGCAGCATGCCTGAACACTTCATTTAACACTTACTGCATTTTACACTTGTTTGGCCGCCTTCTATTCAGTTCTTTGACTAGTCCACTTGACACATAAAGTCCTGAAAAAAACACTGTATGATTTCTCATTTTATTTGTATCGCTAATTGTTGTCCAGCTTTTTTGGAAGTGACTATGACTGGGTTTTAGGTGATTGGCCCTGGAGTTCTTGGCACCATCTAGCTGGCAGATGTCTTAATCTTTCTGACTTTGGCAATGCAACTTTGGGCTGGTGTTTCTGGCCTGCAGTTTCCTTTGTACAAGATACTCCTGGGTAATGGTGCAAAATATATCATGCAGTGAATCCAACTGTGTCCAGCAGTGTGACTATTACTGGAGTGAAGTAGAGTAAGAAGCCAGCCTGGAAGAGGTAACCTCTGCAGGAAACAGCCATTTACTGAGAAATGAGATATGTTTTTCAAATTTATACTTAAAATAATAAAGAAATTGTGGCCACATATAAATAAACACTAACAGGCTTTGTCCTCCAAGTCACTCAATGTGAGGAAAAAGAGTAGCCAGGACAGAAATTCACTAATAAGTCATATACCATGTCACACACAGCTTCTTCAGCTATGAGATGGAGAGTATGTCTGTACTGCACATGACACTGCATTGCTGAGACACTGCATTGCTGAGACACCCCATGCAGGTTGGTAGTTGGCTACTGGCAGCTGTGCAGAAATGAAAGGATGGAGCTCTATAGCCAAAGAAGTCCATCACTATACCTAGACTGCTTCTCACGTAATGTGCTTGCAGTACAGACATGCACACAAGGCACCTTTTTTTTTTCTTCTCTTCTTTTCCCCAGATCAGATCCTTTATTATTGAGTGTTCCATGTAGGTTAGAAACAAACTAACTCTTGGGAAAAAAAACGGGCAGGGATTATACTTCAAAAAACAAAGCACATGTCCAAATAAGCAGGTTGCAATGCACATTGCCCTCTTCCTCCACTCTTCCTGCAATAGCTGTCATTAGAGCACTTCTCTAGTGCTGTGGGGAACTCAAGTTCAGTTTCCTCCTCAGTCTTTTAGCTTCTATCCTCGAACACATATGCATGAAGAGATGGCTAAACAGTTCTATCTCTGTCACATCACAGACAAGTAAAATGTAAGAAACACCAGCCTATAATCCTTTCACTTCTCTAGTGCTGTGGGGAACTCAAGTTCAGTTTCCTCCTCAGTCTTTTAGCTTCTATCCTCGAACACACGTGCATGAAGAGATGGCTAAACGGTTCTATCTCTGTCACATCACAGACAAGTAAACCGTAAGAAACACCAGCCTATAATCCTTTGTGATATAAACAAGTTTCACCGATGTAAAGAACTTAGTACAGCAACATAAATAAAGATCCTCCAGAAGTTAAGATATAGATACAGTTCAAAGTGACAAAAGAGTAAGGGAGAGACATTGAATAAGCGCAACTGTTGTCTGAGGTCAAAGTCTCACAGGACTAGCACGCTATTAAACATCTTCCTCAAACATTTGGCCTTTTCAACTTTGAATGGTCATTTTAGCCAAGGTCTGACATTGGTCCAGATCTGTGCACTGTCTTGCAACACAAATGGCTAATTCTGATGTTGTCTTTTGAATTTTACCAAATGCTTCTGATACCCTTTCCTCCAACATCCCATGTATCTCAGTTTACTACCTTATGAATGTGTGTTTTCATAATTGAAGAAATCGATTTATTATTTAATCTTGCATCATCCTGCTAGATGCAGGCTGCTATCAACAGTGAGCCCCTAATCGTGTTTCCCTTTGATGCAAGTATTCATCATCTGGCTCTGGTTATGATCAAGGCTGAGATATTGAAAATCAAGGGCTAACATAAGAACATCCAAACCAGATCAGGCCCAAGGACTTAAATCCTGTCTCCCACAGAAACCTTTGCTGGGAAAAGAGCATGAAAACAAAGCAATCATATAATGAAACTTCCCCAGAACACTCTCCCAGTCTCCAAGGATTTCCAGCACAGGGAATTCTTGAGAATGAGGTTGCATCTTTGTGTTTAATTACCCTCAGTGGATAAATTCACAGACAGAAAACCCAATTGCTTTTTCAATTTATGTAAACTTTCAGCGTCCACTATACCCAGTGACAAGAAGCTCCATAATCTATATGTTGTGTGAGGAAATGCCAACTTTTGTGTGAGGATATACCAATATATTGGTATATCCTTAACTTAATATATTGGTAAACTTCATCATACTTTTCACCCTTTTACTTCATGCTGCTGAACACAATCTGAACATTACACGACTTACCACAAACCGAAGAGTTTGTTAATTTCTGCACTACGTAGAGCTCAAAGGACTAAGCTGTGTGCTTCTGTCAGTATGAACCAGTGGTTTATGTTTGGCTTTGATAAAACATTGGCCCACTTTCTATGATTATAGCAAAGGTAAAAGCTAAAAGTTCAGGAAAATAAGAGCTCTAAAATCAGTCAATTGCTGAATCTTCTAGGACTCCAGTACAAGGTTGAGCCAGATGCTTGGCAAGGAGCAAAGGCTTAGCCTTTGTAAAAAAGCCATCTTGCCTGCATTTAAGGTTAGGAAGAAGGAGGCCTAAGACACTCCATGCAGGTCTGTATTCTGCATGTTTCACAAGCCTAGAACAAGGTGCGCAGGTATTAGCAAGCAGGTGCCCAGGGCTGAAGTTTGGTTTTGGTGGGGGATTTCTCTCTTTTTTTTTTTTTTTTTTTTAAATCAGTAATGGTAAGTTTATGCTTTGGTAAATAAAGGCTTGAACAATGTGGTTTATTCATGGATCTTGCATGGCCCTCCTAGCTAGATTAAGGTCAAAAACTGGATAAAGCCAATAGGATAAATCTTCTCACTATGGATTAGGCTACGGAAGAGATTAGGAGCAAATTTTAGGAAGAGGAAAGAAGAGAAAATTTTTTCTAGCTTGATGATCTTGCAAGATCAAGGCATAGTTTATTGCTAGAATTTTCCTGTCTGAAAATGAGAGAATGAGAGCTGACATATGCCACTATTTTCTGCTGACATTTAGTTCTAATGCATATATTGCTTATCAAGATAAACTAAGTTTAGGACAAGCCTGCATATGGACACTGAGTGTCATTCATTTGGAGTAGGCTTTATACTATGGCAAAAATGTGGGAAAAAGAAAAGGGTCAAGGACTTCAGGTTATTGCTGACACCCATACAACTCTCGGGGCAGAGATAAAGTCTGACATCATCACAAAAATCCATTTACCTTTGGCAGCAGTGCAGGATTTGGTCACCTACAACTTTTGGCAAGGATTAGGGCTTAGAGACAGAGGGAACAAGATGGACTGGTGTACGTGGACCATAAGACTTGCACAAAGGTTTACATCACATGCTTCTGCACCTCAGGTAAGGGCATCAATTGGATTAGTGGTTTGCCCAAGGGCACAGTCTCTCATTTTTCTTGCCCTGCAGATAGAACAAAATGCAGTCACACCTTGAAGAAAAAAAGAGTTCAAAAAAGTCTGTTTTCAATTCTAAAATATAATAGCAGGCTTTTTGAAACCCTAAGTTTACTGGAGTAGAAAGGCCACTTACAATTCAGTTTTATTCTTTGTCTCTTACCCACTAAAATTTAGAGAGTCATACAGTTAGAGACAGACAGGGAAGAAATATCAAGAGACAGGGATCAAGATTCATCTCCTACAGCAGGAACCAAATTCAGGAGAAAATCAAAGTCAAAACAGAAGACAGGAATTCACAGTAGACTTTGACGCAAGCCTCAATAAGTGAAGGCTTTAGCCATTTATGTAGAACCAGTTATATGAAACTGCTTTAGTCCAGGGCTCATGCTACCAAAAAGCTCACCTCAGCACACACCACACCCTTCAAAAGGGGCTTGTGCTGCAGAGGTGTTGACTTGCTAGGCTCAGCTGTTTCATAGAGTTGAAAGCATCTCCGAGAGATCCTACTCAAGCTTATTCCTTGGGTTGCAATACAAATCAGCTGTGTTAGCAACAGCCTCTTCACCCTGCTGCTGACTCAGGAGAGGTTAAAGCCTCCACTGAGGAAAAGCTAGTATCTCTCTGAGTCTGGTGGCAGGTTTGTTTTAGTGACCTGGCTGTGCTGCATGTTAGCAGATAATACCTAAAGGCTGTATCTCTATATACCTGTGTTACCTTTTACAGGGGTAACATGGCATGTTCTGCAGAGTGTGCTGCTGACAGCGAGCCTTGGGCAGTCACAGAATACCTGCTCACTGCTCTCTTCCCTGCACTCTCTTCTACAGAGCTATTAGCCACTCTGATAAGCAAAGCTGCTTCTCTTTTTAGTGGTTAAGAATGACATTGTTTTTCAAAGCTGAAAGTATGAACTGAATGTCTGATTCCATTAATATTTCCATGCAGCTAGTGTGGGTGGTCTTTGACAGCTCAATACTGATTCTCCACTTTGAATGTGCATAGGGAGCAACGGGGTGCTACAGAGTGTCAGGTAACTGCTGCTCTTTTGCAGCAAACCACTTTTATTGGATTTGGTAATGGGAAGAATACAAATAGCCCCTATAACAAAAGCAGAAAAACAGTCTGAATCTGTGCTGTATGTTTTATCAGACAAATGAATTCCCTAGAAATTTCATTTCAAAGCAATACTAGATTATCTTCTCTAATAAGTAAAAAAATGAGTGAGTTCACACTAGCAAGGTGACATTTATTTTACTGAAAGGAGGTGCATTAGTACCTACAAATCAATTCCTTGCAAGATGCAGGCCCTGAACAAACAGCTCCTTAGATACTCACAGCAATCAGTGTACTGTTTTGTAAGCACCAGACCAGGCATCTGAAGCCTAGCTTGTTAGCTTCCCCTCTGTTCTTATTAAAATACAGTCACACTCAAATGTAAGAACTGGTTTCCCATTTGAGTGTGGGGACTGTGAGAATATTTGTACATTTACTGCACTTTCCTGTGTTCCTCTAGCTTTCTATATGTCGCTGGTCAGCATATGAGATGCACAGGTGACAATCCTGTGTCTATACGAGACAGGAGGAGTCTAATTGGAGGGGCCAGAGTCCTTCAGGCTATTTGCTGAGGAAAGCAGAATTTTGGAGACTATAGCAGCAACATCCACCAGACAGTAGCTTTTAAAAATTAATCCCTCCTTCCACTCTTTCCCTTGTCTGAAGAGAATTTCCAAAGATGGCATTCAGATGCAAGAATTTTTCTGCTGAAAATTCTTCTTTCTTTCCTTTCTTAGTCCCATGCTTGAGACTTAATTAACAATTTTATCCCGTTTCTTTTTTTTCTTTAAAGTACTTATAACAATTTTGAAATGAAAATGCCCTTTCAAATTGAAAAGCTTAAATATTTTGTTAAAAAATAATACTCTCTAAACGTAACATTCCAACATAGAAAATGATTCCCTGCTTTTTTGGTCAAAACTATATGTCAAATATTGATAGACTCTGTCCTGAACAAGTAAATTCTGCCCTTATCCCAACTGAATTTTTAATGAAATTCACATTTACCAAAATAAATTCAGCCAATTGTGCCCAACACACAGATTTCCTGGTATGGGGAATCATTGAAAAAACAGATTCAGATTTGCTCATCTTTTTAACTATAACACACAGAACCAATGGTTTTAACGTCTGCTATGTTGAGATTTAGATAGGAATGTGATATTTCACTAGCACATAAATGAGCACAAAACTTCAAGCATATGAGGAGTGTCAATGACTTCTTTAAAAAGAAATAAATGTTTGTTGGGTTTTTGGCTGCTTTTTTTTCAGAATGATTAAAGGCTATCATTTCCTCTTAATGTTCCATAATTGGTTATTTAACTCCCACTGACACTAATGGGAACAGCCTGCTTAATCACTGCATGCCAAGATGAATATATGTGAACATGTGGTGGGTGGAAGCTGCCTTGCCTATTAAGTTTAACTATAAACAGAAAAAGGATATGAAATCTGTTGTTCTGCTGACATTGTTTTATGAATCTCTCTAACAATGTGAATTTTTAAAGCTTTTGCTTCTAGAATATATTTTCAAAAGAAGACTTTTAAGTACGCTGTCCCATGCAAGAATATTGAGACACACAAAATCCGAGTGATTTCCATGACCCCAAGTTTACAAGTTTATGGCAGAACCAAGAACAGAACACAGGTTTCTGCCTCCTACTTCTGTGCTGCAATGTTCCCTCTGCAATTAATTAAAACTGATCCTTCTGTGCTTTCCAGCAAAATGCACAATTAGGGGCTGATGCAAGTACACTGAAGTCAATGGAATTCTGTTTAGCTCAGTGGCTTTTGGACCACTTCATATATATTTCCTGTAGCTACATCTCTTTCATAAATTGTTGATTTACAGCTACAAAGACTGCCTACATACATGCCATTGGGGGAGATATAACTGCTTGCATACTGCTGAGGTTTTTTTTCTCTTTGTAGTGATCCTGACCAGGTGACCATTGTATATTGAGGAGTTAATGATCCACAATACAGTTAACCTGAGCAGGCCCAAACCCGTGCTGTGCTGAGCTGAGCTGTGCTGTGGGAACAGCTTAGCCTTCGGGCCTGTGTTGGGCTGCACAATTTCCTTGGTCACAGGACAACCTCAGCCAGCTCATTGTAACAGAGGAGCCTGCAGGCAGCTCCCACTTGGTACTGGCAATTACACTACCTGTGTGCCTCATCTTTATCTAAAAGTGCAGCAAGAAGTTCTTATGTGAACTTCTCTTTTGTTCGACAGTAGAAATGATGAATAGAATTCTTTTCTTGTACGAAAATCATGTAATAGCTCAGATGACCCGAACAGAGGAGCTTCTCTTTGCAGACAGGATCTGCGCAGCGTGCCGTGGGAAAATCCATCCCGGGTCTGTCCAACACTGTACAAACATGGGGTTTCCAGCATCTTGTAAGATTTACTATCTATATTCCTCTTTTTATTCTATCTTATTAAAACATCTATTTTATTAAGCCATTTGTTGTTGGGTCTTTCTTATGGAGATCCAGAAAGAACCCTGCCTACTGTTTCTCTCTTTCTCACCTCACAAAAGGTAACAATAGAAAATCTTGGGGTTTGGTATCAATAATTTGGACCAGTAACCTACTTCATTTGCTTGCAGATGTTGTACAAGTTGTACAACTAGTAACCTGATTTACAGTGTCATTTCTTGTAAAGACTTTGACCACCATTTTGCATCAAGGACTTTTGCTTAAGGTTTTCCACTGATCTTAGAGATAATATGATCTGCTCAAATTGCTTGCGCAGTCCTAGAAATCTCTGCCACAAGTTTCTATTTCTTGCTGTGTTGCCAAACTATTGCATATGCTTTAACTTATTTCTGCCTTAAATAAATGATTTTTGTCACTGAAAAATAAGTATACCATAAGGACCATGTCTTAAACTAATGATACAAAAGGTTAAACGCTTAACTGAAGCTATGCGGACTAGCAATAATCTCCTGCCAAACATAATATTGAGGATAAATCACTGTCCCAACTCAATTCACAGGAGAATGGGTGTATAAAGGGGTAGTATCACAAAGATGTTGTATCTCAGATAAAATATTCACAATTCACACCTCTAACACAAGCATTTTCACAATGACCCATTCTCCATATGCTTATCTACTTCTGCCTCTTTAAAGATCTCAGTTCCTTTTTTCTGATTTTGGTTCTTTTTATTTAATTATTTTACATTTTTCCCCAATTGGCTTTTTCTTGGTTTTGATCTGTTATATTTGAGATATGTCTAACCTAACAAGAAAGCATCTTTCAAGTGTCCTGTCTAGTTGTGGGGTTTTATTTTTTCTTTTTTTCCAAGTTAGTTTGTCAATTATCATGTAATAAGTCACGGCAATTATTTAGTTTCATTAAATGTGTGTTTTTTTCTTACATGACCACACTTCTTCATTTCACCTTTTCTTCTTATTGAGGAGAAGCCTGAGGAGTAAATTAAACAGGGAAGCCCAGTCGTAAGTTGATTCTGACAGGATTAGGTCTGTGGAGTCCTCAGTCCCATGCCGTTGAAAGTAAGTTGGTCTCATGAATTCATGTACTTGCAGACAGAAACACAGCTTCTTCATTTTGTCAGAAATAATACATCTACCTTGCCATTATGAAACATCCTTGGGAATCAGTGTGAGATGGTCTGCTGTCAGAGTGGGCACTCGAAGCTTGTTTTCATTTGTGTTACCTTGTTTCTGCTGTTGGATGTCTTCTTCTCAGGAGTCTGTTATATTCTGTGCTTCCTGTTCTTAGTAGCTCATGAAGTCAATAGCAGGCAGCATCTTTCTTTTTCTTATCCAAATCCATCTTTTGTGGTCCTCTGAAATTCTGACTCAATTGTTTCAAAGACAAAATGCAAACAAGCTAATCCTGGTGAGAGTTCACCAAAGCACAGCAATACGAAGAGGAGCAGGCTAAGGGGTATCTAATTACACTCTTCTGCTACCTAAGGACTAATTACAGAGACAGTCACACTGTTCTCAGGGTTGTACCGCAAAAGGTCAAGAGGCAAGTTTATTTTATAATCCAGTTATATACACTAGCTGCAGCAAGGAAAATTTGCATTAGATATAAGGAACATTTTTTTACTGCAGAGGTAGTCAAACACTGGAATGAGCCTAGACGGACTGCAGAATCTTCATCCTGGAGCCATTCAGGACAGGACCCATAGCAACTTGATCTAACTCCAAAATTGACCCTGTTTTGTGGTCCATAGACCAGATGACCTCCAGAGGTCTCTTCCAACCTAAATCAATCTATGTCTTCAATTTTCTGAGTTTTTCAATGTGCTTTAACATTTGGTTCCCTCAGCAATGGGCTAAACACATCACTGTCAGTTCTGTAAAGAAGCACACAAACTTTACCAATCCAGTAAAAGTTTGGGATCCCTTCACTATCTTCTTTTAAAACTTGGGAAAACTAAAGCCCAAATAACCAAGTGATTGCCTCCTGTCTGCAAGCTAAAATTTTAAAAAATTAACTAGAACTGTCAGGCTGCTATATTCCTTGAAGTCAAACAGCATTTACAAATCTAGTGACCAACTAGTTTTGTATATGGGTACATAAATGTTACAGCATCACAGGTGACACTGAGAAAACTAGTGACAGCAAAACTGTATTACAAACCAAATTCTCTACCAACAGTCTAACTGACATTGATATATCAGTAGGAGAATTTGCTCTTAGGTTTTTGTCATTCAGCCTCTAAACACCGCTAACAGACAAGATGCAGGACCACTGCAGAGCTGTAGAATTATAGAAAGTAAGGCTGGAAGGGAGTCTGGGGGACTATTTAACCCAATTCCCTCTCCAAGGCATGTTCAGTCATTTCTACATCATTCTTAATAGATTTCTGGTGAAACTATTCTTTTGGATCTCTAATGATGGAGATTCCACAGTAGTTTCAGACAGTCTATTTCAATGTTTCACTACCATTAGACTATTGTTTTCTTAATTTCATCTGCTGATACTTAAGACCGCTATTTCTGTCCTGTAAACTATGGACATGAAGAACAGTCATCTCTTCCTCTTCCCAGGAACCACTTTTTATTTAAAGAATACTAAGTATGTCTGACCAATAAAGTTGGAGATATGAAAACACAAAACGAGTCATACAGACTTGTATACTTTACTAAACTGAGAAAGGGTCTGACAAAATTCTGCATTTTCCAACTTTTCTCCAATCCAAAATGAAAATAAATCTTGAAAACATAAAATTTCATTCCAAATGGACATTCAAGTTCCTACCTACCCCTATTACACATAGTGTAACAAAGACACAATCCTAAATAATAAAATCCCCACGCAAGTCGAAAAATGATGCATAACTATTCCCTTGACCATCTAAATGCATAACAGAATGACGAGCTACACTTTGCATGCATGTCAACTCTGCTGTATTGTACATTTCCAGTATGACACTGACCATGACACAACTACAGTAAGAGCCTAACAGATATATCCTGATAAAGAAACTCTGTAATATTCAAAGGTAGGAAGAAGACAAATAAGCCTAACTATAGTACAGCAGACATTTGTTGAGTTTCTGCATAAAGTGAGAAAATAGATATTAGAGAATGCATAAGTGAAGTTTGAAATAAAGGAAATTTGAGTTCCTCCCTTTCTCCTCTGTACAAATTTATACCCCACCAATAACATGAGGAAACAAAAGGTATCTGCTAGTATCAGAAAGATCTGAATCTGTCTTATTACAAAGCCTATGTGACAGTAACTGGGTCACTGATTAGTAACAATGATGAGCCGTGCTCCCTAACACTAAATTCATCTTCTGCTAGCAACACATTCATATTTGCTTGAAATTTCACATCCTGCCATTGAAGCAAATAGGCATTAACTTCCCAAAGAGGCATGAGCATTAAGGTGACTGTATTGGGGACTGCTACTCCAGCTAAAAATGAAAAATGGACAGCCCTGAGGAAAAAATTAATCCTAACTCATTCTCAAAGCTGTAAAAACTACAACAGATACTGACGCAGCTTCAACTACTACTGATACAGATAAAATGCAAGCTTAGAGATGCTGAGGAGAATATTCTAAATCTGTGGTTATTATCAGCTTGCCATGGAAATACCCTCCTGGCTTGGGTCAGAGGGAGATGCAGAAAGCAGATACGCTTCCAGCTTATTTCTTGGGAATGCCATCTACTGGTGGAAAAGAAGATATTGAGCAAATGCATCCAAATGCCAGAAACGCTGGTTTCCTGGGACTTCAGTATCACTCTGGCTAGAAATACTGCTGCAGATTAGCAAGATTATATATCTGGACATTATAAGTGCAAATGAAAGAGGTGACAGGCCAGGAGGAAAAGGAACTTTTCCAAGGATTAAGGAAGAAGGAATTGAGAATGAGAAATAAGCCACAGTCTGGGTACCTCTGATTTTTGCAATGTTCTCATCACCAATACATTGTTAAGAGATACTTTGTAGAAGTCTGTCCAGTTCTCAGTGAGTGAAGCCAAAAAACATTCAGTCCCCTGTAATGTACTTGCAGCCAAGAGACAAAATTGTGATGATATCCTTTGATGCTGGCAACATAAGTGAAACCGCCCAAGTGAAATACTGATGCATCAAGTAGCCAGGATGGGAAGGATACGAATGCCAAATACGTTGCATTGCTGAACGGGTAATACAGGGTAGTAGTAATAATAGGTGAAACTGCTGTATCCAGAAGGAGCAAAAGGAAATAAAACTATTTGTAGTGCCTAGAATATATTTCGTTATGATGCTTCTCGATGCTAATATAATTTTGGTGTAACTTTAAGGCAATTGCCTATGGGATAACCATTTCTTATTGCAGTCTAATTATCCAAGTCTATTAGTTAAATCATATTTCAAATCTCTCATGTATATTCATCAAAATCACGAGTCTTACTTAATGACAAATGGTTATTAAAACAATAAAGCTAGACATAAAGGGGATCTCAGGCTCATGGTATTTGGATGAATTCATATAGAGTGTGACATGGCAATCGTGACGTCACCTGAAGTGCAGAATGCAGTGCAGAACCGAATCATCCTGGCCTGGCCCCTATTACCTCCCTGATACTGCATTCTTGTTTACATGTAAGCACAACAGGACTTCATTAAGCAGCAAATCACACTTGGAGTGGATGGAAACCAGTTTATTGATGTCTAAACAGGTAACAATGCGGCTCATCAAGAACTGAGGGGATAGCAGTCTGCTTTCTTTGTGCTATTATGGAAGCAGTACATCACCTTTGAGCTCTAGCTGTGCCTTTACAAGTGCCTTAAAACTAGGCCGGGATAACTATAGCCAGCTGTTGGTACTGATACCTACACCAAACCTTGCTATCCCACAAGGCTGTTTATGCATAGGACTGAATTCTACTGAATGTTTCTTTAGTGAAGAAAATAAAATGCGTAATCAGTAAATGGCAGGTAACACTGTGTACTCTGAAGTAGATGCCTTTGCACTGGCACAGGTCAAACAGGTGTTTTTTCTCTACATATGTGGGAAAAAGAAGAGTTATTTTAAAATATGAATTGCATCATACACATGGAGACATCTACAGAACATTAAACAAAAAGAAGGGAATCAGTATGCAAGCAAAACCCTGACTGGCAAAGGGCATAAGGTTAACAGGAAATGACCAAAGCAGAATTCAGTTTTCCCCATTCATTTCACTAGGATCAGCTCTGTCTGACAGCAGAATTTGATTTATCGGTTGATAAAGCCACGTATACATTCTCTCAGACAGTCTAAAAATCATTTCTCTTTTCCTGGCCAAGGAAGCTTTTTCTCTGTCAAATACCAATCACTCATGGTGAGAGAACAGTTGACAACAACCTATACATATTAAATGGGGCTATTAGCAGGTAAATATTTTGTCAGGAATTTGCAAAACTACTAATGAATAGTTTCCTTTACGTAAGTGAAGGTTCCAGCTATGGTATGCTTTCACACACTTCACTGAAATGGACAACAATTGCCCTTCAGTTCGCTAGGGAGCAAAGCTTAAGTAAACCTTTGGTACCAGACAGCTTGTGGCATACCGAGAAAGAGTTATCCTGCATGTGAAATCCTAGGACTAAAACAAAGTATCTTTAAAAGAAACAAGCAGAGGAAGAAACATTATGTACAGTATGTTATTTGGTAAAAGACACAATGATTTAGCTTTGAGTTCAGATTCAGGCAGAGATCCAATGTAAGCGTGCTTACTACCTTACTTAATTGTACTTCAAAGAAGATATTAGCTGAGAAGGTCTTCTGCATCTTCTGAACCAATAGGCTACACAGCCAGCTGGAGTCTACCCCCTCCCTGTGTCATTGCCCAAATCTATTTGGAAGCTGAATTTGGCCTGTTCTGGGAAAAGTGTCATCTGTCTGCGGTGTGGGAAAACCATTCTGTTTTTCTGCCATTTCCGTAGATATACTCACCCACATACACTAGAGTCATGGGAAACTGCATGATTCAGACAGCGCTCTATTTAAAAAATCAGTGAAGGAAGTCTTACGGAAAAGAAAACAATTATCACCAAAAAAATCACAGGAAACAAAAATTAAAATTTAAGAACACGTCAGTATTGATATGCCTTGGAAAACGTTACATTTTTCATTATTTTCTTGGGCTACTGTCATTCCTCTTTACCAGTTCTAATCAATTATGTCTCTTGCTCCAAGGATTAGATAAAGATCAGGAACAAAATAAGTTCTCAGAAGTCTACAAGTCAGTCTTACACAAAGATATCTTATAAAGAGTTCTTCATCTACTTTTACTTCATTCTGCCAGGATCCACTAATCAGTGTTCTCCCTCCAGGACAGACTGCTTGGACAATGGAGCCGATGAGGTATAGCTCTCTTCTCTTTCCTGTGCTCGTTTCAAGATTTTTTTTTCCCAGTGTGTGCATATATGTACACCACCATAACATATATTTTGAAGTAAAGTGAAGCTCTTCTCCCAAGAATTAATGTTCTTAAAAGAAAATCAACATAGCTCAGTAAAAAAACCCAGTAACTCATGGGACATGAAAAAAATCCTTTTTCAGGGAAAAAGAAAATGCTTGAAGTCTGGATTTGTAAAACCTGCTGTTCTGAGAGTGCTGGCCACCTAGTGCACACTTGAATTTGCTGTCTGCAAGGGTCTCTGGACAGCACTAGTAGTCTTCAACAATAAGTCCCCAAAGTGCAGCTACAGACTGATGGTTCATGCTTTTAGGAACAGAATTTTGTTAAGAGTTGCAGTCATCATGCCTTGCCAAAGCAGCAGTAATAAAGGAGCATCAGAAGACAGTAAAGGTGGTTATTATGGGACTTACTGAGAATCTCAAAATCTGCCAGGAGGTAATATGCTACAAAAGCTACTTCAAATACAGTACACAAGCGTACATGCTGCAAACTCACTGAGCTGCTGTAAAATTACCTTACATTAGAGGAGTTAAAGAATATAGTAATTATTCGTGAAAGAATAAATGAATTCTCCCATGTTTTCCTGGTGATTGAGATATTTTTTTTTCTTCTTTGTGTCTCTTAGCTGCCTCTGTTACCTTTTATATTCCACAGCACAATCAGATAGCAGTAATTATCAACAAGCTTGATCCTGCCCAAACTGAAGTGAATGAAAAACTGCCAACTGGGCTCAAAGGGAAGTGAAAATGAGTCCCCAAATTAGGGAAAAATAATAATCACTGTGGTAATAAGCTAAGGCATCAGTGTTCCTGTCACTTTTGCTTTGTGTGGCTTTACTTACTTGCTTTAGAGAGATAATGATATGGGGGCATGTAAAAAGAGTATTTTGCTCATACACGTTAGACATGCAGCTGCTGTTTCTGTCTCTGGACTGACATAAATAGAGAGGCTGTATCATAAGCAGTGTAAATTGCAAAATCTCCTCTGTGGAGCTACTGATTTATAGGGATTACCTGGCCTGGAATTTGTACTTCCAACATTGACAAAGGCTTGATGCTTCCCTCTGGGGAAAAGACCAGTCCACCATTACCCTGAGAATACATGCTCAACCTCAGACAAATAATAGCCAAGTTATTAAGCTGTTCTTGCTTGTCTTACCTGATGTCCATGTGAATAGCTCTCTCTTTAGAAAGCTGCTGTAACTGCTTATAAATTTGTTATTTCAAACTGCAGATTTATACAAAGCTTTTATAAAAGAGGAGTTTACCACATGTGAAACATTGGCTAAATTAAGTGAAGATTATGTGCATCCAATGATTGTTTTTGAGCAAGTTCTGTTTTCTTTTAATGACAAAGGGGCCATACCCAAGGCAGCAAGTCCCAAACTGCTTACAGTCTCTAGGAAGCTCTCATGGAAGGCAAAGCTCGTCAATGGCCACATATTTTAAGGCACATGATGATCCAGTGGGCCAAATCATGACAGTAGAGGTAGGCCGCATTTCCTCTCTTAAATTACCCTTCAGTTTTGACAGACTTCTGCAGCTCATTCAGGGGTCACTCTGTCCCATTCCTCCTCCCCAGCATCAGGTCAGCCATCTTGCCAGAAGCTGAAAGAAGTCTCAGCCCTTCCCTGGCTGCTCACGTGTTTGGTTTCTGGAACAGATCTGCCTTCTGTGATAAAACTGGCTCTCCGACATCATCGTCACAACGCTCTTTAAAATACTGTCTAAATCCACTGCCAGTTTTGGAAAGAGAGGTTTCAGAAATACTGCGTTCCTGCAAGTTTTGTGAAAACGAGCAGCCAGGCACAGCAGTGAGACCTTCGTAGTGCTCCCACAGATGGAAAGGCTGAGGTGGCTGCAGCCTCGTCCACCCCACGAGACTGCAGGCAGCGAGCTCACTCAGAAGCACAAGATGGCCGTCCAGCGCACCGCCACGCCGCTAGCTCTGCCGGGCCAGCCAAACGCACATGTGAAGGCGGCAGAAAGTCTACTAGTCATGGCAGAAAGCAACCATCATTTGAGGACCCTATGGGCCATAGAAAAGAGCTGCAGATATGGTGTAGGGCGTGAGCCATAAAAACACGGCAGGCAACTGAGACCACCCCACCAGCGACAGCACATGAGGAGGAAACGGGGAGAGCCGTTGACAGCAGGCGGGAGGCCGTTGGGAAGCCGTTGGAGAGCCGTTATGAGGGCGGGCGGTCTTTGGAAGCGTTACTTCACGGCGCTTCACAGAACGGGCTCGTGAGGGAGCCAGCCTGCGGGCAGCGGGAACGGGGCTCTCCCGCCCGCAGCCCTGACAGCGCTACGGTAGGACTCCGGAAAGTTCTGCCACACCGGCGCCGTCCCAGCAACGGGTCGCAGCGGGGCGGGCTGCGCGCAGCGCCGAGCCGCCCGTCAACTGCCCCACAGCCCGCCGCGCCGGGCCCCTCCCTCCGCCCGGCGGGGGCTGTGGCGGGGCCGGGGCGGTGCCAACAGCAGAGCGGGGCGAGCGCAGCGACCGAGCGCGGGGAGCGCCGCGGGCTCTCCGCCGGGAGCCATGGGCCAGGACTTGCCGTGGCTCAACCACTCCGGCAGCCCGCGGGCGGCGGGCAACGCCTGTGCGGCGGACGGGCAGCGCGGCGGGCCCTTCGCCGCCGCCACCGCCGCGCTGCTGGCGGCGCTCATGGGGCTGCTGGTGCTGGCCACAGTGTTGGGCAATGCCCTGGTCATTCTGGCGTTCGTGGTAGACCGGAGCCTCCGCACGCAGGGCAACTTCTTCTTCCTCAACCTGGCCATCGCCGACCTCCTGGTGGGTGAGTTCCGGGGCGCCGGGAGGGGCGGAGGGTTGCGGTCCGCAGCGCTGCACGTGTCACCGCCGAGCTCTGTCTGCAGGCGGCTTCTGCATCCCTCTCTACATCCCCTACGTGCTGACGGGCGAGTGGAGACTCGGCAGGGGCTTGTGTAAGCTGTGGCTGGTGGCAGACTACCTGGTGTGCACCGCCTCCGTCTTCAACATCGTCCTTATCAGCTTCGACAGGTTCATCTCTGTCACCAAAGCGGTAAGGGCTGGGCAAGTGGTCCTGAGGGTGGTCTGCAGGGGCTCCAAGGCTGCCCTTTCAAGCAGGATGGTTTGCTTAGGTCACCTGGCTCTCAACCCCATTGCACCTCACTCAAACACCACAGGAGACGGGGTATCGAGGCAGTTCCCCTCAGTCCTGGAAATAGTTCTGGGAGTGATCAGCTTTGGCAGAAAAGACATTTGCATCTCACTTTTACATTGGAAGAGGTACTCTGCTTTAGAAACAGGCACAGTTTGTATATGCTGCTGTTCCAGCTAGAAGGGCAGAGGGAACAAGGTATACTTATTTCTTCCCCAGCCACACCTTGGATAAGCTTAAAAAGTACTACCCAGCTGAAAGAGACCATCTCCCTCAGAACTTGGCAGTGCACCTGTTGACAACTGATAGCCCAAGCCAGCCTAGCTGCATCCCAGCTGCAGCACGAGGCAGAGACAGATCTCCTAGCAATGGGTACCAAACTCTCAGGGAGAATTAGATGTATACAGCTATGTATGGTTCAAAAGTGGCCCAATATAAATTAACATCTTTCAAGGGATGCAAATGCTATTTCCATGTAACAGCCACAGAAATAGCTAGTCTTGCCTCAGTCACGCAGCATGTTGGTTATCGAAAAAGGAGTAGACTAGACTTTGCAAAATCAAAAGCTAACTTCATTTTCACCTAGACCATACTGCCTCGAAGTATTTTGGATGGTGCCAAAATAACACATTTTACCTGCTAATAGGTTTCACTCTTCTACACACACATCTTGGTTATTCTTCAGCCCCCTGTTCCACCCACATTTCCTTAAAAGGTTAATTTAGCTTCATTCCTCATTCTAAACCACACTAAGAGGCAATGATACTTTTTAGGCAAACAGTACAAAGAGGCTGCAAGATCACTTTACCAGTTTATATGCAACTTAGTGTTTTACCAACTTCTTTTTGAAGAGGGAGAAATGAACAGATTAATTCTTAAACAGTGAACACTTACAATTCCTTTATTTTCTATGTTCTGAATTAGCCATGAATTTTGCTTTCATAAGCCAAACTCTCATGACTATACACATAGTATAAATATATAGACTGGATGGTTTCAGAAACAGAAAGGGAAACCGGTCATAATAAATCAGAAAAATCAGCCACTTCAAAATACTTCAAATTAATCCTCCATAATAAAACCCTCCCCAAGCAGGAGTACAGAAGCTGCCTGTTGGGTTACGGCAGTATAAGAACATATGAACAGGAATATATGAAGTTCTAAATTAGTCTCCATCTCAATGAACACTGTAATCTTCCCACAAGACTGCTCTTGAAATCATTAGCAGCTTTGTCAAGGATTGCAAAACCAGACCTGATTCAGGCAAACTCAGGATTCCTTAGTTGTGCGGGTATTCTACCAGAACAGCATTGGCTTTGGAGACCAAGATCCACGGACTGGGGCAGTAAACATGAATCCTATACAGAATTCAAGCTTGAGAACTTCATATTCCAAAACACTGTGGCCACTGTAGAGATGTGAAGATTGTACTCCAATTCACTATATGAATATTGTCCACTACACCAGGGAATTAGAACATTGAGAAGTAGAAGATCTTGATTTTAAGATTCTACTGAATTCTATTGCCAATACAGTTTACTGACTCAGTATTACTGACATACTTACTGGTTTTTTTGCACTTTAGCTTCTCTATTTTCTAAATAAGGGAAATTACTCTTCCTGTAAAGCACTTTGCAGACCACAACACTCCATCTATACATCTTAATTGCAGATAAGAGTTCTGCAAGTACTTAATAAAAGAATGAAATTAAGGATATCAAACAGAAGTAAAAGCTGTTACCCATTAAATTTTTGTGTGGTTTTCACATTAAGGAAAAAAAAAAAAAAGGCTATCTCAACAAAGCAGAAAAAAGAACTTGCATGGGTGTTCTATGAATTCAGATCCTTTTATGTATTTTAAATTAAATGATTTAAAAATTCTAAGTAAGTGAATTTTGAAGGGCCATGTTTTTAGATATGCTATAAACTGGTGTCACAGCTAATGCAGTTGAATATGTAAGCAACTGGTGACAACCAATTCTAAGAATAGCAGTGGTTATTTGCTTTGGAAAAGCCTTGGTTTTCTAGCTTTTAAGATCCCATGCACGTTCTCAGAGCATATCCTGTCACCTTGATAATGTTTGTTGGAATGGATATTTCAGAAATAGCTTTTCTGTGGTACCGGTAAGCTTGGTATAACCCCCGTCCCTAAACCAATATATTATCAACCCTCACAAGTGACAGAGAGGGCCATATTCCAAGGTAGTCATGTAACTGAGATACTAGTAATGTATGTGACTTATCTTTTCTCTCTCTCAGGTCAGTTACAGGGCTCGGAAAGGGATGACCAGAAATGCAATATTGAAGATGATCACTGTATGGATTGCTGCTTTTCTTCTCTATGGTCCAGCCATTCTCAGTTGGGAGCACATTGCCCAAAAGAGCATCCTCCCTGAACGAGAATGTCATGCAGAATTCTTCTACAACTGGTATTTCCTAATGATTGCCTCTACTATTGAATTCTTTACACCTTTCATCACTGTTACATACTTTAACTTAAGTATTTACCTCAACATCAGGAAACGCACATCCCTCAGAAATGAAAACCTATCACCTGGTCAAGATGACTGTGAAATGAGTTTCCAGGGGGAAAAAAGGGAACACACTGTATTTTTTGTAAAACCTGCTAACAGACACAAACATGAGAAGAGAGCAAGCAGCCTTTCTCCCCCAGAAAAGGCTTCAAGGCTTAGCCTACATAAGCTTGACAATCAGTCATTAAATTTCAACATCAGTCAAGACCTTCCACCACTTCAGGTGGAAGTCAAGACCAAGCCTCATAGGAATGGTTTCTACAAAACTACAGAAAGCGTATGCAATGCCACCAGCAGAGTGGACATTGCTAACACTATGGCAAATAGATTTAGACTTTCCCGGGATAAAAGAGTAGCAAAGTCTTTAGCAATTATTGTCTGTGTGTTTGGTTTGTGTTGGGCTCCCTATACGCTTTTGATGATCATCAGAGCAGCTTGCCATGGGCACTGTGTGCAGTATTCACTCTACGAGACTTCATTTTGGCTTCTGTGGGTGAATTCAGCCATTAACCCTGTTCTATACCCACTGTGTCACATGAGCTTTAGGAAAGCCTTTATAAAACTCCTGTGTCCACGAAAAGCCAAAATTCATCCTCATATTTTTATGTGAAAAAAAGAAAGTGTGAAGGCTGACAATTAGTACATCTTGCTTTCAGTGGGAGCATAAACTGGCTAATATTCACCTACAAGTATTAAGTGCAATGTGCACTGGGTAGTTTATGGAATACTGATAAGTAGGTACAAGCATAGATATTTATGAATGTATAGAAATACAGTCATCCACGTAGCTGGAGAAATCACAGCAATGAAAAGGAAGGTAATTGCTCAAAGCTCTTTGGGAAATTATGCCAACAGTGTATCTTCTGGTAATGGTGCACTAGCGTTAAAGTGCTGAAAAGGGAACACAACATCCATGGCCAGTAATTAGAGTTCAGGCTCTCTCACTTTTACTAACTGTAAATATTGCTGGTAAGGAATTTCATAGAGTGTTAACCTTGGACCTGTTATATTTTATGCCCAAACCCACTCTAAAATGCCAAGGGTCTCAGCTGTTAAGTGTAGCATGCTTTTTCCCCCCACTTAGTGGCAAGCCAGACAAGATCATGACCAATGCAAAAAACTAAATACTGGTGTCCAGGAAAAGCATGGAACAAGAGGCACAAGAACAGTCAGGTTACCAGAGAAGCTGAGCAATTGTAGCAGGTAAGGGAGCACTGATTTGAGTGGAAAAGGTGATTGAGAAATAAGAGTAGAATTTTTAATAGAACTAAGTTCAGGAACAGGATAGAAAAGGGTTTTGAGCTTTGGATAGGAGATAGGAGAATTGAGAGTTCATACACTGGAAGAGTTTCACCATGAGTTTCCTCCCCTGGCTATGACTTCCTGCCCCCTGCCAGGATCCTGCATGGGCAGGAATCTACTCAAGTCAAACCTCTACTCCTTACAGGACTGACAGGTATTACCCTTCTATCTTTTGCTGTAAGTATAGAGTAAGCATAGTAAGTCTGTAAGATCTATGACAGACAGATCTTGCTATAGACAGATCTTTAGGTAAACTTCCCTTGGAGTAATTTTAAAAACATTTCCAATTAGACTGTTACCAGTTCTGACTAGCTCTGAAAAGAAAAAAATGTTGTTTTCCCTTACCCCATCCATTGGATCTATCCATCCATCCAGTGGTCAAAAAAAAAAGTAGTACTACTTGAAGTGTTCAGACATTTTCCAAGTCATGCATCATGAATAGCATGACTCAAAAAAGTCTGTTAAAATTTACAGCCTTGCTATTGACCATGAGTGTGAAAGAACGTGAACAACTACATACTGTTTCTGCCATTCTGCCTCTACCACAAGAGAAGCTCACACAGCTAGATCCTGAGTTTTGACTAGATTTGTCCCACAAGAGGTATCGATTTGAACATCACTAGTGATGCGAGTTTGTTTCCACTATCATAAGCATTTTCTACGTAGCTTAACAGATGCTTTCCTTTGCTGACAAGAGTGATAGCTATTGAACAGCTGTAGTTGTCCATTGCCACAGCCAAAATGCATGTTAGTACAGCTGATCTTGAAGTTTACAGACAGTACTTAGAAATTATTTATTTTGTAAAGTTTCAATAAAAGTAAGAACTGTGGAAGAGTCATAACTTTGTAGCCTTAACAAGTGGTACATGGGAAAAAGCACTAGCCTACGTCATTTGGGTAACTGCAGTTGAAACCCCAAAACCATTATTCAAAGACAATTCCTAGGTTACAAGGACTGACCTTGAGGATTAAACAAACATGGTTGGCAAATATTGTAAACTAGGTGGGCATATACCTACTATATGAATGTATCTACATGAACATGATCATGTTCTGCTATGGATGTTTTATAACAAAACAATCAGCTTAACAGTTCTCTTAAGAGGAACAGCATCAACAGATAGAGAGCAACATGAAGATTTTTGAATAGCATTAATTATACCACTGGGCAAGTAAAGCCATTAGATTATCTCCCCATTCCTTCTCCCCTCCAAGCCAGACTTCCACACTAGTAGATAAATGATTTAATTGTTGTCTACTCCATAGTTCTCATTTCCTAGGATCGTATTTGCCTTTTTCAGAAAACAGGTAGCACTAAATTATTGGACACTCCCACCAAGGTCTCATTCACTATCCAGTCAAGCCAGGACAATTTTCACAATAGTGGTCAACTCAAGGAGTAAGGAAGTTCAATCAGTTAGCTTTAGAACATTACATTCAGTTAAGGTAAAACAGACATTTCAAAGCTTTCAGCAACTGGCATTAACCTACAAACTAGACCAGTCTTCACAGGAGTTGCCACTGGCAATTGCTCTACTGCTCAGTTTCCTACAGCTTTGTCATTTAATTGCCACTCATCTCTCTAGCACAGACCTAGAATCCAGTAGGATTCTCCACCACTCTCTCAAGATATGTCATAAAAAGTATTCTGAAATGTGAACACACATCGTCTCAGCATCATTTGGAAAAATACTGGTTTTGAATGATAAACTTCTACATTAGAAAGGCTAGCAGCCTCCCAGCTTGTCCAGGTTAACTATGCCTTGATTTTTCTGTCCCTACAAAACAGAAGTTCTTTTGCTTTTATCAGAAGGTTCAACATTAGCATTAGGTTCAACAGTGGGCTCTGAAGAGACATGAAACAACAGGTGTTAATAGCAACTTTATTGTTTCACTGGTGCAAAATCATGATACTGAATAAAACTTGTGTAATGCATTTTCCCCTAAATTTACAGTAATGAAGGTTATACATATATCTATATAGATTGCAATTTCTCTATTTTTATACTATTTGGAACAAAATTATCTTGATAAATATGCCCTGTGCACAGTACTGGCCCTCACCGAATGTCACAGAGCCTTAATATGCAAAATATAACTTCTGTTTTTGAACATGGTACTTTGAAACTCTCCAAACATGCATTAATATATTCTAGTTTTTAGGGAAAAATATTACACTTAGTCTTAACTTGCATTAAAAGAAAAGCACAAGCAGAATCTGACATACAATAATCCCAAAAATCTGATGCTCTGTAAGGATCAGACACAGTTTCAGATGACAGTCACTGCCAGTTTAGAACTCTAGTGCTACAGAAGCAACAGTGAACAGACAGAAGAGAAATCAGAACCAGAAGAGCCCTACCATGTCACATGGATTTCAAAGAAAGTTTCAGCCATGCTAACTGATGAAACCTCTACTTGCTGGTCCAACCTTTCAAATTTGTTAGAGTACTCAACACAAGTGTTTGAAGTGCCAGACTGAACACATGACTGTTAACTTGACATTTCTGAAAGGCACAACCTATGAATCTATCTTAAAAAAACATACGGTATGTAAATGAAAAGAAATAAGTACAGTGTTTATCTTCCTAAAGAACAAGACCTTCATAAATTGGCCCCTCAGACTCTGGTGATTCCCTCCTCAGACGCAAGTGCTCCAGTGTGTTGTGAAAGTGTTTGTTAATTTGCTCTGTTTCTTCAGTGGACTCAAGGTTTGGGAGATCTTCTCTTATCTTCTGTATAAGCTGATTCAAAACCTGAATTGTCACCTACAGGAAAACGTAAACAGAACAGAAGTCATCAACAAGACCTGTGTATAAGTGCATAGACATTAGTTTTAACACACTTGTCTCTAAACTATTGATATTTGGACAGTTCTTAGAAATATTGCTAAGACTGTACGTAGACAAACTGTTGGAGACTGCCTTCTCTTGCTCCTCATAGGACCATTCTGATTTCAGAGTTTTGTGAGAATTCCCCCCATCCCAGCAAATGTGAAGAACTTCGTAAGTCATTAACCTGATAGCTTTGTAACTTTTACCACAGCATTTCTCCCAGTTTATTCAATACAAATTTAAAAAGCTTTAAACAAATAAAGCACATAACCAGATTGTCTATGCATTCTAACATAATCTGTTTCTTGTAGAAGTCAGTCAGGATGGTAATATCAGATTTAAATTTATTCTTAGTGACCAAGTCATTACGTAGGAAAGTATGGCTGCCTATGGTGTTAAGTCCAGCACTACACAGAACACCACAGCACAAAATGCACTGCAGACCACCACTGTATCCAGAGACTATTTTTACATCTGCCAAGTGCTTTGAAATTCAAAGTTTTATTTTCATCTCCATCAGATACAGCATCTCCTATACTAAAGCACTGCTACAGCAGGAAGCCAGTTCAGTTGTTGGAAAGTCAGCAAATCCCTAAAATCTCTTTAGATAATCTCTCAGAACAACAGGGTATTCATTAACATCTGCTCTTGATCAAATGATGATATCGGATGGGATGTTGATCTCTACTTGACCAAGCAGCTTTTTCAAACTGGGTAAGTTTCCTAGTTATCTGCTAACAGAAAGTGTATGAGGTAACTATCTCGGATTTCAGATGCAGAATTTAAGCTGGTACATGAGATGTCATATCTATTTCTTGAAATTAAAGCTTACACGAACCGTTTGTGGCACACTTAGTGACCTTGAACAGCTGTAAGAATTTTCTTTCCCTTATGTACATATTAAGTTAGGTACCTCTAAAGTTAAATGAGAAACTAGTAAGATTCTAAGTCCTACTAAGTTTTGATCTAATAAATATTTCAGGTACCCAAGTCTCACAATATTTAAGTTCATAACTAAACTGCAAACGTTTGGTGTTTTACCCCATGTAAGAAGAATGAAGTTTTATCCACAATTTTACTAGCATCTCAACAATTGACTATTCTGTTGTTATTACCAGAACTTGTGCCTCTTGTGAGAGACTACAGAGTAAGTTGAAGAGACATGATTTGGGGTATAAGTGTGAATGAAGAGCTTAAAGAAATGCTCTTTAAAAAAGATGCAATAGAGAGAATGCATTTCCACTCACCGCCTCATTTTCCTTTTCATAAAAATAGATGTATCTATTCAGAATTTCTATGAAAAGTTGGACTTGAAGAGAAGGGTCCATGCACTGATTTGCTATCTTCAGAGCCTTCTTTAGGCATTCCATCACTCTTTTTCCTCCATGAAGCTAGAAGGAAAAAAACCAAAAGTTACAAGAAATAAAAGAACCTTAGGGAGCTCCGGTATCTCTTCCCTTGGCACATATATGGCATTTCCTGGTGGTCTACCACAGAAATACAGAACTACACAAACTGTGCAGAACAAGCTGTTATTGAAAGCTTACTTTGCCTGACTGCCACCAATTTTAAGTTTTGTTAAATTAGGCAATAACATGAACAGTTGTTGAAAGCCTTCAACTATGAGATCAATGAACTCAATTTTGTAATATGTACACTAATGCGTACTTTGAGAAATACATTTCAAACACTGCTCTTTGTAATTACAACGGCTTATGTGACAAGCCCTGAAGAACACACAATTTTTTTTTACCTTTAATTTCAACAACTTGTATCTTTAATTTGGAAGTTTAGTAGTTCACGTGCAAACACAGCTACTATAATAAACACATACAAAATGCAGTCTGTACTTTGACAGCCAGTCTTAAACTAGTTGACACTCAAAAGCTTGCGTGGTACTTCCACCCTTAAATTTGAATTTTCTCCATTTTTGTATTTATGCAGCTTACACTGCAGTGAGATTTAGAAGCTTCATATATTAGAATACATTCCAACCAAATGTACATCACTAAGTGATATATCTACTTTAGAAATAAGCGCCTTCAGAAGAAAGGCAGAGCTATGTTGCTGAGGTAGGATGCGTTACGCTGCTGTTGCTTTATTCTTACCTCCTCTCCATTCTTGTCAGTATTTCGGCCAGACCAAAACAGATGGGCACAAGTGCTCACGGCCCGGCATTGGTCTGGCTTCTTAAGGAGCTTCGAGGCTGCCAGCGCACACTGAGTCCTCAAAGGCTCATGGTTCTCCTCACTGAAGCACTTCATCCTCTCAAATGTCCCAATTATCAAGGTGATTGCAGCCAGCTGTGCTTTTGAATCACTGATTTCATCTTCATAGAGAGAGAAGGCCTAGGCAGGGAGAAAGCAAGACTCTTAACCACTGCTTTAGAACACATCAGAAAAAAACCAAGTCACACCTGCTAGCGACATGGCAGACAAGTGTCCAGTTTTACATTTGTTAAAAACTTCAGGCAGGAAAAAAGATCTTTCATTGAGAGCGTCAAAATCAAGTTAAATCCACAGACTGGAAGTGTCTTGCAAGAAATACTTCTTACTTAAGTGGTCATAGTAAACAAATGTAATCCTACATATAATCTGAAGGTTGAGTTTTTACTCATTTCAAGCATCTGTTCAAATACAGAACTTCAGTAACAGAAATAGTCCCTGAAGAGGATTTGGTTCTTTAACACACAAAACAGTAGAGCAGAAATTAAGTGGTAGGTCAGTGACTGCAGAGTAGGTAAGAAAAGCGTTTGCACTGCTGCTACATGGATGAAGAGCCTTGAGAGAACGCACAAGACAAACTCTTGAACCATATCTCTAAATAGAAGGTACACAATTGTCATGCTGCTCTCATCTTCAGAATTATGCTGCAATAGCAACTGATTCAAGACCGTGAGGCAAGGCTGAGGTTATCAGTGACTCAGTTTAAGAATGTGCATTAGTAGCAATATTAGAGGAAAGGTTAGGACAAAGCTTGCAACATGGATAACATGAAATACATTGGTTCTTTATCTGATGGGGAGGATGGGAGGGTTTTCGCAACAAGTAAGGCTTAAGACCAAGTAACAGGTTTAAGTGGATTTTCAGAGTAGTTTATAATAGGTTTCAATACAAAGATTTGCATTAGCAAAGCCCAGCATAGCAGTTGTGAACACTGCAAATTTTTGAGAACTTCCAGAGTGCTTGTGGTCATGGCAATACCAGCTAGATAACAGGAGCTGGGAGACAGTCTTAGAAGCAGTGAAGGAGCATTTTATGTTGAGAAAGCTACACTCCTCCAGTGAGCCAAATATGCAAGTAAGAGGCAGCACTGCAACATACCACATGTTGTCAGACTCAGTATTCTAATTAGGAGCAATGGAGCTTAATTCCACAGCAGCCTGGGAAACAAGAATGAAGATGAGGAGTTTCTACCTAGTAGCAGTAGCTGTCAATCGTTTCAGATGTTTTAATCACACTGGATAGTTCAGTGTTCAGGAAACCAACCCAAGCCAAATTTAAGGTAGCACAGGACAGTGACTGTAATAGTTGGACACTCACCTGGGACATGAATTCATAGGCCACAGTTTCATGATTCTCAAAGCCAATCTCTCCTGCAGCCAGTGCTCCTTGTAGGAAGAGACGGAGAGGCAGCTCTGCCAGTTCTGCTTTGATCAGAGCACTGATGGTCTGATGAGCAAATGAGAAGATCTTCTGGCACTTCTTTTCCCATTTGTCATCCTAGAGAAGTGAAACAAGTCAAAGCTTGAACAAGACTACTGCTATAAGGAAAAGAGAATCTAAATTGTAATAAGATCTGTTAAGTGCTCCAGTCTGTTGTCTTCTGCATGCCACTCCAGCCATTTACTTACTGAAGTAGTAGTGCCCTAGCAGTACTGTGTTGATCTCAGTGGGTCTTCAAAGTATTTCTTCCATTTACAAAGAGTTCACACTTTTTTCCTACCAGCTCATAGAAACCTTCCTCAGAAGCCTACACTGAATTGCAGTTACCACAGCTATGCTTAGAATGTAACTGAGCAAAAGCCTCATTAGCTAAGTGGAGAAAAAGTCTATTCAGTCTGGAGCAATCAGAAGTGGAAGAGAATTTTAAAACATTCATTTTGAGGAGTGTTTTAACAAACAGCATTTTAACTTACTTCCCCATGGTATATCCCCCACAATAAGGGAAAATACATATTTAAGCTAACTATCTCAATCAGAAAGCATTAAAGGGCCAAAATGAATCAGTGATTGTTTTATCGTGCACTTTTGCAACTACCGTATAAGTTAACCTACAAAGAAGCGCTTGCTTTTAGAAACATTAGAATAGTATAGCTACAGATTTAGAAGTTGATGAATTTCAATATCCAGATTTAAATCAGTTTCATGCCATCAGTTGCAGTGTCCTAGTTCTCTGGTCTCCACATAAAAACACATAATCAGTCATCTTCATGAATAAACACAACTAGCCAATTTCTGCTTCACCATTCGTCAAGTGCTGAGGTAATTTAATATGAATTGATAAAAATCATCCTTAAATTAGAAAGCATTCACACCTCAAGTAAAAAATCTGCCTCGAGCAAAAAAAAAACCAAACCCCACTAGCGTTCTGTATCAAGTCTTAGCATACTGCCACCAGACAAAATGCATTTTTAAGAAAGCCAAAAAGAAGCAAGTATACAGGAGTTACCTAGAGGGCAACTTACCACTTTGGAGTTCTCTTTGTAGCGAAAAGCAAGCTGGTATGCAGCAAAAACCAGTGGTGGCAGTGTAAAACGAATACGTTGGTTCCCACCTGCACCGAAGTGTTTCCGGGCAGTGTTTAGGATCTGAAACAGAAGCACTGTAAGCTTAGAGAATTCTTGAAAGAGGTGTGTTATTTGCATCTATAACTTAATCTGCACTCTATGGAACAAAAGCATCAGAAGGACATGGTGTTAGCATCAGATAAACTACAGTATTTTGGGGGGACTACACACAAGTTGCTTTACTTGAATTAAATTTATGCAGTCCCTGTAGCTTTTTATGAGGCATCTGCCCAAACTTTTCCTACAGCTGCTTAATAAGTGTTAGGCAACGCTTGTACTATATTAACTGCAGATATATTTTGGATTGTGCAGCGAGATGGAAGTTGCCTGAGCTCGCATTTAATAATGACATTGGATACATTCTGTCCTCAACTCAATGGAAGCTACAAAAAGGACTATTCTTTCTTACAGTAGCCTGTAAGAAAGTAAAAGAAAGAAACCAAGTTTCATGAAACTAAACACATAAGTCAATAAGGCTTCTCATACTCAGAGAAAGACTACAGTGCCACATTCTGGTAGCCACACCTGCAACTTTTGCCATTTTTCCCTGTTTTCAGTTCTTCATTATGCTCATTAATGACAGCTTCTTTTATTGCCTTTCTCAGTTTTGAGCACAAACTGCACACACAACGTGTGCATGTGATGCACACATCGTCCTTGTTCTAAACCTGTGGAGAGGGACAAAGGAGCTCTACTTGTTTGTACTGTTCACCTCTCCCCTTCCCCTTGTTTTGGGATTATTTCTATCTATTGATATAGTTAGTCATGTATTCTCATAACGAGAATTCTCAGCAACAGCAAGAACTCCAGGTATCGGAAGAGAAATTAATCGGTTCCAAGCAAGCTAAACATTACATTAGTTGTTTGTAATAACCTGACTGCCTTTCAAAGGGGACAAAACTCAGACATGCCATATTTTACACTAAAACTTCTGAAACCAAATTTCAGAAAATTACTACTAGAGATCAGAGTTAAAAAGCGGGGTTTTTTTTTTGTTTAAGTGTCAGAACAAAAATGTCTAGTTACTACAGCCAGGTATTACCTTGCGTTCTGGTCATAGCAGTCCCATTACCACTTTGAAACAAGCAAGTGAACCTCAGTGTCCAACCCTACATACATTTTTAGATTACATCTAGAATTCATGTAAATAACATGAATAAATAGAAATCTGTCATCACCCATTATATAGTGTATTAGCCACTTTGCTTGTAATGCATCAAGGTGTTTGAATTTGCATTTCAGATCTCTTCCATACAGAATGCATAATTTAAAGTGAGATGCTGTGAAAATCCCATGGCCTTGGATTTTTTCCTATCGTTCCTGTAACGTAGGAAAATTTGATACAAGCATTCGTGATACTCATCAAGAAGCTATTAAGCATTTTTACTAAAAGGTGTAAAGTAGCTTACAGAATTCTATCCAAAAGGTAATTTGACAAGTCCTATGATGGCATTTAAAGGTGGTCAATCTGATTAAAGCTAAGCATTGCTAGATGAGAAAGAAGACAGCCTGATGTTCAGAAGCTTTGCAAAAACAGCTTCAATATCTCTAGCTATGCAAAGTCTTTTGGGGTAAAAATACATCAACTCCCTTAGTGCCAGCATCCCTCTGAGGGAAGCTTTGTTCTCTACTAGCAAAATACCCCATGTAGTTATCTTGGCTTTTCCTATATGAATATGATACTTGCTAGCTGTAATCAACCCATATAGTTCTTGAAATGAATGAGGACCTTGTTGACCTTCCTGCCTTACTGCAGCAATATTCAGAAATAATGCAGTCAACGAAGAGCAGGTCCTGAAACACAACTGTCTCCAATCCTTGTACAGGCCTTAAAGCTATGCTTCTCCCCATTACAGAAGTTGCGGCAAAGCTCTACATTTCAAGCAAGAAATTTTTATACAATATTTTAAACCCAAGCTAAATGAATGCCAGCAATGTTATGCATAGCTTCTACTGGATTATGTTGGTCTATTCTCACTGTTTATACAGTATGATATTGCTGCAACTTTAAAACAGAGTCAGCCAATTGTATTTCAGGCACACCGTAACTTCACAGTAGTCCGTACTCAGGCCTGAGCTCTGACTAGAGCTAACTAGCTGCCGCAACCTGTAACAGCATCCAACTGCAGCACATCATCTGCCAGCTTCTCCAATGGATTTTGCATAGACAGAATATCCCTGTCCCTCTGCCCCAACACACACTTCTCAAAACAGGGAGATCATTTAAACTTGAAATAAACTAAAGCCACAAATAGCAGATTAACAGAGAGCTACATAAAGCTTTGATGGATCAATTCAACCTATTAGGAGTAACATAACGCGTAAGTTTCAAGGCCATATCAAATCTGCTATTAAGGATGGACCTTAAGAGAGGAAAAACATTTGTAACCACTAAGCAGCAGTATACTACATGCTATATGAAGACCATATACTTACACTAATTAAAACCCCTGAGGCCAAACATATTAGCTGTATTTTCTGAGCTTTTTGTGTGTATTTTGATACTAAGAGAATGCAAATGGCATAGTGCTCCAAATTTCACTTGCTGCTTTTTAGATAGATGGTTATATGAAGCTGTCAGAATGTTAATTAAGAGTTACCACAAACTAATATAGTTGCATCCAAACTGCCACCTCATGGGATGACAAGTTTAAATCCACAAATGCTTGCAAGTCCTTGCCTACTTTTCCCAAATAAACAACATTTCATACTACCATTAAAAGTGTCATACATAATGTTTTCTACTGAGTTTGCAGTGCCAGAGCAGTGATGCCCCAGCTCCCAGCTACACTAAGTTCTTATATAGTAAATAATGCAAAAAGTGACAGTTCAGAGAGCACAAGCAGTCAGAAGCACTGATCGCCATACCAGATACTGTTGGTCAGGGTCATCTGAACGCAAAAGATGAATAAATCTTCCCACAAGACTCTGCTCATCAGCAAAGTCCTCAGGGTCAGGATCTTCAGCAGGCTGATCCGGTTGATCCTGGATCAGCGTGGATACCAAATTCATGATAGCATCAACCTGTTAAAGGCAATATAAGCTCTGTTTAAACCGGAGTAGTCTATAAGCATAAGTCGACAGCAACTGGGAACATCTTTACAGCCATTCGTAGTGCTGACAAAGCACTAGGAAAGCCTATTAGCTGGTGATGCTTTAGGACATATTTGCTGTACTCTCTGAAGAAGGGTCCCTCTTAGCACAAGTGGGACAGCACAGCAGTACAGAGGAAATTCAGATTCCAAAAGTACTATCCAGCCTTCTTTAGGTAGCAGGCCTACTTTTAAGGGGATTCAGGGTCTTTGTTCAACCCTAACAGAAGTAGTCTCTAGGATGAGGTTAGGTAAGATGTGCAAAGACAAGATATTTAAGAACATGGGTGGAAGAATTATCAAGTGGGATAAAGCCTGTGCTACTAAGATGGGGAGGCGGGGGCATGCAGGGGCATGAAGGCTGGGAAACAAAGTATGCCCTGCATGAAGTCACTTAGTATGTGTTTCCAAGTCTTCAAACAGTAGTTTAAATACCTAGAATTTCAAGTTAACTTATGTCATACCTGTTCTTGGGACACAATTTCTGTGTTATAATCCAATACATTGCTAAGCACGTAACAACTCATGCTCTTCCTGGACTCGTAATCAAAGTATTCAAAGAGTGGGTGAAAATGTTTTAGTTTCAGAACTGTCAGGATATTGTTGTAAGTATCAATAGGGATTTTCAAAAGTCTAGTCAGCTCCTTTGAAACAGCACTGCTTGTTGCAATACTAAAAGAAAATATATGCAAAACACACAATTAATCAATAGTTCACACATGTAGACAGATTTAAAGTCTGCCTCAATACCAATTCTGATGTATACCACAACATCTAAGCAATTTGCTGCTAGGGAGAAAGGAAATAAAGTATCAAAACAAGTCATATCTTGCTCTTTAGGATGTACAGTGGAAACTGCACATTTTAAGTTGCTGATAGCAGAAGCAGAGACTGTGGCTGCAAATTCAGCAAGATGAGAACTCTAGAGTGCTGTAGGGGATGAACAGATAATGACTACGCATAGCTTGGCATACACATTATGTAGTATACAGCTGTGCAGTAGGATTTATGCACAGGTGAGCAAGTCCTGGTTAGCCAGTAGTTTATCAGGATCCTCTATAGCTTGGCCCAAAAGCAGTAATCTTACACATCCAAAGCATGTGTCTCTGCTATCCTGCCAAATGTGGTGAAATGTAGAAGTCAAGATTTTAGAGCATTAATTGCCACTCCAGAGAGAATGCAAGAGACATTTACTTACTGTTCCAGATTAAGTTTGTTGAATATTTCCACGGTTGTCTCCAACACCTTATCAACATAGTCAACACGGTCCGGGTAGCATTTCATAGCCAAGTTAATGAGAGAAACTTGCAAAGATACCACATCCTCTGAGGGCATGTCCTGGCGAGACTGAAATTTAAGACAGCACTGAGTTGATAAAAAAGCATGTAACTTTGCAGAACAACTCCAAAAACTGCATGCAAGAATACCCAGCATACCTGTATAACAGTAGCAACCTGCTGTGAAAAGATGTCAAACAGTTTGATATCTGCTGGGATACCAGGTCCATCTTCACGATGTGCAAATAAAGCTAACCTGGTAACAGACAAAGGAAAGCAGCTTGGTCAGCATAGTTTTTCCACTCCTCAGACACAGGCCAGAATGAGATACTGGCAGAAGAAGCAAGTCCTTTAGGTACACTTGTAAGCTCTATTACAAGCAAAAAGGAAATTAATGGAAGTCAGAAGCCTTAAGAGCAACTGAGCCTGGTAAATATCAGTCCTGGAAAAGAGTGCTGACAGAGATGGCAAGATGAAGAAAGAGCAAGAAGGACGTTTCATAATCCATGTTCTTCAGCTAGTAGCAAGTGTTCTGTTCTTTTCAGCAGAGAAAGAGGTATAGAGTAGGCTGATGGAAGAGCAAATATCCTGCAGCCATTCAGTGATATTACTGACAAGTTAGACATCCAGTAGCATTCTCTGCAAAACAGCCGCCGCAGAAAACACAGAAGAAATATGCTGACTTAACTATGCTTTGTCTCCAAAGACAGACCAACATGTTTGGGACTTCCACTGTTTGCAAAAAGCAAAATACAACGTAAATTTGAAGTGGAGAAGAATACTTTTTTGGGAAAAAAAACAAAGCAAGAGATTGCTATGCAGCAAGCATCCAAAAGATGTTGTAGAGCTATCTCTATCTGTAACAGGAGAAAGTCATGCCAACCACCATTTCTGCAGAAATCAGATACAAGATAAGAAGAATCTTGTAGGAAGATTCTATAGGAAGGCTAGCACCTTACCAAAGCTGCAGCTTAAAGCTCAGCATTTCTATCTTTGCTTTCTAATCATTAAGGGATTATTCTACTCTGAATTAGAGAAAGACCTACAAAAACATTTAGGAAAAGGCACCCGATTAAAATTTTTTAAGTTATTTCTTACAGGGTTTCTAAACTTTGATTCTGAATGAACTTTGGGTCTGAAAAAGAGGCAGGTAAGAAAAGGTTGAGGTGCCAAAAAACTTCACTGCCAGGAAACACAGACATTGAACTACTCTTATATTTCATTAGGGTGGTAACAAGCAGACTTTCTAAAGCCAGGAACAATCACTGCCTTTTCTCAAAGGGACAAGGCAGTTTTTCTTGGCAACAGCTCAGAGGGTAAGGCCAGCATGCTACAAAGTATGATCAAGTTGCAGGCAGATGGCAGCATAATTAAAAGCTATGACCGGTTTAGTAAGGCAAGAAAGATCCCAAAGCAGTAAGACTATTTGCAGAAAGATTCCTTTAACGGGAAAGCCCCATGGGAATAGGGACTAAAGCTTCACAAGCTTCCTCAGCAGTCACTGATGTTCAGTTTCAATTATCCCATGCCAGCTGAAATAAAGATGAGAAATGCCAACAGGCACTACCTGTATGGGGCAGACTCGTATCTTAACTACACAATACTGAAACGCATAACAATTGCTCCTAACAACTCCAATCCAAACACAAGAGCAACATCTTCCCTACGTGCAAGAACATATCCACTCATATTCTCCAACACTTGCAGTAACATTGCAGTCAAAAGCACAAGTTGCCATACTCCAAAGAAGATAATGATCACACTGCCACCCTTCTACCCTTGTCCTGTAACCAAATGAGAAGGCTCTGGAAGACACTATTAGTGGCCCAACAAAACACAGTAGCAGTAAGTCTAGGAGGACAGCAGGTTCACTGCTAGTCAGTTGCTTACTGTTGTTTGTAACATTAAGAATAGAAAACTTGCTGTGGAGGTAATATCAAAGCTGTTTAAGTCCTCTAAGTAGACACGACAGCAAAAGCTACACGAGGAAAGCCTTCTTGCAAGAATTGCATTGCTACACACTAATGTAAGAACCTAGCAAAAGATCCTGTGACCTCTGTTGAAAGCAGTCTCAAGATAGACAGTCTCAGAAATTAGATTGTTATAGGCAACGCTTCTTGGGATTTGGGGGTTTTGTGGGGTTTTTTTTAAAGCTAACAAAATTATGAAAAATCTCAGCCACGGCAGCAAAGTGTAGGAAACCAATGAGTTCCTGTGAACATCTCTGGATGAAGACAGAGCTGCTTCTCTGCCAAATGCACAAACACTGAAAGATACTCCAGTAAGACCAAAGTCCTGAACAAATAGATCTGATGTAACCTGGAGAAAACAAACTACAGATTTGTTAAGCAAAAAATTAAAGATCCTAAGTTGTACCAGTTATGCTTAATATACATGCTCCATCTCCAGGCATTAGAGAAGATAAAGAAACAAAGCCACAACACCACCACTCATTGCTGAATGCCAGTGGGACTCAAAATCCCTACGGTAACTGAAGTCCATACATTGATTGGTACATGGACCAGATATACAAAGGTACATATGTTTGTGTGCAAATGCAAGGACAAGGCTTTTTTGAGCCTTCAAAAAGCCGTATAAGTGCACTTCCTTTCTGCAGTAAGAAAGTACAGGTACTCACTGGTAATCTGTGTTTTTCCTTTCAGGATACAAATCAAAACTTCAGTTCCGATTTCTCCCCCATATATGAATTCAGTGCAAGCAGTTTTAAGCAGTACCTCCACAGGAAAAAAAACACACTTTTGGGAGAACAGGCAGGAAGCTAGTGGTAAACTAAGAATTAAGAAGGTAGTTCCATTTCCTACTAGCTCTTCTCCGAAGAGGCATATGTTATGTTCTCTGATCAAAACTGCAAGGTAAAGTATCCTTGATATATGATTTAGCTATTAGGATCTTCAAGTTTTCAAGAGGTACCTATGACTGATACGGCTGTCAAAGTGAACACTGCTGCCACTTTAGTTCAGAAACATGAAATTGGTCGATACTAAATGGGTTGTTTCCTGGCTTAATCTGTTTACAAGTTTTAATCAGTCCTTAAAGCAGGTTTCATTGGAAGCTGTAAAAGCAGAGTCCAGAGAGCAGAAGCTATAGAAATAATATTCTTCCCAGCCTTAATTACAGCAAATAGAAAGACATGGAAACAGTGAAGTTAAGTGATATCAAAAATTGAAAGCTTTCAAATGCTAGAAGAATTATCATCTGCTTGTGCACAACACAAACTTAATTTTGAGCCAATTTCCACCCCCTTGGTCACTCACCTGTCAATTAAAGCAATAATTATATTTTTCACATTCACATTTTGGTGCAGCTCAGCACAGGCTCTGAGAAATGGGTTCAGGGTTTGGAGGTGAAATTCATCTGGGAAAACCTGAAGTTTTAGATCAATAGTCATCAAGTTATAAACTGGATTTGCCCATTGTTACACAGCAGTAAAATGCAACAGAGTAATTCTAAAGCAGATAGCCACACAGTAAATACAGTCTGGCCTACGAATGCTTTAGGGTTCCCCAAGCTGACCTTGACTGGGTAAATGCATGAAGCGAGAGATGCAAGACAAATGGGTAACTTGAGGGCCCAGCTATCTCTTACAATTCACACTGCAGGCACTGCTGCTCAGATGCTTACAAGCTTCTGCAACAGAAGGAGCACAAGATAGATTCATCTACACTCTGTCCCAAAATATGGGACAAGCCACTATGTTAAGAGTCCCAGTGATGAAGTTTTCCACTTGATGAGGAAGAGGTGAAAGTAGCCTGAATCTGACTAAAAGTACAGGAGTAAGTGTCCCTGTGTCCCATCACTGCAATTGAATTTAAGCAGCTCACCTGTATGATGCACTCCATGAGGTACTCCTGAGCTAAAGCATCTCTACAGTTTACAACTTGCTCCAATATTCCAGGCAGAACAATCTGGAACAGGAAAAAAAGTCTCGCAGTGATTTTACAATTACTTTCTAAGTTTATATTCACACATATGTATTTAAGCCAAGCAGAGCAGTATTTCTAACATTTCTCAGTTTATTCTTTACATAAAGGCTTTCTGATAAAACGTCCCAGTTTTCAGCAGTTCCATCCCTCAGAGGAAAAAAAAATCTGCTCGTCTCAGACACCTGTCCCTTTCGTACATTTTACGACCTGCAAGCTTTGATTTAGTAAGTCAGTGCTACTAGCTTTGCTGGCATATACCACTACTCAGGGTCTCAGCAGTACCGCTCAAAATTGTTTTCAGCAGCTCTATGGCAGAACTTACAAGGGACAGACTTCTAAACAATATATTTGCTTGACTATCAGTTCATGCAATAACAGTTTTCTTGAATGCTTTGGGAAGCATAGCTTCATTTAACTTGTAAAGTCTATCACAGAATGCTGTATGTGTACACATCTCTTAAACCAACTCATTATTCTATAAGTAAAATGAGAATCAGGAAGGAAAGTTTTAAGATTTCTTGCCAACATTACAGACAAGCTTATAGGAAAAATGCATGAGTCATGTCCTTAGCCTCACAACACATTATACAGCTTCATTACCATTCAGAACTTTTCCTCAGGTGAAGAGTTCAAGAAGCACCAGGATTATTGAACTTTTAGCATAGCTGTCACACTTCAAGCTGCTCATCTGAGAGTCCAAACTGGTTTCATTTGGAAAAAGCAACAGAAGTCAGAAAGAATGGACAGACATCCCACCTGCTTATATCGCTCCACATTAACACCTTCCAACTGACTGAGGCGAACCAGGTTTGTTCCTACTAGGATTCTCAGTTCCTGCCTTTCTCGCTCCCTTTTCTCTCTGTCCCGACTATGGCCCTGGTGTTGCATTCGCACCCAAAGTTTGTTCATTTCAGCAAAGTTCAGCAGCACAAAATCCATCGAATCACTGATGTCTCCAGTGGTTTCTTCACTGCAATTGAGAACAGGTTAGGAACAAGAAAAGCTTGTCAGAGGTATTCATCCTTCCATCCACTGGTGAACATCCAATTTTTAAGAAGGTAGGAGGGTGGGGAAGCGTGTGGTGGGATATCTGGGCTCATAAGAAAGGTTCATACCCTCACTTGTAAGAAATCTTAGTTCTGGAAGGGAATTCTTAATGGACAAAACACCTGTCAAGTCTATAGAGTTCTAACATATCTACTTCTCTCAAACCTGAAGAAAGCCATACAGAAAATTTAAATATGTTCCGTTAAAAACAGTCATTTTTTAAAGTTATATCCCATCTTTCTTACTCTGCTTGCTCGCCTTCATCTGGTAAGATATTCCTGGTACACTGCAGGAGATAATTTCTAAGAAAGAGGCCTCTAAGAGGATGCTGTACTCCGCGGCACATCTCCACCAGGTCTTTCAAAATATCTTTCCTGGACTGTGGAAATGACTTGACATAGACAACACCTACTGTTATCAGGAGATACCTGCAAAAGGCACAGAATCAAACAACAAATTGTAAAGTAACAATATCACGCTTAAAGGCAACAGTTCCTTTCTTCCATCCTGCCAGTATTACCAAAGGCAACAGTTCCTTTCTTCCATCCTGCCAGTATTACCAAAGGCAACAGTTCCTTTCTTCCATCCTGCCAGTATTACCAAAGCACAGAAAGCAATAAAATATCACTTAGGTCCCATAATTTGGATATTTAGTCAGCTTTCAACTCCTATTCTCCTCTGCTACAGAGCACAGCGAGTCTGAACAGCCACTTGACCTCATTACAATGCTTTATACACTGAATGTGTAAACGTTTAGCACGCATAAAGTTCTGAATGCTCTCAGACTAGCTTGTCTATACTTCCAGCACCCCACTAAGCTGGAAAACAGCCCTGGCACATATAGATAAGTAATCTATTATGGTGAAGCAGTTAAGCCCCTTTCACACTGTAGTCTAGCAGGATAGGTGTTATGCTCTTTGGAGATCTCCAGGCCTGTACTCATTCCTTCAGCATCTCTATATTAAGCAACAGGTAGAAGGAACATGCAAGATGCAAAGGACTCGTGCTCCAGTATACTTGGACTCCCCTTCAGCTTAAAAGAAAAAACATAATGCTCAGAACCTTCACATATTTGGTTTAGAGGCCTCAAGCCTCTCTGCACGCTTCTCTGCCTCATGCATGGATGTGCACAGAACCTCCAGGAAAGCACCAGAAGTGTTCACCAGTGAGAACTAAAGTCTACCTCAAGCAGGTAGGAAGACAACTCAAATGATTATGCAGAGGGGTAAAGACATTGTGGTAGTCATTAGCCAAACTCCAGAAACTGCATGAGGATGCAGCCTGGTGTCTCCAAAGCCTCCTCCTGGCATGAACATAAGGTCAGGAATTAAAACACTGCAGTACCAAGCAAAATCCAAGTCCTAAGCCTGAATATCTAGAAGACCTACTCCAGCCCAATGGTCACGTTTTTAAAGGTAAGCCTTCCAGTATCATCTCTAGCATGCTAACACATAGCCAAAAAAACATATTCAGAAACTCAAAACTTTTAAGTTACAGAAACTCTCAGCTTCCTTCTCACGCTTCTTACTCTCCAAAGAGACAGATGGTTACAAAGCACCTACTATGTGTGAGGATCCAAGACCTAGTTCCTCAGCTACAAGTTCATTAACAGATAACAGAAAAAGTTAATAAATGTGTAGTCAATCTCACTGATCAGAATGTGGTACTCGGTTAATCTTCCACTGACCAGCTCTTTACCCAAAAGCCAACTTTATTCCAAGATCAAAGTGCTTCCATCTTGGTCATGTGCAAAATCAACACATTGGCAGGAGGAACTGACCTTCTGCAGCTGCACTCTTGGCCTACATCTCAGAAGTCTCATAGCAAGCCAGTCTTAAGATATGCAGAAATACTATTCACCATTGCAAACTGAATTCTTGCTGTCAAGCAAGAATGCAGTGTCAATCATTATCTGCACCCAGAGTCTGACCACTATTTACCAGTTTTAACAAAAAAAACCCCACTAACATATACACACTTACAGTCTTGGAATAATATTTCCAGCATACTGTACTAGCTCATAAAGGTCTGCCACTTTCCTTCCTTTGGCAAATTCATCTGTCAGGTAGACTTCCAAGTAGTGTAGCTCATCAGAAATTGCCATGTCTTTTTCTCATAGTTAAGGATTTTAAGTTAGAATGTCTACAACAGTTTTATATAGTAATTTGCTCATTCACATCAAGGAGGAAAGATGCTGTACCAAATACACTCATGTCCAAGTCGGTAGTACTTCTGAAACAATAATCACTATTGGGATAAATGTGCAAAATTATCCCCAAGCCTTCAACCGTCACTTTTAGCATATTAGAAAAGGGGAAAAAAAAACCTAAACCAAAATAGCAAGCAAATGAATGTGATTGAACAGAGTATCTAAAGTAAAGGCGTACTATGTATCACAGAATATCATCCACACGTGGGGAGTAGTATTTCGGTATATTCACATTCTCTTCCCAAGTCTCATGAAAAGGCTCCCCTTCTTCAGATACCACAGTATGCATAAGTAAATACATCGAGGCACTGACTTATGGTTAGAAGCTAAGATAATAACGAAGGGCAAAAAAATAAGTTGGTTTTACAGATTTTTGGGGTAGCATACTGCAAGCAGAGTTGCAGTATCTTTATAGAACTAGACTCTTGAAACCTCCCAAAGGAAGATATGAAAGACATTACAGACCTGCTTGATACCAAAGGGAAAAGATGAACTTACACAGTGAGCAAAGAAGTGTATATTCTCCTACAATATATCCAGATAACTAAATACTGAGGAGAAAAGTGCTAGTAAATATCTGAGACAGACAAGATGCCATTGTACCAAAAAAGCAGATGAACATTTCATTCCAAATTCAGCACTTCAACTATTCGTTTCCTCTTCAAAGGATACAGAGCTCATAATAGCTCTTTGGAGATAACATAGAAGTCCGCAGCTCACCAAGCATGTTGGAAGCATGTTTCAGAGCATCCATGAGTTTGTTTTTGTCCTTTAGAGGAAGAAAGAGAGAATAGTCTGTAAGAGATAATACTAGGCAACTGCAGTATTTTAGAAAGCTACACTTTTAGCTTTTTTAAAAAAGCATGCAAAGGTTAAGTAAACATCAGGAAAGCGATAATTAAATCAAGTGATTTAGTATCTAGCTTGTACTATGTTGCCCACCCTAATCAAGTGGAACATTGTACCTGGAGGTGGTAAGAAGACGTATCTGAAGACAGAGCTACAGTAATAAATTGTAATACTAATGGTACAAAAAACTAAAAGAAAATTTTGCTTATGCAGAAATCTCCACCCACCACTCAGATTCTATCCAGCAAGCAAAACAGAACGGATTCCCCCTCGCAATCTGGTCTGTTGTTTTGCTCAGATCTCATGAAGAAACCTCTAGCAGACAGAGGATACACACTGCCAGCAGACCACTGTTAGAATTAGATTCCTCTTCCCCTACTTCTCACCCAAGAACAACACCTTACTGAAAGCCATAGTTTATTAGGCTGCATATAACTTACACTTATGATGCATACAATCACCTGGCATCACAGGATACAAGACAAACTTCTAATCTACCACCTATACATACTTGTTCAATCCATCACAAGCAGCAGCATCAATTTTTGGGGGAGAACGGAAGGAATTGCTAGTGTGATCCAGTTAGTATATTATCACTCAGTCACAGATAGCAGTGAAAAGCTCAGCTGCAGCTACTTCAAAGATTTCAAAAGCATTCCACAGACTACAAAACTGGAAGAGGTGTTACCTTTCTTGCTACTGTCACTTGGCTGCAAACAGTTAGCTTGGCTAACCATGTGAAAATATATGGGAATATTTAAGTTTTCATTGCAACTTTAAGCAGTTTCTCCAAATAAAAATAGGCTTCTCAAACCCAAGAAGCTATGCATGATGACATCATCTGCCTGCATTGGCTACAATTTCAAGATAAAGATCTCAGCATAACCCTAGCCAATGGTGTTTTCCAGTCACAGAAGAATTCATGCATCAGTCTACAATTAATCACTACAAAATTTATCCTGTGCAGCAGGTAATTCATTATTAGCCTCACGGTCTGTGGTTCATGCCAAGAAAAGACTACATGGAAAAAACAACAGTATGTTGAACATAAACAAGAATAGTTTCTCATCATATTGTTCCATATAAAATGAATTGGAGCAACAACCTTCTGATGTCAAATGGCAGGCTTATTCTCAGTTTAGGTTTACTTAAATGCAAGCACATAAATTATAAAGGTACATCTTTATAATTTATCTTGTCAAATACCAGAGTAAAATCAGGAAGACACATTCAAATAATACTCAAAGCTCACTCTCATTGAGTAGCTGCCTCATTTATTTGCAAAGCCTCTGCCAGAAAGATGCATAAAGGGTTAATTTTCCTCACAGCACTAGAGATTAGTATTGATTTACTGTTTTATTCCTAGCAGACAAGAAGCTTCATTGCATTTTGAAGTCATTCTTACCAAGCATCTCTTCATCTGGAAAGACTGCACCTTCACAGCCTGAATGGCTTCATCCAGGAGTTTTTCCTGTTCATCCTGCGGAGATTGCTGTGTTGTTGGCTGGAAGAAAAAAAAAAAAAAAAACACAGAACTCAATTTTTTTATGAAGCTGTTTATGACTTGATTCAAACTGGGTTCCTGTAGCTTAGAACACAGTGCAAGTGACACTGCAGTATGACCACTCAAGAGCTGTCAGAAATAGCTGTGTGATATGTAAGGGAGAAAGTTCCCAGTAATTTGCAAAAACCTGAGGGCAGGGAGAAAATAGGTTACGGGTAGCCTGTGAGCACCATTGCTTCTTGGAGTGCAAAGCCATGGGGACAGAACAGGGTCAACTTTTCCCTTCTAACATTTAGGGGTCAGGAACCCAGTGCAAGTATCTGGCAAGAAAAAGCCTCAAGAGAATGCAAAGACATCACTATGCTGAGAGGAAGCATTGTTACTTCTTTCCACAAAGCTTCAAAGCAATGCCCAGACCGCACACACTGCAGCTGTACGGATGCTTTCCTGTACTCTCAAATTACAAGTTCTCAATTAACTGCTATCTGAGCCACACAACTCTATTAAGGACAAGTTTCAGATAAGCAAAGGATAAAGTACAGTTAGTGCCTTCCAGAAGGCAGAAGCCACTTGCAGAAGGCAATAGAAAACTGAAGAGAAGCAACAACTCTTCATGTCCCCTACTTGTCCCAGTGACCCTCTTCCTCTTACCTCTCCTCAAAGAGCCACATTCCAGACCTTCAACTTGAACTTTCAACATCTTTCGCCTTTCCAAGGATCATACTGCTTTTTCTTATAATATTAAATCCATTGCTTACAGCCTTAGATTTCCCCCCAACCCAGCTATAATAGGCCTCCTCCTACTGCAGCTGCTCCCTGCCCTCTACCAGATTGATGAGATTAGTTTCCATGAGCATCTTTAAGTTATCCTCTAAGATGTCCAAATTTACTTAGATCAGAACTCCTAATGCTCTCCCCACCTGCAACCAGCCTTCTCCTAACACCTTACAAGGAAAGGCCACCATCCACCTATTGTTTAGGCCCAGTCTTCAACATCTCATTACAGCCTCCCAGCCTCTCCCAATCTTGCAGTTTGTTTTCAGATGGCCTCTCTGAAATATTGACAGAGATAAAAGCACTGATGTTGTGTCCCAATTACATCTTCTCTAGTCTTGACAAATATCATGTACACAGTGATTTGCACAGCAGGTTCTCTGAGCCTGCAGCTTCAGTAAATTCTCAACTATTTATATTTGTTCCCCTCATCCACTGTGTTCAGAAGGTTCCTGGTCTCCTCTTTTTAACTAAATCTCAGTAACAAGCTAGCATGCCATGAATTACATCATCCTAATGTTCTTAAAAACAGTATCTTCAGTACCAACTCCTCCCACACACCCCATGCTTGGAGTCCCCATAAGTATCTTTTGAGAACTGAGATTAAAATTGAGGTCTTCATTAAAATAGAGAGATTTTAGTTTAACAGCAACTTAATGGTTATAGAGCATTGCAGCCTTGGCACACTCCTGTTTTCTCCCATATTCAATTGGGTTCTTGTTCTGCAACTAGAATCTCTCTAATAACAGTCACAGACAGTATCTCCCCCTTGTTCTCCCCGCTATCCTTTTCCACATACAGAAAACAGACAGTGCCATGCAATACTGTTCTTGCCTTGATCACGCCCAAATAGGCGGTGAAACTCTGCCCTTGAAGGTTTTCAATCACCCAGCTAGACAAAACCAAGGCTGATCTAACATTGGTGATAATCCTGCTTCAAGCAGGAGGTTATATGACATAAGGTTCCTTCCAACCAACACTTCTATGACTCAATGTGCCTCAGTAATATTCAAACCATGCACAATAACTAATTAACAAATCTATTTAGTCAACAGCAAAAACCACCTCTGCTAATTAGAGTGACTGCACCTCCTACAAAGCTCTCTCTATAATTAATCACATAAAGTGCAGGTCTTCCAAAAAATTATTTAAGCATAAGGTGAAAGTACTATCCATGGCTAGATGACCCTATTTCCCAGGCAATTCAACAGCTACAAACTCTTAGAAAACCTCCAACAGTGAAGCAAGTACATTCTGCCAGCAGAACTTTGCTGTAATTGCTAAGTTTTATTTATTCCCTGACAGATTGGACTTTCAAGGAACAGAAAATGACAATGCTAGGACTAGCGTGCAACAATCCGTATCAAAACATCACGTAACAGACTTGCTGAATTATATCTATGCCAGAATGTTTGTCACATTCTACAGTCCCCAAACCCATACTAGTGCTTTAGAGAAGATACATCACTACTGAGCTGCATGCCATATGCTCTAACCACATCAGATCTCTCTATATTAAAGAACAGCTAAAAACAGTGCAGTAACGTTAACACTAACCACAACTTCCTAAGCCCCCTTCTCCTAATGGGCATTAAGCTTACACAGCTACCAGTCCTGCTCTGCCATCCCCAGTTGTTCATGTGGCCACGTAGCACTGGGAGAGCTGTTTAGGCTGCAGAGCATCAAATAAGCTAGAAGACTAGCCCAGCTGATTAATAGTTTACCATTCACCTAGTTCACCCTACAACCACATAAAACATTGCAAGCAGGGCTGTGAAAAGGCAGCCTTTTGACAGCAACACCAAGTTAAAGCATTTATTGAAATACATAATATTTGCTACAGCTCCAAGAAGTGGTTGGCAGAGCGCACATGCATCAGTTTCCTTACTTTTGGTGTGAAAACCACTGGTTAAAGCATAATGGCTACTACAAGTTTGAGACTACGCTTTACATGATACCAATAATGATCTCATCAGAAACACCTAGCTAAAGGTACACACTTTCTTATGCAACTTTAACCACTGTCTTTTAGCAACAGTTGGGGAAATAATGGATTTTCAGAGCCTTGCTCTGTTGGACCTACCTTTCCCATTTATAATGAACCAGAGTCAGCTTTACATCAAATTCTGTCTGCATCAACAGAAGACATTGACAGTATTTCCATTTCTACTCAAAATTTGAGCAGCAAGTTCCCACACTGCATTCAACACTGGGACTGTACTAAGTACATGACTGAATTCATCGACAGAAGCCATTTCCATGTTACCACTATAAATTAACTTTTTTTATTCTGTATCTCTTCAAGATTAAGAGTAAGATTATATTCATATCTGTTCTGATTTGAAGACTAAGGCAGCGACTGGTTTAGACAAAGATGTCTTTACAAGGGTTCTGCACTTCATGTCTGAAGAAAAGACAATCTCAGCATTTTACAGTTGCACAGGTAGCGAGATAACCTACCACTGACTGTGACGAGCATGCAACGGAAGCAGCCTGAGGTGTTATTTGTAGCAGCTTTACTTCTATATGAAGAGAAAACATCTTAACAGCAGCACCACTGAACAAGTTCCAACTCTTTCTTACTTTTCAGTTTTCAAAGTCTGAATATTTATCAGCTTACCCTTTTATTTCTACTTCAGAAAGCAAGCTACTTTCAGCTTCAGAACTATAGAGGTTTCCACACATAACCTGGTTATTATCAAGTGATACACAAGATCACATTAAGATTCACATATCCTGACACACACACATGAAGTCTGAGGAAGTTGTAGCAAAAAGCAACTGAAGTAAAGAGAACGTACAGCAAAAGCCTACCAATCACAGCAGGGCACACACCAGACTAGAAACCAGTTCTTCTGTCAGATACAATGTTGAATAAAGCTGTTTATGCTCTGTATCTTCCACTTCAAATTAGGAACCTAATAACACAAGACGGTATTTTCAAGTGTTATTTTATCAAAAAATGCAACTGTGCTGTGGAGTCCTATGCCAATCTACAAACAAGAATCTTGAACATAAGCTTTTGAAGTGGAAGGTACTTTGACGCTGGAGAAAAGCAACAGTACTCCGTAATCAAGGCACAGAATGTACTGCCTTGTCAACAACATGTACAATAAGGTATAAACTCCAGCACAAACACAAGATAAGCAATTTATAGCAATTATGCAGCCACTTAGACTTTAGAAATGCCTGAGCCCTACCCCCATTAGATATGCTGCAAATGTTGAAGAAAATAGGACAGTTGATGTGAACACAGTTTTCTGCTTTACTTGTTCCCTAACCTTTTTTCCTCTGAAGCCATAAGGAAGGAAGCGAGCAGCGGAGAAGGGACAGAGAACTGCCTCTTTCAGCTGCACTATCAGTTTCTGTACAAGAGACCATAGTCTTTCTCTAGCTTTGAAGAAAGGACTATCCTAGGTTACCACATGCAAGTTATGGAAGTCACAACACACAGCAGCTGAATTCGGCAGGGGGGTGAGGAGAGCTGGCTTTTAGTGTGGGTTTTTTGGTGTGTGTTTGTTTGTTTCAGGTTTTGTTTCTTTGGTTTTTTAAATAAAGGCTAGTGAACTCTAAGTTGCCTTGCAAAACAAGAATTTTTTTTAAACCCCAAGCTAGCTTGGAAGAAGTCTACTGCCTGGCTGATCAGAGTGGGTAATACAAGTCATCCTGCAGATAACAATTAGAAAAGGGTATTATTGCAGGAGCAACCATTATTCTGGACCATGCCTATCCTCATAATAGCAACTATTCTCAAACATACAAAGTGAACATCACACCTATATATTGTGTACGATTTACTTATTTTCTAACACTCAGTTCCATGGGAAGACTTCATAAGATTCATACTTAGTTTCATACCTGACAGTTAGCCACACTCTGGAGATGGTTATTATTTTGGGTCAATGTGTTGACTAGCTAAGATGCTCATTCCACTTAAAAATCTGGTAACTTGCAGTAGTCAAGAGAAAGAATTACATAGTATTGAAATACAGCAGAATTCAGCTTGTGGAGCCTACCAAATAGCTTGTATTCTGGCGATATAGGTATCTTAAGCTGGATGCAGAGTATAAATAACACAAAGTAGAAGGTTTTGCTTCTGTTCCATTCTGAAGTGCATTTTCATCTAATCTCCAAATGGTTACGTACTTTTCTTTAGGTAACTGATGTGCTTACAGCCTATTCCACACATGACTTTTCCTTCTGTTTGCTCACATGCTTGTGTTTAGTACCACAATGAATGAGATTTACCCAAGGAGGTTTTTTGCCTCCTCCTAGTTGGATTTTATTAGGACTACCTACCAACCAGTCACCATTGAGACACTTGAAATTAATGCTACCCAAGACAGAAGATGAGTTAGCTACGGAAGCTCATCAGGACAACTGCCAGCCTACAGATGAAGCCTGGGTGCACACAATGCATTGCTGTAGAAGTCATTGAGCTGCTCGGAATGAACAAAAAAAACATAAGCATTTTACACCATACAGGAAGTATTACTCTGCAATACTAAAGGTAACTCCAGAACTTCTATTATATCTCACAGTATAGGAGCTCAAAGATGAACCAGAGAGAAAAAAAAACATTTTTCACATGTTTAAACTAGTACTTACTGCCACAGGAAGCCACAAGACAAGAATCAAGGGGCTGGACTTTTTATTCAGGGGATGATCAAGAACAGCCAGAGCCCTCTTAAAATCAGTCTTGTTAAAGGTACTTAAACATTCAGCTTCAAGGTTTAAACCAAGCTCAGCCATAGGAAATGGCAGTGGAGCCTAATTTGGTAGAGGGAAATATATCCCACGTTTAACACTTATAAGTTTATTTTTTCTGAATCACCTGATATCAGCTATTCTTAGAAAGAGGACATGACACCAGACAAGTCTCAGGCCAGTTCCCATGGAAGTGACAGGCAGAGGAAAGTTGTGTCATTCTTAAGTTAGTGACTGCCACAAAGCATTTATGTGGGGGACAGAGACTGCTATCTATGTAGATTTAGCATTTCTCATCACTCAGTTAAATATTTTCCATTCATCTTTCAAGTAACATTCCAGGTTTTGCCCCCACACACTCCTCTAGAGGATATAGTATTAAACTGATGCCAACATACACATAACTTTAAAGTCTGTGCCAAAAGCCTAAGAACTGTGCAATCCCTGCTTTATAAAGCATTCAGTTAGCTTTTGCCTCACTGTCTAGACAGTTAGTACTGTTTATACCCCACACTTAGGCTAATTAACACACCATGACAGTTATAGCAAGTGCTGCTTAAAATTTTATTGAATATTAAATACCACAAGACACACTAAACAGGTAGACTTTTCAGTTTTACTAGGAAACTTGACTGTCCCCTTATTTTTATTGAAAATTGAAAAGCATTTCTCAATAAAAGCTACTTCCATGCTGAAATTTCAGGTTTGCCTCTCTAATAAACACCAACATTTGTCCCAAAACAGCTCTATCGAGCTGGGCCCACCAATGCAAAACCATCTTTTCTGCAGGAAGAGAAAGGAGGTTCACTAGGAAAGTCTGAAACAGCAGTCCTGGAGGGTCAGGAAGAACTGAACACCAGACTGCAATGTGGACAACAAGAGCAGATACGCACAGCACTAGAAACGACATAACCTCGGGTTTATGACAAGAGCAGCATGCTAAAATACACTTAAACTCTGACCACAACTGCAGGAGCGGTTCCCGAATAAAAACACCTACTTCCCCTGCGCTCCTACAAGAAAGCTCCGTTGGACCCAGTAAAGCAGTGACTTGCACTGACCCGCCGAGGCGGCGGACCGTGGGCAGTGTTCACCACAGCGCGAACCGTTACCACGGACACAACGGGCCTAGCCCTCACCTCAGCCCCGCCCGGGCCGGGCCGGGCCCGGCGGTGGCCTCCGGGCCCGGCTCCGGTCCCCCCCCCCACCGCCGGCCGAGCGCAGCCGCTGACGGCGCTCCCGAGCAGCAGCGAGCAGGAGCCCCCAGGTCCAGGCCGGCCCCGCGCGGCCGGGCCTGCCCCTCGGCCACCGGCGGGCGCGGGCCGGACCCCTCCCGCCTGCACACACGGCGGCGGCGAGACCGGCGTCGGCACCGGCTCCCGCGGGCCGCACCCCGCCGCACCCCACAGCCCCCCCCGCCGCGGCCCAGCCCCCCGCGACCCCTCACCATGGTCGCGCCGCCGCCGCCGCCACAAGCCGCCCCCACCAGCAACACCCTGCAGCGCCGCGCACCGTCATGTGACCGCGCCGCCCGCCCCGCCCCGCCGCCGCGGCCTTCCCATTGGCCCGTTCCGAGGAAGTGGTCCGCTCCAGGCCGATTGGCGTAGAGGGCGGCGATTGGCGGCGGGGCCGGCCAGTCCGCTGCCGAACCTGGCTTCGCGTCAGGAGGCCGCGCGCTGCGGGGAGACCGGGCGGTTGGGCGGCAGCATGGAGCGCGGCGCGGTGCGGCGCCTCGCCGCCCGGCTGGGCCTCACCGAGCCCGGCGTCATCAGGTACCGCGGGCCGCCCGGGGGGGCGTACGGTAACGTGGGACAGCTTCCCCTCGGGCGGCCCGGCCGCCCGGGAGACACCCCGAAAGCGGTGTCTTCCTCCGGCGGCCGTTATCGCGGGGCGGGGGGTGTAGCTGCCGGGAGTCGGTGCCGTCCCCTCGCGCTGTAGAAGAGCCTGCGCGACATGCAGCGCTCCTGGTTCCTGCCCGCCAGCTCTAGCCGGCTGCCCCCGCTTTCGGGAGCGCTGTTCCCGTCCGGATAAGCGGGTCCAGCCGTGCGGTGCTGGCCTGGCCGGCTCCCCTCCAGCCGCCTGACCGTGCTGTGCCGCCGGCCCGGCCTCGGCTCCTCCCTGGGGGCACTGACGGGCCCTAGTAGCTCTCCCGGCGGAGCGGCGGCAGCCAAGGTCTGCCTCGCCTCCTTGCAATGCCAGCCTGCCATCTGTTTCCTTTGGTTCTGGTCGATGTGAAAAAAATCACAGACCTTAAGGTACACACAGTTAATGAAAGAGCCATTTCAGGCTATGAAATGTAAAGCTACTGCTGCAAATTATTAGAGAAAGGGCAGTGTTATCCTGTGTTTGCTGTCCTGTTTAGCACCCCTTTCCCTAAGTGTGTGCTACAGCCACTGCTGCAGTCGGGGTGCTGGACTAGGTAGACCTCGGATCAGTTCCTGTCCTGCCATTCTTACTGTCTTGTAACTGTGGTTTTGTTAACGAGGGCTTTGTATGCTGGGTGTTTTGCAGAAAAGCTGAAGAGTATCTGCGGCTATCCCAGGTGAAATGCACGGGATTAATGGCTCAAATGACAGCAACAAGCAGTGCTGTGATGTGCCTGGACCTAGCAGCTAGTTTCATGAAACAACCAGTTGACAAAGTAAGATACAGTATATGACTTGGCTGGCTGGCGCGTTCTCCATAAGTCCACTAAAATCATTGTTCTGTGTAGTGTGTGTTGGGCGGAGGAAAGGGATAGTAATAACTGACATTACTTTAGACCCAGTGTGCTGCTAAACACAGAGTTAGAGCTTTCACTACTCAGAGTTTGAAATAGGGCAAATTGAGATCAGTGTCATAGTCACTTCACGAGTTGAGCTTGCTTTGTTATAATTTCAGCTCTTTTAGTAACAAACTGCCAGCAAGGATGTTAAATTTAAGATCTGTCCCTTTTACTGTGGGAGGGAAGCAGTGGCTCCAAGGGATCCCTCTCTATACTGGTACTTGTAAACCTCCATCTGCAGACTTGCTGGGTAAATAGCACTGAGCTGCCAAAATAATGTCTGGTACAAGGTGTTCGTGATTGTCCATTCACAGACAGAGGAGAATTTAATTGGACCTGAGCCTATGAGGAGTAGCATGAAAGTATTGCTCAACTCTTCAAGTTTCCCAGATCTTGGTTACCTTTGTTTTTAACCACCTTGTGATAAAAGGGCCATGTCATATTATATGGAAAAGACAAACCTCACTTCCAGTGAAATGGTCTAAAAATAACACTGCATTAAAAGATGTGGTATTCTTAGGTGGTTAATCTTTCAGTGTGCAGTCAAAACTTACCTCATTCATTGCACAAATTTGTTTAATATAGCAAGTGAACTTTATTTTATGGTGTTGTGTAGTTTCTCCCTAGTCTATTTTGGTTGCCTGAATAAGATGTCGGGAAGGAATCTTGCTAATTCTAGGGGTTTGTCTTTGTCTTCTTGAAAGAGCTATTTTGTTAAACTCTCCGGTTTGAACAAGACGACCTACCAGAGCTCCATGAAGTCTTTGGAGTGTTTGCTAGAGGTGAACCCCAGACTGGGAATGCGAGACTTGGCTGTGCAATTCTGCTGCACAGAGGCAGTGAGCACCGCTTCAAAAATACTGCAGAGGTGAGGAAGCTCTCGTGAGCAAACTGGTAACCACTACTAAGATTCTTTGTTCGTTAGATGTGTAAAGAGCTTGATGGTTTGAAGGGCCAGGTATCTCCCACTGACTGGAGTGGTGAGGTGAGTTCTTAGCACTGACACTCCAGCCATTTATCTAGGCCACTTTTTAGAATACATGTTAGAAAGACTTAGTCTGTGAATCTCAGTAAGTTATTGTCTGAGTCCCAGTTCTTCAACTGGGAATAGTCTAAAAAATATAGGACTCTTAGTCCCTGTATTCGTCCATAGCATCACACTGTCTTCCATTTAACTGCTGATCATGTCACAGTTCAGAAGTAATGCTCAGTAGAAACAAATCGTCCCTTCTGGAGAAGCAGATCTCTTACAATGCACAGTACTCTACCTGTAAAAACAATAGGTAGAATACTTCAATGGAGATTCAACAGATTTAACTAAAATTTTGCACTCTGTAATATCTATTTTAACAAGAGCAATCACTGAAGAGTTCTGTTCTGGAGTGCTGTCACCATGATAGCACGTATTTAAATGCTGTTAGGGATTTAGAATATTCTGAGTTACAGGTCAGTGAACAAAGGCTGTGTATGCTTGTTGGTGCTTAATACAAACTAAAAAAAATAGCTTGGGGACAGGCGGACAATAAAAAATTAACTTCTTTAGTGCTGCACATCCGTCATGTCATTTTCTATATTTAAGCCTTCATCTGTGTAATATACATATTAGAGGAATCAAAGAAACTATAATTCAACCCTCTATTATACGATGGATTTATGCAAAGCATCTCATTGTAACTTTTAGATGTAATGTAGAGATAAAAGTGCTGTGTGGATGGGGAGCACAAGAAATAGATTTTACTGACATGCCTTGATCCAGATCCCTAATTTAAAATACCTTTAATTCCAAAAGAGGAGGTAATCCTAATTCCCTTCTTTTCCTTAGTCTCTTCTGCTCTTCTCAGCCAGTAGCAGCTGTTTCTGCTTGACTGGGTTGCAAAGGAGCAAGTGATCCAATAGGAGACCTGTTCAACTGCTGAGTACCGTGTGACAAATTCATTTCAACAGCTTCATTTGAGGCAGATGCACTATTCAATTCTCTTTTATTGTTGTTCTTTAGGTATGAATCCAGCCTCTCTGAAGCACAGCAAATGGACCTTGATTTCTCAAAACCACTTTTTATAACAGCTGCACTATTCACTGCATGCAGGTGAGTATAGCTCAAGGGATCTTTTATGGGCTTAAATGCCGAGCGAGACACCAAACAGACACAGTGCTTACAGTGTAAGCAGCTGATTCATTCAGCATTTCTGAATAGTCTGAAGGGTCTTGCTTAGCACATCCTGCTGCCCTGCTCCTGGAAATGGAGACAGCTGTAGCAAACCAGGCCTTTCCTTACAGTGAAGTCTCCAACCTATACTGCGTTTGCCTTCAGGAGAAAGCAGAAGTATTATATCAAATATACAGAAAAGGATCTTGAGTTATCTATCCTAAAATGGATGAAATCTGTCTTCCCTGATGTGTAAGTGGATGCTGTGGGTAATTCCATTAGGGCATATCCATGGCAGTAGCTGAAGAACTTCTGTTAAGCATTTTGCACTTCACTATCCTTCCTTTCAGCCTAACCAGCGTAATTCCTTAGTAACATTTTCAGATTTAGTGGCAATTTTTTTCCCTTGTCAGGATAGATCTGAGCTGGGCACAAAGCAAAAACTGGCTTTTGGTGAGATACTGCTCAAGGTGCAAGAACGGCTGCTAGCTTACTTCTGAGCACCAAGAAGCAGCCATTCTGAAGAAGGAAAAACCTTTGGGAGGTGGATCCAATAGCTGTAGGCCTGCATCAGCTTGGAAGATAAGTGTCAGGAGCACCTGACTCAGCCAACCCTTTGTAAGAATTTGCTTGCATGCAAATATCTTCCCTTTCAGTACTATGTCTTGTAACAATCTTATGAAGCGATTCAGGTGCTGTGTAGTTGCACAGCTCCTGACGAATGTTCTCTTTACACAGGGGTCCCATTCAGCTTTTTGCAGTAGCAGGATTTTGTCCTGGTTCCCTCAAAATCTGAAAAGTAGCTTTATCCTAATAGAATTTGCTCATGTAACTTGAATGAACCCTCGCTCTCAATTTCTGAGCTGTATTGACTGAGTAGTGTAGGGGTCTACTTTTTAAGCAAGTTTGTTTCTGAGTGAGACAAGGATTAGATAGGACAAAAACTCGGGCCTACCTTCCTCATTCTCACAGGCAGCGTTGGTATAGTAAGTGTCACCTCACCTGAGTGACAGTTGCGGGAGTGTTGCTTTGTACAGAGGTAACTTAACTTTCTTTTGTAGGTGTTTGAAGCTAAAAGTGGACAAAACTAAAATGTTGGCTACATCTGGAGTGAAAAAAGCAATATTTGACCGGCTGTGCAATCAGCTCGAGAAGATGAGCCAGCAACTCAGCAGTAAGTTTTTTGGCTTTATGCCTGTAAGACAGCATACCCATTGCCTGGCCTCACAGTGCCCCATCCTTTTCCACTAGTGATTTCATTCTGAACACTTTCAGCCATTCCCTTTCAGCCAAACCTGCCCATCCATGCCAACGTTTCCTGCAGCCCAGTTCTCAGTCACAGTAATTGCTTCTGGGGAAGTCACAACAGCTTAGCATGTGGCAAGGCCAAAAATAAATATTCTCCTCTTCTCAAATGCTCACTGCTCCTTACATTCTCTGCTGCTGCAATTTATTCCCTGCTTCTCTCATACTGCCTGACCTATCTGGGATTCCTCCTTCTTGCTTGCTTTCTGCATCCCGTTAACATGGCAACATAACGCACAAATTAACATAAAACATCTTGCTACCTCTGTTACTTTGACTGACTCACTTCTGTGTTTTCCTTTCCCCCACTGCAGGATTAACAAGCCTAAGCCTTGCTCTTCTGGTAGTAATTCAGCCATTACCTGACACCATCCCTCCACATACAGTGGGCAGACTTGAGGAATCTTTCTTGCCCGTTGTTGAACCTGCAGCTCTCTCCACTCCTTTTTGTAGAGGAGGAAGATTGAAATACGGCACACGTCTTCCTGCCCTTATATCTCTGCTCCTTCATACTTACCTCCTTTTTCCTTTCCCAGGCTTTGATTCTTACTCTCCCACTGACAGTACCCCTGCTTCACCCTGTCTTCACGCTTCATATCATGAAGTTTTCTGGAATGTCCTGAATCCAAACAAAAAGCTGCTGCTTTCTCCCTAGGCATGGACCTTCCCCTAGTGCAGTGCCCTATAAAAAACCCAAAACCTTACCCCACCTCTAAAGCAGCTAAAGGCAGCTGGGAGTTTATGTATCAGTTCAGGGAAGAGTGTGCATCTGTATACATGGACAGCCCTCCACATGTTGTGTGCATCTATAATACAAAGTGTGGAAATGGGATAGAAGGGGAAGAAATAACTGATAATCCTGCCTGAGTAATCAAGAAGGGTAGCAGTGTGTTTTTGGGGTATGAATATGGATCATTGTGGTTACAAATGCAGCAGCAGTGCTAGTTAAAGCAGCCAACCAGTCCGTGCAACCCTTGAAGTGTGCTGGCACCTCTGTGTGTACAGCTTGGGCATCGCTCTGGACCAGGGAATTGCTCTGACTGGGAGACAATACTTCTGGAAGGTGGCACTGCTGTCAAAGGATTGCACGTAGAACCCCACCCTTGGGGCCCCAAACACCATTCAGAAGTAAAGCAACTTATTTTTTTAGAAGATGATGTTCCACTGGCTGCAGAGACAGCTGAAAGCTTGAACACCAACCTGGAGCACAGTGAGAAGCAAGATGGTAAGTTGTGTTTAGCTATGAACTAAAATCGGCTCACCAGAGCAGTCCTGAGCTTTATTGCTGCATAATAATATTTTATCATAGAATATCTTAAGTTGGAAGGGACCCGTAAGGATCATCGAGTCCAACTCCCTGCTCCTTGTAGGACTACCTAAAACTAAATCATACAACTAACTCCTTGAACTCTGACAGGCTTGGTGCCATGACCACTTCCCTGGGGATCCTGTTGCAGTGACCGACCACCCTCTCAGTGAAGAGCCTTTTCCTAATGTCCAGTCTGAACTTCCCCTGATGCAGCTTAATCCCATTTCCTCGTGTCCTATATTTTAGTCGTGTAATACGCCATAATACTGAGTTCACAGCAGCTTACTCCATTCTGCAAACCACTGGGTAATGAAAGGACAAAGAGAACCTAGCAGAAGGACAGTGGTGTTTAAACTGAGTAGACCTAGTAGAATTAAGGACAACTCTTCCATTCAGACACAAAGGTGAAGAGGTAACTGTTCTGGCAGGTGAGGGGAGCAGCAAACCACAGGATTAGATAAATACCATGACAGACCCTGTGCTGTGTCTGTACATTTGCTCGCTGCCATGGTTATTGCTAGCAACGTGTTGCCCATGATGGCCTGTCATGGACTTTCTCCTTCTCTCATAGAATCTGAAGATGATGAGGAAATGCCATGTAAACGGCCAAAGACTGAAACAAAGCAAGACTATGAAGAATGGAAAAAGAAAATCCTGGAAAACGCTGCTAAGGCACAAGAGACAAGTAGGAGTACTGTCTCCGTAGTGCCACCTAGTAATATCACTGCTGCTTGCTCATAATTTTAACTCTCCCTCTGCTCTAACAAGAGTTCCAGTAGCGTATGAGTGATGGCTGCCTGGTAGCCAGCTAATTTTGTTTATGAGCTAGTTTTTAAGTATTTAAGAATGTTATTTTTAGTAAATGACACCAGAATTGAGGTGATTTTACAAGAAGCCTGTCTGACTACTCACCAGGCTGGTACCTGAGCAGCTGTGGCATAGATGGTAGAATAGCTTCATTTCTCTTGCTGCAAGAAGCAGGTAACATTCTAATGCTGTGTTAAGTGTAAATAAGTTAAGTTACATGCCTTTGTGTCCCTGGCTCGAAGTAGTCAGTGAAAAAAGGAGGAGGGGACCAACAGTGCCTTGTTAAACTGCAAAACCAGCAGAGGAATTAAAAGACTGATTTTTTTTTTTTTTTACTGTTGAAGAAATATTGTTTAGTCACTGAATTTGACTTATTTTTATGACCTGTATGGGACTGAAGTCTCTTGTGCTTGTAAGGGATCCTATATATTCCAAGAAACAATAAAGATAGCAGAAGGAAAAGCTTTGTATTATGACATCAGGTTCTTGGCACTTGTCATATATAAAACCCTTAGAGCACAAAATAAAAGACATACATGAGATGTCTGTGCTTTAAGGAAGATATCCAGGGAACAAGGATCTTGTCTGGGTAATACAGGTTTTTTGTCTCTCACAGTCATAAACTTAGTGAAGGGCAGAGAGTGCCCTGCCCTGTAGCTCTTAGAGGCAACTTCTGCGGTCCTACACTTCCATCCCAGCTACTCAAACTACAATTTGTGTTAACTACTTTTTGAACAAAAATCACAACTTTTAGCAATACAGGGCTGGTGTAACTATAATAAAACCAATCCACATCTTCTGCGCATTTCTCTTGCATGTTTTCTGCCTGGGATGTGGAAAGAGAAGTTAACATTCATAAACCCTCATTTCAAAACAGCCCAGAAAACCCCAAGTGTCCATATGAAGCAAGATAATTTATCTCATGTCTGAGCATTTAGATTTGAAACACTGCTCCCATCTGAGCTTCTTCTCAACAGTATTTTAATGGCTCACCAAATGCCTCACTGCTGTGCATACTCCCTGCTTACCCGGGTGACACTGATTGCACCAGGATTACAGTAGTTGATAGTTTAGATACCAGTGTATGGGGCCAGTTCTTTTTGTCATACTTACTGTTCCAGTGACTCACAGGTCACCTGTGGTTCATCCTTCTAGCTTTTTGTAGACCTCAAAGCAAAATGTACAGGACCTGGTGAAACTTCCCATAAGGCTGCAGAGGTGGGTTCCACTGTACTGCAGAACCATGTGATGGCTGCGGAATCTAAAGGGATTTCTTTCTATTAGAAACAAAATAGTAATCCTGCTGGCCAGGTGCACCTTCTTTTTGTAGAAAATGGAGAGGAAATACGTACAAGACAGCACAAAGCATCTGTGTGTTACCCTCTTAGAACACTAGAGGAAGAAGCACACAGTAATTGGAAAATTAAAACTTTCTGGCCATTTTCATTTTACTTCTCCTCCCAGTGCATAAAAAAGGAAATCACTTGAAGCCAACTTTACTTTAATTAGCAAGATCTAGTTTCACTCCAGATGAGAGTTCTGAAATGTAACAGTAACTATTAGGGAATGGACTCCAAACAAATGCCTGATGTGCAAAGAAAATATGGGATAATTAACCCAGATTGAGTAAGAGCTGTAACAAAATGTCTGCCGTTTAAAGTGATCTAACATGTAGCAGAGGGTCCTCAGGATGGGAGAGAATCCAACCTAGTACATTAGCATTCTGTTAAGACCTGCTCAGAGATGCTGTCAGGTTTGTTTGGTGGGGGGGTTTAAACCAAAATTGAGGAATAGGCTTGTTCCACTTTAATGGAATTTATTAGTATTAATTCACAAATATACAGACCAATTAATATAATCACATTTAGCATGCAGAACCACCGTGGAAGGAAAACATGAACAAAAGTGGGCCTTCACAGAAGGTGATACATTGTCAAGATTATTTCACTTGATTTTAATAATTCTTCTCTGTCTCAATTCTGGAAATGCTGCAGAAGTCCAGAATTCAGGACTATGCAAAGTGAGAAGCACTAGAGTAGAAAAGATAACTAGACTAGAGTAAGCCAGTCTTACAGACCTCTTTATTAGCAACCAACACTTTTGCTAATTCAAGGGACGTCAAAGTCCGTAAAGTTAAAGGGAGCTTTACAGTGGTTTGATGCCTTTGCTGGAAAGCTAGTTTTAGTAGTATTAGTTTCTTTTTTTCCCTAAGAGCCCATCCAGCTCACACTGAGTTTTGCAGAATCTAGAACAGGAATAAAGGAAACCACACATATAATAAATAATGTTATACTTTTAGCTGAGAGATTGTAAGTGGCTCCAACTCTTTATACATCAGGAAAAAGTTTAAAATCCAAAATAAGTTAGTATTGTGAAGAAAACATTTAATGTTCAAGAGCAAAGTGGGGGGAAAAAAGGGCTTCAACCTCCTAACTGGGCTAAAGGCAGAGTCCAGCAACACACCGTTTCCCTGCCACTGAACAGCAATAAAACCTATTTTGCATATCACACCATATCAACTTCTCAGATGTCACTAGAATTGTCAGAGAGGAGAAAAAAATCCTCAAACTAAAACTTAGAAAATTAAGGGCTGCAGTCACAGCCAATGAGAAGCACTTACAAGTTTTAAATACATAGAAAACGATGTCTGGAAGTCTCTTCGTTTCTGGACAACATGAGATCTTTTTGCATAGACCCAACGGTCATTAGGTGATTTGTATTTGTGGCAGTTTCACCTATCTCCTTCCAAAAGTTCCATCAATTCAGCTCAATTCAACTCACCATAAGAAAAAGCAGCACTGGACCGACTTACTTAAGTTGCTTCAAACCAGGATTCCTCATATTTCCTAACTATGCAGTGACTATTTTTTTAAAGGAGAGAGTAGAATAAAAAAACCAAACGACTAACCAAAACCATTCAACTTTGAGTAGCTGCACTAAATCATCATCATGTTTGGGGGAAAAAAAATTAATCTTTTTGAAAAAATTACAGAAGGATATCCGATATCTTTTGTTCTAAGTAACAAACACCCAAGGGAAAAATTGTGCCACTGTTGTGGCAGTGCTCTAAAATTGATGACATACATCAGTCATGAAGAAAGTCTTTAGAGATCCCATGCTTGGTGTGAGAAACCAGAAAACTGACAAGGTGTTTTCGGGTGCAAACACACCAATAATACTCTGCAGAATCAAAGCCTTCAACAAGAAGTCAGCCCCAACAACAGCCATGTTTTTCCATCACTATGTAAGACAACTAAAAACTTGTAAAAACAAACAAGGTAGCTTCTGCTTTTAGAAATTATTTCAGTGCCTCTTCCTTGAGGCACTTCTGGAACCTTAGCACTAACACACATAATATTTGAGGAGGACAGACCCAAAAGCTTATGTTATAAAACAAAGGGGTAGAAATTATTGAAGACGCTGAGTCCTTCTTCCATGGCTTCATGTCCATCTCCAAGAGTGGTAGATGCTTCATACAAACTTAAGCAAGCTTGACAGACATACTCTGAAATCTCTTCAGCCTGTTAGCAGCAGCCACCACATAAAAATGTTTCTGTGAACAAAACAGAACAGTCCAAGTGTGAGTGCAACTGAGGCAAAGGACCTTTTCTGTGGCTGACATGGATTTTTCTTCTTGGTAAACCCATTTACCTCTAGGGACCCACATGTTGTGTGGACTGCAGTGCAGAACAGCTTTGTAGTGGGGAACCACTGATTGCTGCAGAACAGACTGCTGGTACCGTGAACTTCTGCAGCATTATTACAAATTGTACAGTGATACATCTTTAGATTACGTATTTTCTAAAATGCAAGTGCAGAAGTCTGTGACCAAACAGCTGGAGTGCAAGAGTAGAAAAATTGTAAGCGTCTGGTTTAACTCCTTGGCAAGGAATTACAACTCTCCAGTGACAAAAGAGGAGGAAGGGGTCCTCACTGAGTTTTCCTCACATTTCCACAGGCTTCTTTGTAACACCACCACTGTGTTCACCTTTCAGGATCAATTATCTATAATCCAATAGAGACTCCAATAGAAATTCTTATCTATCACTTCTTCATATAAAATTCGGGTCTGAAGGAGCATGGGGTTATCAGAAAGGTCCTGAAGAGTTCTCTGGATGGGTTTAAGCCTAATTTTTTCTCTCCCCCACACTTCTGCTCTCTGCAATGGAAGGCACAAAACTGCCTTATGTTGTATCCCTACTTCATAGTGACAACAGAACAATGCAACTGTTGTCTATGGAAAAAATCTCTCCAATATGACGAGAAAGAACATTTAATATAAGCTAAGTAGCACCTGAAGTCTCTGAAGTTGTAAAGAAAATGTAAAACTTCTAAACACCAATCAGAAGGAGTAAAAATTGAAACCAAACTTGCTAAAAATAGAAGCAATACCATTCTGCAAGAGAAAAAACTTAATTTACAACTGAGAATAGACTTCCCAAACTCATATTTAGAAGAAGCCTGTGGGCAAAAGTGAGCCAACACACAAAAAAGGAGGGAATGGCTCTGCCTGTGTTGAGCTGATTTTCCCTCTGGAAGTAGATTTGCCAGACTTTGTCTGTTTACCTTCCATTTTCTGTGAGCCATGTAACTCTGCAGCAACAACTGCGACTTCAGGCGAAGCTTGGACTTCCTGGCTTTGGCAGGTAGATTGTTTAACCACTCGTGCTTCAGACACTGCATTGCACTCATCCGGCAGCTGCGGGAGAGGAAATCTGCCATGTAAATCCAGCTACCCTCGTTGCCATTTTCTCAGTGCCCCGTGCTCCTCAATATTATTGATAAAGAAACTGCCTTAAATGAACCAACACAAGTGAGTGGAGATGCCTCCTGACATGCTGTTCATCCCAGTGCATAGGATCCTAATGACATCCTGCACTCTCCAGTATAAGGGGTGAGTGGTGTGAAAAGCTGCTCGTGGGTCTGCAGTGGGTTGATTAAGCTGTGGTTAACTACTGTATTTTGCCTTTTTAGGGTTTGGTTTTAGGTGTGGTTTTTTTTTTCTTTGAAGCAGCAGCTGTACAGGTTCATCAGTTTATGTATCATTTTATTATATGAATGCAGAACTTTGCTAAGAGAATCAGTGCATACAGAAAAATATTTGTGGTGTCATCTGTCTGTCCTGATAGTGCAGGCTTATTCTGTGCCTCATATTTAAAAAGCACAATTGTCTATTCACCCTAAACTTGGATCAAGCTAAGCATACATTATATCCTGACATTCAACAATGGGCCCAAATGTGAAGGCCGATCCAAAAAGTTTTGAGAACTATACGGTAATAGAGGAAAACTCAGGGGAGAGGTGTTGAGAAAAAAGTTTAATTTGCCTTTTTTCAAAACAAAAGCCTATGTCTAACTCCTGAGCTTTGTCTGAGCTGTCACTGAGAAGAGAACAAAAGACGACTCCTGCCTGCTTGCACCTAATTTCAGTAGTCAGGGGAGGTAGGTACAGATCTTGCACAAGGCCAGACCTGCTGTCCCAGCATGGCAAAGGTGCCTAGTCTGTAGGAGAGCGGAGGCTGTCCATACACCTTGTGAACAACCGGGCCAACTAATTGTTGCTCTTTGCATCTCACTGACAACACTCCTTTCTTGCATAGTCATTTCATTCACAGCTTCTAACCAGACTTTGCATAGTGCCCCTCTAGAGTTCCTGCTCCCATTGCACAGAAAAATGGAAGACTCCAAAGCAAAGTTTACAGTGTCACAGCAAATCATCACCACAGTCTGAGGAAAAAACCCTGTGTTGTCTCCTGCTGGCAATATGCTAAAGTTCAGTTTATTCTTAGCTTTTCATACGACTTATTGTTCAAAATGTAATTAGTACTAGAACTGATTTGTCTGATTTAGGTAATGATCTGGAATTTGTTAATATTCTAAGCACTCCTTTGAATTCCCCTTGAACACACAATCTGTTTTACTGTATGCATCATTTCGTGTTTTGATTAGTTTTGTATCACTACTCAGCAAGAGAAGGATTTCTCTACTCACTTACCCAACCCCATAGCCATGGTCTGACATCAATATCATCCTCATTCTCTGCTGTTGTTTCATACGTGCAATCACTTTTTATTTCAGTGGAGCCAAGACTGAGAAGCCACATGCAGAGTTAAGTCCCAAATGCTCCATAATATCTACCAAATGCATGTAAACCACTTTAGAAGAGAACAATGCACATTTTCACAGCTGCAGCTTCCATTTATCCTCCATGGCATTTGAGAGACATTTTTGCAATTTGTGTCAGGGCTTGTGAGAATCCAAAGTAACAATAGAAATAGCTTTTGCTGAGAGAAGGAATACTAAAGACAGATTCCTACACAGCAAATCTTTCCAGATTTCCTCTGTTCTGTCTGTATTGGTGCTATTGTGAAAAGCAACTTTCTTCAGTCAAGGTACGCAGATGTTTTCCTTTTAAATAGGGGCTTTTGAATCACTGAGGAACTGCCCAGCAAGCACAGATACAGCATACAAAAATGTCACATAGTAAGTTCTCATTGTTGGCTGCAATCCAAGCAGCTGGCTAAAAGGAACTTAGTGTCATTAGGTGCTACTGTCCTCACCATCAGACAAAGAGGTACCTTTTCTCCTTCACAAGTAGTCTGGAAATAAAGTCTTTAGCTTCCTCCGATAGCTGTTCAAATGCTTCCGCATCAAAGTCCCAGCTGCAATTGACTACATAATTCATTGTCTCTGCATCAGTTTCTCCCAGGAATGGGGACAGGCCACTAAGCCTTAAAAAAAAAAAAAAAAGAAAGAATGGGAGGGAGATGAGCAGTTATTATATGCAAGATGCATTTTTCCTTCTGTGAATCCTCTGCTTTATAATTGTTGTTAGCTTATGGAGAAGAAAGACTCTCAGCTATGGGGGGTTCCACGTCTCAATCCCTGCCAAGATAAGCCAACAGTTTGGAGCAATAAAGTCTTGTAATGTTAGTGTTACTCTCTGGCAGTTCACTCAGCTACATCAGGGAGCACTATTAATAGATCCCCAAAGAAATTAATTCAATGGGGATCTAGATACATACTTCAGTGCTTTCCCAGCTAGGAAAGCTAGGGGGACTCAAGAGCTTTCCTAAATCAAGGCCCATATCCATATTTGGCTTGAATTAAACAGAATTCTGAACAATAGCATACTTTTTTCAATTGGTCTCTAAGCCCAGATTTATTGCTTCAGTCATTTATTACTTCATTCAGTTGGGTTTTGTCTAACATACAAATTTAAACCAGAAATTTATCCAGTTCACAGAAAGCAACTGTGAAAGATTCTGGGACGCAAAGTCAGCTCATCAGAAGGCAGAGACTTTGGACAGACAAGCCGTCCATGGCCACCATCCAGATATCACAGAAAAGTTTTAGCCCTATTTGTGACATGACATCTGTGCAGATGCACACCAAGTCCAAGCTACTAAAATGAACAGATTGCAAATTTGAAAATCAATTCAAGTCCTCAAGAACGCAATCAAAATGAAAATTCTGACATGCTTTGGGCAAGTTTTCTGAGTAAAAAAAGACCTAACCCATTTTACCTTGCTAAATAAGGTGGTAAGGGAGAAGAACATTTACATATTTATCAAAAGGATTATTTGTTGTCTAGAGACTTTGTACGCACAGCAAGGTGCCTTTGCATTAAAGACTGGGTTTTTTAACAGAATGAATTAGGAGGAGTCACAGCCAGATGGGCTCAGTGGCTGCTGCATTCCTGCTCTGCAGATACCCTCCACTGGCATGCTCTTGCAGAGCCTTTGGTGCTATCACCACGACCCCTCGCAGGGTTACTCACAACATATACGTGATGACGCCTACGCTCCACATGTCTGTTGGGAAGGAAACAAAGTCATAGTTCACCACTTCAGGAGCCAAGAACTCTGGAGTTCCAAAATTTACCTTCAGTTTCTCACGAGGTTTGTACCTTTAGCGGAAAGAGAGAGACATCAGTGCTGAGAGCAGGCTGGGGAACACATCTCACGTTTGTAAAAATCAAGGCACGGCTTTTTGCCACGCGAGCATGGCACAGCAAGCATAGCAGACTCCTCAGGCAATCAGGACAGCATTAAGGTCTTTAAAGAATAAATGGTGAATTTTGCTGTGACTTCAGGTGAATATACCATCAGCTATCCCTTTGCCAGAGCAAAACCAGAAGGAAGGCCAAGGGCAATAAAACCTGCAAAGGCCTCCCCCACAGAGTGACAGCAGCTTTCCTCCCTGCCAGGCTCCACAGGACGCTTTCCAGCAGATGTTGTCCAACATAAAACAAATAAAGCAGCTTCCATTAAAACAGGTTTGGAGAACATTCGCTTAGTAGGATGTACCCACCTACAGCTCAGGGTAAAGGTCTGTATAATAGATATGAGCACAATATAACTGCTAAGGTGGGACTCTGGAGAGGATTATTTGGGCTTGGTAACAAGTTAAACAGTGATCCCATATAGCGAGAAAATGATTCTGTTCTATTGCTTAAAAGGGAAATGTTACAAAACTGAACCAGTAATAATTGTCACTGATGGCAGCTGGAGTTACATCTGTATACAGACAGAACAAACCATTAAAGCATTGCTTTTACATCTCTATTTCCTGGAACATCTTGTTTTCAAAACTGCTTTAGTAGAAGTTTGCATCTTTACCCTCCCAATTTAAAAAAAAACCAAAACAAAACACAAACCTCAATGTATCCATTTCTGTAAAACAAAACACAAACCTCAATGTATCCATTTCTGTTTTCATAAAATACTTCTAAAAGAAAAAAGTCCTTGGACAGATACTTACATACACACACAGGTACGAATATGCATGAATGTACCAGGTTTTGGCTTAAGAAAAGCCTCAAAGGGTTTAGAAACGAAATAGTATAATAGTAAGAACAGCAACATTTCTCTAACAGGAGTCATTCCTTTTTATTCCAGGGGAATTGACTCATGCTCTCACAGCTTTCCTTTAACAAACTCATATGAGCAAAGTAAAAGAATGGAGAAAAGTCCATATTTTTCTGAGGGTTTCCTGTTTGACATGGGATGGCTCAAACATGCCTTTTTTTTTTTTGCCCCCTTTTTTTTTTTCCCCCCTTCAATCAACTTATCTATGTAAAGAGTTTAGCAGATAATTTCTACAACTAGAACCTGCACAATAAAATCCAGCAGTCAAGAAGTCTCCGAGACCCTTCACGGAGTCCCTAGAGTAAAAGCTCTAAATGGGGAATCATTTTGAGATAATTAGAACAGCAGTATAGCTTTATCCAACAGAAATGTTATGTGAAAAAGTAATTAGATAATTAATGCACACAGCAGAAAACTCATGCCTGCAGCAGCATACTGCTTAGCTCAGTCACATAGCAGAATTACTTTAGAGCCACCAAAATGCATAAAAAAACCCACCCAGGAACTACCAAAAACACATCAGAGGTTTGTAGGTTTGTTTTGATTTTGTTTTTTAAAATAAATTCATAACTGAACTCTCTTACCTCCTTGCTAATCCAAAGTCAATAATTTTAATCTGGTTTCCTGTGTGATTTACACATAGTATGTTTTCAGGCTACAAAAAGAGAAGAGGGTATTTTGAGTTAAATGTACAACTGTTTGAGAGAGATCTAGCAAAAGAGTATAAAAATCTCAGATATTTTAATGAGAATTTTTAGTATAATACTTTTCCTTCTATTCCTGTCATGGGAGAGAAGGATTTGACTGGCATACTGAGTTAGTGAAAGGTTTGGTTTTGGACCTCCCATAAAGAAGTTTAACTTCTGTTCCCGTGTAACAATATTCCTATATTTCACCATAGATGACAAATAGATTTTGAAATGGAAAGGCCCCTGTGTAAAACGGTAGAGTCAGTCTGATGGTTGAGGCCTACCCACTGGATTTACTCCTTCAGTATAAAAGTAACTCCATAAAAAGCCACAAGAAACACGTCAAATGCATCCTTTGGTTTGCCCATGAAGGCAAAAATTTGTTTTTTCCAATGAGAATATTTTTTAAGGTGGGAATGGGGGGGATGATGATGTCCAAACTTACTACAACTGCAGAACTGTTGTATTGGGTTTGCGTAGCAAGGTTTTGGTAGCGGGGGGGCTACAGGGGTGGCTTCTGTGAGAAGCTGCTAGAAGCTTCCCCTATGTCCGATAGAGCCAATGCCAGCCGGCTCCAAGACGGACCCGCTGCTGGCCAAGGCCGAGCCCATCAGCGACGGTGGCAGCGCCTCTGGGATAACATGTTTAAGAAGGGGAAAAAAAACCCTGCACAACAAACAGCAACCGAAGAGAGGAGTGAGAATATGTGAGAGGAACAACTCTGCAGACACCCAGGTCAGTGAAGAAGGAGGGGGAGGAGGTGCTCCAGGCGCCAGAGCAGAGATTCCCCTGCAGCCTGTGGTGAAGACCATGGTGAGGCAGGCTGTCCCCCTGCAGCCCATGGAGGTCCACAGTGGAGCAGATATCCACCTGCAGCCCATGGAGAGAGGACCCCACACCGGAGCAGGTGGAGGCCCAAAGGAGGCTGTGACCCCGTGGGAAGCCCGCGCTGGAGCAGGCTCCTGGCAGGACCTGTGGCCCTGTGGAGAGAGGAGCCCAGGCTGGAGCAGGTTTGCTGGCAGGACTTGTGACCCTGTGGGGGACCCACGCTGGAGCAGTCTGTTCCTGAAGGACTGCGCCCTGTGGAAGGGACCCATGCTGGAGCAGTTCGTGAAGAACTGCAGCCCGTGGGAAGGACTCACATTGGAGAAGTTTGTGGAGGACTGTCTCCCGTGAGAAGGACCCCACGCTGGAGCAGGGGAAGAGTGTGAGGAGTCCTCCCCCTGAGGAGGAAGGAGTGGCAGAAACGACATGTGATGAACTGACCGCAACCCCCATTCCCCGTCCCCCTGTGCCGCTGGCGGGGGGAGGAGGTAGAGAAAATTGTGAGTAAACTTAAGCCCAGGAAAGGGAGGGGTGGGGGGAAGGTGTTTTTAAGATTTGGTTTTGTTTCTCATTACCCTACTCTGATTTGATTGGTAATAAATTAAACTAATTTCCCCAAGTCAAGTCTGTTCTACCTGTGATGGTAATTGCTGAGTGATCTGTCCCTGCCCTTATCTCAACCCATGAGCCTTTCGTTATATTCTCTCTCACCTGTCCAGCTTAGGAGGAGAGCGACAGAGCAGCTCTGGTGGGCACCTGGCCAGGGTCAACCCACCACAACTGTCTACAGGCCAACCAGGTCTAGTATCATTTGTGTAAGGTGTATAAACAAGCAGAAAAAAGAAAAAATCAGTTGGTATTTCTGTTCAAAAAGATCAGTTATTAAGGGACCATTAGGAAAACATTGTCATTTTACTCAGTTCAGTTCCAGGCAGTAAAAAGCACAAACAATAGGAAGACGACTGAATAGGTATTTGAACACTGGTACAAGGGGGTAGTGGGAAGTGGAGGGAAGACTGCAGGCATTTCTAGCCAAAGAGGTTTTGGGGTGTGGTTTTTTCATTGATGACAAAAGGGCATTGTTTAATTCCACACAGAATGAAAAGCTTCTGATTTAAGAGAGGCAAAAGCACAGAATCCTGTTCATTTCACTATTCTAAGCAAGCTACCAAATAGACATTGAAAAAAAAAAAAGTAATGAATCTCTAGAGCTCCATTCATTGTGGCTATTGAATTAAGCAAGTCTATTCCTTTATGACGTAAGTCCATGAAATGAGAAATGACTCTTGTAATTAGAGACACTGTGGTGATCCAAACCATAGCATCGCTAAAGAGTAGAGAGTATGAACTACTGACCTTCAGATCTAAATGGAGAATATAATGCTGGTGCAAGTAGTGAACTCCTTCACAAATCTGTTTGGTAAATAGGATTGCATCCAACTCAGTTAGATTGTAGTTTTCATCTGTGATCCGGTCAAATAATTCACCACCATCAAGACTAAAATTTTGACATAGAAAAGTGTTAAAAACCCGAAAATTCCTCATTAACTCAATTTATTTCCAAGTTGGGAACACATCCAATATAAAGTGTATCAGTAGTCTCAATGACTTCAGGAGACATTTTTGAGTGTGAAATTAAGTATCAATCTAAATTAAACAATGGAAAAGTTGTCGCTAACATTTGGGGGAGGGATATATATGTCAAACCCAAACCCACACGATCTGGTGATCTGATGGGGACCTGGAGAACCTACAGGGAGTACCACAGCATCTATTATTCGCTCATCTTATTAGTCTAGAGAAAATAAGTCTTCAACCTATAAAATTTACTAAATGAAACTTCTCAAACTGAAAGCTATTTTACATGAGCTGACAATTGAACTTAACTCTGCACAAAAATTAAGAGAAAATTACATCAGACATATAGTTCTGACAAGGTTCTGCAAGGTAAAAACTTCAGGTATTAATTTCAATATATACATTTTAAATGTCTTATCATATTTATATTTGCTATTTCATTCTGTATTCTTTTTTCCTTCATGTCATTAACAATTAGTTCTGTAGCAGAAACTCAGTTCTGAAGTTTTATAACCTGAAATTTTTGTAAAGCAATATGCCACTACACAGAAAAGGCAGCAGGTATACATCATGAAATCTCCTTTTTGTGAATTCCACATTTGATATAGATCAAAATTCTTATTTAGCTTCAAATGGAGAGGCATTTTTACTAATCTTAAAATTATTCAAAGGAGGCAGACCATGCATATAATTAATCACCTTCCTACCTTCTCCATGTCTTTTCTAATTCTACTTAAAACACCTCACCTTCACTCTCTCCCTAATATGAGATTTTATTTACCCACAACACTTATGTAATTTGGTAGCTAGGGACAATGTTGGGGCCTGTAAGTTAAACTTAAATGAAAAATGAACCATAGTGAAGTTCCATTCATTACCAATCTTGTAATTTGGTTCATACTCTTGAAGATAGCTGCCTTTCTTATCATTTGTTTAAACTGTAATCTTGTCAAATATATACTTTTTAACCTGAAGAAATTACCTTTAAAACATATATTTTTTCCTTCTGAAAGTAAAATCAATTCTCTCTTAGGCTGGGAAACCACTCAAGTCTTCTTCACATCTCAAAATTATCATTCCCTATTTCCTTTAGTGACCTGAGAAAACCCAAACATCTGACAACTCCTGAGATCATTTAAACTTACTATTCCATGATCAAAGTGATATTATTTTTGGCTTCAAAAGCATCATAAAGCTGGATCAGATTCACATGATTTAATTGGTTCATGACGTTAATTTCATTTTTTACTTCCTCCTGAAAAAATAACAAATTAACAAAAAATGAGCAAAATATGCTCCTTAAATTCCAATATATTCCAATACAATTATTTGTAAAACCCAGTAACAGCTATACCACAGGTCTCATGTGGGCAGAAGGTTTAATCACAAACACAGGAGGTGACAAACAGTCATATAAAGTCCAAGCTGCTACTTACTAAGACAGGTTTTATAGTATTTGATACTACCCAATGACAAGTTGCCTCTTACGGGCTGATTCAGGGAAGTGGTGTTAAGGTGCTTGCAATAAGGCCAGGTTTAGAGCATGCTCGCTTGGGTTCGCAGCAACATAGTTACCCTCTCTTTTGCTCCTTTCACTTTTATGATTTTGGCTGCCAGGTTGAGACCAGTTGATATTTCCGTGCACTTGTGAACTTGCCCAAAACGCCCCCTGTTGATACCAAGGAAAAGATGGGAAACCGGCTTAACACAGCTCACCGCAGAAACTTTTCATACAACTATTCTTATCGTTGATTAAAAATAGCACAGTACAAAGTGAACAGAATCAGGTGGCCAGCAGCATGAATCTCCCCTTTCTCTCAGCTTACGAAGGATTAGTTTTATCTTTCCAGCCAGTTGTTCAATGCTTACATTAAAATATTATGCCCCCTTCGTATTACTACATTTCACTGCGGTATGACGACCTGATGATATTCTTTTTCGGTTCTGTAACTGTACCCGCTTGCTGTCCTTCAGTGATGCGTTAGTGGGTATATTAACAAGGATATTTCTGTCCTGATCTCATAACTTTTTAAATGACTATAAGACCAGTAACTGTAGCCACTCCACAGACTGCATTTCTTGCGTGTTGTAAATTCTCCTCCATGTCACCCAGATACGTTAATGCCCCTTGGGATGATTTCTAAACACCATCTTCTCTGCTATTGCATCATATTGCTTATACTTATTAAGCCATATTTGTACTTGGATCAACGTGTAAATCAAACCTTCTTGTCAGATAAGTAAGGATACAAGAATACAAAGGCAGAAGCAGCTGCAGACTTCCTATGAGTGAAAACTAAATATAAGGTCAAAATAATTATAACTTCTCCCTTAGTTTTCTTTAACAAGCAGTTCAGCACAGAAAAAAGATTTTGGAAGCTGCCTGACCTAACGGGCTTTGCTGACTTCAAATGCTCTGAATCTGTCTGCCTGAAGGGTACAGGTTTTTCTCATGACACCAGCTGTGGCCAGGATTATTATAACAAATGCAAAAACCAGTCATCCAAGATCATAGTCAGGCATCTGAAAATGGAACTGGGGCAGAAACCAGTCATCTAAGGGACAACCCTCCCACACACTCCAAAATCAACAGAAGGTTGATAGAAGGAAGCCATCAACTATGATAGCCCAAAAGGTCCCAAGGATGAACCTGCTCACTCTGGCTGCAGTGAGCTTGTACGCACCTCACCCACGCACACCTCCGGGCCCTCTGAAGAAGACAGCTCTAGCTCTCCAGCTAACTGCATTTCTCCATGCCTTAGCTACCAATAGCAGTACAGCATTAGGGACAGGGATACTTACCCTCCTAGTACTTCATGACGACACACCGAGTAGCACGTTGTCACCTCTGTTTGCTTGACACTCACTATGCGATGTTCGAAAGGAGCCGGAGGAGAAGGGCTGTCATCTAAAGAGGAGACAAGCTGGTCATTGAGATGTTTCTGCACACATCACTGCACTCGGTTTCACCTCCCTCACGCCAATTATTTCAATCCACAGGACATGCACATCACCTTGTTGTGTTTCCTAAGTGTAATAAGAAGTCTCAACTGCCTTCCATGCTCCCAGTATCTACAGCTCCACAAGACCACACTCTGGTGCTCCCCCCACCTTCGGCATCGCTGTTCCTGAAAGGATGAACCCAGTTTCTCAGACAGGCATTGCTGATGCAGCCCTCAGTGCTTCTGTGGCTGTGGGGCTCTAAGGGAGAAACACTGGGGGCCAACACAAACACCCGGACAAGCCAGCCTCCGACTGCTGCCGATAAGCTGCTAATGCAAACATTCAAAACAGAACTTTATACTGAAGTGCACTGCCCTCTCTCCCATCTTTTCTCTTTGCTTCATGTTCCTCTACCACGCCATCATTTTTTCTTCTACTGGAATTCAGACAAGCACTGAAGTATCTGGATAACATTAAGCATGCGATTCCTTCGCTACTTTTACAGTGGCCTGCAAGGAAAATAACCATTGCATTTGCAGCTAGCCATAAGAAGGGAGGTGCTGAAAATATCCAAAATCTCTCTGTTACTTCAAGTGAGGGACTTTTACAGCTAACATCCTTTTACAGATGAGGAATAAAGGCCCAGAACTGAGAATAGGATCCCACCTGCTGAATCTCAACCCTGTTTTTTTAACACAGTAAACCCATTGGACACCTTTAGAAGATCAACATCTTAGTTTATGCATTAACAGAAGAGGTTACCTGAAAAAAAAATCTGGAAGTTTGAAAAAATTACACTTCATCTTCTTTTAATCGTTATATGGCAGCTGGAAAGACCAGCACAAATACGCAGCACTAATAAGCAATGACAGTTATTGGTAAAATCAGGAAGTTTCTCCTAGCAGCAAGACTTTTGCAGACAATGTCCAAGTTAAAGCTGCAAACATTAACATTACAACTAAGTTTAATCAGTTTGTGGTAAGCTAAATCAGTTAACCATGATACACTTAATGTCCAAGTTTTTCTAGGGTAAAGCTTCCATAAATCCACTTTTGGTGTCCCCCATTCAAAGCAATTTTACAATTAATCTCCAGATATCTTGGGCTGCAATTTAATATGTATTCAACTCATCTCCACCCACTGCTGAGAAAGCCAGATCAGTCAGGACATCTACCCATGTATGTACATTCTGGGGCATACACATATTTACGCTGCCAGGAGAGAGTACTCCCTGAAACAATGCAATCGAGTGTTCACAGAGTAACCGAGAAGAGATCTATGGTCAATAACACAACAAAGACCACAGCAAGATACTCCTCCTGCAATATTTTGCTGCTCTCTGGATTTCTAATCCATAGTTGCTAAAGCATACCTGGTTTGCATTCTCTATCTTAAGGAATAAATGCTTAATCTAGAGAAAATGGATTTTTTCAAAATTACTCATACTTCTGATCACAGATATATTTCACCCAATTTTATTTTAAAGGAACTTTTTTCCCCAAAACAGACTTTAAAAGGAAAATTACTATTAAAAGAATTTGTACAAATGTTAATTCACTTGTTATTTACATAGTCAAAGATACCCATGGCAAAATGCTCTTGAACTTTAAGACACAGGTAGTCTACTGAGCACTGCTCCACGTAAAAGTTTGAGAGTAACTGCGAGCAACTTACCAACGATCATTTCATCCTGTGTGGGAAGCTCTTTGCTAGCTTCCAATGACTTCGTCTTCTCTGCTGCCATTCCTGTACGCTGACAAGCATCATTTTCACTTCCCCCTGAAGATGCAGACTCAGATTCTCTCCTCTCAGAGTTGGTATCTGTCAGGGATTCTTCTGCTTTTGCTGTTACTTGATGGATTTTCACTTCTACCCCCACACCTTTTGTAGGCTCCTTTGCAGACGTATTCTGTGAGGTTATGGGCTTGCATTTTAATTCTGATTTCTCTTCAGCCTTTTTACCTGGTTTGGGCTTGCTCAGTAATGGCTGTTGCTTCCCTGTTTGAGGTGCAAGTTCATTTTGCTTATTGTCCCCTTTCACTTCTTGATTTGTCTCAGTGCTGATGTTTTTAGGACTCTGTTGAAGTTTTAATTTGTCAGCCAGCTGTTTGACTCCTTCCACTTCTGCTGGTGTGGAGAAGGGGGATTTTACTTTGGGACTTTTACCTCTGTGATCATTTAAGTTTCCTTCCTTGGTCATCTCAATCTTTTCTTTCATTTCAGTCATATGTACATTGATGGATATCCTGCAGAGCAAACAGTTGACATTTTATGCAGATGACTAGTCTTGCTTTTGTAAATTTGTGGGGGAGGAAAAATCTATAAGCTTCCGAAACCACAGATTTCTACAGTATCAAAGAAATCTAACCGTACCAATCCTCTTAGGAAATACAACACTAAGGGAAGAGCACCAAAAAGCACGCTGATGCTTTTTCTGTGTCCTCATCTGTGTATATGCCTGCCTTTTGCTGAACACAAAGTGTCTCACACTGCAAAGTGTTAATCCCACACTTGAAAGCTTACGCACTTTTTGCAACTATTACAGTTGGTCTAATAAAATATCACTCATCTGGGCAGAGAGGGGGTAGTGATTGCCTTCACAAATTACAGGCTGATTATCTAAATGGCTGACTGCTCAAATGGCTCTACAAATCCAAAGGTTTGCATCCATCCCAGTCCTCTTCCAGCTGGCTGACTTGCACACTCAAACATCTGTGTTTGTGTCTTCTGATGGGATAGCATTCTTTCCACAGCTTTCTGTTAAAAAAAATGTAACTTTCATAAACTCTCTCACACCACCAATACTATTTTCCTCAGCATTCTAGCTACTAGAAAAGTTTAATAATTTTTTTTTTCCTCTTGTGTTGCCTAAAAAGAATATGGGTAAAAACCAATTCTCTATGCTCCTAAAATCCAAAGACATTTGTGTGATAATTTTTGAGTAAACTGTTACTGCTCCAACTGTCACGAGCACATAGTCTGATTTCAGTGAGGCTGAATTGAAACTGGTGAAGTTGTAAAGTAGATTTTATACAACAGCAAGTAAAGAAAATTTCCGATGTCTAGGAGAGTATATACCTCATTTTCACAAAAGTTATTGCCTCTTTCAGTGGAGCAACCTTATTACAAAAGACGTTATAAAAGAAAATGTTTCTGCTTTTGCCTAAGAGTCTGAAGTTTCTCATTTTCAGCACCTTTAATACCCTTCCGTTGTGCTATGAATCTAAGCTGCACCAGAGTGAGCTATCAGAGCAGCTGAACGCAGCTCTGAGCAAACACTTCCACTACTATCTAGACAAGCCTGAACTCGGCAGGACTCTTGGGCATTTCTCCAAGCAGGGGAACACAATGTTCTTTTGACACTTCTGCGTGGGCTTACAGACTTCATTAAAAGTTGCGTTCATTTTAGAGAGGCATTTACCACCCTCATGTGACTTCACACACAAGAGCATAATAGGTACCCTATGCAGGAAGGCTGCAGCTTCCCCTGGGGTTTACTCTAGGTTCTGCCTTCCAGTTATCCGTCGGCCTCCCTCCTCCCCAAACCAGTCTTTGGGGCTCAGACACCCCCCTGTCCAAACCAATCAGCTGCTTCAGAAGCTGCTGCCTATCTCCAAGTTCACCGCCTGGCACATCATGATCAACCAGCACTGACTTCCAAGGGGTAACAGCAACTGTTCCTCCACTGCTTCACAAACACCTTGAGTCATCCTCAAAGTACAGTACAGGCAGAGCCTCCAAGGCAGCGCTCCGGCAGGCAGCTGGGACGAACCCACTCCAGCTGCTGAAGCGCAGTGCTTACGGCTCAGAGCCTAAAACCCGCAGGGGAAGTACAGGGAGGTCCCTCTGGTTTTAGTGTTATTACAGCAACCAGTTTGGAGGTAACAATGTCTATAAACTGTACACAAAGTTGTTCCTGAATGTTTGAAAAGAGGCCACAGTAGTGAAAGCTTCTACTTTGTCCTGCCACATCCCTACACTCAGCCTCTTAGGAGAAAAATATCCCAGTGTGCCAGTCTTCGCAATGAGCCCTTTCCCTCATGAAGCCTATGTGCTGACATCAGGACAACTTTCATTCATTTTGGTAATTTATTCTTCATTCACTTTTTTTTTTTTTAAGAGAGTCCTGTAATCCCAGTAGACACTTACCCATTGCACAGGAAGATTTACGTGTCCACCCTATATTCACAAGTACCGCTACAAATTCAAAGCTTTCAAATTAAAGTACACATACACAATAGTGGTGTCATGTTCTTGTCTGGGTTTCAGACATCAATTTGTACACAGGAACAATGGGGAAATCCCCCCCACATATATATGTATGTGTATGTATGTGTGAATGTGTCTATCACCTATACATACACACACATAAACACACAACTTCATATCCACCAGCCCAGACAGAGAAGGCATGGCAGTTAGAATTTGCCACAGACTTTCCATCTGTTGGCATTTGGTTGGTAGGGGGTTTTTGGTTGTGGGTTTCTGTTGTTTTTTGTTGGGTGGGTTGTTTTTTTTTTTTTAGTTTAAATAAATGGAATTAAAATCAAATCCTAAATAAATAATTCAAAAGGAAATGGATTATGAAAGACATATTACAAAACACCTATATGAGGAAAAGATTAGGCTCATAGAGATTAATAAATGAACAATCTGGTCATATCTTTAGGTGACCAAGGCGTAAAAAAAAAAAACCCAGAAAAGCACTGAGAACAGCAAATGAAACAAGTTGTTCGGTTTTGTCATATACTAGTAAATACCTCAAATTCTTTTCACCCCCATGGTTATAGAAACAGAGGAGTAGGAAAGGAGTGGTTTATAAAATGTCCAACTACTTGAGCTATACTAGGGTGGTCACCTTTCTCTAATACACAGGAGCCCCGATCATATAAAAAAATCTCCCATACATCTAGCCCTCTGACTCCTTGGCTTCATAGAAATTTACACAGGGCCCTTGCTGCTTTGATTTTTTTGCCTTAACCATTTGTAAGGTCTCACCACTCCTGTTCTAGCATGGCTGGTTTTCCCCTGGCTCATGCCTCAGCAGGAGCTGCCTCCTTTCGTGACCTGGCTTTCCTTTTTTCCTTCTAACACATGAAATGGTTTCAGATCACACAGAAAGCTACCAACAAGGCCATTACCTGGTATGTGTCACTTCACACCCTGTGTCAGATATAGCCCGGGATGTGGAGGGCACAGCTTCCTGGGATGCCGCACTTGACAATGGAGGTTTGTTTTCATTCTCTCTGAGTTTCTGATGAACAAGCTGCCTGTGGCACTCATCTAGGCGTGGGGCTCTGTCCATATCATGTACTTTAGCAGGAACATTTTGGTTGCCTACATGATCTTGATTTACAAAGGGAAGACCGTTGTGTTGATTCAAAGCTTTGACACCAACGTCCTTTTGCTGTTGACAACTCTTAGAGCTGTGTGTTTTGCCAGCACCTTCTACTACTTGCTGCTGCGCTGTCCTCTCTTTGACTTGGGATTTGGAGTCAGCTTTGTGAGCTACAGCACCAGAAGTGTTCACCTTCACACATGCTCCCTTGCTTTCATCCAGCTTTTTCCCACTTTTTGTCTCTGAATAAAATAAGCCATTAATACACTATCCTTGACAAAAGTGACAGCAAAACAGAGAGGGAGTAAAGTAACCCACCATTCAAAATAACCTACGCAGTTACGTACATCTGAAAAGGTAGCAAGAAACCCCCCCACAGGTTTAAAATCCTTACACCAGCAGGCTTGAGACAGCCATTATTAATGCTCATGGCTTAATCAGAGGTTCAACTGCTCTGCTGGCTTTCCAGCAGTGTTACAGATTGAACTTGGATTTCCATAAAGCAAACAAAAACTGCAAGGTTTACGCTCACTGCATCTAAAATTTGAAATCACTCAGCAGGCAAATATAATGAGTAGTTTGGGCACTGCAGACCCATCCAGGACCCTCCTGAACCTGATACACCCTCTACCTGAGGGTGCAGAGGGGCAGAGATGCACTGAGCAAGACTCCAAGGGACAGTGGGGCTTGAGACAGTGCCTCTTGCATTTTCCACAAAAGGACAAGAAGGTTCTTCAGCATCTTCTCATGACGATGGTTATGAATATTAACAGTGGAAATTTCTAGGGTAACTTCTTTCAGGATTCAGCATGCACAGGTCACTGGCAATCAAGGTTAGTTCACAACCCTGTGTAGCTTTTGAGTCCGAATCGTGACCATCTGCTTTATTTTTGTCACTTCCTAAATGACAAAGCTAAAAAGGGGATGGCTCATAATTTAAAGGATTCACTGACAATCTATGAAGACAACAGCATGACAGGGCCTGCTCAACATCACATTCACCCCTGTTGCAACTCCACAGGCATTAATAATGGATGCAACAGGGCAATGCCCCGACAGATGCATCCCAAATAGGAATCTAGCCCTGACATGGCAATGAAATTTGCAGATCAAAAAGAGATATTCCCAATGTCAACATGTCCCTTTTTCAGAGAGGGGGAGGAGGGAGGGCTTGTTCAGATGTGTTAAGGGAAAATAATTTATTAGGTTTGCTATTGCCACTACCTTCATGGTATCTCCAAACAAGTGCTGCTCTCTTAATTCAGCTCATTAATTCTAAAGCAAAAAACTGTGCAGCCAAACAAAGGTGCTGCTTTCATTTTCTTGATCTTCTGGCGTTCTGTGGGGCTTGATCCGGGGGACAGATCATCTTGCGGAGGAGGTGAGAACAACTCTATTTTCCCAGTACGGGTGGACAAAATTACTCAGTTACATTTGAGTAATTCAGGTAGTGGGAAATAGCAGGCTATTAATTTCCAGTTTGTCTGCTGCACATTCTAGAGTCAAAGCTTGTAGCATGCCTGGAGTGATACATACCTTCCAGAGGCTTCTTGCTTTCAGTTTGGGTTCCTGTGTTACTAAGCACATGCTTAGGTTTTGCACCACTCTCCTCGGGCTTATCTTTGGCCTAAAAATGACAGGGGAACACAAAAATAACAGTTATGGCCAAGAGTGTTTATTTCCCACTAGGTTCCTCCAACTATGTAGGTATTCAGACTCTGTAAAATGGACACTAACACCTTTGATCTTCTGAATTTTTAGCTACTGCTGTGTTTACTCCCTTATTCCAATCTCTCCCTGCTTTTGCAGACAGGCATACTTCTAAAACAAGATGACACAGAATAATACATTAGCTCACTGCTTTCCAAAATTTTGACTGTCAGATTTTGCCTCCTGTCATCTTTACTCACATTGATTAAAAACCATGACACGTGAAACATAAGAGAGATATTAGAAAAAGAAATTATACTGTATTTCTGTTGCTTTTGGGCTGGTGACTGAGAGATAAGCAATGTCTCTGAAGATACTGTTAATATATTTGTCTCAAGGCATCTAAATATTCATGATTAGAGCTATGATAGAGGTGATACCAAAAAAAGAGCCTCTAGCTTAACATCACATGTGTCACCTTCGCATGGTTAACAACATATTTATCTTCTTTTTGAAGCAGATTTTTATTTTTAAGCAAATTTCTTCCCCCAATTAAGAAAAGCACAGAGGAGGGATATTTTGTAATAGCACCACTAAACACAGCAATACATTTGAAATAAAATTAAAACTAAATAACTAATATTTAGCAAAAAGCATTACACAAATAGGAAAAGGCATAACATATTTCTTGGTTGGCATATAGTTAAAATCTAGCGATGAGCGGCATCCTATCCTTATTTGTACAAGCTAATAAGCAACATCTAAAATATTTCTGCAGATAACTGATTACAAGACTCCTGCAAATCAGCCCCTTCATCTGTTAGTAAAAGCAGTTAAGGATTTCATGCTCCAACCATACAGATTCCACAACAGAGCCCCCCCACCTCCCCCTTTCCAAAAACCAAAACACCCAGAGAGTAAAAGTAGTAAAATATCACTACCATTTTCATAACAGCTCTAAGCAAACTTGCAACAATGACCAGGGGGAACATTATTCTTGCAAAATCCTATGTGCAAAGAGAGCCTTGGATAAGTGACAGTTTAATGCTGGTGGGTTTTTCCGTCTGTTTGTTTTTTAAGTAAGAAGTTAGAGGTTTGGATCCTATGAAGCTCAATTCATAGTCTTTTCTTAATTTGACTCCAACCCTGCAAAACTTCTTCCATAAGCATTCCCATGGCATCCCTGGAATGCCGTCATACCATCAACAAACAGCTTCACCCAGAAATGAAAACATGACCTCCCCACTCCCATCCTCATACTGAGTAACCTTGCACTAAGCCAGCTCCATGATAAGCAGCATGCTGTTACAAAACAGCAAAGGCTGGAAAACAGAAACAAGCAGGTAGCAAATTCCTTTTGTGTGCAACCTCCGTGCAACTGTGGAGCTCTTTGGACGTGTCTATATTGCTATCACAAAACAGGCTGCAAAAACTAGACCAAAGGTAGCACATGGCTCAGCACAAGCTAATCTGTTTTTAAATTCACCCATGCTTTGCTCCACGTTACCCCAGCTAGGTCACGTACATACGCTACCTCACTAATTCAAGCCTAGATCACTCAGCAGCCTGTGATCAAAGTATAGACATATCTTAAGGTCTTATAACTGACCTCAGGCTCCAATTTCAAAAACTCTTCATGAACAGAAACAAAAAAAGGAGAACAATGGTGGTCATATTGCAAAACTGGAGTAAGCCATAAAACTCTCCGCTTGCCCAATACACATTGCCTGTTCTCCAAGTGAGGCAGTGGTTAGAGCCTGGGCACAGACCTCCACACCATCCTAGTCCATCAGGTCACCAATAGCAGGTCATTTCACCTCTAAGTCTCTATCTGGCTATCCATAAAACTTGGGTGAAGTTCTGACCTCCTTCAATCTCCTCTTTTGCAAACACCGATGAGGAGGCAGTGCATAGTGGCTAGTTGACGACTAATCCCGACAGTATGCTAGAATTCCACGTGAAACATTCCTCCAGTATTCCTCACATCACCTCCCTTTATTTACATCCCTCCTTATTGCTCTTTTCACTTAGAAACTGACAATCTGGAAACAAAATTAGTTTATTATCATCTTTATACTCATCTTCACCTGGCCATTGACATACTGTGCACTGTCAGTTCAGTTCAAGGTGTAAATCCTGCAAAGGACTGTATCTGTCTGCAGGCATTTTGCAGCGACTGCAGGCAGGAACTTGTAACAATGCAGCTTTAACCAAAACATATCAAACTTCAATTTCTCCAAAAATCTGTAGAACTGAAATTGGAACTGCAAGCAAGTACAAGCTTCATCTTTATCCAGAATTAAGATTGACACCTAATGTATGATTTATTGTTCTCAACACTAATGGAAACTCTTTATAAATTGCTTGGTCTCCTAACAGTCTAGCTCACTTGTCAGCCTCTGGCACTTAAAAAGGGAGACCAGGAAAGCACTCAAAGCCTGAAAAGGTATGCTAGCATCTAGCATTGCCCTGTTCTTGTAAAAGTTTAGGTGTACCTTCCATCATAACATTTTACAGTTTGGTGAAAAATATTTGAATTAAGATACAAATGGACATTTGCATTTGAGCTAAGTTCTCCTTACTGTAGTCACACCTCTACATACAAGGAGATTCTTGGAATGAACAAACCTATTCCAACTCTTGCAGTTTTCCCCCCCTTCTTCCCCACTGTGGGATACAAGCCATAGTGAAAACTGAAAACTCCCATTAGCTAAAACTAATTCCAGATGCCTGTAACTTTTAAAAACAAGGTTAATAGAGTCCAAAACACCACATCAACTACATACTGGTCTTGCCTGTTCCTCCCTCGCTGTCCTCAATAATTAAGAAATGCTTAGGAATTGATGTCTAGGAACTTGCAAACACAAGAACTATTTGATTTGAGGAGCGAACAATGCCGATGGAGTTGATAAAGTCACAGTTTCATCATAAAGATGTAACTAAAGACAACTTAGATGTCTAAGGACATATAAATCTGCTCAATAATATGACCATGAGACAGCACAGGTTTTAGTAACTGGCATTGTGTTCAGAATTCATGATCAATCAAGAAAATAGAAGCTTCTTCCAAAAAAAAAAAAAAATGCTTCCAGTATGTTACTCATACTTTTCACTGGGGCCTCAATTCAGTCACTAATTTGAATGGCATTGCTGATCTTCGAGCACTGGTAGTAGCTGAATTTTCCTTCACAGTAGCAATCTGCTCCTCATACTTGTTACAGGATTGCCTGGCGCACTTTGGGAACCTCAGACATAAGACTGCAACGCGTGTTTTGTGCCTTGGTCTCTGCCTTAAGAGCCTTGCAATTCAAAGGTCACAGCAGTAACCTGTAACAGCAATACTGAAAGGAAAACCTGAATTATACGTTATGCAAGAAATCGGCACGAGAGCCTAATGCCCTGCTATGTCATAAAGAAAAACATGAAGAATAGTAAAACAAAACCAACCTCAACAAGGATTTCCAGCAGACTCCCCTTCTTCCAGGGCACAATGCCTTTGAGAATAAAATCCACTACTTTAGAATTTTTTAATACTTCTCCCACAAATGTAATAACTTTATCCAGTGTATCAACCCTTTTCTCTATCTTTGTCAGCCTCTCCTTATGCTTCGAGGCATCTAGCTGGGCAGCTTTCATCAATTTCAACACTTCTGAGCACATGCTCTGGATATCAGTCTGGTGAGTACTGTCCGATACCTTCAGGCCTTTTTTCATTGCATCTGTCTCATCAGGAGCTGCTCGGGATACTGTTAGCTTGTTAATGCCTTTTTCTACATCATCAATGCCTTTGTTAACTCGCTGCAGTTTGCCTGTCAGATCTTCTTGGAAATGCAACAGTTTGTCCATCTTTTCATTCAAGAGATTCAGTTTTTTGTCCATCATACTTAAATTGTTCACTTTTGTAGGCTGTAACTTTGTCAGGGCATTTCCCTCTGCAAGGTCCAAGCTACCCGCAGACATTCTGTCCAGACAGCAGGATATCAGATAGATTAGGCTGGCTTTTCATTAATCATAAATTAGGAAATGAGGGTCTGAAAGTTCATCTTCTTTAGCTATTCCTATACCAGACAACCTCACTTATTGGAGTCGCTAGAGCGTATCATGAGATAGGTACTGCACAAAAGATTTATTTCTGTGTTATCTATTTCTTACTGCGTGCTTTCAATGATGGAGGTAATTTGGCACCAGACTATATTTTCTTGGGCCTCCCTGACGTCACAAAACTATTTAAAATTCTTTCTTGAGTGGCTGTTGATAGGCAAGCATCTTAACAATTGCCAATGCCTGAGCAGACCTCTGAAGGGAGAAGGATTGTTTTTATGATCAGTTTTAGTTCTGTAATAATGGAAAGAACTTGCTAGAGCATTTCTCTTCATTAAATAGGAAAAACATAAAAGTAAATTTGGTGGCCTTGTGCTAAGGCTTGGAAGAATTCAGCTTTGTAGCACGGATGCAGAGCACCCAGCACAGACACAGGGTGTGCTCTTTAGGTTGGCTGGCACTTGAATTTAAAAATAGAGTACAATGACAAGGATCTGAAATACGTATCTAGCACCAGCATGTCTTTGTCAACTGAAACTTCTAAAATTAAATCTTTCTCCCAGGCTATGAAAGTGAACCAAGTAAAAAAAAATTCTTCATGAAGGCACAGCAGAATTAGTTCAACTATTAGCAACAAAATTATTAAATCTTAAATCTTATTTAAAGGATTTGTTACTGACTTGCTTTCACTTCTGAATCACAGTGTGTCTACTACAAAAATTACAGTCAGTCACTAGAGAACAGAAAGACAGTCACTTTATACTTGCACAGCCCCCACTGCCACAGTTCTGAATGCTTTAGGAACATTAATGAATGTATCCTTACAATACAACACAGAATGAAAGTCAGTTGTCTTCCACAGAGGATGAACTGCAGCACCAAGAGATAAAGCAGTTTGTCCCATGCCAGACATGGCATTGTGTCAAATGACTGCATCTAGTTCTCCCAGGTCCCTTTTCACTGCTGTATGTATGTAGAGCACCTGGGAGAACGCAGTGGGGAAATTCTGCTGCCACAGGAGTCCTGGTGTGACAGGACAATGGAACCACATCGGAGGCATGGGCTTTGGGATACTGAGCATCCCTTTGCCTCCAATCCCTTCCTCATCTTTTGGAAGGGGCATATGGAAAACAAAGTGTAATTCTTAAAGTGAATTTCCTGTATGAGATAGGACGTTCTAGAAATTAAAATCCTTCCTCTACACACTGCAGAGTAGTAGCAGCATTAAAATTACCCTCTCGAGAAGATGTTAAGTCCTTGCCACTTCTGTAAGACAAGGTTTTTTACCTTTACAATAGAAAAAACATTTCGTTACGTCTACCAAGGCCACCAAATAATTACAGCCAACCTGGTGGTTCTGTGACATTTAGAGGCCAATAACTGGCTTTACAAAAGATACCAAAAGCTTTAAGACTTGGACTGTTCCTCACCTTCAAGGGAGAGTTTGAATACCAAGCAATGACTTTAGAAGAAAACTTGGCTTGTGAAGACTGATGGGAATCGGCACTTCATGCCATGTCACTTCTCCTGATCAAAAAAGTATTTTAAAGTCACTGGTATTTTCACAGTGGTCTGGGATAGTATGGCATAAGTCTTACAGTATCTCATATAATCTTATTTCAATAATCAAGCATACAATGCAGTAAAATATACAGCTCTATCTTGAAAGTATAGGACATTGGCAATAAAAGCCTTGCAACTCTACTACTGCATTTAAAGAAGCAGAGTTTTCAGCCAAATGCCTTTAAGCAATTAATTCTTTCAAGCCTACACACATGCTTGATGACAAATAATCAAAACAGCCAACAGTTTTACTAAATCAAGAGTACCAGCTGAATGTTGTCCTCTTAGGGACAGAAAGAAAAAGGTAGAGTCATTAGATTGTTATCTTTAAAGTCAGACAACTTGCAGCAAATATTTCAATAAGGAAACCTAGCCACAGAAAGTCATCTGCAGTTGCATACTTAGAACTTAAAGTTGCCACCACCAGTGTGCTATTACAGGCACAGCATGCAGTCGTGAAACAATGCAAGTACAATAAAAGTGCACAACTGGCCTCTGCGTTTGTGAGCAAATGGGAGTCTTTTGAAATCTTGAACCACCTTCTTAGTTATTTAAGAATTGAGAGCAAAAAGCATTAATGCTGCACCATTGTTATTTACTAGTGTTGTTATTCATATAACTGATTATTTAATCCTCCTCACATACAAAGGACTCTAATGGTAAATGCTGTGTAAAACAAAAAAGAGGACTTCAAAAAAAAAAGGAAATCTCTGAATTTATATTAGTTTACACAAGCAGACTCGCCTGACTGCAACTCAGGGGGCACAAACCATCTCATCTTCCTCCAGATTCAGTCACATGCACTGTGTATTTCAGCTATGCAGAACAGATTTCACCACCTAATACCTACTCACACAGTGCATCGTGAGATGTGTAAGATAATGCACTACGGAGAATTCTTGCTACATGCAGCAAATATTCCTTGCTAGTGTTGTCTGAGGTACATACAGGGAAGATACAGCCAAAACTGCCTCCTACTCAGATACAGCTGTTTGACTTATAACACTACTTACATCATACTGTGCATCCATAAGCAACTGCAAAATTATGGGTGGGATGAAGGATAGAGAAGAAGGAAACCTTATTTGGCCCATAGTGAGAAGTTTGAAACATTTGTCACAAAGTTATTAAGGTCAGCTTTTCTTTTTTTCTTTCCATTTCCTCCTCCTCTCTCCCCTTTTGAACTGCTGGCAAACACACAAAAAGAAAAAATGGCTCCAACGGATCTAACTGATTGTTTTGTCTTCAGGATGATAATATGCTCAAATACTGGCAAAAAATCTTTTATTCCTTTTGCTTTGAATTACAATAGAGGCAATTTTTGTTCAGAACATTGATTTAGTGCCTAATGTTTGCACCTTGCTTGAGCAGCCTGAAGAGTGCATTCAGTTCCATTGACAGTCTCAAGCCTTTTAATACTTACCAAAAAAATAAGAGAAAAATCCTAAATTACCTGACTCCATATTACAGATCATATTATACCCATCCTTAGACATCACAAAAAAGTACAGTTATTGTAACAAATGCAATAGCCTATTAAACTCACTTTTTCTTTGTGAGGAGCTATTGCTTATAATGACATTTTGCACTTACATACTGCAACATATGTTGCTTCATCTTCAATACCCCCCAAATTACATCTGAAGAACCTGAAGTGTTGTATGAGCAACAAATACCAGTGAATCTTGCAGGACCTCTGTCGATCAGTCACCCCGTGTTGTCATTGGTAAAACACACTGGTGATTCACAAGACTCCATAATAGTCTGGATGTAACTTGAATAGTTTCTGATGATAATTGGTCTCCTGTGGATTTCTGCTTGTTTCTTCCAGGTAACAAAAAATGAGCACCGTGATCTGAAGTGTGTAGGCAACTGCTTCTGTTCCACTAAGAGCTGAACTGAAATGAACTTCTCAGATACCTTTAAAATATCTCCAAGGTATCAAGTATCTCAGGAGTGCCAGAGAAAAAGGAACACAAATGCTGGAGAACCAGAACTACAAGTGACCTTGAACTGATGATGCCAAAGAGACTTCTGTTCTCAAGGGGGAAATGAGAGTTTATTCCTCTTTGGCTTCAACCCCACGCACACTCTCCCAGTTGTGAGAGAGAGATGTCAGAAAACAAGAGAAAAATCCACATTCAACACAAAGAATCTATGATATGGCAGTTCAGTTATGATCCCTCCTTCCTAGCTCTGACCCAAGGGAAGCAAAAAAACACAAAGATAGGGTGAACAGAAAGGTAAAAAAAAAAAAAAAAATCTACAGCTTATACTAAAGTGACAGCAGAGGCTTATATCCCAAACAAGAAATGTCACAGAGGTTAAAACCAGCTGCTCAAACAGATCATCTCATTAGATTATTGCATTGCTTCCAACAACACAGTAAAACTGGAGATGGCTGAAAATATGTAGGTAAATGAAAAAATAACCTTTTATACGGCCTAAACAAAGCCAAAACTTAATAGAGAACCTGAGGGCTTTGGGAGAAGTTTGCAGTAGTTGCAATGCAACAGAGTTCTAAGGAGATGAAGAACTCAATGTGCTAAAATGTCAGGAGCTTGCAAAAAAGGAAAAAACAAACAGCAGATAAAACAATCTGGCTACACATGCGAAACACTACTGAGGCAAAAAATACTAATAAATATCTTTTACATATTTAGAAACCAGCTGTCAACTTTTTCACGTTACACTGAAAATCTACTTAATCTACATCTAGTTGCTGCAGCTCATTAACATACACTTCTTAGTTTTTCCCCCAGCAAATGAAAGGGTAACTAAACTTTTTTAGGGTACCTAAACTTTTGAAAAATTAAGCCCTACACCAGTGAGTAATTTCTCATGAACAGCATGTTTCCGAGACACATGAAATGTAATAAATCATGTCCACAGAGTAATGGTGCAGCCACAGACCAATTCTCATGACAAATGGCAAGCACGGAAATGGGCACTGGCTCTAATTTAGAGGAATAACTTCCAAGGGCAAGATATGCCATACAGTCTGGATAAGTCTATCTAGTCCAATAGTTGGGTTTCCTGCTGAGATCAGATCGTACTAGGAACTGGCCCACACCTGCTTTAGAAGGCCAAGAACCTGACATTTAACAAATCACTCATGTCGGCTGTTGGTTGAAATCCACCTGCACAGTAAAAGGGTCTATAAAGCACTATCAGTCTCCCCAGGTGACCCTGGCATGATACATTTCAATACTGCCTAGCTCACAACAGTACAACGTTACTGTAGTACCAAATCAACTAAATCTTAACAATCACAACATAAACTCTTTTTTTCTTTTTGTACATATTTAATGACAGAGAACTGTTAACACAGTAGGTTATGAAACACTCTCTTGCAAATCCTGACTTCCTCCTCCCCTTCTATTTAATTCTTTTTCAAACAACTGAATCTAAGGATAATGTTCCCAGGCAGTGGCATAGCGAAGGATAGGTTACTGAATCTGAGATCATGTGTAGCATTGTAATGCATCTCTGTCAAGCAGCTGACAGCAGATAACTGAACAGATCAATTATGACATTTCATTTACATCAAAGTGATGAGATTTCTAGATAACACTGTCTACCATTTGCCCACATGGCTTAACAAGAACCTTTAAGTCCTTCTTCCAGGTTACGTTGCCTCTCAGGAGGCCACGAGAGCACCTGCTGCCCATCCACACTCACTCACTTGACCCCAGAGCTTATTCTCACCACCAAGTCTGTTACCCACAGAAACTACATTAAGAAGCTGTCTCATTACTTTTAATTTTCATTCTTTCAAACTTTTTTTTTTTTTTAAAACCTCAAGCAGCTATTAAACTATTTTACCAACTTGGACCAAGAAGAGCGGTAATCAATAATGTTTCCCTGGTGTGGTGGTAAGGTTTCGCCCTCCCACTCCTCCACATCCTTCAACAAAGAGCTCTCCTCTGGAAACTGAACAGAGAAGTCATGTTGCTCGTTCTGCTTTCCCTGAATTTAAATTATTTTATATGACTAATGCAGTCAGTTCCTTGTAAAGCCTGCTGATTTTAACAGTTAGCCACAAAAGCTACCCTTGGATTCAAAAAGCCTCTCATTTACAAGATGCTTTCTCACTACTACTAAGAGCTCAGCAGAGAACCCTAAGGCACCTTTTACACCTGCCAAAAGCTCTTGTGTCTATGGCAGTTTGTTCAGGTACAAATAATTGTAAGTCAGTAGGGATCCACCATAATGTAAAAGAGTAGCCTTGGCTGTGCAGTCATGCCAATAGGAATAAAATCAGGAAAAGCAAATTCCTGTCACTGAAGTGATGCGATAGGCCTCTCAGTATAAATATATAGGGAACAGATCTGTTGCATAAGGAAGGGTTATTGCTAGACAGTCAACTTTTCAGAAAAAAACCTTGCCTAATCCAGAGTTCACTCCAAAACACATTGAAACCAGCACAATCGTTCTTGCTGACTTGAAATTTGACTAGCTTCAAATCAAATCCCTCAGGAAAGTCTCTGCTTTGCGAGCAACATACTTTTGTTTGAGAAGATGAAAATCACCAAACTGCACTGTGCTTTGTGTTGTCTTCTGTTCCCTTCCTACTTCGGAAGATCTTTTCAGCTTCAAGTTTGAAAAATTACCACAAAAATGTGCACACAGAACCATAGTAACTTGCTAATTTGTAACCATTGTTTGCAACTTCACCTTTCTCAATACCATGACTGACAATTGCTGTAGGAATATATTCGGCTTTTTTCTTTGCTCTTCCACTTACATTTCCAAAGTTAAAAGGCAATAATACTGTTCTCCCAGCTACCCTTCTGCCCTTTGCAGTTACTGACTGAAGCATGATCACCTCGAGCACAATTTTACATTGCATTGGCTTAAGTGTTTGAAAGGTAAAACACACAAGCACCTCAAATCATGTCTGACTGCACTGAAATTAAGTGAACGAAGTATTCATGGACAGCCACACGAGGGGCAGCCTCCAGCCACTCACAAACCATTTGGCTGGACTTGAGCGTGCCTTGGCTACTGACAGACACTCTTGGAAACTTTTCCCAAGTAATTGCAAAAGCAGTTAGTGCCATCATTTCAGGCCTTGTGCAAGCTGGAGTCTCAGTTACCGATTTTCTTCCTCTCCCTCACATTTCCATCTGACAGTTGCCATTGTGGTACAACAAACACCAAGTACTGTGCTCAGTGTTCCTTGCTAATAACAGCCTTTATAGGAACCTAACAATGGGGGAATATTTTTTTAAGTAAGAACACTCCTTGACATTGGTATTCCCACTAATAACCAGAACACCATGTTAAGGAAATTCTAGATCAAGTAAATAGTCATCTGTCCTATAATGAAGTCTGTTATGTGCTATATTCACCCGCTGATTTAGGTGTCTCTGACATTTTGCTTTGACATCATTCACAAATACAGGAAAACTTCATCAGTTCAGGCTTAGTCTCAACACAAACTCTGCTCTGAAAAGGATTCAGAGCAAAAGTGTTTGCAAAACCACCAGCTTTTGTACACAAACTCTTCTCAGTAATCAAATACTCACAGAGAAGCCACTTGCACTCCTTTAGGTGAATGTTTAAACGTCTAGCAAAAAACACAGAAAATGCCGCATCCATTTCAGATGTGCAAAAGATCTCCAGCTAAGTTTATAATGGTTTTCATCAAGTTGGAAGAAAGATGCAGGAAATAAACAAAAGAATGTCATCTACAGAAAAGCTTGTCAAAGAAAGTTATACCACATGCCCGTGGAATTGTGGAAAGCAGCTAACAGGCATCAAGCTTTCCAGAGCAAGGAATGAGAAGGCAATTTTTTAAGTTTATCTCTCTAAACCAGATAGTTTAAGAACAGTTGGGTGTGAATAAGAAGCCTTGAGTTAGGGCCCCAGTGGTATGACTAAGCACAGTGATCCATTTTTCCAGCTGAAGTTAGTATCTCAGCACAAATATCTAGCAAAAACAGAAATCCAGAGCACATTTGGTACAGCCATTTCCACTCCCAGAACAGTAAGCACCCCCTAGTGCTTCTCTGCAAGGCTTCTGTAAGAACTCAGGAAGTTTTGCTTCTGAACCACCTTGCTACCTTAAATCAACAGCCAACAGACTCCAGGGTATTAATTTTAATCAACCACATAGCAGGTTCTCTGCACTCATAAGAAGTTCCTGAATTAAAACTACTAAACCATCAATTTCGCAATTCTGCTATTAGATCAGTGACAAATTAATCTCCAGATGCATTGCAGAGACAGCTGTAGTGTAAACCCAGATACACCCATTATCAGCGTGAGACTAAAAAAACAGCACCAAATCCTGGCACTGTAAAGCAAAACTCACTCAGAGGAAAGCAAGCAAACAACATTGTTGATAAGAGATCCAGGATATAAATGGTTTGGATTTCATATTAGTTGATATCAGGAGTATTTGTCACTAAAGGGTAGTAGGGCAGTGCCAGCCACACATCTAGTAACAGCACATCAAGATCTTCTCAGTGTGAGAAATTAGGAGAGTAGTTAAAATGCTGGGCTGGATGCTGGAAAAGACTGCAGTAATATTCTGCAGAGAGGTGAGCAAGTTACACCTGGCAAGAGTCTCTACATACAGTCCATGAAAATGGCGAAATACAGAGCTTCCCGGCTCTTGTTCAGCCACAAAAGGAGGGACAGGAAAATTTTGCAAAAGTTTCTCTAAACTGAATCTAGTGAAAAGTGGATCTTATGAAATTCTGCGTTGACCATAACCCAGTGAAAAGTGCACTGAAACAAGCTCGATGCCCCACAGCAACGACTAGCAGCTTTCTACCTGGCTTACCAAGACAAATGATCGCTGATAGCCATGGTAAGAACTGCCTCACGGAGGGGGATGACCCAGTCAGCCATTTGATAACTTGTGCCAATGTTTTCTGGCCCTAAGACTGATAATTCTGTACAAAGCAAAACAAGAAACAAGAAGGTCAGTCAATCATCAAATCTGTAGCAAACTAGTTTCTTTTTATAGCAAGAGAGGTCAAGGAAGATGCAATTCAGGCTGTGCCAATTGCTAAAAAGGTGCTGAGAATTAACCAGGACCTGAAGCTGAAGCTCCCCACACTGGGCTTCTGGGAGACTTCAGCTGAAACTGGGAACAGGAACCCACCAAGAAAATATCCAGACAGAGTTATTTATAGGAAAAGGGCACTTCTTTTTAATTCTACCCAGCCCCATACAATACCAGTGAGCATGCAGTGACAGTGCTGGAAGAAATCAGGTCTCTGAAAAGAAGCATTCAGGACAGTACATACCTGAAGTCAGAGGCATGTACAAATAAGTTGGATGAGCCAGAAAGCATGTGTACTGCTCAAGCCCAAACACCAAAACGAGGACACAAATGAGAGAGTGAAAGGTGAGCCACAAATATAGAAGACAACAGCAGGAGGACCAGCTAGCTCAATTCAGCCATGGGAGAAGGTGAAAACAAACCTGTTTTGTAATGTCAGAGACTATATATAGCTTACTACCTTAGTTTCTGGGATATGAACTGTCTGAAAGGATACTCAATAGAATATATTTAGACTGCAAAACACTATACGCTGGTGCAAAATTCAAATTGGAGCATATGACATCTTTCTCTTGAGTTCCCACAAAGCCTGGGAAGACAGCGTTAACAATTGAGATGCTCAGCAATTTTCCAACAATGTATTTTTCTAAAAATCCCAATCCTTCAAAATGGCTTACTACTTCCATTGATTCCCTTCCCCCCCCGCCCCCAGTCTGTCCACCTTTCTGCTAGCTCTCCATAGCAGTCTGCACATAGCCTGCCAAGACTCTGGACCCAAGGATGGTAGTTTAGGCCTCTGCAGTACACAGACTGCCCCAGAGTCTGGGATCCCAGATCTGGTCTGCTGAGTAGAGGAGTGACTCCCCAGGTAAACAGGAGCCTGAACTGCAGGTGTCAAGGCCTGATCTCCATCAGGCCTATCCCAGCAGCTCTGTAATCCAAGCAAATAACAACACAAAACGGGAGACAACTGTTCAAAGAGAGATTAAAACACAGGTAATTTTTGTGCAGTGCAAGACATTCAAAAACGAATACACAGAGGTCAAGATATGAACCAAGAGTACCTAAGGAGTTCCAAATAACCCTACACAGGACTCCCAGAAGAAATAAGTCTGAGTAGCAAAATCAGCAAGATGTTACCCCAAAAAATGAAAGTGGAATGCACACCCGCTACTGCAAACAAGAAGTAGGAGAGGAGCATCAAGATTAGCTTATGTGAAAGACTAGATGACTTCAGATATCTCATTAAGTGGCCATGTCCTAAAATAAGAGTCAGGTCCAGCAAGTTAGCAGAAGAAAGAGAGCAGCACCACCAAGGTTAAAAGGATTGATGCAGCTGAACATCAAAGCTGTTCAGCTCATAGGAAGGAAAAGCTTGAAGAAAGTATAGGCAACTCGGTCTTCAGGCACATGTCAGAACACTCCTGTCACTGCCTGTCCTAACAAAGAGTCCGATTAACTTCGGAAATACAAAATGCCTCATCTTATTGCTTGAGCATGAACTACACCCTCCACTGTACATCTGAGCAATAACACAAATTCCAAGCAATCTGTAAACACACTCAGGCCACTGTTTACAGAGCTGCCTAGTGTTACGAGTCCTTCCATAACACCAGGATCAGCTGAGCCAGCCACTTACTTGAGCACAAGCAGGCAGATCATCAAGTACTATGCCAGAAAGAGACTACAGTCAACAAACATGCAAACAACAGGTTCCACACTGCAACCACTGAAATCAGAAGCGTACATACACTCATCAGCTCCTGCTGGAACAGGCTCAAACCCAACTTACAGGCTGCCACTCTATGTGGGAGAAGAGAGCTCTCACTAGGGTTAATATTAAGCTCACAGATTAGAGCAGTTCTCACCAACTTTAGTAAGAACTGCACACGTGGTCCAAGACACTATTTACCCTTATATGCTTCTCTGCTGGTCATATCCTCCAAAAGCATCCTTCCCTTTATAATGTTCCATGAATTTGAGTGCTAGCTTTGTGAACAAAATAAAGAATGATTTTCCAAGAGCTAAACATAATGAGTTTGGTAAACTGGCTGGAGTGATGTAATCCAATGCAAGACATCCAAAACAGTTATTTTTGATTCTTAGCTCACTGAGGACTAGGAAAACCAATATATCAAACTAAATCTAAGATAGCTTTTACCTGTGGACCTTAACGTGTTTTCAGAAGAGAAGTACCATTATCACTAGTTTTACAGAAAGGGAAATTGAAGCAATGAATACGAAAGAATTACTCAGTCACCCAACAGATGAATTACAGAGAAACAAGATATTCTGAATCTCATTATAGCCTTCATAATATTGCAAAATACTAACTCTGATCAGCACAGAGCCAAGCCACAGAATGCCATGTAGACAGATAACTGCAGTACTGACTTTTTTCCCCCCCAAGACATGACTAGTCCAAAAAACCCGGGATTATTTGCTTTGATGGTTCTAAAGCCACCTTCTGTAGCCCTTCCTGAAATCTCTTTCATTTGCACTCCTCTAGCAACCAGCAAAAGAAAACTGCATGTATTTCAGGCTGTTTAATATCTTTCTTTAACAAAAAGCTGAACATCAATTTAAACACATGATTATCTGTTCAGCATGAAGAACAGTTGAGTAGTATATTCAAATTAATAGACCAAAATGTTTTTCTGCTATGTTGCCATAAATAGATAATAAATCATGTGACCACAGGAGTATGAAACGTATCTAGTCTTCTGAGCCATTCTGTTTCTTATGTAATAAATGATAACAAAAAAAAAAATCATACTGTACTCTTGGCTATATTAAATCCACTACATTACATTAGATGAATTTAAGGCTTTGGAACAATATCCTACTTGTTGAAATTAGTAGAAATTTTGTCCTTTTCTTCAACTGGGCCAGAATTTGGTTTATTACTGTTGATTTAGTTCATTTACTCCATTGGCTCTTTAAAGAACAAAGATGATTACAAATATAAACTCTTTAAGAAAGCCCATTAGAGCTATTATTGAACAAAATACATGATTAAATCCTTTCTTCAAAATTTTGAAAGAGAATGGACTTAAAAAAACTCACAACAATCTGATCCATTCTCTTTTAAAATGCAAATCCCACAACTTTTTTTTTTTTTAAATTACTTGAACATTATTACCAGTACATGGCATTCTTTTTAAAGGTTGCTTAAGTCCATTTTCTGCTTCTGTCTGGATGGTAATGGTCTTTTCAGCAACTCAAAAAGTAAGCAAATGCAAACAAACCGAAGAAAACAGAAACAGTGTTTCCCTAGACTTCCTACCACTGTAGCAACTGAAACTTAACTCCACAGATAGCTTTAAAACACAGTGTGGTTTGATGAATAGCTTACAATGGTAGAAAAGCAGACTCCTATTCTCTCTTCCACCAGTAACGTCTCTATGTCTTTCCTCTTGCAGGGTTTGTGGTCTGTTGATCGGTGGTTAAGCTTTCAGACACAGACTCTCTTTCACTTTGTTTCCTCAGACCCTTGCACAATGGGTTTCTGATCTCACAACTTTTAAGTACTACCACAGAGCACACGTTTGAGGTATTGAGCGCCCACTGCTCAAGCTGACTGCACTGCTTTTACCACAGGCCAAATGGGCTCATGCAGAATTTGGCTCCTCATTAAATCGCCTCAGTGTGAGCCTGTCCGACAGATTCATTGTCTTAAAACTCTCAGACATATGACAACTAAAGCAAAAAGCTGTAACAACCAACCTCCACATAATCTGAATGGCAGTCTGGCATCCTATACTACAAATATACCACTTAGAATAAAAGTTTTAATGTGCCAAGGCTCTAGTGAAAAATAAATTTATTTACAAAGGCAAAGCCTGCACTCATCATTTCAGAAACACCTCTTTGACATCAGCAGGTGTTTTGCACGCCAACAGACTGCACAACCTGGCCAAGAATGTCAAACACACAGAGCACTTTACAAAAGGTACAGAAACCAATACTGTGCCATCAAGAAAGTTTTTACTTTCAAACTAGGCTCACAATAAAACACTAAGGAGTCCCTTACCGTAAATCTCTCTACGTAATCAGAAACACAAAATCCTCCCATGTTCAAACGAAGGGATCTGTGCAGGGAAGATTCTTGATATAAAGTTCCATCCTGTTTGGCTTGTAGGGTGGTCACCCAGGTAGCCTGCAGCCTTTTACTGAATAAAGCTGCACAGCCTCCCTGGATCTTGCTAGAATTCTGCTTGTGTGATAAACTAGGCATTTTCTTATCTAACACTACACCAGGCATTTCAATCATTTCACTTCCTTATCAGCAGTACTAAGTTCTATCCGTATCCCAGCAGCTCACTTCCTGAATTACTGATAACAGCTACTGTAAGGCACGGAAACAACAGAAGATGACAGCCAAATCTCTTGAGTCACTAAAGAGTCCCTTCTTTGCATTTCTCTGTTCCTTAGCTTATTTTTGCCCAGTTTAACATTGTTTTAGCTATAACTTAAGGACAGCATGTTTGCTTCAGCCAAGCAGTGACAAGACTGTCATTTACCTGATTGCTGTTCTTTGTTCAGTGACACTGATTACTGCTGCAGGATATTTGCTCTAACATAACATGATTCTTATACACGCTGGCATTTCTTTTATTTCCAATTTCTTAAGCACAGGAACAAAGGGAACAAAAGAATGGACAAAAAAGGACAAATATTCATCCTCCATCAGAATTCACATACCTATTTATGCCTTCAAGCACTGTTTCTACAGTCTGATGCTATGCACACAGAGCCATTCACTTCAGTCTGTAAAATACCTTACAGTCAAACAAAAGTACTCACACAAGTGTATGTTGCCATGAAGTCCACGTAGGCATATTTGTGAACCCTTAGATTTAGAATCTTCCAATTTTTTTTTTCTACCTACACAGTTAGATTAATAAGCAGCCATAACGTACCCAAATGATGTTCCTCCTCACACATTTGGTCCTCAACTAATAAGTTCCTTTTTATTTTGCCCTGTGTAAAATACACTTCTTTTTTTAATCGAGTTCTTACCTAGAAGGTTGTGTCAGTGGAGTACAAATATACAAAGACAACGGATACCATGCTGGATGACCTAAGAAGGAAAGTAAGTTCTGGAGAAGTAGAAGCAAATCTGCTTTCAATTTTCATCTGGGCTGTGCCTTCCCTTCCCACTCTGCCAACAAGCTGCAGTAAAATTAGCAATATTTGATTACTAGCCTCAAGTGATCTAACATTAACCTGAATCACATCAGGCATGGGTAAACAAAATGACAGCCACTCACTATGGACCAGCGGCCTTTGAGCAGATGGACAAGCATCTCAGATAGCAGTATCTGGGCTTAGCATGGGCCATGTCTTCACTGCTTAAACCAAAATAGAAGTGTGTTTTACCACAGGATGAGTGCACACATGCTCTCCTCTAAAATAATCAAGCAAGCAATGGAGATGAGATATTGTACCTTTATCATTACGATCTAAGAGACGTCAGGTCCAGAAGTGTGGGTACAGATCTGGCTACCCCTCTCACAGTAAAAATGAGTGCTTCGTTTCCACTTGGGTTTGTGCAGCAAGATAACCAATCTGCTGTTAAAAAACAAAATAAAACCAATGTGAGTACAGACAAAACCAGTGAATTGAGCTGAATGAGGAACTCTTGCAGGGCAAAAGCCAGGGAGGAGATGGCCATGCTTGCTCTGCTGCAAGTATTTTTTACTGCCTGGCAGGGAATATTTTTCAGGCCATTCAACAAACAAGTGAAAAGGCCAGGGGTTGGCTGGGGTACAGGATGATTTGACCACAGCTCATAGAGGTGAGATAAATTCCACCAAAAGGTTAGTAGTCTAACATCCCGGTAAAGGGACATAGGCAACCTAAGGCTGCCTGAGACGCTGGACTTAGACCTCCAGAAATGTGAGGTCACAAATGATCACGTTGTTACTCCAGATTTAATAAAGAGACACTATTACTTAATGCGGCAGCAGAGGCACGTACAGCATGTAAGTGCCATGCCACGGGGGAAAACTTGCATGACAAAGAGAATCCTTTAGGAAATTTGGCAAGCACTCCGGAACAAGCAATGCTCAGCCTGCGACCTCCCATTAGCAGATCTAAATACAGAACTGTAGCGTAAAACAACACCTTCCTGCAGTATTTTCATTAATTAATACTAAGAATATAATTATTATGATGAGCTTCACTGACTTGGCTTTTTCTCCACTTTAGCTTCTGAAAAAAATAAGTTTGGACTTTTCTCTCCCGTTTTCATTTCAGATCTTATGATGCCGATTCTGGACTGTGTCTTCAGATGAGTATTAAAAGCAACAAATCAGTAGCAACTATATAACATCCAATCCACAACAAGGAAATAGTCCACTTTTCACAAAGTTAAATGTATTGCTGTGGATAGAAAACAGGCAATGGACACAGGACTACATTTTCTTTAGTACTAGGGAAAAGTCTAGTGGATTTTACATACAAGGAAAAACAGAGTTTGGTGCCTTGTTCTAAAATACTAACAGCTAGAGACAAGGGACATGCTCACTTCGAGGACAGGTATTCCAGTATAGGCTTTGTAGATGTCACAAGACATCATTTACTTATAGAATAAATGCAAAGCTTTTCCAAAAATCATGCAAGTAACGCTCAACAAATGAAGTCAAGATCAAGGTTAGTACTTTAGCTTTTAAAGCAACTCTTTGAATCTGCTATACTTAGACTCCAAAACTCCTCTTTCAAACCAAGAGAGGCATCTGATGGCTAAATCAGTGCATTTGGAGCGAAGACCAAGAAAAGGAAAAAGGTAATGTTAAGAGGCTATTAATTATTACTAGCTTCCCCAGCCAGCCGCTGACAGATATGCCAATTGCTGCACTAACTACAGAGTAAAATGAAGGGGCTCAGCATTTTTGAGGTGACCTCTCATCTTCCAGCATCAGCCTCCGTGAATTAGGAGGAGGTGCACTGCTCCACAAACACATCCCATTTTCAGGGAATTTATAATCTAAACAACATTCCTTAGCTGAAACTGTTAACATGGCAGTTAATACAGAGTATCTTCCTTGCTGAAATAAATGAGAAGCTTTAGTCCCTTGGCACATTTCTTTCATACACACTTAAGAGTTACTAAATTATTTAAGTATCTCAGAGCCTTTTTGTCATTAATAATCAGGGGCAGGGAGCTACTAACACTGATGTCACCCAGTTTAACTCATCATGACTATGCCCAAAACATCTAACTGAAGGTTCACAGTTCTCTTCCAAAAGGGATTTCCAAACTCTACCAATAACTTACCCTTTCATTACGCTTCCATCCATGCAACAAGATAGAACTGAATGCCAGCATACAGGAATGTTCCCAGGGAAATGCACGCAGAATCAGCAAGCAGAGTATTGATACCAGAAATGTTCAAGTCCCCTTCTGTATCTGATCAGGACAAGTATTCAGGAGTCTGTGAAGACTTTGACTGATGAGGCGTTTTCTAAGAGCAGTCAATTCCTGGTTGTCTCTGTGCCAGTATCAGCACATTTCTAGAGCTGTTCCACTCACAGTGGATCAGTATTAAAGGCCAGGTCTGAAAGCCTCCCCACCTCATTAATATTCATTTTATATTTTAAATACCATTTACACAAGGGCTCATCCCCAAGGCTAGAAGCCTCGTAAGTTATATTCCATTTTTAAACCTGCAGTATTTACTCTCATTGTTTCAGAAGCAAAACACTAGCAGACAGCTTTAGGCAGGCTGCTTTTGTTTAGAAGAATAGTATCTAAAGCCCTGCTTTAACTTCATTAGCCCACAAAGATCTGCACTACAACGAATTCTGCCTGCAAAGCACAAACACAACTGTCAGCAGATTTTAATTCTTTCATTATTCTGCTTTTGTTCCAGCTGCCAAAGCGGGTGGGTATAACATCTGCAGCTGAATAAACTCACAAAACGCAACTTACCTAGTGAACACTGCAAAAATAGCGACAACCACCATAAAAACAAATTAAAAGAGACAAAGCGACTCAGTATCTACTTTGTCTCCTGGCAAGCATGGGTAGATGATTTTGCATTCAAAGCATACTACATTACATAGCAAACCTGGCTTTGACGGTCATAAAAAATGTCCAAAGGAGAACAGATTCAAGGATGTGGGATGTAAGGATGGGGGCCAATTTTTGGGCAGTAGTCTTTTACTTCTGTACAGCACAGAGCCTTGTTACAGAGGTCAACCCTACAGGCAGCAATAAACAAGTTTGGGATGCTGAGGCAGACAGTGCCTGCACCCTTCTAGTCTCCGCTAGTGAAGGAATGAACAGCAAAAGGAAAAAGATGAATTTTTCTAGTTTTACCTTATTATCCTTTGCAAAGCATTTGTTGTAACACAGGTTTACTGTTCAACAGCCTGTTAGTTTTTAATGCGGAGGGGTAACCTTTTGCAAAAACCTGAAACCAAAAGAATTTGACATCATTCCTCCACTTGCCCTCAAAAAAGCCTACCAGTAGTGAGAAGAGCAGATCAAGCGTGTTTCCCAGAAGATGGGATGAGTAGGCCGTCACTTGCATTGGATGATAGATTTTTATCAAGCTCTTACTTTGCACATGCACTATTCTGTACTTTTTATAGAGAATTAACTCATACCCTCTTGCCCACTCTGAGGCAGCCACAAAGCATAGCTGGCAATTACAACCTCTCATTTCAATGGTCAAATTAGAGAAGACATAATTTCTGTGAGTAAGCCCCATAAAGTACACATGCAGCACCAAAATTATATGTCCAATGAATATATATGTGGTAATCAGATTTATAGAATCTTTTACATTTGAGTGTGAAATTCAGAGGTAAGTATTTTAGATGTACTTTAACTTTGGCAGTCTGGATTGCTGACTTCCCCCCCCCGGTAAATCAGTGTCCACTAACTAGGTTCGCTCTAGTCCTCAAAAACCTTCTTTACAAGATGTTTCTTCATTTTGAATCAGCTCTGAAAAACAAGGATTAACACTCTCAATCCCACTCCCAGTGGTGGGGGGGGGATCTTGTTCATCTTTCACATCGTGTCTGAATGTTTCCCACAAGAAAAGCCCAGTAAACTCACAACTAAGGATACAGATGGGGAAGCCCAAACACCAGAAATAAACGAATATAGCCTCTGGAGAATTCATTTCTCAAACCACCTAATTTTTAGGTAAAAAGGAACTGCTCAACTCTGACAACAGCTTGAGTAGCAGCATCCTTACTCCTCCTACAAATGCAGCACCTCTCCAGTCACCTCTCCCTTGTTCTCCAAATTGCCCTGCTCCTCCCCACATCGAGAAATCTGAAAGACACGCATTGCTTTCTCCACCATGATATCCTACAGAAGGTCTCCATGTCTCTCTCCCAACAGCCTTAACACACTCATCTTTAATTCACATCATTATACCCTTCTCCATTCTCTAGCTAAGTCTAGCTTTTCTTTTTTCTACCCTCACCATTCCTAGCTTGGTCACTCTGGTCCCTGCCTCCTTCTCATGTCTGGAGTGAGCCGCACTTACCTTCCTCCCTTTGCTATATAAGGAAACTCCACTGCAGCTATAACACTGGCTAACACTGAGAACTGCATGCCTGAAATCCCAGAAATTGAGATTAATGTAATCATCATACAATAACAGTCTGCCAGTGGCCTTTTAAGTCATTGTGATTTTGAGTATTACTGCAGTCAGTGCAAGCTGTCAAAAACCCCTTAAGATATCACAGCTTGATCAGCAAAGTAGTAGTAAATTGACAAGCAGCAAGCAAAAATCTCAGAAATAATCTAATATAATCTCCACCCACCTGTTAGTCTCACAAAATATCTGTATATCATTTTTGTGACTCTCAGACTCCCCATGTTAAAATAATTAATCTTTTTTGTTTCCCAGGAAAGCATTTGTAATACAGGCATTCAAAATAGAACGCATCCCCTGCTCTTTTCCATTTGCTGTATTTTTACTTTTTATCTTTCTACAGTTGGTAGGAGTACGGTTCTGTTAATTTTTTTCAAGTTCTTGTAATATATTAACAATCTAATTAAGATTTTAAAAGACAAAACATTTTATGAGATGTATTTTCCTATATACTATTGCCATCAGTCTCAAAATCAAAATTGCTGAACAGTACAAATTGTTAAAGTATGTTTCCCCTTCCAAACTCTGTACTCCTTTAACCTTTTTTTTTTCCCAGAACTACATTTAGATGCATACACAAGCTGTACGTAAACGTGAGCTTCACTGTTGCTAAGTAACTGTGTGCCAGTAGATAGCACTGTGAATGTTGTAAGCAACATCATACAAGTTGCCAAGTTCGTAATTTGGTCAGCGCCAAGAAATGTAAGCTAAATATTTTGGATGAGACTCTCAATCTTTTTAAAACAGGCAAGAGAAACAATGAAAGAAAAATACATTGAGAAGCTACTAGACTCATGAGTAATCCTACATGCTGTGGGACACTTTTTCCCTATCAGGACAGTTAGGCTATTCTTCAGAATGCAGCTATTAGTATTTATCTAAACTGGACTTCTTTCTCAATTTCCATTTAGCCCATTATTCACCACTTGGAGGTACTATTTTCAAAACACTCCTCTATGTAAGTGTTAGACATTACATAATTTTAATCATTCAGTTAAATAGTTTATTTTAAAAGTACCTTCTTGAAAGCCTTTCATTGGATGTCAAGACCTGTCATTGTAAAAAGATCCTAAGAGTAAATTCTAATGCTCATCTTCAAATCTCAGTATGGATTTGTCCGCTTAGTTTGGTAGGGAATTCCACTCGTACAATTTTTTTTTTTTTTTTTAAGTTTTTTTACTTAGTTTCTTCTTTTTCAACAGAATTAAGAGGTAAAACTACAGGATCAAGCTCTGAATCAGTACTTGGCCAAGACTCGATAGATCTCAGTGTATTAAGCATTTCATAACTTACTGTATCATTTTTCATTCTTTGGAATTGCTTGGTCTTAAAGAACAGAGAGATTTGTTACTTTTTCAAGATGATAGGAAGTAATCACCATCCTCCACTGTTTCAGAAAGCTAACGTAAAAAGCAATTATACCTTAACCCTCATTCTACAGTAACATAGGTTCCTTAGTGAATTTAAAAAACTTTGAGCCTTGCATTTCTAACTTCATTCATTTGAGGTAACATATCAACATTTCATAGTTTTAACACAGTCCTCCAGCTGACAGTCTTATGCAAAATAAACAGCTATTCTTTTCAAGAGTTTCTTACACTCATGCCTTTTCTCTGATTTCTGTCTTGTGTTCAAGACAAAACCTGTACTACCTTCAGGACGCTCTGTGTGGTTTCACAAGATAGATTTAATACCTAGTGCACCTCTTATGCATTTTATGACAACACTAGATCTAAAGATTCATAAACTATGCTGTTAATAAACTGTATCCCTTCACTTAAAGTGTCCTTTAGTACATCAGAATTATTTTAATTTGCCAAAAGAAGTAAACTCCATCAATAAACATTACTTTCAAATACATTACAGACTACCGTTCAGTGCCAGTAAAATCAGTGTTAAGACTCAGTATCATTTATTCATTTTACTGAAAACCAGAACTCCTGGTTCACCTCTTGCTCCAGCCAGTTCAGTGACCTTAGATGAAACACTTCTTTGCTGTTGTTGAGGATCAGGACCTGGGGCCCAGACCACCTACACAGCAGACTCCAACCATGCATCTCACCATTACGTGTGCTCACGTGTAGGTACCCACACACAAACACACACATTCTGCTCCACAACTTCTCCAAATAAAGCAACTCTGATCTCAATCTGAAGATTTTTCTTTATTAGTAAGATATTTTCAATAAAATATTCAAAAGCTGTTTATTCCAAGACAAAACAAAAACCACTGAGACTTGGAAAATTGCCAGACTATTAAAATTTGTACTCCTCGTATCTGGAATACTCACTGTTCTTAACAGCATTTCATGGTCTTCAACACTGTCCAGGATTAAAAATAGTGTTTATTTCTTAACCCTTACGACAAAATTAAAGGCTAAGTTATGACTGAAAGAAATAATGCATAGGAGGAGACCAAAGGCAGTAAACTAACTTTTACAAGATGGAGTTCAGGTTCTATGTACAAAGCTAAGAAGCACCAAGAAAAGCAGCTTGTGAGGGGCTGGGGGGGAAAAAGAGGGAGTACCACCTGACTTTTTCCTGGGGGATATGCTGCATGATGACATGAAATGGTTCATGAGAACCATGTTTTGAGCTTGAAATTAAGCAACTTCAGTGAAAGCAGGTTTAGGTTTTCTTCTGGAGAAAAAAAGAAATACACAGATTTATCCATTTCCACTGCCTTCTGCCTAATCAATTTCTTGCTTTTTACTTAGATTGCACATCCCAATCAACAGCTAGCATCCATGAGCAACCCTTTTTAAAGTAAGAGTAGAGAAAAAAAAGCCCAAAACACTCTAGTACATTGATTTACAGATACTTTCAGTTCATTATGAATTCACAATATCTACTGAAATCATGCAGTGTATTTCTGCGGTGTCTGATCAACCACAAGGCAAGAAAACTGATCATCTTCATCACAACAGAAAAACTGCTTAATCAGATATAGCTTTGGGGCAGCCAGACTGTTAGAATTCTGTAATTACTAGTGAGTTTTGAAAGTGACAGCCTAAAAAAAGAGGAAAAAAAAATTATTCTACTACTAATTAGAGCTGTCCAACCACCACTGCTACCTAAATAGCAACCTCCAAAAAGGATAGCAAATAACCAGGGAAAGCAACATCTTGAAATGCTACAGTTAGATTCACTAGAGGTTATTTGCCAGAATTCACAGGGAAATAATAAAGTGGGAAGCCTACTACAAAACACTGATGACATTGTTAATACTTCAAAGGATAAATTGCTTTTAGACTCACCTAAAAGCATTGGTTAAACTTGTCAACATTTGCTCTGCTACATTTTCATAATAAGCAAGAAGTGAGGCACAACAGGAAATCTGCAGAGTGAAACAGTTGGTACTGAGAGCTCAACACCTGCTACAGGCAGTCCTGGTCCTGCAGACTAAGCACCCACTAACAGTTGAAGGACATCTTCAAGGTCAATGTTTTGTAAAAGGAATCTACTTCCTGCTCCCCAAGACCATTCCATGATGCAAACATAAGCACTGGAAGTATAGACTACCATGAGATTTGCTTGAAACACACACTCCTAATCCAAACAAAAACACTTGCACAGATGCACCCAGAGATACAAAATAGGACACCAGCAATACCTGCACATGTTCATGCAGGCAGAGGAATCGTATACTGGAGAACAGCAACTCAAAAAGGCTTAAGCTAAACAGTGGTTTAAGACTTCTTTCTGGTTACACTATTTAATGACAGGTTATCAATACCGTAAAGGTTATCAGTATCTTAAAGAACAAAAGTCAAGCACCATGCCCTGTTAGGCAAGAAGATACTAAGCATCCTTGATAGTACAGTCCAAGATACAAAGAACAGACACAGTGCTGCTAGTAGCCTACATGAATCACTGTTTCACTCAAAAAAAAAAAACCTAGAATAACTAAAAAAAAAAAAATTTAAAAGTGCTAAGTAAAACCAACCTGATAAAGACCTGATATTTGAAGCAAATACCTCAGTTCAAGTCTCCCTCTCTGTAAATCCTGCTGCCCAACCACAGGGTGATGATAATCTGCCAAGTATTCCCCAATATCTTGCCCCATTTTCAACTTTTTTTAATCAACCATAACAGTACTAGAGTGAAAAAAAAAAAACAGGAAAACTAGAGAAGTTTGGAAAATTTGACCAAAGAAAACTTACATATATAGGACTTCCAGGGGAGGTAAGGAAGAGTTTCCTTAAACTATTTTTTATTACATTGCCAATTTAAAGTTCAGAGTTCTTTGGTCTTGACAAATCATTCATCTCTACTAATTTTCACAGTTCACGAGCTAACATCCCACACAACTGATGAAGCCATCTACTTTCAGTGCAGATAGCCACTAACACCCATTAGCAGGATTTTAAGCTCCCATGTTAGATATGAATGAGTGACATTCTAAAGAAAAATAATCTTTCAGTGTACTTTCACTGAAAACTGAATACTATGCTTTTCCTAGTATCAATAGTAAGAATGCCTGAATAGACAGTAACTGTCTTTAGAATAAGGCTGCCATCTAGCAGCAGAATAGAGTAAGTGCAGAGAAATCTCAAGCCAAAATTTCAACTGTGAACCTGCTTGATGGTCTGACACGCTATTACACAGAGTTAGAAACACTGGAAGCATAGTTCTTCAGAATAAAAAGGGAAAAGAAGTGGCAGAAAGCAGAACTTGCTAGATGGTGGCTTATAAACGGGCAGTTCTCCAGTGCAATCCTAAACTATTCAGTTCACAACACATTTATCTAGTCAGGTAAGTCAACATGTAGAGGCAGTATAGAGGCGGAGTGGTATTTTTGTGGTGGTGATACACTTGATCTTCTTTCAAGTTAATTAAAAAAACTGCAGCCTAATTCACTTTTTCTGAAAGAAGACTATTTTTCTGTGTGAGGTCTCACGCTACAAAATGCAGTGAAACAAATTAAGTTAGACTGAACCACAAAGACATTCAAAGGCAGGGCCTAAAATCTTATACTGGAACTAGAGAGTCACAAAAAAATATTTGCATAAGCAACTTCCTGAAGTGTTACCATATTTATTCTTGCTTCTTGGAAACTATACAGTTTCCAAGTCAGAGCTGCAGTACATAGACTTTTACTCTCTCATCATTTAGCTGTCACTGGCTTTATTTTAGTTTTGTAGACCGAGAGCCAATACATTTTACAACTATAACGTACAATGATTTGCCACAGTGTTTCATCCCTTGATCATCTCTAATACACAAAGAAAGAGCTCTTGAGATGCCATCACGTTGATATCTATTTCATACAATGCAGACGCTTTCCAGTTCAGTCACTGAATACGTTCCAAGAAATCTATGTCTTAGCATACCACAGCCACAGAGTTACCAAGGCTTTCGGAAGATGCTGAAGTGTCCTGTCTATGTAGGAAGGGAAGGTTTGTTTCTGTTGGTGGAAAGAGAAAGTCAGGACTCTTGCTTTGCAAGATCCACTCGCATCAAGGCCACCTGCTTCCATCACAGCTTTCTTGAAGAAACTGGAGCCAGCAGGGGAAGAAAAATAGCATGACAACAAGTGGGAAAGAGCTGACAGCAGAGACCTGGGGAAGACAAAGGGAAAAAGTACAGAAATAGAACTCAACCGCTGTTTCAAGAGAGTCTCCACCAATGAAGGAGGAAAAATGTCCTTGAGCTTTGGGAGGTATGAACATATTTTTCAGTACTTATCAGAGGAGGCACTAATCTAAATGTAAAAATCATAAGTTAAATTTTGTCACATCTAACAACATTAATTTCAGTCCTCTGAAGATAACTTTAATTCCATGTACAGGAGCAGAAAGAAATAGATACCTGCAGGAACACAGGTTAGCACACCGAACAGACTGCATTAGTAGCTCCCATTGTCCCTTCTTAACACAGTAGATCTCATTCTAGCAACAGAAGGAACACAAGCCTGATCATATCCTTACATTTTCAAAACTAGAACTTCCCTTTTGTCATTCTGACTTTAATAACTTACCATGCAAACATATCCTCTATCCTTAAGAGTTACTCATCTGTCCTTACTACTGGTATCTGTGACAGGCTACAGTTCTGGAAAGCGGAAGTCTACATGATGTAGGGAAGTAGGTCTTGTGTTCTCAATTCCTCATTTACTGGAATAAAGACAAATGTATATTAGTCGTTTAAGTGCATTTCCACACCCATCCCTCTCATTCAGTGTTTAAAAGGACCCCAATTACTCCTTAGGAGTTAAAAATCTAAAAAATCACTTTCCATGTTTCCTGCTTCTGCTTACAAAGTTTGCATCTGATCAGTCCCTTGTGGCTTAACTCAAAACTATCATAGCTCCTTCCTTTAACCAATAACTAATAAATAGTCAGTATTTGATAGTCTATCTTTATTAATAAAAATCGCTGCTTTCACCCAGAGATCAGTTCTGTAGCAGAACCTCATTAGGTAATTCTCACTATTAAAGTAACGTGATACTGACAAGCATGAGTAATACTGAAGAAAAACTAAGACATTTAGTTGCATTCCCCTTCTTAGAAAAGTGAATGAAAGGTGACAAAAAGCTAGTATGTCAGATTTTACAAATGCAATTACCTCCTACACCTCCTCCCTCAGGATTTTACAGGGCTTGAGCTTTTTTTTTTTTTCTTGGTAAGACAAAACCCCCATATATTTACTAAAGTAAGAGTTTGGGCTCAAATTGCACTATAGCACTTGAACAAAGACTGCTTTGTTGAATGTCCTCCCCAAACCTATTTCTACCAGAACAGCTCATTCTTGCACACTCAGGTAGACTTTAGCTTTGGTATTTACAGTCAACAGTCCAAAGACCATACTGCTAAGAATTACACTTTTAAAAGACAGACAAAAAAAAGCTACTGAGAGTAAAAGGAACCAGCATATCCTTGTCTTTTGGAAATACCAGTAAGAAGATGATAGCTGCAGATCTACATCTCTAATTCCTGCTTCTCTCCCTCTGCAGTAAATGATGGGCCAAGAAAGAGTATGGGAGAAGTACTTACCGGCTGGACAAGGCAGACACCCAGCAAACAGTTGTTACAAAACAAGTGCTTAGCTCTCAAACTTCAGGAGTCTGACCCCAAAAAGTATATGTGATTTTTAAAAAACAACTCCATGTAACAGGGAATCATTTTCTAGAGAGAATTCATAAACAATACGAAATTGTCAAGCAGAATAATCCCACAAAATGAAGCTGCTTTAATTTCCTTCCTATCAGAATTATATCACACCTATTAAAAAAATGCAAATCTAAAGTCATCCCTAGGATTAATACCACATTTCTAAGAGGATTAAAACCAACACACCCTAAGTACCACAAATGTACTTAATTCCCAGTTCAATAAAATACTGGAATATCAATTTATTAAAAAGTTATGTGAACTGTACATAGGTAAACTGCAATATAGCTGAAAAATCTGAAATATATAATTTTAAAGGAAAATCATTTATTTCTGAAAATATTTAAAATATTGCATTTCTGGCAGCAAATTTAAAGGAAGTGCTCTGGAATGGGTGCAGTCTCTCTGTGCATTTGTCTAGCGTTTGTCTTCAAAGCATAAAACATATCTGCTTTCTGATTTTTCACAGCACAATCTTGTGAACACTTTCTTTCTGACTTGTAGAGACAGAATTCGATTTCCAAGAACAGCAGCAGACTTTTAACAGGAAATACTATGGTCCTTGTCGGTGCAGACAACACACTTCCCGAGAGTCCACGACACCTTGGAAATATGCTAGCCATTCTGCATATAAATGCATCAGATTGTGCTTACAAGTTACAGAATAAGTCTTTGATTGATAATTTTTCTGTTTATTTCCGCCAAGGCCACTGAAAATACGAAGGCCTTTTCATCTGAAAGGTTAGCATACATGTCAACTTCTTTTTCTTGTTTCTCTGTAGAAGAAAAAAAAGTCACTATTAGAAGCTTTTTCCATTATCTGAAGTTAATGCAAGTTACATAGTAGTTAATAAATTATGTGGAATGGAGTACTGGAACTGAAAAGAAGTTAGACAATCAACTCCTATGCAGGGAGGAATTGAAAGGAGGAAGGAATGGAGGCACACAAAGGTGCTAGAAGAGTCACAGAATTAGTCATCCAAAAGCATGACTGAATTTCTGTTCTTTAACGATGAAGAAAGAATGAGTCATTAACATTATATTGATTCCTGACACAAATGAGTATTCAAGTGTTCCTCCAGGTTTTGGGGTGTTGTTTTTTTTTTTTTTTGCTTTTACATAAACACCTCCCATCCTAGACAAGAAAGTTATTTTACAATATCCTCATTAAGCATGACATTTGCCCCCCTATCTTACATCTAAGTAACAGAAACCCAGGAGTTTAATTACAGTGTCCAAGACCAAACAGCAGATACATGGCAGAAGTCAGGTTCCAAATTTGTCACCATGAACATTTCTGGACTTTCTATACTGCTGACTTTCAATCTTCCCAGATACAGAACAATGCTAACACCTCACTGAGCAAGTGAAAGCCTCTGAATTCCCTCTGCTGATGTTGGCTTGTTTCAATGCTACAGACACACAACAGCCAGCCATCAAGAAGTTGCCATACTGCAGTGTTCAGGTACACGAAGTTACACTATAGCATATGACAAAACTCAGAGAATAGCATGATTTCTTAAATACCACTTTCATAAATACCGCTTACTCCAGATCATGACTATTTATATCCCAGTTTAGCTAGCCACGGGTAGCTGACACAACTCATTAAGAAAAAAAAAAAACAACAAAAACCAGCTTTGTCAGCAGAAGAGCAGGCTTGTAGACACAAAGAAGAGAGGAATACATATAGAGCTTTAAGGCTGGTGTCTAGCTGTGGAGCTCCATCTGTAATCCAAGTTCCACAGTGGCCTGGACTAATTTACAATCACAACACAACGCTCACCTGACAGACCCCTCTGTCTCATTAACACACAGACATACACCTACACGCTCTTTTTGCCCACAGCATGCTCTGGCAGACTGCTCCACCAAGATACCTAAATCAGCAATGGGTAAGTGAAAGACAAAGCAGCATTGAAAAATAATGGAAAGCACCATGTGGAAAAAAGATCCCAGCATCTCATATCTCCACCTACTCACACGGTTATTCCTTCAATGGGTCCACATTCATAACAACATTTTAGATTTGGCTTCACATCTGATTGTTTATCTGTGTTACAGCTACAGACACCATTCCAACAGACTGCCTTCCCTGTGAAGTCAAGTGCTTGCATTAAACAACTAAGTGGGAGAAACTGAAAAATCCTTACCACTGTGTTCTGCTTTAATACTGATATAGACACACACAACAACAAAACTCTCTACTTAAAGACTTCTAGACAACTTAAATCACACACAAGCTCATCTTTCCCTGCAAGTAAAATTGCTTAGTGAGGAGCCTGGACACAAAGACACATCAGTTTTTAATCTGAAAACAAGAAACTTGCTTAGCAAAGTAAGACAAATCAAAGCATGTTTGATATTTGGAATGTAAGTGATTTCTGCTGGTTCCTTGGCTACGCAAGACAATATTGTCCAGTGTATTGAGTTTGAAATGAAAGCTAAGAAACTGAGTTTCGCTGCAAGTCCTACCCTGTAGTTTAAGACAAATCAGTTTCTATATGTACACTCAGTCTGGGTTGCTCCACTTCCTCCCTCCCACTATTTACAAATTAACAATGCTGGGAGCTGTTCTGAGCACAGACACTACACACACTGGTTATTCCACATTAACCTTTTCTATTTTCATATCTAAACCCCTCCCCCCTTTTCATACTTCCCAATCCAAACAAATCCAGCCACCACCTGAATATGTCAGCACCCAGCAAAATTAAAAACATTTTTTTTTTTTTCGCCCTGGTTACTGTTAACAAATTGTAGACTTCTTAGCAAAAAAAATTTCTCAAGTTTCCCTTCCCCTCCATCCTCCCAAAGTACTGGCTTGTTCTGAGAGACTTCAGCTTTAAAGAATTCAAATGTTGATATCAAACAGTATCAGGGATTAACACAGGTTTGTAAGCTTTATGCATTCTTAAGACAATTCCGGTTGTCATCAGTAACTAGTGAAGAGCTTGCACCTGCATGACATTTTATCATATGCTCCTCATAGGATACCGTGGTTTCTACAGACACTATTAAAGCGTTCCGCTTTAGTCTTACCTGGAAGTAGTTTTGACTCATTTCTCTATTATTAGCAAAAGACTGTCTTACAGAATCACAACACCATTTTTGTAAGATGTTAAAAATACTAAGTCTTTTGCTATACAACTAAGAGGCTAGTTAGGTAAAACTATTCAGTCTTTCTGGAGCATGTCTCTCACATCCCCAGATCTCCTGCAACCCACTAGACCCATAGCCCTTAAAATTGTGATTATGTACAAACCAAATATGGACCCTCCCCCCTCACAAGTTTTGTACGGATTCAAAATCCAAAGTTCTGAGATTCACTATCTAAGATAGTAAGTTACTTCAAATGTGCACATTGGGCAAGCACATGTATGAGTAATACAGATGGAAGTTACTGGAAAAGGAAAACCTGGGTCAAGAAATTTAATTCGGCTTTAGTTTTATCAGGATATTGAAATGTATATATCTTTATAAAGATATTGTAGCCTTTCTGACAAAGAAATAAAGTGACAATTTTGACAATCCAAGCCTGCAGGGAGAAGTTCCTATTTTCCAGGGTCATCACATGGCTCTGAAACATGTGATAGGAGTATTCTCTGGGTCCCAGCATTCTGCCACATCCCCTCAATCTACATCAGCTTCCTCTTTCCTCCCCCTCCACTCCTTCTTAGTAAATCTGCAGGAAAAATAGCTTATTTTAAAAAACCCTTTTGCTTCTCCTATTCTTCTTAATTGCTGTTGAATCCTGCAGCTCTTTGCTCTAATGTGAACCAGTCACAAAGGATACAAAAGAAGTAGTCAAAGGCACAGACATAACTGGGAACAAGCACGCTATGTATGAAAAGACCATGACAAGCAAGGAAGCAAAGCTACAGATGTCATGGGTGTCTTTAGGAAGAAAATTTTCACAGCTGGGTGGTCTTCAAATGGACAGATTATCTGCTCTCACATGCTATTATAAAATTCAGGTGTTCTCTGTCCTCCTGTTTTTCCATCTACAAATGCATTAGGCATTGCAGAAGCCTAAGACGCACCAAATATTTAACAGCTTTGCAAGCAGTGGCCTCTTTTCAAGTCTTTTGGGGGAAAGAAGAATAGCACCATCTCTAGTGGCAAGTAATGTATACCTAAAATATCCTAGAAATATACAATAGGCAAGGAAATAAGATACTTAAAAGTCTAACACTAAGCTAATGTCTCGCACTCCAGAGCTGACTTTCAACACTATACAGACTGATACAAGGACTAGCAATGAGTCACACAAAAATCACCTTAATTGTAGTAGAAGAGTTAAAGTTGCTTAATATGCTTTTACGCAAACAACACTATCAAGCAGCAGGTTTGGTAAAGGAAGAATATTTCTAAAATTCCCACTAATTACTCCACACGTAGTAGTTAGGCCGATTTTATAAGCCATTTGAAAATGGAGAAGTCTATGTTAACTTGTTTTCTAGTAATTACTTACAAAATGACGGGTTCTCTGCTGAATTTATTTTTACAGCCATGAGACATATAGATCAACTTTATGTTTGTTTTTTTAAATCTGCCCAATAATCACCACAGTGGTCTACACACATTACAGTCCGACATGACCAGAAATAAGTCAGAAGAAAATATCCTGAGCCCACTTATTCCTAAGCAGTAAGGTGTGCTGTACTGGTGAGGAGCAAAGATAATTACAAATGGGTGTGAACCCAAGCTCTGTACCAGCTCTGCAGAAGAGGTCAAGGAAGAAACTGTAGCAGTAGTCACAATACCAAGTAAAGGGGACAGCAGGACAGGACAAGAAGATGAAGGTAATCTTCTCAAGTGAGATTCAACTTTAAAAAAAAATACAACACCAAACACCAAGAAAACAACACACCACACACGCACTCCTACGCAAAGATCTCACTGCATCCGTATTTCTAGTTTTCCACCTCAGAGCACTGCCATATTGTCACACTTTGTAGTATGCAGCAAGAGGTTAAAAACATTCAGCCTAGTTTTGGACAGGCAAACATGTTCTCTAAATATCCCTCATGCTTTCGAATTCTTGCTTTTTGGAGACTATAAAACATGCATTAAGAGAATGGATTTTTTCTTTTGATTGCTTAGATTTTCTTTCCTGTCCTCTGAAAGAGAGGAAAACGATTTACTTTTATAGGGCAACCCAACCAGCTTGCAGGGATTTTCAAACCAAAGCTGTGTGTGAACTAGACTGGCAGTAAAATGCCTAGAAATGATCCTACAGGTGCTAGACAAAGTCTGACTTGAATCATCAACAAATAGGGAAGCTCTGTATTCTGTGAAGCTACATACATCAATAAGCCATAAGCAACAGTGAAGAGATTAATTATAAGTGTATTCCCATTACAGTAAAGCAACTGCCATCCAGAAAACATACAGAAATCAAATTCCATCTCCTCTTTCCACAACCAAAGCACTAAAACAAATCCCAATTTATACTTTGTTTTTATAGAAGGAAAGAAACTTTAAGAAAGAACAGATTTACATTAAACAGCAGAGACAATAAAATCGGTTTTGAAAAGTTAGAAGTTAAAGGAACTCACTTTGCAACATGGATTAACATGTTAATTTTTTGTTAGTTAATAAGGTGGCAGGGGAAAAAACAATTGCATTTCTGAGTTATGTCAGAAGGTATGCTTGAAGGTTTCAGCAGTTTTAAGAACAAGATCTTCTGAATATTTATATGAAGTCTTGTTCTTCCCCTCCTATCTGCCTTCCAGCCTTTTTAAGTCCATGCTAAGTTTTGGATTCATTATTCAGGCCTAAAATTAGTATCTCCAAAACCATAGATAGCAAATGCAGTGTCAATAGGCTCTTAAAAAAACGGGAATCCTAAGTGACAGTCACATACTTGAAGGGCTCCAAAATTACTCTAGTGCATGTAACAGTCTCTTTGTTGTATAAAGATTAAAAACAGCAGGTCACCAAGGAACCCTAATAAGCAAAGAGGCATTCTTTCCTCTAGAGTATTATTCTGTAGAAACATGGCACAAAAATTCAGGTCATAGTAGTGACTCAAGATGCTCTTTTTACTTTGGCCCTCCAAAAGGTTTCAAGGAACTTTTTAAGCAATCCAGTCATCCTAATCACTCTCTGACCACAGACATCACTATATTGTTTGTCCTTGTGGCACAGAGCAGCGGTACCTCAAAAAAAACAAACCCCAAAAAACAAACCAAAAAAACCTACCAAGCACTACAGTCCAATAGCTTTCAACCTACATGTTGAAACTTGATATGGTGGCTAAAAATACAGAGTTAGTTCTTTGTAGTTAGTCCTAATCAGACACTGAAACATAAAACCAGAGGTCTCTACAGGTCTCCTCCCCATATTAAGATAACAGGTATTGGCTGAACTAGTCTAGTTACTTAAGTGGTTTGAATGGTATAAAGGTTTATTGATTAAAAAAGTCTTCATACAAAAAAGAAAACCCAATGAACATATTTCTCCAGTTCTCATACCTCTTTCTTCCTCATGCTTTTTGGCTGAGGCACTCTTAGGTCTTCCTCTTCCTCGTCTGCTATGATCTGAATGGCTGTTCGACCTGGATCTTTTTCGGTTTTCTAAGTCTTTATTTACTGCAGAATTTATCTTCTCTCGCTTAACTCTCTCTGTCCGTCTCCTTTTCGCCTCACTCTTGTTTTCTGTGCAAATGAATAGAGATGGTATGATCTATGGTTGTTTTCATCTTTGTTCTTAATTTACTCTTAGTGCCTACCCCACCCAATCACCTTTTTTCTTTAAATCTCTTAGCAAAAGTGGTTAGATGTCTATACCTTTACAGAACAATTACATCTGCACAATATCCATGTAGAAATTAAGGTGTCAGATCCAGAATGACACTTCACTTCTTGATTACAAGGATCAAGCCTTTAATTACTTCAAATGCATTTTGCAACATGAGACATTTGCTACAAAAAGTTCACTGTTAATAAGATGGAAAAAAACCTGTACAGATCACAGCCATCAAGACAGCCCATTGCATTTGTTTCCACTAGCCAAAAAAACCAGTTTATCATGTAGGCAAACAGCAAAATAATTCATCCTCTTCTGACGCTAACAATGAAATCATTCCTGCTGCTCACACAAATCGAAATGCTGAGTCAACAATGCTGTCAGTAAATGCCACATTACATAGCATGTGTCCCACCAAATCTAGCCTATGACAAGGCCTCATAATACTTAATGCTGAACAGCTGTATCATTTTCCTACACACCAGAGTCAAATAAAAAAAAAAGAGCATTTACATGAGTTTCACCTGTAAGTTAAGTATGGATTAATGAGCTTGGGTATGAAAATAGTACAGTCACCACAGCACACTATTGAACATAGACTAGTCGCACATTTGCAAGGCTGCAGCACCATTCTGCAGTAGCTATATTGTTGAAAATACAGGAACAACGTTTTCTTAAAGAAGTTGCAGTTGCCTAACAAGCACAATATAGACATACAGGGTCTCCCACTGTATCTTCCTGGGGAACTGGTTTCCTTTTGCTGCAGTTGTCCTATTAATCTTGTATAGACACAGGGTACAAACTGGACAGCAGGGTAACTTGTCACTAATGTTAATACAAAAGCTGTATTTCACAGTATCACAAAAAGGTTGAGGTAGCAAGGGACCTCTGGAGACCAACCTGTCCAACCCCCCTGCTCAAGCAGGGCCACCTATAGCCAGTTGCCCAGGACCACGTCCAGATGGCTTTTGAGTATCTCCAAGGATGGAGACTCCACAACCTCTCTTGGCAACCTGTACTAGTGCTCGGTCACCTTCACAGTAAAAAAGTGTTTCCTGATGTTCAGAGGGAACAGCCTGTGTTTCAGTTTGTGCCCATTGCCTCTTGTCCTGTCACTGGGCACCACTGAAAAGAGCCTGGCTCCATCTTTGTCAGACCCTTCCTTCGGGTATATACAGACATTGATAAGATTCCCCTCAGCCTTCTCTTCTCCAGGCTGAACACTCCCCGCTCTCTCAGACTTTCCTCAGAGGAAAGATGCTCTAGTCCCTCCATCACCTTTGTGGCCCTTCACTGGACTCTCTCCAGTATGCCCATGTCTTGTACTAGGGAGCCCAGAACTGGACACAGCACTCCAGGTGTGGCCTTACTGGCGATGAGTAGAGGGGAAGGATCCCCCTCCTCGACCTGCTGGCAACACTTTCCCTAACGCAGCCCAGAATACCGTCAGCTGCCTTTGCCACAAGGGCACATTGCTGGCTCATGTTCAACCTGCTGCTCACCAGGACCCCAGGTCCTTTCCTGCAAAGCTGCTTAGCAGCAGGGTGGCCCCCAGCATATATTCATGCATGGGGTTCTTCCTCCCCTGGTGCATTTCTTATGTACAAAGCTGAATTATACAAGAGCTCTGCTCTATCAGATTATGGCCTTTGGCATCATTTGGTAACTACTTTATCAACAACCAGGGAGAGGGAAAGAAAATTGATCAACACTTCCAAACTACCACAGAGATTGCTTAACCTCCTCCACCTTGAAAGCTCAGTTATCTAGCATAATGTCATGTAATTCCTACAAGCTGGTAAACTACAAGTAGCCTTCAAAATAATGATACAAAATATCAAATACGTAGCTTCCATTTTGTAGCCCAGTAGATAATTTTAAAAAGTAGACATTATAGATCAGATTTTTTTTTTTTTTTTTTAAAAAAGAAGTATCTTCCCTGACAGGTGCTTGTTCTGACTAATTCCTGCTAGGACTGGAGGAAGTGATAAAAATTAACACAAGGAGAACGTTAATCATGCCAGAATGCACATTCAACCAACTTCTTACTATGCCCATCAACAACAAAAGACATACAAGTTAGACACAAAAAATACACTATTTTTTAATTTAACCCATGCAGAGAGAAGCAAGACCCACCTGGTTTTAGATTAAACATATGACCATTTTTTACTTTCAGAAAATCCAGCTTCAATCAGCATGTACTCTGAAATCTGATCCCTTTGGCACGTCTAGACATTTAGCTTCAAAATAGGATTAACAGAAAGCTTTCTGTAAGGAGTTATTTTGCATAGTGACCAATGTGTGCAGCTAGAATATACACAGAATAAATGCCAACATCACAAGTACAAAGGAAGTAAGACTGAAAAGACCAGCTTTTTCCCCCCTCAAAATTCAAGAAGAATTAACATATTCAAAGTCTACCATGCACAAATTCAAGGGAAACTGAACTGACAACAGTCAGTGTACACAGAGAAGTAAAATAGTCTATCCTTTGCCTCCAAGAAATAAAGGGAAAGAACTGTTGTTCCCTTCTTCCCATCTCTGTAAGTATTACCTGTGATGGGTGGTGATCTCTCAGTACGTTTAGCATGCAAGAGTTTTCGACTAATAAATATGTAGCCACAGGGACATGATTTACATGCAACAGGAACCTGGGAAAACAAAAGACAAATATTTCAGATCATTTCAAATTATGACAAAATTCCTGTCCAATGAAGAAACAAACCTAGTAACTCGCATTTTGTCGTCAGAGATACCTCTTCAAATTCAGTTTGTACTGCAAACTATGGACTGTACTATTCTACAATTGTATTTAAACATAGTAAAAATGGGTTCTGCTGTGAATCACCCACCAAGACTTTTCTTTATGCAGTTGTTAGAAAGCAAGCTTGAAATGTACAGCTGTTGTGACAGCTTTGTACTACAAACCCTTTTCCCCAGACTGTCAGGAAGGGTGTGGGGGAAAGTGGAGAGCACTAAAGCAAGGGTGAATTAGAATAGAAATACGATTTCTCTTCAGAGCTCTCAAATATCCCCAGTCAAATCAGTCAGACATTCCCAGTTTTGCTTCCTTCATTTACTTTAAAAAAAAATTAAAGAAAAAGTATGAGTTAAAACTGCCAGTACATTCTAAATACATTCACTTCCAGAGGCATTTGAAAGCAACTCCTTTAGAGAGCAGGAGCAGCTTTAAACAGGCGGCACAATAGAGCCCAAAGCAGAACAGATGCATTTGTACCACACTGTACAACAGCGCTGTAGACAAGGTCGGGTGGTTACAAAAGTACCTAGTTAATTCAAAATGCAAATAACCTACCACAGCTAGTCAAAAGCTGACTGCAGGATGAAGAGTCTGAGAGACTATAGTGCTTCTCCTGATGAGCTAAGCAGTCAGGAGCAGTACATTCCCGCAGCATAAAACAATTTAAAACAAGATGAGAAAATCTGGAAATGCCACACTTAGACGAAAAATGACAAAAATCTTACTCCGAGCAATTAAAAAAGCGATGCTGATAAATTACAAACCTCATTACCTTCACTTAAAGCCAAGATCTTTTGAGATCTTCTAAAGTAGTAGGGAATACACCATATTGCTTTGATTAGGTTTAAGATTGAAAACACAAATCAAAGCAAGTTTAAACAGAGATCTGGAAGAGATTAACATAACACATATTAAAGTCAAGTCATGTTGAAACACGACAGTGGAGAAAAAAAGCAGGAGGTAATTTCTCAAATGTAATTCTTTAAGACAGGTCTCTACAAGTTTGCCAATGTCCACTGAAACAAACAGGAGTACAGAACCATGACTGCCTGATCAATTTTACCGGACGTGCAGAAGAACCAAGTTCCAATGTTCTACTGGCTAGGAAAAAACCTGCCAAATTAGTACATGAATCTGTAAAGGGGAACTTAACTGCTACTCAGAATAAACAAACTGTTTTGCTTTCTGTAGCACATCTTAACTCCTGTACTTCACCCTATGAACAGCTTACAGGTAGACTTTTGATACAGGTTTTATATAACTAGAGACTTTTTAATTCCCTTTATGGAGACACTGACATAAAAACAATTCTAATCAAGGTTTATTGAACCTTAAAGCTCAGAATTTAGCAGACTTGTGTGCACACTTATCTCTTTGTTCATGTGTCAGTATAAGAGTACTAAAGAACGCTACCTAGCAGATAGTTTATCTGTATTGTTAAAGTGATATAGGAGTTCCATTATAACCCATTTTTAAACACCTGGGTCTCTCCAATAATTACATTTCCAGGCTCAGCCTAAAAAAAATTTGGGGAAAACCACCCAAGGGGATTGGAGCAGATCCAGTATTTTTCAATTAACTTAGCTGTGTTTAACAGAACAATATCATTCTCGTGTTACAAGTTTGGCATGTAGGGGTGTGTGCCATTTGGGGGGGTGAGGGGATTAGGTGGGAAGGGGCTTATTCACTGAAACATATCAATTATCCTTTGAAGCCCTACACTGATAACATCCTGTAACATAACTAAGGCAACATAGTCCTACAAACACTATTTTACTCTGTTTAACATTTTCCTAACCAAAAAGAAATTGAGTTTCTCACACAAGAAAGTTTACCTGAAGCTAAACTAAGAAGTGATAATTATTTCTCCTGATTGACTGCAAGTACTTCAGGCTCCCTAGTTTAATGGGGCCATGATTTGGTTGTGAAAATATCATCGAAAACCTTTTTTTTTTTTTTTTTTAATTTTAAAAAAGTCTAAATGGCAACTATGTATCATCTAAATTACAACAGAAAAAGTTTAAAAGCCTAAGAAGCATTACTCAATATTACGCTCCAATATTTGTGGCTGTCTAAGTATTTCCATGCATGCCACTTCTAGCAAAGAAATCAGAAACAAATGCAAAGCCCTTGTTTATGGAAGAATTTAAGAAACGCTAGTACAGGACACAACCACTTAAGAGTCACACAAGAGCTTCCCCACACTCCGCAAACAGCTGACTTGTACTGTAGGTTTTAGTTTCTTGTCCTCTCTCAAACATCTGGCACTGCAAAACAAGGTCCTAGGAGCAATGCTTGTGCTGGGACAGGACACATATGCACATTAATTCCATGTTAGCCACAGAAGAGTTGCTAACAGAAAATCTACATTGACATATGCATATCATGTGTTTCAGTTTTAAAGCACAGAACAAAGCGAAAGTTTCAGCATCAGCTTAAAAAGCCTATAATGTTTGCTTACTTGCTCTTCCTATTGTCAGTCGTTTGACATTCACTACATTTATTTAAAAAAAAAAAAACACAACCAAACCCCAAAAAACCCCACCACCACTCTCACATTCAGCTTCTCACTCATTTTAATTTATTCCTTCACCAACTGAATAACCAGAACTTGGCACACAATTTTTTTCTCAGAAATAGTACTTCAGTGACATGCTTAACATGAGCATTTGCAGTGGTTCATCTATTGCTTAAAACATGAAAGGATGCTCCCACACAGCTTAACATTCCAAACTGTTCCAGGATGAGTAGGAAAAACTATAAAAACTATGCAAGTCAGAAGAAATAAGATGACTTTTTAAAAACCTTTAAAAGCAAAGAAAAATAGCATGAGATTTATTTTTTTTTTTTTAAGTATAGCTAAAATAGTGTATACCAGTCAAGCTTCAGGATCAAATAACAGAAACGTGTTTCCCATGACTACATGTAAAAGCCTCTCCCCCTATCCCGAGCCCCACAGCAGCCTTCTGCAGTGCTGTGCTATTGTTCCAGCAGAAGAGCACTGCTGTAACAAACTGGCCTATTTTTAATAGTAACATCATTACCAGTAAAAAGCGTAAATGAAGACAAGCTTGTGATATAGTAACAGTGAAAATCAGCTGTTGTTAATGTTTAAGTGTAACTAACTCCATTTTGTACACATAACAAAACTGCAGTGAGACATAAACAACAGTTCACGTATACATTTGGACTACACCATAGAAATTGCAGCAAAGGTTTCAATTTTGCTGTTTCTGAACTACTCCATGAGAAAACAACACAACTGAATGCTCTCCCGACTAGCCTTAGGCACATTAGTCATCCAAAGGGCAAACTGCATCGTATAAATTACTAAGTTAATTATATTTTTAATAAATTACATAGTACTAAACAATACTAGCACATAAACAAACAATTCTGCACGTCGCACAGAAATCCTTCAGCATAATATAACCATTACACTACCCTGCAAGAGGAACACGATATTTAATCCACGTTTCAAGCAGAGACTGCAAAGGCAACAATTATTTACTTCATATAAACACTGCTTCACAGCGGCACGGAGAGAGTTTAATTTTTCCCCCCTCCTCCCTCAAAAGCAAACAGCTCAGTCGACAGCTTCTTGCATTGATACTGCAAACGCATAATCTGCAGCGGTGGGTATCAAGAAGCAACCGCAACCGACACACAGAGGAGAGAAAACAGGAAGCAAGGCTGTGGGTGCTAACGCGGGGAGCCGCTCGGCGGCCGGGGCACGGCGCACAGCCCGGCGCCCCGGGAGGTGGACGGCGGCCGCGAGCGGCCCCTGAACTCCGCCCGGCTCGGCGACAGGTCAGTGCGGGACAGCGCACACCTATCGTGCCGTGCAAGGACAAGCCGAAGCGGAGTCGGCAGCGGCTGCCAGAGAGGGACGGTGGCTCCGGGCGGTGAACACCAGAGCTGCGCTGAGGGAGCGGGTCCCGCAGCCCCGCCACCGACCGCGGCCGAGGGGCTCGGACCCCACCGACAGCCACGAGCCGCCGACGGGGGCCGAAGCCCGCCTCCCCCAGTTCCGCCCACGGTTCCCATCCCTCCCTTGAGCCGGAGCCCCGGCAGCAGGAGCACTTGTCCTCGCTGAGGTGGCCGGCGAACCCTTCCGCCCCAGGGCACCCCACCGGCCTGTGAGGGCCAACCAGCCCCGATCGTCGGCCGCCGGCTGACGGGGCGGGTCCCGCGCCCTGCCTCGGGATGGGCAGAGGCAGCGGGGCCAGCGCTCCTCCCGCTCACCAGGGCGCCGTTTGAACCCCGCGGCCACTAATCCCCCTTCGCCGGCGGGGACGGCCCTCGAGGGGAGCAGGCCCGGCAGACGCCTCACCTGCTGGTCGCACTCCGGGCAGGACTTGGTGGCCATCTTCACTTTCTTGGCCCTGCTCGAGGACATGCTCGCTGCTGCTCCTGCTGCTGCTCCTGCTACCGCTGTTACCGCCGCCGCCGGAGCGCCGGCCGCCCCGCCCCGCGGCGGCCGGGGAAGGCGGGAGTAGAGGGCAGAGGCGCGGCGCGGCGCCGGCCGGGGGCGCGCGGCCGGCAGGAGCCTGCGCGAGCCCCGCCCGCCCCCGGCGCAGCCCTCCGACAAAGGAGCCGCTCCCCCGCGCCGCCGCCGCCGGAGAAGCCCCGCCCGCCCCGGCGACGGCAGAGCTGGGGCGGGGCGCGTGTGCGAGGAGCCGGCGCCGCCGCCGGATTGGCTGCGCGCCTCGCGGCGCCGGGGCCGCGCGCGGGGGGGGGCTCGGAGCAGTGTAACGGCTGGGCTGTCGCCGGGCAGTAACGGCTGCTCGCGTCCCCAGCGCCAGGACTGAGGTGCCAGGACACGGGGCCGCGGGGAGGGCCGGCGGCGGGGGGCCGTGGTGCCCGCCCCGAGCCGAACCTCTCGCTGTCACCTCCTCCCGCGGCCGAGCGCTGCCGGGACTCCGGCGCGATCGCCCCCCTCGGGTGTCTTCGGCGTGGTTGGAAGCTGGGCAGTGTTCCACAAAAGCTAGTTGCTTCTTAGTTTTCATGTTTTCACGGTCTTCGGTTTAATTCGAGGTAATAAGAGACGGGGCAGCTCCTTTGTTGCCTTCCCGCTACCTGCGCCCCATAAGCAGCACCAGCAGGATGAAGTTACACTGAAACGTACAAGCAGTCAGAAGTGTTAAATACTATTTTTCTGGTCTTCATCTCAATTCAGAAAAAGAAAAGACTAAAGTTGAGGCAGAGGGTTATCACCTGCTGTTCCTTTATCTTTGGGAGCATGGTGGTTCAACACTTAGGGTATTCAGTCATGCCTCTAAAAGTTGTTACGCTTGCAAATTTGACGTTTTCACATTAGTACGTTAATTTTCCTTCACTCCCACCTAAAAATACTAATAGCATAATGTAAACTAACTGCACTTTTATGTTTCTCATAAAGTACATTTTTAAAGAAATACTAGAAATAGTATTTCAGAACTACTAGAAATACTCATTTCAGCTCCAAAAATCCTTCAAGATACAGCTCTTACACTGAAACTTCGCATCAGCGTGTAAAAGCTTTGTATTCCTACAAAATGCTTGTATCTGAATCATTTACCTTTGGAGTTAAAAAAAGAGGAAAGGGATAATGACAATACTGCTATTAACAAGAGTATGGATGTTTGGGGTTTTTTTGTACCCCAAAATGTCTACAGGAGAAAAGTGCAGCAAAGTCTCAACAGAAAATTCTTTTTGAAGATTACTGTTTAAAATAGCCTGAAGTATAGCTGCCAACAAATATTAAAGAACTGTACTGGAACTGTAGTGCTTTCACATGGGTAGCAATGAGTGCATCTGTGAGGCTGGCTCTAGGCCCAGTATAACAGAATTTTTATTTTATATTTGTAGTTTAGTCTTGAACTCAGTTTGCTGCACTTACGTATTGAGAAAAAACATTGGAGGAGAGGCAGTTTTAATAAGACTTTTGTCTATACGTCTCTTTCAGGGAAATTAACCTAAAAGCAGTTTGGAGGAAACTTTTTTCAAGTGACTTCTACAGCTATTTAAATGTTAATACCATTTACTAGCTCATTACTGAGTTACTTTGATGCATTTGGTCAGTTCTTGGTGGACAGGAATCTAGAGAATTTATTCATCAGTCAGGACAGCCCAAATAATTTTTCCCTGCCAGGCAAATTAAAAAGATACTTCTTCCTTCAGGCAGAAAAAGACTAGCACTTGTCATAGTTTCTCACAGAGTAAAATTCTCCCTACAGCTGAAGGCCCAGTGGTCTTATCTTCCTGTGGCTTGTTGACCTTCCCTACAGATCAGATAGCTCATGGGATCCTAGGTGCCAAGTCAGTTTGTCTAGAGTCTCACTAGTGCTTGATTTATTCATCTTAATTGTTGAGGCTAATTTATTACAGGTTCTGTGAAACTTGAAAATGGAGTTCCAGATTCATAGCAGACCACACATGCTCTAGATAAGCAATATGTTTTTATTACAGATTTCTAAGTGACGTGATTGCTACGCATACCTTAAATGTAGATTGTAAAAACTGAAATATCTTCTGAAAGGCCACACAGAGTAACAAATACATATATCTATTCTGAGGAAAATCTGAACATTTAGGGGATAACACAGGGAAGTCATGTGATATAATAAACTTAACAACAGTAAAGAGGTACATCCTCACCTTAATCATTTGAAATGTGGTTCCTCTTAGTAATCTTGACAGTTAATCTTCTCATATGCCAAAGTCCACAAGTGACAATCTTACGATAAAATTTTCCTTTTCTAAACTTTACAAACAAATCTCTTTCACTTCATACTAACCATGCTCTCCTCAGAGTAGATTTCTCACATTTACCGTTTGAAGTGGGAGGTTGCAGTTCTGGCTCCAAGTACAATCACTCCAAGTCATTTACTCTCTTCCCTTGTTGACAACTTACCTCGATGATTATCAGGGGCAGATCTCCAATGAGAGCTCTTGGATAAAACAGAGTAACAGAACTCTGGACTATGTTGTTTTTCACATGCAAACTGAGGAAATGCAAGGGTTTTAATCACTTCTAACCTGTTTAGGCTCCACTTTTCCCACATAGCACAGGAGAACATCTTCCCACCCTTCCTTTAGTAGTCACCCTGAAGAGGCAGAAGCCATCTCAAAGCATCCTAGCAGAGAGGGGCATACCTTCTAATGGACAGAGACTCCATGAAGACAGTCCCTACATGAAGAAGATTATGATCCATGTTTGTACAAAATACTGTACTTCTCATTGTACTTTTCACTGTACTTAATTTCACAAGTGTTTCAGGTAAATATTTATAACTTTGTGTATTCACTAATATACGCAAGTCAATTAAAGACACTGAAAAATCTATTCCGGTAATAGACCACCTGTACTGTTTCTTTGTTGTTGTTTTGCACTCTTCTTAAATGAATTGATTTAATGTAAAACTGTTGTGATATTTAAATGACCAGAAGGATCTGTTTGGTAAATGGTTTTTCTACCTGTTTTCCACTGGAAGCCCTACATGTCACAACTGGCTGCAGTGGAAGCTTTCGCATTATTGCAACATAAAGGATTTTGATTTCAGGTGATAAAACAAATGCTGATAGAGGTAATTACTCCAGATAGCTTTATATTTTTGCCGGGGTAAAAAGTAAAGACAATAAAATACCCTCAACATTTTGATTCTAAATTACTCACATAAAGCAAAAGAGGATGGATGCTTATTAAACTATTCTACAGCTAAGATTTCCACCACTGGAACACATACTAGTTAGACTTTAAGTGCAATGCTTGCTTCATGCACACTATCACAAAATGAAAGCAATGCCGGAATGGATATATGAATTGTAGGCAAACAAAAATAAACTTATAATGTAAAGTACATATGGTCAAAATATAATTAGAAGTGTTTTAAATCCTGAGTATTGATGGTGGGGGAACATCACTGAACTCTGATTATCATCTCTCCACACAAATATGAGTGGTTTTCTAGATGCTGCGGGTATCTAGATGCTGTAAGTTACAATGAGCATATGTAAGTATTAACTTCGTCTCTCATAGATAAATGTAAGATACACAGGTATACAGTTTTTTTTGATCTAGTTTTCCTGATCCTATGCCCAATGCCTCAACTATAAAACCATCCTTACTGCAGTCTCATACACAAATTTCTCTTCCTGAAGACTGCAGTCAATGTTCTCAGACAGCAGTCTGCTACTACCGTACCGCTACCAGGACCAAAGCAACAGGAAAAGCACTAGACCTCTGCTGTCTCAGCAGGGCCTGAATTTCTGAGAGGCAAATTACATTTATGCCTTAGAAAGTATCCTTCAGATTCCCAGTTTGTCATGCCAGCCCTCTCCATCCTTACTACCAATATTGTATGATGAATAAAGAATCAAACATCTTATCATTTGCAATATCCTTTCCTGTGACAGTACAACCTACTGATTTTTTTTCTATCCTTCCTCCTCCGTGAGTGTCTATCCTGAGCCCAGTTCCCATGCAGAGCATGAGAACACACTCTTCTGTACTTGTGAGCATCTTGGGCTCCCCCATGTGTGTGTTGTGGTTTCTACGTGAGTAGAGTTACTGAATTGGCTGGTTTGCCCTTTTCCTTTTCTTCTTAGTATTTAAGTTATGTCTCAGAGTATTCCCTTTTCTCTCTGCATATTGTTTTCAGCCTATACCAATCCATTACCAGCAGAGGTCTTTCTCCAGAGATACACAAAGACAAGACAGGTTTATTTTTCATATAAACTGTGGCTGTTGCCAAAAGTACCAATGTGTTCTATGTAGGCAGGACATCCAGATTTCATTCCTGAATCAAGACCAAATCCATGCAACCAGGACCTTGAGACTACTTTTGGATTTTTTTTTTTTCGTCTTAACTGAGAAGGTCCAGACATAGCAAAACATAAAGACTCTTTTGGTATTTCAGAGGGTCTTTATAACAGCAGGGGGCTCCGCTGTGTACGGTAACAGTAACAAGTAAAGAAGTTAATGAATATACAAGAGAACTAACAGATCTATTACAATACTCTGCCTTTCTTTATAGAGCAAATAAACTAGTCAGTGACAGCTGTTCAACTATTCTAATACAAACAAAAATATTTTCCTTATTGAATGCAAACAAGATAGTATTCGTAGCTAGACAGCTGATTATTAAGATTTACCAAACAGACATATATTTTCCTTGTTATTCTAATCTATTAACACCTTAGTTTTGAGTTCTGAAAGTCCAAGACTATTTATTTTGCATCATTTCAGAGGTTTAATCCAGCACTGAGAAAAAAACAACGAATACCTTTTTAAGGGTACAGGTACCTCCTCTCTTCAGAGAGTCAATAATGAGTGGCATTTTGCAAGACCAAGCCTCATTTAAAATGTGTTTTACACTAATTTAAAATAGAAAATAAGAAAGTTATGCCATTTCTCTATTTTCTGAAAAGCTACACATGACTTTCTAAGTGCCTATTCCTGATGGCTTCTTTTCTTTGCTGTTGTCACAACAGAGTCCAGCTGACCTGAATGGTCTGAGATCTTAGGGTTCTTTCTCCCCTTCACTGGAATGCAGTGTATATGTGTGCCACACCAACTTCTTGCACACTGCAGTATTTTGGCGTGCAACTATAATTTTACAAGAAAAAAAATCTCAAAGTAGGTACAATTCACATATCTAATCCACATTAGAGTTGGAGAGAGAAGCACTTCGTAAGTCACATTTCTGCTCACCACTACAGACGATTTGGAAGCATTCTGCTCTCCTGCAGTAGAGTTCCCTGTGAGCTCTCCTGTGAGGGCTGACAGCCTCAGACCTGCCCAAGAGCTGACAACATGTAGCAAATTGAAAAATTAAATGCCTAAAATGCTGTGCAACCTTGTGTCAGGAAGGTTATAAAATGCATCCTGATTAAGTAACGACTTCCTAATTAGTCAGCTATATTCAGTGGGGTTTTTATTCTTTCCACAGATAAAGTACTGTCTAGAGAATTATTAAGTTATATCTAAAATACATGGATATTCATACCAAGAACAGAATGTATCAGAAGAAAATTACAAATAATAGGAACAGCTAGATGATAATATCTGCAATGTTACCATGAATGAATTGAAGTTGTAATGCTACAGCATACAAGTGGTAAGAGGAAAGTACTATATAAAGATCAATTCATTATACAGACAAGCTTTAATGCTATTTTCTATGATTCCGGTTTTGGCAATTTCGGTAATCACAACAGTTTGCAATACTTAATACTGTTACTGTGCTTCTCATCAGTAGATTTCAGGGTAGCTGTAATCTGAGTACCCTCTAAGTCCTTTCGTAAGAAACCAAAGTTGTGCCTAAGAAGTCCTTTGAGATCCCATTACTCTGAACTTGGGCAAGAACAACATTTAAGTGGTACAAATGTTGGCTTTGTTCTCCAAGTACAGCTAAATATTGAGCATTTCCCAATTACAAAGCATTTTGTTCTTCTAAACGTTGTTACGCATTGATGTCTTTTGGTTTCAGGAAGCCCACATTCAGGTTGACTTCCTGTCTCCAGTTTAGGTTTCGCACATTAGAGCTTGCCTGAAAAAAAAGACCATGCCACCAGTGTAAGTATGACAGCTTCTACCAACACAATGTAACTGCTAGCTATTTCAGACAACTATGACGTAGTTAGGAGCCAGCTCAAAATGTCACTGCATCATCAAGCTTCCCAGGTAATCAAGGCCCGCTCTTGCTTTACAGTCACTGCAGCACTTTCCCACCTCTGCAACTGAACGTCAGCATCACTTGTCCACCACAATCCATGGCGACAGAGTCTAATCAAAGTGAAGCCCACTTCAGTAAACAACATTTTACATTTTTTTAAGAAGTCATATCTTCTCTATACCTTTACTGAGCTTCTTTTTGTAATCAGAAAGAAACATTTTAATTTCTAGCTCCTCTATTTTACTAAGTTGCTATATTAGTAATGGAAAAAAAAATCCTTGAACTTTTCCATTCAGCTGCTTGATTTTACTTGATTCTTAAAGCAAACATGTCCAATACAGTGACCTTGTCCATATATTTTATAACAATGTGTTATATGTCGCTGAAACCCTCTAGGGGTAAAAACTTGGAGGGAAGATCCCTCTCTAATCAAGCTGAAGCATAACCTACAAAATTAGTCTTATGGCCCAGGTCAATAGTGTTTTTTTAAAAAGATTTATTTGCTTTGTGAAGCAAGTCAGCTTCAGATGAGATTTTTAAAAGAAGCTTTTATTAAAATATTAATAATTTAAATTATTTAATGCCAGTAGCAGCTACCATTCCATAAAAAAGGCTTCCAACATTATATTCTCACAAATCAGACCTTTTTCACGGGAAACTTTATTAAAATCCACATGTTGTTCAGAACAGTTTGGTTTCAACAAAATCATTTTTCACTAAAAACTTTCTGAGCAGTTTTATTTTAAATGTAGTCTGTATAAAAAATGCTTCACAAAATAAAATTACTTTATTTTCATAGAGCACCTTTTCAATTAATTCTTATGAAGACAATTCAATAGACTATTTTACATGTTTCATTTTGGGTTTGTTTTTTGGGTAGGGGGGTGGGCTTTTTTTTTTTTTTTGCTTATCATGAGAGAATGAGAGCTGGTAAACATTAAGATATGAAGTTACTGAACGGACACTTTTTCCACTGACTGCATTGAGCTTTGGACCAGATCTTAAAGGTTTATGTTCAGTCTGAAGAACAGTAGGAACAGTAATTTCTCTGAAGATGCTCCTTATATTCTGAACTGCTACCATCAGCAGTATTCTACAGAAAACAACCATTCTCCATACTTCTACAACACAGAATACAGAAAGGGTTTGCTCTTTTTGCCTAAAACCCACAGTTTTTGTAATGTGGTTTCCATTTACTTAGTGTCCTCAAAGATTCCTAAATAACATTAACGACACTTTGCCATTTTAAGCTATTAGGAGTAGTTTTCTATCCAGTGCCTTTATTTAAATTAAACAGCAGAAGAAAAATGAATGCTTAGTTACCACGTGCAATTATTGTAATCATGGGGTTTAAACCATGCAACTATTCATGACAAAGAACCTTGCTGAAGGTCTGTCAAAATGGAAACATGTGACAGCAGCTGTTAGTCTGTTTATCAAGGTTTTTTCTCCAACTCTATCTACCTTTCTATGTATTTATGCATTTGCTGTTGTTCTGTATCTCCAACTCCTCACCATCAACATGAAGTTCATTATTTTAGCTTCTTATGACAGCAAGAAAACCATCCTATGTCTTTATGACTAAAGATGGAATGCAACATGGGGATCAAGGAACTGCCCTCAACAAGCAGTACTTGCCACCTTCTTTGTCTGGCTTGTCTGAAATTTGTGTTCATATGATTTGTATAGGATACATAAACTGTCTGTTGATTAGGCCAATTGATCACCACAGGCCAACTTGCAAAAGCTAACGTCTTCTCTGAAGGGTACAGCATGAGCCTGTAATGATGCATGCTATCGTCTGCAGTTCAACTCAGGGGGAAGGGGGGGAGAGAGAAAGGAAGATTTCTGTTAATAAATACAAAAAGATACTTCATCCTTAATAGGTCATTGCACAAGATTTTTGCAAACATGCATGAACTGATTTCACAGCTCATGAGGTAAGTTTTCTTTTCCTCATATGATACGTAGATATGCCAAGCCACAATAAGTCGAAGTGGCATGCACAAACACACAGTCACACTGACATGGGAGTGGAATGCTGATTCTCCTGAAGTCATCAGGAGCTTTGCTGCTAACTTCAAAAAGCAAGAAGATAGGCACAACTTTGCCTCAACACTGCAAGTTCATCATATGCTATTTGCTTTCTTGAACGTATCTGAATGAAAATAACATTTGGAGATACATTTATCATAATTAAAGCAACAGATATTTTTTCTGTAACACAAACACCACTTCATATTACACTGAACATGGAAAGGCTTTTTTTCATCCTGTTTATTTCCTGTGTGCATTTCTAAACTTAGGAAATTAATCAGACTATTGAATTTCAAGTTTGCATATTTTCATTCAAATGTTTTACTAAAAATGTATGCTTTGGCTTGTGTAACATGCGTTTTAAGATTGTTAGCCTTATTCCAATGGTGCCGTGCTATGTTACGTGCTAACAAGCAGCATTACAGAATTTGCAAACAAGGTCTGAGGTCTTGCTTGGATTGTCAGCTAGAGGCAGAAACGGAGCTGTCAGGCAGTCTGTACCTTTCCTTCCTGGGGGATCAGAGATACCGACCGTGGCAGTGCTGGCTGGAAACTTTCTGCTACGCCAGCTGTTTCTGGGGGGCGGATTGGGGGTGGAACAGTAGTGTGTGGACCAAGAGTAAAGGTTAATTTGTGTTCTTCCCCTAGCAAAATTAGCGGTTCCAAATCCATTGGACTTCGATTTTTAATAGGCTGGGTAGCATTTCAACCTTGATTCCTAATGAACCCTGAAACACACTCAAATCAAGATGTCTGGGAAGTCTACTTGTATACACTGAATGTAAATATTAGAATTTAAAATAAGCTGAACATTTCAGGTGATCTGATTAAAGCTTACTGCAAAATCAGTTCTGGTTTTGTTTTTGTGGTAAATTTGACCTTGACAAGTCTTAACACAGCTTGAAATCCTTTCTTCTGGACTACATTTTATCAAACCTGGAAAAAAAGCACCATGACACTGCTTGTTAATTATCAGCCAAAAAGCCAGATTCAGGTAACACTCAGCTTTCTAGATACATGACTGATGACAACTTTAAAGGAAAAGTGTCGAAATATACAGGCTCCAAAACTTGACATTTCAAAAGTTAAAAAGGTTTAAAATATGGAAAAAAAAATCAGTCTGAAGGAGATACAGACTGCAATGTCCTGAAACAGTTATTAAAGCTGCAAATAAACAAAAATGTCCTTCTTGGAACTCGGATTTCTAATTTATAGTGCTCCACTGGCTCATTTTGTGAGCAGGATTTTGGAGGGAGGATAAGCAGGGCCAGACACACTCCACTCAACCTTCACAAGCTGAGCAGTAAACAAGAAAAAGCTTTCAGTACAATCAGTACAATGACTGGAAATACACAAAATTTAATTCCTGAGTAAAACAAATGAGTTTTCTGCACCACCTCAGGGCAGTCCCTTCAAAAACCATCCCATTTCTGTTATTTTGTTAACTATGAATTGACTAAAATTCTCAAGTAGCAATTATTTTTAAATTAGCACAGAGCAAGAGCTAAAATACTGCACTTGAAATAGAGTAAGGACTGGAACAAATTACTTATGAAACTAAACACTATGGCAAGCAGAAGCTCGTTAGAAAGAAGAAATAGTAAAGACAGGAAAAAGACTCAAGATATAATTGTATGGGACAAAATAAAATCAAACGCAGCAAAAAGCAGCTTGCTTTCTCTTCATCAACCAAGGAAAGATACCAAACCACACAGAACAGAACCCAAGTCTCAAACCATCTAATTTAGGCACCTAAAATAGGAAGCTGGTTTTCTATATTCTCTCTAAGGCAGTGGAGAAAGAGAAAGTAAAAAGGAAGGTTCTACAAAAACAATTCACAAATAAGCCTGATTTATAGCTCAGGCTCTTACTCAGGGAGGTAACATTAGGTCATAGGAATATTCCTGAGTGAATGATCCCTTATTCCACTCTCTGAGCACAAACAAGGAGTCTCTTCTGGGCACCCAGGACGGGTAAAACGGGCCTTCTCCTCCCCAGGAGCAGCAAGAAGGAGAGAGCCTTTACCTCTCTCCCCTCTGAATTCTGCTGCTGTTGTATTTCATGCCAGATCTCCAGTCATTTGCTATGAAAGCTGAACTGAACCCGAGAGATAAAAACATTTTCATCATCTGGAAACAATGAGGAAACTGAGAGAGGACCGACTTGTTCCTGCGGGAGGGAAGGATCAGGAGAAAATGCTCCACTGGCAGAGTGACAGCGTGAGGGATGAGGCTGCTGGCGTCCAGCCTCGCTGCCCGATCTCTACCCCCGACTCGCCCTCCAGCAGCCCAGCAACAGGTGACCCATCTGCAGACCCACCGCTGCACATTAAACGTCACGCTGCATTTCTAACGCCACCGCGAAGCCGGGAACGAGAGCAGGAGGCTTTTTTGCCCAACGGACAGAGGAGAACCAGCGGGGCAATACTGCATTTCTCAAACCGCAGAGCAGAAAAACAAATCCAGACAAAGGGAGCGCTCTCTGCCGCGGGCAGGCGGCGGCGTGCGGCGGCACGGCGGAACCCGTCGCCGCCCGCGCAGCGGGAGCGGGAGCGGGAGCGGCAGCGACGCGCTCCCCGCCCGCCGGGGCTGCGGCTCCGGCCCCCGCCACCCCCGACCCCGCTCCGGGGCTTGCACCGAGAAGACTCGGCCTTGCTATTCCCTTAGGAAACGCCCCTGGATTTGCCCCCTCCCCGGTTCCCCCGGCATCTCCAGCACCGGGAGCGCGCCCCCGCCCGCAGGCGGCGGCAGACAATGCGGGACCGCGGGCCGGGCCGGGCCGGGCCGGGGAGGCCTGTGGGTGCGGTAGTTCCCTGCCCATCACCTGATGCTGTGGGCAGGCGCAGCCGAGGGCTGCAGGAACTACAAAACCCGCCAGGCAGCGCGCCTGGCAGTCTCGCTGGTGCAATCCACACCTTCGCACGCCTCGGGGCCGGGGTAAGCGCTGGCAGGGGCGGCTGCTGGCGCTGGCTTAAGAAGGATGGTTTTACCCGGGACTCTTCCGGAGCACTAGCGCGGGCACTTCTGTTGGGCAGAGGGGTCTGCAGCGCTATTCTGATGCAATGGTGGGATCTATTGCTCCTCTGGTGGCATCGCAACACTGCAAGATCAGTTGTATTCATTGCAATTAAGTTTGCAGGATCTGGACATGGGAGGATCGAGCATGTACGTGTAACTGTGCCAGCTCTTCGGCATTTCTTCTGACTGCCTCTCTTGCTCGTGTGCGTCTTACTAGCTCCCGGTTCTGATTAGAAAATACACCGATCCTCAGTCTTGCTTTGGGAACTACCTGAAAGACCATGCATCGATTTGTCTTGGTTGCCAGGCAAACTGCGGCAAGCCTGGGCTGCAAAGGGCCAGGGGTCTGCCGAAGCGGAAGGAAAGACATGGCTTTGCGCCGCGCCGCTTCGCTGGCGGCGGGGCGGCAGCCGCGGTGTCCCCGGCTCCCGCGGCCGGCGCGGGAGGGGACGGTGCGGTGGAGCAGCGCTGCCAAGGCCTCCGCGGTGAAGATCAACGAGAAGGCGAGCAGGGAGAAGATCCTGACGCTGGAGTCCATGAACCCGCAAGTGAAGGCGGTGGAATATGCAGTGCGGGGCCCCATCGTCCTTAAAGCCGGCGAGATCGAGAAGGAGCTGCGGAAGGTGAGGCAGGGGCGGCCGCGGGGCACGGCAGGGCAGGGCAGGCCAGGGCAGGGCAGGGCACGGCAGGGCAGGGCGGCCTCCCCGCCGCTCCGCTCCGCGCCGCCCGCTCCCGCGGCATGCCCGCCGCCGCCGCCCGCACTGGCCCTGCCCCCGGGGCACTCCTCCGCCGCCGCCGCTCCTGATTGGGGCGTCGGGGGGCTCGGCAGGGCCGCGGCCGGCGGTGGGGCCGACGTGGCAGGCGGTGGGGCCGCTGACACCCCGCGGGGCCGAGACGCGACCCTGTAGAAGCCTCGGGAAAGCGGGAGGCTCGGGGGCGGCGGCGCTGCGAGTGCCAGTGCAATGCCGCGCACCAAGTTAAAAACTCGCAGACCACGAGCAGCTTTTCCCCCCATCCCTGCTGCTGCCCGAAGCCGCGGCCGGACGCGCTCTCCCCGCGGGGGGCTGCGGGAGCGGCCGGGGCCAGGCCGGGGCGCGCAGCCGCCTCCCGACCCTGCCCGCCCCGGGCCGCCCCCGGCCCCGCTCCGCTCCGCTGCGGGACACCCCCCCACTCGCGCCCCTTCACACGGGAGGTGGGAGAGGCACAAAACAAAGAAACCGGCCCTCTGGCTACTGTTTATCTCGTGTCACTGATTGCGTAAGGCAAATACGGTATACCCCCATAAAGCAGTGTCTACATTTCTTCAGCCACTTGGACCCTTTGCTGCAATCGCATGTCCTTTGTGTTATACAAGAGGGTGACCGACCAGCTTTCATCATGCTGATAGAGCGTTTAAAACGTTCGTGAGGATTTTAGAGATACTGCCTTCGCCGGGGCGGGGAGACACCTTTGAAACCGGCGGTCTCCTAACACGTGAGATGGACCCAGCTCTTCCCAGGCACCGCTCCGCAGGCTCATCCAGCACTCCTCTGCCTCTGGGTTCTCCAAAGCCGGGGAGACTAATGCTGAGGAGACCACCGATCCTGTGCTTCTCTTTTTTTAATTGCAGAAGCTGAGGTGCTTGAGGACAAGCCTTCAGAGCACAAACGCTCGGTAACGCTGCCCAAAGTTTTAGGTGGTTAGTGCTTTTAGGAGGATTTGGCAATAAAGCCTGATACAAGATACTCCTGAGAGTCTGGGCCAAGATGTACTAAATAAAGCACCCAAATCAGTCAGTGCTTCCATTTTGTTCTTCATATTTTTTTTCTTATTCCTTATCTTAATATTAAGACTTAGCATTGAAAAAAAAAAACCAAACCCTTAGCGATGCAGGCATGGCTTTTTGCTTGTACTGTTCACATCACAGCTTCCCCTGTCAGCACAAGGACTCACTTATTTTTGTTTTGAATAAAGCATCTGGCATAGTTACTTTTCTATGATTTCAAATATTATTCCCTGCCTTCACTGCTTTAGAAAGTCTTGCTAATATGTTATTACAGGTACTGCAAGACCAATTTGATTAGTATATGTAAAGTGCTTTGAACAAAAACAGTGCCACAGCAATGCTAACGAGAAGAGATTACTTTAATTCTTTGGTCTTTGTGTTACTTGCTTCCCCTTGTTCTAGAAGGTGAAGCATGTTTTCAGCTCACTCTGTATTACATACATCAATTACTTATGTCTAACTCAATAATTATTACAAACAGCTTCCTTTTTTAGAATTCTACTTAAAAACTTCAGAGTGGTGATGGAGATTTCATTTCAGAACATTTGTTTTGATTTTTGCCTTAAAACTTGTTTATAAAGGTGTCATTGACTTTATGCAACTAGATTCTCTAGTGGGTGCATCTTCCAGAGTATAAAATCTTCCAGTGTTCTCACTGAGTATGTTTGTTTTCAAGTTAACATCACAGGGCAGGAGATATTACTTGACAAAACAAATATAATATGATCTTCACTAACTCCTCCCAACTCCCCTGCTTACTTCAATTACCAGCTGAGTCACTGGCAGAGAGAATAATCTTCTGTGCACTTTTTAAAAAATGCAAGAGCAAGTCATTGCCAATCGCTTTATTAAAAGATTGTTATGGCAGCTTTGTGCCCGCTTATGTGGCATTTTCCATTTAAAAGTTTTTTTCTTGAACCAGGCTCATGGAATATTATCAATGGCTACCAGCATTCATAGACATGTGACTAAGATGACTAAAGCAAACAAAAACCTCCCTGTTGGCAGGGAAGGAGGACAGTATTACTGCAAAAGTTGAGACAACGTATCTGCAGAGAACACTAATCAACTTAAGGAAGCAGCTGAAAGACTTCTCTTCCGCACTGCTCAAGTTATTCACTCCTCTTTGCCTTTCTGATAAAAATACTGTTATTCCTTCTATTGTTTAATCAAACTGTCTGGTAAAGTATACAGCCTTGAGTAGTACCTAGGTTCCTTATAACTGAAATATTATGGGTTATCTAAATGTCTATTTTTTGGTCTAAAATTGACTTCTGTGTGATCACAGGTCAATGGCACTTCTTTGTTTACTTTTAGTTAAAACTGGACAACTACTTTTTTCATCCCTCTCCACCTTAGCTCACAGAGTTAGGTCAACTACTGCCAGCAGAATTAACACTGCCTGATAAAGAGGCTGAAGCGGTTGTCAGAGAAAGGTGATGCCCCATAGCATCTCTAGATCCATGGTTCCTGTTCATTGACAGCAAAAGGGTTGCCCCATAGCAACTCTACTACATATGATGGGGAAGGAGCTTTGCACAGGCATGAAAGCATGGACTCCATAGTATGACATGGAAGCGCTGCACTGCCTGGTGGTAGCAACAGCAGGCAGGGCTGAAGCAATGATATACCCACTAGTAAATCTGCATTTGTCCTGTTCTGCCGAGATGCCTTTGGGTCATTTGTTTCTAAACTAAAAGCATCTTAAATGCAGACATGATCTAACCAGATGCAATAGAGGCTCTCCCTGTTTAAACTTGGTTTCATTCAGTTAGACATCATGCTTGTGTAATTTACACAGCTTATTATGTAGACTATAAAATAGCTACTTGAAGCTGTTTGCACAGTGTAAGCTTTCGTCTTCCTTGAGTTTCGTTCTGCTGTCTCATATTCTGAACCGCAGTTCCTCTGTTACTCTGTCTGGCACTTGCTTCTTTTGTATATTAACTGCCGATGATTACAACAGGAGCTGTATCTCCACAGTGCACATAGAAATAAGGACTAAAATGTTACTTGAGAAGTCTCCGACTAGGCAATTTAAGGGATAGTTCTTTTAAAAAGTAAATAAAAATGAGGCATTAATTTCAGCTAATGTGCTCAGGATTAAGCCAGTGTAAGTGACAAGTTAGAAGACTCTGTTACAGCAGGATAAGATTGATTGCTCAGGAGTACGGATGGGGCATGCTGTACTTGGACTTCGTAAGTTTTGTTGGCCTGTGACCTGTGTTCATCTAGGTGGAAAATCAAGGTTTTGATCTACATTAAGTCTTTCCAGCTGGAAATCTTTCTGCAAAATCACTTACCTGAATCACTTCTCTGAATATTTTTTTTTTATAATTTTGAAATTGCATCATGCTTCAAAAGTGAAAACCTGATTTCTCTTCCTCTTTGCTAATGGTAATAATCAGCTGATTCTGGCTTACTAAGGTGATACATGGAGAAAGAACTGACGTCAACCACTTTCCTTGGTGTTTCTGGAAACTTTTTAAAGCAAGCTAGAGCACAGGCATATTTTAATAAATTATTATACTCTCAATAGAATTCAAAGAAATAAGATCTTTTTTCTATCCCCCTTTTTTTAGACTTGCTAACAGATGGCCATCATATCAAGTATTGACTTTAATTACATTTCAGACTAGAAATTTTAGCCTGAACATGGATTCAACGCAAGAATAATGTAATCTCTGGACAGAGCCATTCTCTTTACTTAATCAGTAATAACAAGCTAGCTTTATCTTTACATAGGCAGCACATATACCTGATTTGTTACTTTGCATTCATGCTATTTTAACTGACCTTGTTACGGAAAGTCCCTTCATATCTGTTACTCTAACATCTCTCTCCCCTTACGCTCTCCTTTTCTTGCCATTTCCTGCTTAGGTTTTACATAATGTCAAATTCTGTGTCAGGTTAAGTTGGCTTACACATACTTGCAAAGCATGTGCATATTCAACAGCATTTTAGGATCCACAAGTCAACTCATGTAACATTGGAAACTGTGCCTGGCTTAGCGTAAGTCACACAACATTAGGCCCCTGTTCAAAACTTTCAAGTTACTGAAACAGAATTGTAGGGCAGAAAGGGGTAGAAGGATGGTATGCAGAGATACACTGATAGCATGTAGAAAGTTCCTTCAGATCAGCACAGGTGGTTAGCATATTCCACCACTGGGTCTGGAACTACGTGCCGTTAATGGCAATACGCAGTCTCTACACATTGAAGTCCATTTTTTTCTGAACAGCCACTGTAGTCTGGCTTACTTTTACAGTAAAAGGATTGTACACTCATCTCCTGTGCCCATGTTTTTCATTTGCGTAACTACTGCAAATAGGTTCCTCTTGCATGTTTATTCTTCAAGTCACTGGTTCACTCCCTACATTTCTGTTTAGATAATAAAACTACCAAAATCCCTTTTACTTATGTAGCTATAATCTCAGGCAGCTTCTGCTAAAGTATTTTGGTTAAAAGACTGTAGAGCTTTTCTTTTTTTTTACTAATTCTTCAGGCTTTTAAGTTGAATAGAAAAAATTCTGACTTAGAATCCAGACTTAATTATAAATGTGAGTTGTCTGTGTCCCTGGGAGTTGTGGAAAGATAAAACACAGTTTAGACAATGACATGCCGAAATATCATTTGACATGCCAAGAAAAAGACACAAGATTGACTGGTACACCCAGTAATAAAAGATGTTAAGCTTAAATTACCATCCCATAATTTTATGCTTTGAATACGTGACTGTGTGCACACTAAGAAAGTTATCTTCCAGGCAAGAGCATTTGACCTCATTAAGACAGAGCTGTTGTTCCTCAGTTGACTGTACATGTTCCATACAGAAGTGAATCTGTAGTAAAATCCATGTGTTTTAACAAGGCGAAAAATACTGCAGATGAAGATGAAAGAAAATCAGTTTTAAGAGTACGATTACCAAAATCATATGTTCAGAAGCACACGGTCCACAAGATCCAGTTATTTGATCTTTTCTTGTTGAATACAGTAGCAAAATCTTATTCCGAAATAGCCCTTTTCCAATAGGTCTTCAAGTTAAGAGGGTCCTAATGTCTAATCTCCTTCCAATGAGCATTATTTTAATTATGTCATTTACAGTCACATTAAAATCTAGGGCTTTGTTGATATAGGCAAAATTTCTGAATGCAAATGCACTGTGAACAATATATAAGGCAGAAGTAACTTGAGGACAACTCCTGTTCTGTAATCCCTGAATCAGATCTGCCAATTAATGGCCAGCCCCACTGATGTTCTCATCTGATATTAGGGGGCATGCAAGTCATCAATGCCATTTTAACTCAAAATCCAGAATTTGCCTTCTCCTTCCTTCCAACAACAGTTCATGTCAGCTTGAATTACACATGCATAACACAAACTCAAAGCCTTACTCTGTGGTAAGCAGGTCAGGGTTTATTTTTCTGCTGTGAGCTGTTTTAATAAAAAGACTGGAATGCTAATTCAGGCCTTCAAGTCCCTATTAGTTAAGAGCCTCTGGGAAGTGCTTTCTTGGCCCTTTGGGGCGGGGGGGAAGGGGAAGCAAGCAAGCGACTTGGCTACTACAGCATAGATCTCAACTATGCTGAAATGTTTGGTTTGCTTATTATTTGTATAATAAGCTCTCTTATTATACAGCTTGTGTGTGCAAGTCACAGCAAAACCAGACTCAGCTTGTGCTAAGGAAATAGCACGATGTTTCATAGTGTGATGTTATTGCCTGATAACCATCAAGAGGAGGCACAAAGCAATGGCAATGAAAATGAAACAATGAGGAGCAGCTAAGAGTGGACAAATTCTGAAATTCAGAAATAGTTGAAATACCATGTTGCTTTTCTGGAATTAAAAGCACCTCACATTTTCATGGCCTCCTCAAGGGAACCCTTTTCAATTCTTTCCTATCACCATTACCAAATCCAAATCACACAAGCCTCTCTACAGGCTGAGGGTTTTCCTTTGAAATTTGCTGAAGACTTTAGCAAAGACAGCTTTAGGTCAGTTTGCACCCTTCTTTACCCTTTCTGGGCACAGTGTTATTTTGCAATTTGCCAGCATTCTTAGATGGCACCATTGGGCATACTAAAACTCCTAAGAGACAAACCAGCTCCTGGCAGTGCATTGCCTTCATGTTAGTTGTTTGGGATAGTGTATGTTCTGGCATCATATCGTCTCTTTGATCAAATAATTCTCCCAACACTGATTGCATGGTGACTCTCTCCTTGTGAGACAGCTCATCATTTCATACTGTACTCCTTACCTGCTGGGTTTCTTGAGGCTGTGGGGATGTCTAGGGGAAGAGGAAGCTTCTCCAAACCTGGTTACTACATAAAGATTTGTATTGACTCTGCACCAATGAATTCTGGTTCACATATGAAAATCCCTTCTCCCAACTTTGTGTGATACTTAGAACACTGATACAGTTGTTAGAATAATCCTGTCTGACCTGCTTCAGGTTTCAGAGGCTTTTCATCTGGTCTCTTAAAAGACTGCATTTCCTCTGAGGAGAGGAGAGTGACAGAAGTAACTGCTGAAGGAACTAATTTCCAAAGAGCTTATTCCAAATCTGGGAAGATTCCTTTATTTCATTAAAATCCTTTCATTATCAAGAGGACAGCAACTGAAAAAAAATGAACACATTTTTATATTTGTTGCTTACCATCTGAATTTGAAAGTGCAAGATGGCTTCTTCAGCTTTAAAAATAGCTACTACAGTTAGTCCCTTTGCTAACAATTTCAAAAGAATGGCAGAAGATTGGCTTTGTTCCCAAGATGTCCCATGTTGTTAGGACAGTGTGAGGTGCCACCAAAGGCAGAAGGCTGTAGCAGTGGTTGTTTTGTAGGGCTAGGGCTTGGTTTTCCTCCTTGATGTGGTTCATACCCTCTTCAGTAGACACGAGTATCAATCTGGTACTTACTGCTCTCGAGTTTGTTATTAGAGCTCCTGTTCTGCAAGCTTCACTTTTCCAAATCTCTGCCTGCTGGCAGGGGCCAGTTACAATCCAGTCAGACTGCCTCTAGAACACACCTTGAAAGCCTGCCCGTACTGAGAGTGCAAGTGTGTGTGTGAGAGAGAGAGAGAGAATGAGAGTATGAGAGAGAGTATGAGAGCGAAAATATGAGAAACAGAAGGAGGGGGGGAGAGAGAGAATATAAGAGAGAGAATATGAGAGAGAATATGAGAGACACAGAATGGGGGTATGAGAGAGAGAGAATGAGAGAGAGAATATGAGAGAGACTGAGAGAGGGGAGAGAGAGAGAGAGAGAGAGAGAGAGAGAAGCCGGGGGGCGGGAGGGGGCAGCTCTCTATCACTAGAAGAAAGCAAAACAATTCCAATGGCCTAGTTTCTGGTCCCCCTGTATGTTCCTTGGCTTGCCGGGGACTCAAATTGTCTCAGCACAGGCATGTTGCTAACATGGTCAAAGACTGCTTAGCCTTCTGCAGTGAAATCAATCTTGCCCTAACAGACTATGTCCTGTTGGAGCACTTTTCCTGCTGTTCTACAACCTGATATTGAGGTTATCAACACCACATTCACACTTCCTCCTTTCATACAGATCTTTTCATAGACCTTCCAAAAAGTATTTGACATTAATCTTTCCTTGGATACCCATGCACACCAGTACCATCACCATAGGAGAAACCTTGACACAAGTAACCAGTGACTAATGCCACTCTGTCTTAAGGATTTAAGTAGAATTCCACCTTGAACTCATCTGCAGAGTCATAGGCACTGTCTAGACTTCCCTTGATGCCAGCTTCTGATATTCTTGCTTTGAAACTTTGACTCATTACCTTTTGAGGCTTGTTCTTGCCTGTTACTGTTTCATGTTCCTTCTTTCTGAAATGGTAAGATGGGACTTTTTGTTCTGGAGGAATCAAAACTAAATCTGAACAACTTCTGATATTCCTTCTTTCCATAGAAAGACTGGGAATCAAGTAATAGAAAAAGATGAGAAAAAAACTAAGTAGTCATAACAATTTTTTTCTAGATTTCACTAGGAGGGGATATAGTGAATCTCGTGAAGACAGTTCTAAACAATTGCTGATATTAACTCATTGTCAGGGAAGGCAAAGGCCCCAGTTATTTAAAAGCATCTCTCTTTTGAAAGACAAAAAGGGCAACAGATCTTGTAGCCAAGAAATTTCTTGTACCAAGAAATACAAGTTAGTCAAGAGGACCATGGGCCTTTAAGCAGGTATGTGGGAACAGTGTGTACAACACAGAAAACCTAACTGTTCCTTCTCTACCAGGATTTTACAGTAAGATAACTGTTATGTATGTTTTGCTATTTTCTCCAGATCAATCATTTTAGTAGCAAAGGTAGTGTGGGGCTTATGGAGTAGGTGATGATTATATACTTGCAGTTGATGCCCAAAGGCAGTGATGGCATAAACACTGAGTTTGGCACTAGCAGAGATCTGGATGGTATCAATGCTAATAAGCTACAACATTATTTACAATAAACCTGACACAGACACCAAAAAGGTCTGTTACCTTTGTTGTAAAGGCTGTACCACTATAAAAACTCCAAAGGTACGTTATGAAATGCAGGGTACCTTTCAGCATTTCACTAACCAAAGAAGCAACTATTTTTTATTGCAGATCACAATAGTATTTGTGTGCAAAAACCATCTAATTTGCCTAACATAATATATTTATGTTGGTAGGGGTTTTGTTTGTTCTGTTTTTAATCTGGTAAAACAGGGTATTTCTGTTTCATCTTATTGCTGAGAACTGCTATGGTTTTTTTACACTGCCTAACTTAAGGCATCCCTTGTTCTTTAGCAAATTTGTATTACTGTGCAAATCTAGTCAGACTGATTCAGTTTGCTGTAAGAAGGACCAAATGCAACCAAAATCTGTGGGAATTTTTCTTAATTTCATGCAAACTCAATTTGTTCTCCTTCTATATGTATCTTTCTTTTCCTGCTTATTTGTAATTAGAATGAAACAATGTTGTGCTATCAGTGGACCCCAGATAGTTTGAAGAGAACCTATTTCTCACTGTTTGCATTTCTCATAAATTGCTAAACTTCAGCCTCAGATACCTGCAATCTTTATCTGGCATCCCTATTCCTAAGTCTTTATTTAAGGTTGAAATACAGCTCTTATTTAGGCACTCACTTAGATCAGCAAACATAAAAGCAAATGACTTGATGGAGTCAGTGTGTCACTTTCAATTATTTTAAGTGAACGTTTTTTTCAATTCCTGCTAAATTTAAGGCCACATAAAATTGACCCTTTTGAGTAAGGATCATGTAAGTCCCATTGTCTTGTTTTAATGCCATTTCTAACTACCTATTTAATTTCAAAAGAAAAAACTAAATGCTATCAGTTACATGATGGACTAGATCTGTAGTGGGGATTTGAATCACATTATCACATAATGTCTCAGCCACATTACACAGCTGTAAACCTCCAAATCTTGGCATACCGGGGAATTTGTATCCCTGGTGACTACTAATATTTTGGTTATGGTTATCTTTGCACATCTGGGTTCTGGTCTGTCATTGAAGTCCAACGCATAATCCATGGTAGACAAGCAAAAATTAGTTAAGGTTTGCCAGCTACATATTCTATATTCAAAGCCAATAACTTGCTGTAAATACATGGGCCAGGAAGAGGCTTTGTGAGTTCAGTCCACAGCCAGAGCAGGTTGTTATATGTTATTTTGTACAGAAAACTAATCAGTCTAATTGTGCAGTTCCTTAGTCCACATGAAAATTCTGTCACTGTTAGAAGGCCTCCCTACTATCTCTCATACTTAAATATACATTAGAAAAGCGATAAATTTGTTCTTGCCTACCTCATTTATTCTTCTTGTAATGTTGGCCTTTACTTTCAGTTAATCTTTCTTATTTTAATCAATGTTGTTTTTTTCTACCAGTCAGTTCCTTGCCTTTTTTCCCTTATTTTATTTTGCTTTTTAAAGAGCTGTGATTGCTAATCAACATTAATCAACTGTTTTCCCTCTGTTCTTATGATGTATTCAGTTCCTCACAGGAAAAATGGCTGTCTGTTCAGATTTCAGAGATTAGGAAGCTTTTAAATATTCATGGTGATTATTTAGCACTTGTGCTGTTTATCATATAGAGCCTCACTATGACATACTTTGTAAAACATCTGCATATGGAAAAGTGGGGTCATCACACAATGAATAGTTAATTTAAATAGAAAATAAATAAGCAAGCAGTATCTTTACTCTTTTTACTCTAAAAAGTACTAAAGGTCTTGAGGTTTCTTTTGTTGGTGGATTTCTCAAATGTCCTCAAATCTTTTTAGCTTCTTGACTGATCCATCCCTCCCTTAGGTGTATCAAACAAGTTGCTCTAATACTGACAATTCAAAATGCCTCTTTTTCATCTTCTCTACTTCAACGTGTAGTTTCCAGGCAAGTCAATCTCTTACTTGTAGCTAGCAGAAAAAAGCAGCCAGCCTATCATTTAAAAATTTGTCACAGTCAGCATCATTTCTGTAAAGCATTTAAGATTTACTGGCAGTATTGTATAAGAAATGCATTAAGCTTTACATTAAACACTCTATCTGCTCTGAGATTAGGCACTGTTTAGTTACAGCCATATGACAGATACCAAAAAAGAGGAATTCTTTATCATCTACTTCAGCCCTAACAATACATTGTGAATTATCTCTTTTTAGGGAATCAAAAAACCTTTTACTGAAGTAATTAAGGCCAACATTGGAGATGCACATGCAATGGGACAGAGGCCAATCACCTTCCTCCGTCAGGTAAGAATATTATAAAATATTATTCTTGATTTTTTATTAGATTACCAAGAATGCCTTAAAATCTGTCTAATGTGTGTATTAGTATAAATTATTCCCTAGATGCACTTAGACTTAAAATAGTTCTTTCGTAAAGAATTACAAATCTTGATTTCTGAGATGAAGTCCTATACCTTGCTTGCTGTGTGTCCTCTTTCAACACAGTGGCTTTCCTTACTTTTCAGATCATTCCCCATCCATACTTTCTCCTGCCACTTCTCAGTCAGCATATTCAGTATCAATAATGCACCTCAAAAAAAGAAAGTGGTTGTCTTCAAAGAAAAAAGCAAATGCCTTTCTTCATCTGACAGTATACTTTAAGATCTGCACACAGTTGGGTGCAACTAGCTGTACTGTTGCTGATTTTGCACGTTTTACCTCTGGGCAAGCTAATTGGTAGGTTAATTTTCAGGAAAGACTACAACAGAATCCACATTTGTATATTATTCTTAAAACATGAGCAAGGTTTAAAACTAGTATTACGCTATTTACTGAGCATCCCTTACACACACATGTAAAATCCTCAGTCTATAATAATGTAAATTCAGGGAGTTCCAGGACAAACTGAAGCCATATCAAACTGGGGGTCCAGGTGATGAGATTATAAAATTGAGCTATACAGCAAACTGTCAGCAAACTAGGAAGACCAGAGCTTCTTACAAATTATTCAGATCCAATGTTATTAAAGAAAATACTGGGTAAATGGGAAATCCTTTCTCCCCATGACTGTGTGCACACATGGATTAATTCTTTAGTCATTGTCCCACAAGATGACAACAGCCTATCCATATTACACCATGTAAGCATAAAAATGAGAGAGAGACTGGAACAAATTAAGCTGATCTCAAGCAAGACCTCTAGATTCTTTGTGTCTTACATTCCTTCATAAACTTAATTCTGCTAGGTCATGTTTCTACTTTTATGATGTTCTATATCACCACTTCTTTTTTAATTAAATATTTCCCACAAATTCAAATTAGTAAGAACTATAAGTTATTTTTGGGAAGGATTATTAGAACATGCAACTAGGACTTCAGAATTTGATCATATTTCTCAGCTCTGCTCCATATTTAAACTCTTGATTTCTTGTCAATAAAGTGGGCTAGTAATACACAAAGAGTGGAGGATAGAGCTGTTTAGAGATAACATACGAATAATTAACTGTGTTTTACTGTGTTTGCACTATGCATAGCTCACTCAGACTCCAATCTTCACTGTCCGTAATACAAATAGTTAATAATTCTATAACTGTTTTTGTCAGCAGAACTTGGAACCCAATAAGATTTCTTCACTTCTGTAAGCACTACACTTAAAAAAACAACTGCAAACTCTTCATCAATAACCTTTGTTTTAAATTAGCTAGTATTTGTGATCTTCATTTCCAAGGAAAGTTTACAGTAATACTACCAACTTAAAATAACCATTGAGAAGTGACCAATTTACATTTTCTTGGCACTCTAGGTAGTGGCACTGTGTACATACCCAAACCTGTTGGACAGCCCAAGTTTTCCGGAAGATGCCAAAAAGCGAGCCAGACGGATCTTACAGGGTTGTGGAGGAAACAGCTTAGGTAAGCGTCTGTTTCAGTTGCTCCTGTGGGTATTAGAATCAACAAAGGTAGTTTCAATATCTGCAGTGACTAATAGTGCGAATTTTTGGTGAGACTTGTCACAGAAGAGGACAAGATGAGGATTACACAGTTACGGAGCCCTCACCGCAGTAACATCTAGGCATAACCCTAAAGAGAATGCTGAGCTTTTTTGTATTAGAAAAGTAAGTGGCAGGGAGTACTAGTGAAGCTTTGTTACTGTTCTTATGACACCTGTTAATCCTGGGCTCTGACAGCTATGTCTCCTGCTAAGTCTAGATGGGGCTGTTTACAATTTTATCATCTCTAGATGTTTCTCTGCCAAGGAGTCTACTGTCCCTGTAATGATGGTATCAACAAACAATGTATGTCCACCTCAGCTGATCCAGTTCACAGTCCTGCATCTTAATTTTGAACGATCAGTCCAAGTATGTTTGTCAGCATATGAACTGGGGTATCAGAAGCTCAGGTATCAAGGTGATAATGCTCTGCAAAGGGAAAGCTACACAGCTGAAAGGTGGTAGCTTTTTACTTAGCCGAGATAGTTTTAACTGAAGATGTCAAAGCCCTATTTCTCCAAGGTAAAATAACCCTTGAAAGAACTGAAGAACTCTGTTCTTCAACCACTGTTCCTGCAAGAGTATACGTATAATATACACATAAATAAGTACAAACTTTGCATATTCAGTAGAGAGGAAATGGAAAAGACAAATCCTTTATCATCTAGCAACTGTACTGCCTACTTGTACCTGGGAAATGCCACTAGAATTTCTACTCTGCAGATAGTGTTACAGCTGCTGGGTACGGCAAAGAATCTAGCACACTTAATTACATTCTTTCAGGTAGGCTAACAGTGACATTTCAGAGTATGTATTAGAGTAATTGGCATATTTCTTAATCTTTGTGATTGCAGTGCCTATTTGCACTGGCATATTTTGAGAGTAGGTGCTGTGAAACTTAATAAAATAAACAAAACCTAAATAGTGGTTACATTAGCAGTATTTCAGTCTTGGACTATTCCTAACAACACAGACTAATACGGAATGTATTTTATCTTCACCTTTTTTGCATTGATTTTGTCTCTATATGTAGAACATTAAAAATACATTTATCAAAACTGAGAAGTTCCTCTAGCTCCATGAATTCCTTTCCTGGCTTACTTTGGAACAATTAATACACATAGTACTAGTTGTCATGTAAGAGTTACTGGAGATACATTTGAATTTTGCCTCAGTCTTTCTTTGTAGTGATTTTCGAATTCAGGGACATGGTAAGAGTTCTCAGAATGCTGGGTCTTGGCCCCATGCTGGAGTGAAATGAAAGGAATTCAGCCTTGCGTGATATTTCAGAAATATGTTGACTCTGTACAAAATCACCTTTTCAGCAGATCACATATTTCAATTAATTTGCATTAGCTCAGTAGATGCCGAGGAATTAGGCCTGAAACAGTTGCAATACTCAAATAAGATGATCATTCTGAATACACCCTTTTAATTTCAGTGGATAAATTGAAGTTCTATAAGTAACTGGAGTCTAAATGATTTTTTTCCTGAAAAAAGGAAATTTGTGCATCCTGCGCAAGGATGACATGCAAATTCGTGAAGCATTCCGTATCTGTCGTGGTTTAACCCCAGCCAGCAACTAAGCACCACGCAGCCACTTCCCCCCTCCCAGTGGGGTGGGGAGGAGGAAAAAAAAAATAAAATTCGTGGGTTGAGATAAGAACAGTTTAATAACTAAAGTAAAATAAAATACACTACTAAGAATAATAATAATAATAATATAATAATAATAGTAATGAAAAGGAATATAACAAAAAAGAAAGAAATAACACCGAAGAAAAGAGAAGTGATGCACAATGCAATTGCTCACCACCCGCTGACCAATGCCCAAGCAGCGATCTGCCCCTCCCGGCCAACTCCCCCCAGTTTATATACTGGGCATGACGTTCTATGGTATGGAATACCCCTTTGGCTAGTTGGGGTCAGCTGCCCTGGCTGTGCTCCCTCCCAGCTTCTTGCACAGCTGCTTGCTGGCAGAGCATGGGAAACTGAAAAACCCTTAACTTAGGATAAGCTCTACTTAGCAACAACTAAAACATCAGAGCGTTAGCAACATTATTCTCACACTAAATCCAAAACACAGCACTGTACCAGCTACTAAGAAGAGAATTAACTCTATCCCAGCCGAAACCAGGACAGATATGTACCAAGAACAACTGTCCCTCTAAATTCCTGAAAACTAAAACCACTGTAGACCTTACTGATCTGCTGTACTGGATTATGCCTTTTCTCCACCCTCCCTGTCTCCAGTATCATATATCAGCCCCTTTTCTTGGCCTCAGTTGCTCATCAGCCTCTGTACAGTACTCCATAAACACGCAGTCTGAGGCAAGTGGATGTGCAGCTGAATGGAAGTTACTCCTATCACTTTGTTGGTAGTCTGACAACTTACTGCTGTTCTCTTCATGGCTGAGAAGGAGAAATTGGCTTTCTTGGGAAAAAGCAAAGGTCAAAACCTGATCCCTCCATGTAGCTTTAAGTGCTGTGTTGTGTTCTAATAAAACCTTATTTTCAAAAAATTTGTCAATCCAACACAGAAGTGGCTTCACTACATATGGTCAAGCTATTTGCAGCATTGTACCCACATCTATACTGGCCTATTTAAATGTATTAATTGCAAAGTTAATATGAATATCTTGACCTCTGGATATGAACTAGAATAACCTCACTTCCAATGAACGTTCATTTGGCAAAACCCTACTCATAGTATTGAGTCTTGCTACTCCCAGACCATGTATGAAGCCTCAGATATGTCCTCAACTTCTGTTGTGTTCAAATACTCTGGGATTCCTTTGACATCACTTACTTTGCATGTGGGATAACTGTCATACCTTTCCAGGCAGTTGCGAAATTTACCCCTCTCCTATATATAAAAATATCTAATATATGCACATGCACCTTTTTGGGTTGGGTTTATTTATTTGCATCCCACAGTGCAAACAGATGGGTTCTAGTCAAAGCAATCAATTGAGTACAATTAAGTGTAGAAGACCTGAAAATTGAATTCAGGTCTTCTGTATATCCTCACTGAGTCATGGGACTCAACCCTCAATGAAGCACAAGACAGAATGACAGCTTAGGTTTGTTCTCCTACTTCAACAGCAGCTTCCTAGCTGTGGTCAAAGACCCATGTATAGACCCAATATAACTTTTAGTCCCGTAAAAGTAAATGTTTAGGACATCAGGGGACTTTGTGCCCTGAATTACCATTTTGTCCCATGCAATTGCGTAGTACTTGCAAACGTTCTTTGTCTTTATAAATTATGCTTTCACAGAAGTATAGGCAGACTACTAGCATATAACTGAGTGATGAGAGTTAAGTCAGGCACAATTATTCCACTCCACCCAACAAGCAAAGAAGATTCTGCAGCTTCATGACAGTGTTCTAAATTAGACGTACACTTGTCACTTCATTGTCCATCAGTCTTAGGCTTCATAGCTTGAATCCGTTCCTCACCTTGGCTTAGGCTTGTTTTTACTCTTTATTTGTTGCACATGCTCAGCAATGATGCACACAGGCGTCTAACCTCTTACTTCATTTAAGATTATTAGTTGTGCTCTGTAAACTGCACTCGAGGCTTATAGATTGGCATAATCCTAGATGTTTCTGCTACAAAACTGCAAAGAGGTTGTGGGAGATGCTCTGGAGGGAGAGAGAAGCAGTTTCGGATTTTTTGGGTTTCAGACTGTGGGAGAAAATGGTATTATATTATTTTCATATTGCAAATAGAAATCTTATTTTTGTCATGGATTTGAAGAAGTTACTTTCCTTTCTATTGCACATGCTACCTCTCTTCCTTGTTCCCATTACTTAAATGTTGGTTGACATTCTGAAGTGGTTTTCAACATAAAGCAAGCAACTGGGAGATAGTCAAAACGGGATTGCTGTCCCAGTTTGCAAAGTAGCCTTTAAATCCTACTTTTTACCAAAGCAGTGTATTATTTTTGTATTTTAGTGATACTTATTATATTTGTCTAATTCCAAATGAATTCTTTTGCTCTATGAACAAACCAACTCCCTTTCCTACTCCTTGGGAAAAAAAAACCCAATCCTGGGGATCCAAAGCCCTCATATATACAAACTACTTCATCCAATAATAGCTCAGGAGTTTTGCTAGCAAACAGAAAATCTGATGATCATTGTACTCAATTCTCATCTCATTCTCTATTTTTTACAGGATCTTACAGTGCCAGTCAAGGTATAAATTGCATCCGTGAAGATGTTGCTTCATATATTGAAAGAAGAGATGGAGGGGTTCCTGCAGATCCAGATAACATATATCTTACCACTGGGGCAAGTGATGGTATTGCTGTAAGTGTTAAAATTAAACCTGTCTCTTCTTGGTATAAAATATAATTTCTCAGTTACCTTTGGAACTACAGATCTCTGTTGAACAGCTGGTCTCACAAACTCCTGTGAGTTTGATCTAACAGATACTGAAGTCACATTAAGTGGATATCCAATACACCCAATTATGTGGGTGTAAGATGCCAGCTAAGAAACAGGAGCATGGAGACAAAGTCTCTTAATATACATTAATTTGTACCTTTTGTAAAGGTAGTATAAACTACATAAGTGCCTAAATATAAATTTAGGAGATTCAGACTATTCAGACTAAATAATGGTGTCCTCAGTGGTTAAGATACATAAGCACTGAAGATCAGAGGGTATGAATCAGTGGCAGAGAGAAGAGGGAATGACCTTGGAGGTGAGAAGTCTTGGCAGCTCTTCTTCCTAGTAAACTCTCTGCTAGTGCAGATTAATGCCAGTGAAAATCCCAAAGATCTATTTCAGTAGCCGGCTTGTTTGGGAAAACTTCAGGTTTTGGCTTCAACCAAGGTTCAAAGATGGTCTTCAGTTAAGACAGAAATAACTGCTTTTATTAAGGCAGCCTTTTATAGCTTGTTTGTAAAATTTTTTTTTTAAATGACATCTAGTGGCAGAGTTCAGAATGACAACGTTCTGACATGAACAGTTCTCCACATGTCTTCAGTGAATTGGCTTTCCAGAGTTTATGATGCCAAGTGTTATACCGACAGCTTGTCAGGAACGGCAGCGTAGCATATCAAATCTGTACCATGCTTATTTGATTTCACCAGTGATGAAAAGTCAGCAGTACAATGAGTCTCATTATTTGGCACTTCCAAGGATAAAACGACTATTGTTTCATAACTTGGGGGACAGAGGGTGTTAGAGTTTTTAAATTTGCATTTGATGCTGATTATGCATTTTCAATGCTCGGTATTTTTAAACTAGTGGTGGGTACAAAATTATGTTGATTATAAACCATTAGCTTAGCAGCTGAATTAGTATGTGATGAGAGGCACAGAAAGGCAGATTTTGTTCTAGAACCACCAAGAAACTTTAAGGATACCGCTGTTATATCTGAAGAGATATTTTTGTTTTACACTATCAATTACATGTTGATAAGGATGCCTGCTTTGATTGCACCCATACTTCAGAGTTCTCCCTTGATTATAAAGGCAAGAAATCTCTCCACTTCGTGCACAAAATGCACTCTTTTATTTAATTCACATGGAAAAAGCCTACACATAGACACACACAGACACACAGCCATTGGGCACAGGTAAATCCTCTGGACTGACCTTAACACAAGCATTACGTTTCCGTCTGTATCTTCTGGGCATAAACTACATATGATACATTAGATTTCCATCCCAAGACATGCAGACTTTTGGTCTCTTCTGTTACTTGAAAATGAAACCATAATGCGAGTCTCTAGCTTTGTTCCCACCTGGCCACAATTGCTCCCAATCTAAAACAGGTCTCTCTGTTCCAAAGGAGAACCTCCATAGGCCCCAGTTCTAATTTCTGGTTTTATTTATTGGCCTCTTGTGTTTAGTGAGATACAGTGAGTGGAAGGCAACAAGCAACAACTAGCTGAGGCTTCTTTGCTTACAACTGGGCACAGTAGAAAAATCATTATCTTGATATTCCTGTTTCCAACTTTCCCTCTAGCCTTGTGCTCAGAATGTTTTTCCTAAATTTTGCAGTTGATCACACATGATCTTTAGAAGCTGTGACATGCAGAGGAATTCCATTAAGCTGAGTTAGACCATCCTCACTCAGCCAGTAACTTAACTTGAAATAAATAAATGCCCTTTGATATAAGAAAATGACTGTATGGTTCTAGAATAGAAACCTACCTTAACTCCAGATTTTTAAAGAAGGAAGATCAGTAACTTATTCTAGATTATACTATTAATTCTAGTGTGTGACTTTTTTTTTTTTTTTAAATTCCTACTTTTTCCCCAGACAATTTTAAAGATCCTGGTCTCAGGAGGTGGAAAATCCCGGACAGGAGTGATGATCCCTATACCACAATATCCCTTATATTCAGCAGCCATATCTGAACTAGATGCTATCCAGGTGAACTACTATTTGGATGAAGAAAATTGCTGGGCTCTAGATGTGAATGAACTTCGCCGTTCCTTGAATGAAGCTAAGGCATATTGCAATCCAAAAGTCCTCTGTATCATCAACCCCGGAAATCCCACAGGTCTGTAGCAATTTTGTTTAATGGATAGGGTTTAAGACTGATTTTTTTTTTTCCCTCTTTCATTCATTTGACATTGTAGGCAAATCCTAAATACATATCAAATATATAAAGCTGAATTCTAGAGATCAATGCTCCAAGTAGGACAGTATGTCATACTTTGATAAACTTATTTTCAATATCATGGAACTCCAGGGATTTGGGAAGAGAGGAGGGAGCAGGTTCACTTCACTGGATCCCATTTGAAGCCACTGCTTCCACTGAACTTTTGCAGACTTGTGGAATGACTTTCAGTCACTTTTGGTCTTTATCAAAGATCTTGTCCCTGACATGGCCTGTAGCCTCTTGCCTCTGAGAGGCAATGACTACAGATACACTCTGAACTCAGTGGCAACCTCTGCCTCCCTCAGAAGAATTTAGTTTTTTGAGTAGTTTACATTGATTAGTGAGAAACTAGATCTCACTTAACCATCATGCATGTGAGTATTTCAATTGATCAGTTATAAACAGAGTACTCTTAATAAGTTATTGATTGATTATTGTATCTCACACTTCCTTTGCTTGAGATGGACTAAGTTACCTCCAACCATAATTCCTCCAAAAATGTTCCTTAATTTCACACTTAGTGAATTGAATTCTAAAATTCAATAGCACTTTTCTGAGAAAGAGGGATATCTTATTGAAAAGCTAGTAGTCTAACTAGGTCTGGGCAAAAAGATTTGTATATATATGCTCCACTAACTTTCTTCTTGCTTTAAAAATCAAACTATAGGACAGGTGCAAAACAGAAAGTGCATTGAAGATGTGATACACTTTGCTTGGGAAGAGAAACTTTTTCTTCTGGCTGATGAGGTAATGGAATATTCTGTTCTCTCAAAAGCACAGCTAAGAGTATGCATATGAGGTGTAATTTTGTTCCATGTGTGGTATTGATATTTTTTAAGTACAGGGAACAGATTCTCTGTTATCATATTAGGACATGAACAAACATGCGAGATTCTTCATATCAGAGGATTAATATGGGAGGTGGCTTGATCTGGATTTGAACTAGAGAGAAAGTGTAGGGGGGGACAAGCAAGGAGACACAAGGAGGAACTTTGCTGGAACTGACCTAAAAACCTATGTGATACTCAGACCCCTTCAAATGAAAGAAACAGAAGGAAAATAAATTTAAACATACAAGTAAAGGTTAAATTATACAAAGAAGCTCACTGTTCTGCCAAAGGCTAAACTATTAAGTGTGGCCACATGAGATAAAATGTATCATTACAGTAACTATTACTTAACAAAGAACCTTGTGTCTTCTAACAGCTTTAAGTTTTGAGTGTTACCACTGTTTCTTCAGTTCAGATCTGGCGCTCTAAAAGGCCTTCTTTTATCCTTAGTTGGGGGAACAGAGCACATTAATGTCTTCTGACTGTTCAGGTTTACCAGGACAATGTGTACTCTGAAGGATGCCAGTTTCATTCTTTCAAAAAGATTCTGTATGAGATGGGACCCGAGTACTATAACAATGTTGAGCTGGCCTCTTTTCACTCCACCTCTAAGGGATACATGGGCGAGTAAGTCTGCTTCAGTTTTTTTTTATTTCATCTTCCTCATTAATCTGGTTGGACAGCCGTTTCATGTTAGTGACCTGAAGGTAATCCACTGCCTTCTATTAATTTTAACTAAAAACTATTAAGAAAAGGAAAACAAGCATTTAAAGCACAGAGTAATGGATTAGCTCAGTGGTTTTCAAAGTACCGAATAGTAAGTCTATTTATTTCAGACACCTAATGCCTCAGTTCCACAAAGGTGAAATCCTACAGTCCTAAACCGGACCTGTGATAAAAGAAAATCTGGTCTCCCACATTCAAGGGAACAGCTCAAGAATCACTGAGATGTTTGATATTACAAATGTTTGGGTTTGGTTGTTTTGGGGAGGAAGAGATGGAAGAAGAAGAATTTTCTGATTAAAAGAATGCTGCTACAGCCATATGCTCTTGTTCTGAAGAGCAAACAATCCAAGTTAATCATTAACTTGGCTAACAGGGAAGCTGCATGTACACTATTTTCTCTGTATGGGATACTAGGGCTTAATGACATACCATTTAGTTCCATCTTAAAACATCAGTATAGCAGCTGTTTCAACAACCTGTATGTTACATATTGTAAGATCCTCATTAACTGTCTTTCCACTTCTGCAGTTATTTTCATTGCTTTTCCAGTATTTATACATTTGAGGCTAACCAATCTTTTCTGTTCACTTTAATCACAGATGTGGCTACAGAGGAGGTTACATGGAGGTCATTAACTTGCACCCAGAAATTAAAGGACAGCTTGTTAAGCTGCTTTCTGTTCGCCTTTGTCCTCCAGTCTCAGGACAAGCAGCAATGGATATTGTAGTGAATCCTCCAATACCTGGAGAAGAATCTTATTCACAGTTCATAAAGGTTAGCAATAACATGCTTGTTCTTTTGTGCATTTCCTAAACCTATCCTAAGTATTATGAACTCAAAATATGCACAGAGACCAGACTTCTCTCCTTTCTTCTCGGACAATCCTGTAATAACACCAATTTACAGAACTATGCAGGGTATTTTAAATTAACTCAATATGACTACCTTTAAAAATATTTTTTATTCCTGTTATGGTTCCTTTGTTTAGGAGCCAAAAAAAGCTAAGAAAGCATTATCAAATCAGCTTTCTTGCTGGTAAATTCAACTTTTCTCCTGTGTTTAGCATAACAAAAGAATTACTAAATAAGATTTGCTTTTACTAAAATCTAAACAGGAATGTAAGTTCAAATACAGTTATAAAATCAGCCTTGTTCTTAGGTATCCAGTGCCTCTATATACTGAACAACATGGTATTCTGTATTAAAGTATACATATAATTTCTCACTTGTAAAAATGAAACTGAATCTGGCTTAAGAAATTACAATATTGAGTCAGATCAAAGGTTCAGCTAACATGGTCTCTAAAAATAGCCAAGAGTGGATGCTCAGAAGGAAGAATGTCAGAAGAGGGCACGCAGATAGAGACTTCTGCAGGTTATTGTCTATCTACAACACTTTGTAGTTATATCCTACTAATGCCTTTTTGCATTGCTGTCTCTAAAAGTATGACTGGAACTAGGAATATCATTTGCTCTAATAACTCAGCAAAGCCCTGAAAGTGCTTAATTCGGGGAAGGCTTCTTGAAGCAGCACAGTTTTCTCTGGCGTTTTTATTGCCGCTTCAAATGTGTCAAACTGAACACCTTCCTTTTAAACAGGAGAAGGAGTCTGTTTTGAACAATCTTGCCAAAAAAGCCAAACTAACAGAAGACATGTTTAACAAGGTACCAGGAATTCACTGCAATCCACTTCAAGGAGCTATGTATGCTTTCCCACGGATCTTTATTCCTTCCAAAGCCATTGAGGAAGCCAAGGTCAGTCAGTCATTTTTACCTCAATCCATTTTAAGCTTCACACACTTGTGCCTGCCACTTCTAATGATGAATTTTTATTCCAGAGATAGAATAAGCTCATGTAGTTACAAAAGCAGTACTTCATTGACTACGTATGATCTTAAATATAACATGACCTTTATTTTAAGAGAGGAAAACAAAACAGAGCATTTAACCACAGTGGTAAGGCTTCCAGGTTGAGAATGTTACCCAAGGTCGTTAGTGTTACATCGATTAAGTCATAGGGTGGGCAAGTAGCTGGACCTGTGCAAATTCCAAATTGCTGCCCGTGCCTGGGTTAGCTAGGCCAGCACGTGCGATGGTGATTGTGAATGGCAGCGTGCTACTGACCCTGCAAAAGAAGCCCCATGCAGCAAGTGTGGGAAAGAGGGAGATTTCCTTGCAAATTTTACTTCTGTACAATACCTTTTTGTATTTGGGTCAGTAAGCTATATTACTAAATGACAAGTCTTTTTGTTTCTAACTAGAGCTCTATTACCTAATGTGTAATATTCATTTTTAAAGGAAATTTTATCAGCATAGTTGAGGACAAAAATAGGGCTGTTTTTCAGCTGATTATTTGATTAGGCATATAATCTCCGTGTATTTAAGAACTTCCATAGTTATTAATCAGGGGACTTTCTAGTCAGCAGATAATTCAGGGGAAAAAAATAGTAACTGCCAACAGAACTGGAACACACAGCTCTCAAATTAATTTCATTTTGTCCAGTGTCAGTGGCTTAGATTTTTGTAAGTACAATTTTGAGACTTTTGACAAAAGTTACACGCAAGTCAAGGAGAAAAACAAAAATATCTAAACCCTTTCTTTTGAAGTGAGTGTTTTGTGTAGGTTCTTCAGCCTTGTTCCTCTATGAAGTACTGTTATTTAATTCACAGTGTGAACTGTCCCATTCGCAATTGTTCTTCCTCATCTTTAGTAAATAGAGTAAGAAACTAATAATGTAAGATAAGGTTTCAGGAAGAAAAGCAATCATGAAATTCTATATATTTGGAATATTTTGACTTCAATAATTCCAAAGCATCCATTCCTTTAGGTTCATAAAATGGCACCTGATATGTTCTATTGCATGAAACTTCTGGAAGAGACCGGAATATGTGTTGTACCTGGAAGTGGATTCGGCCAAAGAGAAGGAAGCTACCATTTCAGGTACAGTTTCTGTTTGTTTAAAATCAAATGAACTGTAATAAGCTAAGTACCATCCCAGTACTTTCTCTTCTGATTAAATATAGGGATTTTAATTTCAGTTTATGTTGTCTCACTTTCTACTGGACATTTTCTGTGGACTGACAGCTAGGTCAAAGACCTAGTCTGCTAGATGAGCTATTCAGGTTTTTATGGTGTTTTCACAGCTTGCTGACATAGTTTTATTCTATTTTTGTACACTGACATTTGAAATGCCTTCTCCACGAGTACAAACAATAATAATAGCTTATACTCTAATCTTGACGTTGGCTAAGGCATTACAAAAATTGCCCTGCTTTCTTCTGGGGGGAGGGGGGATTAAACAGTGTTTCCATATGGAGAAATTGCATGAAAGATGCAGTATCTTCCCTATAAATCTGCTCCTTAAACACGCTGAATAACTCTTCACTTTACCAAAACAAGATGTTGGACTAAATCTTGTAATACCAAAACTGTGAACATAAACTCTAACGCTTTTGCTTCCAATAAACAGCACTTTACTCCAGCCGAGCCATTGATAGCTAGAATTTATCATGGAATTTAGTCTTGTTCGGTCTGAAGCAACATAACAGAGGGTACCTTTAGCCATGATAGTTCTGCAACACAGATAGCTGGGTTAGATATCTGGGTGCATGCAGCTCCAGGAAGAAGCTAGTGTGAGTTCATTCCTGTACCAGTGTGGGAAAATCATTTTGTTCTGTAGGTCTTGCATACAGTCTTGCACACATACTCAGCGTGATTTTCAGATTATGCAGAAGAAGGAAAAAAGGGACTAAAAACTGCAGTGTGGCATGTTGCATTGTTTTAATGCTTCTGAATTAAGTTTTCAATTCAAAAAGAAATGTACATTTACTCATAACTGCCCGTCCCTAAAGCTCAAAAAAACTGGGTAAAATTTGGCATAACTGCCCCAAAAATGGAAACTGAGTTGCTGTTATTTCTTACTGGTAACCTTCTTTATCACTCAACAGAAAATAACAATTCTTGAATTCCTATATATTAACCAATTGAAACAAATTGCTCTAGTTTAATAGTATAGTTCAATTAAAGCATAAATGCAGAAAATAAGAGAATCACATCAAAACAGATATTAAACTTAACACATTACTAGCTATGCCCTGTGATTAATCAAGATCTGTGCAAAGGTCACAGTTTAGTTTGTTTTGAAGATAATGTGGGTTTTTTTTTTTCTTCCTTTAAATATTATTTTTCAGAATGACCATTCTTCCTCCAGTAGAGAAGCTGAAGATCCTACTGGAGAAAGTGAAAGACTTCCACATAAAGTTTCTTGAAAAATATGCATGAAACTACTGTGGCTTTTTCCCCTCATCCCCTCTCCTTCAAGATGAATGCAGAAAACGAACAAAGATGTGCTGAGAATGTGCTGTTCATCTAATTTAACTAAATTCAAAATAGATAGAACCAATCTCAGATACTGCTACAACTTATTGGACTATTAAATTTAATGTCTGGTATAGAAGACATTGTTACACCAACTTTTTTTTTAAGGGGAAGAGGAGAATGTGAAGAAAGCGGTGAGAAGAGAGAGTCAGTAAATGATTTTGTGCCTTGATTGGAAGTTACATTTGTGAACTTTTGACTCAATAGGTTGGGGAAGGGAGTTGCTCATTAAAATTACTACTGTTGTGTGTTTTTTTTTTTACAAAACAGAAATGCCAAGAGCAATTGTTTAGCTAGGAACATGTTTCCCATCTTAAAATTCTACTAAACAAAAATTCAAAAGCCTGCATTATAGGTACTGTTCGGTTTATTTTTTGTTGTTGTTGTTAAGTATGAAGTGTTCTCCAAATCTGATTAAGCATGTAGGTACAGCGTGCTTATTTAAAAAAAAAATCTTTGGCAGATGTGTGCAAATACCTGTGAACTTCTGTGAAAAAGAAATCCTGCCATCACAGCATAATCTGAGTGGAATATACAGTTTTGATCAGAGGAATGAACATGGTGTCTGCTTGAACCCTAGTTTTATGAAACTGAAACATAATGAGGAATATTAGCTTCTTATTCATATGCTATTCAACACATTACCCCAGCATAAGATAAGAGCACTGAACACTTCCTCTCCTAACAACTCCATGAGTCTCCTGTTAACTCACATCTTTTATATACATGGAACATAGTAAGTTACTGTTTCAAAGCAGATGTGAGTACTGTCAATCCTTTCAAGTAGGGTAAAATACAACACTATTTCAGAATCGCTTTATCTATGGAGAACATTTGTTTGGAACCACATGACTGAGAGACCCGTTAGCTGGCCAAAATCCAGCTTGAACTGGCAAGGACTAACAAATATTGTTACCAGGAGAAATGCTCATTTCCTCCTAATGAAGGAAAAGGTATTTAAAGGAAAATGTCTTGCACCAAGCATAAAGATAACGATAGTACATCTCACTCTTAAATCTTCCACAGTCATACGGCTGGCTGAATGATCCCGAGTCCTTATAAAAACCCAGCTAACCAGGTCGCTATCTAGGAGTACAGCTGTATTACTCTACTAATCTATGCCAGTTTCCCTGCACAATGGAAGAAGGCTGCTGTTTCTCTAGAGTTGGAAGCTGGACACCTTCTGCTAGCACTGATAAAGGACTGAAGGAACATAGCTTCCAGTATTCAGCCATGAAAGCATTAGCATTTTTCAGGCTTAGGCTCAGCATTTACAAAGTTTATTCATTAAGAAACCTCATTTAATCTAGTCATTAATTTTTTAAAGTTATTATTTAGAAGTAAACTCATTTTAATGTCTACTAGCACTTTGTTAGGCTGCCTTGATAGCTGGTTCGACATCCTATGCTGATCCAGGTTACTAAAGCCAAGGGCTAGAGAATCACCATATGGATAAAGCATGTGCCATGCTTCTATTATGTGTGGAAGACAAGAGATGTTGTCAATAATTATCCTTGCAAAGGCAGCTACTAGTCTATGACATAGCATTAGCAGTTGGTGTACTTCTCACAGTTCCTAACTGAAGTCTGTGAGAAGAATTTAATGCTTCTCAATCACCTGCCAGTGGTCACAGGTTCATAAATGAAAATGGCACGCTGCTACACAAAGTTACTATGGAGGCTTGGAGAAAAAAAAATTATACTTTTATCCTTGGAGAAATGGACTTCTTGGAGGACAGCAGACTGAGAACACTTACATTGCTACTATCCATTGATAAATACAACCTTTTATCTGTTAGCACTCTCCACTTGGCATCCTTAATATGCACTAATAAAACAAATCCAGAAAGCAAAACCGTAGTAAGAGGTCAGAATATTGATGTAAAAATAAGACAAACAGCACTTTCCTATTCTAGGAATGTGTCCAAATCAGATCTGGCTTTGGACTCATAATGCAGTGTAGATCGAAGCTAAGATCTAACAATGGGAGTTAGAATATTTTTTTATATTTTTGTAACTACAGCTTTTTCATGGGGTAGTATTTGTAATCTAATAAGTCAATAGATTTTATATTTGCCTTGCATTTGCACCTGATACTTCTGGAAAAAAATGTAAAGATTTACAAGTTTCTTATGATAATTTACAGGTGTGAAAGGCTTTTTTGTTTTAAGTCGGGACAGCAATTCTTACACTTTTAAATCAAAATATAATGGCATAAACTGAGTTTTTTCTAAACATTCTATTATGGTGCCTTTTATGTTTCTGACATAAGGGATAACAATTTGTTCTTGATGCATCTCATATGGAAGGGTGGTGATTTCTATTGCCCATCCACAATATTTGTATGTACTGTGATAAGGTTAATGTGCATTTTTGTGGAACAATCCTGTAAAGCTAAGAAAACAGACTTATTTTCAATGTCTTTGAAATATTTCATTAATAACAGACAATCCTTACTTTCAAATGCATGCTTCTAGGTTTGATTTTCCTACAGGTGCTCCTTATAATGGTACTTCAGATGTATGAGACTTCCAAATAATAAAGCACATATTAAAAAAAAAAAAAAGTAATAGTTCTCCATTTCCTATGTCACTGAAGCAACACTTGCTGGATTGCACTATGAGGCATTTAACTTCATGTTAAAACTAGTATTTACATTAATCCATGTACCAGATCGTTAATTTCTGCATCACTCCAATTTATAGACTTGAAATTTGTCAAACTTGTTACCACAAAACTATTCCCTACCAACACAGAACTGTAAATAGAGATGGTCTTAGGCATGTTTTATGCTCGTAATTAATCATATGTTTTTATGCAAGGAGTTGTAACCAGGAGTTAAGCAAGCCAGACTTCTTTCTTCATAGAGAGGATCAATCAGTCAGTTAAGGCTGATCAACTGTGGCCTGAAGGCTTTGGTGAGGGGTTTGTTTGGTATTGTCGGTTGTTTCCTTTTTAAAAAACTTCTTACACAGCTTGTATGAGATTAAACTTACAGAGCAACACAATCTTGTCTTTTTGCAGTGACACCTCAGAATGACTTTAGTGGTGTTTGCTAATTCAAAAGAAAATGAAGTTTAGGGAAAGGGAAGCTAGTCCTGCTTCCCTAAACATATATGCATATGCCAGCACCACTAAAAAAAAGCAAAAGCAGGCTATTCTCTTCTTTGCATCAGGTATTTGAGTGTTTTCTGGAGCAGAAACATTCACCTGGGTTTTTTTGGGAGTAGGTTGTTTGTTTCACAAACAAGAACATAGTCTAATATAAAATGGTTATATTATGAATTGTCAGTCAGATTTTTTACGGCTTATTTTGAGTGACGGAGGCTGTCCCATCTGGATCAGTAGATAAGGATACTGTGCCAGACACATGAGATACAGAAAAAGCTACTAACTTCAGAGAGCTTGCAACAACAACTGTATACACCGTGTGAAAACTACTAGTGTTTTAAAACATTATCTAAATGCCTTTTTACACAGTTCCGTGGTCAATAAAGAATACAGGTTTGATCATTTGTACAAAATCTAAGATACTCATACCTCTGGAGTGATTTTTTATTTCGATGCAGGTAAGATAATACGTTTCTGCAAGGAATTCTGCTTTTAAGGATATGGCTTTGAATGTTTTTATACATTCAGTACTATGTGTAGTCATGCCTTTCTAATGTTCCACATTATTACATGTTTATTAAATACTCTCTTCACCTGATTAGACTTTACACAACTTCTAACCATTTGCATCAGGCAGAGCAGGTTATTCACTTTGCTAGCTTTGAAGCACTGCATATTCTGCACACTGAACAGCAGTAAAATAGCTAAAACCAAACCTCAGCTCTGAAATAGGGTCCTTCCTATACAGCAAAAAGGTTTCCCAGTACCTGTCCAAACCCTGGCAGCACAACCGCTGCCAGCCCCAGGCCCTGGGCCTGCGTTCGACACCCTCCTGCGCCGCTTACTACTCACCCCCAGGATGAAAGCGGTCATCTGCCCTACCGCAGCTCCTCACTGTTATAAGTTTGTGGTCCAATAATTGAAATGGAACCAGTCCGATTATTTAAATCAATTTATTTGAGCAAGCAGCAGTAAGCAAAACAGCGCTGGGCGGCCGGGGAGTTTCCACTCTACCAACGGCGCGCGCAAAATGGAGAAGGGTTCCCTTACTTATACAGTCTCTAGTCCCTGTGTCCGTGCTGGCTGGTATCGTTTGCGTTGTGTGTGCGCCTGCGCTGGCAGTTGCTAGGTGGTCGTAATCTGCCTCCTGGGGGTTGCTGGGATGAAGGCCGAAGTCTTCCTCAGCTGCCTTCTAGGTGACTTAGGTCCCGCTCATGTTCTTGTGAAATCGCCTTTTCTTTTATCCGTTACTCAGTTGTTTCTTCTACCGAATATTTGGCTGTCCCTACCCCCACATGTCTTTAGATAACTAAGGAATGTTTCAATACTTGCAAGCAGACCCCCACATGTCTTTGGATAACTAAGGAATGTTTCAACACTTGCAAGCGACTTTCCCACAATGTGGGTATACATCAGCGAAAAAAAACCAACAAAACTTTCCACATGTCTTATACAAGCAAGATTTGATTAACAAACTCAGGGTTCTACTTATCACAATTCCCCCTTTTCCTTTTTATTATTTTGTTCATCAAATCTTTGAAGCTCTGCATAACTCAGGGCTAGTGTCTCTTCCAAAACAGCTTCCGGATTCACAAGTTCATATTTAGTTTTCATCATCATTAGGTGCGCTGCCTCTAGTCTACCTTTCACAATTCCAATTATCTTATTAAATATACATGGTCCAAAGGTTAGTCCTAAAATCAATAGTATTACTGGTCCTGCAATAGTGGATACTAGGGTGGTTAACCACGGAGAATGATTAAACCAGGATTCATACCAACTTTGTTGTGATTCTCTTTCCTTTCGTCTTTTTTCTAGGCCTTCCCTCAGTTTTGCCATAGTATCCCTAACTACTCCAGTGTGATCTGCATATACACAACACTCTTCTTGTAAGGCTGCACAAAGACCTCCTTGTTGTAAAAATATTAAGTCTAACCCTCGTCTGTTTTGTAATACTACTTCTGACAATGACCTTACAGACTGTTCAAGAGCAGTCATGGCTTTTTCTATTCTAGCTAAATCTTCATCTACTGCTATTCTAAGGGATTGAAATCCTTGATTTTGTTGTACTAGTGAGGCTATTCCGGTTCCAGCTCCTGCAGCTCCAGTGACCATAAGAATTGCCACAGTTAAAGCGGTAAAGGGCTCGCGCTTCTGTATGTGATGGAGTGAGGAGGCTTGGTTACTGTACATAAAGCTTTCAGGGTGATAAATTACCCTAGGTATTACAATAACTTGTATACAGAATTCTTTTGTCCAATCAAATACTTTTGTTGATAAACAGGGCGTGACTCCAGTTTGAGAGCAAACCCATTTTGCGTTTTCAGCTGGGAGTAACCAGTCCGCCTGTCTCCCACTTGGCCCTTGGACAGTTTTATTGCAAAGATGTTGTTTAGATCTAGGGACTGTACCTAGGCACCTTCCTTTTCCGGTGACTTGTGACACGGTAATTCCTTGTTTCCGAGTATCCCATAGGCATTCAGCCGGGTTGGTACCATTAGCTTTTCTATGCCTGTGATCTATTCCTATAGCTTCGTAATAAGGTGGGCGTATATCATAACATAACCAACAATGTTTCGTTATATTAGGATTGGTTGTATTTAGGACCTGAAAGCTTGCTTGCAACAGGTTCCATAACGGGTTGGTTTGGGGGGTAGGAGTCGGAGTTCCAGGTTCTGGCAGATTTATCTTGGTGTTATTTTCAAAAACAGATGGAGTTATTTCTGTAGATGGAGTTATTTCTGTAGATGGAGTTATTTCTGTTAAATCCGTTTCTCCGTCTGCAATAATAATAGAGTTCGGGCCAACCCCAGAGGGGGCCTGGGGTATTGGTTCTTTCTTAATTAGTATGAGCCCTCCCTTATCGGTTCCGGGTTCCGTGTACCTCACTCCCCATATTCTTCCAATTGTCCACCCAATATCCGTAGGTTGTGTAATATTTAGGAAAAGGTATTTACAGTTTCCACGTCCTTTCCACCCCTTCGGTGGGGTGCATCCATACGGACCCCACTGGACCCTTAGGTATTTATCTCTGCCACATCCCGGTATCCAACTAGGGGCTATGGTCTCACAACCCCAATAACTACAATAATATTGATTAGGGGAGTTACAGTACCCTTTTCCAGGATTTGAACTAGGGCACATATAGAATCCCATATATTCCCAACATCGGGTTCTCGGGACTAGCTGGCACAAAGAGGAATTAAAACTCGGTCCTCCAGATGTTATCTGGGTCGCGATAACTGTCTGATCTTCGAATCGACTTAGGGTCCATTTAAAGGGTTGGTGTGGATAACCATTAACATTTGTGCTCAGGTAACTTATCATAATCAGAAACACGGCATATCGAGAAGGGTGGAGACCCGACCAATTAGGGGCTACAATTTGTATTCGCAGGGCCCAATTGTTCTCAGTACAGTTGTCGTTTAATATATACTTGGTGGGATTTCTTTTATTATCCCTGAGGCAACTCTTCCAGCATCTTGGCGCAGTCCCACTCTGGGGTTTCCTTTCTCCACAGTCTTTTACCCCTCTGCCTCGCTCGTCGACCCGGTTGCTTCGAGTCACGAGGGGTACCATCTTCTCGGCAGCAGGGGTATTCTTCAGGAGAGTATATGCACCGTCTAGACACTTGCCTCCGTAGGTATGTTTCCCAGTTTTTTATTCTTTATTTCAGGTGAAACACACCGGACCCCTGTAAGGGTCTTACGACACTGTACCCTAATAATGTCAATCATAAATGGAATTGGCTCATTGGGGTGATAACAATAAAGTTCTGGATTTATGCCCCGCGTAAATACTTCCCATCATCTGTTAGAATGTTTCCGAATTATTCTTGAGATACTTTAATTTTTAAAGTTAATTCAGTGAGTCCACTCTCTTTACCCCAGCATATTTGACATACCCCTCGAAGGGGAACCCCATAAAGGCAATGGGTCCACCACCGTTCTCGGCACACCTTACAGCTAAAACAAATAAAAGGACAACAATTACAGTTTGATACACCACATTTTACCTTGATGTCCTCAGTGCTAATATATTCGTATCCTACTAATAGACTATGATTGCTTACGTGTTCCAAGATTATACATGTGTCCATTTATGATTTCCGAAGAGTCATCTTCAAGTCCCCAGGTGAGCTAGTGATTTCCCAAGAACGGTCTCTCAGAGGCCCCTTTACGCGGCTTGCGTGGGTCCAGCCTTTTTCTGCCGTTCGAATGGCTGTTTCTGTGGTAAGTAAAACGAGATAAGGTCCCTCCCAACGAGGGGTTAAAGAAGACTCTTTCCATGATTTAATTAGGACTTTATCCCCTGGCCTTATATTATGCATAGCTATATCTAAAGGAGGTCTTTGTGTTACCAGGCCTTTATTCCGTAACTGGCCTCTTCTGGCCATGAGTTGGACTAAGTATGGTTTTAATTGTGCACTTTCGATCTGGGGGTGATCATGGGGTATTTCTAAATCATATGGCATCCCATATAGCATCTCAAAGGGTGATATCCCTACATCAGTTCGGGGTTGTGTTCTTATATTCAATAATGCCAAAGGGAGGCACTTTACCCATGACATTTTAGTTTCTAGCATCAATTTTGTGAGTTGTTTCTTTATTTCTCCATTTACCCTCTCTACCTTCCCTGAACTTTGTGGATGCCAAGGGGTATGATATTCCCATTTCGTTCCAAGAGAAGAAAGAGCTTCCTTTGCTATTCTTGACACAAAGTGAGGGCCCCTGTCCGAGTCTATTACCTCTATTGATCCATATCTGGGGATTATGTTTTCCAATAGGGTTTTTACCACTGTCTGTGCTGTGGCTCTGGCTGTGGGAAAGGCTTCCACGAAATGGGTGAAATGATCCATTATTACTAAGAGGTATTTATATCGTCCTACTTTGGGGAGTTCGGTAAAATCTAGTTGAATTCTAGCAAATGGTCTGTGAGCCAATTCTCTCCCTCCCGGGATCCTTTCCCGTAATTGATGTTTATTGACCCTTTGACAAGTTATACATTCATTTACTATTCTTTTTGCTATATTATATACCCCGATACACATATATTTTGTGGCAAATTGATCCACTAGTGCCTGGGTTCCCCAATGAGTGGTTTCATGAAACTTTTGCATAATTTTCAAAGCTAGGGGTTTGGGGAGAACTTCTCGCCCATCTTGTAGCTTCCACTTTCCTTCTTCAGTTTCACTGATCCCCATTTTAACCATCTTGTCTTTTTCTTGTACTGTGAAACTGAGGATGGGATGTATCTTCCCATGTAGTGGGTAGTGGTCATACTTGGGTTTCCCGCTTTCATGAAACAAACATCTACACGAAAATGCATCTATCCCAAAATCCTCCCAACACTTATAGCACGGAAATTCTTCGTTATTCTCCCCACAATTTATACAATCCTCTCTGCTATTTTTAATTTGTATCAGCATTAAGGCTGCCCTCTTTGCTTCTTGATCAGCAAGGTTATTTCCTCTAGCTAGGGGGTTGAGTCCTTTCTGGTGTCCTTTTAAATGTACTACAGCGACACCTGCTGGCCCTCGTAATGCCTGCAAGATTTGAGTTATTAGCTCCTGATGTATGAGTCCTTTTCCTTGTGAGTTAATCAGACCTCTTTCTTCCCAAATTTTTCCAAATGTATGTACTACACCGAATGCATATTTTGAATCCGTAAATATGGTTCCAACCTTGCCTTTTAAGATCTGTAAAGCCCTCAATACGGCATAAAGTTCACAAGCTTGAGCCGACCAATTAGGACTTAAGGGTCCAGATTCTATTACATTAAATGATTTTCCATCAATAACTGCAAAACCCGACTTCCTTTTCCCTTCAACTACCTGGGATGACCCATCCACAAAAAGCTTTTCTCCTTCCTCAAGTTCTTCCTCCTCTAAATCTGGTCTAATTTTCGTTTGCTCCTCGATATTACGGAGACAATCATGGCTGATTTTATCACTTGGTTCCCCATATAGAAATTGTGCCGGGTTTTGTAGATTTGTTACCTCCAACTCCAATTTAGGGGAAGAGATCAGAATGCCCTCATATTTTAGGAGTCGGGCGTCTGTTATCCACTTATCAGCCTTTTGTTGTAATATTCCTCGGATGTTGTGAGGAGATAGCACTCTCAATTCTCCCCCGAAAGTAATTTTATGTGTTTCTTCCACTAAAAGGGCCGCGGCTACTATTGCCTGTAGGCAGGTAGGCCATCCCCTACTTACGGGGTCCAGGAGTTTAGATAAAAATCCCACAGGCTTCTTTTTACCTGCCCAATCTTGAGATAATACCCCGAATGCTGTTCCCTCATCAACATTAATAAACAAGAAAAAAGGTTTCTTCACATCTGGTAGGCTGAGCACTGGGGCATTTACTAGGTCAGCCTTTAAAACCTCTAGCTGCTTGTCATCACTCTCCGTCCATTTTAGCAACCCATCTTTAGTCAGTTTGGCATAAAGGAATTTTACTTTCTTGCTGTAGTTCTCAATCCATTGTCTACAATATCCAAAGAGGCCTAATAATTGCCTGATTTGCCTTTTAGTTTTCGGGGCTTGTAGTGACAAGATAGCATTTACCCTTTCAGGATCTAATCTTTTAGTTCCTCTAGTCAATCGATGTCCTAAATACTTTACCTCCTCTTCGACAAATTGTAACTTTGATTTTGATACCTTAAGTCCTTGTAAACTCAGGAAATTCAGTAATTTAATACTCTCTTCCCTCACCTTCTCTTCACTTTTTCCAGCTAATAGCAGATCATCTACATACTGGACCATTGTGACCCCTTTTCCCACTTCATATTCCTTCAAAATCCGTTCCAGAGCTTGCCCAAATAAGTTCGGGGACTCAGTGAATCCTTGGGGCAGTACTGTCCATCTTAACTGTTGTTTTCTGTGGGTGTCCGGGTCTTCCCATTCAAATGCGAAATAATCCCGACTGTCCTCATGAAGAGGGCAGGCCCAAAAGGCATCCTTTAGGTCTATTACACTATACCATTGATTATCCGGCCCTAATTGACTTAGGAGAGTATGTGGGTTTGCTACCACCGGAAAGCGAGCTACTGTCCTTTTGTTAATTTCTCGTAGGTCATGTACTAACCTATATTTGCCATCTGATTTCTTAACTGGCAAGACAGGAGTATTAAAGGGGGACATACAAGGTTCTAATAATCCCTTTTCTATTAGTCTTTGAATTTCAGGTTTTAGACCTATCCTCCCTTCTCTGGAGATGGGGTATTGCTTTATTCTAATCGGTGTATCTGGATCCTTAATTGTTACCGAAAAGGGCTCAATGTTCAATCTGCCTATGGTTTCCGGAGTATACCAGACTTCAGGATTAATCTTTTGTTCATCCTCCACTCGCAGGGGACATAACTTAATTTTTATTTCTTCATTCTCAATTTCTAAACCAATTCCTAGTTCAGTCATTAAGTCCCGTCCCAACAGGTTATAATCTGCTTCTGGCATGAGTAATAGGGACCCCACCCCAATTTTTGTTTGTGTTTCAAAAATCACATCTTTTATTACGGGTACTCTAAAGGGCTCCCCCTTTGCCCCGATGACTTGTACTGTCGTGGGGGATATTTTGCATCCGTGGGGCAATTTCTGGACAGTGGATCTCTCTGCCCCTGAGTCCACTAGGAACTCAATTTCTTGCTGCTGGGGACCTATCTTTAGCTTTATCAAGGGCTCTGTTTTCTCCCGGGTCCCCAGCAAATAGAGCCCCTGACACCCCTAGTCTTCCTTAAACATTTTTTCATCCGTAATCCTCTTCCTACAATCCTTCTTGATATGCCCTTTCCCTCCACAATAAAAGCAAATTACAACTCCTCGATCTTTTTCCCGTGGGGATTCCGGGCTTCCCTTCTCACTCTACGATCCTCTGCTCTTTTTCCAGAAGATGGCGTCCGCTGTCCTTCCCTGACCGCGGCTACCAACATTCTAGCCTGTTTCTTATGGGTCTCCTCCTCTCTCCGAACGTACACTTTCTGAGCCTCTCTTAGTAACTCATCTAAGCCCTTATCTTGCCAATCCTCCATCTTTTCCAACTTCTTTCTAATATCCATCCAGGATTTGGCCACAAACTGTGTTTTCAACAAAGCTTGCCCCACCGGTGTTCCAGGATCTAATCCTGAATATAATTGAAGATTCTTTCTTAACCTTTCCAGCCACTCTGTGGGAGTCTCGTCTTTCTTTTGGTGTTCACTAAAAGCTTTGTTAATATTCTGTCCCCTGGGGACAGATTCCCTTATCCCTTGGACTATAATAGTCCTTAAATCCTGCATATGGCCCCTGTCTGCTTCGTTTTGGTTATTCCAATTAGGTTTCTGCAGGGGCCACTTGGTGTCTGCTACAGGACCTTGCTGATGCTGTTGGTCCCAAATACGCATCCCCGCTCGCCTAATCATTTCCCTTTCTTCTGCTGTAAAGAGGATAGCCAAAATGGCTTGCAATTCCTCCCATGTATAGATATTAGGTCCCAGGAACTGATCTACTCGTTCCGAGACTCCGAGGGGTCTTCCAACAAGTTTCCCATTTCCTTCCTAAATTCCCTAACGTCCCCAGAATTGAGGGGGATGGAAACATACCCCATACCAGGTTGTGCTCCTCCCATTGCAACCTCCCTAAGGGGTACAGATTACTCCTGTCCTCCCTCATCCTAGCCTGACTCCGAGTAACTCGCCGAGTCTCGGGAGAACTGTCGGGAGAGTTAGAGTCAGGGAGGTTAGGTGCAGTTGGGACAGGTGGAGGTGCAGGCGGGACATAAGGGGGGGATGAGGCAGGAGCCTCATCCTCTTCTCGGGGCTTTCTTTTATTCCCTTGTTTTTCTTCTCGTAAGGGGTATAGGTTGACCCTGGTTTCTGACTCTATCCATAGGTGTGCATATTCACTCTCCTCCAGGCTAAAGGGTTCCTTCGAGTTCACATATATGTTTAAAGCTTGGCACACCCAATCTTCAAAAGATCCAAAAACTGGCCAATATAGGTGGTCTCCTCTAATTTGTTTCCCACCCCAAACTTCTATACAATAATGTATCATTTTAACTTTATTTTTACCCTTCCTAGAGGGTAATCATCCCAATGTTTAATCATCAACCCCAACGGGCTATCTGGCGGTATCTGGGGTAACCTAACGTTAGGCATTACCCCACCCATGGGACCAGAAGACTTGCTCTTCTTCTGTCCCATCTTCCGGAGTGCCCTCACACACACACAATTGTTCCCCCTCCTCGTGGCCCAGTCCCTCGCGGGAAATGGGAAACGCACTACTAAGGGTCCGCACTCACTTCGTCCTTGAGCGGACGTCTCACACAGACGCACTCCGGGATACCCAACCCCAACCGAACGGATCACCGGCCTATACTTACTCACTCCTGAGTCTTCGTTCGGATCTTCGTGCACAAAGTTTACGGGGTTGCCGGCGTTTATTTGCTTTACTGCTGAATTTCGGTTCGTCGGTAGAGGCTTTGGATGGAAGAATCTCAACAGGGGCCGCTTCTTCAGCGGGGCGCCTCCCCCGTAGGGTTTTTCCCGCCAAATTGCTTCTATCCGAGTCACGGCACCAAATTGTTATAAGTTTGTGGTCCAATAATTGAAATGGAACCAGTCCGATTATTTAAATCAATTTATTTGAGCAAGCAGCAGTAAGCAAAACAGCGCTGGGCGGCCGGGGAGTTTCCACTCTACCAACGGCGCGCGCAAAATGGAGAAGGGTTCCCTTACTTATACAGTCTCTAGTCCCTGTGTCCGTGCTGGCTGGTATCGTTTGCGTTGTGTGTGCGCCTGCGCTGGCAGTTGCTAGGTGGTCGTAATCTGCCTCCTGGGGGTTGCTGGGATGAAGGCCGAAGTCTTCCTCAGCTGCCTTCTAGGTGACTTAGGTCCCGCTCATGTTCTTGTGAAATCGCCTTTTCTTTTATCCGTTACTCAGTTGTTTCTTCTACCGAATATTTGGCTGTCCCTACCCCCACATGTCTTTAGATAACTAAGGAATGTTTCAATACTTGCAAGCAGACCCCCACATGTCTTTGGATAACTAAGGAATGTTTCAACACTTGCAAGCGACTTTCCCACAATGTGGGTATACATCAGCGAAAAAAACCAACAAAACTTTCCACATGTCTTATACAAGCAAGATTTGATTAACAAACTCAGGGTTCTACTTATCACACTCACGTGCCGAGGTCAGCAGCGGCCGCTTCAAAGCAATTAACAAAAAAGCACAATTAATTTTGTGCCACCAGGACAAAGCGCGTGTGCGTGTGGATATACGTAAGCCTGCCCAGCTCCTGTCAGGACGTGAGGACCCCAGCTTTGCGCCTGTCCGGCCGCGCCCAAGCCCATCCCTGGGGCACCACCGAGACGGGGGACCCCAAGATTCCCAGCCTCACCGCTTCCCCGCACCTCCTTCCCTCCCTTCTGACAGGAGAGGCCGGGAACCCCCGGGGTACCCTGCCCCCCTGCCCCGGCAGCTCCCGCCCCACAAACCGGGACCTCCCGGGATGCCCCGTGCCCTCACACCCGCAGCCCCTCACAGGGGGCCGGGGCCGGGGCCGCTCGCTCCCGCCGCCCCGGAGGGTGTGTCCGCCCGGGCCCGGGGAGGAGGAGGAGGGGAGGAGGGGGAAGCCCCCGCTCTTACAAAAGCTTCCCGGGCGAGGAGCGGTGCCTTTGTCCCGCGGGGTGGCAGCCATGCCTCTGAGGAAGCCCGCGGGCAAGCGGCGCAGCACCGACTCGGGTGTGGAGCCCGGCCGCGGGGCCCTCTCCCAGGAGAAGAAGGATCAGCGCATCGCGCTCTTCCTCAGCGACTTCGACCAGCAGGGTAGGGCCGGGGGGCGGCGGCGAGGGCCTCGGGGCGGCCCCGCGCCCCTGGCGGGCGCCGGCGTTCGTAGGTGCTGAGGCGGCTCCCGGGGCGGGTCGGCGCGCTGGAGCTGCCTAGCACGGTGCTGAGGCCGGCCACCGCGCTAGCGGGCACCGTGGCGGTACCGGTGGTGCCCGCCCGCCCGCCCGCCTGTGCTTCCCTGCCCGGCGACGGGGAGCATCGGCTCCCGGCGAGGACAGTCTCCGGGCCGGAGCCGGGGCGAGGCGAGCGGCGAGGAGAGGGGAACGGCTCGCCCTGTCCCGTGAGGGGCGCCGGGAGGCACCCGGGCCCGCGCTCGGGCCGGCTCCGGGGCGCCGCCGCTCCGGGAGGGGACGCCCTGGCGGCCGCCGGGGCCTGCGCGGCTTGGGGGCGAGCGGGCCGCGGCGCCCGGCGCTGCCTGCGGGAGCCCCGCGGGCCTCGCCTCGATCGCGGGCGGGCGGCGGCCCCGCGGCCCCCGTCCTCCGCTCCTTCCACTTCGCTGCAGATCTGAGGCGCAGCTCTTGTAGCTGCCTGTCTGCACCGTGTTTCTCGTCAGCCTAAGGAGTGTCTCTGCGATGGCGGCTTTCAGGCGCTCTGACTCCCAAGTCAGAGTAGCCTGGGCAAAACGTGATTTTAGCTTTCCTTTTTAATGCAGTCTACCAGTGCTTATACTTGGAAATATGTAACACATATGGCAATAAAAGCCTGTTTTGTTTTAAAGCCAAGGAAAATATCCAGGAAATGAAGAAAGAGCTTGATTCGCTTTTGCAAACAGCTGAGAAGGCGTTCACAGTGGAGCTGCTGAAGATGCCAGTTGCCATCAGGAAAATGAAAAGAAAAGACTTGCTTAGTAAGTGTGCGTGGTCTTGTATTTGTGAGGGATGCAGACATCATTACAGCATGATGTACTCATGTGAGAAAACCTGTAAACTTGGTGACTTTTATGAAAAAGTTTTCTTTGCTGAATATTTTAAGCTAATCAGTAGTGGTATTACACTGCAGGTGCTCAGTAAGCACTCTGGTTCAAGTAGACTGACCTGTGTAACACAGGGTATAGAATTAGTAGGTAACATTGTATAGAGTCTGGAGCCTTCTTTTATGTTTGCTCTTAATTCATCTTATTTAAAGCCTGAAGAGACAAGGAATAATTACAAGTCTAGTATTTCCTGTGCATAAAAACTTAAGCACTTCTTTCCATCTGAATCTGTTCATCCTAGCCACAGAGATTATTTTGTCTTTCTGTTAATTTGAAGTCTTTTACTACTGAGCCTTTCTCATCTAGTCGTTTACCTGTGATGATGAGTGAGTAAGTTTAATTTTAACCTCACATTTATGCAGCAGTTTAAGCTGTGGTGTACAGTTGGCATCAGATATACATTCTGGTGAGAACTGACGTTTTTGGAATCTGCCTTGCAGCTGGAAATTGCAGGGGCCGCACAAAGACCAAACCTAAGACTCTTGAAGAACTTGAGTTTACTGTAAGCCTTTGCTGAGTATATATTTCAATGTCTTTCTTGAAAACTTCTGCCCAAAAGCATTAGCTTTCAGCAGCACAATGTACAGGGTTTTTTCTTCTTTGAATTCAGGTTATATACTGTGTGACTATGCTTAGTATCCTTTCAAAGATTAAACGTACTGAAATGGCCTAAGATTTTAATTGTTGTTTTGTAGGAGTGACTATCCTACAAGGCTTGAATCTTGTTCAAATGCAACATATATGCTAGCTAAGGTTAACTATTTAAGCAACTGTAATCCTGAATTACTTGTTCAGCTTCATAGCCCATAAGATAAGAACCTGCAGATAATAATTATGCAAGTAATAGTATAAAAGCAAGTTATACTTTCTTGAGTTACAGATTTGCAAGGAGGGGAGGAAGTGGCTCTTGCTGCTGCAGTGGTAAGTGTGTGTTTTCAAATTTTATCACAGCTTGCAGAATAGAAGTCTTCTCTCCCTGCTGTAAATATTTCAGACAAATGATTTTGTTTGGCTGTCTGTTTAAATAGAAAATGATATGAAAAGGCTAGACAGTCAGCCATGGTGCAGTTATGAACACTACCTAAAGCTTTAGGGTCATCTGCAGGCAGAAATCCAGATGTTTCTGAAAAAATAAACTGGTGTTTAGCCAATCCCATTTCTGTCACTTGCTTTTATGCCCTTTTAGTTCACTGCCTTTTGTAGGATAATATGCATTTACTGGGCAAAATCTGTTGACTTTCTCTTGTTGGATAAACATTTTTTTTAGACTGACTGCTCTCTAGAAGATATACCAAATCCAAAACTGGTGAGGACAAACAGCAAAAAAGGCAAGTCAATCCATTAATATATAGCTTGGTTCTTAAATTTTCTTTTTTTATTGGTTTGAACTGAGCAATTGTAACATGAATGTTAAGCCTGACGGATACAAGAGGGAAAAGTGTATAACTAGAAGTATCATGTACAGGTCCCCCCAGCATTCATTGTGGAAGATCATGAGCTATGCTACTGTTGAGGTACTTTAAAACATGAGATAAGAGTTCCTGCCCTTTGGATTTATCACTGAAAATGGTGAGAAGAGACAGATTTAAGTGACCTGTCAGTGCTTTACAGTATAGCAGAAGAGCTAGGAAAGTCACCCCTATTTTCTCATAGGTTCCCTTTTGACCTCCTGCCCATTGAGGTTTGTAAGGAAAATACCATTTCTCTTCATACTCCAAAATATGCAATAAGAAGGACACTACCACTGAAATGTAATTCTGTTTTGTCTGGGGGTTGAAGGGTTATCTAGTGTCTCTTAACTGCCATGTGTCACAGTGTCTGTGACGAACATGCATAGTTTGCTTTGAACTCTGTCCCAGGCGAATGACCATCGGATAGCAGAACTGATACATAGCTGTCAGTGGGTAAATAGGCTGCAAACTAATGAGTTTGAAGTGGTGTTTTGTGCTCTTCATGAGATTTTTATTTTCCTTGTCTTTCTAATATATTTCTAGTTAAGGTAACTACAATTGTTGAATATGAAGATGCCAAGCATATTTCTGCAAAGAAAATATCTAAAAAAGTAAGTTTATTCTGAACAAGCAACATAAGGGTTTAATCAGTTCTGACCTGCTATGAACCCTGCTAGATCCATGACTGGGCAGGCCAGCGGCCTGCTGTTTGTTTGAAAAATCAGTTGTTTTAAATTCAACGTATTTTAAGTTAAGCAAGGATAAACTGTATAGTAAATTAATTTCATAATGAAATATGGTATCTGCACTTCTGGTAACTCATTCACACAGACTTGGAAATACTGGCATAGTCATTCTCTCTTTACTTGCCAGTAAGTCTTGATGGTTTGAGGAACCATTTTTTGTTGAAACTTTTTAAAAAAAACCCTCAACTTCATGTTTTAATACATGCTTTTCTGTATTTGAATGACTTGTGCATTCCTGTCCACCTTGATCTCTAAACCAAATAGCACAGGTGTATTAATTTTACCACCTCAGTCCATCTGTGCAATGCAGTGCCTCAGCCAGACACTGAAGTATGTAGTAAGATGACAACAAAGACAAAAAGATTATATGCAGAGTTACAGGCATTAATTATAAGAGGGCTTACAAGTTGGAAGGGTGTATACTAGAAAGGTGGTTGGTTGTACAGAACTTCAGTATGAACAAATACATTTTGGCATTATGAAACTCTTGTTTTGGAATGTGTATTTGCCATTTTATGTATATGTAGAACTATATAGAAGGCAGCACTATGGGGCTTAACTATTCTTTTTCAACAGGAAATTCTTACGGTATTGTTCCCTGGAAATAGCTATCATTTTGCCTTAAAACGCCACTTCTTTTAACTGCAGTTTTACATATGCATTTTCAGGTTTCCAAAACAAAGTCGTTGGTTTCATTGGCCTCTGGTTTAAATAGCAAACTGAACCCTCTTTCTAGGTAAGACAGACCTTTGATAGCTTATTTAACTCATCTGAACTTGTGAATGCTGAATAAAACTCTTTTCAGGCATAGTACCTGAGATTTGAGGCCAATAGGAATACATCTGATAAAAATGTCTTCCATAACCTGAATCAGATGCATTGTAGTGATGTGAACCCTGAACAAAAAAGCACCTCTAGCTGATGAAGGGATGTAGTTGTATCTCTCACTCACTGAATAGCACACAGTTCTGAATCTATGTAATCAGTATAGATTTCCAAACAATACTTATGGAAGAGAGTGTGTAAGGGAAACATCTTTGTTAGGACTAACGAATTGTTCTGTAATAATTTTGCCCTCATACATAGCTGAAAGGGAGGTGTCACTGGCAAGAAAATACATACTTGCAAAAACACCTTAGTCACACTTAGTCATGATGGATCAAATTCAAGTCTCACTATAAGATCTAATGAATTTAAAAATTGGTGGGTATCTGCATGAAAATTTTTTTGAGAAGCTCCCGCTATACCTGCGGCTCCAGTGTGCATACTTGTACCCACTGGCACTTATTTTGATACATTCAAATTGTCTTCAGAGAAATGCAATTTAAATAATGTATCAGTGTTTAATGTGCCTAAAAAGTTTAAAAAATCTTAGCCAGGTTTAATTACTTTCTTGAATTGGGATTATAGAATTTTTGGCTCAATAAAATCAAACTAGAGAAGGCTGCTTTGCCTGGGGAAGTCTAACTTTTCAGTGTTTGAAGACTGCTTTTATTCAAGTATACTAACACTGGACCAAAGCCACATGCCCTTACAATATCTCCAAAATGTGCGTGGGAAAAGGGAGACGAGGAAAGAGTGAGGTAAACTTATGTCATCAAGATTTCTGTGAACTGAGTTAAAATCCAAAACCGGAAAAAAATTGTTCTCTGGATTCAGGTCAACCACACAGGTCAAATATCCTGAGAAGTAATCTAGAAAAATTAATTCCTGCTGAAAAAGAAACTTCCCAAGAAACTTTTTGCACACTTGAATAGAAACCTGTGCATGCTCCCTTAATTATACCCAGCTTTGGTATTGCAGCCCTCTCTTGTCTACTAACATAAATTATCCTTTCACTCCCCTATGGTGTTAGGTCCCATTATATGTCTACCTCAGGAGGGCTTCTTCACATGTATATACACTAGATCTGTGTCATGGAGCACTTCAACATTCTCTAATTCACCAGCTGTCTATCTTCATTCTAGCTAAAACTCTACAGTAGATGAGAAGGAAATAAAAAAATAAAATAAACCCCCCAAACCAACAACCACTTTTTTTTTGTAGGTCTGTCCACTCTTCTGCAAGTGTGACTGAGGCCATTAAGTCTCTTGCTTGTGATTACAGTGCCACAAATTTCAAAGCCACGCCAAAGGTATCTAAAAGGTAAGGGTTTTCTGGCTTGTTCTTAATAAATAATTTTGTTAAATACCAAGACACTATATATCTACATTAATATCAATCCAGATATTAATCAATCATCATCAATCTAGATTTAATAGATCTTCATAATCTGCCACTAAATTTGGTAGCTGGTATGTGAACCAGTCACACCTCCTGCTTTGATTGTGGGTGTTAACTTACGTTCTCATGGAGGTACAGGATTTGATGTCATAACTAAGCCAGTTTAAAAAAAAAAAAACAAACAGGTTTAGAATATAAATTCTACTCCCACCCACTGTTGTTTAAAGGTGTAGCTTACAGCTTAAACTAATTCTCAGAGCCGAAGCTTGATTAAAATGTTCACCAATACTGCTGTGTTTTAAAAAAAATAAAAATAAACCAAACCCCCAAAGAACCCCAACCACAGAAACTGACAATCAGTTCTTTGCGTAGCGACCAGTTAAGGTTTTCAGTTATTATCATTCTCCATACACTATAGGGTTTTGTTTTGGCAGAAGTCATCAGCTGAAGTGAGGGGGTGAAAAACTTAGTAACTTAAATGGGTCATGAAACCAGCAAGTAGCTTAGTTTCACCTTGGCCTGCTATAAATTTCACAGGCTTGTTGCCATGCAGAAGATACCCAAATCTTACAGTTTTGGAGTGTAGTAAGAACAATTGTATCATGAAAGCAGCTTAGGAGTTTTGTATGGCATCAGGCATGCCCTATACCTCTGAAAGCTGGCAGCTTTAGTATTTCTTGATATCTCCCTCTGTAGTAGACAGATGCAGCACACATCTTATCTTAATCCGAGGCATGAAGTTTCCTCTTTCCAAAACTATAAGCATTCACTGTTGATATTGGAGAGTGGATATTCTTGTTAGTGGTCCAAATGTCAGCTTGCTCACTGGGCTGTAACAGGCTTAAAAGGTTACTGCAGTGTTTCAGGGTCATAAAAAGTTATTTGTGGTGCTAGTAAATGCTGCTGATGGCTGGATTTCCTGTAGTCTTCTGGCAGAACTGGAAAAATTTAAACATGACTGCCTTTCTATTAGGTATGTTTGCTACTACTTGCATTTGCTTCATGCTTGAAAATTTTCTGCAGAGCATAGGAAGTTAACCTCAGAGTAGCATTTTTATTGTATTCTAGTGCTGGACTACAACAGGCTGTCTCAAGAACTGTACCTACCAGTGGAAGAGTTCAAGGCATGTTACTAAGAAGTAAATCAGTACCCCAAGACAAAACTGTTCCGTTTGTAAACATTCCCCTTGCTGATGGACAGGTATCAAACCTTTTTTTTTTTAAAAAAAAAACATTTTCATCTTACAGTAGTTGATAAACTGTGAATAGTCTGACAGTGATAGCTCTTGCTATCCCTAAATGAGTTGCTGCTAAACAAAAGGAAAAAAGGTTACTAAAGTTTTGCAGTGTAGCAGGGAAGCACATGATTTTCAGAAAAGCTGGCCATGCAAGTAAAAACTTTCAGAATAGTTTTTATCTTAACTGTTTCTCTTCATGTTTAGACACTCTGTACGGCTGGTGGAGACCTCCATAATATTGATGTGCAACTACTAAATCAAGATACAGTACAGCATATTCATAACTTAGTGGTAAGCTTAAACTAGTAGGCTTATGTATAAATATTCAGACACCTAGTCTCAGGTTTTCATGTGAGATACTGTCATGAATGCAAATTCTAAGTGCTTTAACTCTTCTGAGGTTAAGCCTAAATTGGTTGGCATAAATTGGAGGGAGGAATAGGGCAAGGGAGGAACAGGGAGGGGAGAACTGCTGCACACAGATAACGTGTAAAAGTAAATGCACTTAAATAAGCATGTGCAGTTTGGTAATTGCCTGGGCAACAACAGCAGCATAAACTCTTCCTTCTAGATTGCTCTGGTGTCTCTCCTACCATGTGAGCAAACTGCCATTCTCTCTCTCATATTCACAAAGGCTTACAAAGCTACAGCTAAGTTTTGATTCTTGTTATAATCTCTCTATTATTCTATGTGCCTTGCTGAGTAAGAACTATACTCCTGTTCATTCTCTGCTGCAATGGAATAGTAACTGCCTTACCTTTGGTTACGGAAGTAAATGGTTTTGAAGCAGAATGAAGTTGAACAGAACTTTGTAGCACATAGTGCCTGACTCTTCTGAAGATGAGGGTACCTGGGCTTTTGGATGAAGTAACATGCAGCACTAGAAATCTATCTAGACATATGAAATATTAATCAGTTTACAGTCTTGCAGGTGTTCAGACTTGAATGCAGCTATATGAGTTAAGCTAGAGGTCTGGAAGGTGTTTTGTATTTTATAACATGGACCGCCTCTGTAGGTAGAGAATGGGGGAGTGCTTGCCCACTGCTTGCTTTAGCAATAATGACTTTTTCTTCTTCCAAGTTCTGTTGGGTAGCTTGAACTAAAATGAATTTTCCCCCCCTTAGAGTGAGCTGACTGTACTATGTGGAAAGGCAACAGCTAAACCAAGTTAATGGAACTGTCTTGTGACTACAGAATATTCATGACAGCTCTTGCTTGCTGCCTCTGAAGTGTTTAGAGAATGTCTATAATGTCTTAATAAAGCTGTATACTGCTCAGTAAACATTTTTATATAAAAGCTTACAATGTGATGTGTATTAAGTTCCTGTTATCTCTGTGAAGGATATAAAAGTGGAAGAAAATAATTCTACCTTTTCAACTTTTATAAAAAAGGCTTAGTTAACATCTAACCTCAGTTCACAGTAAAATGAACAGTGATAGGTTGTATGTAGGAAATAAGTTTTAACTCTGATATTGTAAATAGGACTTTTTTTTTTAAATAACTATTCATAAGTATAGAGCTCTCTAATGTCATTCTTCCATGCATGCCACAAGCAGAATGTAGTGTTGGTTTACTACTCATGTTTAGTCTTCCCAGTATCAATATCCTTGAATCTAACTCTGGAATTAAGCTGATGTGCAAGTTTCTAAATTCTTGAATAGAATTTTAAGGCATGTAACTTCAGTTCTGTGGTGGCATGTATAAATCTGACACAGGACTTATTTCCAGTCTTGTGCTGTGACATGACAGTAATGAGCAAGATGACAGGTAGTAACCCAGAGTTACTGTAATTTGTGGTGTCAACCCAATTTTTCTAGTATTTAGGTACTTTTGTGTAACTTGTAGGAAAGGCTTTTAACATCTTTTCAGGTCAAGATACCAGTCCAGCAGTCACTCTACTGTGAGTGCTGTAGTATTTTCAGAACTTGAGGATGCACTTGGCTTTTACTCTGCCAGTGGTGATTTCAATTAAATGTTTTCACTGTGGTAAAGGATGGTATGAAAGACTCCTACACTCTTAAAACATTAGTTTAAGAATGAAATCTACATTAGTTTTTCTTCTGTTCTGCTTCTACCCTTAAGGAAACAAAGGTCATGAGTTTCAAATAAGGAAAAAAGCAAGCTTTCCAAGGCATGGGAGACAAAACTGGTAAAGAACATGAAGTTAAAACACTATCAAACCTAGATTAAAACTATGCTCTCACTCGGTAACCAGAAAATACAGGAATAAACCTCTCATTCAGATGACACATGAAATTTACAGAACATTGATGAATAGTGAGTTCTGTAACTCAGGAGTTTAACCTGAATTAATATCCATTTTCCCTTAAATTGATAAGAGCATCACATCAATGTGGTATCAGCTTTTGATCATTGCAGACAAATGGACATTTCAATATGAATGATTTAACTATTCATTCCCATCCTACACTAAGGTAACCAAAATTGCAATGCAGTACTGAAACCTGCGTTTTTTTGAATTTTTGGAAAAGTTACAGGGTTAGGCATGCTTTTCAAGACAGGCCAATGCACCTTTGTTTAGGTATGGTGGTAGTCCTATTACAAAAATAGCTGCTAGTGTTTAATCCAGCCTGTTCTTGTTAAAGTATTTTCTGAGTTGCAATTTAGAGATTAGTAGTAGCCTTTTAGTCACAAAAAAGCTGAGAGCTGGGAAAGTGTTTCTGGGCCCTGACACAAAGGGCAATTTCAGAGGATGTACACTGTAATGAAGCACAAGGACTCTTCAATCAACTGAAGTCATTCTTATGAGTTGTCACCAAGTGAGGAAGCCTCCAGAACTCCATTTATATCTACAGTGTTCCTTTTACATACAATTAAATGCCCCACACCTCCTTTACAGTGATTGTTCAAACTTCATACTTGCATCAGCCTAAGGCTATAGTAGGTGGTTATGGGTTAATAACTAAAATACAATTTTCCTATTACATCCTATTTAGAGGGCTGAGAAATTGCTGCATATGAACAGGTAAGTCTTTGACATGTTTCATTTTTTCAAACAGCAGTAATCTTTCTTCCACTGATTACTTCTAACTTCTTTGCAAACCTATTTTTCAAAAGAACACAGCCTCATCTTTTATGTGAGCAAGAACCACACCACTGTCGGTATCTTATGAACAAATACTCATTGTGAACACCTTGGTAAATTAAATGCACTCAAGAGGACAGATAAGACTTTCTATGAGAGTCAACTTTAGGTCAATTTTAGTGACTGTATATGCAGAAATAGATATATCACAAAATAAGCTAGATGACTTCCTGAGTTTTTTTCCTTTCAGCTTCCTGAGGCCAATATTAAAAATACAAAAAGTGTCAACTAAAAAATGGTTCTAATACAGTTCTGGTGATCACATTTTCTTTCTCCCCCAACATACAGAATACTCATTTGTTTACAGTACCACCTCTAACATAAATACTTCAGTTGCAGCTGTTTATTATTGAGAACACTCAACTAATGTTTATTTGATTATTCATAGGACAGTCACATTGCCCCAGTTAAAGCATTAATAGCTATAGCATTAATAGCTATGTTAAGCATTAAACTTCATCAGTAAACTATTAAAGCACTAATAACTGTAGTAGTATACTACTTGCAACTTAAATATTGAAACCAAGACAGTGTGGACTGTGAATTTATGTGAAGCTTTTCTACACTACAACTTTGTAAAGGGATACCCTCTCAGTAGAGTAGGAGATACATATAATAAGGGCAGCTCTGAAGAAGTCACCACTCATTGAAAGATGCTGCTGTCAGGAGCCTAAATTAATGCAATCTCCAGACTGAAACAGAACTAGACTAACTCACACTACATACAGGGATCAACTTCCCCTCTACCGTCACTTCAGCATGCTATCCAAAAAAGTTACCATGAATCCCTTCCTCTATCCCCCTGAAAAAAACAATTTGAAGGTAAGGAGATAAAGTTTAGAGTACATACTCAGTTTTCCAAGGAGGTGCATCCTAAAGCTACTCCTTAAAAGCAGAAGACTGGTGTTTTAATTGTTTAAGGATTACAGGTTAAGATGACAGACTTCTTGGAGAAATGAATCGGGGAAAGGATCAGTGTGTAACCATGGCTTCACAAAAAGCAACCTGAAGTTTTAATAAATGAAAATAAAGATTCACTAGATGAGAATGCCACAGACTAAGAAGCCAATACTGAAATACAGGTCAAACAGTATTTATTCTTGCTTCAGTTTTAGAGTCTATAACAAGAATGTTCAGCAACAGTCAAATGCCAATGCCTACCCAAGCACATGGAAACCCCTGGAGTTTGTCCCTCCAACCTCATTGGTAAAGTGTCAACAACTATCTGAGCAATAATTAAACAAGTCACACTTCAGCTTTGTAAAGAAAAGTAGAGGCATCTTTCAACTTCCTCGCTTGAACAGGAAGAGAAACCTCACTATAAAGCAGCAGCTTACCAACCAAAGTTCATGCACAGTTCCTTCACATTGTAACAAAATGCTTAGATAACTAACTGCACCTGATTATTATTTAAGGTCACATTTTTGCTTTGTTGTGGTATTTTTACCAATTAAAAGCATATAAAAAGGAACAGAACTGAAGCTGGAGAACTTAATGTCTTAATAGTTAAAACAGAAAGTGCAAACTACTGGAAAAGTAACAAAGCCATCTACATTTAGTATGTTTCCAGATCAAAAGTTTTTGTCAAGTACAATATTAATCTCAATCTCTTTACAAACTGTGTTAATGCAACCACAAGTTGCCAGGCATAATGTTCATTTTTACAAAGATGTTTTAAAACTGGAAACATTTCTCTAGGAAGTCAGGCTGAATCAGGCTTTGAATTGGATTCAAAGGCTAAGAGAAAGATGCCATTATTTTGGGATTTAATCATCTTCATTTAAAAGGTTTTGTTATCTTCTGATTGAACTCAGATATCCTTGTGTTTTCTCCATACAAAGGGGACATGGCTGCAGCCTTCCCTGTGCCGATTTAGTCATATCTCATTTCAAGAAAAGACTTTTATGTGGCACACAATTGTTATCTAACTGCAACCTAGTCTTAAAGCAGTGTCAGCCTCCCTGTGTTTATAAAATGTCTACCATCTACATAGTCTCTTCGTACACAGAACAGTTAAAGCCACTGGGAAAGTAAGAGTTGCAAGGCAAAAGAAATATATCATACACCAACTGCTTTTATTTAATTTCAGAAACCGTTCACAAGATGGTAGAAAAAACTTACAACCACTTCTAATTTAGTCTTCCATTGTTCCCAGTCAGCTCTAAACCCATTATGTGCAAAGCCCATTTACCATGCATCTAGATGATAGATACAGGCTATGAAATTCTTTATTCTACTTGTAGCAGCTTATGCAGGTGCAGCCAAATACCAAGCCTCAGGACAAATTGTACACAAACTTTACAATGTAGAATTTGAATTTAAAATATGAAACTTAAAATCTACACAAAACTGGTAAAAATCAAGCACAGATACGAGGACAAACTTAAAACCCATGTGAAAAGGAGTCTCGTCTTCCTTTCAAGTGCTTTATTCTGCTACACAGTCAAAATGAAGATGTAAGCTTGTGGTTAGTTTAAATTACACTCTGTAGATACTATAGACCAATTTAAAAGTTACACATACAGCAATAGATGTCCATTGGTTCATCTGGATTACTTATACAATCCAGCTGGATTGTTGAAAACAAGTCAGGCAAAATTTGAAAGAAAATCCTTGTGCAACTTTTTAGACAAACGTTTACTGATGGGCACACTGTACCCCAGGTCCATGATGGCTGCTTTCTTCATCAGAACTATCGTTATAAGCTTCACGTCTCTGGCCACCACCTGAACCACGAGTGGTATCAAATTCCTGAAGATCTACCTCTTCTGCATCACCAATTACATTGGGAAATTCTGGTCTAGCTGGCAGAAGATCTTCAAGTTCCTGCCCCAAAAAAAGAAGTGTATTCAGTACTACATCTACAACTGCTAAATAAAGTGACCGGTTTCCCACAATTTCAAGACTCCCTCTCAGAGCAGGTTTGGTTTAGAAGTCTAAGCTGATGTAAACCCTGAAATGCATACTCATTTAAAAGTATCCAAAGTATTTGTATCAACTGGAGGACACCACTTAAAGAAAATCAACAGCTCCACGTATCATCAACCAAAAGGGCAATCAGTGAATACAGTTGCACTCTGAGAACTTATCACACAGCAGCAGGAAGATTCTTCCTCCTGCCCTCATCTGCCCAGCTCAAATACAGGTTCCATAAATTCATATTCCAACGGGTATTTTCAAGCTACATGTTAAGAGAACAACTGTACTTGCATCTAAATTTAAGCACTGAAAGCAAGCACGTGAGGTAAACACACACACACTTTGCATACACTGTCAAATAAGACCACCACATTTATGCTTGAAAAACTACTTACTGAAAGCTTTTCTGGGCTAATCCAGTTATTTTCAGGAAACTGAACGTCAAATTTAATGTAAAGATCCCCCTTCTCAAAAGGATTGCGATACTGTGGCATTCCTTCACCTCTGACTACACGAACACAACCTGTAATTCAAAGAGAAGTAAGCTGGAGAGTGCTAACCTCAGAACTAATCTTTCTCTATACAATTCTCTTCATTTCTCCAGCCTAGGTTCAGTCAACAAGAATGGGATTAAGTGTTCAAGAATCACAAAAGCATAGTCAAAGAAGTCCTTATTAGGTCAAGCTTACCTGGTTCAATTACTTTTCCAGGAGGATATTTAACCACAATTTGACGTCCATCAAGGTGCTTAAATGTGAACTGAAATCCACACAGTGCTTCAACAAGTCCAATCTTGTGCGTCATATGCAAGTCATTCCCATCCCGCTGGAACACCTGAAAAACAAGAACAGGAGATATCTTTTCTAGTCCTATAATCATATCTCCACAAGACTCGTTATTTAGAATTCATTATTCTTAAAATTCAATGTCGGAGCAACCACCTTCGTACAAAGTTAGCTTGATTCTGTTAATTCAAATAGCTTAACATGCTTGGAAAGTTTGTGCCTGTGAAAGTGTCATCTAAGATAAGGCAAACCACACTATATACTATGATGTAAAGTTGAAATTAAACAAGAAGGCCTGTATAGCAGCAATGCTCTCACCCCCAAGATCTTCCACACAAGCAACCTACAAACAAAACTTATGACAGTTTGACACTACTTCCCCTGCACTGGAGTACAAAAAACACATCTTTGTTTCTCAACATTTAACTAGTCATCATGCATGTCTGCCTCAGCTAGCTTTACCTACAGCAGGGCTTTGATCAATTAGTCCACAGCTGTCGTAAGTGATCTTTAAGCCATAGCACTCAGGATTCTTAATCAGAGTAAATGTAAGCTTTATCCACTGACAGAAGCATGACTCCCACCTCAAGGGAAATTCTAAGAATACTAAAAGCTTCACTAAAAGTCAGTCTAGTTTTACTCACTAGGACACAAGGTACAGTATTTTTCAGAATTGTTAATACTGTAAAACTAGATGTAGATCATTAGAAGACTAAGACAGAAGTGGCATCCACCATCTGGAATTTGATGCCATCATGAATGTCTGACTGTTCTGTATGCTTACAGACTGTTTCTCCCTTATCATAGTAAAAAATCAATTGTGATGCCATGTTTCAACCAGTATTACAGAAGAAAGAATAGAGGAATGTGTAAAGAGCTATGCAAAACTGACAAATGTCCTTGACACAGCTTTGAAAAGCTTACAAAGTACCTAATTTTCAGATGACCAACATTGTATTGGTAATATGTGACTGAAATTTAAATTTTTACCCAATACTATTCTTTGTGTCACAACAGAACTTCCACCACCACCACCACTCCATTCAACATTTTTTCCAGAGTATAACACACAAACTATTTATTTCATCATAGTAATACCTGGCCTTTCTAAACAAAAACATTCAGAAAAAGCAGCAGTCACCTCAACTCTGCCCTAAGGGAGTTTTAACACAGAAAAAGATAAATTGCAATATTTAATTCAAAAGTGCAATTTATATACTCCAGAATACAGTAACCATAAGCCTTAACAAACTAGTATAAAATAATCGTGTTTCTTTGTTTTGTTAAATGAATCAGTAACATCAGCATTCTGTGTTGTATTTCCACAACCACAGTAGCAGAGATAGAAAGCACCATCTGGGGATTTTAATAGGAGTTCCCTGCCATGTCACAAGACATTGAAAAAAAAGCAACACCTAGCATTTTATTAGTGTCACAAGCAAAACAGATTGAAGTTAACATCCTGCATGGCTCTTCTTCACTGCGTCCACTGTACCAAAGTCAGCCTGAGCATACCTGAGAAAGCTGCCTTTTATTAGCATTAGGAAGCACCAGAATCTGCGTGCCCTCTGGCTAGACTTGCATTTTTTTCTGGCTCACCATGAAAGCCATGTTACTTGCTATAAATCTATTAAAAGCTATTCACCATCTCTCCCAGAGCTGCAACTATATGAATTACTTTGAAATGAACGGCCATCTATATCACTTAAATATTAAAGACTGGAATAATAGGCATTTAAAATATAAATTTAAAAGCATTACCTCATTCTCCTTTTCTTGGAGTAAAAGGACAATATCGCCTGGTTCCACACCTGGAGCCTGATCTGCTTCTCCACTGAATGTAATTCTTTGCCCATGTTTCATGCCTTTGTCTACATGGACTTCAAGTATTTTTACCTCTTTGATCACCTTCTTCCCTTCACATTTTTTACAGCGGTCTTTTTCATTAATTACTTCACCTAAAGAAAGACAAATTTTGAGTTCAGAGATTTCCTCATAATTGCATCCGATTCTGAAGAAAAACTATTTTAAAGTAGGCTGAAGAATACATGCAACACAACTAGTGATTTAGATGTTGCTTTATGAATTCCTCACAAGAGGAAAGCCAGGCTCAATTTACCCTAGCTGGAAGAGAAGGAAGGAAAAAAAAGGGGGGAGGAGGGGAATACAAAGATACACATAACCTTCCAAGCTGTCTTATCAAGGATTTTGATAAGTAAGAGTGCTTTAGAGAAAGGCAAAACAAGACTTTGTCTATAGCTTCTAGCGTTCCTTAAGTCTTAATTTGACTCCAGTATCCTTACCACTCAACTTACTCTTCTTAAAAAAAAAAGCCTACTTTTCCATTCCTTGTTATGGTGGAGAATGACAGCTATAAGAGAAGCATGAAGCTAAAACCAAACTGAAGCATCTCCCCTCCCTTAAAAGTCAGAACACAAATTTCAAACTATTTCAATGAATTTAGGAAGCTTAGTTCCGCTTCTGTTAACAACAGTGAAAAAAGGATTACTGGGTTCTCTTCACTGACAGCCACATTTTGCAGTATACCACCATAACAAAGTACTATGTAAATGCAGCCAGCAGAACTAGAGTCTTGCATACAAAATGGGGGTAAGATAGCTGGTCAAATCACAGTTTCATGCATGAGCAATATATAGGTTTTCCCACGGAAAGGATCTAACATTTTCCGACACATCAGGGATTTTACTTTTATACTCTGAAATGGAATAGTTTTTCACATTGTCCATCACCTCTAGCAAGGCAATTACTTTTTCCAGCAAACTGAAGGATTACTATCCAAAACAGCTTAAATTCTCTGTTCTACTTCATCTTTATTTTTCAAGTAAGCTAGTCTTTGTATGGAGTAACCAAAGTGTTAGGCCACAGGCACTGTACAATTTCAGTAGTTATTTCCAATACTGCTCTAAGTGCCACAAGCAGATGCACTTGGCTTAAGACATTAAACTTGCCAGCTTAAACCACCTTTCTGTGAAACAAAGCATAACATTATGATGCAGTTGAAACTACTAAACATGTAGGTTAGGAATGTAAACTGTGAAAACAAGATGTTCAAAGACAACATCATTTATTAACTGTTTTGACTAGTCACAAAATACAACTCTTTGTAATTTCTGAGTATTGTGAAGAGTAAAATCATCCGCAAGGTGACATTATTACTCTGCAAACTACAGAAGATCTAAAAAGGAATCACATGAAGTGCAGATCATGTGTTGAACTTGCTCCCCCAAACACAACCAATTCAGCAAAAGGTATCTTCTTAATTTGAAGAAGTTAAAATCCAACTTTAGGTTTCCATTTTTAACCTAAACCTGTCCTTGGATATTAGGAGACTGCAAAAAGACAAAAAGCTCCTAAAACAACAAAATCTTGGTTTTTACTTTAACACAAGAGTAATAGCAATAAGTAATATTCACATCTAAGTGTTTTTAAAAACAATCAATCCCCACTGTTCAAGGTTCCAGGCTGCTTTTCAGTACATTAAACACTGTAAATCTTGCTGTTGTTCCAAGTAAAATGATTTCTCCATGTTGACATCAGATTGAGACCCAACTGACTAGATAGGAGCAAAACTGTTCTGGATAAGTTCCTCCTGAGATGTAACCAGGAGGTTGAATCCAACTAAATGCATTCAGTAACATGGAATAGCTTGGCCTACCTTCTCCATTGCAGTCAGAGCATACAGACTGCATCTGCTGAACCATTCCAGGAGCCAGCTGTCTGATCATGATACGTACACCTCTACCCCGGCAAGCATTACACTTCTGAACGGCTCCAGCCTTCCCTCCCTGCCTAGAATAGAAAGCACCAGTTGCATAAAAAGTAAGTTTTTCAGAAACACGTAACAAAAACCCCCTACATCAGTAGGTTAACATGCCTAATTGCACTGCCAATTATAATTAGGTTCTCTCCTCCCTGACTCCCCCCCAAACAAAGCCCTTGAATAGTTCCAGTTCCATCAACAGTATCATTCAAATTCAACAATTTTCTAGTCTGAGAGCAGGCTCCAGCAAGTCAAATACTGATAAAGATCTGACATAGGAGATGCTTCATTACACTATATGCCAAGAAAGCAACCAGAAAACTCAAAAAATATAAACAAACTTACCCATTACATGCACTACAAAGGACATTCTTGCTAAGTTGTAGTTTTGTTGTCTTTCCATTATACAGATCTTCTAAAGACACTCTACAAAACAAAGCATTTCTCCTGGGTTATCATTTAACAACTTACTTTCCCCATGTAATTAAAATACTTGCCTAGGACAAATTAAAGAAAAACAGATCTTCATAAAAAGACTAAATCTGCTATTAAAATAAGATTTTAAAGCACCATTTTAGCTTTCACAAGAAGTCATTAAAAACTATTCCATACACAGGAATATACACACATAATCCTGAACACAGTTTCAGAGAAAAGCTGTAATTTAATCAGAAGAAACCAGATAGGATTGCTTGTGTTTCTCAATAGGAAACAAGCTGATCTAGCATTTTAAGTTTTATTACATAACATAGTTGACTTTTTTTTTTTAGTTCTAGCAGGCAGGTGAGAAACAAACCACTCTGGACAGTCCTGACAATATTTATAACATGCATACATAAGAATATATACAGAATACTTACTACAGTATTGGGCTTTCCACACGAGATAGTTTAATGGGGAGGGGTTAGCATGTCCCCAAGGCCACTTAGTTCTTTAGATTTGTTCATGTTTCAATTTTTTTTTAGAAGCTCTTGAATACACTATCAAACTCCAATAACCTTCATATATTGATAGAAGTTTATGAACACATTTTGTGTTTCTCCTACAAGGGTTTGTTAGTGGATAGAAATTTCATCTCAGTGTATTGAGAAAAGGTTGCCTGGCATCAGTGTTTACAAATAGCAACAAAACCAAAGCTAATTAATAATATAGCGTGCAGTACTAGCTACTAAACTAAGCAAGCATGTAAAAGTAAACAGACTTTACTAAGCACGGTTTGCCAGCCACAGGGAAGATGCAGCTTAACTTAAGAACTTAGAAAGGACCTGCTAAGCAGGCAAAAAGCCAGTCATGACTGCAAGCAGAGATCTACAAAACACAATTAGATGCGATATTCAAGCATGGCTTTAAAAAAACCACCACAAAACCAAACCCGCCACACACACTTTTCCATTAATTATGCAGTTCAACTTCAGTTCCAGCTGGTATTATGCTACGAACGCAAGTCAACTTAAGTCTTTCCAGAGTCTTAGTACCTCTGCTTCCCTAAGAATCCAGCTAATGAGTAATACTTGGTTGTTGAATGCTTTTCAGATTAGAACTTCCAAACATAATTAATGACCAAAACCAAGGAAAATAATGCTAACGAAGTATATACAGGCTAATAACCAGGCAAAGCAAAAGTATTAGGTAGTCTGTAAGATTAACCAATCATGAAAAGTAACTCAAGATGACTGCTTTCTGGGCTACACATGACACAGGTCTGAAAAGTAGGTGCAGACTGCAGAATATCTCAACTGCAAAGCACATCAAAAATATAAACTAGCAGAGTCAAGTACTGATCAGGAAAGCTTGAAAGTACAAATTGCAGTATCAAGATACTCACTTGAGTGGATGCATCATATCTTCTCCTCTTCTTCTACCATTACGACTTCTACTCTGACCACCCATGAAATTGAACAATCCACCACCAAAGATATGGGAGAAAATATCGTCCATTCCGCTGCTTCCACCGCTACCTTCTCGAAGACCCTGTTCTCCATACCTATCATATAACTCACGTTTCTCTGGATTTGACAATACTTCATAGGCAAAGCTTATTTCTTTGAACTAGAAGAGGAACACAGTCAAAACAGTGCATGATAATTTAGAACTTCAAGGGAGCATTTTACTACTGTTTCTTGCCCAGCATGAACACCCAATTAAGAAGGTACACAACAGAACAGTTTTCCACCCTCATCCTAAAATGCAAGACTTAAAAGTCAGACTTGGGCTTAGTTGTGTTACCTCTTATAAGAGATGGCATTTTATTGCAAAATTTTGTTGACTTTGTTCTTTACTGTGCCTAGCGTAAGACAGTTTTCTTACAAACAAAAAAACATCCAACCAAAGAAGAAAACCCCCAAGTATGCAATACTGCAGTAGCCAACAGGCAAAAAACCCCCCTAGTTACATACTAATGGCAAAGACTTCAAGATACGTTAGGCACTTAAAATACGCTAACAATTGAGCAACTTACTAAAATGCATATTAATGTGTTTGTCCTCAAAACAAATATCTTTTCATAGTCATCTCTGCTCACCTCTAAGCAACCATTAGAACTTCAGTTCTGTTAAAGTGAATCAGCTGAGTCAACTTAATTGACTTTTTTTAATTGCTATTAGCATAACAAATCTAATTCAACCTTCCCACATATGTAGTTTGTTTTATGCTGCAGCAGTTTCAAGAACCTCCACACATACATTTTTCCACGTTGGAAAAACTTGGAAAACCGAGTATCTTTTTCAAATACCTATGTAGATGCCAATGCCAGCTGACATCATCTCGGCAGATGGAGAGAGGCAGTTTTTCTCTCAGCATTACCTTCTCAACCGATTTGACTCTGCCAACGGCTGCATTTTTACATGAGGTACACTGGTAGATTTTGAGATTGGGAAGAATTAGACCAGACAGGGTTCCCTCTCACAGTTATTATTTTTTAATAACTTGTAACAGCAAGCCCCCAACACCTGTATTTGGTCCCTTAGATGCTACTGTAATAGCAAACTTCAGGAGTTTAAAAAAAAAAAGTCTTACTTTGTCCCCTGCATTTGGATTCTTATCAGGATGGTATTCCTTGGCCAGCTTTCTGTATGCCTAGTTGAAAGAGATACAAAATTAGTTTCAATTTTGATTAATCAGTTTGTTTCTGAGAAACTCAAGGAGCGTCTTCAGGAAGAAAGAAAATCCTAACAAAGTAAAGTGAGAAAATAAGTGTTTTGAAATCACTCATACATTGAAATGATACATAAAAAATTCTGACATTGCCATATTCATAAGTTAACTACACTTGGATTTACATACAACTACGGCACACAATAGCTAGAACTAGTTTTCCTGCTTATCTTCATTAACTTACAGGAAGAATCACATTGGACTTTCATTAAAATTACTTACTCTACAGAACCCACTCAAAACCTACAATATGACAATTTAAGTTTCAACCCATTTGTCTTTCACCTCAATCACAGCAATACGTTAACAACAAAATGGCTGCCTCAGCTTCTCATTCAACCCTATCAGTCAGTCCTCACAATAATAATTTTATTCTTCTTTACCTATCAATAATGGAAGATTTCATCTCACTTTGAACTAAGTACATGAGTTACATGTGCGGAAATGTACAGATCATCGCTTTTATTTAACTTCATTGTTCTAAAACAGTAGGAAGAATAAGTACAGCAAAATCTCCAGAAGACATTTTTCAGAATGCTTTTTTTTGACCAGTACTTTGACTCTCAGGACCATCACTTTTTCTACAGCAGTACTGCATCTGTTTTGCTTATACTTTTAGAGGATCAAAGCAGATAACAGGAGAGGCAGAGCTTTTCCTACAATTTGAGTTTTTGACAGTAAAGACTTTATCTCTTCCCCCACTCCACCTGAACAGCCCCCAGTAACAATCAGGGGAGAGACACTAACAAATTACATAGTATACAGTCTTTTATTTTTTTAATTATACATACAAAAAAAGCTACAGTTATGCAACTGCAAACAACTGAAATACTGGTTCTTAGAGTGGATTTTTCAAAAGCTCTATTTCTGTAGAACTGAGCATCTAAACTAGCTCTTTAGAACTACAACATTAGGAGAGCTTTACACACAAAGCTTTACAGAGATCACAACTTTCCACTTTGTACTGGAACAAGTAAGATTGCTTTTTTGTATCTGCACAGTTACTTCTCTTTACTGATTATCTTGAAATACTCCGTACTTCTGCATACAATCAAGAAATAAAGTTTGATAAGGAACTAATGAAACAAAAATAGAACATTGATATTACAAGCTAAATATCCTAAACCACAGTAAGCATAAAGAACAAAAATCATAGGTCCTATAGGACAAATTACCCATCAGTAACAAAGCATAATCCTCCATAAACCCACATATTCTGTAATAAAAATGGGTTTTCCCCCCCGTATTTTAAGGAGTCTAACCAAGGAAAAAACCAAACAGCAGAACACTAAACTGAAAACCTACATAACATTACCTAATCAGGAGAAAAGCAGCTTGCATGGTGATCTTTAAAAAGAAAGAGCACTCAGGTCTTTGCTGGTAACAGCATTCCAGTTTAGAGCAATTCTTAAGACTACCCATGGCCCAAAAGGAACCTAACACTATTTATTTAATCAGAAACGGATCCAGAATCAAGGTCTACACTGGCACCATATCATAACTTCAATAAAAGTTAATTTAACTAATCGGTGTTAAAGCCTGTTCTCTCAGCTCCTTTTGACTAAGCTATTACCTGTTTGTTTTCACTTTCCTATACTGTTATATAAGAATATATATACTGATATTTTAGTATCAGATTAATAAAGCATCCATGTGACCTCTCAGCAACAAGAAGATATAGATGAACTTCTTGCTGTTGCAGGCAGTTGGAAACTTTACATTCCATGATAAGTCTAATCTATAGCAATGAATATTGAGCAGCACAGGTTATCCAAGTGGAAAACTGCTGTCAGTTTTTCATTCTTACAGGACACATACCTTTAAGAGAATTCACTAAGGAAAAAAAAAAATTCTACTTGACTGTGTTCAGTATACAGCACTATCTTCTCACCGCATGTCTTCCACCTCTAACACTGTTTCAACACTGCAGTTGCCTATCCCTGCACAAATTGGGCTACCACATGCATGATGGGTAACGCATAGTTGTTAATACCAGCACCACCCATCAGCGGAAGCAGGTCACTGCTAGTAAACTGTCTGGTTAATTATCCTCCCTCACGTGTAAATGGTCATTAAGTCCTTTTAGAAAAAAAGTGGTTTATACACTACAGAATGAAATGGACATAGTGAGTTGTTACACTGATGACCTGGCTCCAAGCTTTCACCTCGCTTCTTTGTTTACCTTACCTTGTCGCTTTCGGCCTGTGAGGGAGGGATCACACACATGAGCAAAACGAAACCTTACTAAGGCCTACACGTGGGGCAGACAATGGCTCCAGTTAGAATCTACTGGTTCTTCACGAGGATTTTTACACCCAAAAAGCGTTTCACCGGCTACGAATATCGCTCTGCCACGCGGGAGGGACGCGACGCTGCGGGGGCGAGACGAGCAGAGTCCCGGCGGCGCCCAGAGCCGACGCGGGACCCGGCGGCGCCGGGCCAGGGACACGGGGAGCACGGCCGGGCCCCGCTGCTCCCTCCTCCCGCCGGCCCCCCTCCCCTCTCCCTCCGGGGCCTGCCCGCGGCCTACGCCGCTCCGTCGCGCCCGCCCGCAACCCAGGCCCCAGCGGCTCCGCGGCGCGGCCTATCCCGGCGGGCTGAGGCGGCACCGGGCGCCTTCCCCCGGCGCCGCACCCTCCCCTCCCCCCCGCAGGCCTCAGCCCCGCGGCCCGGCAGGCCGCCGCCGCTTTCAGGCCGTGCTCCTTGCGCCCGGGGCCTTCCCTCGGTTCCACTCCCCTTGCCTCCCGCTGGCCCCGGGACTGCCCACCCCCCGCCTCAGCCACCCCGCGGGGCCTTGCCCGGCGGCGAGCTCGCCCCCTCCCCCACAGCGCTGCCGCCCGGTCTCCCCGGGCGCCGGCCGCCGCCGCCCCTCCCCCACACCTTCTTGAGCTCGTTGTCGGAGGCCCCGGGCGGCACCCCCAGAATGTCGTAGAGCTTCGTGTCGGCCACGTTCGCCATGACGGCAGCGGGCGGCGGGCGCAGGCCGGAGCGGGCCGAGGGGCGGCGAGGGCGAGACCGGGAGCAGGACGAAAGCCGCCGCGACGTCACGCACAGACGCCTCGCGTCACCACGCCGCGACGCAGGAGGAGCCCGCCCGCCCCCTTCGCCCTTCGGCGGCGCGGCCCCGCCCCCTCGTCCCACTTCGAGCGCCTGACCCAGTTCCGGCGGGGCGCGGCAGGGGGCGCTCGTGTCGGGGCGGGGGGGGGGGGCGGCCAGAGGCTCGCGCCGCCGTCCGTAACCGCCGCGCCCGGGAGGCGGGAAGAAGCTGTGAGGGCAGAGGAGGGACGTGGGCGTGCGGGTGCTCAGGCGAGGGCCTGACTGTCCCGAACAGGGGGGAGCGGCTGCCGTCCTGTCGTTTGAACCAGTGTTCCGGCAGAGAGGAGCATTGCACATGAAAACAGAATCCTCAGCTTTGCCCCCCGTCATTTTGAAACCTGGAATTCCAGTGCCTGTGTGCGTGCTTCCCCGGAGCCCTCCGCCTGGCGTGATTTCTCCTTGTTCGTGAAGTACGTCACTGAAGTTTACGGGGCAAGGGGCACCTGTGCACCAATGTGCTGCCTAACCTCAAGCACCAACATATTTTTCTTCAGGGACATACTGCTAAGGCTTTGGTAGTTATAAATAGCATTGGTACCCATCTGCTCCATTTTTGTGTTTTGTTCCACTTCGAGGATCTTAAAAAAAGCACTAGTTGCTATGCTAGGCCTAAAGTGACTCACAGGAGCAAAGTGTACTTCAGTGGAGCAGGGGCCCGGAGGCCCTAGCTAGACACCACTTTTGGCAGGCAAATAAAAAACCCAGTTGTGTTTAATTAGAGGTTTGTCTTTTAAAGGCTGGCCAGGAAAGCAGCCACTGAGCCTTTCCTCAGGTGTGGTCTCTTGGTTGTTAGCCTCTTGTTAGGCAGGGGCTGCTGGAAGGCTCTAAAAGCTGTGGCAGGTGCCTGGCTGAGGAAGATGGGGTAGGGTCTCTGTAAAGGTAGAAAACAAATAAAAGCTTCCTGGCCTCTCTGTAGGCAAGCCAAGGGTATGGCTTGGAAAGGGTGCTACCTGAGGAAGAGGTGAGCAAGGCTGAGCCCTGAGGAGAGTCTGCTGGGAACAGATTGGTGACCTGGCATGTCAGAGAGAGCAGAAAAGGCCCTTTGAAGTGATTCATGGATTTGTGGGGTAGAAATTTGAATAGGCCCCTTGCCCGAGGGGAGCAGATCTGAGCATTTGAAGGTTTCTTCTCTCATTGTCTGTAGGGGAGCTCATTGTCTTTAGTTCCTTGACACAGCTTGTGGTTGCAATGGCTGTATTGGGAAATGCAGTCTGCTGGTGGCTTCTCTGCTCCTTCTTAGGCTGGTGTTTATGGGGCCCTAAATTCCATCATTGTGTTTATTCAGTCTGGAATAATCTGATTCAGTAGATGATGGTAATATCTGCCTCTGGTGTTGTAGGTGTGGCAACAGTCAAGAACTTCAAAGGAAAATGGAGACCTGGAGGGAGAAAAACAATGGTAGGGCAGAGAACAGCTACTGGAAAGACAGTCCCATAGACTGTAATTATTAGTCTGTTTCAGAGATGTGCAGAAAGAAAAAAAAAATAAGGAGAGGTATGTTTCTTTGGTATTTTTGGAGGCTGTGTGTACAGCCTTTGGTAATTGCATTGTTTAACATATATGGCTAAAGCCAATAAGGCTTTACAATTTGATTTACCTGTGTTTTGCACTACTTGGCTTCATCTTTTATTTTGGCGAGGCTGAATTCAGCTAGTCTAAGAACTGTCTGGCATGCATACCTGGCTTGACTATTTTGGATTGTGCTCACTTACAGATTGATATGTTTCTAGAGAAGATTTTTTTTTTTGTCATACAGGGTTTTCTTTTTAGTGAGCAGTCAGGTGGGAAGAAAAGTTAGGAGTGTGTGGAGGAGCACTTCTTTGCCCTACAAGTCAGACTTACAATTTTAGGAGTTAAGCAGAATCAGTAGGACTGATATAAGCAGTATTTAAAATACCATAGGATAGCATTTATATGTGTCTTTGCATTTAAAAAAAAAAAATCTAAAGATCTGAGGTGAGCTAGCTCAAACCAGTGGGGTGCCATTCATATCTATGCCTGTAGGGATGAAGTTCACCAAGAGTATGATTCAGGCCAGGCTTACCTGTCCTGTGAGCTGAGTGGCTTGCTTGCAACCCAAGCCAGAATGTGAGCCAGCAGATTGACAGATAGTAGGAATAGTAGGTGAACTTGGTGTATCAGCTTGAACCCAACCTAAGGAGGCAGTTTAGAAGCAGTGTTTGTATACTTTCTTCTCCCTTGCTGAAACATACTTGTTACTACAGGCCTGTTTTATGTCTTATACAACCAAACCATGCAATAAATAATGAGAAAACTCATCTGGGATGAAACTTTACATTTTATTTTCAAGTGGAGCTAAAGAATCACAAGCTTGAATGATTACCTTTTTATTAAACTAAAATGCAGATGAATATCAAGGTAAAGTTTCCTCTTCCTGCATACTGCTTTTACCATCGACTTGTGAGCTGTACTGACAGAATATATGAGGCACACAGCTGAAATATTGTGTCCTCCCCCACTTTTCTTTGATAACACTTGCATGTTGTCTTTGTTTTCTTTGTATGTCTTTTTCCATTTTTTTTATTATTTTCTTCCTCCTCCAGATAAGAGCTTTTACATTTAGTTTCTAATGTTATTATTGTCACACAATGTGATGAGAAGCAGTTGCTATATGAAGTTTTGTTTGTTTTTTACGTACACTGCACAATTCTCAGCTCTTTGAGGTATTGTTTTGGCCTTACACAGGCACTAAAAGGGATCATTCAAATTCAGCTGTTGTCTCAGACCTTTTTTGCATTCTTTATATGAAACAAACTGAGTTTCTTTTTTAAGATGAAGCATTTTACAATGCTTCCTTAAAAAGCAAATAAGCATTGATTATGTTTATCACTGGAGAATCAGAAAGAGATCAGTTTTGTGTCACTGCAAAAGAAAAATAAACCCCCTTCCTTCAAGTTCATTTATCAAGTATGTGTTTAACATGGTCTTAATGTGAAAATATGAGTAGGCATTGCTGACTCCAGCTTAAATCTAATACTATACAATGAAATTTAAATTTTAAAAAGTGTTCTGTTTAAATACTCCTGAAGAAGAATGCAGTTACACTGTGAAAAAATTACAGAGCCTACATGGCCATCGCTTTGAACCTTTTTGGTACCAACTTTCATCAATAAGGCAGTTGGTGCATTGTGCACACTGTGTGTCTGATTTCTAGAACTTTTCAACTATGGAAAGAAAGCAAGCCAGTAAAGAACAAAGAAAGAACCTGAAACTTGTAGAGAATTTTAAGACTTACTAACTGACAAGCCTGTTAGGAAGTAGGCAGCTGCCTGTGCTGGCAGGTGTAGAAGGCACAACAACCAGGACTCTTGTGCCAGCCAGCTGTTCCCTTACTGGTCAGGAGGAGCACCCTGCCTGTCCCTACCCCAATTCTCCTGACCAGGGAAGCAGGCTTGAGTTTTGTGATATGGTCAGAACAACAGGTTTGGTTTATTGTCCTGTGTCAGCTGTGGTGATGAAACCCAGGGCTGCCTGACAGGTACCTCTGTGCAGCACCAGTAATATGAGTTGCATACCTTATTCCTTTTGCCCTTTCCTGGCCCTCGCTTTTGCTGTCCTTACACCTCTGTTTTTCCATCCCAGTCTCCTCCCAAATAAACAACCTACCCCTAATTACTTATTCCCCATTGGTCCCACTTTTGTTATATCAGTACTCAGATTTGGGTTACGTAGATACTGTTACTTAGATAATCTCAGCCTTATATGGTATTACTGATATGGTTACCTAGGTGCTGTTGGCCTTGCATGACTTTATGCCCTAAAAGGTCCCTAGTAGTCCCTTCCAATTATCTCTGATGTCCCGCAATTTCTCCTGTAACTCCCCATTAAGCACCTGTGTGACCCAGTCACCCTCACAGCACTATCTGTAACTTTTGTCACTGTCTCATAGTGTTATTTGTAATTCCTAATGATATTTTTTGTCATGTGCAGTAGTTTTCCACATCTTGTTCAGTTAACTGAATTACATGCCAAAACCTAGTCTGTCATTTGCCTGCAAGTCTAATTAAGCATAGCTGAATAACTGATAGAAAATCAGAATGCTAAATACTTAGTTTTAACTGAGATTTTGTTCTTTTTTTATATATACATTTAAGCGCTATGCATTTTTTCATTACAAAATGAAAGTAGACATCAGCAAAGAGGAAAACATTGGCAGGTAGTGTCGTGACAAGCTCAGAAGACTGTACTGTAGGGATCTGTTAAGGAGGAGGGAGATAATTTAAGGGATTTTTCTTCTGAGTTAACAAGAACAACAACTTAGGAGTTCCACATTTTTAGACACCAAGTTATCCAGGCAGTTGGGCTCTACTAGATTTTTCCACCCAAAGGGTATGTGACAAATTGTTTTTCTTGAAAGTGGAGTGTTTTTAGTTTGGATTTAGATTTTGGGGGTTTTGGATGTGGTGTTCTGGGGTTTTTTTGTTACTCAGGGAAATTATCTTTTTGCCTGCATACAGGCTGTTGTCAGAGATCAGAGCTGTCAACAGATGCCATGTTAGCAACATGGGTGGGGGGAAAGGGGATTCTTTAATTTCCTCCTCACTGAAAGAGATTTCCGTGTGATGAACAAATGGTGTTGTGTTATGTATAGACCTTTTTGAAGATTGGGAGGGGATCAGAAAAATATACAAAGAAAATTCATGAACTTTCTTTTCTCTTCCCAATAAACTCTTGGTCAGGTACCTTCCTCTGTGAGCCAGAGCAAGATAAATTGAATGTTTCCACACTAGTTTGGCATACAGTTTCTGAGCTAAAGTTATGAAGTACTAAGATTATCAGGCTGAATTTGTAATGATCTTTAGCAAGATGGAAAGCCTTTTTTTCTAAGCTCAGGAGAAAGCTCAAAAGGATTGTAAAGGATGAGTAAAGAAAAAAAAAGCATGTGCGTCTATAGAAAAAGCAGAAAAAGTGTGTGTACATATGTATTGAAAAATTGACATTGCAAGAAGTTTCCTTCTCCATTTGAGTTGCAGCTACTTGGAAGCCATATCATTGATTTCTTTGTAAGCATTGTACTAAGCAATGTCTTAGAATAAACTGTGTATTTGCATCTGTGCCTATGTCTTAACACTGGATAAGCATTTAACACACTAAAATTCCAGCTCATTATTCTAAACATGATCTTTGTTATTATTTGATAGTTTCATTATCTTGTGTATTTGCTTGGCTTTTCTTGTCTGTTCCTCATGCTAAAACTCTGCTTTGGGGGGATTTTTATGGACTGCAGAGCTTATTGCAATAGGAGCCTGACACAAGTATGTTATATGAATGTCAGTAGTAAGCAAAGGTGTTGTGAAAATTAGTTTGGATAAGGAATGAAAGCTTTAGCTTTGAAACAAAAAGAAGTGGTTGTTTAGAAATTTTTCTTAATACCTTTTAAAGAGATTAATTTAAGACGTGAGAATGTTTGTGGGAAGTTTCCAGTTGGAAAAATAAATCTTTTTCAAGTTTAGGCTATCCAGTGAGAGAGGAACACCACATGTTAACTGGCAAAGAGAGCAAGGAGTGAATAGTACAAAAAATTATTCACAACTCAAATACACGCCTAATTTTTGACAAAAGAATTTCAAAACCATGATTTGTAGTTAAAAAACCCCACCCAAACTAAAAAGAAATGCCTTTGCTCAAATACAGTTTTGGAGGAATAGGAAAAATCATCAAAATCAATGCTGAAAAAAATCAGCCAGCCCTGTCGTGGTCTCTCTATTTAAATTCCTGAATGAGGTTCAGCTTCTTTCTTTTTCTAATGTAAAGATCTCAGTGTTACTGGGAATCATACTAGACAAAAGTGTTTCAGTTTATTAGGATGTATAGTGCATGTAACAGCTGAGATGTGAGTAAGACCCTTGACATGGTATGAAGCGGCCTTGTCAACTGTTGTTCTTTTTAGTTATGTTTTGTAATATAACTGAGTTATGCTTGCATTCACTATTTTTATAAAAGAATTTTCTTTTTTCCAGTGTGCAGCAAGTCTAGTAGTATTCGATGCAAAATGAGTGCCTGAGCTGTAAGTAGTCAATCTTTTAATTTTACTAACAATTTAAGTTCACTTGTACTCCGAGAACTCTTTACGTGCATTACTCGGAAGTCCTGCTGGTTGTGTAGACTTTTGCCCTTAACTCTCTGTGGAGTGGGAACCAAAGGCATTCTTAAGATAAAGACTACATTTTGTAAAACACATGCAAAACCACAATCTCTGTATACAAAGACATATTTACACAGGTGTTATATTTTCATGCTTAAAATTTGGATGCAACTAAAGTTTACATGTTCTTGAACTATATGTTTTTAACAATCTATTCTATTACGTCCTGCTTTCTGTAATACATGCAAACATTCTCTGTGAAGAAAAATGTACTCTTGTTTACTACTTCGTGTTGTTTCTATTCTTTAATTGAAGGCCTATTCTCAACAAACAGCTTTAAAGGAGAGTAACAAGGACATTTTCTTGTCACGTAAATGTAAAGATACTGTTATACTTCTGTGTCTATTTACATTTTTCCTGAAGTGTGTTACAACTGTTACAAAATAGACTAGGTAGTGGTAGCTAGGTAGTGCTGAACAGACTGTGCAAAGGCTTAAGGAAGGATGAAAGAAACCATTAGAGAAGGTAACTGGGGACAAACAGCAGTTGTTTAATGTTTACTTAGAAAAGAAGACTGATTTCTGAGAATCGTCCTTAGATAATCCCTAAGCAGTCATATGGAATTTAATTCTTTCCAGATGCAGTTAAAATACAGACAAATAATGACTGGCTTCTGAGCCACAGAACTTGGGATAGTGTGCAGAAGCCTTCTTTATATTGCCAGATCTACCTTATGCTATTATGAGTTTAAATGAAAGAGAGTGAGTGAGTGTAGGTACGCTGAAGAAGGAAGTAGTTACATGGGTGGTGGAAGCAGGGGAGAATGGGAATTGAGGGATGAAGAAATATTACACAGTTTTAAGAATGTTTTAGCAAAAAAAAAAAGTAATATTGCTTCTTGAGGTAATAAGCTGCCACTGAATGTGTCCATCTGCAAGAGCGTATATCCTTTTGGAAGAAAGGAGGCAGCAAATCTGCAGATAACTAGCTCTTTATAATATTTTAAGGCTAGGACATGTATAAAATGCAATGAAAGTATTCTGTAGAAGCAATCAGCTGTTCACTCAATACCTTATTCTATAGAAGAAACCACAACTGTTCATCAGCCTACCGATAATCTGTCAATCAGTGGCTGTCTTAAAAGAAGCCAGTCCAGCTTTTGACAGAATCTTGTCCTTAAACAAGGTGAACACATTCCTGAAAGCTGTTACTGAATTCCAGCTTGATGATGGCTGTGACCGACCATTTCCTCTATGCTTTGAGCTTATATTTGTAATTAATTTTATTACAGCCAAGAGTCAAGTTATTGCTAGACCAACACTTTTACAGTCAGTGTTTAGGAAATGCATAAGGAATTTATTAGAAACTGTTTAATATCAGCTTTTTATAAATATTTTCCATTGCACATGCTCTCTCCACTTATATTGTGTCTCAGATAAAATAGTTTACATGAAATATTTCACTACAGTTATTTCCATGAATGCAAAGACTGCAAAACAAATAACAGGGAACAATGCTTCACCTTAAGTTATAAAAGTATCTGCATTTCCTTTCTTCCTTTATATAGCCAAAATTTTGATGTCTAGAGTTACGTGTTATTTTGGAGAGAGATCATCTGATAAAAGTTTTATGTACAAGATGGATCTTTGCGTTTAGATAAATGCAGAGGATTGTCATATTTGGAGCTTTCCAAAATGAAACAATTTTACAAGCTGGGGCAGTATTTCTTGACCAGTTTGAGTGCTATTTCAAAGCGGTGCACTAAAGGGCACATCTATCCTTATATACAGATTTTTCTGAGTTTGTTTAACCATCCACCAATATCTATGACATCATTTGTTTTAGTTCGAAAGGTTACTTCATAACTTTAGCTTCGGTCTTGCTCCAGTTGATCTCAGTTTTACTGTTGGTTTCAACAGAAGTGGAAGTTTGGAGCTTTACCAAATGTCTGTCTAAGCTTTGCCAATTTGAAACATGTTTGAATAACAAGTTAAAATGGGAATAGCTTTTTATCTGTCACTGAATTAATAATGTGGAGAGAGTATCTGAAAGCATAAGATGTCTGCCTTTCAGCTACCAACAAACTCTTTAGCCTTCGGGAACAATATATGACTTAGTGGAGAGAAATATTAAAATTGTCTTGCAGATCCTCTCTAGGATTAAAAGCAGAAGTTGTTTATTTATGTATCTATTACCTTTGTACTCTGGAAAAATGTGAAAAATAACTGTGTTAACTTGTCATCATACTCCTTCACTTGAATAATGACTCATTTCTCATTTCTTATGAGAGGTTTGGGAAGGGGGAAAGGTGAGGAAATAGAATCTCTTCCTGTATTATTTAATGACCTTTTTTGTAATTCGAAGTGGGGAAAAAAGGCCTGAATAAAAAATGAAATGGTTTGTGAGAAACAGTAATACTTAAGATTTTCACACAGTCCTCAAAGATGGCTCTGATGACTTGGTCACATGGTTCATGTAGAAGATTGGGAGATTTAAGATCATCTAATCAAACGTTCCCTGAAGTAAAGGCTAGCTTCCATCATTCTCATTTAAGACTATTTGCAGTATTAAGCTTCTGCTCTAAAGAACTTGCCCCAATTATACATTTTGATTAATGCTTTAATAGAGCACAGTAGTTATCCCTTTCATGATATAACTGCAGTGTCTCCAGCTGAAATGTGAATTGCAAATGAAACAGGAAAGAGGAGGAGTCCAGACAAGAGGGGACTGCCAAAGGAGTCTGGCTTTTTTGTGTGTGCAACTGTCCTATCTTTTTAAAGTCATTTAAATCATCTGTATTATGTTGGACATGCAACCCAGCATATCAGCAAGGTATTGGAGATTTCTTCCTTTTTTTTTTCTTGCTTATCTCACCTCTGTAAGGAATAAGGGAATTTTGCATCTGATCCCTGTGAAGAAAATGGCAAGAGAAAAATACAAAAATGCTTAGGGCCACTTTGTTTATCTCTGCAAGTAGATACCCATCACAACCCCTGGCAAGTTTCCACCAACATCCTGGCTCAGTTTCCTCTAGCGTAGCTGCCTCTAGGCAAGTACCTGCAACCAAGTTTTTTGTGTCCAAGTCCTATTGAACTGGAGATGGGGGTCATTTACAAAATACCTCTTGTCTACTAGAGGTCTGAGGCTTGAGACAGGTAGACTTTTCTCAAGGCAAGAGCTCTTCCTGGAATGCTTTCTAACCATCTCTGATTAAAGCTAAGAACGGTTCTTTAAGATCATGTCACAAAAAGACTGCCATCATCAGGTGGTATGCTTTCTGTTACACTATATGTTAGTGGCTCTCTTTATGAAAAGTCTGTGGTAAAGGACTTTAATTCTTGTCTTTTGCTGCTTATTGAAGCAGGAAAACTTTTTTCTGGATCTCAGAAATTTGCCATGTGGAGGTTAAGCAGAGGCAAACTGGCTCTGCATTGAGGAATGTGCATATTCCTAGTACTGTGTCAGAAGATCAGGTAAGGTACTGCTGAAAATGGTGTAGGGTGGCCATGCTGTCTTGCAGAAGTCTTCCTGTTCTGCCTTGGTTATCAGAGAAGCAGTCATGCTAGTAAAAGAATAATTATTGTGGTTCATCTTGGATATCTTCAGATAAACTTCTGAACTTTGAAATCTATTATTTCTATCAGTAAAGAAATTAATCCCCCTAAAGCAAGATGAAATGGGCATACTTTGTTTCTGAATAAAGCTGAAGTATGCAGCTCAAAGAACATTCTTGTTCCTTTCTCATTTTTATCAGCAAATCCTGAAAAAAAGGGGAGAAAAGCCTGGTATTTAAAGTGTGGCACTTTTCCAAATCTAAGTAATTTTGTTGTTGTTGTTGGTTTGGTTTTTTTTAAATACTGTATGTATTGTGACAGTTTGGGGATGCTGCTGACCTTCTCAGAGTGGAGTTCAGTTGCCTTAAGGTTATGAACTTCCTTATCTTCTGGTTACTATTTTGTCCCTCTTAATTCTTGTCTCCTTTCATTAAAGGAATTATTTTTCCTCTGTATCAGTATTCTTCTAACTGACCAGAGAGAGAATGGCAATAGGTAAACGAGGGAGCATCAGGCCGTGGGTGCTGTGAGCTCCCCTCGAGTTTCATTCCGGTGTCACCGGGCCGCTTTCTTGCCGCGAGAGGGAGCTTTTGCTTCTCAAATTTTACTCCCACCTGTACGTGCCTGTAACGTGCCCATACTGAGAAGTTTTCTTAAAAAAACCCAACCAAACAAACTTCACTTTGTCAAACTAAACAGTTTTCATTAAAATTACTCATCTGAAATTGTCTGTCGGTTATGACAGAAATATCAGGATGTTGAATTGTTTCCATAGTAACTTGAAAATTAGGAACTTAGGAACGCAACCTACTAAACTGACAGTAAATGAAACTGGGAATAATTTTGGTAATTATAGTGAGTTTAGTGGGACTTCTGTGAATTCAATAAAGTGTCAGTTTGAGCAAAATCTGCTCCATACTGCCTGGTCAGACAGCTCTGGCAGTTGGTTATATTGTACTATGCGGGCAACCTGTTTGAATACAACCCAATGCTTCCACTTTGGAGCTGGTAATAGAAATAACAGTAGGAAGAATAAAGTCATGCTTTCAAAAAAAGGAGGATAATACAATTTGAAACCTATAGGTAACAGCTGAAAAGGAGGAAGAAAAGATTTGTAAATGGCAGACAAATTGAAATCAGAGGCTGACTTATATTTGCTATACATCTTGCAGTAAAAGGAAAGTTCAGGTAAGTGCTGTGTCATGGAGAGCGGCAGCCAAAGCTACTTTTCTGTTTCATTTAATGCCAAGTGTAACCATCTCTCGTGAGTATCTCATGAACTCGTACCACCCTACGTTCTCTTTTAGTAGAGAACACAGCTTTGTGTTAAGGGATTTCTTCACTTCCTGATCCATCACCGAGGAAACAGGAGGAAAACTCACTCCTTTAAGAAGTGTAGAGATTATCTCCTAGGGAACAAGAGAATTTATGAAGAGGCCTGTATCTCCTAGCCCTCTTATGTTACTCAGGTGGCTCTTACATGGAATAGTTAATCAGAAAATCATTTTGAACTTGAACACCCAAAATAAAATTTTCTGTTTACCTACTGATCTCATTGGTAAGAGTTAATGAAGACAACCTATTCCATTTTGCAGTTCTATAAACTGTGAATAAATATTTTGTGGAGCCTTCAATTTAACTCAGAAAATGGAACTAAGGAACTAAATGGAAGACAGAGGAAGATTTCACCTGGTATCCAAGAAACACACATTTGGCAATAATCCTGCAGCTTCTGATTACTAGCTGAAAGGAAAAACTTAATTATTTAAAGTACAGAAGAGACTGAGAGAAGCTTTTTCTGTAGTATTCTCGATTGTAGGAATGTAGTCTGTCACTTAACAGAGATAAAGCACTCTGCTGTCAAACCACTGGGTGGGGGAAAACAAAAATTATAGAACAAAAAGTCTGAGGACAAAAGAGGATTATGTAGATTTTTTTTTAATTCTCTTATTGTGTGTGCATTTAAAAAAATGGACAAAGTAACAATTTCAATAATATTTTAATACCCTATAGAAACCATATTGCTTATTTCTGGCCGTTAATATCAGCAGATGCTTAAGGTAGCATCCTGAGTGAGTTATGCTCACATAGTTCACTAAGAAACGTGACCTTTTGATTCTAGTGTTATGATATGTGAATTGCTGTGAAAACTTTTATTTGTAGGCAAGTAGGTTAGCATCACCTCTGGTATAATTTCAAGGGAGTTCAGGTATTGTGGACAGACTTTTAAAAGTACATCCTTTTTAAGAGAGTCAGCTTTAGTCTTTCATCTTTTATAACCTAGATAAAAATGCAGCTAAGATTTGTGGACAGATCTGCTTTTTATTTTGATGTTCCAGCATAGAACTAGTGTAGTAGCGGTTGTAGACTGGCTTCCTAACTACATTCACTGAACAGTGAAGATGAGCTTTTTTGACCTGCATATGGGAACACAGTATGTGTGTTGCTAAGTGTTTGTTACCTTATTAAGCTTTAAAACAGTTTGGCTTTTTATACAGGTGTGTCCTGGTTTCAGCTGGGATAGAGTTAATTTTCTTCTTAGCAGCTGGTACAGTGCAGTGTTTTGGATTTAGTGTGAGAATAATGTTGATAACATGCTGATGTTTTAGTTGTTGCTAAGTAGTGCTTATCCTAAATTAAGGATTTTTTTCAGTTTCCCATGCTCTGCCAGCAAGCAGGTGTGCAAGAAGCTGGGAGGGAGCAGAGCCAGGACAGCTGACCCCAACTAGCCAAAGGGGTATTCCATACCATAGAACATCATGCTCAGTATGTAAACAGGGGGGAGTTGGCCAGGAGGGGCAGATCGCTGCTCAAGCATCGGTCAGCAAGTGGTGAGCAATTGCATTGTGCATCACTTGTATTTTCTTAAATATGTGAAAGCTTGGGGCCTTTAATTCATTCAGTTCTATTAGCTAAAACCAGAAACAATCACAATTAATCAAACAAGCTGATTTTGCTAGGTCAATAAAATTACAGTACATAGATTTGGCATGCTGACAATTGAGCAGCTGACTTACACTGAGTATATTGATAATATCAGAAATAAGATGCCCTGGTGGAGGTAAGGTCTCCTAACAATAAATATGCTGTTTCCAGATGGAGGAGTAATGAGCCCAGATGTCCTCTAGCATTGCTCCAGCTCACAAACATTCTACCTTCAGCATTGCCTTTTCCTGTCAAGTGTAGGAACCTTTGGGCAATAACAGCTCGGTGCTCCTGACAGGAAGCATCTCGGCTAATGATGTATGACAAAGGGGTATATACTAGCACTGCCATAACACGTAGGAGAAGGAGAGTTCATTGCCAGTTCTGAACTGACAGAGAGGGTAAAAAGCCTAGCTACAACACAGCATCAAGATGAGCTAAATCAAATAATAGTTTCCTCCTACTACTGGCAAAAGCTGTGTCAAAAGAAGGGTGATATGACTAGAGGAGATCAATAGGGGAGGGAGTCATCCCTTATAAAATGATTTAGTTATTCTTTGGAAAGAAAATGTGCTTTGTTAGTCCTGAGAGACAAGGTATAAGGTGTAAAATAGAAATAACTACATAAATGTGAAAGGATTTTTTTCTTTTCTATAAGTATTTGCATGAAGTCTTGCAAAGTTAAAGAGCATGCTCAGAGCATGCCTGTATATGCTTTTTTTTCGCCCCCCTGCTAGTTGGCCAGCAATGTCTTTTTTTCTTACTCTGCTGAACAGTGATGAAATTACTCAGCTGAACTGAATGTTGAGTAACTAGGCTGGTTCTCACATATGAGGTAAACTGTATGAGAATGTCTTTCTCTGAAACTAATGTATTAGCCAAATCTTCAAAGCAGAAGATGGTAATGTGAGTTGTAGAGTATAAGCAAAAGAAGACTTAGGGGTTTCTACATTTTGAGTAAACACCTATCTCATAGGGTTGTGGTGTCCTAAAGAGATGAGAAATCATAGCAGACTGGTTTTTTCTAAATTAGGATTCTGAACCTAGTGTCTGCTGCTATCCTGAACAGTTACAGTGAGCTCCTCAGACCTGTGCACTAAGATTCCCATCACTTCTACCCAAGTAGTAAATAACTTATTTTTCAGAACAGTAGTGAAATGATTTAAAATAGTTATTGAGGTAGCTTAAGATCTCTTGTGCAGCCAGCTTCACTTCAATCTCCACTCCAGCCCAATATCACCATGGATAGTAATAGCAAGATTTACGTCATGTATATTTGTTTTGTCTTCCTAGTTCCAACTTTCCAGTAAAAATAAATCTAATAATTTGAATGTTCTAACCTATACACTGCTGATAAATTTATACTAATGCTGTTCAGGTGAAAATTTTGCTGGAGGTAATAATGGGGAAGGGAGGACTGAGCTTTTTTACATTTTACATTTTTACATTAAGTATGAGAAGGATTCAGCAGCTAAATGATACTTCCACTCTTGATTTCAAAGACTGACAGTCTAGTTTATCTATACTAAAGCAAAATTCTAGTTTGAGATTAAGACATGTTGTATGTACCTACCTGAAAGGAAAAATTGGCGCTTATGCATCTTATTAATATTCATCGGTGAAGTCTTAAAATATTATAATGGGTTAGGCAACAAGTAATTTTTCCTGTTTTATGCATGAGCAGAGGGAGACAAGCCATCTTAAGACTATTTGTGAAGATCATACAGAAAGTCTTTGTAAGAAAAAGGAACTTGGCGAATATTTCCTGTTTCTAGTCCTGCTACTCTGAGCACTTTCCCATGCTATCTCTTTGTCCTAGCTGGTGAGAATATATACATATATTGAAGCGTGCCCTCTTCGCTGCTGCAAGGAAAATGAATAGAATTGATATATGTACTCTTTAGAACACACATGGAGCCCAGAAGTGACCTGTTGCTTCCAACAGGTTCTGAATGATCCACGCTTATAATGAAAATACCAGCTAGAACTCTTTCTGCCAGTTATTCTTAGTCTTGGGATTGTGATGGGTATGAATGGGATTGTAAACCCAAAAAGAATTTATGCTGAAGTTTTGGGGCAAGTAAGGTATCCATAACTGCAACATTAGGGCTTTAACTTGGATCAAAAGCCAAAAAGAGGGCTGCTGCCTTTTATGGGATTATGTAGCTGCAGGAATCAAGGGGTGGGTGGAGTGATGGTTCTGTATCCCCAGGAAATGGTGGTGAACAGCACGACCAGGTGTATGGCAGTGCAAGAGACGGCCCTGGCCACTAATTCCTCCTTCTGCTCTTTGTTCCTTATTGCCATACTTGCAGTACTGAATTTTGCCTGCATTGGTGAGAAGCCTTGAGTCAGTTTGGTGTATACCTAGCAGTCAAAAGTCAGTGCATGTATTTGTTACGTACCATGCACAAATTGTCAGTCAACTAGACATCCATCAAAATAAAATGAGGACAGAAGAGTCCAAAATGTTCCAGGCATTTTGCAGTATATAATTTAACTTTAAATAAATGCACACATTAATGCATATCAGCTTGCTTTAAAATGCACTGAAGTGAATTTAAAAACAAACCAATCCCCTGAATTGCAGGAAATATGAGGAATAGCACACATAATTCAAATGTGCTGAAAATTTTAAGTAAAAAATCAAAATCTGTAGAGCTACTGGTGTTGCATGTTAAAACCAGTAAGCAAATCATTTGACATGCATGTGTCCCAGAAATTAGCTTTAGGTGATACTAAGTTATTATCTATATATGTTCACTGTGGCAAAAAGGACCTGCATTTTTAAGAGAGATTTAAATATAGTGCCAGACTGATATAGCATCTCTCCTTTTCCTGAAAATACTTTTGAATGTGTGTGTTTGTCTAGTTTATTAGTAGACTCTAAATTCTGTGCAGAAACTTAAGCTTTTATTTCAATGCTAAAACATAAAGCAAGCTTGGTACTCTTTTAAATACCAAATTTTAAAAAACTCAGTATGTTTAATGAGAAGGAGTGATGTTATACAGATCAGATACTACATCAAGTGTGGTGCAGGAAAGTCGCTTGGTAAATATCACAGTTACTTTGCACAAATATAATAGAATCTAATTTTCTTCTCCTTCACATAAATCCAAACCATAATTTTATATAATCTTTTATATATGTAATACAAAACCAAGCTAGTGTCAACTCATTATTGAGTTTAATGTAATTTAAAGTAGCTCATTAGCTGGTTGATTCTTTGCCTTCATTTCATGTTGTTAGTCTGAGCAATGGAAAAATGTCAGAAGTCTTATGGTCTTTTCTGGCATCCGAAGACCCTAGTGGCTTGGTGTCTCTGGGAGGAGGGGTGGGAGTAAGATTGTTCTAGAATATTTTTTTCTTCTTTTTCTTTTTTCTGCTTACAACAAAGCAAGCAGTATATGATCTGGCATGGTATTTAGAGCTTATTTATGTAGAAAATTTGGATTTCATATAAAAATAAGCGTGTCTGTGTACCTGTTTTGCATGTATTATACAGACTCCTCTTGACCGAACTAATAGCCAACCTATTCATTTTTAGTTTAGTGAGGAGGTGAAGACTATAGAGATTATGATGATATTTACTTTTTTCCTGAATGTCATATTTTCTTTTAAATACTATGCAATAACCTTTCTTTCACTGTAGTTTGCTTTGTATGTTAAGGCAAAATTGATCCCTGAGCAGGAAGCTGACGCACGAGTTACATGCCTCTTAAATTCTATGTAAACTCCACCTGGTGCATGGGATTTATACTGATATTTTGCAAATAGTTGAACTTCACCTTTAAGACCTGGTTAAGGCATTCTTAACTTGGTATCAGTAGGCCACTTGTGAAGAGAGACATTGCTTAATAAGAGTTGAATCAAGCTTCAATTTTTTTCATGCTGAATTTCTTGAAATTTTGAATAGCGGTTGTAAACAGTAATCCCTATTTTCTCATTGTCACAAGACTTTGTTCTCAACATCTGTTACCTCATACCTACCTCCTGAAAGGGAATAAGAAGGTACCGTCTTTATGTCCAAGGCTATTAGCATACTAGATCAGATTGCCATTTTGTCTGTACCTATGTCCTGTTTGATGTGATGCCTATAAATGAAGAAACTACTGAATTATGTGTATCCTTAAAGGCTGAGTTCAAATATATAAAATTTGGGGATTTAATTAAAATTTGAAGTTTTTATATACTTTGCAATCTGCTTACATTGATGAGTATTTTAACTTGGACTCTTATCTGTGCTGTCAGTCAGACATGCTTGATGTGCTTAGCTGTTGGTCTTAAAAAGTAAGTTCCACAGCCAAACTAATGTATGTTCTTATGAATATAGGCCAATTCTTAAACTGTTTAAGGAGCTTTTCAGTTTTCGTGTGTGCTTCTACAGTGATGAAACAGGACACGTTTTTCTGCTGCTGTGCTTGCTTTTATTTATTGGGGTGGGGATCTTTGGTTTCATTTTTGTGTTAGTTCTTGTACCTGAGGCCAGAATTTAGTCCAAAGCTGTATTAGTATTAATTCCAGACAAAAAGAGTCTGGAACAAAGTCATGTTTTAGTTCACTTAACGACTCCAAGTTGCACAATAGTATCTATTATTTTATTGTACTGTCATTATTCAGTGCAGGAAAGAAATTTTGTTGTTATCCTTTAAGAAGTTAGCACAATAAATCATATTGCAGTGGAAGAATCATAGCTGGCATGGTCTCGGACTCTGCAGAAATGTACAAGAATTTCTTACCAAATTCTTTCTCCTGCAATCATGAACCAGTATAAACATTGGAAGAAACGAGCATGTTTCTTTCATCCTCCCTGTAAGCCCCAGGAAGCACCAAAGAAAGTAAAATGGTAGCTAAAATGGAATGCAGAGCACTGAGAATTGGGGAAGAGTATAGAGGTAGAGTACCCATAGTAGTTTTGCAGGCAAGAAATTTAATTAGGACTGGGTTTCGGAAGTTTAGACCTGTGCCTGTACATAGGTACACTTACCTGTCTTGTATGTCATTATAAACAAAATTGCCTTTAATAGATTTCATAAAAGCTAAACCAGCAGTGATTACTGCTTTGGTAGTTCGGACAAATGCATGAGTGTATATGAGTATTTGCAAAAACAACTATTTGAAAAAAATAGCTGAATTCATGGTTCTGATGATGCTTTTAAAACAGCATTTATGTAGGGCTGTACTATCTGATCTAACATTGTCCAAATTACAAACAGTCTTACAGTCTTCCTTGCTCAACATTGTTTCAGGGCAACCTCATTACTACTTTTCTGACCTTTGTCTATAGCTTGGTTCTGAGATAATGTCCTGGAAGGCTTGGTGGCTAATACATCTTTCTGATTTAACAGGGTTCCCTTGGTGTTCCAGGCTTTTGTTTTTTCTCTGAGCTATCCCAGTGGCATGTGTATGCCAACACAGCACACTTTCAGTTGTGTACCAAGATATCCTAAACATTCTTCTTACTTCTGCCTGTTTACAGTGGAGAAAAAATATTTGCCCGGTTCACATTGCTTAGTTACTAGGCTCAGTTTGTAAAATCAGTAGCCTTGGTGTCTTAGAGTTCCAGCTCAAGAATAAAACAGATAATGCAGATCAGAACTGAAGTTTGTGGACAGAATTTGAAGATGAAACTTGTATAGCACCCGTTAGCAATTTGTCTGCTTTGAAAATGTCACTGCATTCATTAGTGCTGAAAGTATCCTGCTGATCTGATAGCTGAATAACTGAAGTAACAATTATGGTAAAGGAACAATCATCCTCTCTAACTTTCTATAAAAAACTAGCACAGAAAGTGCATCAACAGTTTGCGTTGTGTCCTTTTAAGACTGTATGACAGCATAGAACAAGAGTTGTTTTTTGAAGAAAACTGATGTTGGTGATTACAGGAATAGCTTCAGACTATAAATCAAATATATTCAGAAATTGATTAATGCTTTATAAATATCTATTACCTTGACAACTTTATATGCTAAAAGGCAATTCTTTTTTCTATAAATGTTAGTGGTTTAGAATTCAGACTTCTTGAAGTGACTGCTTCAGGGGAACAGCAAGATCCAATTGTGTAGTAGAGGCCTTTTATTTTAGCAGAGGTTAAAAATACCGTACTGAAAACTACTTGTAGGTTTGCATCATCCAAGTCTGAGATACCTATAGATAAATGTTACAATTACCTTCTAGTATATTTATTTTCTGTCTGTTGCAAATCTGAATACAGATCCTAGAGGAGGAAAACAGCTTGACACAAAAACTGTGATGCATTATTTTCTATGGCGCGCTCAGTCACTGCACTGGGCTGCTAGGTCATCTGGGAAAGATGGGACAAAGGTCTGTTGTGAGCTTACTTTGCAGTCCTGTCTCTTCTCACTGTGTACTTTTGAGTAGCTTTCTCCAGCTGAGTTGCACAGATAATGACTGTTCATATCTTTCTGGCCCTATGTGGACTTTGGTAACTGTCGCATTCTTCCTGAGTCCACTTTAAATCTTTAAAGTGTATTTTTCCAGCATCCAATACATTCTAGATCTCTTTTAACTTGAATGAGGCAGGGAGGGAGGGGGTACAACTACTGCTGCTAAGCTGTTTACTGTCATATACTTTGTTAGTTCAGCTTCCTTTTTCTTGTCTCAGTATTGTTTGTAGTGTATCTGTAAATAATGCTGAATCAAGAAAAAGAAAACAGAGACAATAGCAAAAGGTCTGGTTTCATCCACTTTTGCTTTAAAACATCATGTATGTTTTGGGATTGCTAGTGCTTAGGATACATTGTTTCACAGTGCACAACTTGGACAGATGTGATAGATGGTGCTTTGCCAAAACAAAGACTGTAATATTCAACTATCATCTCTAAAGCTTATGTTTGAAGGTTGGATAAAGTAGCATTGAAACAGCTTTGTTTTGTCAGGGTTGTCTGGAAGTAAAACTTCCAAAGTAACAGGGATGGGGAATGTTATATTCTAACTATGTTAGAGCAGCATTGGTAAAATTTGCTAGAAATGGCTCATAGTAGTCCTTATTTTGTTTTCATTTAATACAGTATAATTTAGAGGCATTCTTTTTACAAGAAAAAAACCAGAATCTTATCTAGTACCCAGTTTTATGGGAAGAAAGAATTCAGGGAGGTGAAGGGGAGGCAGATGGTGCCTGTTTTAAATTTAATTGAGCTATTTATGTAGTTTTAGTAAGTAGTACTGAATGAAATGAGCAGGAGACCCCGCAACATTTACAAATGGATTTTTACTTTTTGTGCAATTAGCAGTAACTATTTTGTTACATTGATCATACATGGGATGTTATAACAGAATTATAAACTCCATGAGGAAGCAGCAAACTCCTATGACAAAGTCATATGAGCAAAGCATCACTCTGATACTACTCAAAAAGATAGTAGTCATGTGACCTCTTGCTTGGAGGTGCAGATAAGAGTAGAATAGGGTAATGTGGGCCCAAAATGTCTACTGACAAGAGAAGAAAGCCTTGTCTTGTGCCATTCTTCCTCCTGTTCTCTGTAGAAGCCCCCTCCTGCTAGGTTTTCCAGAAGCTGACAGATATGGGTGAAAAGGTTTTTTTTTTTGTTTTGTTTTTGTAATATGCTTTTGCCTAAAGGAGCCACGTTATTCCCTGATACTGTGGAAAGAAAGCAAGCAGGTTCTTATAGGGGGTGTATTTTCCTTATGGAAGTGGAGGCATTCTATAGAATTACCATGTAGAATCTCTCACTTTTAAGGATGAGACATTGGGAGAGTGAAGAACCTCTAAGCTATAAAAAAACCCCACAAACTCACCTGTCAGGATCTCTGTGTAGAGTTCACCACTCGCAGATATAGCAGATGGCAGCACCATCGTGGGTTTGCTGCCTCCAACAGCCTCCGTGTTAGGCAGCCACCTGCTTTGCCCATGCCTAGAGCTGTCTCTGCTCTTTGGTTAGAACATGGAGTTATTTTATGAGCACCTGAAAATAAGTGTTTCGTTTATTATAAAAACTATACTTATTTTTACACAGTTGTTACTTATGTGACTAGATTTATCAAAGACCATAGACTGCTTACACAAGTAACTGCTCAGCTGAGTAAGTCATAAGATATCCCTTACCTCTTGTCAAGCAGTTGGTATCTTGAAAACTGCTATAGAAACTTAATTACCATAATTAATTGAGACATTAATTATTACTCTGTCTTGTATTTGAATGTTCTGTCACTAGCAATAAATGTAGAAGAAAGGCTTGAGAATTATTAGAGGATTATTTATACTAGATTTGATATGCTTCTTAGATTGCTCTTAAAAAAAATAATAGTCCTCAAATGTTTCCAATACTAAAACAGTTTAAAATCTATTATTTAGTTAGTTTGTTCATCTGTCCTCTTGATACTTGCTTTAGAAAAAAAATCTGTTGTTGAGCCATGTTTTGAGCGGATAGGGATCATCTATGGAGTTTAGAATTTCTATTCTAGACTTCTCTCTCCCTGTGAGAGCAAAAATGTGTGCATAGCCTTTTGAGCCTATTGTGGCTCAGCATATGCAATAGTGGAACTTGAAGCCTTTCATCTTTTTTAATCTGCTTTCATAGCCACAGGTATAAATGAAATCTTTGTTTCCATTTTCTCTAATTTTCTGCTTAGTTTCCATCAAAGCAGGCTCTTCTTGGAGGCTTTAAATAATCCATTACTGTGATGCTTTTTTCTTGAAGTGTTATGGGCTTTGTTTCATCAGGGAATGGACTGTATGTTTTGTTCAGTATTGTAACCTATAAATTACCTTCTTGCTGGAACTGCTTCTTTTACTTGCTACCTAGAAGATGACTGGGCACTAGATATAGACAATCATTTCCTGCCTCATAATGTAACAGTTCCAAACCAGTGGTACCCATAAGCAGCCTTGTGTTTCAGGCTTTTTCTAGTCAGACTGCCATGCACCTGCTGAACGTGGCGTGTAGCTGGTAACAACATGTGCAGTCCTGTGCTGAGTGCTGCCTTTGGGGGACTCTATGTGGAAGCATTGGTACATGGCTGTCCTGTGATAGTTTGTATGCAGTAGTTATAATGAAATATTTCACTCCAAAGTAAACATTTTTGTAGACGTTATCCTCATCTATAGTCAGTATTAGGTATCGGAGGAGAGAAGGGAGCAAGAAGGTTTGCATGGGAAAGATCTCAATTAAAATTTTGTAATGAGTTTCATATGTACTAAGTGTTACATATATTTAGTAACCACCCAAATTTGCCCAGTGTTCCCATGCATTAGTTACTTTGACCAGAGACGAGCTGAATCTGAGCATAAGTTATAAAAAATCAAGCTGAATAGATCTAAGCCAGCAAAGTGAGATACTTCAATTTAATATCAAGTATAGTAACTAACCCTGGCTGCCATTTTCTGTGACCATTCCAACCTTTATGGAATTGTGTTGATTTAATTTGAATCAAAATTCAAAGTTACTACAAAGCCTGGATTTTTGATGATGTTCTAAGGAAGATGTTTGTTCTTTTTCCCACCCTTCTCTGTTTTATGGTTTGGGTGGTTTGTGGTTTTTTTTTTTTTTTTCTCTTCTGAAAGACAAAGGAAACAACTCATCTAGCTTTATTAGCTGCCTCTGCTCCAGAACAGATTTTTGTCATTACTGTTATCCTTCTTTCTGTGTCAAAACAGTTTAATCTATCTTGTGACTACTTTTTTCTTTGGTATTTCTAGTATCATCCCCATTAGAAGTGGGAAGAACTGTGCCCAAAACAAGATTACATGAGTGTACTCTTGGCCAGGAAATGGCAGTTTAAACAGTAATTTGTTTACAAATGTTTACTCTAGAAGAACATGACCTGAATAATGAACATCACCTGTTCATATGCTGCCAAAAAGCTATGGTCAGCATAATCCCTATAGCAATAACAATGCCAGTATTCTGGTTGCAGACAACTTGAAAAGATCTATCACTAATGTACTAGGTGTATCTGCAATTTTGTCTGGATAGTTACTTTTAATTTTTTTATCTAAATATAACTTAATTACTAAATACACCTTGACTTCTCATATTTCAGGATCTAGGTAAAAGAAAAAGTAGAGAGAACTTAGAAAAGCTGTGATACCTACATAGTCAGGATCCTGCTAATGTCTTCGGATACCTTAACATTTTGCAAAAAGTTATATTTACGTCCTTGCTGTTTTGGTTGTTCACTTTGCATGGCTTTAAATCTAATTTTAAAGTGATCCTGTGTTAATTACTTTCCCCACTGACCTGTCTTTTTGTTTCTTTAAACTGTAAATTTTCTACCTGTGATTGAGACTTGTTAAAAGCATCATGCCTTGCATCATGAAAGGGACATTGTGGTCAGATTTTTTTCTGCTCTTTGTTGCTTATATGCCACAAAACAATTATAATTGTTTTGCAGCACAAAGGAGAGTAGTGGTTGCAGTTTGCCCAGAGACAGCAGGAAGTAGTCGTATGTATCAAGTGGAAGATGGCTAGCTGTTTGGTTACTGGATAACTTTTGTGTGTTGGTGGTTTTTTCTTCCCTTCCCTCTAGTCTAGATACGGCAGTTATTTGCATGTGGGTTTTTTAATCCTCCTCTTTTTGTTGTTGTTTTAGTTTTTCTGCACTGGAAAAGTAGCTCTGGCAAATTGCCACAATCTTGTTTTGGAGGAAAATATAATGAGGAAAAATGCAGTTTCTTTTCAGTGATGTGCGTGCTGTCTTGTTTCGGGAGCACAATGCAGTCTAAAGTTGAAAAGCCTAAGGAGAATCTTTCATGTCTGCTGTAACATTTTGAAGTAAAGCTGAATTTTATAGGAAACTAGTATTTGTCACACCGTTGGTAATGTTCAGGGCAGACAGTTAACATGTTATTACTGTATCCATGAAATTAACAGACAAATTTGATCACTTGATCTCAAATGACCAAACCAAGAAAACACAGTGAACAATGGCAGAATTGGGAAGAAAATCCACGACTCCTGACAGAAAAGTTAATGCTCTATCTTTTGAATCTTGACTACGTCAGTATCCCTTTCCAATCAGTATTATTTTGTGATTTGATTGTAGTACAGTTGTGTGCTTAAAATTGCAGTCCACAACTGCAGACAAAAACAATCTTGAAATTGTTGAAATAGTTGATGTAGAAAGGCACATACATAAATGCACCTTTATTCATTACCTTTACTAATTAATTTCTGAGTCTGCTAATGTAATGGGTACAGGAATTAGGTACTTGACCGATGGGACTTCTTCCATGTTAATGCTATGACTTAGTACCAGTTATTACTAGAACATCACATCACTGGAAGTAAGTTTTTCTTGTCTGTTCTTTGCTTATTTATTTTGCCCTCAGTGTGCTTTAGCTGGCATTAACAGAGGAACATAAGCCTTTCATTTGTATGCTTATCAGGATGTAGAGAGAGTTCTGCTCTCACTTTGACCACTGTAAGTTGTGACCAGTCTAATGAAATAAGTGAGCTATACAACTTCTGTAAATGAAGTAAGAAGTATTTATCTTGTCTCTCCACTCAGTCTTGTTAGTAGAATGAGAAATTTAGATACAGTAAATAACTTCCAGTCAGAGATGGGAAAAATCATTAATGTAATTGTAGAAGGGGCACGGCATGCCTTTTTTCTTGATTCATTTCTGCCTTGGCCCCTGACTTAAAAGCCTGAAATGTACATTGATGTAGCAGTTCAGTGAATTACTGTCTAGTGAAAGAGTTTTCTAAAAGCCTCTGTTTTGGTAGGGGTGTAAGTGAGGCGGCATTCCTTCTTCCAGAGTAAGTCAGAATTTAGAGGAATTTTTTTTATGTTCTCTTTCTGTCTGTATGAGCTGTGTATCCAGCTTAAAGGATTTATTAAGAAGCCTTTTCACTTGTTTGTGTTTAGGAGCGGGGGGCAGAAAAAGTTTATTTCTTTGATGTTCCCAAGTCTTTCCACATAACTGGATTAAACCCTGAAACCGTGTTAAGCAAAAGCTGTGACAGTAATGTACCCTAATTTGTTTCCTTAAAGATTGATGTGATGGGTTATTCAAGCTGACCTCTATCTTCAACTGTTTGAACATCTTTAATTTCTAGATATCCATACATTATTAATCTTTAATGCTGATAGTAAGCTGTTAATAAAACAGGAAATACTTAACTCCTTTGTTAGATTTTCCACAATATCCTTCTTTCTCTCCTGTATACATACTTTTTAAAATTTAGGTTGTCCAAGATGAAAATACCCATATTTTAAATTGTATGCGTAGATTCTTACAGAGTTGCTGGGTAACTGTTTAGCAGATTGTCTCCCCTATTTGCTATAGATATTAATGGGTTAGTATTTTAAATAATTGCTACAGGAACATAATATCATAGTTTCTGATGTTTATTTGAGTTTGAATATGAACTGTTATCTGCATGAAAACAGAAGAGAGCAGTAGTCTCTAAGCTTTTGGTCAGATGGAGTGAAAGACAAGGATAGAAAGTAATTTCACAATCAACAGCTTTAATGGATGTTAATCATAGAATGGTTTGGGTTGGAAGGGACCTTAAAGATCATCTAGTTCCAACCCCCCTGCCATGGGCAGGGACACCTTCCACCAGACCAGGTTGCTCAAGCCCCATCCAACCTGGCCTCGAACACTTCCAGGGACAGAGCATCCACAACCTCTCTGGGCAACCTGTTCCAGTGCCTCACCACCCTCACAGTAAAGAACTTCTTCCTTACATCTAATCTAAATCTAAAACTCTTTCAGTTTAAAGTCATTGCCCCTTGTCCCATCACTACATGCCCTTGTAAAAAGTCCCTCTCTGGCTGTCTTGTAGGCCCCTTTTAGGTACTAGAAGGCTGCTATAAGGTCTCCCCGGAGCCTTCTCTTCTCCAGGCTGAACAACCCCAACTCTCTCAGCCTGTCTTCATAGGAGAGATGCTCCAGCCCTCTGATCATCTTTGTGGCCCTCCTCTGGACTCGCTCCAACAGGTCCATGTCTGTCTTATGTTGGGGGCCCCAGAGCTGAACGCAGTACTCCAGGTGGGGTCTCACGAGAGCAGAGTAGAGGGGGAGAATCACCTCCCTTGACCTGCTGGTCATGCTTCTTTTGATGCAGCCCAGGATACAGTTGGCTTTCTGGGCTGTGAGTGCACACTGCTGGGTCATGTTGAGCGTCTGGTCAACCAACACCCCCAAGTCCTTCTCCTCAGGGCTGCTCAGAAGCCACTCATTGGCCCAGCCTGTATTTGTGCTTGGGATTGCCCCAACCCATGTGCAGGACCTTGCACTTGTTCTTGTTGAAGTTCATGAGGTTCGCACGGGCTGACCTCTCAAGCCTGTCAAGGTCCCTCTGGGTGGCATCCCTTCCCTCCAGTGTGTCGAGTGCACCACACAGCTTGGTGTTGTTGGCAAACTTGCTGAGGGCGCACTCAATCCCACTGTCCCTGTTGCTGACAAAGATGTTAATACTGTAGGAAAAAGCGGAGCTGGCAGACTTTGGCAGCATATTCAATCTGAGGTTTGTTTTGTTATTATTTGAGTTAACACTGACATGAAACTCTAATGAAGATGTAACATTTGTTCAGACATGCTGTGTATAGACATTACTGGACACAGGGCCCCGTTTGAGGAAATAGGTTTAGCTATTTTTTTTTTAAATGTTTGCTGTTGTAGCAGGCTAAAGAGGACAATATTCTTGAATAATCAGATTTGTGCTTAAGAGGCTTTTTGCACTAGAAACAAAGAACTTGGTCTTTGATCTACTTTATGCACCATCAGGATCATGAGTGATGTGAATATCTCTGCAGCCTGCTGTTATAGTGTAAAACCTTCAGTGGTGTCACTATAGGAAAATTAGATCATTAGATGGGTGATAAAATTCATTGGTAATAAATGAGACAAATCTTGCAGTAGAAGAGTGCAGTGTTTCAATAATGCTGTAGTTTTTTGAGCTCTAGAAAAGTAAACCTATTTCCAATTTTCAGCTTTATATTGGCGTTAGAGAGACACATGAGTTATGCCTTGGGTTATATATACAATTGAATTTTTCACCCCTTTGTAGACTGTTGTGTAATATCTGTTCTGATACTTTTGTAACTTAACCTTTCTTTTTTTTTTATACTTTCCTACTTAGCTTTTTCCCTTTCTGAAAGGGTTTATGACAAAGATTTTCTTTCAAAATCCTTTAAAGAAATAGTAAGAATAAGCATTAGATCAGATGTGGCACTTTGCTTATATAGCTTGGCTGCTGGGAACAGAGAGAACCTGGTTTAATTTAATTTGCTAAATCATCTTTCAATTCTTCAATTCTAGGCATTAGCCATTAATATTCATACAAAGTCCTCCTTAAAAAGAAAAAAAATCAATAAGCACATCTGACCTTAATAACAAGGTTTTGCTGTTAATCAATAGGATCACCAACATAACGTATTACCCTTCAAAATAGCACTCTAGATGTTTGTATCTGTCTCGAAATTTTTCAACTTGAGTGTGGCTTAGTGTTGAAAAGTATTTCAGTATGTTCAATGAAGCTAATGTCTATTGTTCATAGGGAATCTAGATCTAGTTCCTTAGGAGATTGTGTGAATTTTTTTTTTTGGTTGCTTATCCACTGAGTCTGGTGGGCTTTATATTAGACCCTAAAATTTGACTCCTGACTGAGAGATTATCAAAGCCATATATTTTTATTTTCCCCTGGCTATATCATATTGGGTATTTCTGTTAAGGTTGGCCTGGGGCCCACAGGCAAGATTGCCATTAATTTCAGATATTCTCCCATCATTACTTAAAGTGCTTCCATGATGAAAGAAGAGAAGGTAGCCTCATGGTTAGGCAAGCAGAAGATTAGATATTACATTTTCAAATATAAGGCAGACAAGTTCTTCTGCTTTGAGATAGGCTTGGCTTTCTGCCAGTCCCTTCAGTCATTGTAAACTGCTCTTCATGACTCAACAAGGCAACCAAATGATCTGCATTTTCTTGCAAATTTACATAAATAATTTTTCATTATACTGTAAATCTGAAGTGACTGTTCCTTATCTTTTGGGTTTTTGACAATATTAATTTCTATGTAGTCCTACAGCAAGGATAAGCCATGACCTCCAGTTCTGATTCAAATAAAACTGAATTCAACTACGTATTTTTTCCTTAGTAGTCCTTGTTTGATCACCCTGGGTATCTTTGTTTGTTTTTAAATGATGCACGATCTTTTTAGGAATTGGAAAACTAATGTAGAAATATCTTCTACACTCTTTCTACTTATCATTAATGTTCCCCTAAGCCTTGAGGGCTGCTTGTTAGCTTGAGCTCCCTGTTTGGTACTGTTGCTAAAGAACAGTTAGTAACCTTTATTTGTGTTCCTGAGGGGAGGAGAGAGTACTGAAAAAGTGGTTTGGTGCTTTTTTTCTCTTGTTGAGCACTCGTATTTGCTAACTGTACTGCAGTAGCATTATAGGTGGTGCTGAAATGTTGTCATTACATCCTGATGTTACACATCTGGCAACTTGTTGTAGTGTAAACTATTCCATGAATGCTTGTAATGCAGTTTTTGATACTTTTATAAATTGACATTAAAACCAGGTATTTAATGATTTTAAACATAGTAATGCAATATTTAAATCTACCTATTATAGCTCTTTGTGGGCAAGAAATCCACATGCTTGCCTTAGAGAACATTTTATCTTATGATGTTAATAATTAAAGGAAAGTTGGAACTACAATTAAAAAAAACCCAAACAAACTTACTGTGTGTGTTCTAACAATTAATAACTCATGTTTGGATTCTGCTAGTTCAAGTAAAGGATGTGTTTCCCTTATGCTAATGTCTGTCCTTGCTCCTACTCTGATGTGGAAAGTGCAGTACAGTAAAGCTTTCTAAGTTTGCAGCTTTATTAGTTCTGGATCTTAAGGCAAATAACTTAGTTTTCTGTTATGACTACTTCTCTTGCACAGATTTAACGTTTGAGTGCTTGTATTCAAATTTGTCAGAAGAGACATAAATGCAGAAATGTCTGGGAGAATATGATAACCTTAGGAGTCATACAGAGCTCTAAAAATTACCTAATACATGAGATTATTTTAAGTATACATTACTTTTTGATTTGTTTACTATACACTTGAATTTTACATAGATTTTTTTTTTTGTACTGTTCTTGTGTATTCCAGAATTCCCTTCACTGTTAAGGATAAATCTTAATGATGACACAAGATAAAATGGCCTGCGCAGAATCTTTTGCCTCTGGTAAGTGCAAAGCAAACATCTTCACTCTACTAGATCTCTTTGCTTTTCATTACTACAGAAAAATTAAAATTATTTGGCTTCACCTCAGGCCTTCAATTGCTCTGTTAAGTTATTAAACATACAGTGGAGAGCCAGTAATGAGTGGTATTGCTTACGTACCTTGCCTGTTTGTTCTTTACAAACAGAAGATTCATTACAATGTTTAAGAGACTTGGGATTTATTGATTTGTCTCTCTAAGAATCTCTTATTCTCATAATTGCTTTCAAGAGTATTTTCCTGCTTTTTTCACCCCCATTAATCACTGAATCATCTTCTTGTATAATAATCAGTAGTAATTGAGAATGCTATCCAGTCAACTCAGTGCTAACAGCTGGCTTCTTCCAAATTATTATGAGTATTGAGGGTGTTTACTGAAGTGAGGGAACCTATATTGGTTAAGTAGAATTGTGTGCTTTATTACCTTGAGAGTAACTTGAGTGTGTTGAAGGGTGGGTTACACATTGTATCAGAAATGTCCAGTGGTTAGTATTTTATTGTCTGCCATTTTGTATTTAGAACAAAGAATTCTTTAATTTTCAACTCCTCTCTTGTCTCTGCGAATAGTTTTTTTAAAATTTTTTTACAACTTGATGTGCTTTGCCAGTGGAACTGAAAGGAAGCTTAAGCTCTGGATACCTGTGTTATTCACAGGCGAATGTAGTAGTTATTAAAGACAAGTGTTATGAGCAAACTGAGTGTGATAACCAGGGGCAAACTAAACCCTCTCACATAAACAGCACATGCCCTTTTAATTCTGATATTACTTCCCCATAAAATACTAAACCTTGAGTATTAGAACATTGATGTACTCTGTTCCAATTTAGCCATATTCATTTGAGGTTAAGGAAATAATTCTGTGAGCTTTGAGTTTTCCTTGTAGTCTCTTACTTTTCAGGTGAAAAATAAGCTGCAGTATAAACACAGAAATTAAAATAATGCTTAAATTCTGAAATGCTGTGGTTTAATGATAAATACTTCTACAATATAATTCTTGCTCCTAAATACATCTGGAAGGAAGACAGAAGCAACTTTTATGTAGGTGATAATGTACTTTCAGGCTAATTATAACTAATATGCTTATATTTCTCTATATAAATTAATAGTGAAATAAGATTTAACACTTTAAAGATGTCTAGGAAATCTGTGTTTGGGAAGAGTAGTAGTTGTTCAGAGAAGATGGTAGGATGTGCATCCTTTAAGTACACTGACAGCATTGCCAGCTCTTACCCTTCAGAAGGCATGATTCAGATTCCAAAACAGCAAATTATTTTGAATTTTGAGATGTGTAGGTCTTAGGTACCTATTATTTGGCTTATTATAATACTTTATTTTTTCTTGAACAGAATTTGACATACATTTTTTTATGGGTTTCTCCAGTATAAAAGCTATTACCATAAATTATGTGATGGTAATGGAAAGACATACAAAGACATCAAGTTCTTACTTTGTTTCTCCCTGAGCCTGGCTCTGTAAAACAGCTTAGTTTTTATAAGTCTGTTCTTATCTGGTATATAGTAGATTATCTTCAATAGCTAGATAAGAGGGAACAAGTTGACAAGTCACAAATGACTGTTGTTCGTGTTGATCTATGAAACAGATGGAAAACAGATTTTTTTTTTTTTTTTTTTGTTAAGCCGATTCTGTAAAATGGCATGTAGCAAAGGAATTTGAATGTGAAAATAAACTTGCAGTTCCACGGTGACACAGAACCACATATTAGAGCATACTGACATGTGGTTTATTTGTGTATTTATAGGGGGGATTTATGTTATACAGAGATGGTTATTGGAAACCACAGGAACAGAAGTCTTAAAGATAGTAGCTTTTATATTGTTAGATTGAGATAGGTGCTATAAATACTCATTTTCGAAGCATGAATCAACTCAAAGAAAGTTTTTTTTTTTATTTTTAAAATCCTTTCTCCCATTATATTTAATCTTCAGCTGTAACAGTGTGATCTCAAATAATGTAAAATCAGCTTATCTTTCAGGCTGACATAGATTAGGAATCTTGTTTTGGTAAACAGTCTACAGACCTTCTGAGCAATCATAGGGCTTATACATAAACTTTGAAACAAGGACATGTAAAAGTAAATGGATTTGACTGAGTTTTACTGTGAACAAATATATAGAGACTGACCATACAGGAAGATCAAACTGTAGATATGTTTCAGTATATCCATATGGATTAAGTTGTTCTATTTCAAGCAGTAATTCACTCTTGGCTTCTCAGGTATAGCTGCTATTATTACTTTGCTGTTGGTAGCCTTTTATATAAAGGATTATGCTTAAATAGTTAGGAAACTTAAATGCTATGATCATTGATATAAGAACCTCCTTATTTAAGGACTAAATTGATTTGAAAATAAGGCAAGACTTTTTTCCTCATTTAGCAGATTTGCTGCTAATGCACAGAATTCTCTGTACCAAGTAAAAAACAAAACCAAGTATATTTTAATGACTTAAAAATTCTGTGTTGACTTACAAGAAAAGGTGCTTGTCATGTGAATGACAGCTCTCTTCATAACCTTTCTTTGTATTGGTTTAGTAAAAATAGACAGTAGTTCTTATAATATGCCATTGTAATTTGTATGCACTATGAAGGTCATCTTGTCTATACCAGACAAGAAAATCTCATGCATTTTAAGTACAAATTAGTATTTCTGTGATCACTGAAACATTTCAGAGTTAGTAACAGTGTTAAGTCAGAGTTTCCTATACCACTGTCATCATATCTGTAAATGCAGACGTCTCCTTACAGAACTCTCAATAATCATGGTTCTCAGTCACTTTTATTTTTGTGTTGGCTATAGGCTTACTTTTACAACTTTTATCCACAATAAATCCCTCTTCATGTTAGATAGTTTGATGTATAAGCTACTATGATAAAAGGTAAAAAAGAATTATAAATACCAAAAAGTGATTAATACTGTTGGCCTTTTCCTGGTCAATGTGTGTCTAGGGAATGTATCTTTGCTTATAAGCATTCAGTGTTAACAGAGGGTATCAGAGATACGGGTATAATTGAGTGCAAAATCAGGATGCTCCTAGAAATGTATGGATATAAAATGGAGACAATGGAAATAGGCTAACAGTACTTACATACTGCAAAAATATGAAAGGTGGTGTTTTTTGCTAATGCCAAAAAAACGTTTAAAGACCGCATCATCAGCTCCAACTGGATTGAGACTGCAAAAACAATACTAGATGCTTTTGCTGAAAATGTCAGTTTTCTGCACTCCGAGTGATACCAAGTAGTCCACCCAGTTAGTTTTTCTCCGTAGTGAAGGGAATTTGATTATACTGGAAGTAGAATTATGGCTCTAATAGTTACCACTCATTTCTTAAAGCACAGCCAAGTAACTGAACCCAACATTACGATGAGATGTATAGACACATTATTTTTTTTTAAACACACTATGCACAAGTTTTCCTTTCAGATTTTTAGGTTCAATGTTAATTTCACCTTGCTTCTAATAAAACAAGCACTGATATTTCATTTTCCTGCCCTTACTACTTATAGAAGCCTATAGAAATCATTATCCCTTTGGGTTTCTCTCAGATCTGTTCAAATGTACAGCTATTGCCACAGTAAGGGTTGGGTCTGCTATTACAGAAATACTGAAAAGCTCCCTCCAGGAGAGTTTTTGCTCTGTATTGGGAATCAGGAGCAGGTGTTAACTAGGCAGGAGTATCTTGCCTTTATTTACCCTAAAAACAAAAAAACAGATTAGACAGCAAGGAAGGGGGGAAAGCAAAGCTTGTAGAGCTGGGCTTGGGGATATTGGAAAGTTACGCACAGAAGACATGACTGGTTATGGGAGCTCACCTCTATGTTCTGGGGTAGCCAAAAAGCAGCTGTGTTCTGACCATGTAATCAGAAAGTTACAGAAGAGACTGAAATACTATTCAGGCCATTTGGGAACTCCTCCAATACAGCTTTCCCCCTTTTCTCCACAGACGTGGGCTTTGCAGGCTTGCTATTTGTTTTATTATTACAGGTTTACTGTTCAAACACAACATAACTTAGGAAAGAATAGGGATCACATTATTTTTATCACATGGACAAATATACCTTAAAAAAACCCCTTAATTATGCAAACCTAGCACTTACAAGAGTTATATGGATAAAAACAACTAGTGTAAAACTACGTATTACTTGTTGAAAGAATCTGGAACTAACAGACTGTCACAAATAACATTCTGTGTCATATAGGTCATGGTGAGATATTTATTACTGAAATCAATGAGAAGTAAATGAAATCTGTCAAGAAATGTTTTAATTAAATATTCAAAAATTTTCAAGTCAGAATTAACTAGATTTTTTTTTAACACTTATCTTCTGCATGAAGTGCATCTAAAAATAATGCTCATTTTCATTCTTTCAAATTGAAATACATTCTGGGACTAGCACAAAAACTGACACCAGGATACAGCCTTAGGGGTCTGATCTATGAGCTTCTAATTAAGTTCTTTCTAGACATCAGACAGGGTTAACTTTGAAGTTGGGAAGTGTTGAAGAGATACTCAATTCCCCTCCCCTTTTTTTCCCTTGAACTTCTTACATTCTAAGCATTTTTTTTTAAAATTTTTTTGTCATTCTAATGAAAATCTGTGATTACAGCTGTTGTTCATCTTTTATTTTAAAGAAGACTTTTTCAGTTGCTAGGGCCTTATATTAAGATTTTTTTTTTTTTGTACTACAGTCAGCACAACAAACATTATGGTTTTACATACACTTGTAAATAAAGGATATGCCCAGTGCAAGCTGGTAAGTCACCTTTAGTGAAAGGCTTCCTGTAAAAACAAACAAACAAACAAAAAAAAAAAACCCAAAAAAACCCCACCAGAATAAACCCAAACAAACCAGGGAATAAAATGTAGGCTAATGTGGAAGTCATATTAAGTATTTTTGGCAAATTGTGATGTACACAGCAGCCACTGCATGTTATTCAGAGCTGCTAATTGGGACACTGAAACAAGCCTGCTGTACAGGTGCTAGATTTTGATTTAATAAATAGTCTGTACAGTATCAAACGATATAAAAAGTTTAAAAACCACAATGAGAATTATATTAAAAATTTTTTTATATTGTAAAAATTTTAAAATTAGGTCCAAACCACCATTAAAAAAGGTATGAAATGTGCAATTTTGCAAGTGGAAACAAGGGGCACAAGAAGGGTTCCGTAAAAGTTAATAAGAGTTGCTTTGTGATTTCTCTTTGTTTCCAGTATCTTCATATACCTGGTAATCACACAGAGCTCAGAGCAGTTCTCTTCAGGCAAGTAGGACATGAGCTAGAAGTATCATCACTGATTTCAGTAGGGAAGATTGGCTGCAATAAGGAGTAAGAGGCTATTTTAAGAGACAAATGGTACAGTACAGTCTATTTACATAAATACTTGGAAAACGCAGGAACAAAATTGTTTTCCAGCTACAGAGCTGTGAAATCAGTGAGCCATATGGATCTATAATATATGGCAGAATATTTTAAAATCCTAAACCTTCTTGAAAGAAAACTGTTGCAAAAGTCTGCATCTAGAGTAACATGAATACTTACTTGTGTTTTAACCAAAAGCTGCAAAGACTATATATTTCCAAATGTACTAAAATTGATATAACTCAATATTTTTAAAAGGCAATAATCCTTTTCACTTATTTCTCACAAAGCATAGAGTGAGGAACTGGTAATTAAAGGCAATATAAATGGTATGCAAGATGAAACAGATGGCTGTAACGTAATTCTTGAGTCTTAACTGGCACTTAACACTAACTCTCCTTTCAATTTGACAAATACAATAAGACACCTATGTTGACATACACGTGGTGCACTTAACTACTTTTATTTATGTAACTGAGGTATTAAAATTGTCTTGAAAAGCAGATGTCTAAAGAAGAGAAAATGATATGAGGAAGAGAATAGTAGTCATTGTTTTCAGTGTTCAATGATTAGTAGTTGTGGTTTGTTTTTTTTTCTTCTTCCAATATCCTTAACTTATAATTTCCATGCAAAGTCTTTGTCTTACTCCTCCACTAGGTAGGTAGCTTGGGAAGATGGGAGGAAATCCACCATTTTTCAGCAAGAATTAGTTACGAAGACTTTTTTTAAATGAAGTATAATAAGCTAAAAGTGTGTGCATCTCACACGCTGCATATAGTACACTTTCAATATATACACTGTCATTGTACACAAGCATCTTGTATATACACTGATACCACCTTCACTAGGAAATTAAAAGTCAATAGATAATGAACCTTGTGCTGTATCCTCTCTTCCTCTAACATAAATTTCACACGGAATCTCCTCCATCACCCTGTCTTCTATGACTTGCTCAGGGCAGTCATGCGCTTGTTTGAAAGTGTAACTACTTTTCTTGAATGTGCTATTAAATGTTTTCATTGGCTGAGGCTGTGCAAAATCATTGCGGAAGGGAAGTTCCATGGAGCTGAGGTTTGTTCTGCTTTGTTTTATATTAGAGGCCTGGGAGCCACAGTGGTGGTCATGAATGCATCTGGAAGCTGTTGAAGGGCGTCTCATTTTCTGATAGTTTTCAAGTTCTTCTGATAAATCAGCCAAATCTGCAGAAATTTCTTTGTCCCTTAGTGAAAACAGTTCATAATGTGGAGGATCAAACACTTCCTGGAAACCAGTTTTATTGAAAGCAGTCTTGCAAGCCATAACCTTTTTGCGAGGTTGCTTTACTTGTACTAGAATTGAAATGATGAGAAGAACTAAAACTATCCCTGATGTGATGCCAATGATTGTTCCATGAGTTTTGGTGATTTGTTCAAACAACCCAGTTTTTTTCTTTTCTGCAAAGAAAAAATGAGGATTATGATAAGGCTTTTATTATTTTCCACACTTTTGATCATGTATTAAAACAAAGCAAGCTGTATTGTGATTGCCATCAAAGTGCTGTATTAATGAAATGACTTAATGGCTGTCGTGGTTTAACCCCAGGCAGCAATGAAGCACCACGCAGCCACTTCCCCCCTCCCAGTGGGGTGGGGAGGAGGAAAAACAAGTAAAACTCAAGGGCTGAGATAAGAACAGTTTAATAACTAAAGTAAAATAAAATACACTATTAACTAAGAACAATTAATAATATAATAGTAATGAAAAGGAATGTAACAAAAAGAGACAAATAAACCCCAAGAAAATACAAGCGATGCACAATGCAATTGCTCACTACTGGCTGACTGATGCCCGAGCCGCGATCCGCCCCTCCCGGCTAACTCCCCCCAGTCTATATACTGGGCATGATGTTCCATGGTATGGAATACCCCTTTGGCTAGTTCAGGTCAGCTGTCCTGGCTATGCTCCCTCTCAGCTTCTTGCACACCTGCTTGCTGGCAGAGCATGGGAAACTGAAAAGTCCTTGGCTTAAGATAAGTGCTACTTAGCAACAACTAAAACATCAGCGAGTTATCAACATTATTCTCACACTAAATCCAAAACACAGCACTGTACCAGCTGCCAAGAATTCCCTCTATCCCAGCTGAAACCAGGACAATGGCACTGGAGACTAGATCTGTATGGTAATGGGATTTATCATACTGGATCTGTGCATTTGTTCAGCAAGTCTAACTCCCTGTCTGCATTAGTGGCTACCACATGATAATTCAGTGGCAGGTGGAACTCTGTGGCCAGTGCATGCTGACTCAACTGGGACATGGCTTCAATCCTGAACCTATACTGATCAGTTCATATTCCAAAATCCATGAGTTAAACAGGCTTAAATTAACCTTAAATAGGTTAAATACAGCTACAGACGATGCTTCTCTTACCATGGTTTGCTCCTGCTGGTAACAATTCCCATTGATGTCAGTAGAAGGAAATCTAGATTTAAAATTATCTAGTTCTTCTTTAAAAGTGAAATTATCACAGTGATGATGTAAGAGTGACTGTACTATTCGTTTTCACATCTCTTGGAAATTTAATGACTGTGTCTACTGTGTAAGTCTTATACCTATTTCAACACAGGGAGCTTTAGCATAGATCTATTCCAGTTTTAACAGTCCAGTAATCAAGTCAGTTGGGAAAAAAAAAAGGGGGGGCGGGGGGAACGGGAAACCAACCAACCCAAATCATATGGCACTTTTGGCTAGTACTTTATATGAAAACACACAGGATGGCAGCATCAGAACAAGATGGTTTTCCATACTTAAAATTCTTACTTGAAGATTAAAATTTTCCAGTTGGATTTCTGTTCTGTAAACGTACTTGTCCTAGGAGACTAAAAGAATTCTACACTGAGACTCTGCAACAGCCACTGGTGGGGGAGAAAAGCTTTTAAGACTATGTAGAAGAAAATGTAGTAGCCTAAATGTTGCATATTATTTTCGGATATCTGGCTCCTGGCATCTGGATATGTGTGTTATGCACCTAAGTACTCTACACACACTGCATGGAGAGAGTTATATACCATCATATGCTATTTGAAACAATCCACATACTAAACAGACTCCCAAGGAATTGGCTAATAAGAAGTTATGTTTGAAATACAGTTCTACTTCAGAGCTTAGACTGTTCATTCTGAGTTACCCTCCTTCACTTTAAGGGTATACATGTATCTCCCCTTGTCCTGCCTAGCTTAGATCTTAGTGTTACCTACACTTTGTGGGAGGTATGAATTTCAGTGCTATGGCAGTTCTCTCATCTGCATCTAGGTTTCTTAGTTCTTGGAAGATAGTCTAATCAAAAAGTTGTTATGCAAAAGGTGATGTCTTCTACAGTCTCTTAAAAGAAATTGCACACAACTGACTTTTCTATCAATTTTTGTGTCGCTGGGCTTAGGCATAACGTAGGTCCCAATACGCTCAGATTTAGGTAGCTATTGATATGGACTAAATGAGAACTCTGGGTGATTACACAAATTGAGCACAATTGTGAGAAGCTTTCTTTTTAAGGCTAGATATTGCTTATTTGGTTGTATCAGTCTACCTTAGCTGGCAATATGGATCCATTCTTCAGCTGTCTCTTATCTGCTGTGCAAGTATTACAGCAGAATTTAGATTGTATTCAACATAAAACATGGTAGGTTATTCAGCACCAGATACACCAATTTACAAATACTGGGAAAGACACTTTCTTCACATTGTGGTATGGTTTTCCTAGAATTCATTTTTTAAATACTGCAGTACATGAGTGAAGTGTAGATTCTAGGCAAGACTGTAGAAAGCAGTTGGTAAAGATGGGAAAGAAATCTAGAAATTGCACTTGAGGGAACGCTGAATATTATTAAAGCTAAGGATTGTTTAGAAGAAGCTTACTTTTACACTGAAAACTTGGGAGTTATGGATCAGTTTTGTTAACTGGAAAGCTTCCATAATATACCTTGCATTAGAGTATTTATTAGTGGTGTGAATTTTTTGTTTGCCCAAAATGCAATTTCAAAGTAGTTTTTTAAATATTTATTTACTAAAAAATTTAAGTAGGATTTGTGGGTTTAAAAGCCATTTTATTTCAAGATTTTATGTAGAGAAGGTTTTGACCCTTCCTGCAGGGTCAATTTCTCTTTGAAATGGAGTACATATTTAAATCTTTCTGCAGTTTTGTGTTCAGACCTATTTATTCCATTCTATTTGTCAAAAAAACCCAAGCTCAAGTTTGTTGTTTTATTGTTTTCTTTTAGCAAGAAAAATTGTTGACCTTAAACTAGTTTTGTTCCAACTCTGAAAATTCAGTTATTGTTGAAGCACAGGTGAATATATTTGTGCTTTAGCAAAATAACAATTTCCTCAAATCATGAGAATTTTTCCTACAAAACCTGATACTGAAACAAGTCTTCACTGTAGCTGTGATGGTTTAAACAATACTCCCCTGCCCCATGTTCTAGAAGCAGCAATTTACATGTGTCTGTCTTCCACAAGTGATGACTTCCTGCTTCCTAACAATTCCTCCTTCCTCCCACCTTTCTCACACCATATGCAGCAGTTGCATTTACTCTGAGAGAGTCTGTGATTAACAACTTAAAACAAATGTTTTAAAATTGTATTTGTCTTTGAAGATTGTTGCTTCTATTTCAGCCCTGAGAAAGGCTTTTTGTGCTTGAAGGCTTGTCTGTCTTTTTCCAGCTCTGTATTTTTTCTCTAAAAGGTAGTACCTGTTCCTACGATCCTTGCTTCATTTAAAGTTTAGAAATGGACAGGATGCAACCTGGCAAATACTAAATTCTATTTCCTATTAAGCTGACATCCTTTTAAAATAGAGAGTATATGCTGAAGAAGAAGAAATTTAATTATACAGCAGTAAGATCAATATTCAGGATGCTTATGTGTCTCCTGAGTTTAAATAAAAAATTTAGAACACCTTCCTGAGATTAGTAGAATAGCTGTCTTCAGCATATTTCCAGGAAAAAGACATTTCATGACTTTCTTGAAAGGCAAACTGACCAGCCTAGCTCATAAAGGCTATACTTTGCACTATATTCACCTCTGCAGTGATTTTCATCCCAAGGGTATGCACAGTTTTGAATGCCATTGCAGACTAAAGAATTATTGATGCACATGTTGCTATGACAGAAGTAAGTGTTGCCTGAGCAGGGAGCTGGAGGAGAGAAGAGAAAGAAAACATTAGGAATTTTCAGTAATTGATGCATTGCAATAAAACTAGTAAATTCCTGTTATTTTTTTAACATGCATACTCATTCATTATCTCTGTTTTAAACACAGTCACTTTTCTTGCACATCACTAATTATCGGATGATTTGCTCTCTCTTCATGTGATTGCTTTCAGGTATATTATCAATGCCACAAAAAAAATCTTGCTCAAAATGGGTAGCAGATAGACAGCCACACAACACAGATAATGGAAGAAGGCTTTAATACTTGTCTTTAAAAACTTAATACTTAAAAATCTCATGCTCACCATCAATTACATATTTATTCAGTCTGCTGTGCATCTGCTATGTAGATGTTGTGAAGCAGTTCCTGAACATCTGCATTTTAGAGCCCATTAATATCTCAAGGCAAATCAGATTTCAGCTTGTGGAGGACTGTTTCAGTAATTGCAAGACACTTCAGTAACTGGAGGCATCTAAGTCATTCCTGCTTGTGAATCAAAGCTCTTAGATCCTCCTAGTACAGCTAATGCAGGGATTGAGAGAGTACAGTTTAGCTTTTTATCTATCTGTCTATATATAGTTAGAAATTTGAAGAAATAAATTAACTAGAAAGTTGCCCTAAAGATTTTATGTTTCTGTGAATGTTTGTTACAGCTCCTTGACATTAGAAAAATATATTTAAAAAAAAAAAAAAAAGTAAAAATTCTTTTCAGGATGTTTTATAATATACATAGGGAATTCTTTATGAATTCAGGGCACTGGACAAGAAATTGATTCTTCCCTTTCTCTGTCTCAGTAATGTGGTATTTTTATGATAGAAATGTTTGTTATTAGTGGAGTCAGTTATATTAAACAGCAAAGATGTGTGATAGGCATTCTACTATTTGGTTTCATAGAAGGAATTTATTCTTGAGCAGTCTGGATTCTCTGAAACATAATGCAAAACCCAAAGGGTACAGCAGAGGAGGGTGACTAGTCCTGAATACAGTGTGTTTCTCACTTATTCCTTCTGTTAGGCTTCAGAGTCTCAGTGACAAAAAGAGGACTTATGCCTAAGAGAAAAGAAAATTCAAACCTTTAATTCTGAGTTTGCATGCCCTAAATCTACTATGCATTGTCTTCCCATTTCTTACTCCACTGAATTTTGGTAACCGATACTTGTTGGTTTTAAGCTTTTGTATTAGCTTCCTGTTATCGCTTAACACCTGGCAACCTGGCAAGAAGCTCCATATAGGAAGCTTGTGCTTTAATTGTAGCACAAGTGCTGTAGTACTTTAACGTAATACAGAATGTATTTAGAGTGTATTTTGGAAGAGTTTATCTATGTAATTTCAGTGTTTAAAAATGTCATGGTAGCTATCACATTTATCTTCCTCACTCAACTGAATTGAGAATTTCATTGTCTGGAAAGTAGATTTAGTCTGAACACCACCGCTTTAAAATATGATCGATACTTAGGAAGGTATAGACCATACCCATTATATCAGTTATGAATGAGATGTCACGTTATGTGCAAGCAGGGTCAGGTGCCCTGGGAGGAATACAGACACACAGTGAGTGTGCAGGGATGGGGCTGGGAAAACCAAAGCCTACCTGGAGTTGAATATGGTGAGGGGTGTGAAAGGCAGCAAGAAGGGCTTCTTCAAATGTATCAGCAACAAAAGAAAGGCCAAGGAAAATATGGGCCTACTACTGAATGGGACAGAGTGGAGCTTCCCTCAATGCCTGGGAAGGTGACAGAACAAATAATCCTGGAAGCCGTTTCCAAACGTATTAGGGATAAGAATTAGTAGTCAGCATGGATTTATGACGAGGAAATCATGCTTGACCAGCCTGATTGCCGTCTATGATGAAATTACTAGCTTAGATGAGGAGAGAGCGGTGGATGTTGTATATCCTGACTTTAGCAAGGCTTTCAAAACTGTATCCCATAATATCCTTGTAGAGAAACTGATGAAGTACAGACTACATAGGAGGACAGTGAAATGGACTGAAAACTGACTGAACTGCCAGGCTTAAACGGTTGTGATCAGAGGCACAAAGTCCAGCTGGAGGCCATCACTATTGGTGTACCCCAGGGGTCAGTAGTGAGGCCAACACTGTTTAACCTCTTCATTAATGACCTGGATGTTGGGACAGACTGCACCCTCAGCAAGTTTGTACATGATACAAAACTGGGAGGAGTGGCTGATAGACCAGACACTTGTGCTGCTATTTGAGACAGGCTGGAGAAATGGGCCGACAGGAACCTCATAAAGTTCAACAAAGGGAAACACAAAGTCCTGCAGTTGCGGAGGAATAACTCCACGTATGTGTACAGGCTGAGGGCCAGCCAGCTGGAAAGCAGCTCTGTAGACAAACACTTGGAAGTCCTGGTGGAGAAAAAGTGGAACGGGAGGCAGCGATGCACCCTTGTAGCAAAAAAGCCAACAGCATCCTGAGCTGCATTAGGATGAGCATTGCCACCAGGTCAGGGGAGGTGATTCTTCCTCTCTGCTCAGCACTGGTGAGACCACATCTGGAGTGCTGTGCTCAGTGCTGGGGTCCCCAGTACAAGAGATACAGGAGGATCCAGGGAAATGGCATGAATATAAGGACTTGGAGCATCTGACATGACTGGTATGGGTTGCCCTGAGTGATTGTGGAGTCTCCATCCTTAGAGATGTTCAGCAACTGACTGCGTATGGTCCTGGGAAACCTGCTCTCCTTGATCCTCTCTGACCAGAGAGACTTCCTAGTTAGGCTTCTAAATCAACAGCCTTTTTTCAAGAATGTTTTATGCCCACTTTGTTTCAAGGGCCAAACCGTTTTTCGGTGGGATATGATTCAGTGGGACTTCTTTTAAGTTCAACCATGCAATTACCTGGTAAATGGAAGAATAAAATCAAACATTTTCCTACATTCAGACTTAACTATGTCTTTAACTGTGTCACTAACTGCTACTCTTTAGGAAAGAAAATATAAAGGAACCCGGTTGTTGTGCTGTCGGTGTGCCAAACTATCATCTGCAATGTATCAAGAGTGGATGCTAAGGCAATTCACATCATTAATGGTTTAAGGCACAATGTAAGCATTATTCTGTAAGCATCATATGAAATCATGATACGTCATGATGTAAGCATCGTCCGACATATGCTGTAATTAAATTCCAAAGGGATTCACATCTTCTCCCTGAAGAACTAAATGACAGCAGGCTAAAACTTATGCAAGAGTGTCAATCTAAATATGAAAACAGGTATCCCAGACAACCTAAAGCAATTCATAGAAACAGGAAAACGTAGTCAACATTTCTAACCATTATACATATATAATGGGAGAAAGGCTAATAGTTAAAACAAATGTTCATGATGCAGACTACAAAATAAAAGGCTGTTGGCCTTATTAGCACATGTGGGGAGAAAAGACTTAGGTAGTTTTTCCTTCTGAATTTGGAAAGAAAGATTGCACAAGCTTTACTTTATAAAGGATAAATAGGATCATCGTTTAAAAGGCTATGTATGTAATAGGCTACAATATCTACCAAAATATTTCTGACTGTGAGATAAAGAAGGATCTACGAAATTCGCATCTAGAGTGGTTATCATGGATCCATGTGTATCTGTTGGTGTTTCAATATGAAACTGTATGGAGTTGTAGTTCTTCTGGAGGCACAGAGGCAGACTTATGATGTAAGACACATTCCCTTTCTTATTTCCCTGAACAGGGGAATTTTTTCATGTTTCTCTATTTCTGGATGATGCATTCTGCTGCTGCTTCTCCACCCGCCAGCACAGTTTCTATTTTACATTCCTGTGTAGTCTCTTTAACGTTTTGGGGGGATGGCTTTTGTTCACAAGTTCATAAAGATGGGACAAATGGACTTCATTTTCCTTTTGTTTGTTATTTGGGGGGGTACTAAGTCTAAAAGTCACAATGATCGATCGGTTCCAGTCCAGGACTTCAAGGACATAGCTGGACTCTTCTCATAACAGCTGCCTAAGACTGGTGCAATGTTCACAGCGTTCTTTGTATCTAGCATTATTCATGTATTGAATCAAGCCAGAAATCAAATACATTGATTTTTAACATTGCTCTTAGCTCAATTACTTAGTCAAATTTGCAAGCAGCACTAGGTGTGCGTTAGGTGACTGTCATGCACAATTAGTTCATTTATGTAAATCTTTTCAGAAATATTGATTGTTTTCATGGTTGGCTTCATATAATTACGAATCGTTAGTAAGGTAGAAGAGAAAAATAGCTTAACGATCTGAAAATAAGGTAAGCACAGATTCACTTTTTTCAGTTAGAAAAATTGCTTATCACTAGATTATTTAAAAATAGATGAAACATTTTTCAGATACATACTCTTCAATTACCCTATCCAAGAAAGACAGTATCTCAAGTTAGAAGATAAATAAGAATAACGACGTACCTTTGCAGATTTTCTTCTGCCAATGACTTTTGAGTTGCTTTAAAATCATAAGTTTGGAAAGTTATCTAGCTTCAGGAGTAGTTACTGTTTCAACCTTTTGCACTCAAAAAAACCCCAGAAAAAAAACCTCTGAAAAACCCAAACTCAAGACACATCCCCCACCCCCAATATTTATAATATAAATAGATAATTTCCCTGGCAAAGCTCATAGCATTTTCTAGATTGAAAGCTGGAATAACTTGCACTATCACTAATATTAATAACTGTATTGAAATAAAAGCTACTAGAAAAGCAGTTATCAATTTTGCAAGTTGTGCTCAAAACTGAGATTTACTGAAATTCACAATATCTAAAGTTTACTAAATGCCTATTGTAGGTTAAACCGTAGACTAGTTTGAAACAGGCAATTGTTTATTACTACCATGTATGCAAAGTAAGTAATAAGCTATTTCTCTTACAAGTCTCTGTTAGTTTCGAAAGATTGTTTTACAGAAAGTAAATTGTCTCCTGTGTTAAACTTTACTGTTTTATGGAACAGAATATAAAAATCTACTTGTTACCTGTAACCTGAACTTTTTTGCAAGGTGGTGACCGGCATCCCTTTCAGGACTGGCTACAGACATGTTAGTTCTGTCAAAAAAGTTATTTCTTTGACAGCAAATCTGTACTATTTATTCTTCAAGCAGAACTTTTTGAAAACCTTTAGCACAAGCATAGGTCTGATTTCCTGAAGTGGCAGATATGTTTTATTCAGCTCTCCCCATGTATCTCAGATCTGCTCTGCAGTTCTAAACTTAGTCTACTTTAGTGCTGAAGATGCCACTTATTTTCAGGTTCTGCAATGTGGACAATGTCGTCCTTTGTAAATATGTGAGGCAACAAAATTCCATTAAGTTCAGAGAGAAAGCACTTAGAAGAAAATCTCACAAAAAGCATGCTTTCAAGAAACATCTTAATTTACAATGAGAATAAAGACTCTCTCTAACCCAGGCTATGGAATCCAAACAGAAATCCAGATTGCATTTACAGCTCTGCTTTTAATACAGCCTTCTTAAGTAAATTTGAATTTAACTGCTTATCCACGGTTGTGCAACACAACTGGGCTTTGCTAAGGGAGCATGTGTGGGATCGTTCAGAGCCGCATACGGCTGAGAAGGAGGTAGCAGCTTAGGTGTAGCTAGAGTGGGTATAGTTCCAGATCTGAAATTGAAGGTAGAGCTGTGGCTAGGAAGAAGATCCAGACTCTGCAGGGTCACATGTGTTTTCTAGCCTTCTGAACATCCAGTGTGAGCTTGAGAAGAGACTGTTGTGGTGTCTGGCAGGGAACTGGAAGATGGGGGCTAGTGGGAGAGCACACTTCAGTCCCATTGCTGTCTTTTTTAAGTCTGTGCTCATTTGTAGAACTCTCTGTGAGAAGAACATAGCCTAGGGCTATATTATTACTGAATTCAAATGAAATATAAACCTTTTAAGAACGGAGGAAAGCCTTTCTTCAGGAACCATGCTGAGAACTGTAATAAAGCAAGTATTTAATTTACCTGCTACTATGTGAAGGAAACAGAAACAACCTTTTTCACGTGTTCCTGCTGCATAATATATAGCTGATGCTTTTCCTAAAATACCCTGATACCAGGAGAATAGGCGCTTTAAAATCTACTTACGATCCACAAATGAAGTGAACAGCATTCTGAATCTGCTTAGTCTACTGCCTTCATCTGCCCACATTCGTACCACACCTGTCCCAGTCTGCAGCATGACATCGTTTGCTACGGTGCTGCAAAACTTTGCCTTCAGGTTTTCAATAGAACTACTTCCATCATATACAGCAACAAAGTTTCGTTTGCATTCGTTTGAATGCTCCATTTGATAGTCGAGAAATCGCAAATAAATCTGTTAGAAGAGAGAAATTAATGTCTCTAGGAAAAGTAATACAGAGAAGACAGTTTTCTTTCTTAGCAAATCTTGAATAAGATGTTTTGTCCCCTTACACGTGTAACTCCCAGTTCACAACACTTTTAAACTTACATTTCCTCATTAAATGTCAATGTGGAGTATTAATTGAAATTTGTCTTAAGTATCTGTTTCACTTCCCCCCCTCCCCAAAACAATCTTTACTTAATAATTTCCTCTGATATATTTCTGCTCCCCTTGGAAAAAAAGTAAAAAGCAACGCACTTGCTGAAGAAAGCCCTAAGCAGCTCTACTAAATGTGCAGTCTATTACTCTAGAAGAGATACAAGAAATGCATAAATATGCTGAAAGAATTTTAATGGTATTTTGACTGCTCTCTTTTCTTTCTTTTTAATTCATAAAAACAATGTTAAAATAAAAGGGAAGGAGTCTAGTCAGAAAAGCTCTGAAGTAAAATAAAGAAATTAAAATTTGTTGCTTCAGAATGAAAGCTAATTACTGAATCATAGCAGTTTTATGGAAGACATAAACCATGAAGTCAGGAGTAATTTGAATAAAAATGGAAGCAGGAGAAAAGTAAGCTGGCTATCTAGGAAGAGTTAGTAAGTTTAAGCCAATCTTAATTCCTCCAAAAGCAGAAATCTAATCCAAAAGAAGGCAGCATATGTGTTAGAATATATGCAGCAAGGAAATTAGAAGGCCAAGATGGCACTTGAAGAGTAAGCAAATAATTTACTTCGCTGGAGCAGGAAACTTGTGCAAGATTGTAATTCAGTTAGAATTACATTAAAAGATCACTGGGCTTTTTAATCTCTTGAATGGTTGTATTGGAATCCTCAAAATTCTAGTGAAAGTTGATGAGATATGTAACTAAGTCACTAAGCATGCTGCAAAGTCCATCTTTGAAATTCCTCAGCCATTATTTTGACAGAGAAGAAATCTATCCATGTGGAAGCTGAGGTCTCCTGCTCTGATGGAGAAGAGGTGCTCCTCCTCTATCCATGAGGTCTTCAGTATGTTCCTCAGATAAGCTTGGGTCTAGATGGTATGCATTTTCAGTACAGTTTACAATTACCTCTCGGGCTGATACTATGGATGCTAAAGACCTTTTGCACAGTGCAGTTTTTCATGCATCTGCCTAGTGAGACAAGCAAACTCTTGTTTAGTTTGTGAAGCAGGGAAGACAGAGTAGATGAATACCATGCCTACTACTGCTATATTACCTATTTTTCTGCCGTTTTGCTGTATCTCGCTTTTAACCTCAGCTAGTGCCAAACCCTTTTAAAACTGAATTTTAAAGAATTCACTAAAACAAAACTAACCACCTTTGTGTGGGGAAAAAAAAGATACCCCCCACATACACTTAACAGGCTCTACTGACAACATGGTAAAAGAGCACAGGAAGAGACAGGTGAAACTTGTACACCTTCGATTTTCCTTTCCAGTGTTTTCCAGAGGCAGGTTGCCAGCACTGTCTCCCCTTGCACGTTCTGTAAAAAGGTGCAGCCTGTGCTATATTATCTCATGCTTCATCTCACTGTTTTGTGATTTTCAGTATATACTTTTTCTCTTTTTTTTTTTTCCCCCTCCCTTCCTTTCCTGCTGTCTGTGTTGGATTTACTGCTGGAAATTCTCAGCTACATTGAGTACCTGTCTTCCACTGATGTCTTATCTCACAAACATGAGTGTGAGCTGTAAATGCTAGTATTTGGGCAGAGAGATGGTATTTTCATTTCATGATTGACTTTATATATCTGCTGTGAAATTACAATGGAAGCTAAAAATAAATCAGCACACTTTTAGTAGAGCTAGTCTGTGTATGAAAACAAAGGAATAATTCCATTAGAAGAGCTCAGCTCTGCAAAAGCTCCTTCTGGTTAGTGTGTTAGGCAAGTAAATGTACAAGGTCCTCACTCTTAGATTATATTGATTATTCTAGTAATTTTCTGAAATCTGCAGGTAATTTATTAAATATCTGTTATGCAGATTCAGAAGTCCTTTCATTGCTGCAGTTCTGTCAGTTTTAAAAATTTATTTTTACTACAAAATAAAATTGAGGATATTAAAAATGTCTATGCTTATTTTTCTCAAGAGACTGCACCGTATCAGATCTCATGGATTTTATCATCGTAATTCTGCCAGAATTGAAGCTTGAGAAACCACTGTCAGAATACTAAGAATTATTTTTCTGTGATGTTTTAACTCAATAATTTAGGATGATGATCTAATCTCAGCACTGACCCAACTATAACTCTGCCTTCTGGAAACATTAAATAATTTATTAAAATACTTAAGCATAAGACCTGGTGCACTCAAGTGGCAATGTAGAGAGAAAATGGTTTTATTATTGTTTCTGGAAGAACTGCTACTATTACTTAGATTAGTATAGGGCTTTGGGAGCCTGAGTCACTTCCTCAAAGGCTCAAATATATTAATGGAGTTTTAGTTTCTTTCTTGTCTTGTCCTCTTATTACTATCTTCTAGGTTGCTGTTTTAGAACTAATTTGGAAGTTGGTGAATAGGGCTGGTTAGTTAACTATTACGAGTAAGAAGGCATAGAGTAGGTTTGTCATCTTGGCAGCTACTGCTTAAAAATATTTTTTCATTTTTATGTACATGTAAGCAGTCGTACGTGCATTAATATACATACCGAAGCAAAATTACAGATGTGTATGCTATACAGAGAAAAAAAAGTATTCTTTAGTGCAACTCATAAGTAATTAATGAGTATATGATTCTGAAACACAGAGCTGTTGTTTTTTTTCCAAACAGGCTATAGCTATTGTATTTTGGAATTATGAATAGGAATTTATCCTTCTGTCTGCCCAACAATAAAGCTCAAGTTGTTTTTAATGAGCATAAGATAGTGATGTTTTCGTACGCAGTCTCTAGTTCTGCAGGCACAATCATAAATACCAGGTACCTAGGTAACTAATGCTGATTTTTGGCTCGAGCAGCTAATATGCCCCTTTAGGGCTTGGGCAGAAAAGCTGAAGCAAATTTTATTGTGGTGCTTTAAGAGGGTGTGATCCCATAGCTAAGTCAGAAGAGAAAGAGTGATAATTCCTCAGCTGTTTCCAGGTAAAGCCTTTCATTTTAGCTCAGACTGCTGATGAAAGTAGGTTTTAAAGTGCTGGATTGTGCGTTAGACTGGGGAGGACCAGGTACGCGTTCTGTTGAGTTTGAACAGAACCAAATTCTCCAACAGAACCACTGGAGGCAAAATTTTAAGCCACGGCAGCAAGATTTACTGGAATTTATCAAAGCTGTTAGCCAGGATTTTTGCCTGCGGTCTTCCAATAAAACCAGAGTCCAAGTCAAACGCCCTTGAAAATTGTTGCTTAAACAGTTTTCACAGTTATTTTGTATTTTGAGTTTCAAACAACAAGAAGATAACACTGTGGACTTGCTGTATAAGTTTAATTTCAGAAACAATCCTCTATCTGGATTTCCTAAGCTGCTGATACATAATTCATTTCAGTGAAAGTGAGACATCATGCAAATCACAGCTAGTGACTGTTACCTGTCATCAATGACTTGGAAACCCGTTATATGCTGAATGATATGAATGAAACCCACCTTAGCATTTGGAGTAGCTTTAATTGTCCATATGCAGTCAACTGCTTGTCCTGGTTTTGTTTTTCCTTCTTGTTCTACTTGACTGGAACGTACTATTCCATCAGCTCCTGAGAGCTCAAATTGGCAGTCTAGGGAGAAGATACACCTTGCTGTCAAATGCAATATGATATTAATTTAAAATTTCATGTATAAAGAAATTGTTACTGTAATACTACACCTGGGATGGGATTTAAAATACCTCCTAGGTAAGTGAAGTCAGGATCTGTAATAGAAAGAAGTCATGAATCACAGGGGCTATCAGTGCTTGAGAATCACTTCAAGGTTTAGTATAATCTGAAGATTATGTCCATTTTTTATTATGTCACAATAAAAATTGCCAGAAAGTTTACTGAGTCAATTGGAGGGTACAGAGACAAATTTTTTTTTAGATGATAACATTATTCCACAAAGATTGACCTTATCTGAATAAGGTAATTTTATACTGACAGCTCAGATTTCTAGCATAACACCAAAAATTACTATTCAGTATTTTATTCCTACATTAAATTCTGAATTTAACTATGCCAGTTTTCACTGAAATCACTGGAGCTCCACAAGAGTACAGGGGATCTTTCTGTGCGCATCATCTTTATCAGATTGCTGTCTGTCTAGTTCTGAACAATTTGAACTGGAGTAGTTTAGTAGAATATATCAACACTTTGAAATTGCTATTAATAAAGAATATAAAAGAAGGACAGTTCAATACTAAAGATACTTTTTGCTTGGGTACCCGTGCCTCTTCTATTAGGCCAGGTAGCACAGTTCTAGACATCGTTTATGAAGGCAGAATTTCACCTTGGTTGCTCCTCCATCTCCTCTCTTCTAAATGCGATGTGTATGTAGTGTATGTATCTGTAGTATATACTGTAGTAGTACACTGTATGCATACGACTAGTGAAGAAAGAATATACTTTTTCATAATGGTTAACTGATGGTACTTGACTTTACTGGGACTAGGGCTTGGCTAAAAATGAGTCTGTAATGGGCTGGGATGTCCAAGGCTTACATTTCAGTGATCAGGTTAGTGTTTCCTCACAAATCAGCACAGAAACTCGCAAGATGCACCCATTCACAGCTGTGGCGTACAAAATCACCACAGTAATCATGCAAATCATAGTGTGTGTACGTGTGTGAAATGTTAGTCTATGCAAAGAAAGCACTAGTTCATGCAAAACTGCATGCCTGTTTTGTACAAAATTCTTTTCCAAATGAAGATCCAGAATTTGGCTCTTTCTGTAATCCTCTAAATGTTTTTCTGTATACGGAGTTTATCACTTCCCCTAAAATGCCTCAGTCCTGAGCTTAAGACTCAGTACAGTTGACAAAATGCCTTCTTTGCCCTCCTCTGTTTTGTTACCTATAGTGAAATCTATGATCACAATGCAAAATTCTGCGAGATTTTCAACCTTCTTTGTGAACTTTTTTTTTTTTAAGAAGTGGGGGTGTACGTGCATGTCTCCTTACATTTCACAATCCCAAAATATTTTACCACACTCCATGTAAATGTAGAGGAAAGAAAAGGAAAGAAAAATATCAGTCCTTCAGTTGCTGCAATCTATTGTGAAAATAATATACAGTTTAAATGTATATTTAAAGTTTCCGCCTGGAACTAGGCTAAGTTAGTTTTGAAAGCGATGTTAATGAAATGGCTTTGGAAATGGACTTAGCAAAATGCCTAAGTACTGTACCTATGAAAACATTTTAGCACATTATTCCCAGTAGACTGGTCACCATGTTAATCTGTAGAGTTTCCAAGTCTAAATCCCTAGCAAGGTATACAGTTCTATAAGCAGTAATATATAATCGTGTATAGTGTTTTCATGAGCTGCAGGGGTAAAGACCAGCTGGGTAAAGATGATATTAAAAAGTTATGCCTGTGTATACATTTATAGTAGTAGTAGAGCTGACATTTGTATATTGTCTTTTGTCCCAAAGGACAATAAAATGCTGATAAGTACATGTATAGTATCTATGAAGTACAGCAGTCAAGCATTGCACAAGGACATGAGGTCAAATTTTCTTGGAAAAAGAATGCCCTGCCAGTTTTAAGTGGCCCCACAGAGCAGATGTACTTTTTGTTTGTCTAAAGGCACATATCCTCTCCTTCATACCCTGTAAAATACACAGTACTTTGAGCAAAGAACAAGTCTGTTGTCTGAGCCTGTGGTTTGAGGGAGTCTAGTTATACTGAGAGCTGATGCTTGGACTGTATAGGTATCTCCTCTGGCTTTTCAGAATGGAGATTTAAAATGTTTTGCATCTGCCTGGAAGTGCTATTGTAGATTTGCTCCAGGTGTTTTTGTCATAGTGTCTTATCTCATATTCCTAGAAGACAGGCTGTTGAAAATGCCAGCTATTTGTCTACATAAACGCTCTTTCCATTACTACCACTGGTGAAACCAGTACAAGTTACAGTAACAAAGAGGGAAGTTGCTAAAGCCTTCAGCATGAACAAGATCAACTGACTTCTTCACTAGCAAACTACAGACCTGTAATTTCCTTCAGTCCATTTTCCAAAGTGGTTTTAGTCAAGTATGCTGTAGGATTAGCAGGACTGAGACCGTAACTATTGCATTGTCACTTTGCCTTCATAAACACGATGAAATACAGCTCTAAACTGCCAGCATAAACACATCCACAGAGTTCAATGGGAGCAGATGGTCATTAACTCGGTCAGAATTTCAGGCATCTTTACCTGGTATAAATGAGTACTTTGCTTGAAATCCCTTTCCTTCCAGCTCCTCGTCAGAAGTAAACTTGATCCACATAAATCTCCCTGTTGATCTAATTAGTGCAGGACTTTTCAGACCACAGTAACGATTAATAAGAGGGGAGAAACCAAAAGGTCCATCTCGAACCTCCAGATGATCAAACCGACATTCAAATGAGGGTTCTATGTAATAAGGTTCATCAAAGCTCAACTCAATTCTTTGTCGTGGAGCAGCTAGACATGAAAAATTAGGCAAAAGATTAAATGAAGATCTATATAAAAAACACATGAAGACATGAAATAATGAAGAGACAGGCCTCCAAAACAGCAAGATAAAAAAGAAACTGGAAACTTCTCAAAATACATCTGGCAGTCTGCTACAAAAACTCAGGTACACTGTAATAAAAACTTTAAAAATGATTGTGTAGAAGATACTTTTTCATGGAATTTTATGGAATTTTTTTGCTTGCTGATCTTTATTGTTGAAAATTCAGAAATGACATAAATTTAACGCAGTACCTGTAACAAATATTAACATATATGCAAAGGTATTCAAACAAGGTTTAATATTAAGATATAAATTAAAACCAGTGTTCTGTGAAAGCAAAGTACATAAAAAAGGACAAAACATTGAGGGATGCAGAAAAGAATAGAAAAGAAAAAGATAGGAGGAACTACTCACTGGTGTATTTCCTAAACATTAAGCCCAAATTTGGAGATCCTTTAGGAGGAGACATGTTTTATTAGAATATTCAGAGAAGTGTAAATGCTTCATATATATTATTAATATGCAGGTGACTACAGATGTTGGTAAGTCTGAACCAGTGACAGCCTAATACCAGGATTTGGATCAGACCCCTAAATCATGATGAGATGCAGCTATGGCTACTTTGTGACTGGACTTTCACATCTGTAGTTTGGAACCGTGACTTTATAATGTATGAATAGCTTTAGTGTTTCTTCTTCTTGTCATCTATTGAGCTACATGAACTTTCAGATACTAATTGGTATCTGGAATGACAGCATTAAAGAATCACATGCTGTCTGCTTCTTCTGAATGCAAAAAGGATTTACTTATGTCTCTAACACTCTCTTTAGACCTTACGCCTTACCTATACGTGAGTTAAAAACATTCATAGGCGTTTGCACATATTGGCAGTGGTCTGCAGGAAGGACCATATCTCAGCTACAAATCATGGAGGACCTTGGTCTCACCCAGGTACCCATAATGTGTCTGTATAAGGACTGTGAGGACAAAGGTGTGGAAACTGATTCTGTGCCCCGTGGAAACTGCCTCGCACAAGGGAAATCCAGCAATGGATCTGGTATGTCCGAACTCTGAAGCTGGATAGGATATCTGCTCTCCAGCGCCTTCACTGGCAGGGAAGATGCAAAACTTCAGATGTGCATGCATACAAGCAAAAATGAGGGTGTCTATGAACCAGTACTATACTATATAAATACAAACTCACTGAAACATATTACTTGAAATATTTCAATTAATTGATACGAATCTGATGATTAAGCTGACTAACATTTTTAGCTGACTTCAGTGGGTTTTGGGTGCATTCTAATACGAGGAAAAAATAATTAGTGTGTCCCAAGTCTTGCAGCCTTTATCCAAGATACTCTCATTGGAATGTGGTTTTGTTCTAGTTTGTGAAACTTTTCTGTCCTCATCACGTTATTTTAATAGTGACCTCAGCAGTGTTAAAATCTCCATGTTTTTACTACAGTGCTATGGCAGTCAGATGTGTCTTTTTTATTATTAAAGGACAGCATAAAGATTTTCTGCTTGTGAGATATACTTAGAATAACACAGCATGGTCTGGTAAATGCTGAAGATAGTCTTCGACCATCTTTTGCAGTTTATTATCAGCAATATTGGAAGTGATACTAAGATAGCAAGCTACAATTTTTATCTTAATAGTTCTGTGCCTTCATAGATTACAGTAGATCTGATGCTGCTTTTTCTGGCTGTGAGGGTACGTCTTATTCTGTATAGCTAATTGCTGAATGTTTGCATTTTCTATTAATTTGTTGTTATTACTTCAGAGAGCAAATTTAGCTTCTTGTTCAACCAAATGACTGCAGAATTGATTATATTACCAGTATGGCTACACAATACTTGACAGTATAGTAAAATGACACAGTTTTAAAAGATGACAACACAACAAAACAGAAATACAGCATGTACCTTCTAGGATATAGATGCACTCTTGATTTGGTGGGTACATGTTAGGGTAGTTTGGTGAAGCAAAATGTCCTCCATTACTTGTCCGTACCCAGTTGTCACACTGGGTAGGAGGAATGCGATTCACTCCAATATTTTGCCCACCTTAAGTGGAAAAAAAAGTGATCAAATAAATTTCTCCTGCAAGCATCCTCTCTCTGCTGCAGGTTTTTTAGCGGTCTTTTTCCCTTTCTTAAATATGCTGTCACAGAGGCACTACTGCCGTCGCTGATGGGCTCGGCCTTGGCCAGAGGCAGGTCCGACTTGGAGCCGGGGAAGCTTCTAGCAGCTTCTCACAGGAGCCGCCCCTGTAGCCCCTCCCCTGCTACCAAAACCCTGCCACACAAACCCAACACAGCATGCAAATTTGATCTTGCAGAAGTAAAACACTGACATAACGGATATCCTATAAAAGAAGAAAGTAATTTATTTTGGTTGAAAACCCTCTTCTACACCACTTGTTAATATCTAGCTAGGAAAATCTTATTTTTAATTTAGTGATGTGGTATATCCTAAAGAGATCACAGTTTTTGAATATCAAATATGTCCAGTAATCCTTGAAAGGGAAGAGAGGGAGTAATTTTTTTTTTACCCAGGTCAGTTTAGATTTTTTTGATGCTGTTCCTTCTAATTCAAATAGTCACAGTGGCTGCCAATACAGCAGCATTATTTTATGGCTTACATCATCTCCATTCCTATGCAAATATAACCAAAAGTATTTGTTAGCTTTTAGTATTTTTGCCCCTGATTTCAGAGTATACTGAAGTACATGGCCCTTAGGTTGAATATCTATGTACAATAATTTGTTGGAATACAGAATGCTTATAACAGAATGAATTATAATATGTAAATACACTAAATACAGCAATGGTAGTTAATTAAATTACTAGCAATAGGTAGATTGCATTGGTAGCTAAGGGTCTCATTTAAGATCAACATTCTTCTTCTGGATGTACAGAGAAATATGATCCTTGACTAAGATTATGTGGTTTACTAAGTTAGTGCACCATGCTGGACCATTCGCAGGAGCTTCGTTAGTTCGGATTTCCTTATCCAAGGAGAAAGGAGTTCGGAATAGTATGATCTCTCTGACATTCTTCGTAAGTACCTTTGGCCCTTCTCCTTGATATCAGCAGAACTGGAGAGAGTAAGACACAGGATATGTGGTTTCTGCTAGATTTTTCCTAAATCTCACAGGGTGCTCTCATAATGTTATTTACATTTATGCAGTTTTTCTTCGCAGACCTTTGAGAGGGAGTCCGTGCTGATACAGGTCTTAGCTGCCTCCAGTAAATTACATCACCTTCCACTGGTATCTTGGCAGCTTTTTGATATATGGGGGTGAAAACTTAGTCTCTCCTGCAGAAATTGTTCAAGGAAATTCTGTAGGTGTCAGTTCAAGGAAGTCTTCTCTCCTAAGTGTGGGTTAATCTCACATATGAGAAAATAAGGTTTGTGAAACTGATGCCTTCCCCACTCAGCAGGCTTCAAAAATGTTTGTGGGTGGACTATTTGAAAACCTTGTTGTCAGATACAGAAAACATGCATTTCCGTGGTGTTTTTTTTCCCACCTCTAAGGTCTAAAACCATAGAATTTTAACTGGGTAAGTGAACTTCCATGTTCTTTGTGACTCGATGGCTTTGTTCAATTGGAAAAAAAAATGCAGTAAAAAGGGGGAAAATGGAAAATACTGGAATTCATATTGGTAATTCAAGAGCTATTAATACCTGAACACAAATACCTTCTTTCGCTTATACTGCTTAATTAAAAATTATAAAACTATTACATTTTTTGAAAGAAAATCTTCAAACCAAAATTGTACCTTGTGTCTTCTGTGCAACGGCAATCCCTTCCACTACAAGGATTGTTACTAGCAACACTGATGAGAGAAATTGGACAAGAAAAACATCAGTAATTCATCAAAATTATAGACCATTTTCTGCAGTCTCGATTGATGCAAATCCTAGAATCACTAACCAAAACAACTCAGAACATACAAAAATACGTAATTTATTTATGTGTTCTCTTAAAATTTCAACTTTAGGAAACCAGTGCAGTCTAAGTGTAATGTTGGTGGTTCCTCCAGGTTCCTTAAGAAAGCGTATATGAGAATAGCAATTTATTGTTTGAGAGGACTTTAAGAATACTTTCTAGAGTATCTACTAATTTGCAAGCATTTTATAAAATTACATGGTATCTATCTTCTATATAACTTTTATATCCTGAAATGAGATGTTTCACTGCTATATTGAAGCATATTTATCCTAAAACTCCATTTGCATAACGTGTGCAAAAGACTTCTCCAGTTTCCAAGAAATTAACCAGGACCACAGGAGACAGTGCATGGTCTTATCCCTACATGGATTTCAGGAGCACTATAGAATTGTGCTGGCAAGACTGGCTGTTGTGATGCTGCCACAATATCAGTGATTTCTGCAAGTGATGTGACACTAGAAAACGACCAGATACAAGTTCTAACGAAGGAGAGATTTAGTCTGAGCAGTGACAATGGCTAGGATGTGGACACTGTTAGGATGGACACTGTTGCAAGCACTCTGGTTTGCTGGAGTGTTGGGTTAGTCTCAGGCGTTGGTACATGCTGGTGTTTTCTAGATTTGAATTGACTAAATATTGGACCTGTTAAAGATTCTGTTATCTTCTTTCCTCCAACCCCCTTCCTGCCTGCCTGCCTGCCTTCCTTCCCTTCTTCCCTCCCTCCTTCCTTCCTTCCCTCCGTCCCTAAAAAGCAGCGGTCTAGATGGTTTTGCTTTTGGCCTTTCCCTTTTGTTTACACTTTCCTTGCACCCAAGAAGCATCAGTCTGAACAGGACATATTAAAGATTCCATATTCCACTATTCATCAACAGTCTTGAAGCAGGCTTAATGTCCAGATTTTCCTAAAATGCTTTGTCTCCTCAAATTGTTAGGGATTACCAGGAAGGGAAAAGAGAATGAAATAGAGTATAGAATTATGCCACTCTTCAAATCTTTCATTTGCTTCTGTCTTGAGTATCTCTACAATTCTGGACACATATCTTAGAGAACTAGCTAAGTAGGCTAGGACTCTTTGCCCTGGACAGAAGCTGGCTGAGGGGAGATAGGATACAAGTTATAAAATCACGAGTGTCACTGAGATGGTGAATAGAGAACAACTACTTGTTGTCTCTTCCAATACAGGAACCAGCGGGTATCAGACAAAGCTAGCAGATGGCATGTTCGAAGTGAATGAAGATTTTTTTTTAAATTTTTTTAATGCACATACTTCATAATGCATCCTTGAGGTAGAAAATTCTGTTTCAGAATTCTGAACTTCAGAATCCAATCCAAAGTTGTTGGAAATCTGGGATAGTATTTGGGGCAAATATAATTTGCTCTACTTTTATACCCTCTGCTTTTGTATCTCTGTGAAAGAAGATACCAGGCTAGACAGACCTTTGATTTGACCTGATACGCCCTGCCCATGTTCTTAATCTACTTGTTAATACTAAGTCAGACAGGCACGGCCTCACCACTGCAGGCAAAAAAAGATTTCAGCAAGAATTTTATTGTCATATTCAAGAAGTTAATTTTATTTTCCCAGTTTTCCCCTTTTGTTGCTCAGGCATTTTAGTGGCTCATGCGGAAACAGCGTTTTCTCTATCTGTGATTTTCCCTGTGTTGCTGTTAGACTTTCAGCCCTTTAGAGAGTTCCAGAGTGAGCATGCACTGACTGTGAACTACGGTGATCTTGACTGAACTCATCTAGATGCTACTGTAATGTTAGCATAGATATATTATCTTGGGGAAAGACAAAAGGAATCAAAATCTGCCCCTGAAAGTGTCCATCTAACATTTGTGTTTTATTATGTATGTTTCTGCTGCCCTTTCTTCTCTCTAGCCACGTTAAAACAGACTGTATATCATTATGAGGCTTTCCTCACCAACAACCGCTTTTTCCTTTGTAAGTTGAGTTCACAACTGTGGGTGTTCTAAAATACCATATGGGTCTTGCAAACAAGTGTTATGTTCCTAGAAGCTTATTTGATTTTTAGGGATGGATTGTGAGATAGTAGGTTAGGATTTAAGTAGTTTTGCAATTTCCATCTTCACAGTACTTCTGCATTTTCATCAATATACTGAAAAATATACTTCCTGTCATTATCCCAATACAAAGTATCAATTGTTAATCATTGCTGACTCACCCTAGATTGAAAATTCATCCTTCATAAGAAAGCATCTAGAACTCATTACTGGTCTTCAGGTTATGGATGTTCACTAGTCTTTAAAGCAAATTAAATAAACAAATATCCCACCTTTATTAACATATGATTGACATTAGTTTTCAGATATTTTTAGTTTTTAATATTTCTTATATAGATGCTACTATTTCAAAATGATTTGCAGTTTATTTTTGCAGCTTCTGTGTTTAAACTGTGCACTCAAAGATCTGAGTGCAGGAACTTATAATGCATTTGTACTCCTGAGATCACCTGTCCCTAACAGAGACTCTTGATAGTGGTTATGAAGTTGTCTACGTATTTTCTTTGTTTTTTTCTACAATGGTTTTGAAGCAACACTTCAAAGTTGGCTTTTATTGTTAAAGTAAATGCAGTTTCCACAATCCTATGTAAATCATGTGTCAGTATGTTCTTCTGTTGAATTAACCTTTCTTAAAGATGTGCTATGCCCACCCTCTATTTTGCAAGGACATAGCAATCTCTTTATAACTTCTTGTGCTGCTTCTTAAAATGCAAAATGGGCTTTGTCTTTTTTTCTTAAGGCAAACAAACAGAAATATGAGTAAAACAAATACACTTTCATGATTAACAAAATTGATGCAGATAGTCACTTTCAAGTAACTGAAAAATCTGGGGGTTTGTTGGTTTGTTTTGGGTTTTTTTTAGTACAGCTATCTCCTATGGCTAACACTGTTACAGTATACCTTTTTTTTTCTTTTTCACCTTTAAAATATCAGTAAGCATCTATGTTTACTTCAGTGATTGTGCTCTCTTGTACAGATAGAGACACCATAAGAATAGATGTTCAGTTACACTAAGCAGTGATTTCCTGTTTTGAAATGATGCGGATACAGAAACAAGCCTCCTAAAAGGACTTCAGAAAATATGACTGGCTTTCACTAAAGCCTGTGCCGTTTCTATTAATAATCCAGAGCTGTGTATGCGTGTGTAAGTGCAAAAGAACAGTGCATATTTCCTGCAGAACAGCATGGATATGCAGGCAATTACAGAAGATAAATGGGCTGAATATTTGTCTGTCTTCCTTTTGTCATGTTATATGGATGAGTGGATATAGTAAGTATGGGCCACCTTCTCTTTGTTCCCTGCCCTTTTCATCCTGTTCATTTTTAATCTCTTCCATCTCTTGCCTTTCCCTGGCAATGCCTGTCCTTCTCATGCTCTCAACAACCCTTAAGATGTATTCAAAGCAGCCCAGGTAGCAAATGTTTAAGGGCCTGCCTTTGCCATTACTTTTATCCTGCATGATAGTATGATAAAGTAAAGAGGTGTCTCTGATTAATACTCTGTATATGTGCTGTCCTTATCTCTGTGACATTGCTAGCAAAAAGGTAGAGAGAGGACTTACATCTGTTCTTCCTGAGAGTACTGGGCAGGGACGCCTGAGGTAGTAGTGCCTTAAACTACATGCATTTACATGACACAGTATAATGTGGGATAGCAAACAGGAGTTTTTTGGCTGAAAACAAGGCCTATCAATGTTCAGGATGAAAGGAAAAGAAAGAAGGAAAAAAAAGCAGTCAGGATATTTTTACACCTTTTAGACTGCTTCCATTAACCCATTTTTGTGTGCATTTTAAAAACAACAAAGCAATCACTTGGTGTCCTAGATCCATACCACTTCCTGGAAAAATATTTTCAAATCTCAAAGACTAATTTGGACCATACAAGTCAGTAAGAAGGAAGGAAGATGTCTAGGGAGGAGACAGATCCTGTAGAATGGTGTAGTGGAGAGCTAGTGCAGAACCAGTGTTCTGGTACTGCATGTGAGGACACAGACACAGCAATTAGAACAGACATGAGATACCGAACTACTGTCACTAAAAGTCTTGTAGCACTTTCAGAAGGATGAAGAATGATCTTGTTATTTCTGATAAACTGAAATTCAAATAGTTATAATGCACCTGAACTTGCAATGGGACACAGTATTCCTCTGATGCTTCTTTCTTCCTCTTTTAAAGTCTATTATATATCACTGTGACATGACTGTTCTTCAGTGTGGATCAAAGATAACTCTAGACTTAGCTCCATATTCTATTATGGTACAGAAAGCAGAAGTAGTAAGTATCTAAAAATGCCACTTGAACATGGCTTGCTAATGTAAGCAACCGCACAAACAGTGCAGGATTGCATGACTGCATTGAATATCAAAGGGATAGAAGGGTGGGTTTAATTGTTTTGTTTTTAATGGAGGAATGTGGTGAGAATTCTACTACAGGACACTGAAATACGGGAGACACCTTACAAACTTAGAGATATTTAGCTGGTAAATACAAGAGGTTAGTGTTTCTGCACCTTATATTGAGCTTCTACTTCATGATATGTACACTGTAGAAGAGGCTATCATTAAGCCAACAGCAGCACAGCCACTGAGGCAGACAGATTAAGAGGGGCTTCTTTTACTCATGAATCTGGTGTTTGCTACAGATTTTTATTCCACGAATTATGGTGCATACTTTTGTACTACCATTTAAAGCTCTGACAGTTTTTACCTGTGTGAACATCAACTAGAAATAAAGAAAAAGCAGCAAGCTTCTGTTTTTAAAAGAATTGATTTTTCATTTTTTTCACTTCTTTGCATGAAATATTTTAGATCACACAGCCTGCAGACAGCTGTATAAATTTTTAAGAGTGAAGACACTAACCATACATTGCAAATTCTTATTACTATTCTGTTGTTGAAATAGGCTTATGGAAAAATATAAAAGAATCCCCTGAACTGGTGTAATAAACTCTATGTTGTTTGCAGGAGTCAAGATTTTCTTTGCTGGCATTTCTTAAAATTCTCTAAAATGAATCTAAGCTGCAAAAAAAAATTGTTAATTTGTGTGTTGAAATATATAGAGAGATATTCACAAATGAGTGGCTCCTATTTCTCTTTAAAAATGCGAACAATATAGTTAGTTTTATAGTAAACGGGTGTTCAACCCAATATTGAGAAATCAGTGTGTTGCTTAGAAAAACAAGTACTTCAGGCTGCAAATCTGACATATGCTTGTACTTTCTGGCAAGATGCATTCTTCAGATTTCATGGGATACAGTACTGCTCTGAGCTCCCTATAGTATGTCTTTCCTCTGCTTTTTCTGCATGCTCTAGGGATCTTCACATATAGAGAAAACAGACTAGATTTGCTGTGTGGCTCTGAGAGCAGTGTCTACCTTCAGTGATGACAGTGGGGGATCTATGCATGCAGGGCAAGCTGAATATCAAACTGGGGAGCAGTCACGCACAACTGAGAAACAGTGAAAAATTCCACCAATTTTTTAAATAAAGACTTAATCATTTAGAGTATTACACATTCTTAGTATAGTGGTACTCAGAATCATAGGGATAAAGATGACAGACATTGCTTAAAGCAGGATTCACTGTTTCATCTCTGTGCTGTACTCCCGGGATTAGGCAGCACCTTGTATACATATAGTCCAAACAGACAGTAATTGGCAACACACAGGTCATGCATGTTAGAAAATCTTGCCAGGATGCCTGCTTCTTTCTGGCAGATACAGCCTAGAGTAACAAACTCTTGATCTTAATTATATACTATGTTTTGCCTTATGGGAATCAATCCTTTTCTGTGTACTGTTCTTAAACCTAGCTCCTAATTTGCCCCGTGTGCTAAAATTAATGTTACTTTCAGTAACTGCTAATCACAGTATCCCAGCTTTTACATCCTTTTTTTCCCCCAAGTATGTCTAAACATTAATGTTAGCTATTAATGTGGTGGGGACATTTGTGATGTCATATCCTATCTTATTCTCTGACCAAGATTATATGTACAACATAAATTACTTGTATGTGTTTTGGTTGCTTTTAAGGACTGTGATCAAGTGTAGGGTCCCATGATGTTAGATGCTGCATAAATTCAAAGCGATTGACTGGTGGTCTTGTGAAGAACTTCTGCAATTTAGATAGACACAGTAAAGTGCCCAGAAACTCTGGATTTTATGTAATTCTGTGTGAATGGTCACCTCCTTTTCTTTCAGAATGCTAATTAAGTGCATTTCTGATTCAAGCCATTTTTAGCTCAGAAACACAAACTGTAAATTCCAGGGAATGAGATTTTTCTCTCTCTTCCTAGCATTTGGTGACATTTGCTAATTGATAAAAGGAATACTGGATTGCATCTGTTGCTGCTTTTTTAGGCAAACAATTCTATTGCTGAGGATGAAAACACAGCAGTTTTCAAATCCCACATGCTCTTACAGTTCATAGTCTGTATATATTCCCCGATCTCTTGTGGTCACAACAGGACATTTGCAGATTGGTAAAATGAGTATCAAAGAGCAGTTAAGGTGGCTGCCTATAACTTAGCCTATTAACAGCTCCAGTGATTTCCTCATATTGGACTATACTGCAGGATTGCCACAGAATAAAGTAACAGAGATGAAGGTGTGCATCAGGCAAGACGTATTTTAGCTGTTTGTAAGTCTTACCCAGAGCATGCTAGTGGAGCTGCCAACCCATTTTTAATCCTCCTCACAAAAGCTTGATAGCAGAAGTGGGCTTCACCAGCTATTAACAGTGATTCTAGCGCCTTTCTAAGATCCAAATCTTGTTAGCCATTAGCATGCCAGCAGGATATCTGAATGCACTCAGGTCTATTCTCAGATATAACAGTTCCATCTCACTCCAGCTGTTTCCAGTAGGGATTCCTCTCTTTAAGATTGCCAAAAAAACAAATTGGGAGTCCGTATCTCTGCAGAGAAACCAGGTTAACTGATTCAGGAAGTAAATGCAGTTCTCCCACATCCCTTTGATCAAAATCATCTGCAGAACAATTCATGCTTGGATGGATCTGTGACAGAGTCCCCTCCAGGTTTGCTCAAAACATTTAACATTTCTGATCCCTTCCTCCATTAGAAATGTATAAGCAGCTGTGGGCTGCTTCATTTTACCAGTAACTCCACATCCTGTTACTTATAATCCATTCCTGGGTATGTCTGCCAGCAAAACTTCTGCCAGAAGAATAATATCTTTCATTTTTAAAATAGAAGCTTTCCTTTTTATATGGAAGATCTTTTTCTATCTCCAAGCTGTGTGCAGCAAAAGACTGATGAGAAGGCTGCATGTGCAAACCATGTTGATGAGGGGTTCCAAAAACCTTATTAAAATATATACACTGACTTAAAAGTTCAGATGGTTTCCCTGTAGCTGACAGAACTGATCCTGCTGTACGTGACTATTCTGAATACATCTTTCCCAGAGATTACTTATTCCTAGAGCACTTGGATAGTGCTTTTGACGTAAAAATAGATCAGATTGTACCAAACTTCTTCATCTCTTGTTCTTCATTATCAATGTAGTGTATTGTTCAGTGGAAATCTTTTCAGGAATGTCTATTATGGAATTAATATTAAAAGTTCTGCTGTCTTCTGTCATGTCTGACAATAATTTGTGTACAGAGTATAAATGAGTATTTTTTTCTAGCTCAGTCTCTTAAAAAGAGACTTCTCTGTGTTCATGGATTTTATTGTATGCCAAAGAAGGAGGTTTTGTGAAATGTATTGTTAACATATTGGCAGTCCTTTCCTGCTGCATAGTGGGTCAGCTTTGCAGTAACAGAAAATGGAGTGAAGCACAAAGATAAGCCAAAAGAAATGTGGAATTTTTTCATGAAAAGTTACCTGCTGCTTTTTTGTTGAAAAATGTACACTCCCCCACCCCAATCACTTGCAGTATTTGAGGCGGCAGTTGTCAGTCATGTATCAATAGAGGTAGCAAGCTATTTAAAGGTAGCAAGCTATTTAAGTTGTCCAAGACTGTAAGTGCTTTATTAATTAAAAGATTTGGAGTATATAAGGCAGAAAAGCAGCAAGCTTATTTGCAGTGCTAGAACCCCAACTGTATCCAAGACACTACAATTAAGATTTTACTTCAGTCCAGATAAGCATCTCCATCACTACATGTGTAATCTGTTTTGTATGTAAACAACATGTACAAGAGTATACACAATTTCTGGTATAACTGCAGATGTTTATCAGCTCTCTTCACCATTCCTGCAATGAATTATATTGTGAATTTCTGACAGGTTCATAAATGATGAATAGCTTATAAAGTTTCATTTTGGGGGTAATTTTTCTGTCTAATCTCTCTCTGTGAATTAAACCTTAGGGAAGGTGCTAACAATCTTAGCTTTTTCATTAGATAGGGATACATAATTCAATAGCTCCTTTAGCTTCAATCCACTGTTATTCTGTACTCTGGCTACAACTATATACCTGATTTATACACTGAACTTTTCTACTAATATCAATGTAATTATAACCAACTTGTTCTGTAAAAATTTTAGCGGTCATTGTCAACTGTGTCTTAGGAAAACTAGGGAGTTAATGTTTTTGAAGTTATGCTACTCTGGGAGCGGTGCATTTTGGATATTAAGTTTGTATATGTATTAATAGCAAGGCATAATACATACCACCAAATACTTTCCTTGTTTATAACACAGCAGCTTTTTGAATCCTATTCTACAGTTACTTCTGCTTAACTGCTTAGTGGTGCAAGCTGTTTGGTGCTTAGCTTTTTTTGAGTGCAGCGGAAAAAGTTGCAAGTAGATCCTGTTTTTAAGTAAAAAAATGAAATTCTGACTTACACTTGATACTGCCTTCATTAGGTCCACTGTAGCCTCTACAGTCAGTACTTTGCTTTTGGTTTCAGTGGAGAAATCATTAACAGATTTTTATCTTTTTTCTCTGCTTGTTTTTAGCTTTTTGGGCCATTGTTACACCTTTTGATTTTGGAAACAGCAGGCCATAATTCCTAGCTTTTGTGTGGAAGGAAGCATTACTTCCTAACACTACTTGTTTGTGAGAAATTAGCTGTTAAAGTCATGCCAAAATGCAAATGAGGGGGCTGAGCAGAATGGCAGGAAGTTAATCATAGTACTCCACATTCTTGCAACCTGGCAGAGTTGGAAATAATTCTGTACCTCATTGGAAGGCTGGGAATGTCGACTTTCCAGAAGTAGCAGTAATTTGTCCTAGCCCTGGCTGCTTGTTGAATTATCAGGACAGAAACTACAGAATTCTCTTTTTGGCTTTTTAAGTTAATCCAATGTAATAACTGAAATAGTCCAAAACTAATGTACAGTCAGGTTTTAACTTACAGTTTGTGGGTTTTTTTAACCAAATAATAGCATATGGAAGTGAAAGAGGGAGCATATTTGAAGAATGGGAACAAGCTCTTAGCAAACACATTTTGGGGGAATGGCAGATACAAGGAAATTCAAGATAGATATATTTACTTCCAATGCATAACAGGAACATGGCTTTATTAAGAAAGCAGCTGGTTTTCTCTCTTACAAAGCAGAGGGTAATAATGCTTTATTGTTGTAGAGCAGTTGCATTTTGCAAGCTATGCTAGGATTAAGGAATGATTCTAGTGTGTTTAAAATCTCATTGAGAACTGAAGATTGGAGGAAAAGGCTTTGTCTTCAAACAACCAAAATGCAGCGAGCACCTTGGCCTCCAATAGGTTCCATACACCACTGAGAAGGCAGCTGGGCTGGGCTCCACTTCAGCAAAACCTGCAGCTATTGCAACCTCAGTGCTGTTGTGGTCCACCATTGCTTCCACTCAGCACTACTGGCTGGTGGATCTGGATGAGAGCAAATAATCAATGTAAGATGATGGGATTCAGGATGAGACTTTTAAAAGTTCTGCTGAACACTATGGAGAGAGGCAATAGGAATTATATTAAGATATTTATTTAAATCAGCCCTTATTATTGACGGCTGAGGAAGAACATAAAGTAGTTCTGAACAAGCATAATAGAAGAAATTTGAATTGCCACAAAGTGAGTGCGATGGGCTTGCTTCTGCCCTGAAGTATGCAGCCAAAAAATATAATCTCTGTGGATGACAGAAATGTATATATGCATTCCATGTTAAGAACAGAAGATTAAACTGTTTCTAAGTATTATTAAAAGATACATGACTTTTCACAATATACTGAGCTTCATTGTACTTCATATATGGTTTACCAGAACTCTCTCAGTTCTGCATACAAAGCTATTTGTATGGAGAAAAAAAAAATTACTACCACTGTAGGTAGAGTTTCCATGCAGAATTTAAGATGCAACTTGTAAAATACGGAGGCTTACTTTGAATGTTATTCCCAACAGTTTCCTTTTGGGATTAAATCTATGTGCCCATTTCTGGGAATCTTTTTTTCTTTGTGATTAGATGTAATAATCAGACTATATGAAGACTTCTAGTGAAGAAGAGATAAAAGGGAGTGTATGATGCTAAGTAATGATAGGTTGTTTCTGTAGTCATGGCAAGTGATGCATTTAGAATACTAACAGTTTATTGACCAATGGCTTTGTGCAATTTATAGATTATGAATAATACAAACCAATTCCTGTAGAAGTACTTTTACCTGGAGACTAGTGCGATTATACAACATTGGCGTGAGGTCTGTTCAGGAGAAAACCTGTATAGTCAAATTTGCAGCAATCACATGTTTCTGAAATGTAATTAAATCTGCATTTGTAGAAAGCAATTAAGAAGCAAAAATGTCAGTTGTATTTTATGGTTGGTTTATAGTGGTTTATGGTATTTAACTATGTTACTTAAAGAGGAAGTAGGAAAAAAAAATCTAAATGCCTTTTCTCCCCCATGCAAGCCTTATGTTCCTATGTTATCTAAACTCAGCGGATGGTTAACACCTATATAGAGACACAGACATTTATTAAAAGCAAGTATCTTCTCTCTCTCAATTATTATGCTAATAAATGAAAAATATTTATTTAAACCCTCAAGACATCTGTCCTTCAGGCCAGGAACATGGAATTTTATGGACCATGGAAACATTCTGGATTTAAGACAGACTTCTTTACAACTTTCATACCGTGGGAGGACATCAGTGCATATCAGAAACAGTTCTCCAATCTGCAGTAATGCCTTGTTGACTTCAATAATGCAAGCAGACGCTCCAAAATTTCCTAACGGAATAATTTAATAATAAAAAAAAATTCCTGATGGTTTAAGTCTGCTATTGCTAAAGAAGATACAGAATGCTAGAAATAATCTCTTGAGGCACAAGGTTAACTGCCATATCTAGCTTTATTTTCTAACAGAAAACGCTTGCCCATTGTTGAGCTGTATAAATAATACCACAGACAAAGAAATGCTAAGATGAGGAGCCTTCCTCAGTTGTTTACCTCTGAACCTAAAGAAGTTAGAAACAAGATTTAAAAGCCTCAAGAGGAAGAGAAGCACAGGTAAATACCGGTCAGGCAGCAGCTTCTGACTCAGGTGACTGATGTTGTGAAAACCTTGCTGGAAACAGATCTTGCTCCCGATAACAAGTATGATAACCTCATCACTGTTAGGCAGCTCGTTAGGAGAGTTCCGAAAGCAGAAAGAGTATTTTTAGTGTGAAAAGGCTGGAGCGTAGAAAGCTCTCGGTGTGTCTCGGGAATCTGCGGGGCACTGGGGCGGGGTCGCTGCCACCGTGACCCACGTTTCTGCAGGCTGGGACACCCCCCCCAGCCCGAGGTGCTCCCGCCGCCCGCCCGCGCCCAGCGGGGACGGGAGCAGCCCGGGATGGCGGCCGGCTCCCGGGCCGCCACGGCCCCGCGCTGAGCTCCCGGCAGCGCCCGCCCTGCGGCCCCGAGCCGCCGTCGGCACCGCAGCGCTGGCTTTCGCGTGGAACAGAGCGCGGCTGGGGACCCGCCAGCCGCCCAGCAGGGAAGCGGTGCGGTGGGGCAGCGTGGGGGGCCGGCAGCTGCCCGGGAGGAGCAGCCCCAGCAGCCGCGGGGCGGCTGCCCCCTGCGCAGCCCCCGTGCCCCTCATAGCAAAGTTTCCGCTGGCGGCAGGGGGGCGGCCGGGGCAGAGCGGGGGCCGCACACGGGGCAGCCGAAGGGGCGGGCGCCTCCGGGGGTACCGCGGTCTCCCGTCCGGCGGGGCACGGGCAGCTTCTCCCGCGGAGGGCGCCGTGCTGCCCGCGGCTCCTACCTTCCAGCACCGAGCAGAGTTTGTGCAGGGCCATTGTCTCCCGGCGGGCCGCGGCGGCGATCAGCGGCGCTCCATGGCGACGGCCCCCCGCGAGGGCGCTGTGGCCCGCGGCTACGGCTCGGCCGGCCCTCGCCCGCCTGCGGCCATGCCCGGCGCCCCCGCGCGGGGCGCGCTCAGCCTCCGCCGCCCGAACCCGGAGCCTCGGCCGCCCCCGTGCTCAGTCCCATCTAGAGCGGGGCGCGGCGGTCTCTGTCGGGGCTGGCCTGCCCCCGGGGGCGGGGAAGGGGGGGGGGGGCGCGCTCCTCGTAAGGCGGTCTGAGCGCAGTCCGGCAGCTCCCAGCCCGACTGAAGCTGCTACCCGTAGATGAAGCTCACTTAAGATGTGAGGGGTGTTTGCCTGGATGAGCCGCTTGTACGCATGTGCCCGCCCCCCACGGAGCCCCGCAAGCAGCCACAGCCGCAGCCGGCGGGGCCGCTGTGCTCCTCCCGCCCGGCCGGGCACCGAGCGGGGGCGGCGGCGGCCGTAACGGCGAGGCAGCAGCCGTCCTCGTCCCGTCCCTACGGGGAGCCTGTAGTGGCCCCGTTGAGGCACACCGCCTCGGTCCCCCGCCGTGCATCATGCCCCAGGCCCCATCCTCCCCGCCCGTCTGACGGGATTCTCCCGTCTGCGGAGAGGGGCCCGGCGGTGCTGGCCGCCAGGAGCGCGTCCCCCGCGTCCGCGGCGACCAGGGCGGAGCAGGCGAGCCGTGCGGCCCCTCTCCAGGACACGGTGGCTCGGGTGAACCTAAATCCCGGCTGCCCGCCTTTGTTTGGGATCTGAGTGGGGTCCCGGTGGGGTAAAAGGGAGCCAGTCCTCCCCTTCGTCTTTTGTTCCTCCCCTTCTCCCCCTCGCTCGTGGCAGAGAGCCCGGGCGGCTCCAGCAGTGCGGCGTGCCCAGCTGCCTGCCTGGCTGCAGTGTGCTGCCTGCAGCTCAGGCGCCGGGAAGAGCCCATCACACGCTATTGTGCGGCTGTTGCCTGACGAGAGTGACAGCTAAAATGGAGCTATTACTTTACAAGAAGTTAATAAAAAGGCGCACTTAGCCTGCTGCCTGCCCTGGCTCCCATCCCTCTGGTTATCCATCACATCGGGTTAGCTTGTGAGGGGAGACGTTACTTAGGGAAAGGGCCCGAGGTGGGGGCAGGTGGCGATGTCGGGGGAAGGGATGACTGTGACCCCCGGGAGAAGGGCTTTCCGCCGGGCAGGGCGGCGAGGGAGAGCCCCCGGCCAGCAGATCCCGCCGTGGGGGCACCCCGTGGCGGCCGGGGCTCCACGTCCTCCCGGACACCTCCGAGCTGGCGATGGAGGTGTGTAACGGCGAGAGCCGCTGCTGTTCCGGACAGCCGGTAGCATGGCCGCAAAAGGTTGCCGTAGCGGTAGGCTACGTGTAAAATTATAGGAACACATGCCAAGCCCATTAGAGATTTTTTCAAATCTCCCATAGGCAACACGGGTTGAAGCATCTCAGGGTATTTCATATAGGATGTCTTTTCCCTAGAATTGCCGATTAGGCGAGGCTGAGAGCTTTTGCTCAGGACCCCGAAGTACTGAAACAAGGAGATGTTTAGATCTGTGCGCGGAGCGTCTCGCAAAGCTTTGCGCAGCGGGCAGGAGCGGCCCGAGCCCTCCTGACCCGTCCACCGCAGGGGCTGCGGTGCTGCGCGCGGCCCCCGCGGGTTTCCCGTGCCCGAGAGCAGGCTCCGGCCCCGCTCGCAGGCTGCAGGAGGTCACGTTCTCCGCTTCACTCAGGTCTTCTCCCCGTCGCGGTGGTACACAATGATGCAAGTCTGAACCTCCAGGTACCCGACGCGGAACTCCGCTGGCCGAGCTCAGGCACTTTATGGAAGCAATTTGGAACCCACTCGTTAGACCCACTAGATTTTGCAAACTGTAAATTAGATGCATAATTGCAACTTGCGATTCCGTCTGCGTAAGGAGTAGGGCCGCTCACCACAGTCTCGAACATGATTGAGGGAGGTGAAGCTCTGATTTCCTTCTGGTTTGGTGCTATGTGTTTGAATGTTAAATTCTTTCTACAGTGTTCAAAGGTCAGCATATCCTGTTAGAAAAGGTCATTCTCTTCCTTCAGATTATCAGTTGAATATTTCAGGCTCTTCAAGTCAGTATGATTGTCAGTTACGGCGAATTAAGCAAGGAGGGACCGAAGAGCAGTCGGAGGAAGCCGGAGCGGAGCCCCGCGGGGGTGCGGGTGCGGGAGGCGCGGGCGGTGGCACTCCTCCCTCCGAGCGCTCCTGCGCTCTGCTCAGCCACGGGGCGCTGGGGAGACCCGGCGAGACCTTATAGTAAAGGTCCTGAGCTTTTCTGGGTATTAGAGATCCATTTCAGTGCTCTAAGAAGCTTGATGAAGTATTAAGCTTGATGCTCTGGCAAAATCCCAAGTTACATAATTATATTATTCCGCTTACTCGAATTGTCCTTTCAATTTCAAATAGAGATGATACAGTCCTTTTCAAAGGGTAGTTTTTCCATGAATTGTTAAATAGCTGCTGCATTCCAGCAGTGGATAAAGCAATTTCTCTGTGTTCACCTCTTAACCGTGTATTTATAGTGGTGTGATGAAATGTTAAATTCTATAGTGAAAACTCCTATACAAAGAAGTCCTCATTAGGTGGATCTACTTTGCATTTTTTTCTTTACTAACAAAAATGTTTACTGTTGTAACTCAAGAAAATATCTATCAGACTAATAATTTCTACTGTATCTATGCATCATCCACAATTTTTTATCCTCTCTGCAAGGACATAAGCACAAAATTAAAATCTGACAGCTGTTGTGCAGATTGTTAGGAGACAGGGGGTTGGGTTGGGTTTTTTTTTTGCTTTTTTTGGAATGCACAGTGTAGCTGATGGCAAAATTTGGCTCCGGTATTTTTATTACTTGTGATGATATAAGAAATGAGAGAACTAGCCTGATTCTCAGATCTCAAGCTGAATTTGCATTCAAGAAAACTATCTGTGGTCAGTTGTCTCACACCAAAGAAATAGGAGAAAAACCTAGTAAATCTTGTGCTCAACACAAGTTGGTAGTATTGCAAAGACCCAATCTGTTACAGTCAATTTAACTGAAAAGTTGAACTTCTAGAGTGTCCATCAGAAGGCTGAACAGAACTATTACACACTTGGGGAAGTGTAGTAGCTTTTCCACCCTGTTCTTTTCCCAGGGCTGTGTCAAACTGTCAGTGTGGGAGATGCAGGTAGTAGCATTAACTCGTAGATTTGGGGCATATTCTGCCATTGTTTATTGCTGCTTTCAGAGACATTTCTTATGTGGACATCCCTGTCACTTTGTCTTGCTAGAGTTCTTGTTATAGGTGGTGCTTTAAAATATTTTATAGTAAACTAGTGACAGGTCTGGAGAAACTTCCACTTCCCATTTTCTGAGCCTGCGGAGTGCTAGTTTCCAGGAAAGAAAATGCTGTGCCACCGTGTCAAGCCGGCAGTAAGCTTGAGTTAATTAAACTTGAGTTTGGGAGTTAAGAAAGGTTGAAGACAGCTTTTGGACAGCGAGTTGTGTATTGTTCTGCTGCTCTATCGAGTCACTGTGATTATTTTTGAATGGGAGTTCACGGAAGGCAATGGGGCTGCTCATTTTGATGTAGGTAAATACCTGCCTGAACAGTTAAAGAATGAGTCAGTTACAACAGGTGGTCTGCTGCAATAAAAGGCTTACATTTCCATTATTAGAACTGGTTTTGCCTCCTCCTAACAGTTCTTAAAACTTCCTTTGGTTTGCTGTTCTGCTAGAAGTTTTAATTTTAATATTACCTGAAGTATTTGCTACTCAAGTAGCAGATTGTACATCACAAATAGCCTTAGACCAGCAGTTTTTTACTACGTTTGAGGCTATTCAGATATTGTTTTTAAAAGAAGTTGCAAAAATATAGATGTCAACAGTGAATAATTATGAAAGAAAGTTAGGAGTTACATTTTAACTGTTCTGGTACCTGGGTTTGTCAATAGGATTTAGGTGCATTTGATAAATCTTAATGATATACAATTTCTAATTAGAAAATGATAGAAGGTGCAAATGCCTCTTAGTGTGGTAACATAATATGTAATCATACATAAATATGTATAATTGGCTTTGTTATTTACTACTGAGTTAAGAACACTGCAAACTTTCGAATAAAGAGTACTGATAAGTCTTTAGAAAGCTTACTGTGCACTTCTCTATTTGCTAGGCAATACAATTAGATCTGAGTATTAGAATACACCTACAAACTTTTCTGGCTTAAGTTGGGAAATTCAGGAATTTCAAAATAAGATTAGCACATACTTTACAATTTTTATGGATTGTATCATAGATGGGATCACATTTGTTGTTGAAGACAGGAATTAATTACAAATAGTGCTGTGTGGCTGATTATTTTTGAAGTGACAGCTGAGGCCGATATTATTAGTGCCTCAACAAAAAGATCCTGTTGCCAAAATGGAAAAAAAAAAATAGAACGGATAATAGGGCTACTGAAACAGCATCGCAATATTTCAGATTTAACATCTCTATTGCTCTTGATTTCTTAACATACTTCTCAGCCTTTGATCAAAAAATTTGCCCATCCCTTTAGAATTAGTACTATTTATTTGCAAAGTCTGAGTTTATTTGAAGCATAATTTTATTTCTGGATTTTAAAAAATAATTCTTTTGGTTATTATTAACTTCAAAACGGGCATGGTTAATGTTTTTACATTGTTTTAACAAAACTAAGCTCTGATGATTATAATATAGTAGAAACTTATGGATTGACTTCTCCTGTTCTATTTAGGTGTCATTTATTTGAAAGTAGTTATAAAAGTCCTGAATTGACTTGGTGCATTTATAGTGACTACTTTTCAATTAACTGTAGCAAATGTTTTTAATACAGCTGTCTGTTAAGAAAGATGGCCTCATCATAGGAAGAGCATCATACTATATAGAATATGCCTATTAATCTGCAGCAGAAAAGTTAGTTCTTTTGTTGAGGGATTATAGCGCATTAATGATAAATCTGGTAGGAAGACTCAGTCTTAAAGCTTCTCATGGAAAATGAGAACAAAGAAAGATGGTATTTCAACAGCCATCTGTCAGTTGGCGTGTCAACAGTATTTTTATATAGGTGAGATTTCACACTGAAGAAGCTTTCCAGTAGCATTTCTCACCAGGGCTGTGTTATAGTGGATGCATTTTGAAAATTTATGTAGTTAGAACTAGTTCTCACTTCTCAGTTACTGTGACAATCACCTGGAAGTACACTTTCTAATTGATGCTGCTTGCTTAAACTTACTGGTAGAAGGGTAATAACCTTACCCAAACATATCTTTGATGCTTATAGAATAGAAAACCAAAGTACGACATGAAACCTTTAACAAGACATTAACAATATTTAATGCCTTAATTCAAAATAGTATGCATATACTGTTGTGAGCCAAACTATGAGTAGTTAGAACCTGTGGTAAACTTTATTGTAAGAAAGCTATTAAAGCGCCAATAATGTATTGTATATAAAGTGATGCAACGATGCACTACTGAGCATGCAAAATACCTTAAAGCAAAAGACACTAAGTTCATTGTTTTGTTAACTTGACAACAGCTTAAATGTCAGCATGAGGTTGTTTCATTCCTAATTGTTTTTCCAAAAAACATAAGGAGGCTAATCTATGTTTATTATATTGTGATAGAGGACTACAGACAACTTTGCTGCCACAGTGGCATTATGCGTTTAGCCTTATTCTCCAACCATCTGAAAAAGACAGGAAAATATATTGAATTGTGCTTCCTCTTAATTATGAAATCCGTTATTACTTTTGCTGTCGGGAGCAAATTCTATCAATGGGGCTTAAAAAGTCCAATAGCATTAAGTATTTATCTAAAAAAAAAATCTTACCTTTTCATGCCACTCTAAGAGAAATATTAAAGGTGTGCATTAAGGAAATATGCTATCCTGAATAGTAACAGTAAGGTAATATGAAAGTCTCCTTTGTTGGCATCTGATCAGTTCATATTAGAAATATCTAGTAAAACTTCATAGCTTAGTAGACTGCTTATCAGTACTTTTCTGATTTTTGGCTTAGTGCTGCTGTATGAATGAGTCACGGTTCAGCACTGCCATACCAATTGCTTGACTGTGATTCAGAGTGGACATAATCAGTTCAGCTTTGTACCTACACTCTCTTTTCTGTTCCTGTATTGACAAGCAAAGGTAGTATTACAGGACAGCAGGTTACAGGACAAGTGCCAGACCAGAGGAGATACCTACTGCAGAGGTGATTGCCTGCAAGACCAACACTTTGTTGAGAAAGTGTGTTCTAGTTTATCAAACAGTATTTATTAGGAATGCAAATTGACAGATTTAAATGCAGAATTAATCATGTAAACTCATATCACTAAGGTATAACTATTAAGTAAAAGCATGATTATTTTTAGAGACGTTTCCAGGATCCAAAGTACACTGAGCAACTGTAACTTTATCACAATTTTAAATACATGAAGTTGAGCGACTTGTCTTATGTAATTATTACAGCCTTATGAAATTCGGGCTTAGTAGTGTACATAAATAACGTATGTTGCTTATTCTGAGTGTCCTATTATATTCTTAATTTAATCTCTGCATATCTCATTTCTTAGCAATAAATTCTAGGGAGTCAATCCTCATTCTCCTTCCACTCCAAAATGTTTCTTTTAACTTCTTAAAAAACAAAACCAAACAAAAAAATCCCATACCTTTCTTATTTAAAAAAAAAATTTAAAAAATAGTTACTTTTATAATGACTTTAGGCCTTTCTAAAATAAATGTGGTTATAGTTATAAAAGCAGTTTATGTAATGTTGATACATTTTTATGATTTTAATTTTTTAATGCGTTGTCTTCTCTCTAGAACTAACACACATAAATACTGCATCTATCCCATGATGAGCTACTGCACTAGCATTAACATTGCAGGTTTCTTTCAGTTCTCCAATTCCTAAATTCTTTAACTATTGCACATATGAATTTAAACAAAGAAAAAAGCAGAATACTTTAGGTTGAGCACCATTTAGTACAATCAAAATAATTAATGATCAAGTCATCTGAGAAATTGCTCAAGCTTAATTTTCAGAAATGCAGGTTATTTTGCAGGAATGTATAAACGACAAGACCAACTCAAGTGGTACAAAGTATTCTGCTCGCTGAAATACTAAACTTTATTTACACAGCCTTCTTTCTATCAAATATTACTAAAGAATTGGTGGTACGTAAACAATGGTACATGCAATTTGATCCCTTTACTAAGAAAAATAAATTTACAGTTCTGTTAAATAAAGACCAAATGCTATTATATACAGTCTGTTAACTGAAAGGCCTTGTGAGACATTCAGGACTAATTTTAATACTTTCCAAATAAATACCAAATAACACAACATTTACAAATAGCACACCAGCAGTATTTTCACGGTAATCATTTTACAAATCAGATTTTAGTATTTCAATTAAGCAAATGAGTAGCAGCTCCTTCATAAATATTAAGGCATGTCACATAGCATCAAAATGGAACCGATGAGCCTCCTGTCGCTTCTCTCTGTCATCCGCTTTCTGAAAAATAATAATAAAAAAACACTTTAAGATTTAGAGCAATACTATTACAGAAATGAGTTGTCAAATGTCAGAAAATGGTTTTTTTCCAAGTCACTCATTTGACAAAAGGCAAAAAGCTTAGTAAAAGCCCCAATAATTAGCTTTTAAATGACGTCAGTTTGAAATAGCAATAATCTACTCAAAATTGGCTTCTGCTGTTAATGCTCAGCTGTTTTAGTATTTATGACCCATTATTTTCTAATATGCTTTTCTAAAAGGAATATTTCAAAACCGAAGAATGTTTCCTAGTATGCATTTATTTAGTCTGCATTATGAGATGAAATTACTCTGGATTAACTGTAAATGTCACCTATGTTACACTTAAAATGAGATTATTAAAAAAAAAAATCTGTTAAATACAAATTTAGACAAAGATGGCAGTTCAACCAAGAATTAACAGCACCAAGTAGGCTAAAAGTGTTCTGTGTTTTTGTTTGTATTATGAAAATGTGAGGTAGGATGCATTTCCCTGCTTATTTATGCAGAACACACATTGATCTGCTGAAAGAGTAGTTTGAATGGTACTTGAAAAAAAAAAAAAGAGCATATTTAAATTGTACCTATAATCCATGTAATGTGTAAAAACATGTCCTCTCCCACAAGCCTCCTCTTGTGTTGTAAAGCAGTAACAGAGTATGAAAGCACTTATTAAAGGAGTTTTGAACACATAGTGTGAACTTCTCTAGAAAACAGTGTTTTTGTCATGACAGACAGTATGTGTAAATCCTACCATAAGAGAATTTAGCAAAACAGATTTAAATGCTTTTTAGCTTGCTTATACCTAACTTTTTTTTTTTAATGAGTAAAATGAAGAAAAGCCTTTACAGTATGCTGTTGTGTGGGCATTCAGATTTGTATCTCAGTTGATAAATATACATGACAATTTTGGTAGAAATTGGTGCATGTGTTCTGCCATGAAAGTTTGTCATCTGCTTTGGCTCAAGGCCAAAGATTTCCTCATCACACAATGTTTATGTATGATAGCAACTCCGTTGGATTAACTATGGATTTTACTGCATTTTGTGGCAGCAGCAGAGCTGTCAGTGAAGTTTAAGATGTATCAGTCTGGCTTTTTGGCAGGGACTTTATCAATATCAGTAGTATTCTGAATGTCAAAAATGGGGTGGGAAGAAGGGAGTGGCATACTCTTTCCTACATTGAAATGCTTGTCACTTTCCACAAAATTTTATAGTCTCACTTAGAAAGCATTTTTCACTCCATTTCTTCTGTGCTTCCTGAAAAAATTACTACTTCAAATTTTACAGTAACTTATACTCTGATGAATCCATCAGAACTTCTCTAGCAGTATTATCATCAATGTGTAGTGTTCACATGACTAGCCTCAAGACCATAAAGCAAGTTATAAAGAATCAGAATACAGGAATATCAAGGTTCTTAGCTAATGTAAGATGAATAATGGTGTAAATTCTTCCTCAATTCCTCTTTCATTTGATGTATCAAAACTAAAAACTAGTAACTGAGATTTGAAAGTTTTTTTTTTTCCCATGGATCCAAAATTTCTAAGGAATGACAGAGCAACATACTATCCCTAAATCCAACAGTTATTTAAACAATACGATACTTGGCTGACAGACGAGTGTTTAAGAACTTTTGTACACAGAGGGCTCCTATTACTACTTATCTGCAGAGGTCAAAGTACATGGTTTATTTTAACTGCTTAACAGAGTTTAACTGCAGCTTAACAGAGAGATATATCCTCTGGGGGAAAAGAAGAGATTGTAACTGCCAGTATATTTCCCCCTCCTTTCTTTGCAATAACTACTCTAGAGATCTGTAAGGGAAAACAGCATTTAGGCAGAACAGTATTTTTATGGGAGGATTACTGAAAGAGGCAGTAAACCAAGAGCAAGCTTAGAAACAAGGAACTTTGGAGTTTAACTCCCAGTCATGTCAGTGATGCGCCTTAGTCAAGATTCTTATTTGTTCTGTACCTCAACCATTTCTTCTAAAAATTGGGAAGTTAAAAGTCAATAGGAAGGCATTGGAAAATCATAGGAATTAACAAATGTTTATACAGCAGTCTGAAAATACACACAATTTATCCAAATATTTGTGCCTATTTTGAGCAAGATGCAGCAGTTGGAAATTAGTTTATAATATAACCAATACACCACTTCATTCACATATACCTAATGGGGTTTAAAATGGCCCAGAAAGCACTCACTCTGGGCTGAGTGCTTCTTTACATTACAATACATGAATTATTATATGAGGAATTGCTTTAAACGTTGACATTAAATCTCCATTTCTCCAGATGGAATTATACAGTTAATTTTTCCCCAACCCAAAGTCCAAGTATTTTTTCTGCTACTCTCGTTGCTCAAGATGTGTTGGAGACACAGTGCATAGTCCTAGCTAGCAGTTAGCAATGCTTTCTTGGTACAGTAGGACATGCTAAGGACAGTCATTATAAACTTTGTATTTCTTTGCTTTGTGTGTTTTATTCCCAGCTTTACTATTATTTGGAGACTGTATTTAACATTTTGAAGAGTGAAGATTGACAGACAAATAACATTTAAATATGAAACATGCGCAAAGCCTATCTGAATGTTTAACAAGGTCATTTTATTTCCACAAGCACAAAATAACAAACAGTTCTACCATGTCAAAATGTGCAGTAATTTTATTTGACAGCTAAGATTATGGTTTGGGTATGTAGTAGCATTTATTGGCAATCCTGCCAGTTGGATATGATTGTGAACTGAGCATAGTTGAGAAAAATGGGAACGTATTTCTTTTGTGACATGAAAGGCCTCTTTCAAAATGCTTCTTCAAATCAATGGATTTCTATACACTGCATGTATAATTCAGACACACAGAGCAATGCAGCCAATATGCACACGATTGACTCCCTATACAGTCTTGAATGCTAATGTCAGTGCAATCAGCAAAGATAGATACAGAAAAAGAGACGTTTTCCTTATTTTTAGATTACCAGCAGAACTCAAGAAAACTAAACTGAGTTTATGTTCCATTTTCCAAAACAGTACTCCTTAAAACTCTGCAAAATAGAAAGCTTAGACATGAAACAAAACCGTCTCATTTAGTTGGGAATAACAGCTTAATGGCAAAAGCTTATCCATGTTGCTCTTCATTTCCCTTTTTAAGTGTCTTAGAGCTTACATAAAAACAATGCCAATTTTTAAGCTTGCAGTAAATACTGAATTAATAATAAACACCTTTTGGGAATTAATGCAGTCTGTGTCAGAAATTATACTGTAGAAAACTACTCAAAAAACCTGATGTACAAGACTAAAATATTAGGAAGTGTTAAATAGTATAGAAAATACAGAAAAGAATCTAGTTAATTAAGCTTACCTTTTCTTGCCAGTGTAATATGCCAATTATTGCCAGGATGAAAACACAGACACCAATTAAGGCTATAGCTGTTAGCAGCACAATGTTACTTGGGGTCAGATACAGCTTGGCACTCCAGCTATATAAAAAAAGAAAATCCAAGGAAACATTAATACTCTTCATTAGGAAGCAGAAAACAGATTTAACTTACAAAGATGAAAAGAACCTGCTAGTGTAAGACAGGTAACAACTTGGTCTACAGAAACTAGTGGCTATACTTAGAGACTGAAGCTTAATGGTGTTTACTTGGAAATACATGGCTTAATAAAATTATTTTCAGGTAATGCCATGTCTAAATTCAGTTTCTGTTTAACTTTCCAGGAATGCTATGGATATCCTCAGGGACTGACTTTTTTCTCATTAGGAGATTTATCTTCTGCCCCTGCCCAGGACAAAGTAAAATGTGTAAGAAAACCTTCCACAAAACTGCCTGGGGCTTGGGGAGATGGAGAAGCAGGGTGAACTAAGCCTGTAAGATTGTTTCCTTCACATGAGAAGCTCCTCTTGGACAGACTCATGGGGTCCAGGTCGTTAGGCACCTCTTGGCCTGAAGTTTACCCAGGGACAACTTCAGTTGTCGGCAACAGAACCAGTTGATTACAGCAGGAGAATGCTGGAGAGCAACAAAATAAAGCACTTTAAGGGCTTCTGGAAGACATCCCTCAAATGTTGTGGGGTCCTGAGACTCAGTTAACACCCTTTTTGTACTACAGGCTTCCTATCATGGAAAAGCTGTCAGCAGGAGACTCTATGTTGAGGCAGCACTGAGGCCTCTCAGGGAAAAACATATCTATGTTTAAAAAAAAAAAAAAAATCTATAAATTTAAGATGAGTTTATTATGAACTCTGATTTCTTCTGGGGATTCTATCCTCTGCTATTCTACAGTATCCATAAACTTACTTTACAAGAAAGCAAAAATAGTTTAAGGATAAGATGTCAGAAAAATTTTTGCATAACACATACCTTTAAATACCTCAAGACTATAACTAAATTTTCTTCATCTGGCAGATGTTATTCCTGTGGTTGTTAATTAGCAACTCAAGCGGCACATCACTTCTCAACTGTTATTTGTCCTTAGTAAAACTAACTGCTGAAACTGATGTCAGAATAATTTCTGCATGATAAATGCAACTGACCTCACTAGTAGATCAAGCGGCAAAAAGCAGCTGGAATATGTGAATAATGTTTTCTCTAATAGCAAAGAGAGAAATGTGCTCTCTTTCTGGGATAAACATTTTAATTGCAAAGTTAATTCCGTGTTCAAGCTCTTGTGTAACCAACCCATTCACCTTTACTTAAAGAAAAACATTCATACCTCTGGCAACAGATACTGCTGCATTCAGAAGGGCTGAACTAAAGCTTTTATATGCGACTAGACAGAAATTGCATGTTTGGTGGAACAAAAATGCTTGCTTCAGTCATTACCATGCTTGCAATTTGTCAAAAAGAATGTTGGTAGACCTAGCAAATATGTTGTTATTTACAGGAGTTGAGCTGGTAATATGTTTTGATTGTTTGTATGAGCTGGTAATAGATTTTGATTGTTTATGAGCACTGTCTAAGAGTCTGTATAAATACTTGAGAAGTATTCTGCCTAGTCACAGAGGCAACTACATCTACAGAACTAACCCCCCCACCATTGTTCTTAAATTTACTTTCTATACAAGTGACTATTTTTAAATCTACACATAATGCCTAATTTAAACTCTGTATTAATGTCATTTTGTGAAGTGCAAATCAAAATGATGAAGTTACCTTCGAGGAACATTATGAGGATAGGGGATGACTATAAGCTGGGAGTTTGGTATGATAGCTGTCCATTCTTGTTTTCTTATGGACTGAAAGAAAAACAAAGGCTATGTCAATTTCTAACAAACCAACACACTTAAAAGCAAAGAAATTCTCTGTTGAAACATACAAAAGGAGAAACAAAACAGTTGCTTTTTTTAAATTTTAACTATAAGTGATTATTCCCTTACGTTTGTATAAACCTTTTATTCTGAGAGCTCCAAAGTGCTTTAAAGACAAAAAAAGGTAAAAAGCAGAATAACTGTTGCTGACACGAAACACAGCACCTGCTTAAAAAGTACAAAGCAACAACATGATAGGGAAAGAAGAAAAGAACCAATTCTACAAAGAAGGCAGGCAAAGCAATTATCCAAATCAGAATTTGGCCAGTACACTAATTCAAATACCTCATTTTTTAAAGTAGTACCATCAGATCTTTAAAGACTGAAAATGGTCAGGACCCTACTTTTATGTTTCATCTGAAGATTAGATAATCATGGTAATCTCCACCTCCCATCATACTGTTCATGATTTTATCACTGAGGCAGAAAGGATTATGTGACCAACCGGCCAGACCAACCCCAGGAAAGTCTTACAGCTGAGACCATAATAATTAGACCCCCAGATCTAATACACGTTTACCATATAAACAAGCACTATATACCTGTGCTAACATCTATAGACAACTTCCGTCATCTTTTGGTCTTAGTGTTAGCTTCAGAGCTTATACACCCTCCTAAAAACCAGGCATACAAGGTTCTTTTTGTCAAACTTTTATGTATTCAAACTTAGTTCTTTGATATTCTTGCTTCGGGGGGGGGGGGGGGGGGGGAAGGGGGGAAAGCGTCCCTAGCAGTATTTCCATCCAAACTCTATTAGGAAAGATAACACCATAAATATTAGCTTGACAATCTTAAATCTCAACTAACCTTTTCTCCTAAAGGACGAGGAATGCCAACATACAAATGGTCGAGGAAATTAGCACTACGTCCCAAGCCTAGCACGTTGTATGGCAACTGGAGAGCAAAATGTGCTGACTGGCTAAGCTGTCCAGCTGAAATAAAATTAGGAAAGAAGCCCAAGTAGGTATTTTGGAAAAAAAACCCACCAACCTCCAAACCACCAACTTTCTACACAAATACACATTTCAGAGTCAGTAACAAAATGTTTAAAAAATTTTAACCAACTGCATGATTATTTAATTCTCAAAGGCTCAATCCCACATTTCCAAACTACTTGTGGGCACTCACTTGGAGAATAGCTTAAATGCTTTAGATTTCTAGGTGAGATGATTCTTTTGAGCACCATTTCTATGTTAAACTGAACCTCTACTATTTGTTACAAGTTGAGAAGAAATCAGCTACCTACATTTATTTTGATATGAGTGGTGCCAAGTCTTTTGCCCCACTGATTTACAAGCTCAGACTCAACATGTGAAGGTTCACTTTAATTCTTATTAGTGTTAATCAGTAACTATTGATTTTTCTTGTGTCACAAAATTAGCTAAGTAGATTCTCATGAACAAATTCTCAAATAATAAATTGATTTAATGAAAGCAGGATTACAGTGGTTGCAAGTTAGGCCCTAGTGAGAGCATGTAATTATAAATAATTAAAAGAGAGACTGTAGGGGAAAAATAACATTCTTTGTTTCCTGAAAAGGCAGTAGCAAAACAGACAAGTGTTGCAGCTATCAACAGCTTCACTAACATACCATTTCCAAAGTATCCGATTATTCCATTTAAATAAAAATCTTGTAATCTTTTAATTTCTGGCAAACTGATTCAGATCCTATGTAGATTTTTGTTCATTCTCTAGAAAGCCTCTCAATAAGTGATCTGGTTACACAGCAGGAATAATATCAGCACCTCATAAGCACTGCAGTGAATTCAGCCCTTCAGATTAATAGAAATGAGTTCAAGGGATACTTGACAACCACAAGTAGGTTTATGTGATCAATAGAAACAGTTTTTCACACAGATATGATATAGTCAGTATTTTTAAAGCATTAGATTTTTCTCTGCTTTGACACCTGACAGATTATGCCTGAAATTGGAAATTATAAATTAAGTGACAAAACATAACAGAATGTGAATTAAAGAACATGAATTCACATTTTGTAATGAATTTACAGCAAACTCCTTTCTACCTCTCCACACTTTCTTCCAAGGCTGGATTCTGAAAGTTAAGTATTTTGCTTCAGACAACTGGCTGTTGGCCATCCTAGTTGCACTGCATCTTGCACAGTTGCAGTGAACAGAGGAGGGGGAAAAACTCCCAAACAACCACCACCACAACTTCTTTGGCAAAGCCAAACATCCTTTCAAGAAAAAACAGAAACAAACTCCCATTCTTAGCTCCTGGAGATAGCCTGATAAGTGCAAGCATGCATTTGCCACTATACAGCAGCACTTACACCAAGGGACTACCAAGATATGACACCTGCTTTCAGAAGCAGCTCTTCAGCTTTTGTATCCTCTTATGGGGGACAAACTACTTTGTATATTGGATGATGATAATTTTGAACCCCTATTCAATACAATGATTACTTCATGGTTCTATTTTTTGGAACCTCCCCGCTCTCCACCAGCTTTTTAGGAAGAAGCTTGCCATATGCTGTCAGGCATGTTTTGAAACAGGCCTGTTTAATCATGAAGTAAATATTCTGTATATTGTAGTTTTAGAGCGATGATAATTTTATTTAAGGCGGCAAGATAAATGTCAACTAAATAGACTTAGATGAGATCTGAAAAATCAGCTTGATGCAGTTGCCTTTTTATTAAGCTAAAATGCTATTAGCAAAAAGAAACAACAACAGTCTTCCTAAAGATTAGGCATATTTTAGATTTACTTTGTCCCCATGCAGAACCATGGAACGAGCAAGTAGACGTGGAAATATTTAAATAGGATTTGTACTTTCAGTCCTCTGTTGTGAGGGCAAGGTGTACTGTGTACATTGTTAGATGAATTCCTAGATTATAGAATCTGTGGCAGAAGGCATTAGCTGAACAGCTTTTCTGTTTAAGAACGGGGATTTTTCCAGTAAGTTGAGATAACAGTGTAGGACTTGAGTCTTGAGCCTGTCCCTGCTTTGTCACTGACGTCCCTTACGTGATATTGGCCAAACTGCTCAATCTCTAGGTCTCAATTTCCAAATCTAAAATTTGAGTAATTCTCAAATTAGAGTAAGCACATAATACCTGAAAGCACTGGTTACCAATATAAAAGTAGCAAGAAGCAAAGGTAGGTTTATTAAATTTAACTTAGTTATAAAAACAAACAAGGTATGTATTACTTGATCATGCTATAACATAATAAAGAATTTTCTTTAAAAATTTGTTTCACTAATGCTGAATTCTGAAGGACTTTTCCCAAAAGAACAAGGTACTGCTGTTACATTTAACATTGAAAAGCTTTTAGAATGACTTTTGAGTGAAATATTTAGGATTACAAGGAGACTGCGACTGAGATCTTCCTTTTTTCTTTCATCATACAAATGAAATGAATGTCAACTAAATTAAAGGAAATAAAAGAAAATGTCATACACTGTGTGCAGTCAGCCTTAAAGAGGTTAGAGAGTCAGATACTGCAGCTAGAATTCTTAAAAGCATTGAATAATTTCATGGCTACTAACACTGGTTCTTATGCCTACTAAGATCAGGATAATGAAATCTTATGCTTCAGGATGTAAATAGATCATTTGCAAAGGTCAGAAAGGAATGTTTTCTTCTACATAGCAGGCAGAAAATGTGCACATACCTTTTTTATTTGCCTTTAAAATTGGCAGATATTAGCTAAGCAGAATGACAGCATATAGAAGGTTCTAGTTTACTTTAAAGCTGACTACAGATATCAGTAGTCAGCTATTTGAGACTATTTCTTGCTTTACTCCCCCTGTATCTATCATAAATTCTGTAAGAGTTTGATGGTTACTCAAATGTTCCACTTAGAATTGCAAACAAGTAATTAAGAATGACAAGTGTTCATCTGAGAAACATAAAAACCCTGAACAAAGATTAAAAATAAAAAGAGAAATTACAGAGAGTACTGTCAAGTTTATTGTCATATTTGAAGTTCTCAGTCACCAGTAATTAATTTACTTATGAAAATATTTCAAATTTAATTTAAATAGCAACTCTAGCTATGTCATGGTTTAACCCCAGCCAGCAACTAAGCACCACGCAGCCGCTTCCCCCTCCCCCCTCCCAGTGGGGTGGGGAGGAGGAGGGGAAAAAAAGTAAAACTCGTGGGTTGAGATAAGAACAGTTTAATAACTAAAGTAAAATAAAATACACAGCTAACTAAGAATAATTATATAATAATTGGAGTGAAAAGGAATATAACAAAAAAAGAAATAACACCCAAGAAAAGACAAGTGGTGCACAATGCAATTGCTCACCACCCGCTGACCAATGCCCCAGCAGTGATCTGCAACTCCTGGCCAACTCCCCCCTGTTTATATACTGGGCATGATGTTCTATGGTATGGAATACCCCTTTGGCTAGTTGGGTCAGCTGTCCTGGCTGTGCTCCCTCCCAGCTTCTTGCACACCTGCTTGCTGGCAGAGCATGGGAAACTGAAAAGTCCTTGGCATAAGATAAGCGCTACTTAGCAACAACTAAAACATCAGTGTGTTATCAACATTATTCTCACACTAAATCCAAAACACAGCACTGTACCAGCTACTAGGAAGAAAATTAACTCTATCCCAGCTGAAACCAAGACAAGCTATTTGCCCTGTTGTAAAACTATTGTAAACAGTTTTCTACTTGTTCCAAGAAGATTTGAAAATACCATCTTCAAGAAGGAAGGTGGGATTTATTTCTTATACTAAGATTGTTCTTTAAGCTTTTGGAAGCCTATGCAAGCAAGATGGAGAAAGTGGCTGTTGCTTCACAGTTTGTTTCGTGTCATCAGTAGAACTGTTACTATAAACAAGAATTAAAAAACCTTGTCCTGTCCATGCTGTACATTATTACTTTTTAATACTACTTTTAAGACTATTCAACACTATGTCTTTTGCCTTATGCTTCTCATTTCAAAAGTGTTATTTGGAAGCACCCAGATATCATGGGTTATGGTATTGGTATAGGTGTTGGTGTTTATATTTTTGTTTTAAATCATAAGTCACGAAGTTTATTGCTTCAAAAACCTTGGGCAGAGTAAAGAAACTCAACATTTTAAGACATGGCTTTCAGTGGTTTCAGCCTGTCAGAGACCAAATTTTTAAGAAATAGCTAATGATGTTGGGCAGCCAAACCTTACAAAATTTTGCAGAGTTTGATATTCAGAAATCATTCTGAACATCTCCGAATCAATCTCCTTATTTTTGAAGTCTGGCATATAAAATTTGAAGCAATACATATCATTAACCTTTTGAAAGTCTTGTCTGAAAAACAGAACGATGTGTCGTCTATGACACATACAGTACTTGTTCTTTTGTACCTGAATTAAGGCATTTCCCTTCTGTTTCCATTATACTGATGTAAACTTGCTGAAAGCTAAGAGTAGCCCACTCTGCCCTGGGTTAAATTGTAATGTCCTCAACAGCTTATTTCAGGCAGCATAAGTGCTTAAATGAAGCCAATTTAACATTATGAAGAGAAGGTGATTGCATTTACATGTAGAAGCAATGCTTTCTATTGTTTCTTTAAACAGAACTGATAATGTGTGATACTGGATTTATGAACAGTCTAGTTGAACCTACATAAATAGATTCACAATACTGATATTGTTCAGTCAGTTTAAATAAACTTATTTTGTGGAATAATAGAGCAGAACACACAAGATCACTCCACAGAGTTGAAAGACTAATGGAAACTCCAATTTCAAACTTGTGGTCTCCTGAAATGCCATTCTTTTAATTTTTTTTTATTATACTTTTCTTGACAAAATATCATTTGCATTTAAGTAGTCCACTAAAGCCATTCAGATTAATTCAAAATACAGTAATAATATTTAGGCTTTCAAAAGTCCCCCAAATTCAATATATTAGAGGACTAAATAGCTAAATGTGGTTTCATAAATAAAAATGTCATTATTTCTTCCAGTTGCTATATTTTCCTCTAATTTGCAAAACGGTGCATTTATCAGAAGCTTTAATATATTCACCAAAATAGTAACTGAAGATATTTGTGAAGTGTGAATCAACTTGTCAAAAAACCCCCAAAATCTAACAGAGTTAGAAAATACAACAAGGAGTTGCTTTGTTTTAGACATACATTCTTTGTACCTGTTGACAGTGTAGGCAGCTTTTCTGGTAAAAAAACAGTTCATTGTGTAAAACATAGTATCCGAGTTGTAGCATCTAGTGTCAGACTTGCATCTAAATTCTTCTGTACCATCATCTGCCTCAATATTGAGGTCAACACATGAATAACTGCTTTTTTATAGATTAGATACACATATGCATCCTAGAAAAACCGAAAATTATTCCAAAAAACTACATGCAGAAGTTGCATGAATTGCTGCATAGCTGTGAACAACATGCAGCTGGAATAAGACAAAGCCAGTTCAAGAGTTAGGTAAAATTTCACTGTGAACGTGCGTCACTTAAGCTGCATAGTTGAAACACTACAGTGATATTTACTTTACAGTGATTATCAGTATTGTGCTACATTGCACACCAAAGTGTTTCCCCATCTTTTGAAGCTGGCAGCTCCTTATTTTATTTGAAAATATGCCAGAACCACTTACTGCAAAAGAAAGGGAAAATAAACTGATAGTAATGAAACACCTGTGTAATGTGCATAAGAATTTACAAAGCAGCTTTCAGAAAAAAAACCAGAAAACCAACAGCTCCAAACTTGAAAGCTTTTTAGAAAGTTGGAGAATTTGATTTCCTTGGCTTTAGTTGAAAGCTTTACTTCAGTTCCCTTATTATTGCCTTTGGAGTTGTAGGTCACTGGTTGGATAAAAAAAACATAGTGGAGAAAGAGCTCTTTTTCTGCTTAAAATTATGCAATGGTAACTTCAGCTTTCTAAGGGCTGAGGATATCTACCTCTTCTGACTTAGCTGTTTGCCTCTTTTCATTAGTCCACACAACAGGAAACTCTAGATTAATGCAGTACACAACTTCACCTCTCAACTTTTTCCGCAATACCTTTTTCTGGAGTTCCAGAAATAACTGGGGAGAGTGGATTGAAAGTGCACACTTGCAACTTTGATACCTATTACTTGCAGTGCTGCTAACACTTGTGATACTTCTTCTGAAAGCCCAAACTCCAAATCTGATGCATTTATATGAGAATATGTGTTTTCATTAAGAATAACTTTACATCATAAAATTACAGAAGTGAAACTAGAAACTCTTTAAAAACTCTTTAAAAAACCAACCAAACAATAAAATTATCATATTGCTGATATTCCAACCCTTAGCACAGGGAGTTGTCGTCTAATTTGTAATGTCTAAGTTTGGTAATATAGCATGCAACAAGTTCAAATAAGTTTTCTAAACAAAAGGGAGTTATATAGAAAAACATACTAGCAGGGTATTCCCACCTATAGCAACCAGAAAATCCCTCTTAACAGAATCCAGCTATTCAATTATTAAAGTATTTCAGCTTGTTCCATGAATACACTCTTCTTTCTATACAGTGGAATTCTACATAATGAATTCTGCAATGTCAAATGGCTATTGAAATTAAGCTTATTTTGCTTTTGTCTGGTATATATTGCAATGTTTATGTTTGAATTCATTCCTATAATAGCTGCTAGACACTTGTGTTTACCTCACAACCCAATTTAGTTAAACAGCAAGAGAACTCAATGCAACAACAGGGAAGAGTAAGCAGATTTCAAAAAACCAGAAGGGCACGACTTAACAGCATGTGAAAGGTCATTCTGCCATGGAAGGTTTAAAACAAAACAAAGCAAAACCAGCAAAATGAAGGAGCTCTGAAATGAGAATTGCAAAGGCTATGAGTCCATACAGCTTCAGTCACACAGATGCTTAAACAAATTATGGCTTGATCCATATGAGCAATTCAATGAATCTATTTATATGATAACATTATGCCTACATATGGCTATTTATCTTTGAGTAAACCTTAAACATTTATTGTTCTGTTGTTCCTGGCCCACAGGATTAATATTTTTGGTAGACACAAACTGCAACTATGACCCTATTTATTTCAAACTCTAAGTCTATTGGCATATTTTTACTTTAAGAGAGAAAATTAAGACGTCCGTAGCACAGGCTGAAATACAGAAGATATTCTCCCATTTTAAGTGGAAGTGAAAACTTGAAACAGTACCTCAACCTGAAGCTCCAGCCAGGCTAGGCCTGGCTTGCACAATCACAAGGGTTCATCTGGTACATACAAGACATGTGGTACATCAAAAAATATATAAAAAAAAAATATTTTGGGTATGCCACATGCTGCACAGGATCACAGGCCTCCCCCCCATAGGTGTCCTTATCACAAAAAGGACAAGAGAGCGCTGTAAGCGTTTTTGCCTCAGCTGTCTGGCTAGTCGACACACTAAGGAGTCAGCCAGCGCTGCTGGGGTTATGGCAATGCATAGCTACCAGTCTTATCCTTCTACCTGCCTGTCTGCAGACAGGCAGACTTCAAGGCCAGGAATTCCTGCAAAGGAGAGAAAGAGAAGGTATCTGAGGGTTCAGATGTTACATGGAAGAGGGAGAAAGCAAGCAGAAAGACAGAAAAATTGCATTGTGGTGAAAGGGGAACTGGTATCAGAAGGAAAAACAGGGTAAAAAGGTGCTGATGGCTAAAGGCAGCCTGATGTTCATAGTACGAAGTCTCTACAGGACCACCCAGTCATTTGAATTGTTCAGCCCTTGACCAGGCAACATTGCAGTAACAAATTTAAAATGCCTGTCTTGTGCTGGTGCTACAATATGAAACCATCCTTGTGCAGCTTCTGAAAACATTTCAGTAAATTAAGAGCTGCTCCATATTAAATTTAAAGTATCTGATCTTATTTATGTTGTTTTGGGTCCACAAGGACATCAGTTCTAAGAAAATAAGTTTGTGTTATTGGTAATAAAATAAATGAAACCAAACACATCGGGTAGCCTTCTCGAGAAAACACAAAGGATCATTACTGGGGCCCACTTCAGCTTGCAAAAATGACATGCCTGCCTTTTAGCCAAGGTCAGAACTGTTTACAAACAGAGCCGTATAGATGTAATCTGCAGTAATCTAACTGGCATCAGTCATTAAGCAAAATTCTATTCAAAACCAAAGAGATTTAGTAGGGCTACTATTTCATTATCAACAATGATTTTTTTTAGGATGCTGAAGTTTAAAAAAAAAACAAAACAAAACAACAAAAAACCCCAAAAACACAACAAAAAACCAACACAGCCCAACTGCTTGCATTTGGTTAGCTTTACTAAATTCATCTTAAGTATCCTTCCCCTACCCCAAGAACAGCTTTGATTTACTCTGTGCTCAACTTTAGATATTATACCCTAGTTATTATACTCTAGTTTATGCTATGCACTGTTGCTTTCAGGATTCAGCTGAAAAACAGTTTGTCAGAATAATATTAGAAATTTCTTAGAAGCCAATAAAAGCCTGGAAATGCAGATGTAGAGCTGAAAATCCAGGCTGATACTCATACTTAACTGTGGGGTCTCCTTAAAAATAACAACTCCAAAAGAAATGGGGAGCGGAGAAGGCAGATTGCAGGAAATGGATCAGAAAGCATGACTTAAATTTGAGTTTGCGTACTTCTCCCAGATTTACACCTCGACCTGATCTGATCTCAAGCATAAAATTCCTTAAATATTTGAAGAAGCTGTTGCAATTGAATTTCCTCTCAGAGAGATGGTCTGTGGAGATATTAACCGCAGATGTAAGACCCAGTACTTCTCAATTCTAATGCTCATTTTGGCAATTGCTATTCCTTGCAGCTAATTTAACAGTATTTCTTATTGTAAGATTACAAGTGAATTGAGCAATGTGAAAGTAAAAGCACAGAATATGCACTAATTATTATTCTGCTATCTTTTAACAACATACTGGAATGTTAATAGGAGAGAGAATAATTCTAACAATGTTTTAAAAAACCCCCCGTAATTATGCAAATTTCCTGTAGTTAAGGCTTGGCACATCAAAGAACCTTAAAATGAATTAGATAAGGACAGCCATATATGCCTTTTTATTTTACTCCTTGCATGAATATTGCATACATGAAAGATACCATAATTCAGAACTAAAGACCTGCAGAATTAGGAAGATCAGAAGCAGAATGGTGGACATTTTTTGAGTACTGTATGATTTACTTTAGCCCAGGGCTGGAAGGATAACTTAAGGTGACGGATAGTTTGGTTTCAGTGGTTCAGCCAATAACTGTTCCCCTGCTAAGAGCAGCGGTAAAGACAACAAATAACATCAGCTGACTTGGGGGGGGGAAGGAATGGTGAGCATTGTTTTAATTAAAAAAAGAACTATGTTGTTACTCACGTTACTTCTTGGGAAAGAGATGAATTATTTTAAAAATATGATTACAAACTATCAGATTAGCTCATTATTGCTTTCATATAATTAAAAGCTTCAGATATGGATTGTTCCATGATATTATATAAGGAACGCAAATAAGTTGATGAAAATTAGTTTTAAAATAGTATATTGATGCCATACTTTTAAAAGCTTAATGTGGAAAAGATGTTTTGTAGGTTTATAAACGGTCCAAAAATGCCATGTGGGTTTGGTATTGCCCACCAGTACACACATATAAAAGTGTTGCTTGAGGTATTTCTTGATAGTCAAATAGAATACAATTCTGATGTAACAGACTGTTTTTCAAGATAATAACCTGTAGGCCAGTGATTCTAGTTAGAACATTTACTGAATTTTACAAGTAGGACTTGTAAAAGAAGAAAGTTCAGCTACAAACTTAATGTAATAGCTTCAGAAAATGTGACTTTGAAAGTTCTTGCAGGAATTATACAGACTCAAAAAAATCTATTAACATATTACAGTTGAGAAACTGATCAAAGACAGTATTAGAAAATTCCCTGTAGCAATAGTGCTAGGGTCATAAATGCTCTTGGAATTCATTACTGTTATTTCATAATGCCAAAACAGAAAAGGAAATTCATCATGATTGGACTCTGTTAGGTTTTTATTATTGTAAATATGGTAGCAGTGAAAATGAATGGTACTACAACAGTATTAAATCATATTTGATAGCTGTTTCTTAGAGTAAATTGTAAAAACATTGCATTTCTAAAAACACTGCCCCCCCCTAAAAAAACCAAACCCACAAACAACCAAACCCTAAAGATAATGTTTAAGAAAAATATATTTGTTTTTGTTCTTGGAAGAGAGAACCAGAAAAAAAATTAAGAAAATGACACATGAAATAGCTTAAAATTTGGACCTAGCTTTATTCCCCACAGATATAAGGAATTTGTAAGCTATGTGCATTCTTCCATGACACAGAGGTCTGCAGTTGGAAGAACATCTTTATTTTGCCACTGGGTTATTTTATAAGCTTGCTTAAGTAGTAAGTGCCAAAGGGTCAAACATACACAAAACAAACCCATCCAAACTTGTATTTCCTCAAAGTGGGGTTTAGAATCAGTTTATACTGCTGTGAATTAACCTTCTAATAGATATTCTGCACTTGAGATCCCATAAATCCATTATTTTGTCATCTTCTGATTAAAATTATGTCAATTTATAAAAATCAAATTTGTTTTAAAAAGCAGCATATATCATTCAGATATGCCAAGTTTCAGTCCTCTGCAGTTACTATTTATGATTTTAAAGAATCTAATAATAGAGATTCCGCTAGCTGTTAGACATGATTTAAGTGCATTGTATGACTTCACTTAAAACATCAGATTTTTAAGTCTGAGATTGTGTTAATTACAAATAAGTAGTAAGAGTTAAAAACGTCTCTAACTACATGAACAATTAATCTAAATGAGTATAATCAGATCTAAGCAAAGGTTATGTTGGTTTTTTTTGATTTATAGCCATTTTATAGCTCTTTCCTAAAGAAGGAAAAAAGGGGCAGTTTGACGGTTTTCCTAATATGTTTCTCTTCTTAGGCAAAAACTGTCTTTTTTGTTACTTAGGCAGAGTTATTCATTAGTACTCCTGATTCTCTGATAATAAGATTGTGTGTAGGTATCTATTCACAAGTCACATGGCCAAAGGAACTATGAAGCTGTGTTTTCATTAAGTTATTCACACGGGTGCACCAAATTTAGGCAGGCCTGCATTAAGTCCCAGTGAGCCTGAAGGAATAAACACATCACACTACTTTAAACCCACCGATTTCTTCATTTAGATGCATGTTCACCCAATGAATGCACTCAACTAGCTTTTAGTGGCAGGCTGGAAAGAAATTTTGTAATATAGAAATTACAGTAATTTCCAGTAACTCTGACAGCAGCTCTCAGGAAGAAGCTTTATCAATAGGTCCATATACCAAGAAGATAGCCCCAAAGAGTACAGACGGGCAGTGATCAACTGCAAGTAGTTTAGTTAACGGCATAAGGAGAAATTAGTGAACTCCAATCTTTATTACACAAATTTGTGAAAGAGTTTTTATACCTAAGATATGAAGTGCATTCCAAGCTGTTTATACTTTTGTTGTTTTGAAAAACAAGTACTCATATGTCTTTCAAAAAAGGAATAGGTACAACAAAATTGCTTGTATTTAACAGTGTATGTCTTACCAGTATTCTATCAGAAACCTAACTCTAAAGCCAATATGCAACATGGAAGCAAGAAGAGGACAAAATCCAAGTTAACCCGGTCATCAAGAAGAACAGAACAGAAAAGGCACTCTAATGTGGATTAAATTAATATGGATAACACAGTAGAAATCTCTAGAAACCTGTCCTGAGGCAAAATGCCTTCAAAAACGGGATAGAAGCTGTGAAACTAAAGATGTCTGTATGAATATGAATCCTGCATATCTTTGCAAGCAGCCCTACTTCCTGTATGGAACCGGCAACATCTTTTAGCCTTTTCTATTTCTGCATAAACCCTCCACAGTACCCTAAGCTTTTTACTGCTGTGCTCCTTTGTTCCTGCTTGGGCAAGAACATTTCAGGCTATGGCTAACTGCAACTGCACGCATGCTGACCATATGGCCAGCCTGAGGACAAAACCAGACCAAATAACTGTTGATCTCTAACTACAGTCTTTTCCTCATGTGGAATTTTGTCTTCTACCGACCTGCTGATCTTTACAGAACTGGTAGTTTTATTTGAGGTACGCATGCTCCAGTTAAAACTGGCTTAAGAAAGCTAGTGGATTCAAAAGTTATTAGGGACCACAAATACCCAAAAAGACAGCATACTGAAGTAAGTTTCCCATCCATAGGAATCCAGGCTTTTGAGGATAAGGAGAAAGATCCTGTGTAGGCCTTTACCAGTATTTTCTGGTATGGTTAACAAGATAGGCTGTACTGTGACTTGGCTCTGACAAAGCTTGCAAGCCTTCATCTTGGTAATTGGCAATAATGAGATACGCCAGTTGTTACCCAACCAGAACTGCCTGCCTAAGGGCATGGGTCGGATAATCTAACAGAGTGTAGTGTAACTAAAAATCTCTAAACTCATCATGGGGTTTTAAGTATTTCTAACTAAGTATGTAAGCTCTCTTTAAATTTACCTTATGAAGAAAACCTTCAGAGCGATGAAGCTGAGTGTACAACTGGCAGGATGGTTAGTTCGTTAAAATGGATTTGTGCAACAATTAGCAAAAATACTCTGCATTTTCACGTTAGCATTAATTACTAGTTTGCTTAAAATGCAGGCTAATACTTTCAAGCTTTCAAACCCATATTTAAGCATGCACGAATACAGAAGTGCTACAGAATATCAGGATATGTTTTTGCAGCTATCTGGTTCGTACTGCAGGACATCTTCTTTCTCTTTATTTTTTCTAGGATGGAATTAACAGTCCTGAGCACAGTATCCAAAGTGAGAGCATTATCATTGATTTAGGACCTTAACATGTCAGCATTTTTTCCCCCTAAATTATTGCTATTATTTAATACAGAATACACTTTTCCCAGTGAACTACGGGAAACTTCTTTTTAAAATCTGAGTTTAATTTGAAGTAAGACTTGAGTGACAGATGCAGATGACTGCCACCATTAGGAAGGAGTTGGAATGGTACAACTTACAGACATGCATACTCTGATCATGTTTTGGCTTGTGAGTTTGGGATTTTTTGCCTAAGCAAGAAGTGAATCCATTATGGTCATAAGATTAACAGTTGTAAGTTAGACTAACAGACCACTTAGTACAGTCACCTGTTTCTTCTAGGAGCCACTGATATATACCTAGGAAGGCAGCACAAAACCCAGGATATTCTAACATTAGGCACTGCTTGAACCATGGGCTAATGGATTATTCTTTTTTTGTCTACTTTGTTTTTGGACTCACGTAAGCTGTGGCATCTGCAAGATCTCATGCGATTAAACCTCTAGTTAAGCTGGAAGTTGCATGAAGCACTGCTTCTTTCCATTTATTTTGACCCTGTTACCTAATGGTTCTTTGATACCTTGTAGTTCTTTTATTACGTGAAAGGATGCAGCCATTCCCTCTCTATCTTCCTCATGCTACTTGTGATTTTATAGATGCCTGTTAGTCTGCCAGATGTAGTGAACAACTCCAGAAAAATACATCCTGTGTTTACTGAATATTATGTTGATCCTTTTTCATGTGGCTACAAGATTCTATTTGGGTATTTCAAAGCCACTGTTGTTTCTTAATACATAATTGCTAAGGAACTGGTAGAAAAAGTAAATCATTAGAAGCTTATGCTATTTCACAAACTGATGATATTGTACCCAACAATTTTTCAGATTGGGCAAGATATAGCCAACTGTTCAAACCCAATTTGCATGGGACAGAAGAAAAGAAAAAAGAATGCAGTTGCAATGTTTGTAATAAATATGCAATCTGTAAAGAAAGAAGAGAAAGTTAGGGTTTTTTTGCCTTGTAAACTGAATATGCTATTCAAAACCAGTCCCATTTCACTCTGTACACTTCTTTCCAACTCTTTAGGTTGCTGAGAAGTATATACAGACAGACCATGCCATGTGTATTCTCATTATGCGGTTATCTTACCTGACCCATTTTTCAGGTATCCATTTGCATCTACAGTAGTGTACATGATGTAAGGACCAGGCTGATTAACACCGAAAGGCTACAAGGGGGGCGGGGGGGGAGGAAACAAAACAAAAAGCAGGCAAAGTTTTAGGAACAGACAAAGCCATAGTAATAAAACAGTAAACCAAAGAAAAAATGTTTTTAGATTAATGATTTCCTTTTGATATGGATAATTTCAAAATCTTGCAACTGTTTTGGTCATAGCATTATGTAGAAATTAATTTTCAAAATAAGGCTAATCATGAGAAGCTAAACGTTACTTAGCCAAGTGAAGAAAGCAATACTATTCAGTCCTCTGGCAAAAGGTTTAATGTTTCCTTGGAAGTTACAAGTAAAATTAAAAAACCCCTAAAAATTCAAAGAAATAACTGCATGTTCTGAAAAAGCAGAACTCATTTGATATTGTCTGAAAGAATGCACTATCTTGATGGCCTTTCTGAATAGAAAAATACTACACAAATTCAAAATTTTGTTATCATTATTTAGCAGTGTTTCATTTAATTCATGAAAGTAGCTGAATAGTTACTTATTGAGTACCCATATCTATTTTAAGCAAATTCTCTTGAGGGAGAAAATGTACTTAAACGTCAAAGTACAGTTATTGGGGGGTGTGGGTGTGGTGGATTAAAAAAAAAAAAAAAATCAAAGGGAGTTGTGGATTGTTGGAGTGATGAACCCTAACAAATGTACCTCAGAAGGCGGGGAGGGACAATTATCTGCTATGGTGGGGAAGGGAGAGGAGGGGGGACAACAGTAAGAATAGATTTTAAAGAAAGTTTTCCTTTTTTTTTTTTAATGCTGAATTCCAGCTGATATTAGGGCATCAAATCCAATAAAGATCTTTCAAATGAGTTACAGAAAGAACACTAAAAGAAGAGATGATGACACATTTCACACTATGCCTCAAAAATTAGTAAGTTCTAAACCATAAGAATAAGTGATAATGATGAGAGATGGGATCAAAGCCTGAAAAATAATAATTGGTTAGAATGAAGAGTAGGAGACTGCAAACGTGATGTTAATGCAGATCTATGAAAGATGAGTAAATAAGGTGAAAATCTGATTTTTTTTTTTTTATTCCACCCAGTAGCTGTATTTTGGCATAACGTACTTCATGTTGCTTTCTGACAGAGAACTTCTATTACAGTGGAGGCAGTAGTGTTTCAACGATCCTGATAACGAAATGTTCACCAACATTTGTTGTGAAGATTTGCTTTTTAAATCCTCTCTTTAGTTTTGTAATTAAGCTAATAATACTATCAAACCCCCTTATTATATCAGAAATGAAACGCTATGTCTTAAAATAGGCTTGAAGAAAAAGCTGGTCCCATTTGAAGCAGTTTTTGTATTTTCAAGTCAAAACTAAATTTCATATTTTTGCAGCGCTAAAGTGCTAACACTAGCTTTGATTCCTCTGAGTTCCTCTTTTAGGCCAACTTTCACTGTGAACATTGCTAAACAATTTGCTAATTGAAAGTTTGGTGGGTGAGTTGCAGGGTCTCTGGAGATCATTAAAATAATTGAAATAGAAATCAGCACATGTATATGTAGCTATCTGCAGAATCATCAGAACCAAGTGTATTTCCTTCCCTTCTATCCTTCATTGTACCCACATACTGTATTTTAGTCCAGAAGTGGCTATATGGCTGAATCTATCCCATAATCAGTTTTGTCTGGCCTTTCTGACTGCCCAGAACAAGGCTTGGCACACTACACAGTTTGGGCATCCAGCTGTATTACACAAGTTTTTCTTGTATCCAGTATATCCCAGCCCCCATGACGCTAGGTAACAAAGCTCACTGCAGAATCAGTCAGTTGATTTCATCTCTGAGCAGGCGGCTGGCGAAAGGTACAGGTCTCAAATATGCAGAACTTGGCCAGTCATGATTTGGATTATGCATTCTTCCAGTCAGTAACTGTCTTAATATGTGGAGAGTTTTTCGTATAATTAGACCTCAGCTTATTTGAAGCTAAATAGTAATGCAAAGTTATAGTTACACTTACTGTTATTTTCCGAGGACAGTCATTAGAACAGAGGCCACTGAGAACTGCAAAAACAAAAAGTGAGTCTGTAGTGCTTATGTTAACAAGCCATCTTACAAGCACTACCTCTGAAATCTGTTAAAGTATAGTAGTAGTGTCAGGTATCCATTAAAACACATAAAGAAAATAAGTGTCTTCTATATGAGTTATGTTAATGTATAAAAAAAATTCCTAATCTGTTTGAAGCACACTTCTTCGCAGAAATTAATCAGCTAGTCACTGTTTAATCATACATCACTGGTTAACTAGCTTCAAAAGGAGAGATTTGCCAGTTAAAAAAATTCCAAATTAAAACATTTTTAAAATAGTGGACTGTACATTTTATTCATTATTCTTCATTTCTAACCATTTAAAAATATTGGCAGAGATTCAGCTTTTACTGTTTTAACTGGTAAAAAAGTAAGTAAAGGCTTCTCCTTCTATACAAGGGATAGTTTTACAACTTCCTTTAAAGCCATTCACAAAAGCTGTAACAAACAAAAATCCCATTACCTATTTATTCTATGAATTCAAAAGTATTATAAGCAGATGTGTATAAAGCTACTTAGTATCTAAAGCCTGTGACAGTTGTTCAATTACTTATTTAAAAACTATTCGTTTCAAAGATCAGTTAAATTACAGAAATATCTGTTAAACAATTATTTATAATCAACTAAGTGACAATGAAAGCCATCTGTTCTATAACCTAGAACATCCTGTTACATTGAGTATCAGTACTAAAATGCCTTTAAAACAAACAACACACACACAAAATAATCTAAGGTGTCATTCTAATGCAAAATTCGGACTTCAAATGACAACAGTTTGGTTGAGCAGCAGCCCAATAATGGCTATGAGCAGGGACGAGGATACAGACCAGGCAGTATCGAAGCCAAGTAAATAACTTCTCCATGAACTATGGTATCCCGAAGCAAGTGTGGCAGACAGCAAAAACTAAGATTTGGACCAGATTTGAGGGCAGGTCATCCTAACCACCAGGAGTTTTTTTAAAGCATTTTCTATTTACTTTAAGGCTCCATGGAGTTTAGGGTAAAAAATGTTTGGGGACAGTGAAATACTAAAAGGTGCACATAAGATGTTCATAGTGTAATAGTCTGATTAGAAATCATTCCCTACTGGAGTCAGAAATGGCGCTGTTCTAGTGAAGGAAAGTTTCTAATATTTTGTGTGCAAATATTAACAACTGTCATGATTGCCAAGTTATCATTGTTTGCTTGAGATTTAAAAATGTTGAAATTTCCAAATACAGAAAAATCTAATATTTTTATGCAGTCCAAAAAAATATCTGGACAGGTAAGATGAAGGTGTGGCAAAACAGAATTTGAAGACTGTATGTAACTACAAATAGACTTTTTAAGCTGTAAGCTTATTTTATATGTTATACATAGGTGTGTATGCAAGTGGAACCAACACTTCCCATTTCGATGCAAAACGGCACACTGCAATTTGCTGCGCACTTTCACTACTGGAACAAATCATCTGACCAAGTACATTTGACATCAGTTATAATGAGCAAAACTGTTCTCATTGTCCATATGCCAAATAAGTGAACACAATGCATTTATTGATATGCTAACTCGCACAAAGCATGTTTTGTTAGAAATACTCTCCCCTGTATCACAGTAAAAATATTTTTAGACCACTCATTAATTCCCATTTCCTGGAGTTTCTATGCAAAAATATTCACACCCTAAAAGGGTGCTAAAAAAAGGCTTGCTCCAATTTTTAGGATAGATTTACACAGAGTGAATCAAAAAAGCATGCTGCAAATTACTCCCTTCCCCATTAAAATATCACACAATTATAATTCTAATATGGCTTTCTGAAGTGCAAGATTTTTCTAGAGGGTTTTCTGCATGCTTGTGTGAATTACACTACCCATATACAGTATTATTTAAAAGATGGCTTCCATCAACATGACAAATCATTATAGGGTATTACGATGAGAATAAAGCTCAGGCTAAGGACAAAGTAATAAATGCATCAGCCCCCAGTAGTAGCTGCAGTTCTGTTTATCTTATGGCATGCAGAATGTGTGCTTTAGAAGGATTAGATGCATTTAAATAACATGAAGGCAAATACAATTTTTGAAGGTGAACCTCTAGTTGTTCTGGTTTAGCTTTGTCCTCATAAGCTCAGGTACAGCCTCATTTTTTTACTCGTTCTCAAAAAATCAAGGAAGGTAGACAAGCAATGAGCTCAAAGCTCAACACCTTTGCAGTCAAAGAACACAGCAGGGCATGCAATTTGAAAACCTAATTACTCTCAATTACAAATATCATAATCTAACTCTAGCCTTTTAAACCAAGTCTCTAATTAATTCACACACCCTTGCCATGTTCATTGCCATTCCACGCTTTTACAGTAAGATGTGTTTTGTGCCATGTGGTGCTTTTAGGCTGAAAACACCAAACTGACTCACACATGGAAACAAACTGGCTCTCAGAACAGATCACACAGCATAAGCAAAATATACACTGTGCCAGTCGTCACTGAAATGAAACCAGCCCATTTTGCACCAGATTCTGCATCATTTCCAGATGATATAGAAAAGAACTCCGGTAAAGTAGGCTTGATATGACAGAGGTACAGCAAAAAAGACAGAAGTCCCTGCTGGAAAGAAAATACTGCAACCACTCAAGGCACAGACGAAAATAAGTGCACTTGGCTATTGTTTCTTGCCTAGGTTTCCGAAAATAGGCAAGATAAAAAGGCAGTCATTGTGGACAAAGCAAGCACGTTCCTTCAAGTCAATATTCCTGTAATTTCTTCTGGTTCCTTTCTGTCTCACTATGGCATACATATTTCTACGTGTGAGCATAATTATATTTTTTCTCACATTAGTGATTTATGAGCTAATCTTCCTCCAAATTTTAAATAGCGTCACACATTAAAAAAAAAAAAAATCTAAGTTGAACAATAGATATGTGTAGATCTAATGCCATTTTTATATTGACAACATTATGTTATGTGAGGAGATAAATGAAGGTATTGTACAAAAGATTCACAGAAGGGGCCTCGTAAGTTCAGCTAGTCCAACCCTTTCCCTCAAAAACAATTAAATATACTACAAAGTTTCTTAATCTAGTTGTCAGGACCTCTAACGTTGGTAACTCTGCAGTTTCTCCAGGAATTTATGTTAGTACTTCACAAGCCGTCGTTTAGGAAATTATTCTTACTATTTACTCTTCGTAGTCTGTTACTTTATGTTGTATCCTGCATGGACACACAGAACACTCTTCCCCCATTGTTACGCATCATTATGGATTGAAGACATGGATCTTCCTAACATTTCTCTTTTAGGCTGAATAACTTGGTTCCATGTGCTTTTTCCCTGCAGATCATATTTTTAGACACTTGATAATTCTTGTTTTTCCTTCAGAAGCCAGCTGAGAAATGAGTTTTTAGAGACCTAGTATCTGTCTTTAGAATTTTGCTAGGATGCAGAAGGAAAGGTCCAGGATGAACGGAAGGATTTAGCCTGCCTCTAGTTAACGAGTGAAATAAGACATGCATTCTTGTAAAAAAAAAAAAAATACACACTCAAAAGATGATGAACACTTATTTAAAGGTCATTGTGGTCAACATTGATATTAAAAACAGCTAGCGTTGAAAATAGTGGGCAGAATTACTTTGAATTTTAATAAGCACACTAAAATAGAAACAAGAAAAAACCCTTTGAAATGAAAAAAACCCAACTTATCCAAGTTCAGATTCTGCAACAAGAGATTTCTGCAATCCCTAATATTTTCCACGCTGTTTTTTCTTTTCTAGAATTATCATACATAGAGCATTACCACAATGCTATCATATACAGAGGCTCAAATATTCACATTCTTCTCAATGTTCCATTTTGACTTGATTATACAGTGATAACTTACCAATAACTTTAACAAAATAGGCATCTGCTTCAAAGTTATTTTTTAACGTATGGATAGCGAAGTCCTTGTTGGAGTAGCCTTTGCTTAGCACAATGATATCCAAGATTCCCTGGGGGGGGGAAGTTTATGTTAGAACGCTGATTTACTCTACATAACATCTAAATTTAGCAAACAAATTCCGCTAGAGATATAAAGAAAAAAAATACTGTGCAGCAAAGTTTACACCTTCGCTACTAATTTTAGTATCTTTCAAATCTTATTAACCTATGGCAATTTAGGACAGAGTGCTCCATCCACAGCTAACCAGGACAACGCATGGGGTTCATGGCTTCTTTCTTGCCACTGAAGAGGGCAGCTCAAATGGAGCATATGGAGGGTCAGCAAACTTTTAGGCAGTGATGGGCTGCTATCTGCTCACCTTCCAGGGAGCATCTCAAGGGTGAATTTCCTAGGCTGAAGGCACTGCCTGTCATGTGCTCTAAAGCCAACACTTCTACAAAGCAGCCTGCCAACTGCACACAGACAGATATGGCAACACAGAAAGAGAGATGCTGTTTGCTGTAGTAAAGAGTTGAACTTACATCTTCGTATATGTCAAAGAAGGTTGCTACCACTGCATCCTTGATTTGATTTAGATCCGAGAGCTCCCAAAAAACTTTAAACATGCGACGTACACTCTTGCAGCTTACATTATTGCATGGGACATTTTCTAGTAAAAATGCTTGTTGATTGCTGTAAAACATACATACATACATAAAAAACCAGCTTATTTGCTATAAACAGTCTAAATAATAGACATTACAAAAATATGGTAATTAAATAATTTAAGTCTGCTGAAGTTACATATAATAAAAACAAAGCTAGCAGCCACTGGATACTTTAAAATCCATAAGCATTTATGTTAACTTTACAGACAGAATTACAACCATTATGTCATGCCTGACTTAAACCAATGAATACACTAAATAAATGGGCCCAAATCAGCAGGAATAATTTCATTAACCATCCACGCAACAGACTGAACATATTCTTACTTTATTCTGAAACAAGTACAAGTGCACTTATCTGCCATTTTCCTTAATCCCTCCACGGTCCTTCAGTTTAAACACTACTTAGAAAGTGTCAGTGCTTTTTCATTATTTTATGACAATCTCTTCCCACCCCAGCTCCATTAATAAATTTTCTTACGCATTGCATGGTGTTTTAAACAAATTTAAGATTAAACCAAATCTCTATTGCTATGCTTTCCATGGTTTCAAAGCAAAATATAAAACACAAACCCCAACCTACTAGCACAGTAAAAATAGGACAAGACAAACCAAATTGGACATTTGCTGACATATAACAAATACAGACAGAAAGATAGGCTGTAATACTGAAACAAGAAACAAACCAACCAACCAGAATACCAGGTCTAGTACAGCAAAATCTCCCTTCTACAGAGTTTATATAATACATGCCCATTGGTCAGTGGGAGACACAAGGTTCATATGTGCATGCTGATGACTAATAGCATTATACGCTGTCTCTGATGCTGTAGCATTGCCACTCCCACTGGAACTGCGAAAACCTTCAGAGTTTACCAACTGGGAGTCTGATTCTTTGGCAGGTCTGTATCCTGGGAGCCCACTAGAATCCATCACTGCCTTGGCAATGCGAACAGATGAAGTCTCCTCCTCTCTTTCTGGGGGCAGAGCCAGGAGATGGAGCAGACAATGTTCTGTAAAGCTAGCTAAGCATGTCAGAGCCCAGGACAATAACAGACAATAACCAGACCCACTTCTTCATTATGACCTTGAACACAGTGCTGTTTCAGAGGGTAACAGCAAGCTGTTTTTCTGTGTCTTAACGGCATCCAGTGCCTCCAGGATGCAGTCACACACACACAGCATTTCTCCTTAGGAAAGTTTTTATTTTTCTTTGTTTCTATGGTATATTTCAGACAATTTGCTACTCGTAAGAATCATATCCCACAACATTCATATATCTGCTCCTTCCATTTCAGAAAGAGTTAGAGAAGGGCAAAACATTTACCCCGAGAAAAAACATTTCTGACACCAAAATAAATCAGTTTCCTTGCCTGTTGCCAAGTTAATATTTCACAACCTGCAATGGGAAAAATGTAGGATTTCGTTCTCTTTAAGATGTGTCAAAAGTAAAATGGGATATTTAAACACTTCTCTCAAAACTTTATAATCACATTTCCTGAGCTTCTGTGAAAAATGCACAAATTAGGCCTTTATTTTTCTGCTATATGCCTGCATTTGATTGAAGCTTAATATGAACAACCCACTCTTTACTATTTCAGTTAGAAGCATGAATATATTGAATTAATGTCCAGCCAAAATAAAATGAGGTGATCTGCAATATTTAAGACATTGTATTATCTGTATCTGAGAACTCATAATCATAACTTGAAACTGTTAAGTGCTTACATTCATTTCATGTATTACATAAGTATCATATCAGATTAACCAACTATAAGGTAAGGTGACAACCTGAGCTAAGCAAATTGTTTCAATTTCTCTTTTTCATCTTCTTGACATACAATTTTTTTTTTTTTTTAATTTGGAGGAAGTTTTACAAAGATGCTTTCTTTCAATTCACATGTTTTAAATTGCCAGAAATTCTTAGATGATAATTATTTAACAGACAAAAGAGTCAAGCTTGCATTACACTCTACGTACAGAGTATCATTCGAGTCTAACCTATAAGCCTTGTGAATGGATAGACACAAGAAGTTTATTTACTACAGGAACCTTTTTTACTTCCTTTCCTTGGTAGTGTGCATTTAATGACTTTCAAAACATCACAAACTGGACAAAAATAACATAACACCAACTGCACTGTGAGAAAAAAGGAAGATACTAATCAAAGTGGCATTGAGCAGGGAAATGCCACTCTCCTTCACCCTTCTGTATCAACAAGAGAAACACAAGACAAACAACAGGAAGAAAAAAACCAATCCCAAGCCCTAAACAGATGCTGACAGCTGAGAAGTGCACTATAGGAGAGCTGTCTTGGGGCGGGGGGGGGGGCAGAAATTTCATAGATGTAGCATCCCTTGTGGGAGAGCAGCAGAGGTCTGGAGAATCCCTAATCAGAATATAGCTGAAAGTCTACTAATGTTTACCTTAATAGGCAGCAGGAAATTTAATTTCATACTACTACTGATTTATATCCATACAGTCCCTTTTGAAACACAAATACAAGCTTGCCTAGTGAAATTGACAACTCAAAGTTGTTACATATAAATGTTAAGCTACAGCAAATGTTAACTATACTTACAAGTACATACACATAGGTTTAGATTCACTACTGTGAGTCATATGAAGTTGAAATCTGATTTTTTTTTTTATTTTGATTTTTTAAAGAGTCAGTGTTGTTGCTTACCATAAAAAAAAAATATTAAGAACTTGCAGGGTAAGAAACAAAAATAATGAAATTCTAAAGCTAATGAAAACTATTACTATTGGTGAGAAAGATGGGATAAAACAAGGTTTAAATGTGAACTGCAATATTAAACTTCTTTTAAGTTTTGGGGCTTTTTTAAAGTGGAATTTACAGAAACGCATCACTTCACTGGAAGCATACAGAGGTTTTTTTTCCTATTTACAAGCTAGCTATTATTAGCTTTATAATTAAAGCTGAGCCTTCTTTCCTGTCAATTTTCAAGGCAATTCCTTGGCATTTATTTTATTGATGTCTTCAAATTATTTTGACTTCTATACCACCATTAAAATTCTCTTATTTCCTCTAAAAGCATCTTTGAAAAGCACAATAAGAAGAGTTAATAACTTATTAGATGCATAGCTTCTAAACAAATGCTTTAACTTGAGAATATCACTCAGGTGTCTTCTACACCATCTTGGTTTTTCCTTTTTAAAAAATGGATAGTATTTATAGTAATGAACTAAGTTACAAACTCACATTTAACTCCAAAATGATTCAGTTTGATTCTTTACTTTCCTCACATTTCTGGCCAAAATTTTGAATGATATATCCTGCCATTAGTATTTGAACAGCATTAGCCAACTAAAATGTACTCTTGAAATATTAGTAGTTTCTGCTGAAAATATTAATTTCTGATACATTTAATTATGTGTACGTAGTTCCTCCTTTTTTGACTGAAATTGAGTGAACATGACTTTCCTCTTCCTCATGTATTTTTAGCCCATTATCTCTTGATAATATACTAGGTAAGGATTTTATCATTAGTATGTAGGAATTGTCTACAACACCTAGAAACAGTTTCAAAATAACTACCTCTAAAAAGCAAACGAATGCACTCGCACAGCAACTTATGAATGGAGGAAAAACCAAAAAGCCCTCATTTGCTTGTGGGGGACAGTCTTCAGGTTTGCCCCAAAAATATGGGGGGGGAAAGGCGCAATGTACTTGCAGCCTTCCTTACTTCTGTGTATATAAACAGCCTTAGTGCTTTAAACTTCCATCTAGTTTTCAAGGTGAGCTACGTTCCGAGTTCCACTGAAGGCTGCACATATTATAACTAGTTGTCTTTGTGTACAAATTTAATTTTTTCATGCACAGTCAAGTGATTCCCACTTGACTCAATACAAGATATAAACAAAACAAAATATAAACCAAAAATAAACACTGAAATAAAACATTAATAAATTATTTTAGGTTTTGATTACATCATGATGAACACTAATGGAAACCAGAAACTATACACGTGTATATATATGTGTATATATATAAAATGTCTTAGCAATTGTTAGCCACATCATGTCTGTCTTGATCCTTCTCAGTCCCAGTCCACTCCCAGGGCTGTGCTGATATGGGAGTTCCCATGTGCTACATCCCAGCATGGGAGGAGGAAATCTTATTGTGGGGGCCATTCTTTTGAAAGGCTGCAGCAACAGGGACAGTTGCAGTGCCTTACTGTTTGCAGAGGGAAGAGAAATGAGCTGTTTGCTGCCTCCTCAGCTGTTCAATTCTTTCTTGGAAGAACTCCTAACATCTGGATTTGGCCTATGAGCTGCCAGTTGAGTCCTTATGTTTAGGGCTTTAATACACAAGGATCTACCTCCATGTTTTATTTCTACCACATACTACAATTACCAAGAGCAAGTTTATGACCTTCCTATTACTTTGAACCAAATTTTGAAGATTAACACCATCAGAAAAAAATCTCCCTGTAACAACGAAAATCATCAGCATCCTTAAAATGACAAAACAATGTCCCTGAAAGCCTATGGGAAAACACCTAAAGACAGACACTGCTACAACGGTAAAACCTTAAAATCAATGCTAAAGTGCTACGCAATTGTGTAACAGTCAATATCGAACAAGTCAGCTTAAATACTGAGAAGAAGCAGAGCAAAAGAACTCTGACCTAAGACTAGCATATCACCCTTAACATGCTATTTACAGCATTTTTAATATTTAGGTATATAGACCAATGTATACACAGTGGCAGCTAAATTGTGTACTATCTGCATAACTTTATCCCAAACAGCTTATGAATGATGCTCAATAAAGTATAGAGTTGTCTACAGTTTGGAACCTTCTGACCGAAGACATCTATGCAGCAAAGCTAAATTTAGTAAGGCTGAATAACTATAAGCAAGGCTTAACACCAAAGAAAGACTGAAGACTTATCTCAGTTTTATTTTAACACATTTCTTTGCAATTAGAATTAAATATTTACTGCTTAATTTCATACATCTGTCATTCTGTCAATTTTAGGCTAGTTCATTTACAGTTAGGGACATCTAAATGACTAATAACTTTCTCTAGACATTCAGAATAATTGAATTTGCCTCTTTTTTTAATTTGCTCAATTTACAAGGTGCTCATCAATCCTACATTTAAAAGAAGTTCTCTATCCAACCTTACTTCTGACAAGTGACAACTAACAATGATTTAGGAAGAGATAATTTGGTCAAATAAGAGTCCTTTCAAGTATACCCACATAAAAGATTAATACATTAATTTAAAACTGAGCAGGAATACCTGGAAAACTTTCTAGAAGTGTATTATACTAGAAGTTTTTCATTCAACTGTCCATATTCAGTCGTTATCTTCAAGTTTCAGTCTTTACTGTCATTTATCACCAATGTCAGACAGAGATACTGTATTTCCAACTTTACCATTACTTTACCAGTGAAAAACATTCCCTTTGAATAAAAGCATAATTGAAAAAAATGCTTCCTTAGATTACATGTTTGCAACGCAAGATGCCAATTATTAGCATCTAATTTGGAAACAAGTGGTTAAACAAAATTTGTTTCATGTAATTAGGTGGGAGAAATATAGGTGTTTATAGACTCACATGGAGTACTTACACTTTCAATGTTACCAGAGTCAATTTAAAACCAGCATGTGAAAAAATGAATACATTTAGATAAGATAGGAAGTAGAGATGAACCAATTAATAACTACTGATAAAATCCCTTTACCTATTATTATTCTATATACTTACAATTTCTAATAGAGTCATAACTAGAGGGAAGAAAAATTCATGTATCTATCTAGCCTGAAGAAAAATCTGTGGACTGGAATTCTAATGTGCAGGTTTGGACTCAAGTCAGAAGTTAAAAGAATTCATAATGGACATATAAATATGTAGGAATCGACTGTAGATTTAGCATCTTCACCTGCTGGAATTTATTGAGTCTCTGGGTTCAAACCCCCACCACACTTGCAACCACAAGTGAGATTCCTTTTTTTTTGTTGTTGTTGCTGTTATGGAATGTCTCCATGCGTCAGAATATTTACACACTGTTATTTGAAATCAAAAGGATATGGCAGGAGATGAAACAGTGTAGTCTTACAGCAGTTCTGAGAATACTTGAAGCTATTAATCATTTTCCTGACTTACTCACCTGGAAGGACAGTAAACCAATATTATTCCTAACTATCATGTCTTTATTTCAGTGTTTTGTAGGTATTTTTAAGGATTTGATCTGAAAGTGCTTTCCTGAATTGTGATGAAAGCATATAATTGATTTTAATCAGATTCTTCCATTATCACGTATCAGTATATTTTCAGATGAATAAAATGGTTTCTGCCTCCTTTAATTTCTTTAAGTTACAGACAGCAACTAGAAGCTAGGCTTCCTAGACTATAGCACAGATTGAGGTCAAGAGTCTACAAAAATGCTTTTATCATTTAATCACAGTAATCAATCACTGAAATTAGATCTGTAAATGTAGCATGAAAGGCTTCAGAGAAAGAAATAAACAGCTTGATCCAGAAGTGTTTTAAATCAATTAAATAAGGTTTTCATTTTAATTTGCTCTAATTTAAGAAGAGCTTTTAATTTAATTCCCGTACTGTTTTAATTCTCTCCCCTCTGTGACCCAGTTACACATTTTAAAAGGAACTGTTTGCTTAAGTCTCTCAGAAACAATGAATTAATATTACTCTCAAAGTGACGTTTCATAGTGGGTGCAAAAAACGTGACTTTCATTCCCATCCTAAAGTACAAAGAGTCTGTTTCCATTACTTTTCTGCAAATACTGGAAATATACAGTGTTAACAAGCAATGTATTTCTTAATTTTCAGTTTACTTACTCTTTTTTTGCCAGACTTCCTCAGCTCTCTGAACTTCCCTTTTAATAACGTGTCAAATCATCTGCCAGTACCTTCAGTCCTTATGCCTTACTGTGTCACTCAACTTTGAAGTCATATTTCAAAATAACTTTAAGACGCACCCAACTGAATAAACAAACAATTTCAGAAGCAAGGAGAATAAAGATAAAAGTGTATCACAGTAATTTATTGCAACGAGACATAGGCAGCTTCCTGGGCTTTTATAGGAGTAACCATTTACAAACTATTTAAATCTTTTACATAATATTACATTGCCATAATTATACACCAGCCAGAGGAGAGAGGCTCCTAAGAATCTTGAAAGATAAAGTAACTTCAAATAAACATCTGAACTCCATAAATCTTCATGAAGTCCTTCTGAAGTGTACTAGCTATCAGGATATACACTAGAAAATAGCCTATAGTACAGCTCAAAACACAAGATTTGTGGGCTTAAGTAAACACAAAGACAAGAACAACTTTACAGCTTAGATGTCGTGATATTTCTATGAAAAAGGAAAGACTTTGGTTCTAGTCTGCTCTCTCTAGACTGTTTACAGTCTATTCAATGACCGCTGAGCAGAAGATGCAAACACCCAACTAAGCAAGGCTATGGAGTAAAAAACCTGACATTCAGGGCCGAGTGCTTTAACTTTGCCTGTGCAAGTTCTGGGTAGTAACAGCATCACCTCCTTCTCCTCTGCCATATCTGAATATACACAGCTGCTGTGCTAGTTATTTTAAGGCTCAGAGGTACAGAGACAGAGCTCAGCTGCTCACTGCCTTGTCTCTGAATCACGTCACGTAGGCTGAATACAAGCACGTAACTCTTCAAACTGGGTCATTTTTAGGTATGTGTCAGTATCTGAAGAACTCTAACACAAAAATGTCAGTGGGTGACTCATGTTTAGGCAACCACTAGAGGATCTGAATTGACTTCTTTGACTTCAGCATGTAAATTCTGTCTATATACTTTTTTAAGCACCAAAGTGAGCTCCTCAGTTCTTTTCCTTACTCAGTATTAATTCAAACCATGAACCTGCACCCAAGCTCATCCAAAATACCATATAGAGGAAGATAATAAATACACCTGTAAGAGAAGACTTATTTTGCCTTGTAATGCACTAGTGCAAGTGTTTGTCATAGATCCCAGTAAGGAAGACGTTGAGACTCTATAAGGTATTGATTAAAATACCTTTTACAAGCGATGACATGAAGAAGAAAAAGGGGATAGCACAGATAATCTTACATCTCTTCAGATGCGGGAAAACCCAAGCTGTGCAGCATCAGACAGACCTCTAGTCGGGGCATGGCATGCTGCGCATATCCTGTCTGTAGTGAGGTTCACTGGCATTATGGTCTCTAGAGCTCTTTTAAGTTTTTCTTAGAAGTAAACAAGTCTATTCATCACTTCTACTGTCAAGCAAAAGGATGTTCACATGAAAACATGCTGCTTCACTTCAAGGTAAAGACAAGGACACGCCAGTGGTATCATCACCAGGTGCCAAGTGAGAGCTGCCTACAGGCTTCTCCGTTACGATTAGCTGGCTAAGTTTATCCTGCAGCCAAGCGGTATGTGCAGAACAGCACAAGTGTGCACCTACTCAGGTCAACTGTTATGTGGATCAGTAACTCCTCAATGTACAACAGTCTCCCTGTAAGCATCACTACGTGCCCTCTCCCACCTAACACCAGATGGTAGCAATACAAAGTATTGGGAAAGCAAGTAATGAAGGAAAAAAAAAAAAAGGAGCAGAAAGATTACACTAACAAATTTAATAGGAAAGGTTAGAAGCTTTTTTTTTTTTTTTTTAAGAGGGTGGGGGGGAGTTTATTTCAGTTAAATTGGAACAATATAAAATCACTGGTAAGTTATTAGGTGTATCTAAAATTCCTGGTTCTCAAAAGGGGCAAAACACTATTGCATTTTTCAGCAGAGTCACCAATCACTGTTCACTCCATGTGACAGCACGGAACAGGTTCCCCAACTCCCAGCAGCCTGTCGTTACTAGCCAATACTGAAAGCTGAAGTCAGGATTTTACAGAAGATGATTTGGGAAAGGAAAGGGAGAGATAATCAGCTCCTGTGATCTGAGAGGAACGCCTAAAATGGCCCTTCATGCCTCACTCCCCGGTGCAATTCCCCACCAAGAGTCACAGTTTGAGCCTACACAATTATGCATTCTGAGTATACCACGTAAATGCATACCTTTTGAAAAGGGAAACAGCAGAGATCAAAAGTCTTGTTCACTTGATAAAATGAACAAGATGCACTAAAATTAGTAATTTGTATGACTGATGATTGAACATGCATTTGATAGTCTTTATTTCTAGGTTTACATATACTCTACCTTCCAGATGTGTTCTTTAGTATAGCAAGAGCATCTGGGTAGCCATCCATATTGTAATCTCCAATATGAAGTGTAATTGGAAATGAAATTTCCATTGAAGATTTGCCATTTTGATACGGTACAAAGCCCCAGAGTGCATCTTTATTTCTGAAGTCTTGCAAGACTGGAATCCACTGTAAAATAAAACAAAATAAGAACAGCTAGGTAACGAAATCCATTTTATTTATTTAAACAACCTAATTCTATTTAAAACAGCTGACATTTCTTCACTGCATCAGGATTCTTAACCATTTACAAATTTCCAAAAGAGGAAATAAGGATTATTTCCTAACTCTGTCACCAAATGAAAAAATTAATTTGAAGTCTTTTCTATGCACTAAATTGTTCCAGAACAGTAGAAAACAGATAAGGTTGTAAGAATAAAGGACCTGTGTTTTGGAATGTGTCCAGTGTATGGAGATATTCAGGAACAACTTCACTGAAATTCAGGCTTGCCTGGAATCTGTACTAGTCCTTAAGTGTAGGTAAGCCCAAACCATCAGGGCCTTGAGATCCTGAGTCCCGTTGTTTTTCTTGGAATTGCAAGCAATAGGCAGCATTAAAGCTGGAGGAGGGATGCACCCTCATTAAATTTGTGGACAACACCAAATTGGGGTATACTATAAATATGCTTCAGGACAGGATGACCATTCAGAGGGGACCTAGAAAGGCAACAACGGGCAAACAGGGACCTCATAACAATCAATCAGCAAAGAAAGTCCTGCACAGGGGAGTAAACCCCTGCAACGGTACAGGCTTGAGGCTGACCAGCTGGGTAGCAGCTCTCCTAAAAAAGATGCGTGGGTCCTGGTGAACAGTAAGCTAAAGCCGAGCGTGGCAGCTATGACAGCAAAACTGCATACTGCACTGTAACTGCTGCCTATGCTTCTGCTGATTGAGGCGAGTGATCCTCTCTCTTTATTCAGCACTTGTTAGTCTGCATCTGGATTCTGTGTCCAGTTTTGTGCCCCACGGTTCAAGAAAGATTTGAGAATATTGAGTATGTTTAGAGAAGGGTCACCAAGATGGTCAGGTGTTGAATATTTACTCAAAGCACAGGCTGAGGGCACAGGGCTTGTTCAGCCTGGAGACCAGAAGATTTAGGGGGGACCTAATAGCAGCCTTCCAATACCTGCAAGGAGATAACTGAGAAGATGGAGCCAGGCTCTCTACTGAGATACACAGCAGAAGAACAAGAGACAATGGTCACAAACTGACACAAGGGAGGTTCTAACTAGAGATAAACAAACAAATTAAAGTAGGAAAGAGGCCCTGAGAAGTTGCAGAAATCTTTCTCCTTGGGGGTTTTCAAAGTTTGACTGGACAAAGCTGTAAACAACATGATCTGGATTCAGTGTTGCCCCTGCTTAAAGCAGGAGGCTGGATCTCCTAAGGTTCATTTCAGCTTGAATGATTCTATTATTCATGGATATTTAGAAGTTCAAGAGCTTCAATTCCCTCCTATCTCCCCAGCAGCACCAGATACTGAACTGTTTGATAAGAAATTAAGATTACAGTATCAAATTGAAAGTACAAAAGAAATGCAAAGTATAATTTCTCCAGGACAAGAAATAGAATGTATCTGCACTTACTTTCCACAAAGTGCTGCAGAGGTGCTAAACAGGAATTTATCTTAATTAAAATCAAAGTAATTTCACAAGTTGGTATGAAGCTGAAGTACCAGGGTTAAGATTTCAATGCTACAATAAAATTCAGTGCCATTTTTAAAGCCAGAAGTAATTTTATATGTCAACTAACTGACAATGCCTTCAGAAAAAGGACAGAAGGGTGCCATCTTAAAGGATCACTATCACCAACATCAAAAGCACTTAACAGCATCTTAAATGTCTCTCATCCAAGCCTTAATTTAGCTATTTCAGGAACCAGAATGAGATCCCTGACAGCATCATTTCCTGCTGTGGAGAGACTCCCTCACTAACACAATCCAGTAATCAACAACATTCCTGCCACATGGCAACTGCGTGCGACACTTGGACTGGTCCCTTGAGATTACACATACAACCACACGCATATTAGAGAAGCCCCCCAAATTATTAAAAAAATGCACTAAGGTCAACTTTGTTTGGATATCACAGATGGCTTAGAAGCCTGGAACAGTTCTACCAGACACTGCATATACTTAGTGCATTTCTGCTTGTGTAAGTGATAACATTTGAACTGCAATGATGGTCTACAACACTCTTGATGAAAACTCAAAGCTGAAATTAAACATACTTTGAGCCTCGCCCCCCACCCCCCGCCCAACATATGCATGCCTATTTAGTTACTGTTAGCTGCTGAAGGTTTGGAAAAATCTAAGAAACAGAAAATAAGTAAAAGACTCTTAACCTGAGAGAAGTTTTTCAAAGGGTTAGATTTCTTAGCACTTATTTGTCATGCAGAAGACAGATGAAACAATATTATTGCAAAATACCGTGATTTTGAAAGACACTGATTGAAATCAGAACCATGAAATATAGTTTTTACTTTAAACGGTATCATTCATACAATCATTGCAATGAAATCTAATTATATCCACTATAGGCTTTTTAAGTGTTCCCATGTATGGTAACACTATTTTAAAGAAACAAAATTAAAAATGAATTTTTAGGCACAAATCTGAATTTGTATTCCATTTTTACTCTACTCAGAGTGGTTCATAGAAAGCAAATTTACAATCATAAGGTCTACAATGAAATGCAGAGACATAGAACAATAGGTGAGCAAAACAGAAACACCACCTATTGCTACTAAGCATCATCACTGTGCACACTACAGAGTAAGATTCATCCATCCCACTGAACCAGTTGTGGGACTTTTTATAACACCAGTTGTAGCACATTTCAAAAACATCAGTCTTGTTCGATGTGTAACCAGAGCACATTCTAGCACTATACATAACTCACTCTGACAGTTTAAATTCAGAGTAATCCACACTTTTCGTGAAACTCATTCTGTATATTTCTATTATGAATGGCAGTATTGTGTAATGTAATGCAAGATTAATTGTTCATGTGCCTCAGGACATGAATTTCAGTACAGAAGGCAAAAAAATGAAAATATGTTTGTCAATAACATAAATCTCCTACTACTTTTGTATTTGATAATCCAGACAATTACTTTAAGCTTCATGTTTGCTGTTACTATTTTAACAGGAAGAAGACTAAACCGAATTATTTTCCCTTTCACTCTAAGATAGAAAAAGGTGGGTATGAGGACACACAAAGTTATTTTTTTGCGGTTTTCTGATCATATGATTTCTGTTACCTAGCTCAGATGAAAAAACAGATTGAAAAATGGAATGAGTGTATCTAAAAGAAAATTTAAATGAACACATAAAATTCAGTCAGAGAAATCAAAGATTTACTTCTTCCCTTTCTGTTAAATTCCATTACATAGCACCACTAATATAATTAGTTAAAACATTTATATAGATATTTTTACTCCTTCAATTAATGATTTTGTAGGCTAAAATAAGAAAAATATCTTAAATGCTTGAAAATTTGTTTTCAAACTCTTCAAATATTTGTTTTTCAACAAGTAGAAGAGAGAATGCTTTACTGCCCTGTGAAAATGGCATCTTTTTCATTTTGAAAGAGATCTCGGGTACTCAAGAAAAGTTTAAAACTAGTTGCACTCACCCCACTTAACTCAAAAAGGGCTCATTTATTTCAGAGTCCACATTCTTCTATGCATTAGGAAAGGCACTACTTTTGCTCTAAAGTCTGTTAGCAGGTCTTTGAACCAAAACTGGAATTAACACATTTTTAAACTATGGCCAGAAACCTACGAAGCACAAAAAGCCCATCCAGCCAGCTGCCTACTTCAGGCCACCTAACACAGGCAGGGAGCCAGCTGTGAGTCAGAAAGCATTTGGAAATTGGTAGCCCATTCTTGGCCAATACCTTTTCTGGAAATGCCAGGGTTTCTCCTCCTTTCTATGACAAACACTATCCCATCCTATAGAAAGATGAGTATCAAGAGTGGCCTGAAAGAACTGGCCACAGCAACAGAAGTCCTTTTCCCTGGCAGCTCCCCCTCTACACGTACATTGTAGCTCAGCTGCACATAAAACATAAATCCCGTGATTTCAGGATGCATTAGGTTTTCAGTGCATAAGAAGGCCACCTGAATTCCGTACGCAGTTGAGCAGCCACTATTGCATAAAAATAAACTAAGTAAATTACCTATACATTACACCATTAACTTATGGTGTTCAAAGCCCAGAAGACAACAATCGCCAACATTCATTTAGCGACACAGAAAAAAGTAACCAAAGCAGTAAAAGTCATATTTTCGATGCTGGAATGTAGCTCACAGCCCCATAGCTGCTTTGAGAAAGATGAGCAACTTAGAAATGATGAAAGGATCTTGTAGAATCTGAGATTTATGAAAATTACAGCACCTGCAATCCTCTCCCCCACTTTACACTGTTATAGAGCAACGAGGAAAAACTTCTAACACTGACCAACTGCAGCTGATAATCAATGCTGTCAGGTACCTCTCTTGCCTAGAGAATGACACCAAAGACCTGTGGTTTGCTGTAGGATGCACCGCTGTGTTCTACTTCAGAGCTCCTAGATTTATAAGAGGAATAAAGCTATAACCTTTCTGTTGTACAGAGAAAGGTTATAAGAATCATCAAGCCCACAAAGAAACTCTCAAATGAAGGGACTGAAATAATACTGTTTGCCTCAGGAAACAAATGAAAAATCATACCGAATATTTGGCAAAATTAAAAGAAAGATTAGTCATCTCTAAGAATATCATAATATCTAGAGTTTCTATAATAAACAGTACCAGGGACTTTAAAACATTTTTCAGGGAGAACCCAGTCTAATTTTCAGAATCTAGATGAGAGATCTAAATCAGCTAGCAGATTAGTCTGTAGCTATTGCAGGTGAATTTAAAGAAGTCTGAGGTATCCTAACACCTGCCACAATGTGAAACAGCGTATGGGATTCTACTTCAGCTCTGACAGCAATTCTTCTGTTGCTATGGAAACATTCACATTCTTTTAAAATTTTAGTAGGTCTGTATCTCCTTAAGTCACACATATGTATTTTGTTGGCCTTTACTTTTGCTCTATCATCCAAAAGAAGGAAATTTATCTATTTCTAATACTTATGAAGATTAAGTCATTAAATAAATTAAAACCTATGGTGAAAGAGCATCCTTGAAATAATTCTTCTAGATCTGCCTGGATTTCCAGTAGCCATCCAGCTATGCCAAAGACATCATGAGAAATACACCGTACACTGACAGACATCAAACAAGATCTTACCAGAACAACTCCAAAGCCTGACATGCCATTGCGTGCCTCTCCACAGCATAATTTTTAGAACCACAAATTCTACAGATGTGTATTTCTGATTGTTATGCATTTCATCCCAATGCATCATACACTATCATGGAACCGTGTTAACTGTTTTTCATTTGGCATTAACAAATGTCACAACAAGCAAGCAGGAAGGACAGAACCAGGTCCAGTTACCATAGGCAAAATATTTTTTGTAAGACAGTCATCAAATCTGTGATCTTTCAGATCTAAGATCAGTAAGTTTCTTTAAAAAAAAAAAAATTCTCAAAACCAGAATTCTTCGCTACACTCTTAACTAAAAAACACCCCACAAAACCCTACAGCAAAAACTGAACAGAGTTAATGAATATATAGCATCTTCTACTTTTTCAATAATAGACTTGCAATCTCTCAGTTTCCCATAGATTCCCTATAATTACCTACCTGTTCCACAAGGGATACCATCCCCTTGTTGAAACACATTCTGCAGCACAAGGGCTCAGTATTATTTCCCTCAAATTGTAAAGTGTTTAAATAAACAAAAGGAATTGATCCCAGTCTGTTGCCACAAAGTTTACGTTTATCATTTCTCATGAAGATTAACTTATTTAGTCAAAGCTTGGAAGCTGGGTCATCTGATCTCACAATGACCAAATTCAGTGAAATAAAAACATTTCAATTCCAAATAAATATGGGAAGTAACATGTTCGATTAGATTGCTACCTGCAGGAAACATGCGACCTATGGGAAAAACTGCAGACAAATGAATGAAGATAGTGGTATTTTCCACTGTTTCAGAATGGAAAAGATAAAATGCTTTAGAAGAAAAAGCTCCATCACCTCTACATGAGTCTAAGAGCACAAGAAAAGAGTATTCTAGATATAATTCTTTAAAAAGGTTAGGCCAGAACAAGTCATTATTGCATGCCATTTGATACTGTCATTTTTAATTAAAAAGTCATTCTAAAAATATGCAGGGAAAATGGCTTTAAAGTTTCTAGGTAATTCTTAATACTTTTTAATACTTTTTTCTAGCAGGATGAGAATCTGTTGGATTCTTCACTTTTTAAAATAAAGTGACAATATTTGGCTGCTAATTTTTTAACGCAAATGTCATTATCTTGGAAATTATTTTAAAATTGAAACTACACAATGAAATTGCTAAATTAAGTATAAAAATTAAATATACTGATGAGTATCAAAAGTGGTATGTTAAAAATCTGATGTATTTGTAATTAAATAGTTGACCTCTATCAAAAAAATGGAATAATGAAGAAACAGAAAAACTGTCTACGTGCAATGTTGCTTCAGAGCAGGTTACAATAAAAGACTCTACTTAGGCAAAACAGTGATATTATGCAAAGTGACCCACACCTTCCTCTGCCACTACTGCATCACTTCCTTCTAGAAACGTACCATGAACAACAGATAATATAACTTTTCTTTAGCACACTGCCCAGTCATCTGCCACTCTCAAGTAACAGTTTTGTATCTCCCAATGGCACGTGGTAATTGCGTGTGGTTGATTTTCCACAGTGAAATTACTTTCATTGAGAATATTTGTCTCAAATTTACTTGAGCAGAAAAACTCAAATGCCTTTTACTTCTTATATTACCAAGAGTAAGGAACTATATTTAGAGCTAAAGAGCAGTTGTTTTTTGACATAAGAGCACCCCAACTACTCAACAGTGAAATGTAAGCAGCCCGTTACAGCAATATAACCAGCGTAACATGCTTATCAAAAGTCTGTGTTCTCCCCTTTGACCAGAAAGCAATGCAAATATCAGGAATTGAGCATCCACTTGCTTTATACAAAGGCTATGACCTGTAAATCAAACTCTACTGTAACACTGTGTATCCAGCAACACTATAATCCATTGTGTCTATTCTATGTTCACAGGGAATTAATGTTAAAAAAACCCAACCCACAAACAACCAAACACAGTGTGCACAGGAAAACATGCATTTCTAAGAACAGAGACACCAAGATCAGAAGGCTGAAAGAGATACATTACCAAATTTAGAGTTACTTACTCTTTCTTACACTGATGGTATATTCCATCCTAGTTATACTTCCTTAACTGACTGGTAACTGCCTGCTTTCCTTTCCAATACAGAGTGATTGTCTCACTAGTAGGAAAGTATGCTATAGCCTGTGGTCTAGAAATTCTGATTCTTTAAACGAGAAAATCTACACTATAAGCTTGGGCTGCAGACTGTAACAAGAAGCACCTTATCAAAGTATGTATTGTTCCTTGAGCATACAGTATGTTCACATATAAATTTTGAAATATAGATCAGAGAGGGTACTACTCACACAAAAACCCCTCTACTTTTGATTTGTCAGTAAAGGAATAACTAGTAATTCGTAACCTGGTTAGAAACATGTATGGCATACATTATAAATTTCTGTAAGTACACTACAGTGGGTTTTTGCTGTCGGCTATAAGCAAGTACTTTATAGGTCACCTTGGCCTTTAGGTTCACATTGCTAAATATGAATTTAGTAAAAACATTTATTAAGACATCAAACAAACATTAGGTTAATTTATTGTAAGCTGTAACTTTATTATAAAGCAGGGCACTGTAAATACTTAAAAAAGATTAGCACACACTTTAAAATAAATTAATATATAGTAATCTATTACATGAATTATGACCATGACTCTCAAAACAAGTAGCATTGTGAACAAACGAAGCTGAAATAGTTTAATAGAAACCCGGTCCTGAAGATACATAGCCTAAACAAGTCTTCATATACCATTTGGAAATTTACTTAATTAATAACAATCAAAGACACAGTAGAAATAAGGGGTATGAGGTGTGGGCTGGTTCAACTTGATATATGTGTGTGTGTATATATATATATTTATTTATTTATTTTACTATAAAATAACTCCCTAACTTAAACTGAAGAAGCTTATTTGAATTAATTAGATCTGTTTCCAACTCTTAACACAAACCTTGTTTTTCATCTCATGCTAGGGCAGTTATGGTGCTTAGAATGCAGTGTTTTGCATTCAAGAAAGTGACTCATCAGAAACTTCCATAATTTTCTTGAGTAGAATTATCCATTATATAGAATTCTAGGTATGCAGCCTCTTCCACCAAACCCATATTTCTTTAGATAGGTAATAAATAAGTAAATAAATAAAAGTCTCTTATATGCAATAATTACAGGTGAGGAGGTTTCATTCTTCTTTCCTGAAAAATCATTTTCCTATTTCATATTATTTCATAAAGCACAGTATTTTCCTTTGTCTTTGCAATTCCAAACTCACAATACCTGATCCAATCCTCGCTTAGCTAAGTAGATGGCACTTTTTTGACATGTTGCATCTTCACAGACCGGTAATAAATGTTCACTTTGTCCATCCCCATCTGTCAAAGAGGAAGAGACGACTGTCAGCGTTGTATTTGCAAAATCAGAAACCTTGTTTGCGAGAGATAATCAGCTGTGAATAATTTATCTTTTTTTTAAATGTGAAAAATTACATGAGATAAACTAGACCTATTCAAAATCCTTAACCTAATAATCTAATTTGGGTCTTTTGTTTGAAGATTGTCTTTGTTAATGTATTTTCATCTTGACCCATAATATAGAGAAAGTTTTACATTTTCTTTCTGATGATAATGTAATATATTTAGAAGAATAAGTGCGTAGTAATTTACTCAATCCTTGTGTTTAGTTGGGAAGAAAATTGCCTTTAATATAAATCCACCATCACAAGTCTACTGTACAAACTTATTTAATTTTCTGAACTAGTTATAAACTCTTGTGCTGTCAGCAAGACTGTAAGAACAGTCATGAGTTCACATGTAATATCTTAATCTATAACATCAGATAAAAACAACACTGGAAAGTTGACTAACACAATGGTTAATAAATTCCAGACTTACAGAATTAGGCAAATCTGACTAATTTACAGGTTTTCAAAAGCACCTTTAATCCACATATTTCCAAAACCTTTAGTAGAATAGTGACCTTTTAATGTTTAAACAAGGAATGTCTATTTGCATCTAGAATTCTGACACACAGAGCATATAAGGGGGGCGGGGGGGAATCAATTTACTGCTCATTATCTACTCCAGGAGAAATCCCTATGTTCACATTTTGACCTTGCAGCCTTGCCTAGCATATTCAGAAATACACTGCCCTCCCACTAAGAGACAGGCCACCACAAGTTACCTCATATGGGCTGAGAAGGAAGAACAGAGAAGTAGTTGAACGTAAGCAGCCAAAAAGCAGCAGCTAGAATTGCTGCATTAATGACTACTGCTGCAAGTCCTGATTATAACCAAACTTGACTTGCTAGAGAGATGTATACCCCAGCTCAGGAAAATTTCAGGGAATCTGCTTTTCCAGGCTATGAAATCAAAGCTCATACTGCAATAAAAAAAATTCATCTTTTCAAATTGCTCCTTAGCCCATGAGGAGCTTGGTATTAATATTTTAAGTGGGTTTCGTAAAGTTGCTTGATGAAATCTCCTTAGTTAATATGCAAAAACTAGATCATCTGCCGAAGTCACTGAATCCCTTATTCATTTCCCAATATACTCCTGACCACAGCCTAAGTGTTCCGTCATACTTGACCCGTACTATAAGAAACGCTTTCTCAGCCTGCCAGATTATATTTCTATGAGGCTGAACCTCCTTTTAGTGTATATATCTATATCTGTGCATAGTTTAGTTTTCTAGGTCCCTCCCTTATTACATAAGGAAGTTGGGAGATGGAAAGTAGGGTTATAAGGGGGAGGAGGAGCGATGAAAATATCAGACTTCCCCACATATCTCCAAGTGATAAAGCCAAACAGTCACCTTTAGTGGCTTCCTACATCCCATCTGTCTCACGAATTATTTTACCTCACCACTAAACCCCTCCCAAATCATCACGGCAGCTCTGCTATCAAGGATAGGCAATTTAGGATGCTGAGTAGCCTAGGTGATAGAAATCCAGTAAGTTTGCATCCAAAGAGATGGGAAAGGAAATTACCACTGAATAGAGAAATTAACATAGCAACTATTGAATTTGACCAGTCTGAAATCAGTACCAACTTTTGAAGCTGTTTTCCTTCTGCATCATTCAAGAACAACAATTAAAACATGTTACTCACTTTAATTTTTGCTCACATGAACTAGAATAAAATACTGTTTAGACTGCAGGCTTTTTCTAAACTTAAAATGGGAGAAACTGTTTAATTTGCAAATTATAAACTATGGAAATATTGAAGGGTTTGCTAGAACAGAATGAAGTTGCAGAGATGTGTTTTGTGAATATAAAATTTAAATTAAGCCCCAATCTTTTAATCATATTTCTACAGAAGTTTCAGTCTGAAGTAATTTCAGTAGATTTTCAATAACGCATGAGGACAAAGAACCTTCAAATACTAACTCTTTTCTTGCTCTTTGTCAGAAAGGGACAAGGACAAGGATGTTCTCATTTTAAATTATGCTACGGAGCAGAGGAGAATATAAAATGTTTGATTCTACTTAAATTGCAAACATTCATCTTGTTATGCTGATAACTCAGTTTGATAGTCTTGGTAATTAATGTTCAGTAATACTGCAGTATATTGACAAAAACAACCTACGTAGCTTTGAAGAATAATGAAACTACAGGGCAGTAAGAAGGACAGAACTTTCACATAATTACATATGAAGCCACCACCTTACAGATGCAAGTGTTCTAGATAAATTACAAGTTTAAGAGTAAGATTTGATTAAAATAATTCAGTACAATCAAAGAATGAATAGAAGGTAAATATGCATCAAACAACATACCTTTGCCCCTGCAACTGAAAATAATATTATATATATTTCATATTAGAAGGACACAGTTTCCCCAATTGCTTTGACCAGAACCTACAGGTCCATTTATGTAACTTTTATTATAGGCTCATGTTTTCAGTTGCAATTTCTCTTCAATTCTGTGTAACATATATTTAAGAATCCAATAGTTAAAAAATAAATTTGTAAGAGAAGAGAAAAATCTGTTGGAAATTTATAGCATAGTTTTAAGAAAAAACTTTATTTTTAAAATAAATTTTGTCAAGAAAAATCCTGACGATGAGGAGTCTGAGGGGCCATTCTGGCTCACCCAGATCTCAAATTATTGCTGTATCCACCCTCCAAAAGGTTTTCAGATAGAGATATCCACCTTATGAATACTGGACCGTATTTTTGTTTGTTTGTTTCCAGCTACAATGAGAATGTAGCTGGAAATAGGACATCAATGAAACAAGAATATCTTCTGAGTCGTGACAGAGTAGTTTAAGAAAACCCACAATTAGTTAAATACTGTATTACAGAAAAGTAGCAATCAAAAGAAGGAAAGCCCAACATTCTTCATCTCTATCATACTATTATCTCTTATTTCTTCTCTAGTTTTTATTTCTAATGCACATCTTACGATGTACAGATCCATCCTTTATTGTTGAGGTTATTTGATCAAAAGCAATTTTCTGAAGAAAAATCAGAGATTGTCAAAAATGGCAACACACATTTTACAAATCAACTGCAGCAGTTATCATTTTTGACAAAAATAAAAAATAATAAGGATCAAACCCACCTAGAATATTGGCTAAAACTGTAGAATAATTTATTTAAATGAAAATCTTGCATCAACCTTTGTTCAAAAAGCCCAAGAAGAAAAAAAACCTTGCCAAAAAACAGCCCTAAGCACAAAGCTAAAGCAGAATCTGTTTCACTATCCATTGCCATTGTAAACTGTCCTCATCTGTAATAACTAGAAATACAATGTTTCCTGTATTTCTGAACCTTTTTGAAAGGCACCATGGGAGACCAACAAATTGATACAGCAGCTTTTCCAGTTTTGAAAGAAAATAATTTATTCTTAATCCTTATGTGATTCCCACCTTGGAAGCACCTGCTGAAATACAAACCTTTGGTACAACTCTACGGATTTTGAAGACCCCACAAAAAAACACCAGCAGTTGCCACAGAAGAGCTCAATCTCACTACCAACAAACTTACCTTGGACCTACAATGCTAACCCTTCTTATCTTCATGCTTGGTTTCAATCTCAATTTAAATAAACATCCTTCAATTTTAAACTCTAATCTTGAATTTAAATTCCTCCACAAAGGAGGAGGAAGACAGAAATTAAAAAGGAGTATCATCAGCACATTTGCTCTAGCGCAATTAGGTATTCACAGTTGACAAAACATGCATTGGTGACAATGGCTGGATGAACCCATCAGACCAGCTGAAATAAGCTGCACTAGCTTCAGATTTAAAAAAAAATACCTTGCATAACGCATCTTTAATAATGTACTTCAGCCTAGGTCTACCTAGGAAATCTATTTCTGGAGATCCTCTGTAGTCTTCACTCAGCTCCTAGGGTCTACTAGTCTACCTTTCTGTTACTGTATGGATTTTAAACAATCTCAGTCCAAATTGCTGGAAATCTCAAGGTTATCCTTACTTGTAGTTTCAATGTAATTTGTAGCACTAGATGTGGCTAACCATACTCTAGACTCTAAATGTCCTTTGCTAGTACTGCTCAACTTAAAGCATGTTTGACATACAAATAAAAACTCAACTGTTAGCTAGCATGTTCTCAACTCACGATTCTGGCTTGACTGTGATACTAAAGAACTGCATGGTTAATAAAGATCAAGTTTTATAGGCAGTGGAAAAGGCTAGAAAAAGAACAGTCCCACATACTCATCAGCTGCAAATCTGTACTTAAGTCAAAATACGTCAAGACAAAATTAGCAGTCTTATGCCATCTAGGAATCATGTGAGAATCATTACTTACAACTGCCTGTTCACTGTACTTCAAAGAAAAGCCATGGATACAAAGCCCCCTTTCCAACATTTTGCCCACGTCTGCAAAGTGCTAGCAATCCAATCCAGCACAAGAGTAACCCAAAAGACACAGATTATGCAGACCACTGGGAGCACACCTCATATAGAGAGATTGTATGAGAAAAATTACTTGCAGCTGAAGCTTTAACATTGATTGTCAGTGTTTACACTTGCAAAAAACATAGCTCAAATCTTTTCAATCTATTCTAACAGTAAATTTGAGCGGAAGAAAGCAGAAAAAAACCTCGTGAATCAGATTAAGAACAACATAATGTTATTAAAAAGTGTTATATGTTCAAAATGCATGTACTGCAGCATAAGCACACGTTTTAAAATGAATGCATGTCTCAGTGGTTACTCTGAGAGATTCCTTGACCCTGAGGTCCTAGCATCTCACTGAACTGCACATCTACATGTAGATGTTGTGCTGTCTGCTAATTCATAATGGTGACAACTAGAGTTTGTGAAGTTTCAGCTCTGACAGTTAAGAAATTGCTGTAGCAGGTCGATTAGGTTTTAGCTCTTTCAATTTGAGCCAGCTGGATTATCATCGCACATTGGCATAGACCTTTTGTGATGGGGGGGAGGAAAGGAACTCAGTCAATTCTGTCTGATAACTAACTTATCACCTACATCTATCCGTAATTCAAGAGAAATATATATATAAAGTAACTAGGCTGAATAGGCAAATAGGCAGCAGGCCCTACAATAGAGAAAAGACAGAATGTAACGCTCCACTACCAAATTGATTTTGTTTAAGAAAAGACTGCTAGTGAATTATGAAATTCTTTCACACTTTAAGAAAAGTTACATACACAGTGAACTTCTTCCCAAACCAAGATGTATCAGACAGATGCTTTTAAAGCAAACATGCATATAATTTCCTTAGCATGAGTAAACATAGGCAAAAGATACTCAATCCAAATCTTCAAATTCCTTTAAAAACATAGAAAAAGGTGTCAGAAAAGTGCTTTTGCAACCAAGTTCAAGGGTTATTAGATTCACTGCACACGCTTGTACAATGTACTTTCCAACATGGGCTCTGAAAGAAAAATGGAACCTGGGGAAATGACAAGTACTGTGATCACTCAATTCAAAACTGTTTTGTAATATAGCAAGATAAAGTTGTAGTTATGAAGAGCAAAACAGCTTTTGGTGGGCATATGATCCAAATCTTTTTTTTACTTTAAACAGCTATGTAGTTCTGCTGCAGTGTAATCTTCTGTTCATTTAAAAACAAAAATTGAATCAACTTTTTTTTGTGCTGATAGGCTGATTATCACTTATTACAGTTGCGTTAAATAAAAATAAATTGTTTTCTGGCAAATAGAAATAAGCTAACTATGCAGGCTAAGCCAGTGAGAACAGTCTAGCTTTCATAATTCTGAACCTGATGCTACATAAAAGCAAGACACTTCATATACCACAAAGTCCTCATGCCTTGAGGACCTACTGTTCTCTTTTGAGAATACACATTCTAAACTAGCCGTGGTCCCTGTATTATTACAGACCTTCTGTTGGTGCAGTTTTCCCAGTTCCCTTGAAAAAGGTGAGAAAAAAACTTGTCCTCAACATAGTACAATAAAAGCCAAGAAGTTTTTCTCTACTGTTGAGTTAAAGTCCAAATAAGTATAAGGCATCTTTTGTTTAATACAGCACATCCTAATGAAGCTTTATATGCTTTTTATTTCACCATACATATAGCTTGCTCACATCTCTCCCTCATGGCTTTGCACAATTCTCATTCTCCTTTCTCATGAGCGCTTCATTTGAAGTTCTAAAGAATAGTAACAAAATAAGAAGGAAAAAGCCCTCTTATGGTAGTGCTCAAAACAATATCCTTCTGGGGCAGGCAAGAAGACTACAACCAGTACAACTGAGTCTGATATCCAAACAAAATAAAGGTTTGTTTGAAAGCTGATTATCTTAAATTTATCTTCTGAAGTAATAAAATGATTAGAATTGTTTTGTCACTCTCTGCCTTTAGGTGTTCAATGAGATGGTCATGACAGAGACAATTCTAATAAATTACTAAGGTGTTCAATGAGATGGTCATGACAGAGACAATTCTAATAAATTACTAAGGTAATTACGCATTATTAAAAGAATCAGTGTCAGCTGCTTTTAGAAAAAGTGAATCACAACTTCAAAAAACAGATGCAAAGAGCTTTTACAAATGATTCAAAGTTCTGTGGACATTAAAGAAACCCTTATAACACTCTCCTTCGCACTAAATCAATTCTGACTAAGTCTGTCTATATCCGTCCAAAGACTCCATATTCACACCTCCACTGCAAGAAAAGCATTTAAACACAGCATGCCAGCAAACTGCACAAAGAGACTTCCAGGCTGCATCTGATCCAACAGTGCAGTCTTCTATCTTAAATTGAAAGACTATATCAAAAGTACTAACTGGAATCCAAGGAGGAAAAAGAAATTAAGATTAAATACAAAATGAGAACCCCCCTGCACACTAAACAAGAAGTAGCACTGAAATTCCTGTTGTAGTTTATGCTGAAAACTAGTTCCAACTATCTCATAGTGTTAAAACAGAAACTACAAAGCCTGACTGCACAGCTTGGAACTATCTAATGTTTCACATTTAGAAAGCTCATATGGCATTAAACCTTCACATACTAACAAATGAAGGGGATAACACCAATTAAAGAAAGCCACTTGTGCGACTAAATTTTGGGTTGAGAGTTCTTGTTATATTAACCATAAACATTGTCAAAGAAAATTTCAATCCTGAGGAGATTAAGTTGTTCAACAAAGAATGAATAAGCAATTGGCATGCACACCACTACTCTAATTTTATTATTGGAAAGAAAGCAAAGTAATTCTTAATGTACAAGCCCCTTTGACAAAAATTAATATGAAGCAACATCAATTTTTCCCCCCCCCCAGGAGATGTTAGCATTTGTCAGCAACATGTGAAAACTTGGCAAAATCTGGGAAACAGATTTCCCCACCCAGAAATGGACACTGCTTTGGAACTACATTTAAAACTAAGTGGACAAAAATATGTCACTGTATCCAAGTCATAATAAAGACTTGGAGAGAAAGAAATAACAGAATTAGTGTTTATATTTTGGAGGGAGTCAAGAATGCTTATAAAGTTACTGAAGAGTACTAAGTAACATGTCATCTAAGGCTGTAACTCCAGCCAGTCTCAGCCCATCACACAGCACTCTCACAGGTGCCAGAACATGCCAAAATGCTCTAAAATATTTTGCTCTTGCAAAATTAGACAATTTAATCCCAATTATATCTTTATTATATTATTTATTATTTACCCTGTGCAAATTCAGGGAAAACAAGAACTGTATTAGAAAAAATATCTCTTGGATTTTCGATAATACCATTGGTACAATTGTACCCAGCTACAATTTAGTGGGAAGGGGATGGGAAACAGTTCAGAAATGTGGGATTTCTGTGGATGTCATAGCAGGACAGATGCCTTAAGGATCAGGAAATGCAGCATTTTAAACAGCAAAAGGAACAATATGAAATGATGGTATATACTAAATGACTATGTGATAGGGATGAACAGTAAGGATGAGATGTATAGAAAAATAGTCTCCCGAAGCAGTCAGAGATGAATTTGAAAGAAGAATTTGAGGCCATTGTATTCAAAAGTTTCCTAGGTGGACTTTACACAATTGCTTCAGCTTAATGTCTGTCCTATTCTCAGATCCACACCGTGACTGCAAAAATGAATGATGAAGTTACTAAGGCAGTCAGATGGGGTGCGGTCTGTAGAGCAACATGATCTATTTATAATGAACATGAATTTACACTTTTTCTGTTTGGTTGGTGGGGGGATTTTTGTGTGGTTTTTTTGTTTGTTTGTTTTTTTAAAGGAACCGCAAAGGAACACCACTTATAGCTATGGCCTTAACCTCAATACAGCATCTTTTTCTAGAAAGAACTGTCAAAAATGATAGAAATCTAAAAAACAGGACTAATATTAAAACAAAAAGGTATCACTGAACAGCATTTCTTGTTACCAATTAACAAATAAGACAGATTTAACTTCTAAATACACTTTCATGGACTCACATACACTTTCATGGACTCAAAACAGAAGTGGCAATTAACTTGGTATGTCTCTATGCACTGCTGTTTCAGATGAGCTGAAGTGCATCTGTTCCTAAAACAACTTCTTCCTTATCTAAAAGTCACTCAGAATTCTTTATTACCATCAGCTTTTATATCTTTTTCACCCAAACTGATCACAGTAAGAACCATTTTCCACACATACAGAGTATTTCAAACACAGAAGTATTGTCTTCCTGCATCTTAAGGTTCTTAGAGAATCCTTTTATTGACTACAGGAGCACTAGTATATTTTCACAATGCAGTGCTCAAAAGACAATTGCTTTAAAAGGGGTTATTTACGGAAATGCACCATTAAAATTTTCCTTTGATACATAGCTACTACATCTGAGGATGCAACATTCTGAAGGGAAGGAAAAAACTAAAGAAATTCAGATGCTAAACCAAAGCTGATACACATAACTAAAAGCTACAAAATAATGAAATGCAACTGCAGGCAGAAAAGCAGTGTGTTTAAGATATCATCACCTGCAGAATAATCAAAGTCTACTTTAAACAAAAATCTTTCAACAAAACGCATTTTGCACCGTGCAATACATGGCTTTAAAAAAACCCAAAGGTTAGGCATTCTGTTATCCTGTTTAAACATAATTAACTGGCAATAATGAGCTATCATTTCCTACGAGAAAAATGATAATTTCTACCATATGTCATACAAGTAGTGAACATACATGAAACAGTTCAATTACTGGGTAGGGAGAAGAACAGAGAAGATCATCTTAGAATTATTAGTTGGATAACTGGATTTTAAATATAAAAAAATTTGAGTTCAGGTCCCTAAAAGACTTGGATAGAACTTTAACAATCCCAATCCATGCTTTTCAAAAAGTAAGCAAGTTTGCATAGTAGGAGTAAACACAGACTTCATAAATCAGGGAAGACCACACAGATACAGACTCAGCAGCAGCTAAGAAAACAAATGGTGAGTAAAAAATAAAGAACTGAGGTGGAGCTGGCTAAATGCTACTTTGACAAAGTAAGAGTGGTGTTGTATTTACTTATGAGGACACTATTAACAGTACGGTCAAGTTCGATTTCGAAAAGCTATTTTTTATTCTCTTTACATACAGGCTGCAACAAATTTCTTTGCCTAAACTAAGCAAAATCAGTGACTGATTAATCAAACTTTTACATTCTTACATCAGATATCACAAAGGATGATTTATCAATCTCCACTATCCAACTGAACCAATCATAGTTGAATAGCAGTTATAACATTAATTTCCTATAAAAATTAATTAATGGACTGTATAAACAGCACAATATTCTATGCTAATTGCTTCTGGGTTACTACTTTAAAGACATATTTCATTAATCTTCAAAGTAAAAAGAAAATAGCAGGTTTGTGTGTCCAAAATATGGTTCACATTCATCTCATTACTAATAAATAAATAAATAAATAATCGGTCATTGTCAGAGCGTCCCACTGAAATCCTTGAATTTCTTTAACAAATACAAAATTTCCCACTATTTTAAGTAACAATTATTGAAACCCTCTATAATTGCAATTATTTATCAGGATTCTAGCCAACATCTATGATTTTCTCTAAAGACAGTACAAGCAGATCTTATAAAAAGCCTCTGCTACCATACAGATAACAACAACGGAGGATTAATCATTTTTGCTATAGCAACCACTGCACTGCAATTACCATAGTGACATGAGAAGAATAAAGAAAGTAATAATGAAGAGCTCTTACTTGTTTGGAGCAATGTGTCAGCCAAATAAGTGCAGAATTCTCTAGTGCCCAGCTTTGCTCACCTTAATCAATTGAAATGCCATTTGTAATAAATATGTCACAAAGCATTTCTGATTTATTTTTAAAAGGGCAATACAAATTTGTCAATTGCTCCCCGTCCTTTGGTCAGGTTAATGTACAAATCATTGCTATCATGTAACAGAGGGGAGTGCTACTTATTTTAGAGGTTCCAATTTAGACATGAAGTCTAAGGTCTACTACATTACCATAAATATATTCATGTATGTACACCTGCTTTTGCATATTTTTCCATTAAAATATACACACACACCCCCATACAGAAATGTAGTAGACCTTACAGATACATATATATAGATGTATACAAACACACATTTGTGTATGTTTTTAATGAAAAAATATATCTTTGAGTACTTCAGGAACACTTGGTGCTAAGATTACACTAACATCTGTGGCAGTTTCTTATGAGTCACCTAATTGCTGTTTTTTCCAACTCCACTTATCTAAATAATTTCTACTTGATAGCTGCTGTTCAACCTGCTTAGTTTAAGAAAGGAAACCTTACCCAAAGTTAGTTGCCTTTGGAGGTTCTCAGTCAGGATCTTATTCAAAGCTCCCCTCTTTTTTCAAATGACAGGTAAATACTTATGGCTGGAAAGGGTACTTCAAATAAAAACTTTTGGAGCAGGAAATAATGTTAGACAAAGTCACCTTTTGAAACAATACATGTTTTGCCAAGACATAGGTGTGATCAATAAATGAGAACCTTGGACTGCAGAAGTGCAACAGTGTACAAATAGAAAGGTGGGTGTAAATGGGAAGGTGGCAGCACAAGTGAGGTACTCCCAAGCTTATGTCTGGACCTGACATCATTCCAGAGTCTAATATGCACAAGGTTAAGTAAATGAGAAGTGGCAGAAAGTGAAAGCAGAGAAATATGGAATCCTTTGAGACCTGGAATGAATGGCAAGGCTGGCACATCAGCTATGAAGTACAGAAAATGTCAAGAAAGGGGAAGAAAATAGAGGCAGGCAACACAGAAGTAAGACTGTAACAGGCTTGTGACTGTATATTGAACATGTTTCTAGTGACAGCAGCTGTATCCCAGTGCCAACAGTGAAGATGCTTGCAGCATGCATAGAGCAGACTGAGAGCGCTATGGTATGTTCTGCTTAGTGTATCACACAGTTTGGCAAAAGCTACTTAGGTAGAAGGTAGCGCAATCTAATGCGTCTCATTTTACATTTTCATTGTGTTATTTTGATTTTTTTGTGCAATGAAACCTCTTTCAGGCCCCATTACAGATAGCCAAATTACTATTTCAAACTGCAAACCATCATACCTTAACTTCCTTTGACTTACGACAATCATTATTTCATCATTTTTGAAACGGAAAACTGAAAAAAGGAGATGTTCAAGTCTGACAAACCATTTCTAGTAAGGCATTTTCTTTAACTTCAGCTCACTACAAGCAGAATCTGTATGATAAAAGCCTACCTTCTGAAGTATCTAAACATATGCAGACAGCGGAGTGGGTAAATGTAGTTACTCTGATACAGTGTTATTCTAGTAATGTGAGATTTTGCCTCTTTATTGTTAGACTGGTGCAGAACAAAAAATACTGGAATGAAAATGAACATGAGCAGAACTCAACTAAGATCCTCCTTTGCATTAAAAGTTTTTTTCCTCCTACCAATTACTGTATAGCCACTCTTACACAGAACTGTTTCGCTGTAGGTAGGATTTTTTTGATAGTGGTAGGGTATTATTCAACTTCCTTCAGACAGCATTTCATAAAGAACATGGAATTTAGAATTATATGCCTTCATTCCTCATACACGTTGTTTTAGTACCATATTCACTTCAATATTCTCTAAAACTTTGTTCAATGAGAAAATAACTATTTGTTGTCTTGATTATTTCAAATTAATGCTGGGAAGATGAAAAAAAATTGATGCACTACTCCATTTCCTACCCACTGTTACAACAGAAGAAAGATTAAAGTTGTAATAGTACTTAAATAGTAAATTTGAAGTCACAGTTATAAGTATTTCCATAGTTGTCAGAATAAACTTTGTTCCTCTATCAAAACACACACATACATTTATAGCAATCTTTTCACTCGCTTAGGAAAATTAATGGGCAGAAGGACCATTAAACCATTTCCCATCCTTCACCCTGGACAAACTTGAGTGATCTGGAATGAAGGTAAAGATGATAGTGTGTACGTAGCTGTTCAGGAAGACGAGGAAAGACCCTCATACTGCAAGATCTGTGCTGGGTGTTCTCCCTCGGAGATGAAATGGCTGAGATCTTTCAGAATAACCAGTTCCAAAAAGTCAGCTTCTGAAAAGCCAGCATCTCCTCCCATAGATGATACTCATGATTCCTTGCCTCTCTATCCGCTTTGCTGTATATACTGTCCCTCTACATATATTTGCATGCATTTCTTAAGTTCCTGCACACATTCTCTCCCATTATATTCATCCTTACTAGAAAGATTGCTCCACTATTGCCTCACACTAGTGCTTTGCCTATGAATTTGATGATAATTAGCAGAGCAGGGTATTAAACAACTGGTGATGGAACAGCAGCCCCCCACGGCTAAGCTAGCTATACCGGCCATTGTCTTTCATAACATCAGCTGTACCAAAAACCACACCGTGTATTGCACTGCTATATCACTGGGCATTCCATTTATTCACATTTTCAAAATTTTAACTTTAGCATTTAAACAGTTCCACTTCCCTTTGCAAAGACATCCCAGGGTTTATTAAAATTCCATTAATTATGATAAATTTCTAGAATTATGATATATCATTTGGGCTCATTAGCTACCTAACATAGAGATAAAATTATCCTACACAAAGATTGTTTTCCACATTGCCACCGTTTAAAAAAAAAATTAAATCAGATTTCTACTTAGTACCTATTAAGACACATTATTCAGAACATCAGCTTGGAAAATGGTTACAAAAAACCCAACACATTTAAATTTTTTTTTTAACTGCAAAACCCATAGTATTCTATTCTTTCCTTCAGATATTATATACGCAAGTGTTTATATTCCTAGATAAACAGTAAAAGAATTTACAAAAACTTTTACAAAGATTTTAGAAAATGTCTTAAACATTTCACAGAAGAACCTAGAGCATTGTTCACCTTCTACCTTATTTCATTTACTATAGATCTGTAAACCCATCCATAGTTGCTAAATAAGGATATAAGGATAATTAATTATCCAGCAGAGGTGTCTTCTAGTTACATGTCAGTAAACAGCTTTGCTAGAACTCTTAATAATACTTCTAAGTGGCAGGATAGAGGAAGAGATTCAGACTCTGGCTCTAATATAGAGCCTGACTTTTAATTTAAAAAATTGTCGTTTTCTTTAAAACAGATTTTAAACGAAAATGATGCAACAAGGCTACCATTTGACAACATTTAAAGACAGGCTCAGTCGCACAATTAACAAGCATGTTGTATAAATACAGTAAATTAGTTCTTTAAGAAGTTATTTACATTCAATAGTGTCAGCAGAATCAGGCCTGTAGCACTTTCCCTTGGGTTGCAAAATTCTTATTTGAGTGCACAGAAAAAAAAGTATTTTTTGGGCTACAAAACCAACACTTCCTGTTCCCCGTAACATGACACACACATTAATAAGCCACAATTGACTGAAAAAATACATTCTAATAGAAAAATATAGGTTTTCACTAATCCTTGCAAAAATAGATTTACATATAAATTAAGTTTTTCTTCTGTCCAAAAGCCTTCCAGAATTTTCAGTTACAACCATTAAGATTTTACCATGTTTCATCAATCTTTATTCAAGTCATTTAAATTCATTTACATTTTGGCTTTATTAGTTTGTACAAGTGAAGAATTTATGAACATTTACTCAAATAGTATCTTCTGAACAAGATTAGGGAAAAAAAACCAAAATCATGACAAACAAAATACATGTCTGATAAAAGTAAGTTTGGCGTTGTACCACGCCTCAAAGCAACAGTCCTTAAGTAAGGCACTCAAAAGTAGATACATGTGATGCAGAATGTACTGGGATAGCCAAAGTTTAATTTAGTTGAATTTATTAATAATTATTCTCAGATATTTCAAGATTTACAGTCAAATAACTATAACATCTTAAAGAAAAAAAAGTAAAAAAACCACTTTTAGAGCTAAATATCTTTATTTGTTCTTTGATTTAGAGTAGGTAACCAAAATATGAAAAAGAAAGAAACACTCAGGATAGTTTAGAAGAATAAAACTCACCAAAATCTGCAAACACGGACTGTCCAACAACTTTCACACCACTAGGCGTATCCTTACTTTTTCCAACTTTAGAGAAGTTCCCATCCTATCAAACAGGAGAAAGATGATGGAAAAACTGAATTGCAGACTAAGTGACAAAATTTGACTTTTAAACCAAAGAAAATACACATCAATAAAAAAGTGCTTGAGAAGATCATAAAGAGACATCTCAGCTATGGAAAAAAAATGTACTCTTTGAAAATTGGGACTGAGTTTTTGCATTTCTAATCCTTCATGGAATCTTATGGAAATCCAGTAATAGTAATATTCAGATACAATTGTCCATATATTTTGCTGTGTTATGAGGAAAAGATTGGGTTATTTCAGCAACACAATCTAAATCATAATTAAGTGATTATGAATACTAATGTGCATTTATGCATACTAATGTGCATTTATGCATATTGACGTGATTTTATAGATATATGTAATATATAAAAACACACCTGCACATCTGTTAAAAATAGCTTCTGATTTTCCATCAAATTAGGAAATAACTTGATTTTAGTTTAGGTCTGCTTAAGTCTTGTTTTAATCATCTATTATTAAAACCTAGGCCTGCAGAAAACAATATTCCAGTATTTAATCAGAAAGACAAAAGAGGAGTGCTGGATTCTTGTTTATAGTAGAACTGGATCACAACTGGAACAAAACAATTTAAAACATTAAGTTTTCGTAGCCAACGAAGATGACCTAAGGCACACTTTTCTAGTCGCTGCAGTCAGCTCATATAAAGTGCTATGCACACAAGTATACGTAACGCCATTGGGACAAATGATACTGTTTTGTGGATTACGTATAGTTATCCATATTGCTTACTCGTGTCATATTCAGTTTGTAGACTTCAATGCTGTCGAAGATGCAACTCTGGAGACAGTATGTGGATGTTTGACTATATGTCTTTACCTTGACATATAATTTATAATGACTCAGATGGGGGTGGGGGGGTGGGGAAATCGATGCAAATCATCTCCATGCAGAAAACAAGACTAGACCCTGTGCTCAGTTGGCCAGAAAAGCATATATCATATGCACAAATATTTTAAAAGCATTTTATGGTGCATCAGTGAAGGGAATTACTTTGCCTAGGTTTGTAGAGCAATTTAACAGCTTTTAATGGATCAATTAAGGTATTTTAAGATTGATATATATGTACTTATATTTTATATGTATGACATATTTTACTGGGTTGATTGATTCTGAAGAATAGAATTCTTTCTTTCTAAAGATAAGCATACCTGTGCATACAAAATATATAATGTAGGATAATATTTAGAATACATGAGTTCGGAAAATCCAAAATTTGTAAGAAAATTAAAAAAAAAAACCACCTACAGGAGACAGGTCAAATGCCTTGTGTAGTCACTAAAAAAAAAACCTGTTCATTTTTAAGTCTATATAAAAGCTAGAAATATAGAAATCATGACCCACTGCTTTAAAAAAAATCTAGTACAGCTTTCATTACTTTTGCCTAAAAATTAGTATTCAGAGAATAGCTGGAGGCTATTAAATTCCCCCCCCCGCCTTTTTCAGTTCAGCAGCTGGTTGAAGATGGCCATGTTGTCACAGACAAGACTACATTCTCCGTTCTACAGTGACTCACCGTGATATGACAGATAAATTTTCAGGTAAATAAAGCCTCAAAAAATCATTCCTTAGGTAATAAGAAACACATTAAGCACTTTCTACTATAACAAAAAAGTAAACTTTTAACATAGACATGCTAAGATTCTTAACTATAGTCCTTTTGGATAATAGATTTAGTATAAAGGATACACTAAGTTTCAAACCAACTAATTTCATTAATGATTATTAACAATGAGGTTCTTCACTGACCTTGGCCAGGTTAGGCAATACAAAAGCAGAATCTCAATCAATCAATCAATAAATAAATAAAGATAATCCATTGACCTATTTCTCCCCAACCTTGAATTGGATTTGTGATATTTGGTTAACATAGGACTCAGGATTTTCTCAACTGTAACTTGCACACATACTGTAATGGTTAGAAGTGAGATTTTGAACCTCTGTCCCACAAAATCTTACCAAGACCTGAAGTCATAGTTCTAAGAAAGCTTAAAGAAATCAAATCTTTGAGACAGCAAGAATAAAAAATCTGATCAGCCTTTTCTTCATAAATCACCATGCTAAGTGTCAGTAACCTCCTTGAACAGCTGATGACACACCAGGAGTCCTGCTCAGGTGTATGAAGGCAGTCTGATTGATCTACTTAGTAGTCACGTTAAAAAATCTGCAGAGGAACTTATGCTGAGTAAAAGATCCCCAGTGATACTCTGCAGTCTAATTGCAATAGTGCAGTTAGTGCCTCAACATTGGTTCCACTCATTCCTGAAACAAGGAATATCAGATGACTTTTTTTTTTTTTTTTTTTTAACTTGTCTGTGTTTTAACAGAATGGTTATTTGGGTTTTCTCTCTTACCTTATTTACCCATGTCTCAAACTGAATGTTTTGTGAATTTGGTGATGTAGTAAGGAACAAATCTGCAAGGAAAAACGTAAGAGAAATAAAATATTTAACATTAGACTACGCACACAAATATTTGATCACTCAATAAAGATACATAATATAACTTATTTAAAAATATATTACCTGTATTTTATAAGTTATAAACATATATATTCCAGTGATGTTTAGATGTATATATATTAAGCAAGAAAGATTAAAAAACAACCCCCCCAAACTATTTTCATCCCTCATACTCTTCTGTATAAATAAATATACCTCCTGCACTGAACTTCTGCGTTTGTATAGTTTATACATAAATTAAGTTAGCCTCACATGAGCTAGTAAATGCTGGATGTTATATATGCACGCTGAAGAATGTTTCTTAATAGTAAAGACGGAGACAGACGTCAAAGCTAGAAAAAAGTATACAGTTATATCTTTAGTAAGTCAAAATTAAAAATAAAAACCTACCAACCATCTTTTTATTTTGCATATGTTGAACTAAGCAACAGATACACTGTTGACAGGAGGAGGAAAGGAGATGGAGAAATATTTCAGGCTTCCTTTACACTAAAATTCTCTTAAACATCAAAACAGTGTAAAAGAGGGCTTCAGAGGATTTATCTGACAATGCCTACTTAAAGAGAAGCTTATTCATTGCCATTTAGGAAAGCACCCAAATTAGGAAAATGGGAAGAAAAAGCTTTATAAAGGAGGTTAAAAAAAAAAAAGGGGGCAGGGTCAAGGAAACAAACAAACAAACAAAATTATGAAGTCCAGTGTTAAGAAATCCAGATTTTAAGAAAACTACTCTTTTAGATTTAAGCAGTTCTTTTCTTTTTCATTGTCTTCCTTCCCCCCTGCAATTTAAAATATCACTATTTGAGTTAGAACACAATGGTTACTTTGTAGGCAGAAAAAAAGTGATTTAAAAAAAAAAAAAAAAGAGAATATTGGTGCTTTACCCTGAGGTGGTTTACTGAATAAGCAGGTGGACTGCTGTACAGGGAATTTCAAATGGCACAATAAGGGGTATTGTCTTCCAGGGTGGGGGGGGGTGGGGGGGAACCAAAACCAAACCCACAAAACAAACCATAAACCCCCACACCAACCAACCCACCCACATAAACACAAAAAAACCAACAAAGATTTTGCTTACAGATTTCTCCCCCTCCCCCCCCAGATTGCAAGTCGTACTATTTAATTTTATTCCCCTGAATACCTGAAACGTCAATTTCCTTTAGAGCATACACATGAAAAGCATGATAGTGTGCTTCATTGGAATGAATTACATTGATACTTAAGTATTTTTTTGAAGGCAAGGGACAGAAGTAATGGAAACAATCTGAAGATATCACAGATGTAACTTAGAAAACATATATAAATATTCAAATTTTAAGTTTGCATGTAGAAGGAAGTTTGCGCAATATTGTTGATTACTATCAGATATAAACCAGAAAAATATAAGAAAAATTTAATACATTCACAGGGAAAGAGAGAGAAACATGGAACAACAGAAGCCTTAATTCACTTTCCTACAGGCCAAAATGCCACTAAATCTTTGAAGAGTTTTTGAGGTTCAAATAAGTACTTCAAATAGGGTTGTAGTATATCCATGCTGTAATTTGTACTGCAATTTGCAACTAGTTATGGGCTATGTCGCATACAGATTATGCCACAACAGGCTCTTTAAGTGTTATATTTAAATACACAGCAAATGACTAGCATTTGATTAGCAAATATAACCGGTTGCCTAACCTTCAGCAGACATTTTGTTGGCACTACAACTGTTTTCCCACCACATCTCTGACTCAGTTTCACGCACTGCAGAGCTGACCTCTCACCTTTAATTGCTAAGTCAATCCTCTCTCTGCCCAGTCTTCTATGCAAAGAGAGATCTTGGGGAGCATTAAATCAGCATTCCCACTGGTAATGCTATGTTTATACCTGTTTTGTGACTCTATCCCAGAATTAGACAAAATGACATAGCTGCCAACACAAGACATAATTCACCCAGTATTATTATACTAGAAATTCAGCTCTGAACAGTTGGTTATTACTAGGTTAAATAAATGCATCAGGTTTTTATGCAACACAGTTATGCTTCTAGGGTGGAAATCACAAATACAAAAGGCAGATATGAGTTATGCTGGGGGTATTACAAAGTCCTTAGCTCTAAATCATTTATTTAAGGTTAAAACAAAGTTCATTAAAACCAAACCAGCAAAACCAAACCAGCACTATTTCTTGACTAATTTAACATGAGATGGAATTTCATTTAACAATTATTCTTAATTTTAAAACCTCTACTAATGCAGCATACTATGACAACTTCTCAGCAAAAAAAACCCCAAAAGAAATAAAATCTTTTCTTCAATGGGAAAATGCACTGCCACCTATAGTGTCCTTACAATAGAGCTTTTCGAATAAAGAGAAATGAATGTCCTTAACATCTTCATGGAAAGTCATATAAGCACTACTACAAATTGAACTATTTATAAGTAGTAATATATCTTGTTTTCATTCGAGCTTTACAGAGTAAATTCATCAGTTACAGCTCCTCAGAGAGCATAATGGCCATGTTTGACTCAAAAGACATTCCATATTGTTCATCCCAGACAGTTACAACAGGCCACAGAAAGTCAGGCACTCAACATGACTGGACAACAATGATAGCAAAGTAAACTGCAAAGTATACTAACCCTAATTTTGAGACACAGGCATTATGAACTCACTCAAGTATTAGTTAATTACTTGTAACAGACTATGTATGGTTACTGTATATTACACATATACACCTATTTTGTAAAAGCATGTAACAAAGAGAGGGAGATTTGCAATGGATTTTTCTCATGTGTTGAAAAAAATGCATTTTTTTCCATTCTCAGCCTGAAGCATATTATATTAGTTGTTTTTCCCTCCTCATTTAATCTGATCTCATAGTAAATATATAGAAACATTCAGGAATATGACTGCACAGTGAATTGAAATAATACAGGAACGCAAGGAACAACAGGCACATACAATCCCAGATGTTAGGACCAGAATCAAAAGTAGCCTTAAAATAAACAATAAACTCTGAGGGAAAAAAAAGGGATGAGAGAACCACGGTGACTGGGATGTCACACAACTTAATAAAATCAAAGAATACATTTAGCTATCAGCAGCGTAGGAGGAATAAATCAGGATACTAAATGCAAGTCAAACTACAAAGAGCTAATAGAAAGATAATTTAAAACATCTAAAATGTTTACTATGTTAAAAACGTGGAGGTGCTTACAGATTTGAAGTCTTTGTTCAGCCACTGTACAAACCAGGTATTTTAATGTGAACACTTGTTCCACATTTTGAGAGTAGGAAAATAGAGCTATATTTTCAGAGAATGCAATCTACCACACACTTCTTTGGTTTGCAAGAGATCAGTGCTGAATATGGCTCTCTACAGTAGCTTCAAGATGATTAAATTCAGCAACATGCCTGTTTTGCACTGAGCTCCCTCCCACCCTCAAAACAGCTTCGCTTGAAAGTTAGTAAATTAGTTTTGCCCTTTGTTCCTCTTCATGTACTCCTCCCTCTCTCCGTCTTCCTAACTTGAGGCATATAACATTATATACAATGAATGGAACCAACACACCAAAGCAGCTCCAAGGCTGCTGTAATATTACACTGCACGGGTAAAATGCAAAGGCAGGCAAAGATAGCAGATAATCTTCCAGAAATAGTATAGAGGAGCTAGTGCCACGCTGCTCCTAAGTTAAAGCAACAAGCTGTGATTTCCCATAGGACACCTTAATACAGGTACAGTAACACCACCTCTAGTTCTAGAGCCTGCTAAACCACTTCAGCTGGTATGTTATTGCCAATTGTCCTCCTTTTTATCCTTAAGCCTTCTTAGAAGCTACGTGTCTCAAATGCTCATGCATGTTTTTGTGATTAAACCCTCTTGCACTGAAATCAAGTCGAATGCTTAATATTTACAAGTAATTTTCCATTTTGATCAATAACGTCAGAGATTTCAAAGCAAGCAAACAAAAAACATTTCTTTGTAGCAGCAGTGTAAAAATGCAAATGTAATTTAGACACTTGAAGTAACTGTTTACAAATTTGTATAGTTCAGAATTTTCTCCAAGTTTGTAGGAAAGAAACCTGTAAGAAAATCCAAGCCCTGCCTGGTACAGTGTTTTAGACCAGATGATTTCCAGAGGTTACTTCCAACCTAACTTATTCTATGATTCTATCTGGCTTTATTACCTAAGTTTTTGTCCCTAAGAGCCAAAACCATATGAGAGAGGAAACAATTAAGAATCTGTGCAATTTACAAATATCTTTTTCTATACAACCATAGCAAAAACTCCTGTGCACCCATATCTTGAGCTAGATCCATTTCTGATCATTTTTATGTAATATATCTAATGTAGCATTACATAACTACTAATGTTTATGGTGGCCCATCTCGGGCATCAAAAGCATGGCATTCTTGCCACGGGGGCTCAGAAACCAGACACTTACAATAAAGATGCCTGCTAGATAATCCCAACACGTAACTGCAACAGGTTATCGGTCAGGACAAAGGAATTCCATAGAAAAGATGGATTAAAATGCAGGACAGCATTCAAACACCTTGAACATGAAAGCATTTCTACTGTCCCTGCAATCCCTAGCTTCTCACACCATGTATCTTACAATTTTTGCTGCAGATGCAGAAATAATCATATAGGCAGTTTCTAACCAAACAGCTCTATACCCAACAGCAGGTCCATCTCCGATCCTTATCCCACAGTATTCTTCACACAGACAATCCTAGACTCGTTTCAACCCAGTCTTATGCAACTATGCTTCTCTTATTCCACACACCATTAGGTCAGTCCTCCTCTAATAACTTCAAGTCCATCTGTTAACAACCTCTTCTTGCAGAAATTCATCCAGTGTTTGCTCCTCATCATCTCCATCTGAATTCCCTACCTTCAGCCTAGATTTCTTCCCCACCTACCAACTTCTATTGCCACTTCCTGTGCATCATCTCTGCCTGTTGCCCCCTGCTCTCACCTAAGCATCCAAACACTGGCAACAGTCCAGAGCCACAATAGAAGAGAAGGCTTCCGTAATCCCTGTCTATGGTATGTTCACTACTGATGGCTGTTTTAGAAAGGCAGTAACAGCAATTAAGGAAAACAACAAAACCCCATCAGCTGATATTTCTAAAACCTGTTTCAAACTGGCTAAATTTGGATGGATCTTTTAATTAAAACAGTAAAAGCAATGAGACCTTGCTATCTTTCAGGAAGGATGTTTCAAAAGCCAGTACTAGGTCACTAAGAAAAAAGTTGCCCTAAGTTATCAAATACCAAATGAGCTCCACCACGACTTCAGTCTGTGAAAGTGGCTAAGCAAGTATAATTGAAGGTTACAAAATGTTCAACATGGAGGTAGGCAGAGAGCTTAGAAGACTTCAGCCCAACTGGAAAACTGCAGACAATCTTATTTAATAAAGCAGATAGTATTACAAACCCTACTTCCAAACGCTGCTTTTACTTATCAGGACTACTAGGAAATTGCAATAAAACCTAACCATATAGAATCTGCTCCAAGTTCACTTCTGATTATCCTTCTTATTTTCCTTCACTTTTGAGTGTTATAAAAAACGGTACTATTTATAGATGGAGCATTCATTTCACTAATGACTGATTTGACCTTTCTGTTTAATGTCAGAGGGTTTTATTTCAGAATTAAAACCCTCAGCATCTAGGGTTGTCTTCTGAAGCCACCAGGCCATGAGCAACATTCTTAAGTTACAGCTTGATTTCACATTTATTTCAGAAGTTTAAGTTCATAAAGGCAAAAAAAAGCGCCCCTATTTTTAAACACTATCAAAATGCACAATATATTACTCAATTAGAACATAGACGTGTACACTCCAAACATGCCTAAAAAATTTTTCATTTACGTGGAAGAACAGGTGTGTCTGTGCATATTCTTTAACTAGAAGTTACCAGTGGATATGAACATGCCTGCTTGTATGTACTTGGTATACGTAAATAATGTGCTGAACTAAAAATCTCTGCTTTGCAGTGTGTTGACAGAATGGGTAAGGTGACAACTGTATTAAAATCATTAAATGCCATAAAGCCTAAGGACAAGTAAAAGATAACTTTCCTCTATTTACATTACAGATTGACCCACCAGTAGGAAAAAAAGTATTTAAAAACAAAATTAAAAACGTTTAGTTACAATTTTTTCAGTTGTACTTCTACAACTTTAGTTGTACAATACTTTTAATATGCGTGCTGTGGTTTAACCCCAGTCTATCTCTTTTATCTAAAGATCTCTACTCATTCTTTAATTCTCTTCGCGAGGTAAGCTATGAGTAAGAAAAGTGGCATTGCCAAAAGTAGACCAATCTCAGCAGCAGGAGGAGATGCAGCTGATTTGAGCAACTCTGGTTTCATCTTATGAGTCGGAACTTCCTGTATTGAACACTGTGCAGGAACAAGTGGAGGAATAGAGGTAAGAGGAGATCATGCCACACAGAGCATTTTTAATTAGAGAGAACAAATCTGTAAATAGTAAAAATAAAAGTAATAAAAAACAAACAAAACTTTACAGACATAGATCAAGGTCCTCCAAAATATATCCTGTGTATCTTATATGATACATTTTTTGCCTCCATTATTTGCTGTAAACTCTCAGGTAAGCTCTGTTATCAGAGTTTACAACAGTTAAGAAGTTAAAAAATGTACCTGCTCAAGGAATGAAACAGTGACATGGCATTACTGAGTATTTGTTTTGGGAAAAAACATAAGGGAGGGGGCAAAACCAGAGAGAACAATCTGACTTCAAATACATACACACCCTCCCCCCAGTTTTAAAATGGCACTCAAGATAAGTTTTAAAAGGCCAGATAATTTGTTTGCAAACATAATGAGCCTGGTTATTTTAATAGAAAAGAAATGCAGATCTATTGCATAAAATAAGCTTTGATGATAATATATGCAGAGAGGCTACCAGCTTCCATCAAGAGGAAACTCACCAAAAATATAATCAGAGAGTGTGACATCAAGCATTACAGTGTCCTCAGAACCCAGGTTTAAATGATTACAACAGAAATATCACCTGTGATCTGAATGGTTGGTTTTCAAGAAGAAAACTATCTACATTTATGCATTTAAACTAATAAGTGGGAATGAAAAAGAAAACACATTGTAAATGTTCTGGTACATTAGGTTTCTAGATTCCCCAAGCAAAACAACATAAGAAAATTAACCATCAGAAATCAGTAAAGAGACTAGCAATTAGCTTATAGCAAGCTGTTTCTGACTAATGATTTTTCCACTTTAGTTTTCCCAAAAATCACATTTATGATTTTTCCTTCATTTTATATAAACAGTTCCAGAAATATCTGCAATTATACACACCATGTGCTAGTGTTCAACACAAGATGGGTTGTAAAAGCAGTATTTCCAAACTTTGGAATCACATAACCAAATAAGGCACAAAATATTTAATACCTTAGCTATTTTTCATAGCATTCAAGGATACACAGACAGATGTACAGTATGAAGTTACAGGATGATTCAGAGTCCAAGGTAGTTTGTCTCATACGTTTGAACATTTTAAAAATATTTGCAGGGCCATGGCCTGATTTCTTGGTAGAAGACTTGTAACTTTGAGTGCATACAAATTTATTGTTTATTAATACTCCTTTTTTTCCAAGTAATTAAGTACTACAATTTTGGCTTAGAAAGACAGCATTAGCCCTAAATGAACACCTGACATTTTAGGATGTTTTAAATAGCAACAATCAAGTTAACTAATTAGAAAAAAAATGACATGTAGCAAAATAATTGCTATCCTAAAAACTTCAACTTTAGATAAAGCACCCTCGATACACCTATGAGAGCTTATGTTAAGACAGTCTAATCAGTGTTCACCTAGTGACCCATGCTAAATTTAAGCTTCAGCTTGGTCCAAAGTATTTACCGGAAAACGCTGACTGTGATGCAGATCAACAATGGCATAAACAAAATATGTTTGTCTATTGTCTAGCTTTAAATAGATGATCTGTATTGGTAGTTATCTCTACATCATTTCTGGGTGGCCTTTATCAAGTCCTTTTACCTATCCTGGCCTCATTTTCCAGCTATAACACTTTTTCTGCATGGTTCGGTTCATGTATTTCAGTTGTAAAATCTTCAGTATAATGACCATGTTGCGAATAGCGTTTACGCAATTAAACGGTATTCTCTCCATCTCTTGACTAACACATCTGAAACGCATTTCTGAGAAAGACTGAGTTCATTTTTACTTTGAATCGAGTGGACTAATGCGAAGAGGAGTTACTTTTTACCTCCTTCACTATAAGTCAAAAGAGTTAAATCCTGTACAAATACCTCTTTTATTAAGTCATGTGTTGTAAATTTTTCAGTTTGAGGATATGATGTTTTTAAGACAGGCCTCTTACTTGAGGAGCTTGCTTTTGGAAACGCTCACCTGGACTGTCATGCTCTTTAAAATACACCCGATGTTAATCTGTTCAGACAAGCCTATTATTATTAGCTTCAAGATTATTTTCTTAAGCTAGCTGTTAAAAAGAAATAATGACAAGTGTGAGTATGTATTACTAGACACCCAATAGCCCTATTCTAACAAGGGTCACCACATTGTCTCTTCATCTTTCAGTCTATCTCAGCACATGTGCAAACAGTGACATTCATGGTAGGCAGGTTGACTAGACCATTTCCAGACATCCCTTCCAATCTCAGCCATTCTGTGAACTAGATACTCCTCCCTGGAGCAACACAGACTTAAAACACATGCAGAAGACACTTGAAAATTTTGTACTTACTTTATCTTTATCTGTAAAGCACACGTAGACCATTTGGTTAAGGTTTTATACTGCAAATTTTTGCATGGATTATATAAAATTCCCGGCCTATCTTAAAATTACTTACTGAACGAAAAATTATAAGACGCTGAGATTTCTACATGAGGATGCTTTATTTAAAAACAGCAGCAGCATTACTATCTGAAACAGCCTAGTTTATATCTCACCAAGAAAGATTAGTATTATCTTTGTTCTGGTTAGCGGATTTTTGGATTATAAAATCCTTACACAGTTAGCCTTTCATGAAGCACTGTTAGGGATTAAAAACATCTTTATGAACATGTTCTCATATAATGAAATCATAACAATTCAACTTCTTTTTACCCAGAGCAAGAGAAGCGTGCCAATTAAAAGCTCTGTTTTGAGGGTTTAATATCAGCAGGTTGAAAACGGGTTAGGCAATAAACTAGCAAAAAGACTCTCACCCCAGAGAGGATTTTTTCTTTTTTTATGTCAAGTGCACTTTAAATCTCCTAAGCTGTTTATAGAGTTGCCAAAAATAGCCCAGCTAAAAATCACAGAATTGGCTGCATCTGTTACAGAATACAAAGAGCCCCAAAACATTGCAGAATATTAGAAAAAGGTCTTAAAAAAACCCCAAAACCAACAAGTAAAAATGGCATGTTCTGGAGGTTTGTTTTTTATTTGTAAACAAAAATCACTGCATCTATTTTAGGTACAACTATATCTTCATATTCATCAATAGTAGCATTGCCTGTGAGTAAAAACTCTGAATTTTTCAGTCAAAAAGTACCACAGCAGCATTAAATGTTATAAGTCTTTCGGACAACAGGATTTCAGCATGCAGACTATTCCTCTGCATCCTCGTCAATGTCTCCCTCCTAATTAATATGACTCCAAGGTGTACCAGGACCTATTCTTAATGAGGTTTTGTTCCAATTCAAGAATGGTACTGTGGGTGAATACTGAGTCACAATAATGCTCTTCTCTTCACTAGCTCTACTCGAACCAACCGCTAAGTAATAGACTCCACTGAGAAATAACACAATATGAATCGCACTCCTTTCTTTCCTGGTGTAGTAAGGCTGCGCTGCCCCAGCTATGCTAACAAGGAACAGAGCTAAACAAACGGGAGAAGCATTTAGCTGTCTTCTCCAAAGTCTATCCAGACTGCACAGAGCGAGACACAGGACTAGTTGTGGGCATACTACACTAATATCAGCACCTTATTTTGGCCCTGTTTGGCAGAGCACATTTAGAATCACAGTACTATCAGTACCGTATAGACAGTTACATACAGGTTGTTTTTTTGGTTTGCCCTTTTTTTATGTATATCAGCTGACTACTTTTATGACTATTTCTATGAGTCACTTGCCGGACTCTGTACAGACTAACACAAATTAAAGGAGACATGGTAAGAACACTAAACAGGTATTTTTTTGGAAGAGGCACAATGAGTCTCAAGGTGCAATTTCATGCTTGGTTAAAGGCAGGCTACAACTGCTGTTACTAAAAGAGGAGTCAACCTTCTCTCTGTGCTTACATTGGCTCTGGCAATCCTGAAGCTGCATGGCGAGCTGGATCAGCTTAATAACTCAAGTGAAAATGAATTTTGTTCATCGCCAGCCCCAGTTCCTGAGCAGTTACTATAGCTGATGTGAGGGAACTGCCATAAATGTGCAGACAGGACCAGACGATTGGTGACTTTTCACTTTGCAGTCTTGGAATAACTGCCAAGCAGGCAGTCTTGGAGTAACAGGTCAGTCATGAAATATCAGATATGGGGTATCATATCAAACCATATCAAATATCACCGATAAGGTATTATTTTTCGGCAACGTATGCTTTGCTCACGGTCCAATTTTCATAGGGACAGCAAAAAAAAACAATTTACCATTCCCATCTTAGAAGCAAAAAATTATTTCAAAGAAAATAATTCTATGGTAATATTTTCTCCAGTTTTCTTCTCAGAATGAATTATCTTCCTTGAAATTTTCCTCAGGTTGCTGTAACATAACACATTTCAGCCTGAGGTATTATATCCTTCCTGTTACAAGCAAATAAAAGTCAGGATCTGTCTATGGGGAGTGCTTCATAGAAGCTTCTATTCACATCTTGAGATATGAATATAGATGTGAATCTATAAAAGCTCCCGGTACTCCCCACACAAAGATCCTGACTTTCATTTCTATTTAATAGAGGAACTTCTATATATCACTAGCACTAACTGGAACTCTCTGGACATTCTTTAGGCTGTTAGCTGCCATAAAAATCTTTGCGTACTCTTCCAAAAATTGATCAATCTGTGATTGATCTATGTAAGCAACTTACACTTCCTACCTTTACCTACCTGTGAGTTTAAATTTCAATATATTCATCTTAAAATGCTAGCTGGAATGCTCATCTACACTGCCCATGCCACTAAAACAAAATTCCAACGGATTTATAGAACTAAGTGTGTTAGAATTGGTTATTACCTGACACTGATTATGGTAAGCAACTGTATATTTAATTTTCCAGTTGGAGTTTCCACTTGACGGCTTCATGCAGCAATGTGCCAGAACTGAATATTAAGGTTTGACTACGCACTAGAGTAATTAACTTAATCCCAACGTTTATAAGCATCTTAATTAAATTTATGGACTCTTTCCTCTCTCATGCCCATGCTACTAAACAGGAAAAAAATAAGCTCTTTCCAAAATTACCATATATGAACTGATGTACACTGCACATCTAGCAGAAGATAAAGCATTTCAGAATTCATTTAGTGTGTGAAGAAATCAAGTTTAGCACAATTAGTGCTTGGAGGTATGAACCAGGTATGTAAGTGATAAATAGCTTTATTGTGGTAATTGAAGGCTAAATTGCATTGCGTATTTCACAAAAAAACCCCAAACAAAACAAAGCTACCACCACCAAAGGAAGAATACAGTTTATCTACCATAAGAAAAGTTGTCTCCAGTACTCATTTGTGATCACTGAATTATAAACAGGTTGCAGGATTGCTCATATAGCAAATAGAACAATTAAGTCTCATATGCTATTTTCTCAATCAGTGATAGAATTAACGACAACAAAATAGAATGAAGTCATATTGAAATCTTCAAGAAACAAATTATAAGTCCAGTCTTGAAAAACATTCTTCTGAATGAACTATAAAACTATTTTCAGACTCAAGATGAAGAAAATGCAGCCCTGCTTCTGAGTACAGCATCACGAAGAACAGGAAACAATGTTTCAATGGTGAACACAAAATTATTCAGAACAAGCACTAGTTCTGATTAAATTATCATCAAGAAGTAGAAAAAGTTATTAGGTTATTCATTTTGGCAGTTATTTTTTAAAACCCAGAATTTTCACATTGTAGATATTAAAATAATTAAAAATAATAATAAAAAAATCAGAAGTAGCAAAGTCATATAATTACTGAATACAACATTCCAAAACCCACTCTTTATAACCATCAATGAAATTTACAAAAATATCAGAAGGAAATTGCAATACATTACATTGTATACTTAGTGATGAATATTTTTAGGAAGGTATTTAACACTTATATGACTTACCAGCAGTGAAGTCATTATTTAAATCTATAAATGCATGAGAGTGCGGTATATACATTTGACTTTGAGTTTCCAACGTAGCATGCCATGATAAGTTCCTACAGACAAGAATAAAAAGCAATACATTTCATCAGTGCTTAGGGACTGTCAATCATGATAACGTACCTTTAAAAAAACCCACAACTGTGAAATTTTAAATAAAATGGAACAGAAAGCATGTTCTCCTAATGCTAAGCTAAAATTACTACTTAGCTTACAATATACTAAGTAACTAGAGTAATTGCTTGAAAGGTTCTGCGGATGATGATTCATAGCACAGGGGCTTCAGTTAGATTTTATTAACTTTCTAAAGCAACTTTTTTTGTACACAGAGAAGTATCACTACCCACAAAGTGAAATTTAGTGCCCAGGCTTCAACTGTAAATCTTGAGACACTGATCACTGTCCTCCCTGGTTTCCTCAAGCAGTTTTACTATCAGTACTTCTGAAATCTACTTTAGGATTAATAAAGATGAGCAAAAATGGACATAATCACATGCTGTTAAAGCAGCTCATGCCTGCTGCATGTAAATGGACTTTATTTTCAGTCACTTAAAGAAAAAAATCAACACAAGAATTAAACTCTCACATTATGATGGACTACAGGCTAATTATGTCATTTCCCAAGCAGGTGATATTTTATTTATTTATTTATAAACATACATGCCCTGCTGGTTTCTAATCTAAAAATGACTGAACTTCCAGCAAACCTCCCTACTAGCAGTGCACTGAAATACAACAAATCCTTCAAAAGTCATAGCGGTTGAATCATTAGATATGTTACTTTCAGAACCCCTAGCTAATATACTCAGAAAAATCTCAATATGCACTATACAATGCACTATACAGTAGCAGGACAGCGATTTACTACTATCTGGAATGACTTTGTTTATTCCAGTGACATTACATACATATTACTAAAGCCCTTATGTTCCGTGACTCATTTTATGGTAAGAAAAAAAAAAAAAAAAAGCTTCTGATTACTTACCAGAGATCATAACTAAGTCTCAGAAATGGTAAAAACAATCACTTAATCTTAAAGAAATAATTAGATATTTTCTATAGGTTTTTCTATGTATTCAGTTTCGAAGATAGCCAAGAAAGTTAGTTATACAGCTCTAGTACAAAAACGTTTTAGATTAAAAATAACAAAATGCTTTTCTAAGCAGATGACATAAAGCTATTTTCCACGTACAAGACATTGCTTGTGCTGTTACCTATAGCACTCAGTCTTATTCTGAGTTGTAATGAGTAAGTCTATTTGTATCCTAATGCTACTGAAAGGATTTCTTCAACAAAATGAAACAAATCTCTCCCATTTTTCCGTATCTTCAAAAGCTCATAAAATTTTTCAATATATAATCATTGCAAGGTGTTCAGAAACACCCTTGTGAATCTGAAATCTCTGTTCCATAAGCCATCAATTTAAATAAAAGTAATGGTGATAAAATTCAGGTTGGGATTAATGACCAAAACCACATTGCCAAGAAGGGTATAGTTTCCATTTACACACTTAAATGTTATTTACCCTAACATCACTTCTGAATGATCTCTGAGGAAAGGAAAATAGCCAGTTAGGAACAACAGGTATAGATTTGTTAAACTCACTGATGGGGTGTGGGGGGGGAAGCCTTATTTAAACATTTCTTAAGGGCCATGGAGATGCACAGTAGAAAGCTGATATATTGTTGCCATAGAGACAGAGTAATCACCTCATTGATTCCTCCAATGGTAACAGACCTCTTTTGAAACAATAGCTAAAGAAAGCCACATAGGAATGCAAAGACTTCCTAACACACTCTTTTAAAATAAACTTAAGTATTGATTGTATGCAAACCTAAAACAGCTGTGACACCAACACCTGGATTTCTCCTGAAACACACAGAGCTGCAAGTTTCTATGTTAATGTTACTCTATAACATTCAAGACAATCCTATCAAGTTCCACTTAAAAGCTGCAAAATAGCAAGTTAGCAGATGCAAACTTCTTCAAATAACTGATTTAAAAGTCCAATCCTCTAAGAAAACACAAGCCCAGTTCCTCATTTTTCCAATTATTCATTGGAAATTATTCATTATCACTCAAAAGAAAATAATTCAAAAAGAAAATGTCAAAAGAGTGGTTTTCATATCATCACAAAGCTAAGAACAATTTATTTATTTTGACGTTTATAATCCAACTCGCATCCTAAAAGTAATTTCTGCTATCTTTTGAGCACATTCTTTGACAATTGAGAGAAAAATCTCTAAATCAGGGAAACAGTTCTAATTCAAGTAGCCTTCTTTTGAGGCTTCTTTCTTTTTCAAAGAATGCCTAAACCCACAACACTATCAATGAAGTTTTTCCTTACAAAAATCAAAGACTGAATGTATGCTAAATTCAGTTTGGTAAAAGTCACAGGAAAAGATGTACAGACGCACATTTTTAATTGTTTTTAAAAAAAAGTCATCCTGTTCAATAACGAAACTTTCATTGACTCAGAGTCACACCAATTTGTGTCCTTGAATACACAATCCTAATAGCTCTCAAAAGCCAAAGCTTTCTTTTTCTTTATCAGATTACAAACTTCAAAAGCAGTATCAGGAAAACTGAATAGAATGTGAACTGTCCTTCTCTAGGGTTCAGTAGTGTTTTTAACTTATAACTTATTTCCAAAAGACAGATTTAAAGTTCTTTGGCATCTTGCCCAATATTAAGAGACAATGCTACTTCTAAATTTTTTGTTTAGAGAGTGGTTCTTCTGAGTTAGTAGAGATCCATTCTTTTGTTATGCTTCGATTTCAGCATTCATACCCAAAACAGTTAAACAAAAATCATCCTTTGCATAGTCCTTACTATTTAAATATGCCATTAAAATAATCATTTTTATCCCAGTATTTGCTAGCTAGTCCCATTCTAGAAATTCCAGGGCTAGCAAAAACTTTAATAATGAAACTTATTCCCCTTTACTGCAATCTCATCTCCTAAGACTTCAGTCAACTTCTATTTGCTGAAAAGTGGCCTTAGCCACTCCTTAACACAAAAGATGCGATACAAAGAACATCACTTGCATGCACACTTACATTGCTACTTAAAGTCACCTCTGCCTTATGTATCTTTATGAATTTCTTCCCCCAATAAGCATACCAAGTATTTTCCTTAATATATAGCTTAATACCCTTACACTTTGCACTTCCTGTGCTTTTGATTTCCCATGTTGTCTAACCTTCCCATTACAATTAATTTTCTAGATAAATGAGAGGTGAATTTTTTTTTAAGTTTACCCTAAACTCTTGCACATTTTCCTTTTGCCATCCTTTATATTATAAGATCTGTTCCAGTACTTCTTGCATCATTAACCTGTCACTTCATTTATTAGACTAAATGCAGCTTAAATTCTACAGACACTACTTAAAAACTTTGGTTTGTATTTTTGTACAGCACAGAATTCCATAATACAGATTATAATAACAAATATCAAAGTGTACTAAACAAAGGAGACTGTAACTGTTCCAAGAAACAATTATCCTATTTCTCACGTCAAATAACAGGGTTTTTGTTTTCTTAGCTCTCATGGAATGTCTACTTGCCCTATAAAACAACTACTTCCCCTATAAAATAACACTTTAAAAATTAGACGAAGAGCGTCATAGAATGTTTAAAGATACACATGGAAATGAAGAAGATTCATATGTTTGCACAGTTCCAGTTAAGCGTGAGTCTTATGCCTCTTTAATAAGAACAGAAGTGGATGCACAATGAATAAGTTATCGAAATACATGCTAATAAACAAACCTTTAGCTTACCCGCCTATCCATATCTGTGGCTTACTTGAATCACTTGTGACACCAAAGACATCAGGAATCAAGTCTCCATTAAAGCTGAAAATGCAAAACAATTTCAGTATCACCTTAGTCATTATAGGAGTTGAAATTAAGTTAACCTGTATTTGGTTAGCATTTTCCCACCAAGCAATGAAGAATTTTCAGCTGTGTAGTCTTTTCTGAATTTTGGCTCTTGTCTGAGCTGCTGGTAGTAGTATGCTTCTTTTAATATTTCACACTATGCCATGTGTTTGATTTTCCAGCTATATTTCCCCCCTCTCTTTTGTTCAGCATTTCACACAGAGGGAGTGCACTGTGAAAGGAGTATTTGCTCAGTCTGATAAGCCAGTAAGATTTTTGCTTTACAAAACTCACAAAAAAATGAATGGCTCTTTTTCTGCATAAAACAGAGTACTGAAATTAAAAAAATTAAAAGATTATTTAGTTACTATTGCCAGGATAATATAATATACAAGATTCGTAAAGATGACTGTTACATTTCATCATCTTTTGTTAGACCAGTTGACATTACAGAAACCACCCTGTTCTTAAAAGATAAAAAGCATGTGTTTCAAATTTTAGCATTAAAATATATTTAAGTTGCTCTTAGTCACCATTATAAATGTTGTTTTCTAAAAAAATAGGTCATACTTACTCCATTACTAGAGGCTCATCATGAAAAGTCTTATTTAACATAGTTTTATGGTTAAGATCTGAAAACAGAAAATATTAATTTGATTCAGTTACCAATATGTTATGACATTTGCATTTTTAACTTAGACATAATTCTTCTTCTATTAATTTAGAAACATCAATTTTATGATTAAAGAAAAATCAGCCACCACTGAACATCAGACAACTAAACAGCTTCCTGAAATTATGCAGGAAAGGTGAGTTACAGTTAAAATACTGAAGGTTCTTCTCTCTCCACTAAACTCTTCAACAAATTATTCTAAATAGATCTTAGTGAAACCTATTTCTATGTATGACTGCAATCACAGACACGCGAAATCTGAAATATTTGGGATGAAGACAGTCTGAAAATTTAACATTGTACATAAGACCTCTGTTTAATGTTTTGTCACTGTAAAAAACATTCTTAATCATATACAGAGTGTTTGAAATAAGGATTAGAGGTAGATTGCCTAAATGGGAAGCAAGTATTTTAGGTCCTCATCACGTTATCGCCTCTCAGACTTCACTTTTACTTGTAATCCAAACTCCTTGCCACATCATCCCCGTTTCCGTCATCTCTCCATAATGTTTCTCTTCTTTCCAATTTCCACATTTTATATGACAGTACCCTCCTATTGACTTGTCTGTCACACTTCTATTACCCAAATACGCACCACATACCTTCTGAGTAGCCTCACTACATACCAACCATTGCCTGAATTTTTAACCTCTGACTCATTTTCTAAGCCCCATATATTCATTTGTGCCTCTCCCAATATTTGTTTATTCAGAAGCAAGACTGCATAAATTAATTCAAATCCTTCATATTCTTTCCCAATACTACAGATACCTCCTATTCTCTTAATACCTGATCCAGTGCACCTTCCCAGGTTGCTTGTTTCACCTCTGATTAAAGCCAGAAGCAACAGTATCTAAGACCATCACTTGCCTCACCTGTAACTATTTTATAACACAGTTGTTTGTAATAGTGATTATTCTTCAGTCATTTTTGCGGACTTAAGAGTATCTTCTTTTGCTTTTCTGTCCTTCTTCAAACCCTAAACTCTTCCCAAAACCCTTTCCTAGCAACAGAAAAGGGAATAGACTTCAAGAGTTCACACAGTCCATGACTCTACCCAAAGACAGAATCAGCTATACCTAGAACACTGCTAAAAGACTCTTGAAAACTTGATTCTAAAGTTCTTGAAGATTTCCAGTGATAGAGACTCTAGCAACCTCTCTCCCAGAACCTACTTTAGTGTATCACTGTCTTTAAAGAATTTGGTTTAACAGAAATAAGAGTGTTATATTACTGTTGGTAAGTTTAGGTATGGTATTTTGAAAGTTTATGCACTAAACTTTACACCAGGTTCTCAGTGTATTTTAAATTCAAGATAAGTCTTTTGAGATAATTTTTGTGAAGCTCACATGCGTAATGGGGAAGCCATGAGAAGTAGCTCTTCAGTTGGTAGGTTACTGTCAAACTATAATATTGTTTAGTTATGTCTGTTGCATGATATAACACAAGAGTTTTAGCTTTGTTCTCTTTCATTAATTATTAAATACAATTTAACAGCAAGATAACATATGGGTATGAAGCTGAGTAGCTGCCAATCCCTATTCTAGTTGTAAAAACAATCACTACACTGTAAAATGAGTTATAACTTTCTTACAATACTTTGAAATATTAAAAAGTCTAACAATCTTATTACTAAGCAGTCTCAGCAACTCACCTAATGTTTGGTTGTGCCCCCAGAAAATAAACACTGAAAGTTCATCTCTGCCATGATTTTGTGCCCGGGTAGTCAGGAGGACATCCATTTGTGAATCACCATCATAATCTCCAGGAACTACACTGGTTATGGTAACACTGAGAGATCTAGAATTAAAAACAAACAAAAAACCTCACACGCAAATAATTGTACAAATATGTGCATGAAAACTGAAAGTACTTGTGTGTTCGAAGGCTTGCCTTTTCATCCCAGTTATTATTAGTTGGTCCAATACAATATTATCCTTCAGGAACCTGGCTTTTTATAAAGTCCTTAGCCATTGCAAAAGTAACTTTAAATCAAGCATTCTGCAGGCTGTCTTCCTCTAAGGAAGGATGACATTTTTAACTCTAAACTGCAGCTAACAGGCATTCTTCAGCCATATCCTGTTTGTTAATGCCATCTAGACTTCATTAAATCCCTTCATTTGTTGTAGAGCCAATCCTCAAAAATGTGTTTCAGAGAGCAGGATCTTTTGGTTGCATTCCAAGAGCAAGACCATAAAGCAACAGACCAGTTTAAGTAGCAGGAGTCAGACAGATAGCTAGATCTTTTTAAAGACAACATCATCTCCTCCTATCTTCTGCCAAGTCTTACCACTCCTCTCTACATGCGTTCTTGGTTACCTACTCAGAGACTCTGCTTTACACACACAAACATGGATGATTCTGTTAAGAGTTAAAAGCAGATCATTTCTAATGCACTAAACAAATTAGCTCCTTCCAAGATAAGGAAAAATAAAAGTATATAGAACTATAGAAGATGAACCTGAGCTATAACAACAATTTAACTTTTAACAGACATGCTATCAGTAAGCCTTATTCATAAGCAATAACATATCCTGTAATACTATTATGGTTAAAACACAGTCAAATAGATAACAACAGCACAGACAATTCTAGTGATGTTCCCACTGACTGCAGAGATTCACTTTCAAGAAAAATGGCCACTTACATTGTTTCACCATTGAATATCAATACTTACTTCATTGGTAACTTAACACGGGGCTTAAAGTAGGGTTCCTTTTGGTCAGCCAAAAAGATAATCAACTCATTTCCTGCAAAATCAAGTAAGACGATGAATAACAGAGGAGGATTGTAAATGGTTTATATACAAAAACAACATTTAAAAAGCTATGCCACAAATAGTTATTCCTCACAGTAGCAAAAACCTTGAAAGACTTCCCATACAACTACTTCCTCCTCATTCAAAAGGAAGCAAAAGGAGCACTTCTTCAATACAACCTATAAATCTAATTGCATCTCAAAGGAATGCTTATATCAAGAATCTTCTTTGGGGCTTAGTGTTAGACCTTTCTCTCTGCTATTGTTATCACATCACTTAAAATAAAACTTCCTATAACAAGTTAAGAAACATTACATGTAGAAAAGTATTAGGCATCAGTTCCATACAAATAATTAAAGCTTAAAAGCTAACTCAGATGAATTCTTTTAACACTGTCTCTGACATAGCAGGATCTCATACAGCTTTCCCAAGTCGGCTGACAAAAGCACTTTAAGTGAAACTCACTGAAGTAACCTGGTTCCCTGCAGCATTTCCTCATTTAGAGGCAATGATACAAGCCACTATCATTTAATTATTTCAGGAAGATCTAAATAAAAGCGCATGTTTTATGTTGCACAAAGAATTGAAATTTGGGGGGTGGGGTGGAATTAACCTGAATGATGAAATGTATTTTCAGTCAGCAAACCACAATACACATGCACTTACTTCTGCAAGTAAAATAACAATTCACAGCTAAAGAAGAAAATACAATTTTTTTACTCATCCTTTATTACGTTTGTTTTCTGCATTCTCCAAGAAACTCACCTGTAGCATCTCAAACTGCAAGAACTAGGTTACCTAATGGAAAATAATTCTATGGCTCCAAACTCGAGCTACCATAGTATATTTCGAGAGCATCATTCTGTGGCAAAGTTCACAGCTGTGAAATAGCAGAATACAAGCTTCCTGGCTATGAAAAAAAAGATAACTGCCATAAACGTATTTGCCAAGGAGAATATGCCAAAAACCGAGTAAATGAAAACAAACCCTTTCAAAATGGATAGGGGTGACTACTGCAGTCCCATCTGGCAAGCTAATAAAGCCTGGGCTGCACTACACATTCACAGATGATTGAAAAAGTTGGCACACAGTAAGGTGAAGAAGCCTGCTGGCTGGTTAAGCTTTTGATAATAAAGCTGTGGGTTGACTGCTAAAACTTGTAATTCTGATTTCACACTATAGACTTTCACCTGCCTTTTTATCATCTATGTGGTAAAGTAATGATGATGAAGAAGAATCAAATGTGTTTTTACGCATACCAGGTTCCAAGTCAATTACACCACTCAGAAATGACATTTTATGGTCACTAAAGATAGATTTATGAAAGTTTCAGCTCAGTGCTCATCAATAGTCAAAACAAGCTGACTACTGGAAATTATTAGATGAAGAGAAAACAAAATCACTATGCCACTACATCAATCCATAGTGCACGCATCCTAGATGCTGTTTGCAGTTCTTGATGTCTCATCTCAAAAAGAATACAGAAGGAAGGAAAAAAGTACATAGGAGGGTGTGAAAAAAAGGAACAGTTTCCATATCAACAATTACATAGATTAGAGGCCTTCAGTCCGAACATCTGAGTGAGGATACCGCAGAAGTTTTCAAAATTCCCCAATGAAATGCAGAAGGTGAATAAGGGAATGATCACTCGCTGCCCTGAACTATTAGAAGAGGCATCAAACACAACTAGAAGGTGGTAGGTTGAACAAGCAAACAGCATAAGCTTCCCCACTTATCCCTGTTTTGTGCATAGACTTACAAAACAGGTAAGTGTAGGCACAATTCCATTTATTCATATATTTTTAGTTTCAAAAATTGACTAAACCCAGGGTCCACTGGTAATTTTGAATTGTTCTTGCAACAAGATACTTCTGGATCTAGATTACCTCTTATGTTTAGCTAGTTTACCCTCTCTTACAAAGCTCTGAGTACAAACTGATTTTTCTTTCATGTATCTGAGCATATGGAACATTACTCTCATTCAACTGAAGTAATTCAAGATCAGAACAGTAATATAAATCCAGCAACAGGCCCAAGACATCATCCCCCTTTCCTTATTAAGGGTCAGGACTATTAGGACTGGGCTTCTTTACCAGATCATTGTTCCTCAAAGTCTAGTATTATCTCCAATGCTCACTTCTTCAGCACTATTTAGAATTGGCTACCATTTATTCTACTACTTAGAATTCTACTATTTAGAATTGGCTATTAGTTTTTTTTTTTTTAGAAGGTATTCCCTAAATTTTTCAAGCTACTTTTTGTCAAGACTTAAATTATGAAAAATAATGTTTTCAGGTAGGTTATTTCAGGCTGATTTTTACAGAAAGTATCAAGTAGGAAAACTACAGCAAGTGCCGCTGTGCAGAAGCAAAGAAGAAACCATGAGTCTCGTTTCTAAAACTTTTAACTATTCACATTTTTACATGCATTCCTCAAAGATAAGAAAATAAAAATTAAATCTCTTATCACTGACGTTCATTTTAAATCTAATCTTTCCATGCATTTTTTCAGTAGATGAGCCAGTGGACCTTTTTCAAGGAGCCATGCATTTAAATATCTCAACTAGATGGGAAATTTGCTCACGTTTTACTGAAGCCACTTATAGAAACATTTCGGAGATTGAAGCAATAAAAAAGGTGAATTTGAGAATAAATTTATTATCTTAATGTGTACCTTCAAGCGAGTGAAATAATCCAAGATTAACATCCGCAAATAACACTGACCACTGATAAGCTCTGATTTGGGGTCCCCCCATATCTGAAGCCTAAACAGAAACTCATAGCAGATGACAGCTGTGTGGAACAAATTTATCTAGCCTTCCACTTTAACATAATGTTCAAGGTAGGATAACGTGCAATTTATCCTCTTTACAGCTGTAAAATGTTCATCTCTGTTTCCCAAAATATTGTGAAAGCAGGAGCGAAAAACCAAGTTGCGACCATTCACTCTGTAGGACAACATCTTTAGATTATTTCACAACCATAAATTCAAATTTAAAGTACTTCTTGCCCTATATGAAGCCATATTTTAGTGCAAGTTGCAAGTATCTTTTTCCATACAGAAAATATCTCAGGAGCAAAGCAAATGTCAGTTTTAGTCTTGAAAATAATTTTATTGTTTGCTACGCTCACCCTCAGCAATACTGCAAGCAGACCCGAACACTGAACGCTATGCTTGAGAAGACAAGGCGAAGAACAAGCAGCTAGTAAGTCAGGGAATCCGAGCACATCTCGAGTTGGAAGGGACCCATAAGGATCATCGAGTCCCACTCCCTGCTCCTCGCAGGACAACTCCCACCGGGAAAGCCTTTCCCTACCCACCAAGAACCGAGAAAGCATCTGTCAAACAAGCAACGGGCGCCTCTTCAAGAACACACTCCAACAAGGGACGCCGAGGCAGAACGGCACCCCGGAGGCCCCGCCGGTGCCCGCCGGGCCGCACCGCGGCCGTTTGTAGCTGCCCGCCTACCCCGGTCCCCCGCTAAGCCCTGAAACGTAACCAGGAACACGCCGCCGCGACAGGCGCTCCTAACGCCGGCAGGGAAAACCCCCACAGCGCTCCTTGGGGACTCCTGCGACAGCGCCCAGCCGGCTGCGCTCCCGCCCTCCTCCAGACCGACGCCGGTAACGACGGCGGCCCCGCTCCCGCCCCCGGCGCACTCACCGCCTCGCAGCACGAACAGGTCCGTCTGCTTGTCCGAGTTGAAGTCGCCGAAGGCCGCTAGGGTCCCGTAGGCCTCCGCCCCGAAGAGCTGGGCGGTGACGTTCTGCAGGGCCTCGCCGGGCCCCGCCAGGGCCAGCAGCAGGCACAGCCCGAGCCAGCGGCGGCAACCCCCCATCCCGCAGCGGCGCGGCCTAGCTCCCCGCCGCGGCCGTCTCCCCCCCGGCATCACTTACGGCAGCGCAGGGGTGTGCCCGGCACAACAGCCGGCTCGCTTCCGGGACTGACCCGGCGGCTTTGCGACAACGGCGTGACGGCCTGCGCGAATCTCTTTACGGCTGGCGTGGGTAACCGGGTGGAGATCACCGCCTGGCTCGTTCGCTGCGGCGCCGGTGAGGCGAGGGCAGGTGTCCTGGCCAGAGCGGAGTGACGGGAGCGGCGGATCCTCGTCGGGATGGCGGCGGCAGCAGCGGCCCCTGCGGCGGCCCATATGGCTGATGTGAGCTGGAAGATGCTGGAGCTGCGGGCTCGCTGTAAACGTTCAGGTCTGACCTCTTGGCTTGCCCGAGGGGAGCTCCGGGGCTCCCTCTGCTCGCCACCGCCTCTCCCTTTCTTCACTAACTGCCCCGTCCCCGCTCTCCTCGCCTTCCCTTTGCCCCGCCACCCTCCCCGCGCTCTTGCCCGACGTCGTCCCTGTGGCTGTTTTCGCCCCCCCGCCCCGCGGCTCGCCGTGTCACTCGCCGCCGGCCCTGCCGCGGCCCTGCCCGGCCGCTGCCGCCCTGCCGCGCACCTGTCGGCAGCGCGCGCGGGCCCTCCCCAACGGTCCCTCCACGCGGGCGCGGGGGGCTCTTCCCGCCTCTCGCTGCGCGGCGGGTACAGCTGTAATCCTTTCACGGGAGCTGTACAGGGCAGTCTGGTTTTCCGCTGGTGCAGGGCCCTCGCGCGCTGTTCTAACATGGGTGTCCTTGGCGAGGCAGAGTTTCAGGTGTCATTTGGCAGCACGGTTGTAAAGGTAGTTGCTCCTGGCAGTGTTGCTGCGTGCAGTTTCATAAAGCTGTCGAACGGATGAAGTATTTTAAAATTGCAGGCACTTGTACAAAAGCACTAGCTTTTGCCAAGTTTCACTTGGATAACATGAGAATTTCTTGTTCTGAACTTGGACTGCGTGGCAGCTACGTTCTGGCCTGAATGAAAGGATGATGTTTACCGAGTTGGCTTGAATTTCCAAAGTTCAAAAAACCCGATTTTTAAATTATTTTTCTAAATAAAATACAGTCTTAGTAGGGCTTTAATTATTAATGTTCTAATGGAAACAGTTTTCCAGATGATCCCTGTGGTGTTTATTTATATGTCATATGTGCTTGTAAAGCTCAATCATTATTTCCTTATTTGCATATTTGATTGATTCTATTGTGGTAATGACTGATGAGACAGTATGAAAAGAAAACGGGGCTTTATGGGGGCTCTCATAAAGAGAACTGATTGCTTAAAGACTGGTCTGATTCACATGGCTTTAAAAATTCTACTTATGTATAGTATTAATTTGCAAAATACCATGATTAAGACTGTCCAGTAAATGAGTTGTTACTTTGTGGCCAATTATGAATACACGGTACTGTTATCTGAAAATTGATTTACAAAAGTAGCCGTAGAGCTCTACAAAATAAAGTCTGGAACCTGCATGTTTGGAGTATGTGAATCCTGAGTCACAAGGCAGCATGCTAACTTTGGGATTCCCATGCGGATTCAGGCCCTGTGACTGTAGAAGGCATTTGGATGATTTTAAATACTTGAGTTTTTCTTAACTGCTGCTGCCTTCTATTTTTTTGTTAAGTGTATAAGAAAGTGTCTTCTGTGCCAATGACAGATTATTATTGCAGGTCACTTCCTTCTTTTCCAGTTCATAGAGATTTTGTCATTTATATAGTAACTGAAGAAATTTGTTTGCTCAAAAAATACAGATGATTTTAGTTGCAATACTTTTCTGGTAAAAGAGTTGATTTAAAAATAAAATTTTATCTATAATCTTTCAGGTAACATTCTTATCTAAAAATGAGAATCATGTTCTTGTTTCTCAAATTTACTCCTGCATCTTTATAAGTATGTTGAAATTTGTGTAACTTCAGAGGTTTTATACTTCCTTTCTGGCACTGTCAGAAAGAGAAATGGTTGGTATAGTCATTGAAAGCGGCTGAGACTCCCCCATATTGTTCTGAATTGGCTGAGGTGTATGCTTGAGAGTCCCAGTTTACAAACAGTACTGTTTGTTTTGGGTTTTTTTTAGTATGATGCTTGGAGTAAGATAGAGCCAACATGGAGTATAGACACGTGCATGAAATGCACGAGTGATTCATGTTTTATAGCTGACAGCAAAGTATCATTTAAGACCCTATCCTGTAGGAGGTAATCCGTATCTTCATGTTTATGTATATTAAATTATGAATTAAATTTTTGCCAGTAAAACCAAATTTCATTGAGAATTTTTTCTTTCCCTTCCTTAAGCAATAAAATACTCTTTCATTCGTTCCTACTGTGATAATTAACAGTTAGGAGCAGATTATAAATGTATTCAGTAGTTGGCCAGTCTGCAACCCTGAAATATTGGTTACTTTAGAAAACATAAACTACTTCAAAGATTTGGAAAAACTTGTCATCATAGTTACAAACAGTATTTTCTTATTTTACATTCCAAACTGGAAGATGTTCTACTTCAAATAACTAAGATATTCAGTACCATATATGTGACTGCAAGAAACGTCCTAGTGTAAATTCCACATGGGATAAAAGCAGCACTATGCATAAGCAGAATTTTAGCTCCCTATGCTTACTATTACTTAACATTTAATATGCACGAGTTAAATCAGTATTTTTAGTTAATCTTGAAATATATCAGATAGATTTTATTCAGCACCTTTTGTCGTTAGTAGCAAGTTTCCTATTGAATAACAAAGCTACTGTCTAATGTCCAAAAGATGGACTTTGTGTAGACTGTGTCATTTTATTCAGATAAGTTTTATGGAAGTAAAAGCAAAATAAAACCAATTTTTAGGGTAGAAGAGGGAAACATAAAATGTAATGAAACTTTACTACCCTTTGTGCTGTGCACTCTGTCGTGCTAATAACTCCACTAACATTGCTTTCACTTAATTTAATGCTGGTTGCCTTTAACATTTACTAAACAATTTTGAAAATTACTGTAGCTTAGCCTGAGACGTTTGTGATTAGCTGCACCGATTTGAAATGGCCAATTTGGATGATGACAGAACCTCCTCTGCGCATGCTTTTTTTAAATTTGGTAAGTGTGCAGTTCTGTGTTTTGTTTTTATTTGTGGCTATTTAACTCAAAAAATAATTGTGTGTTTTGTGTTTCATGCAATGTTTTGTGCTAGCAGTTTTTTAGCACTGTACAGTAGAACTTAAAATTTGAGCTCTTTTAGTGAAAATTTCTGAAAATTGGAATCTACTTAGATTGAAATCTACTGTTCAGATCTTCCTGTTTTGTTTGTGTTTTGTGTTCTTGTAAGTATCTCTCAGTGTAACAATCTCTGAACTGAAATTTCTCTTTTAAGATGATGGTCATGTGAAAGGTGCACTAAGAACGGTGTCTAGAATTAACTCCTAAAAAAACCCAACATGACTGGTTTAGAGAAAAGAAGTAAAATTTCCAGTCAGTCAGTCATTGTTCAAAAGCTTGACTTTTGGAAATTAAGTGGAAGCAAAATAAAGCCCCCTGGCACAGCTTCTCTTTAGGTACAACAGAAGCTAGAATATATGAAGTTGTCAAGACCATTACTGATTTAGCTCAATATATTTTGAAAAGAGTTTGACTGGAACAAATGTGTTCATATGTGAAGCTAGCTGATGGGGAAAACTGTATAGGACTCTTGTTTAGTCTGTGTTGAAACACAGAAGCAGTACAAGTGCTAGTGAGAGTGACCAGGTAAGGGGATTTCAGCTGTCTCTTGCCACAACTGAGTCACTTGAACTACCCTGCCCTACCTGTGGCATTTCTGTTTTGCCTCTCTTAATGTCAAAGGACATGTGAAATGTTGACGTTGTAATAAAAAAAATACTCTTTCCTACTTATTATATTGATACTTGATGTTTCTGTTGTTATGATGCAAAATGAACATTTTTAGTAGTTTTAGGAACTACTGTTTTGTGTTCTCAGAAATGGCAATGACTGCCTTGAATATCCTGAATGGTTTCCTGCCTTGCTTGTAGCATTTACAAGGCTTGTGTGGCAGACTTTGGCATTTTGGTGTATTTTGGTTATGTGAAGCTCCTGTGTACTGGCATGACGGTCAGTGTTTTATTTCTGGTGTTCAGTAACTTCCGTGTGTTGTTAATTACAGTAAACCCTGAAATCAGTAATTTCTGTTAAGTAGAATATGCTGTAAAGAGAAGTCACTTCAGATGATTAGGAAATAGAGGAAGAAAAAAATAAATCGGTACATATTTTTTCTTTTTCTATGAAATTCTAATTTAATTATACGCACAGTCTAACACATGATTTTTCTTGATAAATGATAGTTGAAAAGTTTTGTTGCTTTAAAACTATTTAAATGAAACTATTACAAGATTTTACTCATTTTTACCTGTGTTGTTATAATCACTCAACCTAGGTAACACTTTGTACCTTGTGTTTACTCCTGTTTATTCAGATAGAGGAATACCTTAATACTTTTTTCTTCTTCCTCCCCAGCCCCTCTCCTGGGGTTTCCTTACCATGTTTTCATGGAATTGTAGAACAGTTCAGTTTGGAAGGGATGTTAGGAGGTCACCTACTCCAACCTCTTGCTCAAAGCAGGGTCAGCTATGAGATCATAGTTTCTTCCTGTATGTAGTGATTAAAAATCCTCACCTGCAACAGCACAGTTGGTACATGTTAAGTTCATAGAATCGGAGTTCAGATATTTACATATGTGAGAAGTGAATTTTCCTTCTAGTAGAAGTGCTTCTGGAAATTATATTCTGATATCACCTTGCTCAGCTACATGGGTTTGGAGTTAAAAGCAGATGTATTTCATGGCAGACGACTATTAGAATAAACTGTATTGTATCCAACAGTGTTTCTCTCCAGTACTGTATTAAGTCTGAGTTCAGGAGAGATTGCAGGAGAAGTCTCGAGGGAAAGGAAATGTGATGTTGGGAGGATATGATTTGTTCATATGATATAATTTCTGAAACTTTACTATGTGAAGAAAATCCTCTTTGGTCCCAATGACTTCTGTAATGTGAAGATGTCATTGCCCATAGTAATACTGGGTAATGAAAGTTACTGTGATCTCAGATCCAGAACTTGTTTGTGTCTCAAGTGTTGGATTACATCCAGAACTAGTGTTGCATTAAAGGACTGTGGTCAGTTTTTATTCTCATCAAATCTAGAAAGAAATCTGGTATTCTCATCTTTTTTTTTCTGTGGTCTGTGCTGATTTAATTATGCAAGTAAACATTTTCTTTTGTTCTTCTGGCATGTGAAATGTTGGAAATAAAATTCTTGCCATGTTGCTTCCATTTGTTTGTGATTAAACTTCGGAGAGGTGTGTGTTTGGTTGTTTGGGGTTTTTTAATTCTGTACTTTGAAAAATTTGAATAATCAGTCCTTGTTGAAATATGCAAATCTTTATCCATCGACTAGGTCCAGAATTCCATTCTGATGCCTATTTGTCTTTAATATCTGCAATTGCTGCCATCTTCAAGGATGTGTGGGTGTTCAAAGCTTCTGTATATACGAATTTGGGAGCAGGGTTTCAAAATGTTGGCCGTAGCTTTTAAATCTAAACATTTAGGCAGTTTATAGCTCTTCCCTGATGAGCAATTAATGCTAATCTCAAGTATAACTGGAATAAAAATGAAGTGGATGGGAAAGTACTTTAACATCAGGATGACATAATATTCTCAGCCTCCAGAGGTTGTATATACATAAGTATTTACACTGTTAATAGCTTACCTCAGAGAACTTCCCTTAATTTCCTTCAGTTTTGTATTCTGCTTAGAAGAGATAATTAAATTGTAAGTTTTTCCTGGAATTGTTGTGCATTTGAGTTTCATCTGCTGGATAATGTTTTCTTATAGTTTCCACGTCTTAGCTAAGTCAGAAATATCTTGTCTGTTTATGACTTTAGTTCTACAGTAGTAATTGATGTCTCTGTTATCAGTTATTGGGCTGTTTCAGATTTCTTCCTGTTGTCTAATACTTTGAAAGGAAATGACTCTCCTTTTTAGTAATTCTTCAACTTGAAGAATGGTGGACTCATGTTACTCTGGAACCTGTAGGTGGTAGGAAATGAAAGGGGATTAATTTTCATTCAAAATATGGATATAGTGTATTTAGTGCAATATCTGAAGACAAACAGGGATTTAATTGGACTTGGGATAAAGATTTTGAGTGCTCTCTTATCAGACATTAAATATATTAATGCAGGAAGCAACACTTTGATTTCCTATCTGTGTGGTTTTTTAGTGATTTTGAAGTAGTTACTGACTTGCAGCAATCCAATTCTGATGTAAGGAAATAATGGGCATACTTCGTTCTTTGTGGAAGAAAATCTGAACTACCATGTACCCTTTTTAAATGTTGTATGGGGTTGTTACACCGGTATGCAGCTGAAGAAATACTAAATCAACAAAATATTTTTTTATATTCCTTCCTAGCATATCTACTTATTTACCTAAAATAAAACTCACACTGTATGGTTACAATGAAATGAGATATTTATGAAAAATAGTATTTGAAATTAATGTCCTCATTCCGTTTCTTCTGAATGCTAACATACAAACTGAGAACTCAAGGGTACTATTTGCATATGTCATTCTTTTATGTTTAAGTGTTGCAGTCTTGCTGCTGTGATTTTTTTCAGTTTGAAAACCTATTTTAAATATGTAATTGAAAATAGCTTTCTATGGCAGGTTTTTGTCTTGCTGAAATGAACTATTAAATAGATTTTGGAAGAGAGTATAGATGGGCTTTTTTTAGCTGTCCTAAAAATAGCTTCCACTGGCTTATGGTCTCACTACAAAACCACATGGAAGGAGCAGCTAGCTTCATGTTTGTCCTGTCTGTTTCTTGCTTTTGGTTAGGTTGTGATAACTAATGAAACATGATTTACCTGGACAGGATTTGTCCAGCAGAATGCTATAGACACCCAAGCAAAACATAAACTATATAGATGCTAATGAGGAATTAATGAGGAGTATGTGGAAAACTTTGATTTTGAGTGTTCCTTTAAACAAGTTCTCCTACTTGTAGTAGGAGTAATTTTAAGGAATACTTTCAAGGCATAAAACTTTACTTTTTGTCAGTTTTCTTGAACTTTGAATTCACTTCACCTTTTTGTTTCATCAACAGTCTACTTTGGCTGCCTTAATTTATTTCTGCTAGTGAAGTTTCAAACATCTAAAAGAAAATAATTTGTAGATGGTGATGCTTGACATTTTCATGCTCTTTATTCTGTTCAGTCATCTTTCTGCACAAAGTTGAAATCTTTGAATGCTCTGAGATAGAATATGCTTTTTGTTCATGATAACTTTATTTTGTTTCTCTGTTGGCCACAGAGGGTCACAGATTGTCTGGTAAGTATGTAAATTAGAACAATTTTATTTTAGAAACTTTTGACTTGTGTGTGTAAGTGTGTGTGCCTGTGAATACTCAACTGTTTTTCATGGTGCAGTACTGGGGTTAACAGTCTGCAAGAAATAGACATTCTGAACCATTTCACACACAAAGAACAGTGTACTATGTATGTGTTATACAGTTAACAAATCTAAGAGTAAGAATCTTTATTTTGCCTTTGAAAATCTAGTAAGTGAATATTTCTCATAAATTCGCTACTGTTAATGCAATAAGTGGCTTACTGAAGATATTTTCCTATGCATATTCTGTCCTGCTTTCACTGAATCACCTTATAAAATTACAATTACTGCAGGTCGCAGTGTTGCGTACTTTTGCAAAATAACTGAATTAATAATATCACAATATAAATTACGAATCTTCTCATGGACAGGGATTCCTAGGCAAAAAGAAGTAGAAAAATAAAATTGCTTTGAAATATTGATTTAAATTGGTTCAGAATGTTGATTTTTAAACAGAAGATACAAAAGGTGTGATATATTACAAGTTTTTCTTTTCCATTACAGAACAACTTCATTTCTTTTAGCTTTGTTTTTTTTAGGCAACTCAGCTAAATTGGCCCCTCTGTGCTTCCCTCTCAGGCCCTCTCCCCACATGCACATGCTGTTTGTGACTTAACCTCTCTCAATGAGGAAAGGAAAGGCTGTAGGGGAAGCTCAGATGTGTTTGTAAACGTCACCGGAGAATCCATGCACAACAGACCCACAGGAGTCTGCTCAAGGAGGGGTGGGTTTTTTTAACTACTATGATTGCAAAGCAAAAGTAATACTAATCTGGGGGGGTGAGGTTTGAGTTCTTTAGAGGCAAGGAACATTTTCCAGTCTCTCCACCAAAGGACTTGAATAATAAAGCTTCTGTCACCACTCCACACACATTTCGTTTGGATGAGAGTCCGGTGTATGGACAATCTCCTGTCTAATGCTTGGATATGTGCTGGGAGTGTGAAAGAGGCAACTTGAATAGGAGCACTCTGCTGCATCCTGCCAGAACTGCTTGGCTGGCTGGGCTTCCCTGGCAATTCATTTCTCTGAGCTTTTCAGAAGGACAGTGTGCAGTCCGGAAAGGGGAAATTCTCATTCTTCCTGTTATCAAATGGCTCTGTGGGAGATCTTGCCATCCAGAGCACTGAATAAAGCCAAAGTGATTTATGGAAGGACAGCAGTATGTTACTCTAAAATTAGAAGTTGGAAATGGTTTCCCCAGTAATTTTTAAGAAATTGTGTCTTTCTGATAGGTAGCTCATGTCAGCTATCAGGAAAATGGACTTTTCAGGTGCAAATAGGGAAGCAGTCAGTATGTGGGACACTGAGAAGGAAAGATGTGGATTTGATAGTATTGTATTTCTCTGGAATATAGGTAATTAGGGGCCTTTATCTGTTGGATAGGTTGTTTAAGCTTTGGTAGTATGTGAGAACAAGCTAACCCTTTTTTTTTTGTTCAAGACCTGAAATCAGCTAGGCTTATTGTGGTGGAGGGTGAAAACAGGGTTAGGATAGGTAAACCATTAATAGTGTTGTACATGTTCACCATTTTAGAAGGCAGGTAGGGAAGTAATAGTTAAATTTGGGCTACTTTTGTCCCGCTTCCTTCTGTTTTTCTACATACCTTTAGGAATTCTGTCTGTAGCATACTTAACTTCTAAGAAAATGTTCCTAGACAATTCTTAACATTTAATAGGCTGTCTTCAATAATTAAACTATACATTTATGTAGCATTTGCTGTAGCTGAATATCTACAAGGCATTGGAGATCCAGATGGAGGTCTTGTTTGTGTGGACAGGTACTGTAGAAGAACGTGTATAGAAATCTATTCTCTGAGATTATAGAAATTACAACTTTTTTTGTTTGAATTGAAATTTGATAAATTGTGCTTTTGTATAACAAACAGGAAAAAATCATACTGCAGTAATTTTTAGCAATAGTAGAATTATGAAGCTAATTCTGATCTTGATTTTGTTTTCTCTCTTCTTATTTTAGGTTCAATTTATGAGCCACTTAAAAGTATTAACCTTCCAAAACCAGAGGGGGGAAGTCTGTGGGATAAATTAGATCATTATTACAGAATTGGTAAGTTAGTAATTGTTCCTGCCATGAAAGATTTGCAGTGTAACTTAAATATTTACAGTTATGGTTATGACAGTAATTAGCTTTGTCTTAAAATAATATCTGCAGTCTTTAATAAGGATTTTTATTTTCTGAGTGGTGAAGGGTTCTGTCATTACAATTCCTCATAAGATTCCTGTGATAATACAATGCATGTATTTGGGTATTTCATACATTGCTTGAAAAATCATGACCTGTAAATAGTGTTCAAAATTATCATCTGCATTTGTCAAATGGTAGAATAGATTCTGAGTTGCACCTGATGGTCTTGGATGGGGAGGGGTAAAGGTAATCTGCTGACAGGTTTTGATGCTTGAACTAACCCAGATATGAATTAGAATTGATATTTACATGTGAAGTATCATTGCTACATTATTCCTACTTGAGGATGGTTTCCTACATTTCTGCTGGGAGTTTGAAAGGCACAAAAACTGGAGGCCTGAATTACACTTCTTGCTGAAAATGAAAACATATATTGGAAATCCAGTCCAGCTGTAAGACTGAATTTAGAATTATTTTGCATGAAGTGGTAGCTTAGTATTGTGGCATTAGGCAGATACAGCTGAGGAAACATTTAAATGGGAAAAAGCTTTCTTGTAGTACTTATAACAGTGTGACAGGTGATCAGTGAGAAGTTAATTTGTGTTATTAATGGTGCCATAATGTATTTTTGTGCTGAAATTTTATCTGTTAGCTAACTTATTTTAAGCCAACTTTAGTGTTTTTCTTTTCATTATGAGATCATTTTAAGCCAAAACCATACACATTAAAGCAGCTGTGGTTTATTTTGATTGTTCTGGGTTTTGGAGGCTTTGTATTATAATAAAGTCCTACCTGTATTCTAAGATCAGGGGTTTTTAATGGCTGTGCAATTGACTGTTTAAAATTTAAGTTTTAGTCAGGCAAGGGTATAGAATAGTGAACAATTTTTCCATCATTCTAAAAATGTGGGATGAAACTCCCTTCATTTAAATCGCTTTTTGAAGTGAAATCTGTGAGTTGTGCCTGGTCTATCCGTAGATGTGTTGCTTTTTGTAGATGCATTGCTTTTATCTTTCTTGTAGAGGAGATGACTGTTCAATTTAATTTTAACGCTTGGCGGCAGCAAATCTGTGGTGGTGCAAGCAGTCCGCTGCCTCAGTAAAAATTTACTATTGAATTTATACTTCATTTTAGAATAATCTATATTGACTTTTTCAGGTAACATTTTATCAAAGTTCTTGTTATAAGGTATTAAGCCACTGAATAATATAATGCAAAAAGCTGTAAAACCCTGTAATTTTCTTTTAAAATACTTCACTTCTAATACATAGAGAATAAAGAGGCTTTTTAAAATTGATGCTTGATAACATTCTGGAAAAAAACCTGCCTTCTTGTCTTATAATGGACAGGTTATTGTTAGAAGGGTCATGTTCAAGGACATTAAGCTCAGTTTCAATCTTGTAGCACACTGGTTATTATACAATTTTAGGAAAACAACTCACAAAATGCGAAATATTAAAGTACAAAAAGAATGAAAGTAATATTTAGTATTTTTTCTAATTCAGTTTTGACAACTTGAAAATTCCTGTCTTGTTCTATTTTTATGTCAAGGTACTGAGTTAAATAATTGTAGTCATCCTTTCTCCTTACTTACTCATTCCTTTCCTTTTTAAAAAATATTGATACAATTATGTGGCCTAAGTTAAAAATTTTAATTTTTATGAATGTAGAGTTCTGCAGAGTTTAACTGTTTAAATTATTTGAGGAGGCAGTTGCATACTGTAGCCTCCCCCCCCTTTGTTTTTCCATAAAAGGGAAATTACTGGGTTGCATTGTAGAGATTCTGTACGGAGTGAGTGGTACTAGAACAGAGCTATATAAATAGTTCTGAATACTGATTTTTTTGTAAAAAGGTCTAATTTGACTGAAAAAACAATGTAACAAAAATTTTTTTGTGTGTCTTTCTCCTTACCTTTCTTTCTCTTCTGTTTTATGTTGTGCATGCTCTAACAGGTTGTTCACATCTTGATTTATTCCTGAAAATCTGTGTAGAAACTGGAAGAAACATAAGTGTTGTTAATGCCATTTTTTCTTTTTTCCTTCTTCCAGTTAAGTCAACGTTGCTGCTTCATCAAAGCCCAACCACAGGTCTGTTTCCTACAAAGACATATGGGGATAACCGAAAGGCAAAAGTACATGACAGTCTTTACTGTGCTGCATGTGCCTGGGCATTAGCCCTTGCTTACAGGTGAATAATTTCTAAACTCACATCTCTGCCATGTTACATTCTTTCTGTTATATAGTTCCCCAGGAATGTTTTAAAAGATGAAGCTTTATCAAAAATACTTTTGTAAACCCATAGAGATGGTACATGTTTCCAAATCTCAATAAAAATATTTATGTAGCTACTAGGTTAAAAAATGTCACTCTGCTTTTGGTAAGTAAACATGTTTTCCTATAATTTAATTGGTACCAATATTCTGAAACAGAGGAATTAACGCATGCTATTAAAAATAAAGGTTATTGTGGCAAACTGTACTCAAGGAATACTGCTCATTTTAAATGTAGTAGGAGAGTTCAGAGGAGAAGCAGGCTTGTTGCAGGTAGTAACAATCAGAGTACTCGCGGGAGACTGAATCCTTGAATGCTGAGAAATATATATTTGGGAAATAATAGTGACTGTCTTCCTCGCTAGGTACAAAGGCTGGGCAGTCTCAGTTGTTAGGTCTTCTTATTTTCTGTTTCATCCATTTTCACTGTTGACTCATTAGAGAAGTAGGTTAGGAATTTGTGTGGTGTAGTATGACCTTAAGAACTATGGGAGAGTTACCTCCCATAATAAATTATTCATAATTCCCTCTCCTTTAGGTCAAATAACTATGGAAATTGCTTTCTGAGATTTAGTATTCCTTGTTTCCAACCTTGCTACCCCAGCCACCCAGGAAAACAGAGACAGAGGTGATGATAACTCGAGTGCAGATATTGAATAATTTATTCTTTTTAGTAATCAACTTCTTGTATTGAGGTAGTGATCAAATTCTTGGACAAAATTCTAGTATATTTTACATAAGAAAGGCCAGAAATAATATGAGGAGCTACTGTTGAAGTAAAGATGATCTACTTAGCAGATAAAAAGTTTTGAGTTTCTTTTTTGTCTCCATTTATTGCTTTAGATTCTATACCTCTGACATCAATCTGAAGAAACAGTTATTAAAATTGTCTTCTAGGAAATGTTGTTACAAAATGATGCTTTTTGAAAGAGAAGACGTATGGAGATCTGTGTTTACTTCTGGAGATGCCATGCCTGAGATCTAATGGGTTTCAAAATTTTGAGAAACTAGCAAAAATTATAAGGAAGTTAACATTCAGAATGTGTAATTATTACTTTCATTTCTTATATTGAAATATTTGCATCTTTCTTTTAATTCCTCTTTCTGTTGGTGAAATAAAAGCATTTGAAAACAAAAATATAGAAAAAAATTTAGAAGGAAGAATGAAACGGGCAGGGGTGATTGTTTTGAATTTTCAGGAACTCATAGAAGAGAGCATGGCATAATGTTGCCCGAGTTACTCAGTCTTTAATTTCCAATATGTAGAATCATAGAAGATGATATATGAAACTTGTTGCAGGTAGAAGGAAGGGCAAAGTGGCAAGATAAATAGTTTGTGTTACTTCCAGTTATGCTCAGAACAGGGCCCTGAACTTCAGGTGCTGTGCAACAAATTTTCTTTGATGCGCAAAGGTTGATGGTTGAAATTAAGTGAACAGCTAAAATCTGAAATGAGCCAAGATACGAGACTCATGTGGAAGGCTGCATTATCTACCACATGCAGATCAGTGTGCTTGACTCATGCCAGTGCTGCTGTTCGCTTTCATAAAAGCTAAATTTCTTGAGAGCATGTTAAGAAAACAAATGCTGCTGTTGTGAATAGAGGAAAAATGTTGTAACATGAAAACTTCAGAGCTTTTACATCTGCTTCTTATTGCTCTTTGGATTTATGATAAAGTTGAGAAAAAATCCTACTGCTTAAAAAATTCTTAACCTATTAATTTTGCATTATCTAGTTTTATTCATTGTGGGGTTGCTTTTTCCCCCCTTTTTTCAACTTTGTAATTGAAAGCAAGTACATTTCTTGTATCTAAGATTATTATTTAAATAGCATGATTTCTGGATGTGTATGATTTTTGAAGTTATCACTGCTTTCCTAATTTTCAGTGTAGGTAGCAGAACCTCAGCATAAACTACTAACATGTAAAGTATGGTGGAAAAGGATATGCTTTGTTTGCAGTGTAGTTATCATCCACTTACCTGTAATCAAATTAGTAACAGCTGTAAAGTGCACTGAGAAATAGCAGTGAGCATATTATGCTGTTTTGCATATTTGTATCAGAGACATGTTGTTGTAAGTTACAAATATGTAAGAAAACATTATTTTCACCCTGAAAGGCTCAAGCAAAAATTGAGAACTGGAAAAGACAGAACACCTGAATGCAATGATCAAAGTTGTTTACACACAGTACCTTTTATTTGTTAAAATAACTTGGGATTTGGCATTGGTTTTAATATATGTTTAGTAATATAGTAATTGTGAGTGTTGTTTGATTTCACGGTGTAAAAATACTAAGGTATCTTGAAACACATTTCTGGACGTTCGGAGTAGTGAACTTTCAGTCTTGTATGCACAGCTGTAGTTTATTGACATCATCAGGAAAGTGACTGCTTGATTATGAATGGCAGGTATTTTGTAGAGTTAAAGAGAAAATGCCTTTGTGTTTTGGATCTCTCAAGGAACACAGAACGGTGGCTTGCAATGTTATAATATCAACAAGTTTTGGGTTTTTTTTCTTTTTAAATTTTGAAATAGGAATGTTTGTGTAAGTTGCAACATACATTTTTTAGTTTATTTAATTTTTTTTTATTAAGGAAGGATGGGTAGGGCTATAAATATGTTGATATGAGTGTGGGCACCACTATACAACAGTGTTAGTTAAATACTTAATATTCAAAACCACTGTGTCCTTTTTTACTCCCCGCCCCCCCAATGCATTTCCAATTTGTTTTATGAGTTATCTCTCTTACCCAGGCGTATTGATGATGACAAGGGAAGGACTCATGAACTGGAGCATTCTGCTATAAAGTGTATGAGAGGAATCCTCTACTGCTACATGCGTCAGGCCGATAAGGTAAAACACTGTAGTGTGGACACAAGCACTCACTTAATTCTAAGGGATTAATTAAACTGTGAAAACTAACTTCTAAATATAGATAAAATTCAAAAGGGGAATGCAGTATTACTGTGTGGCCCAGCTAAGAACAGCTGCTTCATTATTGTCAGGTCGCAGCATTGTTTTAGGGTGTAGAAGACACAAGCATTTTGTGAAGTAAACTGCAGGGTATACTTGAAACTTCTTTGGGTTCCTTTTGCAGTTATTTATCCCATTTAAACATTAGACCATTAGTCATTGGGGTGTTTTTTTATGTCTTTTTAGTGCTTAAAAGGAAAGATGTATGATTTCTTTTGGCTAAGGCCGGAGAGTTTTGTTTGCACTGTTAACTTGGTTATTGCATTTGCAGTTGTTCTCCTTACCTAGGTGATCATTTTGATTATTTTGCTTCGTTTCTTTAGCAGCCACTTTCCAGTATTCTTTGACCTAATGATGTAAATTGAGAAGGGCAGCAGCCCAAAATGAATAAGGAAACAGAGTAGTTTACTTATGTTATAATACGGTTGATTTATTCAGCCTGTCATCCTCTTGTGAGTATACCCTGAATATTTTTGAATATTCAGGGCTTCTCTGTATTGAAATTTAGATGTAGTGGATTAATTTTGCATAGTGGTTAGCAGTAATTCTACAGGTAGTTAAATATCCGTATTCCATGTGATTATTTTAAGTTTCATGTCCCTGACTTTTAACGGTATTATTAAAAATAATTTTCATGTTACCACATAGCTTCCATCTCTTCTAAGCACACAAACTGAAATGTAAAGTCTGTAGGCATGTGATATCAGTAATAATAATAATAAGCAAATAAAAAGTATTGCCAGTTGTATTTATGCTGACATGATATTTTTTTCTCAGTTTTCTTAGTCTGTATCTTTGTAGTCTCATATCTTTAAATGATCTTGACCTAAACTGATCTTGTTACATTTGAGCTGTTGTTTTTCTTTGACATGCAGGGGTTTGTTTTGAGGATGATGAGTGCAGATATGAATAATGAGCATTAAATTAACACAAGTGTCACACTGCTGACATACTGGTTGTCAGTTTTTGCCTTGATTACTATAAATGCTTTCTCTTCCTACAGTGTAGTAATAAACAGCCTCCAGTACCTAACAGACATAAGTCAAACTGGACTTTATTCTGAGAGACTGTGTATGTGCTGTTGTCATGTAGAAGGAAGATATTTTTTATTAATATGAATTATATATGCCCAAGGCGTGACTTGAATAGATGATGCTGCTTGTGACAAAAATTGTAGATGTTATATTCTGTTGCTAATGAACATATAAGTTATGACCTAAAATGTATCGAATGTATTCATGGACTAGACATGATAACTCCACAAAATAGTATTCACTTGCTTGCTTCTGGGGCACATGCTATATGCTATGTATGATTTCTTGGTAGAGAATGTCCCATAAAAATAAAATCAGTGTTGAAAATGTTGTGAAATGTGGACCAGGTACTGGCAATGATGGTTAGAAAATTCGAAAACTGTTTGTTGGAGAGCATAGCATGACTTGAGGAGTTATGAAGAAGGATCTTCTTTTGTTACCTTCATTCTTTTCTTTGTGAATTTGATTTCCTTTCTCTGCCCTATTGGCAGCTCTCTGACAGTCCAGATTGTTTTCTCAAATGGTTTTGTAAGGTAGCAGACATTGTATTTTGCAATGAAAAAGGAATCAAAACTACTTTAAAACCACCATAGTTCCTATTTCGCTCCTTTGTTGTTAACCTCTTGTATTAGTAATTCATCTTACTGCATTCCATCTCCATCATAAGAGATTTTGTGTCATAGAGGCTCATTCTGAGGTCCAATGATAGTGTCCATGAATAAAAAGTCATTTTAATCTGGGGTACTATTTTTCCTGTCTATGATCTTTATGTTTTCTTTTCAAGCTATCAGCTTTGCCTTCTAGTATCTGTAAACATTTCACTGTGCATCTGAGTGTCACAAACTGTGCTCAGCAAAATAAATCTTTGTTTTCCCATGTACTCTTTTATACTAGATATTCTTAGCTCTTGCAGCTTTTTGTTACATGATCTACACATGGGAATTTCTGAACACTTTTGTAGGTCTATAACCCAGAAGGCTTAAAAATTAATAAGAATTTCTTTTTTGTTTTAAAACCTTTGTCACATTGTCAAATGGTACAACAATAATTATTAAATTTTATGGATCATTATTCATAAAAATTATTTAAACCATTGTTCCCAACATAAATTTTGGACTCTTGCACTCCATCCAGTAAGAGCTTTAAACTAGGAATGGTGAGGGAGAGAGAGGGTGCTCAACAGTCAAGTGAGGAAGTGGTGGATGGGGTAGGCAAGCAAAGGGCCTGGGGTGATGTGAACAAAAGGCACATAGCATTAACTGAAGTGGAGTTGTCCCAAGCGTACGTGTGGAAATTAGGAGGTACCTATGGAACAGCATTATGGAGAAGAAAGCTCTCATACCCTTTCTGGGAAATCGGCATACTTGGATGCCTCTCAGAAATGCCCGTACACTAATGCATGCAGCATGGGGAACAAAAAGGAGGAATTAGAAGTATGTGTGCAGCTCCAGGGCTATGATGTCATGGGATCACCGAGGCATGGTAGGATAGCTCAAGTGACTGGAACACTGTGATGGATGGATACAGGCTCTTTAGGACAGGCCGGGAAGGTGAGGAGGGGAGTTGCCCCATATGTGAGAGAGTAGCTGGAATTCATGGTATTCTGCTAGGGAAGGGTGGTGAGCTAGCTGAGAGCTTATGGGTCAGGATTCTATATGTACATTTCAGATCTGTGAATTCAAGGTAGGTGTGGTATGCTTCAACGTGCTTTCTGCTAAGATTTCAGCTCCAGTAAAATGAGGTGGTGTTTGTCCAGAAGATGAAAGTGACCAAGCATCTGTAGCTATCTATTACAGATATTTTTTCTACCAAACCCGAAGAGATTAGATAGATGGGTTGAATATTTATATTCTTTAAGTATATGTATACTTTAAGTATGTATAAAATAGTTTTTGATAAGTTTCAGTAACTGTTGTTTATAATGTTTACATAGGGGTCATATCAAGAAATTTTGAAATACTTGAGTTATATAGTGAATTTGTGGTTGCCAAACATACTGAAATTATTGACTTTGATTTTGTTTTGCCTTTAATTCATCTTTAGGTTCAGCGATTTAAGCAAGACCCCAAACCATCTGAATGTCTTCATTCTGTTTTCAGTGCACACACTGGAGATGAGGTCTTCTCCCATAAGGAATATGGTCACCTTCAGGTAAAATATGCATGTGTGTGTAAATGAAAGTTTGGATGATTTTAAGTAATGTTATTGTTGTCTCCATTCTTTCATGATGCAGCTGTCTCAGTTTTTTTAGATTTGTGTTAGATGTGTTGTACTTGATAAAATTGAGATTCCTTCTGCATCTTTTGGTGAAAAAGACAGTTTTGAAATACAACTCAGTGCTATGGTTTGGTCAGAAGGTACTGAAATAACTGTGGGATTTGTGGAGGTAGATGGTTGTTTGTTTATGAAGTTGCTTCTTTTTGAGACCAACAGATGGCTGTCAATAAATAATCCTGGCAAAAAAATGTTGAAGTAGTCAGTAAAGTAAAAGGTTTCGTGTAATCTTACATTGAATATTATATTTTTCATTAACGTTCCCAGCTTAATTTTCCATAAGTCTGAGCAATTCTTATTCATAGTAAAGATTTAATGTACACTGTCAACAGCTTTGTCTAGTTACAAATTGTTGTTCAGTATTTTGTGTAGTGGTTCCTAGTCAGATTCATTGCATAATTGATTGTTTTATTGTCTTTTATTTTCCAAAGTGTTTACTCTTTTTTTTCCCTTCTCTTTACCTTCAGACCCTTTTTTGCATTCATGACCTTGTTCTTTTGCATTCCATAACTCCGCATACTCTTTTTAGTTCAGAAATTGCTAGTGAAATTATTCAGAAGTGACAGTAGGTTGATAATTATTTAATTTCATGGTGACAACATCACTTAAGTAGTTTGTACAGTAAATGTGTTGAATTCAGAAAATGTATGTTCTGAGAAAAATGATTTGTGGAGTTATTCTAAGTTAGCATTTTGGGCTTCTGTGTGAAGCTTCCTGAAAATACACATCTTTTATCTGCAGGAGGAGACAATAATTTTGGGACATTGGGAGCACTGTATGATAGTTCAAAGTCTGTTTTTTGTGGCAACTCAACCCTTCCCATAAACATGAATGCACATTCCCTTCTGTCATCAGCAAATCTTCAAAAGTAGAGGGTTTTCAGCTCTGTGGAGACAACAGAAAACAGAGTAACTGAGGTGGTTCAGTTGGGAAGAATGAAATATATTATGTAGCTGGTCTGCCGTTACTGCTGTACTTGGTGCTTTTCAGATTGTATTAAGAAACTGGAGTCAGTGGTCTTTAAATCTTTTGGAATTTTTAGAATTTGGACCTTATTCTTTATCTGCTATGTTTCAGATAAGAATCCAATATTTTGTTCTAGATGGTTTCTCTAAATTTCATATACTGAGGTTGTGGTTTTATAGCTCATTGAAGCAAGTTATTGTGATAAACTTACTTTCTCTATTGAAGTTGTACAAATTCTCAATTATACTAGAATTCTGTGTAACAAAAGCAGTTTTCTTTGATTCATTAATAAATTGACATGATGCTCATCTGTACAGTTGCTGAAGGTAGGTACTGTTAATAATAAATGCTATGGACGGCTACAAAAGAAAACAGTTTTTCACAAATACAATCATATCTGAATATTGTAATTGTACTTCTGTCAGTTGCTAACGCTAAAATTCCAGTTAGGGATAAAGTGATTTGCTTTTTAGATGTGCTGTGTGCTATTCAATATGCTACTTGCCTTCTTGGTGCTCTACTTGCTAATAAATTGTCATATATGTAAGTGAAACAGCTTGTGACTAAAGTGATTGCCTATGGGTCAAAGCAGTATGCCTAAGCAAAAATATTTTAATATCATAGTTTCAAGTAATTTAAAAAAATGATACTGCAGCAGAAGTTGTAGAGGACAATGCTTGTTTGTGGCATTTCTTTCTATTGATCATTTCCACATCCTTACATGTAGGATATTGGTAGATTAGGATAATATTTTTGAAGAACCAAAACTGTGTTATAGTGAGACCATCTTTATTAGTGAGTAATATCACATTTAGCTTGTTTGTTTATGTGACTCCAATAAATATAAAGTTAATTATAGTTTCCTTTCTGTCTTTAATTACTTCAGATAAATGCTGTGTCGTTATTTCTCCTCTATTTGGTTGAGATGATCTCTTCAGGGCTGCAGATTATCTACAACACAGATGAGGTACAAGTCAATTTCTGATGTTAAAACACATGCTTGATTAAATTGTTTTGGTTTTATTCCTTGGTTTTATTTAATTACCAACTGTAAAATGATTGTTCTGGAAATACACTGCAGATATTCTCCACTTCTAATGGAAGTCAGAAAAGATAAATGGAATGAATGGATAGTGAAATAAATTAATAGTTAATAAAGTGTTAGATATGCAAAGAGTGAATGTAACATGACATTGAAAACTCTTAGAGTTCTCTGCTATTTCTGAAAGGTACAAGGTCAAGAGTTAAAAGGTCTGTTAGGATGGTTAACTTCCAGTTATGTTGTTCTCACTTTTCACCATATTTCAAACTGTCAGTCAGTGCATTCTGTCCAGTAGAATTTCAATATAATAAATAATAGGGTTAATTTTCTGGAAAGCTGAAGGACTTTCTTCAAATACATATGAACCTATGAGCGTTTAGAAGTTTTGCTGTATCTTTAATTGAAAATAAAACAATTTTATATCATAGTAAGAGATGTTTGTAAGATTGTTAACTGTTCTGTAAATAAGATAATAAAAGCCACCATGGCCTTGACTTGAGGACAAGTCATGTCAGGACAACGTGCTGTCCTGCTCTAAAATGAGAGTATGTTTTGAGACAGGAACAGAAAGCAAAGATTCTGTCCCCCTCCGCCCCAATTTTCTTAATCTGGATTTGTTTACATTTACTCTGGTCTGTTTAATAGTCACTGCTGTATTGCCTTAAAAAGCTTAAATGCACTTGTAGTACTACAGTTTTAAAAAGAGGGAGAATTTTCCAGGAAAGTGTATTTGCATTATATTTCTAAAACATACATCTTCATTAATGTTTTTTCTTTAGATAATGAGAAAACTAAGTGATGCAACTTGTCTCCTTTCTCACTTAGATCATATGATAGGTCTATATTATTTTCTCTGAATTGCCTTTATGTCTGTGAGGAGGCAAATGTATATAATTATGTATTTAGTTAGCTTGACTTATAATTTATATTATCTTCCAGATGTTTGCATTTAATTAGAGAATCTGCAGAAAAAGTGTGGGTGTATAGACTCTCCAGTCAGTGGATATTCTCCACTTCAATGTCAGGATGTAGTTTTCATTGCAACCATACCTAGAAGTCTGTGGACTATGGAGATTTATACTAAGATTATTTTACCACCTGTACATTCTATTAGTCTCTGTATAGCTTCAACAATTGCATATATTCTCAGATCATCTTAACGCCACATAATTATGGTATTACCAAGTTTTCCTGTGTGTCTAGATAATATTCAGCATAGTGGCACTGGCAGCACTGTGGATGTGGCAGTCTGCTACCCAAATATCAAGTTGGATATTTCTTTCCAATGATATCATCGTGCGATGTATTTAGTCTCTTTCCTTTTGTAGACAGAGGGTTTTGAACCAGTGCTAGCATAGTGGAAGGTGCTGGCAGATGGTTGAGATTTGGCAAGCTGTCTGCATGAATATGTTTGTACACAGAACTCTTGGCTTTGGAGGCAATCATTGTGTACTAGGCCACTTGATGTCAGGCATGGCAGCTGTCAATGAATTACCCTCTAGTTGCATCTGTTTGCAGTTGAAAATTAATTTAATCGCATCTTTGCATCCATGACAAAGAGCACAGTATATGATTGTGCAAGTGAATGAATTTGAGAGCAGTTATCTGCACATAAAACAGAGTAACACTAGTATTTGCAGTCATCCATGCTGCATGTGTATTCTTTATTACACCTTGCTCTCCACATGCTTGACTTCTGGATAAACAAGCTTAACGCAAAACAATCCATAATTTCTGTAAGTGCTTTAGCATTGACTTGGTTATAGCATTTACATGCCCATCATAAGAATGATTGCTCTCTGAAGGTTTTAGTTTGCAACCAGTTACCTGCTGCCTTTTTTCTGTAAATCTGCTATTTGGAAACCCTTAGTTAGTCTCATAAAATATCTGTAATTGACCTTTATTTTCCTCATGTTCTGAACATCATCACTGGTAGAAAGTTGTCGGTAAGGTTATATATTTCTATGTGGTGCTCTTGGCTTCTTCATTTAGCTGGTGCATCTAAATTTGAGTTAATGATAGAGATAGGAGAAGGCACACTCTTAATCACTGGGTGTTCTAGCTTCATTCAGAGAAAGTTCATTGTAATACAACCAAATGCTAAATTACAGGGATGAATAATACTGGACACATCTAAAGAGTGGGATAGTCTGTTTCCTTGAAAGTACTAGGTATGAAAAGATTTCACGTACAGATAATTGTACATGAGCACCCCACAGTGAAATTTTAGCGGAGACATATAATATAGAGAGAGACAAGTAAGTGTAGAATTATATATATCGCTGGTGGACTGGTATTAGCATAAAGAGTATATCTGAAATAGTAACTTTTTAAGATTTAAAGAAAAATGGAGAGAAAAAGACAAAACAGAGGTATGCAGGTAAATTAAAATGGAAGCAAATACCTTTCAGTAAAAGATTTGGGTTTTATCTCATAGCTCATTAAAAAAAATAAAATATCACTTGACTGTAGTAAAGTGGATCCTCCTCTGTAGTTCCCCAATATCGTTGTGTTTATAGCTGCTGCAATATTCTCTTTTCCCACAGAATCCCCTAGAATAATTTGGATGGGAGGGGATGAAATCCCTGCTTTGGTGGATGAACCAGTGTAAATCTTGTGTTTGTGGTTAAATTTCCTGTGAGTTCTAATCTGTGGACTCTTTGAAGTGAACTGTAAAATTTATCATCAATTTAACTTTTCTACAATCAAGCAACTCCAAATGTCTCTTTCAACAGGGTAAATGAGGAAAAAGTATCTGCTTAAATAAGTCCCCAGCTGTAGTTAAATACACCTTAAATACCTTAAAATACCCTTAAATACCTTGGTATTCAGTTGAAATATATTTATCCAAGAGGAGATTTTAATTACAATAAATTGGTTCAGAGTTTTATTTGTTTTATAAAGGGGTGTGTTTGAATCTGCATAAGTATGTATTATCTGGAGCTAATACAATAAAACTTCAGCATAACAATTCTCTTAAAGTGAATTAAGAAACAGCACCAAGATTTCTGTGTCCTAATCTTGTAGGATTTAATTTCTTTTGCTCTCTGATGCTGTTTTTAGAACAAATCTCTTTTAAAAGATCAAAATGCCACCTTTTTGGAGCTCTTCAAATATATGTCTTGAATATGAAATGTTTTTTATCCATGGCTTTGTAGGAACTTTTGCATAAATCATATCATCACCTAATTTGGGACAGCTCTTAACATTTTGTGATTAAAACCTGGTTTTAAAGAGAATATCTGAACTTGGGAACATCATTCCCTGGGGCGGGGGGAAAGGATGGAAGGCACAATTATGATGGCTGAGGAAAAACAACTTTGTCTTTTTGAAAAAACAAACAGAAAAAAATATGCTTTCATTTTTCTTCAGTCACTTTTCTTTCTTTCTTTCCTGTAGGTGTCCTTCATTCAAAATCTTGTGTTTTGTGTGGAAAGAGCCTATCGTGTACCAGATTTTGGTGTCTGGGAAAGAGGAAGTAAATACAACAATGGCAGTCCAGAGCTGCATTCAAGGTAGGTGAGCAAATGTAGCTCTTTCAGTCAAAGCAAGTAAATGTGATATGAATAAAAAGAATTCACGGAGTGAGTTAAAAATAGTAATGCATTAAAATACTGTTTGAACTGAGTTAAGGTTCTCTAAAGACTGAGAGATGTATTTTGGGAAAATGTGAAGCATAATTTCATCATCATATGCATGCTGAAATAACCACATAGATGCTTAGCTATTTGAGTATTCAAATGCCAATAATTATGTGCAGCTGCATGTATATAATTCTGAAAATTGTGTTCAGAACAGTGCAGATTCTTGAGGCATGTGCAGTAGATTGGATTCACAAAAATGTTTAGGAATATCCTGACTTAAGAAGGTGTGAATCATGAGCCTAGATTTTTCTCTCCTCCACCATGCTGGGAGGAAGATGCTGGACACTGTGGAGGATAGCCTAGTACACAAGTTCTTTTCCAGGTTCTTCAGGTGCTACAAGTAACTGGACGTTCTGACCCCTGTGCTGTGAGACAGTTAGGAATGTTCTTAACATTTTAATATTAGAGTGGTCCAGTTCTCTTCGGTGGAATTGCTCACATGCTGTCTATCTTGAAAGATCAAGTGTGTAATCTGACAGCTTGTTTTTTCTAGCGTTACTATTGTTTTCTTCACTTTTTGACTTCTGAAGTTTTATTAATCATAAAAATGGCTATAGCCTGGATATCTTAGGATTTTTAAAATATCATTGATCATCATAATTATCATGGGCTTGCAAATAATATGCATGTGTTTCTTCCAGTCTTTGATGTTGCCAGATGAATCTGTGTTCTCATTTCAGAATGAAATAATTTTTCTTAGTTCACATACAGGCATGTATTTTAACCTATAGATATAATTACATGTCATTGCAGCAAAACACTGAGGTATGTTTTTTTCAGGGCTTTGTAGAGCTTTAGTACCAGTATGAGAACTGAAAACTCCAAGGTGTTAATATATAATCTGCTTTATAAGTTGTTTGGGGTTTTTTCTTCCTCCTATGTCTGTAAAATTGTCAAATGCCAGACTACATGAGCGTTCACTTAGAGAATCGTATACTTCCTTCCGCATCTCACCTTGTACAAATTTGCAAACGGTACACTGAAACTCCTATGTCTCCTGTTGTTTGCAGCATTCTGGTTATTCAGTATGTGAATTTCCTCCAGGGAAAACTGAACGTCTTTTAACCAGATGGAAATGGGCATGTTGTCTTGTCTTAATCTAGACTGACATTTATAGATTGGTTTTTCTAAGGGTGAAGTTTTATGAGATGGACTGAGCCAATCTAACAGATCATTGAGCTGGCACAAAAGGAAGTACAGAGCTTGGTCCTAATTTAAGAAGTAGCCTTTGGTCATCAGAAACAGGTATTGCCCCTATTTATCTTTCCTTGTGCGCATGTTGATACTCTGCTTCACTGTAGGAAGCCAGTAGACAATTTCCCTTGTTCTCATAAATCAGAAAAAATGGAAGAGGAACACGCGTCAAAAGATGTGTTTAGATACTATTGAGGAAAGCCCTGGGTACACTAAAATATTCTCTATACTTTGTTATGCTCCTATTGTGGTGTATCTACCTGAGAGAGCTCTAAAAAAAAAATTTAAAAAATTGAAGAAGTGATTATAACTAATCAGGGCTCGTCATGAATGATACATGTATGTCTTCGGTGATTACGGACTCCAAACTAGTCACTTAAGTTTCAGTATTAAGTATGCTGTACTCCTGGCCCTTAAAACTCATACTGTAATCTACGTACAGTGTGTGTTTGCTTTCAGAGTTAGAAGTTAATTCTTGTCTTTTATTGAAAGAGGCTTTCTTTTTAAAGAAGATATTATATAATATGAAGTCCATGAATAACAACCGCAAATTATGGCCTATGTTAGAAGATGCACATATTTTAAGTCTTTACACAGTCTTGGTATTCTGTCTTAGTACAGTTCAAAACACTTCCAATAAATGATAAATAGCGAAACAATCTGTGGACCAGGTCTTCATCGATGCATGCCAATTGATGTCTTTTACTGGTTCAAAGGCAAGATTTGTAACAGGTTTTATTATAGTGTGATCCCCTTCCTATACGGCTGAATTTCTGAAAAATAAATTTGTCCTGTAACCATTTGATGAAGCTGTTCTCCAGGCATCTGCTGAATACCTCTGCAAAATGTCTCTGACATCTCCCATATGTACTGTGAGAATAATGAAGTTGCCAAAGTGCAGTATCTTCATATTCCAAATCTAAGACTGTAGAGCCTTGATCTTGCTCTTCTCTGTAGTGTAGGTATTATATTGCTATACTGCTGTCCTTCCTTGTTCTGTTTTTTGTCTAGTTATGAAATTATTATTATTGTTGTGGGATTGTTTTTTGTTTTGTTGTTTGTTTGGGTTTTTTTTAACATCCCTTGTGGTGTTTGATGCTCCAGTTGAACTGCACAGTTCTTGGATAGAGGCAAGAAATTGTGAATGGGAGGAGGACTAAGGATGTATATGCTTTAAGGTGTGTTTTCATTAGCAGTTGCTGAGAATATGCAAATTTTAGTGTTTGCCCTCAGTTATTTTACTGAGAGGGTGAATCTAACAATTAAAAGTTACTGGGAATTATGAATGATGTTTAAATGAATTTACTAATGTTTTTTTAGCAAGCTGGAAGTATAATTTCTCTAGGTTAGTCTCAGCTTCCCCTGCCCCAAATGTGGATCAAGGTCAAATGTTACCCATAGTACTATGATTGCAAGACTGCTCTTGATAATCTGTGACAAATCACTACAATTGGTGGCTACAGTAAGGTCTACAGATGCCACCTGGGGAGGTTCAGTACGGACATTAAGAAGAAACCTTTTCACTTGAAGCGCAGTGAAGCACCAGAGCAGAATACTCAAAAGAAGTTACGGCATCTCCATCCTTGGAGGTTTTTGAGGCTTGTCTAGATGAGGCTATGGTTTACTTGAATTGGTCTTGGTTATTACATCTGGCTTCAAGTGAGATTTCGTGTTGGACTAGATGAGTTCCATATGTCCCTTCCAACCAATGACTTTATGATCCTGCAAAATTTTTGGAGGAATATTTAAAGAGGGTTTGGGTTAGGCTTTGTTTTGGGGTCATCTCCAACTAAGCATCTTTTTCTCTGGGAATAGAGTCCAGCAGGTTAACACAGCATTTTCATAGTGGGTTGCTGAGTGGAGGAAGGAACATATTTATTAAAATACGTTTTGCCTTTAATTCATACTGTTAAAACAGTCCAGTTTTTGTGTACTAAATTGTAGAGTATGAAGAATGTATTTTCTGTAGAAAGACATGAGCATAATGTTTATTATAAAACCTCTTTTCTAATTTGTCCAACAGGAAGGCATTAATCAGTAGGAATGAAACAAGTGTCTGAAGTGTGATCATAGTTCTGAAGTGTGTTATGTTGTGTGATTGTTCAGTCTTTTGAACACATACTTGATACTACAGCTGTTCTCAGACTTTTTATTTTTTAAAGTAACTTCCTTCTGTCAGTTATCTATGAAACTTCTAGTAATCTAAGTAGTATTTGTGTGTATGGAGAAGGGAATGCTTGATGTACAATTGTAATGTGAAGAAATATTACATGATGGGGGAAAGAAAGCAGTATTTTAATGTTGAGACATTTATGTTTTCATTTGCAAGTAATATTTATGAGAGTACTGAAGTCTCCAGGGGCTTTGAATAACTAGAAGTAGAAAAATACTGATCAATTACAGTATTATTCTTATTGTAGAATAATGACTGAGTATGTAAAATAGCAATGAATTCAAGGAAGGAATCCATATTTGTTTTCTTCTTTTTTTCAGGCAGTATCATCCTATTTTGTAGATAGAATGAGTAGTTTTACATTATCTGAATACCAGCAGTTGTTGCTGTTGAACAACTATTACTTCTCTACCTTTTGTCAGTAACTTTTTTCCTGCTCTGAAAATATCTGACTGTTGGTATTAGAAGTGTTATTTGGAAGGGAAAAGAAGAACATGAGATTTTAACATGTGATACAGATTTCAGTGTGCGGGATTTCTCTGATTTTCATTTTCTCTGTATGCAGTTTGATAATAATACTTAACTCCTATGAAAAGTTCTGTTCTGAGTCATCATGTCAATTTGTTTGATCAATTGCTAGGTTATAATTAAAATAGAGCAATTGCTAGAACAATTACATTTTTGTTTAGGTATTTGAAACAAAGCCAGAAAAATAATTATATTCACAACACTTCTGAGTTCAGTTTATTCCTTCATCACATTCTCCAGTACCAAAAGCTTTCATCAGCAGGAGATACCAAGCTAAGGGATTTCACCACTGTTTGATGGCAGCTGCTCAGAGCAGAACTTAGTTAACCTAATCAGCTTTCTCTTGTTGAACCAATTAGAATTAAATCCCATGAGTACTATTTCTGGCAATGTTTCAGAAAAAAAATGGAAGTTTATAAACCTGTTGGTAATAGTTAAAAAGAATGATAGAGTCTGAAATCGGTTCTAAAGTACTTCTAATATTAAAACCAGCCCAGGTAAAACAGTACTTAAAGTAAACAAATTCTGTAACTCTGCACTGAATTTTTTTCATTATTTTCAATATTTTCTGTGTGATCATAATTGGATCCCATCTTTAAAATATGGATTAGTTAGTAAACATTTTAAATGTTATATTTTACATTAATAAATAGTACAAATAATTTTATTTACAGTAAGGTAAAAAGTTTGCTCTGATCCCAAAATGCTGCATGGAGTATAGAAGAATAGGTTAAAGCACAGTCCCTGTTTGCAATTCTCTGACCATTTGGTTGCTATAAGTTTTTTGGGCTGGATAGTGCAGTTGTTTGTCAATACTATCACGACTCCTCTTACACAGAAGTTGGGGATTATTATCGATTATTTTCTGAATATTTTTTCTAACTCAGTGTTGCTTCATTAATTATTTTTATAAACAAAATATCTAGGGCTGTCTTGTTCAGAAAGTACATATTCCTAGCTGTTGTTAATTTTACTATTTCCCTGCAAGTGGAGTGCAGCCCTCAGACTCCTAAGGATGCTTTAATTTTTCACAGTTGTGACTATCTCTGTGCCAACGTTGTTCTCATGTTATCTGGGCACGTGGATCCTCTGACAAACTTTCCCCCCCCCCCCCCCTTGTTTTGCAGTACTGTGTGATTTTTATCCCAAATGAAAGATGGCAAGGAAAAGGAAAGTGCGGTTGGCCGAGTGGATAATCAGTTTTAGAGAAAAAAGGATAAAAACTTTTAATTCCTTTTTTGTCTTTTTTTTTTTTTTTTTAAAGAGAGTATTTCAAGGAATTACTGTGCTAATAAATAAACTGTTAAATTAATTGGTATATTCTGTTTTTCCCAGACTTTTCCCAGTTCTTAAAACTTCAGACTTTTCTGGGAAGTTAGGGAGAAAGATGAAACTTGATTCTGAAGGAGGAGCTTCAAAACTGGGACAGACATTTAGGGAAAGCACATGGGGTGTCAATGAAGTCAATAAATCACTGTTGTAGTTTATATAGAAATGAAGCAGAGACAGATAAAGGTGCATTGGTTAGAGGCACAGTAGTTAAGTGGAGATAAAGGCATAATTTAAAGTTTTAGTTTTATGAGTAAAGTTGGGAGAATTAACGCTAGGCTTCATTTTACTAGATGCTCTGAATCTGTTTTACCAGATTGCCTAAGAGAATGTAAAAGGTATTTGTTTTATTAGCTAGACTTCTGTAGTATTTGTAGTTCCTATACTTTTATGTCACCACTTAGTAAGCAGTGCAAAGTCCTTTTGCTACTTTGAATGCTTGTATTTGATAGTAGAACTGTCAGAAATCTGGTAGCGTTATATATTACATTTTTAAACTCTAGCACTGTTGGGAAGTAGCTCATTTAATATTTTACTTTTTGATGCCGTGTGACCTTAACATCTAGAATTTTGGAATCAATGTGCAAAAATTTAGCATTTTATGTGTATGGTAATGCTTTAGCTCCTTACTGCAGTTGAATGGACACATGTGAAGTTGGCCTATCTATGTATTCTTTAAAACAATATTTCAAAATTCTGCTGTCATATTTCAAATTTCATATAAACTGGTCAAATGCATGTAGATTTCTATTAGCTTATCTTGAGCTTTTCTTTAAAAAAAAAAAACCACATCAAAAGTGTGTGTGTGCATTGACAGGGAATGCTTCTCTTAAATACTTACAAGGAAAGTATAAGGCTACTTTTTTTTTAATGAAAAGGCCTTGTAAAAGTCTTCTTGTGCATATTTTTATATGTACTGTATAATTTTCATAATCAGTAATTATATTTTAGTATATAATTTGATTTAAGAAATATATAATGATTAGTGATTTTAGTGCTTAATGTCTTTAAACATGAACTTGCTAACTTGAAAGCTTGTTGGTAGTATTTCTGGGTCTTGTTTTCTTTGTGGTGGATACTAGTCATGGAGTAAGTGAAATAAAAGACATTTCACTATGTGGTTGACATCAGAAAATCCTCCTTTTCTGAATCCAGATTGATGAGTTCTTTTATTATTTCGAAAGCTAGTCAGACATCAGTCTTTTAAAGTTTAATGCTTGAGAGCTGGGTTGAAAAATTGTGCTGAAGTAAATGCTCTGTTAATACGCTATTAGCAAGACCTTGAAATAGATAATGCCAGATGTCTAGTAGCAAGGTGAGAGCAAAGTGCTTTTTCCAGATGGTCTCTGACATTTGAAGACAAATAAAAATGCTGAAAAGTATTTTTCAAAAAAAACCCCAAAACAACCCACCACCAAACAACCCCGAATTTGCTGCATCATCCTTTTATTAACATAAAGGTTAAGCACAAAATTCAAATCAAGAAAAGGTCATAGTTCTGAAAGCTGTTAAATGTGTTAAATTTTAGTCTGGGCTTGAATTATGATACTTCTGGTTTTTTGTTGTCATTTTGTTTTCTCCTCAGCTCCGTGGGGCTGGCAAAAGCGGCTTTAGAAGCAATTAATGGTTTCAATCTCTTTGGAAATCAGGTAATAAAAACGTTTGTTTTCTCTCCTTTTTTTTTTTAGCAGTAATGATTTACACTGTGGATCAGAGGATATTTAGAAATATGTAGCACAGTTTGTTAGATTCCAGCTTTAAAAAAAAAAAGTTAGTTTGCAAACTGATTGCTCCTGTTTCAGGTACAGAATTCATCTGATAAAATCATTAGTGCCCTTACTATCAAGAATTACTTTTTTTTCTTAAAAGAAAAAAAAAAAATCTAAAATGATTGCAGCTTATTCTGAAAAAGGACTTGGTTGCCAAAAAGGTTTTTCTTTCAGAATTGTATCTGGTGATCATAATACAGTATACCTCTGCCTACAGGCATTACGTTATTTCTGTCTTCTTCCTTCATGTGGCTTTTGATCAAGACTTTAAACAAGCTACTTGTACATAAGCCCACTGTTTTACTGTTTTTTAATTTCAATATGTTGCATAGTGGTAAAATCTTTTCCCAGCCTTTCACATGGCTTGGATCAATTAAGAGAGCAAGCCTTTTCTTAGATTTTTATCTCTGACTTGTATTCCCCTTCTATGTGCATCTTTTTTTTAGGTGTTATACCTACAGTAGTCTATAGCTAAATTAAAGGAATACTATTGCAAATTAATGATCTAGAAAATGTAGAAATGGAAGAGATACGTCATCGTCAAGCTATCGGTGTTATTAATGAATGGAAATGAAGGGTAGGAGTGCAGCTGAAAAGAAAGTTGGATAGCATCAAGCGTGTGTAGAAAGTTATAAAACTTGGTGGTGAGTTTTGTCTCTAAATTGCGTGGAAGGGAGTATAGGTTGGTCACAAAGTGGTGAGCTCAGTACGCTAAGTAAAGCTTTCCATATTGCACTGTTTTCTTGGAATCTTTCATCCTTTTTGACTTGTAACTGATGGACCTTGCTCACATGCCCAAATGTCTGTATTTCATACAAAGTAAACATTAATTGATGAGAAACATGCTTTATCTCTTCTTAGGGTTGAGTAACATTCGAAACTTAGTTTAAAAAAATGACATGCGTTTACATGAGTAGCATATTTTTATCCTTACATTTTTTTTTTCTGAAGTTAGGCAGTAGATGATCCTTTTGCATTTTGATAATTTTATATTGTGAACTTGACTTGAAGTGTTATTTGTATATGTTTTGAGTACAGTTTCTGTATATTCTTGCTGGCTTCAGGGTAGGATTTTTTTTTTTTTTCCTTTCTGTAATACCTGTGCTCTCCTTTTGTTTTGTAAGTCAGATGGAGCTGACTTCCAGATTGTAATATTTGTCCGTTTCAAATATTCAACTTCAAGAAACTTGGTTAAATGCACTGGTTTGCCATAAAGGAAATAGTACAAAGGAGAGAAGTTATAAATGGTAAAATGGTAAATGGTGAATAAGGGGAACTGTCAGGTGCTCTTTGTGTGAGCTAATGAGTATAAGCTAGGTCAGCTATAAAGGTGTGACTGGAAGACAGTCCAAATTACATTCCAAGTTCCTTTCTGTACTGCTTGATTTATTAAAACATTCTTAGTTATTTGTGTCTCCATTTTTCTATTGGTAAAATGGAAGGTATGGATTGAAACAGTCATATAAAATAATTATTATCACTATTGGACAGAAGGTTCTTCCTTGTAGTTTATTCACATAAAAACAACTGATAAACTAAAACTTTTTAGAGCTATTCAGATGCCTGGGATGAAAAACGTAAGTTACAATTTAGTTTAAATAGTAACCAACTGACATAGAAGTACAATCTATTAAACAGTCTTATCTATTGATGAAAAGCTATACCACTTACTATTATTAGATCCTTCTTTGTCTTAGGGCATAAAACAGGAGATCCTTCTAAACAAGGTGTAGACTTAGGCATCCATTACAATTTTTGTGGATATCTATTAGTGGTGGGGGTTTTTTGTTTTGTTTGTTTGTTTGTTTTGCATCTATATATTCGTACTAGTACTGTAGTACAATAGACTTGCTCTGTTTAGAATCCACTCCTCAGGAAATATTGATGGCTGTTTGCCTGTGAGTGGAGAAGTATGAAAGTGCTCTTTATGCATACACAAATGCACTGTTTCAAAAAGACTTAGCCATTTGGTCTAGTTTTGGTTTACTTTATGTACATTTTAAAATGATGTTATGCATTAAGAACTAGGAGCTAGTAAGGATCTTAATGATCAGACATTATACACACATTGTCAGTATTTCAGAAAAAAACATTTATCTACAATCTTTACCTTCCCAACAGTCTCAAGCACCAGTAAATGCGGCTGCTGGTTTTTTTCCAAATGATTTTTTACTAAATTCTGAAATGGATGAATAAATTGCTGAAGGAAAACCAGTTTAAATGCTTTGAGAGTTTATTTCCAAGATGTTTAGCATAAACAGAAACCATTTTGACCTTCAGTCTGTGGCAGAGTTTGCCTTTGTGCTCTAGCTCCAGCTGTGTTCCAGTAGCTTTGAGAAATCCTGCTGAGCCCCTCAAGAGAAACTTGTTTGCACCTGCAACTACACTAGTGCAACCTGCATAAATCATTGCTGGGGACAACAGACTGCTCAGCCTTTCCATGCAGATTTTTCCACTCACACAGTGGATGCTGGAAGAGACTAATAAATACAGATATGTAGTATTGTAGTTGGGCTCTCACGCAGGCATGTGTGTTATGTATCTTTGAGTGTATCATGATAGGGCAGTTTCCTTGTGCATTCATGGATGCACCCAGAGAAGACAAAATAAAGGTCACTTACTGTTGATATACACATTAAACTGTTCCTTCCCTCCATCCTCGAATTCTAGAAAACATTAAAAAAGAATGTATTTCTGTAAGAAATCGTACTACTATTGGTTCTGTAACAAACCACTGCTTAACTGATGTTCAGATATTTTTATTGCATTCTTTGCTCTACTTTCTAGGTGCCAGATACAATAAAGAACAATTATGAATTGAAAAATGATTGGCTTTTTGTTTAATCTGAATTTTACATGCTTTAATGTAAAAAGGAATTCATTCATAGTTTTTAAATGCTGTTCGTTTTCATCTCCATCGTAGCAGAAGTATTTAATAAAAAGTGGGAGTTATAAGCATAAAAATAGTCAAGCTGTAATCCTAACATTCCCTCAGTAAAAGATTTATTTACACATTGAGAAGAGAATTTTTAATATAACAGATAAATAAGCTATTTAGTTTCTCATTATTTTGCTTTATGTCCTATGCTAAATTTCTTAAATTTGTTCCCAATGTATTGTATATCTCTGAAACAATAGTTATAAATCTATATGAAGTAGTTAATATGTATGACATTGGCATAAGAATTCTATTATAATCCTTAACTGTGCATTGATCGTAGCCAGATTCTGAAATCATTGTATCGTCCTAACTTCTGCTGAAGTTTGTATGGAAGAACTGTAAAAGTGGGCCTGATTTTTATTTTTTTATTTTTTAATTACATTTAGAATGCAGTGCGAACTGATTGCATTTCAGTTTGTGTTTTTACTTAATCACTGTAAAATCATGACTACTAAAAGTACTGTAACTTATTTTATCTTTTTGTGGGCTTGATATGGTTAACCCAAACCTCTGGTTTCAGAGTATCACAGAGTATAAATAGCTTAGAATTTGTATCATTAATGTAAAAATTCCATTTTAGCTACAGTACCTTTTAGAAAAAAACTATGTATCAGCAAAAAAATTGCATAAGAGGATGTGTGTTTACTGGCAATGTGAGTTAATGAACTAATGAATTAAGTGCATGGTGCATCCATGTATGCACTAAAATGGGACTGCTAGCGACAAGATGAACGCCATTTCAAGTTTAACCTAGTCATAGTATAATCAATTGTATATGAGCTACATGTCCTATATTAGTTTGTGGAAAAAATTGTATGTTAAAAAAAAATCAAGCCTTTGTAAGGTGTCCTTACTACAGAACTTTACAAACTTTCAATAGTTCATTTGTAAAACAAGATCCTTGTGGGTTTATGAAATGCAAATTAGTCTGCTTTTGAATCCCCGAAGAATCCTTTACTGAAGCACAGATTTTGAAACTGCATGTTCACACGTGTAGACAGATTGTGTTCAGAGTTTGTAGATGAATTTACAGATCTGTGAATAATCAGAATCTGGATTAAGAAAGTAGAATAACAAATCATCAAAGCAAATGTGATTATTTGTGTACATTCTTATCTCAGCACTATTCAGTATATCTTGCTAGAATGATTAAGAGAACAGAGAGATGATTTTCTGTGAGGACAGTGGAAAAACATGTTTTGTTTAGCCTAGCAAAGCAAAAGCTGAGTATTTGTATGATAGCTATGTGTAATTAGAGTGCGGCTAAAGAGTTAGTAAGGAAAAGTCTCTGTTGTTTGGAAAGCCAAATGAATGGATGCTAGTACTGGCACAAAAAGGAGGGTGGTTAGCTAGTTGTGTAGAAACTTAGTTGGAAATTAAAGTTTTTAATAATTAGTGAGGGTGGGTTCTGGAACAGTCTTCCTAAGAGAATAGTATACCAAGGAAACGGACTGCTTTTTAGGAGAAATTTGGTGAATTTATGAAAATTTATGGTATGGTATGGTATTTATGACAGTAACAGAATGAGTTCAGTGTTGACTGTGTGTTCCAATGGGATAGTGATACTGAGATTCATTATCAATTACAACATATGTGAAGATAGCCATTCATTAACAAACTGCATTGACTTTCCAAGAGATTGCCTACTGATAATACTTTTAAATGCTGTTGATTCTGTTTAAACAGTATCTCAGCTATGGGAATTTTTCTGAGTGTTTCAGGAAGTATCAAAAAGCTGACAGAGAGAGATAGTGTAAAATTACAGAATTTTACTAGGAAATGGGTTTTGCTAAGGAGCAGATGTTGATAACATAGACCTTACAGTAGCTGAAAAGCAGGTCATTTTTATTTGTTATGGAAGTCCTTTTCCAAAGCAGTACCTCAGGTGAATATCCAATTATTTGTGTTCTGACTTGTAATGAAATATTCAATATCACTATTTGGAACATTTCCTGCAGTCACAGGGAGGGACAACTACTTTTTTGTTTGTCCTTAATACAGTCATTATTTTTCAAGAATTAATGGAAGAGTTCATAGCTTGAATGAATCATATAATTCATAATCAGTAGTAGATAAAACCATCTAATTTTGGCTATATTTAAATACATTTGAAAATTCAAAATGTTTTCAACTTGATGTTGTGTTACATTTTCTGATTGAAATTACTAGCTACCAGACTATTACAACATAACCTAAATAAAACAAAGAACCAGTTAGTTTGACTAGGACATGCTAACCTTTCTTCCCTTCCCCTTAAATAAATTTAATGTTCTGTTTACAGGGCTGCTCTTGGTCTGTTATATTTGTGGATTTTGATGCCCATAACCGTAACAGACAGACTCTCTGTTCATTGCTACCCCGAGAGTCAAGGTCTCATGTAAGTAATTAAATGAAATTCACCTCAACAGAGTGTGGAGAAAATAAATGGATACGAACATAATTCTTTGTTCTATGATGGCCATTATGTTCTGCTTAATAAAGATATGAATTTGCTGGGAAGATGTTAAATTTTTGCTTCTTAAATGTCACTGTGATGTAGTTGTTTCTCTGAAGTGGAATTATGATGGCATTCTTTATTTTACGAATATTTAGATTAAAATGGTAGCCTGTTGGTAGATTTCTAAACAATTTAAAAATAAAATTTAAAATAATAATGAACTGCAGTAACTTAAGTAGGATTTGCAGTCTTGGTGATTTTCTTTTGGCCTAGTTTCCACTATACACTCAGTGCCTGCATTTTTGATACACTTTATTTTAGCTTTAATTCATTCTTTTGTCTAGAAAAGAAGCCTTTAAGGTTGGCTTATCATAAATTGCTGAATATGGAGGATTTCTTGTTATTATGAGATACTGATACAAATAAGTATTTCCTCAGTGAGTAAATCTAAGTGTCATAAGTATAGATTAATTAAAAAAAAAAGCTATTTCAGTACTAGCGTCAAAGGTAGATTTGGTTTTTGAAAATCAGTAATTTAAAATGAGTGATAAGAGTTCTGCTTTTTTGTTCATTCTGGGATATAATAGCATTTTTGTTCATGAAACAGACTATTAATCTTCAACATTAATAGTTTACTCGTGTAGAAGAATTATAGCAGAGTTGTAATACTGGGTAATTAAAATAAAAGGCACTGTCAGCTACTTTTTTATAGTTTAATGGTCTTTGAGAACTCTTTTGCTGTTTGTTATTTCCTGGAGACTTGAAATATTCCAACAGAAGCTGGTTTCATAAGTTACGCTGTAGAAGCAATCTTTGTGTCCTTTTTTATCCTTTTATGGGTTCACGTCAATGATATTGGCAAAAATACGGTATTTTAAATGGTTGAATATCTTAGATATATCAGCAGAAAGGAATAACAAAATAGCATGTGACATAAGAATTAAAACTACTTTTTTGTGTTTCTGTAAGCTTGCCTGTAGTGGTGATGCACTAGTTAGTAATTTTGCTTGTGTTTTTAATTCATGCTAGTTACACATGGTTCTTGAGAAATGCTACTCATGTTTTTTCCTGAAATTATACCCTTATCACCTTAACTGTAAATCAGATAGGCTTGTTTGTTACAGCACCTGAAGAATATTCCTGAAATAGCTTTTCAGAAAAGATGATTTAATCATAGTTACTTCTCAGCATTGCACCTTTTATAAAATGTTTGTGATTCTTTTTGAGCATAGGATACCCAAATGTTTGTGTTTCTTCCAGGAATAACCTGGAGGATTTTTTTTGTTTCTAAAACCACAAAGTTCTAGAGTGTATTCACTTATCCCTGCAAATTATCAACTGTAAAGTAGGTCAGTTTCTCAGTCAAACGGGTTCTCTTTTAAATCATATATCCGAATATTGGGTTTGTAGTAGTTTATCCTTATACATCTTTAGAAGTCTTATTTTGCACACTATTTTAATATATTAGTACTACGATTTTGATAAAGATAAGATATGTTCCAAATGTATATTTCACTTAGTAAGTTAAACAGTCTTTGTTTGTGCATCAAATAATTGTTAGAGATCTAATTAAATTTGTAATGTGCTATTTCTCCCTCTCCTTCTATAGAATACTGATGCAGCTCTTTTGCCCTGTCTTAGTTATCCTGCATTTGCTTTGGATGATGAGGCTTTGTTCAGTCAAACACTAGATAAAATTATTAGAAAATTGAAAGGAAAATACGGGTTTAAAAGATTTCTGAGAGATGGATACAGAACAGCGCTGGAGGACAAAACACGACGTTATTATAAACCAGCAGAAATTAAGGTAAAGGAATACTTGGCCTATATAAGGACAGATTCTGGTTTTCTAAAATGTTTAGGCAGTACTTAAAAACCAAAAACAAACAACAAAACCAAAACAAAATCCCCCCCCAAAAAAACAAAAGAAAGCAAAAACGGACCCCCCGCCTCAGTATTTACAATTTGAATTGCACAGCAATTCCTAATTGCTTCAAGTGAAGGAGATGCATTTTGTCATTTGGCATGTGCAGTTTTGAGAGATCGCTAACTCAGCAAGTTAGTTGTTGATTTGTTTTGTAATGAATGTGCTTCCATTTACATTTAGGGTACAGTTGATTTCACATAACAAATAAGGAAGTTATTTATCATTTTATTTAATTTCACAGCTGACTACAGTCTGAGTGTATAGAAAACACTTTTGCATTTGACCACAGTATTTATCACTAAAGGTTATCTAAATGAAAAGTTACTTTTTTTTTTTTTTCCTCCCCAATAATTTCTCTGTGGAAAAGAAAACATAGATTATATAAATAGTCTGCTTGAGACTGAGCCACAGCATATGTAAAGGCACAGTTAAAGTGCCCACAGAATTAAGAAGCTGTAACCTAAACGAAAAGCTGATGTACTAAAATGTTTTTGCATTCATGTTTGTCTTTTGTTGCTTTGAAATTATTCAATAGGATATTCAAATACATTTCCTTAAACCAAAATGATGAAATGTCTGATTAATTTTTCTTCTTTTCAGCTTTTTGATGGCATTGAGTGTGAATTCCCTCTGTTTTTTATTTTCATGATAATTGATGGTAAGTACAGCTTTACATTCCTGTCCTTTAAAGGCATACAGAGATGAGCCCTGAGAGGAAAGATACAACATTATTTTCCTGTCCTGCCAAAATAAACCATAATGCAGTGACACTAAATATCTCATTGAGAGTTCTGCCTCATGGGTTAAAAAAACCCAAGCACTCAACACCCTATATTTCAGCATTTTTAATGTGAATTATTTTTAGAATATAACTCGATAAGGGTTTTTTAAAAGCTTCAATCTGTGACATTCAGTCCTGCATTGCCTTTTAAGCCTTAAAAACTTTCACAGTATATCAGAACTTCACAGCAGCACATGAGAGAAAAGGACGTGGAAGAGAGAACACATTGACAACCTCAATGTTGCAGCAGGTCTTTTCAAGTTGGATATTCTGTGGTAATTGAAACAGAATTCAGAAGAGAAGAAAGCGAACCAGAAAAGGCCTAGTTTCTCTTTGAAATGCCTGTGCTTCCTGGCCACGTTTTTCCACGTAGCCAGTTAGTCTGATTTAAAAAAACAAAACAAACCCAACAACAACACCAAAAATACCACTACCTAGACCTTGTCTTGAGGATAGGAGACATACCAGAAAAGTTCAAGGGATGATTTCAGGATAGAAGCTAAAACTCACACAGAACAAAAGTCTGAAAAGCAAAATGAATAAGGGTTACAGCCATCAAAAAGAATTTGTAAATGGATGAAAATCTGGCCATCTGGTTTTTTTCCCTTTAGTGTGTGGAATAGTTTTCAAATAAAGCTGGTGAGGGGCATAGAAATCTGCTGTCTGCCTAGACTCCTCTGTGGCCACCCACAGATTAAAATATTTTGTTTGAAGCTGTAATAAAGTTTCACAATTGATTTTTCTAAAGGAATGCTTGACATTTTTCAGAGTGATGCCCAAAACTGAGGAGAAAGGCACTGACATTTAGTGCTGCCCACTCGAAGTTTTGGGAGGGAAAAGAAAGATAATCATCTTTAACTGAAGTTAGCAGAAGAATAAAGAAAACATTTTACTTTTCTTGTATTACAAAGAAAAAGTAAAAAATACATATTTTGGACATACTGTCCTTGTCTTTTTTCCTGTACCACAATTTCATGAAATAGAACAATTTTGTTAGTAGATTTTGTGCACCTATCTCCAAATCCACAAGCTTCCTTAATGCAAAATTTGAAGTGTATACAGAGCGACTTAAACTGCAAAAAGACAATGAAATAGGAGGAGTAGATTACAGTTGAATGTCTTTATAATGAAAACGTTGAAAAAAACTCAAGCTGCTACATTGTGAATACTGGTTCAGCTGAAAGCCTGTTGGCCCATGCAACACACTTGCAGAGTACAAAGGAAAGCCTTTTCAGCAAAGTATATTAAGCTACTGAATATCTAGGTAACTCCTGATAGCTGGATTTTGTTACCTGTATACCAGTGGGACAGTGCTCCATTAAATAAGGAAGGCGAGAGGCCTGTAAATCATAGTCCGTAATCCCTCGATTTTGTTCACATCAGCAAAATTTCTTTCATCGTTTCCTTTTTGAAAGATTAGCAGAACGTATTCAAGTAACTATATATTTACTTATATTTTCTTTTATAAGACAAACTAATTAGCTCATCAACTTTTCTGTTTGGCAATGACAGCTTTATAGGATTTTTAAGACATGGAGAGTTAAAACAGCTCTAGCAAGTAGATACTACTGAATTAGTTATGCATTTTCTAGTAGTGTTGAGAACACTTTTATTCCTCATGGATGATGGTCATTATTACCCAACTGTTATCTTCACTAGATAATTCTTAATATAAAAGCAATTGTATTATCACATAAATGCATCTTTTTATCCTCTACAGCATCTGCCAATAAGACTAAATTACAAATAGTCAGAATATCATATTGCTCTTATGTCATGACTGTGCCCAAGTGTTTTGAAATAGTTCAGTGTGTCAGTTAAACACACCTTTTTTTGTGTGCAAATTTTCATTGCATTTGTTTCTCTTGGCAAGTGATTTCATTTCCTGTGTATATACTTGGGAATATTTGAAAATGTAATGAACAACACTTGTCAAGCTTTATTTTTGGATAGAGCATTGAAAAGCCGTGGAAAGAAAGAAATCTCTATACAGTAGTCAAACTCCAGCTTTCTACTGCACTCTGGCTTTTCAGTAGAATAATTTGTTGGATATTCTTAAAATAACATAAAAGATAAGTTTTTGTGACTTTTAAAAATATATGTATATTGATACATATATCAAAAAAGATATCTAAACTTAAACATAAAAAACAACAACAAACGTATCTAAACATATCATACACATAAATCCATCTGTACATATACATAAATACAAACATATCTAACAAAAAAAATTCTAAACTTTTTCTAATAAAGATGTTCTGGTATATTTGTTCTCAGTGGATGAGTTTGTGGTTTACTTCTGTCTTATTTTTGCCTTTCAGAATTCACCCTTCTTAAGAATACAAAAAGGCTGCTTTAGTATTAATTTCCTGTGGGGATTTTTCTCAAAAGGAAATTGTTTAGGACTCTCTGTGTAGTAGATATGCATCTATAGCTGTGGGAAAGGATTGAACTAAATAAATCAATAGGACTATTTTTTGGATAAGACAAATTTGAAAGCTTTTTTACATTTCTGGTTGAATGTGGAGGATTATGGTAATTTTCTAGGATAAGGTAAGGAGGGAAACATTACAGCTATTTTTAATAATACAGAAGAATATGGTAATTGAAAATGAAAACCATGGAAAGAAATGAGTGAAAGATGTACAATGAAAAGTTTTCATCTAACTTGTTCCCCTTTAAATGTTAAAAAATGTTCTATTTTAAAATGTCAGTGTGACTTGTCAAGTTCATCCACGTTTTCCTTGATGAACAGAAATGCTTCTAGTATTCTTGATATGTCTTTTCATGTAAGAACTTTTGATGAACTGAACACTGGTCATGTTAATATTCATCAGGTTCATTTTGTGATGAGTAAGTTCTGCTAGAAAAACATTTAAGGTACTGGTACTCCCAAACTTACCAATTTCTCCCCAAAAGCAGCATCATAAAGAGTTGACTGTTCTGTTTAATATCTCAAGGTGTGTCAGCAGTTCTGAACCTCTATAATATGAAGATATAATACCTATATAACTTATCAATGTAAACATTCCATCTAATCTTTGGAGGGGAATTTTTCAATTTACTACTTCAAATTCCTTTCATATTTATTTATTGGGATTTCTAGGCAACTCACTTCTAGATCAATTTGCAACTCTGTCCTAGAGATTTAGAACCAGCCTGTTTGTCTCCCCACTGACACACAAGCTCTGCTTCTTCATTCTGCTATAATTAAGGAAGTTATTTACAGTTAGCTGGGCTGGTTGTCTGTGTCCAGTTCCTGAGCCTCTAAGTTCACAGCTTTACTATCCCATGTAAGGTGCCATTGATTTCAGTTTAAGCTAATAAGAGTGGCTGATTCATGATCCCTGTGAGATTTAGCTGTAGTAGTAAGTGAGGTTCTGCACTCTAGTCTTCTACTTTTCATGAACCATTTAGTGTGTTGGCACTACCCCACTGAAAAATAAACACTAGATTTTTTTTCTTCTTCTTTTATGAACATTAAGTTCACAAAAAAGTTATCTCTTCCATTAAATCAATTATTGTTTGGTTATTTTTAGGAGTTTTTAGAGGAAATCCTGCACAAGTAAAGGAATATCAGGATCTTCTGGATCCTTTGCTTCAGCATACATCTGAAGGTATTATCTGATAATCATTCTTCTAAAACACTGTAGCTTTTTATTTATCTGAAATTATTAAAATACTGACATTCCTATTAATGGATATTGCAGTCAGAGCGAAGGAGAAGTAGTAATATCACTATGTTTCCTGATGGCAAAATACTAATACTAAATAATCTCTTTTCATGTAGATACATTGCATCATAAAGTGTGATAATAAAAGTAATGTTGTCTGGAAAAATGCTACTGATATAAATGTAAGATTTACACTGTACCCAGTCATTTCTCCCCTCCTTTGCCTATGCTTCATTATTTACAAAGTTCACTTTGACTTTGCAGGAAAATATTAACTGCCAACAGTCAGATTGTTTCAGTGTTCCACCTGGATACAGTTGAGAATTACTTGCATTGTTCATTGTCACTTACCTTCACAAGCTTTAAAAAATAATTTGGTATATGCATATGCAATTGTTTCTAGCGTAGAGCAGTGAAAGTGACAACATGTTTATTTTAATATAAAAGTTCTCTTACTTAAATTGGGCACTCCAGAATTTTGGTTGAACTGCAGACAAGGCTATTGATGGCCTACAGGCATATCCATCCAAAATTCAGTTAAAAAAAAGAAAAAGACCATAAGTTTGAGTGGGAGGGAAAAAAAAATGGCCTGAGAACAGAACAAGCTTCAATATACTGACAATCCAATTTTAAAACTCAGCATCTTTAGTCACCTGTTCTTGACATCTGTGGTACAGTTACACAAGTAGATGCAGAATATTTTAGTCTGACTTGTTCTTTAAACTTAGAATACTTGTGGAAGTGAACTAGTTTCTGTAAGAAATACAAACATTTCCTTACCAGATTTTCTTTGCATAGCAAATTTTCTGACCTTGCTGATCATTGCTTTTTTTCTGATTATTAATGAGTATGTGAAATTCCATGGACACTAAATTAATCTTGTGGTTCCTCTTGTTGAATGTCATCATGAATGTCTCATTTTAAAATTTCTGGATGTGTTTTGATACCTCACTCATTTGAATAGTCTATCTCTAATAACTCTCACTTTTCAATTTTTGGCAGCTTCTTGCCAGTATTTTTTTTTTTGTCTAAGCAAATAGTCAGACACTGCAACTTTATTCTGTTTATCACCTGTTCTTTATCCAAATAAATTCAAAATTAAAGCAATATTAAGGTGAAATTTAATTTTGCAGAAAGCATATTAATTTCCTTTTGTATTGCATATAATTAGGTCAATCATTTGTAATTATGTTTCTAAATTCCTGACTCTTGTCCACTTAAAAAGTGTGGAAATAAAGGTTATTAATCCACAATGATCAGTAATACTTGTGGCATAATTCTAGATACAAGATATGCTATCTTCCAGTGAAGAAGCTATGCCATTTTGTTTCATGATGTTTCAAAATTAAAATGCTGTTTTTAACTTGGTTTTGCATACCTGCAAAAAATTATAATTTTCATTTAATTTAATGTTTGACTACTTTTGGCCAAGACTTTAGTTTTAAAAAGTTGTCTGATACTGAGCTGGTGTTAAATGTGGGGGGAAAAAGCCCCAAGTGTTTCACTCTAATGCAGCTTTCATTTCTTTTGGTTATGGTTTGTTATCTGTACTGCATTTTGCTTTAGGTGAAAAAAAAAAAAAAATTTTTTTTTTTTTTTTCTTTTTGCACAGTAAGGTGCTACACAGACAATGTATGTCTTCTGGGAAGAAATTCTGTGGAAATGTTTGGTGAAAAATAAAGTGGTTTAATATTGCCCTAGGTTTCCCACACTGCTTGTGGTTTTGAGAGATAACAATGAATGACAACGGTCTTTTTGTTCAATCAAATTGTTGCTAGGGTATAATTTTTCCTGTTTTGAATTCACTTCGGCTTTATTAGGGGACTACAATCAAATAATAAGGGAAGTAGAATTTACTTACTGTACTTATGTTAAAACTCCATAGGGTGTCCTGTTGTACCCAAGTATTACTACGTGCCAGCTGATTTTGTTGAACTGGAAAAGAAGAACCCTGGCAGTCAGAAACGGTTTGCTAGTAACAGTGGACACGATGGAAGGTTTTTCTTGTGGGGACAGGCAGTTTACATCATTGCGAAACTCCTGGGTAAGAGGCTGAGGAAATTCTATCAGGTTTTGACTCGTCAGAAGTGAAGGATATTTATCTTGTTAATGTTTTTCTTGAATCTGAACAAACACATTGGCTTGAGTTTTGAATGGACTGTGGGTGGCATGTGTGTCCTCTGCTTTGGTACATATGTGATAGGCAAAAATTGCTCTTTATTCTTTATGTTAAAATTTTATGCTGCATGCAGCGTACTATGAAGCTTACTGGAATATTTTATAGAATACTGAAAATCTTCTAAACATGATAGGTTTCTCTTTTGCTGTTTCTTTTCCTGGCTTTCCCTCTTATTTCCTTTTCTTCATGACAAAATATATTAACATGACACTTTCTGGATTAACTAAATCAGCTGCACCTGTACAGTGATGTTTGTAAGTGATCTATAGCATTTAATTCAAATTATTTACTGCTTTAAGCAAGACAAATTTAAATTTTGAATAGTTGCAGTCTCAGATAAAGTTAATGTTTTCTTCAGTCTGTGTTATTCTTGCCCTTCCTTTAAAATAGAAGAGACTAGATGAGCATTTGAAAGTGCGTTTCAAAGTTTGGCCACTGAAGGTTGGTGCATTTCAGTCACAAATGACCTCTTGGTCTCTCACTTGAGAGGATTCAAAGGCTAATGCAAAAACAGTTAAGCCAGAAAAATCTTCACAGTTAAGATTTTTTTTTTTCCTTAATATTTCTTTTAGGAGAAAGATATATTACTATATTTTAACATGCTGAGCATTTACCTGGTAATCAGTAGATTGAGTTCGAAAAGCTTTTTTTCTGTGAACACTGTAAAGGGAAACAAGCTGTTGGTAGTAAAAATGAGAAAGATTGAAGGGGAGTTTAAAAACTCAGGACTTGGCAAGAACAGTGGTTGTATCTTTAGGTATGGAGGAACAGAGTCCATCTGGTGCTCCACCTGTTTGGTTTCACTGTATTCCTTGCATAATTCCTTTTTTAGCCAACACTGTAAAGTAAATGCAGGCAATCTCACCATTGATGAAAAAAAACTTTAACCTCTTAGTGTTAGCCAAGTAATCCTCAAATGTGTGTGCAGGAATACTGTAGTAATTCTGCTAGTATTCATCTTGTACTAATATTTGTGTATTTCTATACCTGAGGAATGCTGGTTAAATAAATAGTAGTTATTGTTTGCTCAATGCTGTTTGAGTAACATAACTTTCTTTTGTTTTGTTTCAACTCTTTCCTTTGCTGAACATTCTTAGACTTTTCTTTTAAATAATTGTGCTAAATCTCTTTTTGAAATTTTGTTATTAGTAACTGTTTCCTTTATTGTTTTAAAACTTTCTCTCCACTGTATTCACTACTCTTCTTCCTCCCTCCCTTTTTAAAAAAATTTTTTTTTTCCCCTTTTCTTTCATAGCCTTTGCACATAGGGTCTGGAAATTTTATCACAAAGCTAAATATATTCACCAGTGATTGTTATATCAGGAACTCCATTTATTTGTACTGATTTATAATTGGTGCATTTAATTTTGCTCCATTCTGGGTGAAAACCTACCTGAATAACAATCTTGTCTTTGGTGAAAGTCTTTGTGTGTTACTTTGCTTGTTGGTGGTTGCTAATTAAGTGGAAGCCTGACTCCAAACACTTCAATTTCTGGGAAGGTACTGGTTTCCCATTTCATCGTCCATTCCAGAAATTGTTGTGTTGCCTCAAGGGTAGCAATTAATTTGTATTTGCTCAGCCTCCTTGCTTCTGTTGTGTAGGCAAGCATACAATATAACCTTTTTAGATTCTTCTTCTCTCTGTGGGCCTAGTGTCTGCCTGTTGTGGTCCAAATTTTTCTAAATGCAGCAACATGAAACTGAGTCAATTCTTATACATCTTGCTGCCTCCCACAGGGGGGCAAACAGAAGTAGTGAAGTCAAAATTTTGATCTTGCCTGTAAAGGCTCTGAACAACAGAGGCAATGAAAGTGTCTGCCTACTGCTGCTGGAGGTCACCACATGCCTATGCAACTCAAAAAATGGTTTATGAAGAAAAAAAGCATGCATTTTGCAGATGGTGATGCAGTTTTTCATAGAATTTCTTTCTTCTCTGGTTGAGGAGGTTTGTAGAGCCTTTATGATAGGGTCCCCGCTTTAGAGCAAGGGAAAGGAATGCCAAGTATTCAGCTGTTTTACGCAACTGAAAATTCTCTCAGTTTAGTCTTTCATTTAGTAGCTCTCTCTTATCTTTCCTGTGCTTTTCCTTATAATTTTATATCTTGTTCTGTGGATTCAGTGCTGTCTAGAACTAAGTTATGAGGTTTTAGCAATATTTTTTAGAGTATAGACCAAATGGATTAAAAGTTGTCAGGTGTTGCTGATGTAAATAATGAGCTAACAAAGAAAACTGCTTTTGCATTCCGATACACTTGTATTTATGGTAATGGTGATGGATATTCACTGAGATTCTTCTTTTAAATAAAATTGTAAATATTGAAAGTTAGCTTAAATTTTATATTAGTCTATTGGTATAGTTGTTTTAAATATGAAATTATTTTGACTGTATATTTTAATTACTGAGCACTGTAAATCAATGTAAAAAACAGTGGAAATAGAACGCTTGTTCTGGAAACCGCTGTTGCTTTTAAGAACTATGAGGCAGAGTCTGTTGATCTTGCAATCATTTGGTTGATCAATTTTATAGCATCAGCAGTACTACTGGACTGAAGCTCAGATGACTGATTTCCTTAAAATGTGGTTTGGTAACTTGTGTGTCAGTATATTAATAAATTGTCCATAGTAATTTTTCATAATCTAGCTTTGTTGGGTTTGGGGGGGAGGGGTGTTGGGTTTTTTTGTTGTTTTTGTTTTTGTTTTTTTAACATAACCACCTGTACATAGATTGTGACTCTGCAGGAGTACTGCAGAGCAGGGGAACAGGGTCCTTTCCTGGCAGGAGTCAAGCTGCGTTCTCTCAACAGAAGGCTGAGGACAGGAGATGGTCCCAGTATGTAGTGGCTGACAGTCGCTGGCGTAGTTCCTAGCAGCAGCAGGCTTCATGGCTTACTCGGGGAACTGCCCAGCCAGTGTCCTTCATTGTCTGCCCATGCGTTTTCTTTCCACTGCACTGTCTATTCTGTTCTCTGTTCTTTCCTAACACTGTTAAGCTTGAGCCAGGACATATTTTGAGTTTATAAACTGCTGTCTTAATTTACTACACGGTGTAGAATTCAGGAACATTTTTCTTATCAAGACAGCGTTGGTTTTCTGTTGTAGCTGAATTAAGCTAATGGAGTCACGAGTTATTTCTCTTTTAGATTAACAGCTGATTTCCTAGTGTAGAGCTTTTTAAGAGTATGTGCAAAATGGTTGGCTTATACATCGGAGAAATGAAAATGCATTGTGACCTGCTCTGTAGCAGAAATTAAAGATTGGACAGTTTCATGTCAAAATGAGATTTTGATAGGAGAATGCTTATTTGAAGGGCATAATAGCTCACAGTAGATTGTGAACCTTTATTCAAGGCATTTGTTGAAACTTTTTAATAGTATACTTTTATTGGAGTACTTAATGTTTTTTCAGGAGAAGATTAAAATAATGGGATTTTAGGTTTGGTTTGTTCCCCCCCCCCCCCCCGTAAAAAACTCCATGTAGAAATTGCTAGGTTTCAAATATATTTAATTGGGGTTTTTTTACAGTTTCTTCTTGAGATATCGTATTGAGAGATATCTTTGAAGTCCCTTGTCCCTTTCAGGATTGTAGTCGTGTGATTACCTTGAGATAGAGGCTGGCTGCTTTTCTTCAAAGCTACAAAGTTTTTGCTGGTAACCATTGAGTTTCTAGTTAAAGCTCTAGAATAATTCCATGGTTGTGGATTGAGGGCTTTTTATGTGACTTGTTGTGGAGTCTGTTGTCTGCATATATTCTTTTAACACTTCTCTGTGAAAAAATAAACAATTGGTTTTATATACTACAATATTATAATTAGCTGTAGCAAGAATGATGCTTGAGTCATTAGTTTTAAAATTAATATAATTTTGCAGAATGTCCTTTTGATCTGTAAATCATTGATCTAAAACAAAGATTAGAGCAGCAGAACTGACTACGTAAAATACGTTTGCATGCCTCCTTCACAAAAGCTGCAGAAAGTACTCAAGTCATTCTGTATTTTTATTATCATTTACTTTCAGCTGACAAATTAGTAAGTCCTAAAGATATTGACCCTATTGGACGTTATATACCTCCACAAGATCAGCGGAATGTTAGCATGAGATTTTCAAATCAGGTAAGCATAAGCTTAGTATTAAAATACTTTTACTGAAAATTGTCATCTACGTGTTATATACGGTCTTCTAATACTGCAGTTGAAGTGCTAGGAAAATATTAAATGTATGTACATTTTCTTAGTTGATGGAGGATTGCTTTTAAAAGGAAGATTATAACATCTGCAGTTTCGGGGAAGTGGTGCGTGTTTGCCTTCAAATTCAGTGGTACAATCAAAATGATACATAAAATGTAAGAGTAAATAGCTGCTAATAGATAGGTATGTTTCTCTGAGTTATAAGGTATGTCAGGAAGGCAAGAATGACCCTGCCTTTTTTTATTCCTTAAAATTAATCACCACTTCAATGTATTAATATTTTTTATATTTAGAGCTCCTAAGGGCTACAAGGTTGAGGTTCTTCCTTGGTGTGCATGGTATATACATGTGCTCCTGTGTTTGGCTTAAAGGCACAGGAGTGAGTGCCCAGGGATGGGGAGTGCTTGAAACATTGTAATTCAAATATGCAGTAGATAGGCTAACAAGACAGAAACATGGCCTATATGTAGGGGACTTCTTTTATTAAAGAGGTAAGAACTGTACATATGGAAATGTGTAGCTAAGAGATGTTTTTCAGCCTTTTTATTTCTTGGTATAAAGAATATATATTTGAAAAGTTCCTTGTTCAGCATTGTGAATTTGTTATTGAAGCATAAAATATGAAGCATTTATCTTAAGATTTATTCCAAGATCAGAAGTGAACAATGTTTTTCTTGTTGTATCCAAATGCTGCTTAAAACCTGTTTCCTACTGTTCCCTGTTACCAAGGTAATCCAAGTGCCTGGGTGTTGTCTCATTCATAATGAGACTTTCATTGTTCACAGTGCAGCACTTCTGCCGTGTTAATAGGAGATAATGAAAGCTCAGTGACTTCATTTGTTCCCAGTTTCTTTGTTCTTGCATCATGGGATTATGAATGCTACAGAAATTGTGAGCTGCCGATATCACGTGCCCTTTTAGGAGTGCCATTAGAAGAAGCCTATATTGAGTCAGTGTTCTATGCAGCCCATCGAATTTTTTTTTTCTTTGATTCTTGAAACCAATAACTTTTAATATGCCACAGATGTACACTTTGAAGAAGATGATGGTTTGTTCTAAAGACTGCGCATGCTTCTCTTTGATGTGTAAAAGATGAAACTATCCAAGATACTGCACGTGCTTCTCAATGTGGGTTAGAAGAAAGAGAGGCACTTCTGAATTAGTGGAAATTCTAGATGACTGTGGCATCAGGCCTTTGTCATTGTAGCCTCTGAGCGGCAATGTAGAGATTGTGACCAGAATGGTTAGTGTCCCTGCAATGCTAATCAGGTGGTTGTGGAATTTAATTGGGATTGTTTGTACTGAAAGAGGTGCTGCTGTACTTTGTGTGTTTTTACTATTAAATTAGTATCAGGGCAAAATGTTTGTTGATACAGATGTTAGTTCAAATTGGTCATCATTAAGAGAAGGTTAAAAAATGAACGGCAGATGCGCAGATGTATCAACATGAGTGAGATATGCTTTATCAGCAAAGGTCTTGCAGTTGCAGTCAGCAAACTTCAAGTTCCAGCTGAGAGTCTTGACCTTGACTTTTTTTAATCCACATTTTAAATTTGCTTAAACAGTTTGTTGGAATATTTGATTATGCCATTTTATCTAACTGAGCTAATTTATGCAAAATCAGTATTTAGTATTTGCCTTAAAGTGCTAGGAAAATGACTAAAAATAAAATACGAAATGAGAACACAACACATCTTAATTATGTCTTTGGAAATCAAAAGCAGTTTGTTCTCTTTAACGATGCCTTCTCTTTTCCATATAGCTAAAGAACTATTAAATTAAATTGAACAGAAAAGTATTTCTACTCTTATTAAATTTCATTCCTGTAAGGAGTAAACAAGGATATGTAAAAATTTCAGATGCCTCTGTATATAAATTTTGTTGAGGTACAGTGTTTTGGAAAGTGATGTACCAAAAAGAAGGCGCTTTTAATTTTTCTTTGAAGCCTTGTGCTGAGGAAGTATTTCTTAGAGAAATGCATTATCTATGTAGGCATATTTTCATATTTTCATTGCATTGACTATAATCTCTATAGACACTTGCCATTGAAAAATGTGATTAATTTAGTTTATTTGTGACTTTGGTGCCACTACAAAAATACGTCTGATGCCCACGTAATTGTGTAGATTTAAGCAAGCAATGAAAAGTATTTAAAATATTTCAACCTTAGTTTTATAGTTTTGAAGCACCAGTGAAGACTGTTCTAGAATTAGTTAAAGGAAAGTAAGGTAATATAGACCTACAAAGGCAAAATTGCTATGAAAACTATATATGTAACTATATAACTACAGCTGTGAATGCATCACTCAACCTAGAAAATCTGATAAGAGGACAATCTCATTTGTTGTAGAAAACTATGGAATCAAATGAGCAGTATAGTAAAAACGTAATGGCCACTAATACTGAAATATTAATTTTGTCTGTTTATAGTTAAAAGGAAGTGTTTTCTCTCCTAATTTAATGCCCCCCAAAAATTTATTTTTCATTTTCAGGACGAGGTCTCCATGTGTTCGCTCCTGGGGAAACGCCAGTGTGGCGCTGGAGCAGGATTCTCTCTGCTTGTTTTAGTCTGTGTTCCAAAACACAATGAAGTGTAACAGCATTCAGAGAGGTTCTCCTTTGCACTAATAATTTGCTTTGTAATGCTAAATGGTCAGTAGTGTTTCAGGTTAAATCCCATTCATGAGTTAAAAAGAAAATGGAATCATCAATGCTCCGCTCACTTTATTGAAAGAAGATGCAGGGCATTTTGTTTCAGTGGGGATAACTCTTTAGAACTGGATTCCTTAGAAGAACTTATTTTATTATTCCTTTTTACTGTCTCCATATCCAGGAGAGATTATATTGTAACACAGTTTCGGTTGTTGCATTCTGTTTTGGGAGAATTTAGTGTATAAGAGGCCCTGTATAGTAACAATAACATTTGAGAAAGGGGGGGGGGGGGATTGTCTGGTTTTGTTTTGTATTTTACTGGAGCATCTGAAAGCTGATTTATTGCTGTCTTATATTTAATTTCATATTTAACAACAAATTATAATCTTACTAAATTGTCAAAGTAAGACTAATTTATCTTCTGGGTTAACTTGAAATATATTACTGGAAATTAAGGTTAATGCCCATTGGTGATGTTGGGAAGAGAACAGTCAAAATGACAGACTGCTTATTTTTTTATTTTCAGGGAAGTAGATGATGTCTAAAGAAGGAACTAAAATTACTAAGTGTAGGTAGACTGAGATATATTAAGGTTTTTCAGCTACCTAAATTATGTTTAGGGTTAGAGCATGTCTAATTTTGATGGTTGAGAGAGATGTATCATATTGGATGATTTGTTCTGTAATGTTAATTATGAGCATATTCCTGCTTTCATTTCTCTTCATACAATTGTCTACCACAGTTAACACAATTCTAAAATGGTTAAATGTTATTTTAGAATTTAAGGCACATGTGTGTCCATATTGTATTTCATTTTAAAAGTGTGGTGCGTTAGTAGCATTGACCTTAAATCGTTCAGCAGTATTTAGATGCTTCCAGAAGCAGATGTGTTTGGTAACAGTTCAGTTGTAGTTTTGTAGCAGCAAGGTGGATTATTTGGGTTAAGTACAATTTTTTCTGTTGCATGCTATTTCTGTTTTCCTCATCTCGCTCCATATGCTTGGAAAGCCCAGTAGGTACCATTTTAATCGGTGTTCTTGAGTATTGTGCCCACTTTCTCACATCTTCAAAATGAATGGATTTTTTTCAGAGTTCTGAGATTTCCTGGGAATGTGTGCAGAAAGGCATATAGTGATAGCATCTGTCCAGTGAGAGTGCAGCAAAAGACTAATACTGAGCTGCTTTCTCTGCTCGTGCCAGGAATGGAGTCAGGGATTTTTCCCTTTATCCTGCCTCCAGCGGTTTATAACCTTGTTAAAAACGATGATTTTGGGGGGGGGGGGGGGAGAACAACTAATCTGTCTTTTATCTTGATCTTCTGAAAACACTGGGGTATATTTATCATTTGCACAGCATGCAGAATACAGTTGAAACAGATCCTCCTGCCCACTATCCAATGTGAAAACGCCAGGCAGAGGGGTGAACCTGGGGTGGGGGGAGTCTGTTGCAGTGTCTTGGGGAGACGATGACTGATGTTGTGTGAACAACACCTTAGCTTGCATTATTAGACAAATGTGAAATCAAACACATTAAAATGGAACTCTTAACAACAACAAGGTTTATTTAGTGGAATATTTAGGAGTTTAATGCTTTTCCACTTTTTTTTTTAATATATAGCAAATGCTGTATATCACTATCATTACTGAAAAGGGTGACATACTTTTTCATGAGTATTGTATCTCTTATTTTGATCTGTGTTTCTCTAGACCACTACTTGTGATCCTCCAGGCCTTGACATGTTGAATGACAATGAAAGTAATTTTCTGTTTAATATTACAGCAATCCTGTAGTTGTACAGCAATTATAGTTATATTTTTCCACAATACTTTTAAAAATCTAGCTATTTTTCACACAGATTTTGTGTTGTGCCAGGTGTGCTGCAGGTGCATTTGTTTAGTTATGGCCCATGTCAGAACCACCACTTGCTGGCTGCTATAAATGAGTTGTGTCATTGGGTACGTCTGGGTCTGAGAGGCATTAGTACTGGTATTGGAGAAGGACGTACCTCAATGGAGATGCAGAATACACAGCTTTATGTACAGCTTACAGTCTATGGTTACACAGCCCCACTCAGTTTGTCATTAATACAGTAATAATTAAGTTGAGCCTTAACTTAAAGACCACTCCCCAAGTTAGATCACAGGCTGTCTAGAAATCAACACAGTCTTGGAGGGGGCTCCGTCGTTTTCTGGGTGCGGTCTTTGCTTTTTGTTTTATAAACATAATGCACTGATTATGGTAGAGAATTGGTTGAGTTTTCTTACTGTTTGTATAAATGCAATTGATAGCATGATCACCTTATTCTGAGGAGGAAAATCTTTTAATGTCACTTGAACTTCTGACTTCTTAATCTGGTCTCTTTGTGCACGTACTTTGGTCACAAACTTATTTCGTGTGCCAAAAGCTCCAGAATTTTTAGCGGAAATGTAGTGCTGATAGACTTTTGGGAAAACGTGATCAAGAATTTGTTCTGCAGATCCATAAGATCTAACTTGATATCAAGGCTCACAGGTGCCTGAACAAGCAAGCGTCATTCTGAACTTTTTGTTCTAAATCAATATGTCTATCCATCTATCTTCACAGAAAATGCCGTATCTTTATAGAATCAATTGATAGAAGATGTATTTAACTTTTGTCATTCATGTTGTGGTGGTTTCTAGACAAAAGTAGACAAAAAGCACTTTAGGAATGAAAATGCGTGCTGCTCTTAGTTCTGTTGATTTTACAGTCGCTGAATGCCAGAGGAGAAATGAACAAGGAATAACTCAGACATCTCATTTTTTAGCTAGTAATGCATGCTGCCAGTGAAAAGAAAGGTGAATTGCCATTTCAAGACCCAGGGAGTCGAGTCAATGATTTCACCCAACATGTTCAATTCATTCCTCTTTGCATGGTTTCCTGATGTAAAATGCTAGTATTTATTTCAAACATGAACTATCGATGTTATAAAGAACGCAAGGAAATGCTGTTATCTCCTGTAAAATGTAATATATCTTTCACATAACTGTAAAGAGTAGCTGTCTGATTAAAATGTTTTAGAGTAAAGGGTTGAAATCAACAGTTCATTATTTTAAAGTAGTATCGGTTACCCAAATAGCTGAGTTATTTCATTCTTTACGAAAACGTGTATCAAAACGTTATGTCATATCAGGCATAAAGGAAATACATCAATTGTATAAATTCTAAATTTTTGTATGAAGCAAAATGTTTTTCCTACATGTTTTTTTTAAATTAAAAAAACCCCCAAAACCCAACAAACCAAACAGTGGAAATGATTACCAGAAACCTATTTATTATTAATTGTCCAAAATGCACCTTGCGAAGTATTATTGATAGGACAGTCTTCCCATAGTTGTGAGATTTACAAGTTTTAGTCCTGTGTTGTTCTTTCAATTTGTTCCCACCGTAAGAAAAAGCAATGCAGTGATGTCTGTCATACTCGTGAATTGTTTAAATAGACATTGTCCCTGTTCATGCTATATCTAACAAACGCTTAGTTAGCAATGCTAATAAATATTTTTTTATTATTTTCTAGGGTCCTTTAGAAAATGATTTGGTAGTACATGTGGCCCTGATAGCAGAAAGTCAGCGGTATGTATTTACTTTTATTAAGAATGTATATATTAGGAAAGTGTTGAACAACAGACGTCTTAAATTTGCTAAAGGTATTCAAGAAAGCGTAGAATATAATACTGCTACTTGTGTATCTGCTGCCAAGATAATTGTTCAAACTAAGACTATTCTGTGTTTTGTCATGAAATTTGTCATTATTTCATTCATAGCCTACAAGTTTTTCTGAACACCTATGGAATCCAAACTCAGACCCCCCAGCAGGTGGAACCGATTCAGATATGGGCTCAAAAAGAACTTGTCAAAGTAAGGAATTCTGCATTTAAAATTATTTATCTATCTATACATTTCTTTTGTAACAATAGGAATTTGTATCAAGCTATTAGACTTGTATCTCCTTAAGCTTGTTATCTACCTTTTTGTGTTATTCTAATTAAATTGAAGACATGCTGACACTGGTCAGTTATACATGCCTAGTTAGAGCTTTCAGTGAAACACTGAAGCCCAGATGTTGTACATTATCTGAGTAGGCTTACTACCTGAGCCGCTTTCAAAGAATAATGAATGAATAATACAATGTTAGTAATACTAATAGCACAGTAGACTAAGTGAATCTTGACGGAGAAACAAGCAAATGAGCAATAGTCAAAGAAACGGATTAAGACAGTAGGCATAAACCATCATATAATTTCATTGTGTAGCCCCTATAACAGGCATTATACAGTCTTCTGTAACTGTTTTTTTAGAAGTCCCTTGAGTTGACTATATCCAGGAAGTTTGGTGTTTAAACCCTTTTTGGTTTACCCCTTTAACTCAGCATATTTAAAAATCTACGGTCAAAAATTACTGGGATGAAGGACGCCTTCAGAATCCCCTTCATCCTCTGTGAAGGCTTCAGATTTTCCTTTTTCTGTACAGGCGAGTAGTCTCCTAACGGACTACCCTATCTTTCACTTCAAAGGCTGGCCCTTTTAGCCCTTAGCTGTACTAAGCCTCACTGCTGACGCCAGCTGAGACGCATGTGTTCAGGTAGCTGTCAACGCCACGTGAAGCCAGCAGTCAAAGACGAACGGCAGCTACAGGCCACACGGGTCCATTTCAGCATTCTCTTAGCGCTACTGTGGCCTCTTTGTTGTTCAGTCATTTTTAGTACTTTATATAGAGCACTTTACTACATTGAATATGTGCTTCAAGTTATCCACTGCTGTTTGTCCTGGAAATACATTTAAATATAAGAGACTGTGACAAATGCTGCTCTAAATGATAAATGCGTTGATCAGCAATTGTAGGTAAACTTGTCAAAAGTCATAATAAAAATCTATATGATTACTGGGTGCCTATTTACCTCTCTCTCTGATACATCTGGACCCTTCCTCTGAAAAAAACCTTGAAAATAGTCCCACTGTACATAAACAAGGCTTAACAAGCTGCAGGAAACTGTCAGACAAGTAAGGTGATCCACAATCACGGATGTGCACTTCACCACCTGAAGTTTGATTGTGGATCAGGTACATAAAGCTCTTGTCTAACTTCGAATTATACAGATTGTCTCAAACAAAGAGTGATGAGTTCTGAATGTCTGGGGGAAGTATAATGAACGTATTTGGTTCATCAGTCCTGAAGTTCCAGTTGTGGAACAAATCACTGTCCGAGTCTCTCCCTCTGAAATCAGGATCACGTGGCTGGTGCCATTGTCTGTATCGGAAGTCTGTAGGACACAGAAAAAAGTAAAACCGAAAATAGAGAACGTGGCAACGCATTTCAGGCTTCGTAAGTTTGTGAGGATAACGGATGTACCAAAACCTTGCTAGCTTATTCAGAAAAATGCTTACCCTAGATAATGACTGCCGCTAACACCTGAGAAGTACTTAAACAGAGAGAAAAGAAATATCCTTGTTTCCATTCTGCCTTGGTCATTTCTCAGCCCATTTTCGCTCACTAGTTTTCTTGATAATATATTTCAAAATGGATTCTCTCTGACTGTATTTGTCCTGAAATTCTGTACCTGAAATTTTGGTTTAACAAATAAATACTCCATAAATTTACTATAGAAGTACATATTGTCTCTCTCAGTCATCCATCATTTCTTTGGTCTCCCTGACAAAAAGATGAGACCTTCATTAAGTTTTATTATTATCCATTAAATTCCTAGCCATGACAACTTCTGTGTTAGGAATTATTTTTCAAAAGCTGGTGAGACATCTGGCAATTCCGACATTTTGTTTATACTCATGATGGGTAGGTACATCTGCCTTATCAAAATTTACTTTTGAAAAGAATGTTATGAAAATATTAAATCGCCTGATGCAAAGCCTCTTCCTAGTGGGCTTCGAGAAAAGGCTGTGCTATAGCTGTGAAGCTGAAGTAATGAAAGTGTTTGGGGCATTATGAGAACTGAGGTTTGATCTCTGGGCTTATGCAAAAAACGAATACAAACCAAAAAGCAAACAAACAAAAAAACCCTGGTAGCATTTGTCACCCTTTGTGGGGAGGGGAAGCTAATGCTGGAACAATTACCTGTACTTTGGAGAAAAGAGGGTTGATCCATAGAGAACATGGATCTCAATATTTGCTATTCCGAGGCTGTCAATTCTCAGTAGCATTTAATTTAGTTAGAAACTTTTGAACTGGTCTAGTGGCACATGGTAACAGTTTAAACCTCTAGACTTATAAACAGGCATGCGTCCAAAAAAGTAGTGTAAAAAGAAATAAATGGATGAGGGGAAGATGTTGATTCGGGAAAATTAGGGATTGAAAGTAGGACTGGGGGTCACCTAAACAGATCCACCAAGTCTAGGAGGGGGAGTGAAAAGAGGAAAACAAGAAAATGGGACAAGATGCATGCAATATATAGGGGAAAAGTATATATGTAGTGGAAGCATAGTACAGGAGAATAGCAGAATACTCCATAGGCATAGACTGGTAACGGATAAAAGAACGCAGAAACAGATGGTGTGAAAGACCACTCTAGTTTGATTCACTGTCGTAAATCAACCCAACAGTCCAGTCTGCTTTCACAGCCATTTCTTACTATTGGCAGCTTTCATATTCCAGAATTGAAGGGCATTTTAATAAAAAAAAACCTGCTTGAAGCAGCGGGACTTGCATGAAACCGTACTTTTGTTCAGATATTCTGGTGCTGAATCTAAACTGACGTTTTGATTGTAACAGATCAAGATGGAAAGCTATTACTAGAAGATGAAACTGCTTTAGTAGACTGTAGAACAACATGAGGCCTCAAGCTAAAGAAAAGAGTCTTCAAGGAAAGAGACAACATTACAATACTACTGGAGTTCTATTTTTGTTAAGAAAACATTTTGTTCTACGTTCTAGCAAAATGAAGGTCCTTTTAGTGTTGAATTATAATGTCTACTGCCATTCTTCTAGTCTCCATTATTTACTATAAAAAGGGGTTCCACATTCTTTTGGTTTTGTTATGTATAGATGGGTTATTTAAAGCTGTTAATGTTTTGATGTCTCCACTCCTTTCCCACTTGAATACGGTTACTTAGTCTGGGTGTACAGGTCATGTAGGTAATTTTGTTTCTTTTCTTTTTTAAATAGTTCTTGGTATTAATGCAGAAACAGGCAATATTAGGAAGGCCCCAAGCTGACAGCAGTAAAAAGCTATTGAGTGTAATGTTTGTTCAAATGTTCACTTTCATTTGCTTCTGAATTATCTACCTATAACATAAAGAAAGATTGAGCTTAGGAAAATGTTATGAATTCTGAATGTTCGGAAGTTTTAGTAATAGTGGGTTCCTTACCTAAAACAGCCCAAATAAGGAAAAAATTACAGCTTTCAGCCTGGTTTAACTGATACATTTGTACTGTCCTGCTCACAGCTTAGTTGGGTTTTTTATGGTTTTATTCTCTTACACTGTAATAAATGAAGATTATTTCTTTAATATACAAGTCTTACAAAATTATATCCGTTGAAGTAACACTAGGCATATATAATTTAACTCAAATAAGAATCAAGCAATGAATAATGAGATAATTCCCTCTTGCTTGTGTTGTTGATGCATTAATTTTGCAGGCCTTTACTAAAATTAGAATAAAGATCTTTAAAGAGTTCCTATATTACTGTTTCACCTTTGTATCCACATCGGAAAACCATTACAGCAGGCAAAATTGGCCAGACAATAAATGCAAATGATCCTTTAAAAAAATTATTTCAATGAGCAATTTGAAGACTTAAAAAATATTTTAATTATACAGACTAGAAAAATAAAAGGAGTAAGAAGGTAAAAATAAGACCTAACATAGGAAACAACAAGTTTGAGTTGAATTTTGAAACTATGCAGATAGGCAGGACTCCGGTGCTTTGCCCAAGCCCGAGGCTGCACCCACATGTCCTAAGCATAGCATCAGGATCCCACCCGGCACCCCCGCTTACCCTTACTGAAGACATCTCTCTTGTAATGTAACCCAGTATTAACTGTATCTTCACCTTCATGAGTAAGGTGAAAATCCTTCATCCTCCCAAAATTACTATTAGGAGGAGGGAAGGGGAACTGGTACACCACATCTACAGCAGAGTACTGGTCTGCCAGAAGTGACGTGAGTTACACTGGAAGGGATGACTGACTGTTAGGGAGCAGACTGCTTGCGTTTTGTCGTCTTGCATCTTGTTTCTTGCTTCAATTACATAGCTGATTTCTCTTTGCTGTAAAGATACCTGTTATCAAAAGAACTAGATTTGGTCTTTGAACTGTAGATTTACCAAATCTAGTGTTCTCTCACTTTATTAATTGTTGTTATATATATGTAAGTTTAAAAAAAAAAAAAAAAGAAAAAACGCAATAGACATAATGACCACATTTTATGAATCTTGCTTTCTAATTAAAGCAGCATGCACACAGCTTCCCATGTGAGACGTGGTAGGAGCATAAGAAGGGCTTATATATAGGTTTCCCTCAGTTTTCGTGATTCTTTCTCACAGGCTTACTTCCATTTGGGAGTCAATGACAAATTGGGATTATCTGGAAGACCGGACAGGCCTATAGGATGCCTTGGAACATCAAAGGTTGTTGCAAGCAATGTTTATATTATTGTTATTGATGTATATTTCAGATAAATATTGAATTAGCCTCTGAATGATTTTAAATGGAATTGAAATGTAATTTTATTTTATGCATATATCTGAAAGTCCTTGTAATGTATTTCGCTATGATGAATGTGCATGCTCTGTCTTACTATTAAACTGTCATGTTTCCTAGACATCCAATTACAGTAATACTTGGCCAAAACAGGCTGAATGGTGATGAAGTGAACTGCTTTAACTGAAATAGAATGTAGATCTGCCTACTTAATGAAAAACAAAGTACCTACGTTCAGATACATAGGTTTTATCTGAAATTTTTTTTTAATTCAGCTGTTCTACACTGATTATTACTTTCATAGTTTCAAAATTTTTTTTTCCTTTTGAACTACTTCACTGCTTCAAATATTTTAAAGAAAAAATTAACGGAAGCTTTCTCTCTCAACAGATTTATCGAATACTAGGAAAGACTGTAGTTTGCTACTCGATCATTTTTGATCTAAGTGATTTCTACATGTCTCAGGATGTTATGATGTTGATTGACGACATTAAGGTATTTATCTGTAACTTTTCCTTTGAGAAACTGACAAAAAGAGTCTGTAGAAGAATGAACTGTGAAGTTTGATAAAACAGAAGATTGAAAGGGGCACACTGTATAGTGTGTATTCTTCTAATATAAAAATAAACTTGCAGTTTATGTTGAAAAGTGTATTAAGATGAATATTCTGTCAGCCCAGGACAAGTTCTAGTGAGTATCTGTATCTGACAAAAAACCTCACCCAACAGCGACTGGGAATGCTGTAGTGCAGCAAGCAAATTTTCATTTGTTTCTCGGGGGAAACAAATGTTCTTGGCTGAAGAGAGGAACCAGACTGCTCTGTTTAAGAGAAGTAGGAGAGCCTCACCTGGAGGAAATATCACTCGCCTTTGCACAAATATTAAAAATTGCCTTCCTTCCCTAACTTTAAGGCAGGCGGCAGTGCAAAGCTTACCTGTCAAGTCCCCTGTGCTTGAGCAGCTCCTTCCAGTGCATGGAAGGTGGCACTGGTTATTCCATGCTAGTGGCTATGATTCAAGCCCTGGATTCCCGTGCGTACTTTCTAGGTCATTACGTGTAGTTCAGTACATGGCACTCGGTCTAGTGGTTTAGTCTGTGATCAATATATATGTTAGGAGTATTTTCAGAACACTTGTGAAATAGCAGTGCTTAAAAGCAGCTTATATTCATTGAAGAAATATGTTAGTGGGTTATTAGCTAAGGCTTTTTTAATCTCTTGGGTTTTTCAGTGCTGTTATTTTAAGATAGCTCTTCTAATATCTTGTACTGTGTATTCCGGTACGTTGTGCTTGTGGGTTTGGGTTTGTTTGGGTTTTTTTTGTGACTAACGTATTATTTCTTACCTAGAATGCCCTGCAGTTCATTAAGCAGTATTGGAAGATGCATGGTCGTCCACTCTTTGTTGTACTTATCCGTGAAGACAATATAAGGTAGAGAGAGACAAAAGCATCATGTGCAGTGTGGTATTTTCCTAATTGCAAGATTAATAGAGTTCTGTTTCCAATTTCAGAGGGAGCAGATTCAATCCGATATTAGATATGTTGGCAGCCTTTAGAAAGGGAATTGTTGGAGGAGTGAAAGTTCATGTTGACAGAGTACAGGTATGATGTTTTTCCTGAATGTTGTGTTCTTACCTCCTAGTATTGGTACATGTATTCTTACTACTTTTGTTTTTCATGTGGCTTCCGAGTATTTTATTTAGTATCATAAAATTAAGGAGTCAAGAACCAAGACTTTTGGTACAGTTTTTGTTTTATCTCAAAAGAAACATGGGTTTATTTTAATTCCTTTTGATGAGTCCTTTGAAAGCGATAATCTTCATAGAGGATTTTCAGAAGGGAGAAGGGTTTTTTTTATGTTCAGCAATCTTGTGAAATTACCACCAAAGGATAAATCCACGACGTCAAGCATTGAGGGACTTCTTTTAATTAGGTAATCAACGAGGCGGGGAGAAAAGGTGCTTCACATACATTAAAATTTGTACAAGAACTAAGATGTAGTTTTAACATCTTTGCTGTTTGAATTAATCCTAAAGCAGGAACGTTGCTTCATTAAAATGTGAAGCTTACTGAGTCAGGTTCTGGTTTTAGATACTTACATGTGCTAGTTAATCTTAGTTTACACCTATTGAAGAACCCTTCTTTTTGTAAGAGGGAAGACCAAAGAGGCAGTTACCATTTCTTGTTCCCTGGAAATCATGAATTTGTGGAAGAGCTGGGTCATTTGTAAATTAAATACTCCTAGCTATAATGGTTTAAAATATCCTTGCAATCTTTCAAATATTTATGTATTTCTGCTGGTCACATGTAGGTCACGTAGTCTCTCCTGTTACCACTTACTTTTCCTATAGCAAATGCCATTACTGTCCATGGAAAAACTTTCATTTGTCTACAGTGTTTGTTGTTGTGGGTGTTTTTTAAATTTAACTGCAATGACTTTCTTGCCTTGCATTTGATTAAACTGATGTATTAGCAGACAAGAAATTTCTCAACCTATGTAATGTGTCCTTATTTTAAGCAGTACACTGTTACAGTCGTCAGGGAGTGAACTTCCCCTTCCATACTCATTGACCTTCTGGAAAGATTCTTTTTAAAAAAAGAAAAAAAAAATTAATTAGTAGTTTTAAAGTATTTAAGATGTTGACAGTCATTGGTCTTTGCTTTATTTGTTATCCATTAAAAAAGAGTCCATGGTAAAACTACAAACAACTGTTTATGTGGCTTTAAGGAACCTTGGGGAAAAAAAAAAAAAGCGGTGGTATGAGGTATGCCGCTTTAAAATTGTACTGTGAGCTCCCTGAGGCTTCATCTGTTCCCTGCAGTCATGACTTACCATTGAAAATAGTTAAGATGTAGGTAAGTGATCCGATGCCTGGCCTCTGCTGCTAAGCGGTAATCATATTCCCTGTTCTCTGCGAGTCAGGCACGCACCGGAGCCAGCAGAGGAACCACACAGGCAGGAGTGACAGAGGGCAGGGAGGACTGCTGTCAGCCTGCCTCAGGCTGTCTGCCGGTGCCAGATTAAGGTTGCGGTTGTTTGAATTATTGATGGCGGGTCCAGCACGGGCGATTTCTGCCCTCCCAGCCTTGTCGCTGGTCATCGCCCCTGCTTCAGTTCTGCTGATGAATTTGTGCCTAACTATGCTGTAACCCAAAACTACAGAATGATCAGGTTTGAAAGCAAAGCAAAACCAGATTTGGTTAATAACAGTTAATATTGCCGAAGCGAAGAGCTGGTAACTTTTGTAGGTCGACCGAGTGGGTCGAATCATGTGCAGAAATCACTTCCAATGGATCTGCCATTGAGAGAATCGTTAGTGTAACAGGGCCCTAATACAACTTCATTAAATACAGTTACATACTTGCTCAATCCCCCTGTAGATTTCTGAATGAAATCTATTAAAAAGCCCCCACAAGAATGCCTTATACTTTTTCCAGAGATAAATTCTTACCGCGTCTATAAATACAACGTGCTAACTTCCCCATATGTCAGTACAACATTTTTAATTATGTTTCAGCATGTTGTTAAGATTTAGTTCCTGTTACGCCATTAAGCTAAGGATATAAAAACTGGTTTGGGTTAAACGGAAATTGTCTTGCATCTCTTATTTATTCTTAACGTCCCTTTCTCTTTAGCAGCTTTCCAAAGCCTTTACACCTTTCTTTTACGCTTTTTAGAAATGAATGGTAGATGTTGGTGATCTGTGCATTTACTGGTGGCATACGGTGTGCTTTGTCCATCAGTCTAACTGTAATCTCTCAGTCTTACTGCACAGTTGTCACATTTTGGAAACAGCCTTCTTTCATTATGGGGGAGGATTTGGGACAAGGGACGTGTCTAATTCGTGGTGTTTTCTTAAATAATTCATCTATTCCAACAGAATATATATTGAAGCTGTGAATTGTATTCAGCTGCTTCATTTAGATACATATGTGTAAACGTGCCTTGAGATAGAACGTGTGTCTCTAATTGGGTGAATGCTCTTTCTTCTTGTAAAATATACAAAATGTCATTTCATTTAAAAAGAAGACTTGGAGCTCTTTTCTGATTTTCACCTTCAGTGTCGTCATGTGTTCAAGGCGATACGCAAGTCAAAGAATGAATGACGCTAGCCATAAAAGCAAAGCAGGTTTTTTTATATTCAAATCATCTCACAGTTTAACAGATCAATACTTTACTGCAACTTGTGTACAATGAAAATGGAATTTAGAAGTTCACAACACACACTCAGATTTATTTAGCTACTGAGAACCATCAAAAAGCAATCTTAAAAATGCTGTAGTACAGTATGTTTCCTCTGGAAGTATATAAATCGGAAATTCATATAAATTTGGAGTGAATGAATCGTAATGACTACATCAGATAAATGCAACATTGAATTTCAGGTCTGTAATATTCTGAGACAGAACTATTTGTAAGCTTCATTAGATGTGCAAACTCAGGGCAGGCATGCTTGGCTTAAGGAATGACTACAGAGTAGGAAAAGCTGTTATGTTGTGTTTTCCTGTGACATCACTGAGACTGACGGGAAAACTACCTGTCCTTCAGCGATCCCTGAAACAATGAGTGTTATGATCCAGAACATGGGTATCATGCAGGACTCTGGGGCATGCAAATCCTTGATCTCCGGTGTTTTCATCAGACCCGTTTTTTGGGAGGGGCTGGACACTGCTTGATTAAGTTGTACATTGCCAGCAAAAGAACAGCAGAATGCCAGCAAAAAAGAGACAGCAGCCCATAGAGACTTCTGCTGTCTTAAGCGAGATCTTAAGAAAGAGGAAAAATACTCTGAAAGTGTAAAGATATTTGGAACTGTAGATAAAGAAACTACTTTCTCAATGGAAACCACCAGCAACATACTGAGATCAAAAGACAACTATAGTTACGTACGTTTCTGCATCTTTTTTGATTTTTTCAATTTTTCATTTCAGACCTTAATATCTGGAGCAGTTGTTGAACAACTTGACTTCCTAAGAATCACTGAAACAGAAGAGTAAGGCTATGTGTAAATAATAATGATGAAGTATTTGATAATTAAAATATTTTCTGAACTATGAAGAAATGATACATTTATTTTTCAGGGCTCCTGTATTTAAGAGTTTGGAGGAGTTGGATCTTCCAAAACATTCAAAAGTCAAGAGACAGTCTAGTACTCCAAATGCTTCTGAACTTGAGCAGCAACCAGATGTAAATATCAATGACTGGAAAAACAAGTCAACATATGAGATCCTGCAGAAACTTAATGTAAGAGAACTTGATACAGTGTAACTTCATTCTCACGAAATGAGAAATTGTGTGGTGGTATTCTTTTTAACAGCAGCCTCCTTAGATCACCATGCTTAGTGTCACGGTTCAATGTTAGTAATATAGCTAGTAACATAAAATGTCTGATGTTCCTCTTCGTACTCAGGGAATCTTCCTCTTGACAGTCCTTTATCTTAACATCACAGAACTTTCTGGCCCTTCATGCTGTAACTGTTGGCTTCCATTTCTCCCAGCTACCCAAATCTTCTTCTGATAATAAATGGCCATCTGGAAGGAGATCCATTTGTCATGTGTCTTATGAATAGATATTTTATTGCTAGACTAAAATGCAAAAGACTTCAACAGTTGGTATTCGCTCGGATAGACTGCTAACTTCTTAGTGATACGAAGGGGAAGTTCCAATCCGGCATTTATCCCGTGTGTAGAAGAAAACTACCAGTAACTGTTTCTAGAGCCAGTGTTCGATAGGAACACGCAAAGTATTCTGCTTGGCTCCCTATGTCGGTTCCCTATGTCATTACAAGCATTTCTGCTGTAAACGACAGGACCCACGGACAGAAAATCAGGAAACATTTCTGAGGCCAAATTATTACAACTTGATTTGAACCATGGAGAAGCCTCTGCAAGCAGCAGTGGCAAGGATACAGCATACATAGGGTATAAAATAGTTGTGAAGTCCCCTTAAAAACAAAACTTGTAGACTTTTTTTTTTTTTAAATTAAAAAAAAGCCCTTTGGTTTCACTTGAAATTTTTAATAGCTTTTCTGGTTTTGCTTCACTGAAAATCTGAAGGCTATTTGTGGTTCTGTTGTTGCTGTTTTTTTTAAGGACTGCAATTGCCTAGCAAGTCAAGCATTACTCGCCAGTATCCTGCTTAAAAGGGAAGGACCGAATTTTATCACAAAGGAAGGTAAGAGCTGCTTTCACTTGACTGTTCTGAGTATTTCAGGAAGCAGCTGTATGTTTAGTTGTAATGAACATGAATAATGGCCATGCATGCAAGCAGTTGTGTAGCTATTTTCTTTGCCATTTAAAGCAATTCCTGCATTAAATGGGACATGCAAATTCATAGCGTGGTGGGGAATGAGCTGCTAAATGTATGAACTCTTTTAGATTGTTTCTAGGCTGGTGCTGTATCTGGTTGTAGACTTGAACACAAAGATATAAAAAATAGGGCATTTGACCTTGTAGAGAAAACCGAAACTAAAGACAAGTTTGTGTGTCTGTAACAACCTGAAATGTGTGAAGCTTTATACTGAATTTTTATTTTACGTAATCAGACTTTAATTCAATATTTAAATTGATTTAAATTCACGTAAAATAATTAAGAAGAGGCTACTGAGGCTTGTGGCTTTTGTGCTGCAAGGTTTGGTGGGGTTTTTTTCCCAAAGACTGCTTATTAGCTGCCTTTGTATATATGAATACTCCTCAGAAAAAGAGGAATGTTGAGATCAACTAATATTCTGTTAGTTATTCATCAAGCAGTGTAACTTACCACCTCATGTTATAGAGCCCCGCTTTGTAATTTTGATGACAGCTGTTTCTTGTGACGAAGAGTTGTCACTGACATAAATACACATTATATCCATATTGCTATATTAAAAATGTCATGGAAGACAATGTAAAGTGGAATAAAATTCACTGACTGATACACAGTGCATTGTTGAAATACAATGTGAATCCAAAGTCATGGTCGGAATCTGAGCGTTAGGCAGGCGTAACCTCTGCAGCAGGCTTTTTCGCCACTGTTACCTGTACTGTTGTCGGGCTTCGAGAGCCTCAGTAACTTTCTTTAGTCCTTTTTAGGTTGTGTCCTTTGCTCCGGAAACAACTTGGCAGACTTCCTAAGCTTCCTCTGTAAGCAACCAGCATAACCACCTTTGACCATTAGATCATGATGGTGAACTTAAAAACTCTCTTGAAACCATTTAGGTCAAAAAAAGTACTGTTGTGCCTCTGACTGTTCAGAGCTAACTTGTATAGACCTTTTTGTGCCATCCCATACGAAAGAGTAGATGATGATAACCTTTTTAATATGTACCTTGCATTGAACAGTCTGAGTCACTGACTAAAAGTTCCTGTCCTCCTACGGCTGGAGATTACTGAGACTGACATTAAATAATCACACAAGCAATAAAACATAAATCTAAAAATAAAAGCTGAAGAACCTTGGGTGTTCCAGCTGACAGGCACAGGCTATGATTTTGTGAGTCAACTTCTGCTACTGTTGTTGTTATAGATGAACTTACTGTTCACCAATAAGTGCCTGGCATGAAAAACACTGCCATTCTAGCTGAGAATTTAAAATCTAGAAGCTAAATGAAGTCTAAATAACAGAATGTTTGTCACCACTTTTACCTTTAACATAATGGTCCCCACTTGACCCCTGCACGGTTGGAGATGTCGGTATACTAAGTTGATGCACTGTGATCAACTACGGGCTGACAAAAGAATGGTATCTGTTCTGTTCTGATTAATGTAATTCATGTACTTCATGCCTTCTCTGAATCCTGGACTACCTGCTTTGACTTAGAAGCAGTGCTCTTCCATTTCCTGCCCTCCCTTTTTTGGGTCATGTCTGTACAGCACGATGCTACCTTAATACATAACACTTCACAAAATGTTCAAAGAGAACACTGGGTTTTGGCACACAGAAAATCAGCTTGGAGAAGGGCAGTCGTAAATCAGTAATATAACATCTCATATATGTGTCCAGTACCCCCGTTGTACTTTGCAGCAGTGATAATTAGCTTCACAAGAGTAGTGCTGTAATGCACCAAAAGCTACCAAAGCTAGCTCCCACAGTCACTCAGGTATCTTTGTGGGTGCCTTATTGTGGTTATTCAGGGCAGAGCCGCAAAGCGGTGAAAGATCCTCTCATTCGCACTCTCCCAGCTTCCTGTAAAATGAAAGTCTCGTGTCCCACATGATTAACCAGGTGATCTATTGTTCAGATACCAAGTTGAAAACAACTCGTGTCTTGGATATCAGCTGTTACAAACTTTGTCCACACGTAACAGCGCTTCAGTGAACTACACTGTCAAGCACAAGACTTCCCTGTTGCTTCTTGTAGGTTTTAGCTCAACAAAGAGGCAAGACAGTGGAGAGAGTATCTACATCCTGTATCCAAAACATAATCTGCAGTTTGAGGATGTACCTTACGATGGGAATACGCCTTCATAGGCCAAATCTGTACGTAGATGAGTTTTCCCCAATATATTGCAAGAATAGGTGATACAGGTCTCTTTGTAGCACGAGCAGCAAATTTAGCTGAAATCTGGTTTGGCTTCTTGCATAGCAACATACAACTGGATGATAGGGGACTTGATCGCATCTAAATTTTAGCTGTTAAGCACAACAGGTAGGTGCTTTACTAAAGCTGATTCAGAACTGATCTCGTCAAATTTACCTTATTACTATTAAATGAAAACCTGTGCATCTTTTTTGCTTGTGTTTTGTTTGTGTTTTGTTTTTTTTTTTTAAATGCATTTAGGTACTGTTGCTGAGCATATTGAAAGAATCTATAGACGAGCTGGCAGCAAAAAGCTCTGGTTTGTATACATATGTCACGTTCCTTTTGTTTTACACCTTTTTTTTTTTCCCCCTAATGTGTTTATAGAGAGTAAAGCTGGATCCTTATGCACTTAAAGGGGAAACAAAGGACAGCTTTACTGACAAAACTGTATTGGTTCATTGCAGCTGAAGATCTGGTGTATAGTACTTTAAAAAAAAATTAAGAAGTATTTTCTTACTGTTATTTTTTAAAATATAAAAGAGTAATAAGCTGGTTTTGCTATGAGTGCTATTGTCGACGTACAGTTCTCCTTAAATTCAAATAATGAGAAAAGAATACTAATATTTCTTACAGGGCATGATAAAATATTATCAATAGCTTTCTGTAGCAAGGCTGGTGATCAAATATAAATCAGTTAAGTTGATACACAGTTTGTTTATTGCCCCGACATAACTTGCTTTGAGCCTGACTTTGTCACAATAAAAGGTTTCAGCAAGTAGGTTGGTATTTACATGTTATTTATTAATTTCTTTGCCCTGAAGCTCAGTAGAAGCTTCATTTCTTTTTATCGAAGAAATGAGTTGAGCCTGTCCTGAATTCTGTTCTCTCACTCTGAAACTATTCCTAACAGATGAGTCTGTAAATATAAAAAACTGTTTTTCATTTTAGTCTGTTCGTACAGTTAAATGGGCCTTTGCCAATAATAAGGTAGAACCAAAATACCTTGGTGGTATTTTTTGTAAAGAATAAAAATCAAAAGTATTTTTAGAAACAAAATATGTAAACTGTTTTTCATTTCTCTTCCATGATTGCCATGTGACATACATATAGGTTGGTGTTACGCTACAGTGCTGCATTTGCACAGAAATTTGCTTCTTCTATAGCCCCACATATTACTACTTTACTGGTACATGGGAAACAGGTAAAGTGCCCAGAAGTCTGAAGTGGAGCTCCGTGAGATTTTTTTTTTTTTTTGCTCATTTGCATTTTGATAGTATCAGCTAATGCATTTTTGAAATGCTTTGCTCTTGATCTTAAGAAGTGCGTAGCAGTTTTCACAGGAATCGACATCAACTGTTTGAATTTTTTACTAACACTAGAGAATATTACAACTCGTTCATTATCTCTGTGGATAAATGATTCTTAGTAGCCTCAAAGCCTGTGCTAGAAAAGCTCACATACGGGTCTACTAGGTTTGTATTTTGTCAGGAAATTATTATTAAAAGTATTTGTACCTTTAACCATCAACAGGATATATGAAAAAATGTTTTTCCTAGAAGTTACAGCTAGTTTTTAACCTAGCAGTTTACACAAGTCTCTTCTTTTCATGGTACACATGCGAAATATTACCTCAGCATGGAAAACAAAACAAAGCCTTGGTGTTACGTGTTGTACTTTCTCTTGCAAAATCTTTCTAACTCTTCCTTAAATAGACTAAAAAATTACCAAGGTTATCTTGCAAAATGATAAAAACTTCACAAAAGAGAAGCTGGTATCTCTTAGCTGTCTGTTTTCAAGATGACGCTGAGAAAAGAACGACAAGCTTTTTATGGAGCTGGTAGTTTAATGAGTTCTAACTAAATTTATTTTTGATCCATTAACCTATATCTAGACTAAAAAATGAAAATCCATAGAAGATTACATAAAAGCTGATCCAAATTCCACTTTATAAATCATGTATGTGTTTACTGAGTGAGTTTTGAGATCTCTGCTGTGGCAGCCTTTAAACTTATATATGAATTCATTAAACTAGCTTTCGATATGTAGTGGGATTGCTCTGTTTTCTGCCCTCAGGTCTGTTGTGCGCTTCGCAGCAAGTCTTTTAGGTAAACTAGTGGACAGCCTTGCACCATCTATTACTAATGTTTTAGTTCAGGGCAAGCAGGTAAGTCTTTACTCCTCAGAAATGTATTAAGGAATGATAACAGAGAAACTAAATAAATGGGCTTTTTAATTTTGAAGGCCTCTGATGCTTCTTTTAAAAGTACCCAATAGCTTAAAAAATCCTTACTGAAGAAGAAAACTCCAGAGAAAATGAATATTTGCCTATACTATGGGCTAATAAATTTACTTTTATTTGATGACAGAACAATACTGAAAAGACAGTTCAGCATCTAGATAAGAAAGGAAGAGGCATGATTTACATAACTCCTTAGGTTTTATATATATGCCCTCTTATTTCAAAAAAGTAGACAGAGCCAAGTGATAAAGCTGCTTTTTAAGACTGACTTAATGAAGATGTAGCCACTTTCCCTGTAATTGAGCATAAGACAACAGCTGGGTGGCAGCTGAGCAAAAAGTCTTTCAGGATTTTATTTTTTTGTTCCAAACAAAGCTTAATCATCATTAGTTTCTTCCTTTCCTAAGGAGGACTTTTCTTTTTTTTTTTCCTCCCAGCACAATAATTTTAATTAAGTTCATGAAGAGCTGTGTCCAAATAATAGTAATTGAATATTACGTATTTTTGTATTAAAAGATGTGTATGTGTATACTTACCTATATGCAATGACAGATTTGTCTTTGTCTTACTCCAGACTGAGGTCTGGGTATGTGCTTCTGGCGCTACATAGCTATAGAGTAAGCCGCACTTGCATGCAGCATGACTTGAAGCTGTTTATTTTCAACTTTTTAACCTAACTTGCCTTCATTGATCCCTTTATAATAATGATCTTTATTATAGGAGAAAAATTAGTGTTGCTGTGTTTTACTGACAGTAGACTAAAAGCAAATCAGAATTTTAACAAAATTCCTTTTTTGTGGTTAAACAATCCAGTACCAGCAATATATTTTCCTAAAATGAAGGCTATAACTTTTAGGGTGCTATTAGAAATAAGAAAACAAAACTATGAATTTAATTCTGAATTTTAAGTGAGCTCTGCAGCTGAAATGTCAGAAATGAAAGACTATCTAAACCTAGTGTACAGTCGTGATTATACAGCCAGTTTTGAAACCAAAGCAGCGGTCTTGTATTTTTATTTCATTTGGAAAAATAGATTCCATATTTACTGTGGTCTTTAGTGAATTTTGTTATTTTAATAGCATCCAACTAACAGTATTAAAAAGCATCACTCATTGACATAAAATAATTTTCGTATTGTGAAATTTTAACAAGAAAAGCACAGTTCATGAAGTTGCATTTCTGAATTGCTTCTACGGTGCTTTTATGCCTGTCCCTATCTTCTGAATTGTTTTCAATATACCGTAGGTGACACTTGGAGCTTTTGGCCAAGAAGAAGAAGTTATTTCTAATCCCTTATCCCCAGGAGTGATTAAGAAGATCATCTATGAAAAATGTCATTTACAAGATGAAAGAGAAGCTGTAGTTCAGCAGGAACTTGTCATACATATTGGCTGGATCATCTCAAACTCACCTGAACTTTTCAGTGGCATGCTGAAGATACGGATTGGGTCAGTAAAGTAGCTGTTGTTCTTACTACTAGTATTGCAGAGGAACATACATACTTCAACAGAGATTGTTGCTACATTGCAAAAAGGGTTTATGTAAGATGATGCAGCAAAACTTGTATACTTCAATCTTACATTTCTAGGAAGCCTGCTTTAAATTAGTGTGCCAAAAACGGCCACACAACTAATCTCAAATGTGCCAGTCAACAGCATGAAGTGGCGGAGGGGCAGTCCTTTTAATAGCCCGTTTGGAGCTTTCCTACAGCTAATACAGTGATCTACAGGATTTTTCAAAGCTTGATCCCTATCATGTTAGGGCTTTAAAACCAAAAACAGTGTAGTGGGGTTAGATGCATTCTGTACAGCAAATGAGCAGTGGCAAGTGTGCTGCCTCCAGGTCACCCTGTCCTGTCCGCAGCCAACAGGCAGAATGTTCTGCCTGGCTCACCTAGTGGCCAAGGAGGCAGTGACCAGCTGGCCAACCAGACTGTGTGGAGCTCTGGCACAGACACGGCGAGCCTCCCTTAGCAACGCAGTGGGTTGAAGGGGTTGCAACTGGCCTCATAGCCATACCTGAAATAATGAAGTATGCACTCGGGTGCATTAGTGGTGCTCCTGAGACAGTTTCCTACCTGGCAGCAGACATACAGCATGCTGGGTGCCATCCAGAGTTTCCCAGTTGCAGAGTGGATACAAAATCTGCTCACAGTTTGCTCTCTCTGCATGGACAGCAAGGCAATCTCTACAGAAATCTTTTTATCATGCACTAGGTACAGGTGTGCTGTGCATGCTTAAGGCTGGTAACTAGCACGAATTTCATTATTGGTAAACATGTGATGTGGACACAGAGTCCTAGAAGCATAATGGATCACACCAAACCAAATGCTGGTTCTTCCTTTACAGTGCCCCACAGGTAATGTAGATGCACACAGGGTGTGCTGCTGCCTGCCCACCTATCAGGCAGGTTAGAGGGACGTGGCTGGAGGCTAGGGATCTCCTGTACTGGCAGGGAGGGAAGAACCAAGAGGTAGAGAGGACAGGAAGAGCTTTTACTGTCAGAGACTTTCAGGACTTGAGGAAGGAGGAGGGAAAAGTGCAGTCTAGGATTAAGGCTCCGGGGTGAGGCCTTGAAAAGCTTTTTGCTTACTTGAGCAGTCACCTATGTCACGTAGGTTTGGGGCAAATGGGTGAAGGGTAGAGACTGCGTAAATGCATAATCCAGGAAGGATGCAGCATGAATTTGATTCCCTTCTGAAACCACACGATTCTCCTCGAGGTCAATTCTCCTCCAGGTCAACATAGGCTTCCAGTTGCATTCTCTGGTTTCTAGTAAGTGCTCAGTTCATGATCTAGCCTTGTCTAAATCAGTCTTAAAAGTCTGGCAACCATGAGCAACAAATCCCTTGGAAACAGTGTTTCAAGGTACTTAAACTCTTTCTTTTTAGAGTTTCAGCACAATCTGCCTAAAAAGATAGCTTGTTCTTTTAGAGTGCTGTCTGTACTGGGGACTTCAGGTAATAAAAGCCTTCTGCAGTTCAAAAGAATTTACCATTACAGCTTTTCCTAAAATATTTTGAGGCACCGAGGTATACTTCTGATAGTCAGTGACTCTGAATATCTGATATGTGGCATAAAGAAGACATTGTTCAAGAGCAGTTCTCTACGCAAAAATACTTAACTGCCACGGTAAAGAAAAACCTGATTTGTCCTATAAGGTTGCTAAAAATGTCTTTTTGTTCTTCAAAAAACCCCAAAACAATCCCCCCCCAAACTGAATAGTATCCTTATTACACACGCAACACTTCTTGACTGTTCATCAGCCACGTAGTTGTCCAATTCTGTACTAAATAGGTTAGTCTAAGCTATACATAGCTTAGGAACCACAAACCTGAATCAAGTTTAAAACATCATTTACCTATTGGATTGTTCTGTTTAGTTCTTTGATAAGGTGACCTACAAATAGTCTGTGCTGGAGTGTTATCATATTCCATGGTATCTGCATTTACTTTGCTATCTACAGAAATTAATTATTTTTTCACATTTAGGAAGAGACAGATGCATTTGAATAAGAACTTCTTTGAAGAGGCCAGGTGCTACTGACTGAGATTTACAGAATTAGTGAGCATGCTTTAAAATTAGAACTTAAGTGTTCCATCTTCCATATCTTTTTCATAGAGAAAATACAGCATTTCAGCACTGGAGGTAGATACCAGCAGTCCTTTTTCTAGCACACAAGATTCATGCTTGCACTTCAGCAGTACATTCCAGTAATCATAAAACCAAAAACTTTTCAAATCACCTGCATTACATTTAACTGCAAGTACATCTTGCAGTTTTTACACTTTTACACTTAAATACCTTTTCTGTACCCTCTACAGATCCATGTTACTCCTCTTTCCTCCCCTTCCTCATTCTCTGTAGCTAATCCTTTTTGCAACTTTTTTTTTTTTTCTTTCTTCCAAGGTTAATGCTAGAGATTCAATTTCCTTTATTTCGGTGTTATCACCCACTCCAGTGAGCAAAATTAACCTTCTCGCAGAAACACCATTCCAGTTTGATAATGATTTGATTTAGTGTCTTGTTATTGATTTGTTTTCAGGGTTTCATGTTGAAATAGATCAAGTTCCTGACAGCCCTATTACTGTAAAAACCTCCAACCAACTGACTTCTACCCACCTCTTATCAGTGAAGAGTTCGGTAGGAGGTCCGCTCTTGACTTTGCTGTGTTTTGTAGGCCACTGCAAAGAGAAAATACCAGTGAATGACTTCCACACAGATACATTTGAGTCATCAGTGAAAAAAAGAACCAATTCCTAAGCTAGTTGCGTTTGTTATCTTAGTAACAAGAGAAGGACGCTATTCACCCACCAAAACAAATAAAAGTAGTGTGTTCTGGACAATGTAATATGTCCATGTTGCCTAATATTCTCTTGTATCTTGCACCTTCAATGAATGGTCTGCGAAACCTCAGATTTAAAGCAACGTTGAATCAGTTGGCCTGACATCTCAGAATTCTGTCTCGTTACTAAGAATCTTTCAGAAAAGATTGTGACTTGACTTACATGAACAAAAGCATTCTGTGCCTTGTCGGCTAAATAATGAAGTGCTTGTGGAACATGGCTATACTGATGACGAGGTAACTCTCTTAGGAACACTGCATTTTTTGGTAAACAGAGTAAGGCTCTTTGATGAACCCAGACTTGATCAGGTGTTATATGATGGACTGTTTGAAGAAAAACTAGTTAAGTTTCTTTTCCCTTTTGATAGTAATACCTACTTGAACTGAAGCAACGTAGATGGTAAGAGACTGAGCTCCACGCTCAGTTATCTTGCCTCAGATGTATGTATACATTATTTCATCTTTGATATTATATTAGAGGCTGTAGCACTGTTTCTATATGATGTGCAGAATAAAATTCAGCATTTTCCTTCAATAATTTGCGAAGTTCTGCCTCTCTGATACCTAAGGCTGAAAAATCTTCACTGTTGCCATACTTTTATTTAATCAAATCTTTTCAAAAGGGAGTAGCAAAAGAAAGAAAAGTGTGATAGACTGCGAAAAGGAATTTCAAAGGCTAAAACTATAAATAAGTCCTGAAGTCTTTTTAAATGTAAAATCATTTAATTTTTATGGTTTTTTTAACACTCATCAGCAAAATGCATATACTGTCAGAGCATAATTTTAAGTAGGAATTTTAACATCAAAAGGCAGGTAAATGTTTGTCTTAATGAACATGGGACGTAGGGGAATATGTGGTCAAATATATCTTCCCTATGAAAAGCATGCTTCACAACCCATTTCTTACAATCTATGCATTATCCCTTTCAGTTTGTGTCACATTGCAAACAAACACAAAATCTGAGGAAATTCCACAATACAGTAAGAGTAGTATTTGTTTGGTATTTTATGCATGTCCTGACAGCCAAATAGCAGAATCATGTGGAATTCTTATGAGCTATTTTATTAGCCTAATTTTTCATCTTTGGAAACTGCGTATTTAATCAATAAATGTATTCCTCCCTTTTACTTCAGATGGATTATCCATGCTATGAAGTATGAACTGAAAATCCGTGCTGGGGATATGCCAGCCAAGGACTTATACCAGATGTCCCCTAGTGAAGTGAAGCAGCTTCTGCTGGATATTCTTCAACCACAGCAGCAGGGGAGGTAATGAGATGTGGGGGTTTGTGACACCTGTTTTCATTCATAATACGCTGTTCAAGTAATTTTCATTTTTTAACTACTTTGTATACATATGACATCACCAGGCATCTGCAATCAGTAATAGCCTTTTTTAAGGAAAGGGAGCAAAAATGCACTTTTTCATTCTTTTGCCTGTGCCCAGGTTCTACAATTGTTTCTTTTATATTGCATCTTCCCTTTTCAGCTTCATCTTTGTGGAAGTCTCACTTTGTAGTAGTAATCTCTATACTTTGGCAGTAACGTGAAGCATTACATTCTTTGATGTGGGGAAAGGAGCCAAAAATTACTCAATACCGTCTCCTTAACTTGTAAGAACAGTCTGTCTGCTGTTCAGTGCCTTCTTTCTTCTAGCTTATTATGTGAATTAAGAACAGATGTTCTCTAGAATTCTCAAGATAGCAGTGCTGCCTGAACTTATAACCTAGGTTTCTCTCTGCAGCGTTTTCCATTAAATATTATGCTATTTAGGAAACAATTTGGTTAATCACAGTAAGCAATTCAAGCACCATCCTTCATTAGAGATCTTACCTGAGTTGTCACAGTGCCTTCTGCTTTTGATTCCTTTAACATATGATAGCTGGGTCAGCAAAGAGCACTCTGGTTGATTTTCTGAGGATGAAGATTCTTTTTTGGGGGTTATCCGAGTCCAAAAGCTAGCCAGCATATCCTTCAAAACTTCCTACCTTTAACTTCTTCCTGTACAGTAGTACTAGCTCATTTTTCCTTACCCGTTAGTGACTTGTTTTTAAAAGTTCTCTTCCTGCCAGGAAATACAGAACACTGTCTCCTTGCATTTTCTTTCTGTAACAGTTTTTCCTACTGTTGTAATTTTTAGAAAAAATCTCTGCTACTGTGATACCGTATATCACTGCCAATTAATTTGTCATACAGGAAGGGCTAGTGGTATATTTACCTCCCTAACAGTCTCAAAAAATATGAAAATTAAATTCCAGACTTCATGGTTGTAAGTAAAAAAAAAAAAAAAAAAAAGGTGGGGACGGTATGCTTCTGAAGGCACAGAAATTTGTAATTTATGGAGAATGTAACTCAGTTTGTTCAAAGCTTTAGTTTAACAAAACCATTCTGTTGAATTTTCTACATTTTCAGGCCACTGGTTTTTCTACACACCATCATAAAAAACCTGACCTTCAGCAATCCTGCTAAAATGCATTTTCCTAACCTGGCATTTAAATTAGAACGATAGGTGTTTCTAATCCATTATCTATTACATTTTGTATTTTATAGATGCAGAATTTCATTGAGCTGTATTTATGTAATGAATTGTTTTGCCTATTGTAGTATGATAAAACAAATTTTAATATTATAGTTAATACTAGTTTTTTTCAGTGTGTATAAATTTGGCTGTCATAGCTATCACACAGTGACTTCTGTTTTATGTATGTTTTAGTTTATGGTGACTTAAATTGATTAGACATGATGAATTCAGGCTACTACTGTGACTGTACTGCACTGGATAGATTTCACATTTAATTCTTTTCCTCCACTTACATAAAGCACAAACACACACGTAAGAATAACATTCTAACCTCTATGCTGCGCATCCTGATTTTGTTTGCTTTAGAGCATAACTTACCAGAAAGCACAACATATACTGCGTATATATCACTAATATGTATTTGATGTCACCGGTTACCTTACTGGCTTACACCACAGAACATGGCTTGGTTCTGCATCTGTAACAGTTTTTTTACTTCAGGTTCTCAATTTTCTTTGTCCACAGAGGCTGGCTAAACAGAAGACAGATAGATGGTTCTCTCAATCGAACTCCTGCTGGATTCTATGATCGGGTGTGGCAGATCTTGGAGAGAACCCCTAATGGTTTAATAGTGGCAGGGAAATTTTTACCACAGGTAAAACTGGCAGAGATGCTCAGTTATTTCTGCTCTACCTGACTATTAATGGTGAATTATTTTATCGTTAATGTCTATTTTATGCCATAATGTATTACTTAGGGTAATTTGTTCCTGTTATGATTTAAAAAAAAAAAAAAAAAAAAAGTATTTTCAAGTTTTCTTTTTGGTTCTGAGTAAAATACAATTAGAATAGAATGGAAGTCAGTTATTTCTATTAAAACACATTTATAAAAGCATAAGTCTAGAAGACCCTTTCCAAGTCATGGACTCTGAAATCTGCTCCCTTTTTGATCCTGCAGTGGTCATATTTCTTAGTTGAGTATTATTTATTCAACAAGCAAATAGGCTCTACCTGGGGGTGGTTTTGATTTAATGCAAATGGTCTTTGAGTAAACGTGTTACTTGTTTTTCAGCAACCAACCTTATCGGATATGACGATGTATGAAATGAATTTTTCCCTTCTAGTTGAAGATATGCTGCAAAATATCGACCAGCCGGAATATAGGCAAATTATTGTAGAGGTCTGTGGCCTACAATGAATGACATTTTATAATGTACAGGAGTATGTTACAGCTCAAAAGAAAAAAAAGTAACCGAGGCTCAAATATTTGAAGAAGTAGCATTTTAAATATAAACACTTGCTTCCGTGGTTTCTCCATAGACTTTGTATGACTGAAACAGGTTCCTGTTAACATGTTCAGAATATACTAAGTTCTTGATGTTCTTCCCCTTTAGCAAATAGATAAAGCTTAATGATAGTGCCAATACAATTAGGTCACTGGAGGTGAAAACTAGTAAGAAAAATAATTCCAAAGTAGCTTTCCTTCAAGTCCCTAGCCCATGCCTTTTCCTAACAATTTTCTAGGTCTAGGGAAAAACTGCTCTAAAATACCAGTTTGCCCTGCGATAGATTCTTCTTTCCCATTTTGCTGAGGCTGTCTAGTAAGTTGCTTTATGCTACTGAATCAACTAACTTCCAGTTTCCTTATGTTCCCATACCTAACAGTAAAGCAAGAGGCTGTTTAAACTCCTTCCCCACCGCTACACATAATGTATACTTTTTGAACAGATCAAAAGCATCTGTATCATTGGTAACTGACATCTGTGCTGTCAGCAGCATTCATTGTTAGTTCCCAGGTATATGCCTCTGGTGCTTCTGAGTATTCCTCCACAGTAAAAATAAATCCCTCTCAGTTCTGGCTAACAACTAATGGTCATGCTGCTTGCTGGAACATCCCCAATTTTTTCTAAAAGATAACACAATTATCAAAACCCAAAATGACCAATATAGATTCTACTGCCCACTTGTAGTTATTACAACAGGTCACTCATCATGTTCACCTTCCTATTTTAAACCTCTTTCAGATATAAGGAATGTAAATTCTCTTGAGCAGAGACTTTTTATTGGTGTCTATTGACTTTGGTTTTTTTATAAACTTTGTCATAGTACAGTTATACCGTATGTGATTATGCCTCAAAACATCAAATGCTGAGGTTCAGTGTTTGCTGCTTTTCACCCTCTCCATTGGCTCAGCACCGGCATTTGTGCGGCCATACAGTGAACTGAATAAACTGGAAAATAACTTCCCTGGCTCCCTGCAAAGTTAGGTGTTCATGTCAATCATTTATGCAGTGCCCTTAACTAGGCAGTCACCAGAAATTGTAACCTTTCATAAAAGCTGGCTTTTTCAGCGATTCTTTTATCAAAGTCAGAATTCTATTATCTGTGCACTATTACCTGCGCCATTATTAAATGGCTTCCTGCTTGAAAGAGGCATATGCAATTATTAGCAGTGCTTTTATGTAACCTGAATTTTAAAAAATCAAATTTCAAGTCTTACAGTCTTTTTCTGCCTTCTAGTTGTTGATGGTTATATCTGTTATTTTGGAGAGAAATCCTGAGCTAGAGTTCCAGGACAAAGTGGACTTGGACAGAGTGGTGCAAGAAGCATTTCACGACTTCCAGAAAGATCACAGCCGTCCAAAGGGAGCTGAAGAACAAGTGAGTAAAATATTACTGTCTTATAGAATTTACCATTCTTATTGAAGTTAGTTATAAATGTTAATTCTGTGCGGTTCAGAATAAAAAGCAATTGATAGGAGTTCAGAATGGACACAAATAGGAAACGAGTATACCCAAGTGCTGCCTAAGTCTGCAAAGAGCCTATAAGCAGAGATAAAAGATGCGCACTTCCTTTATTGCTGAACTGTGAATTCAAACTGGTACGGTAAGGAGAACACTCACAGTGTTACATAGCTCTGAAATGAGCGTCTGGGTAAAGCTGAAATAGTTATAATACTCATTAAGTATTATAATAAGGGAAAGAATTAATTAGGGGCGACCCTAGAACAGAGAAGAGTTAAGAATAACAAAAAGAGAAAGAAAAAACTAAAGCTCAGCAAGGAAGTATGAACTTAGGATCTTATGTACACAGATACTAAGAAAAATTTAGTAACCAAAGAACTCATATTGACAATACTAATGTAAGCACTTGAAATGCAAAACTGTTCTTAGCTACTGATTTTTGTGCTAGAGTTGCATTCATGACCTAGCAAGCTTTTAATCTCTAAGGCTTAAAATCCAAATAAATGAAACTTGATCATTAAGTAGCTTTTAAGATTTACTTCACTAGGATTTTAGGTTTTATGTTTTAAAGGCCTCTAAATATTTTGGTGCCTCAAAGCTCTGAAATTCTCTAATAGAGCCAGGTTCATGGAACTTGTTGAAGGAGGAAATATGAGTAAAGCAGTGGGACAAGTCCCTGTGCTACTGAGGATGATCTTCCTCGCTCTGTCTGGCGTTTTATCGTGCACAATATATTCGGAGATATCTGTGCTAGCTCTGAATAATCTATTGATTCATAACATACTGATATGCAACAGCACTTCCTGTTGCTGAATTTAGCTCCTTGAAAAGATGAGGAAGGATGTGCCCCTTAAGAATTCTTTCAAAAGTTTCAAGGTTCACTTTTTTGCCACTACTTTTTTGTAATAAGATTTGAAAGCGAGCCAGATGTCCAGCCTTAGCAACATATCACCTTGCATAATACCTTTGTTTTTAAAAGGACACAATTTTCTTGAAATTATGATTCTTTTGGCCTGCCTATTTTGGAGGGTAATGACTCTGTGGTTGCAACCATAGCAAAATCAGACTTACCATCCACACAAATTACTATTAAGTGCCAGCTCCGCACAGTATCTTGAATATGCTACTGACTTCTGTGACAAGCTGGAAATCCCCAATGGCTATAAACAGAAAGAAAAATCCCATGCAAAACCCAATTTTTACTGGTGCTGCCCTAGCCTCTATTGAAGTGATAGATTTTTTTTTTTTCCAAGCCCAGATCTACTTAGAATGATGCCTTTTTGTCTCTTAGAATGAAATCCCAATTTATAGTTGTGAATAGTATCTTTAAGATTGTTGTTGGAAATTTCAACTCCTTACATTAAAATTTTCTGGAACCTGACTCTCCCATATTCCCAGGTATATGCCCTCTGGCAGTTAACTGTAGCCTATTTAGGATTGTTCTGATGATATTCTGTCTCAAGTTTTCCTAACAAACGCTGCTAAAAACTCCTAATTTGTCTGAACTATGCTCTTCCATTAAACTGACTTGCAAATATTTTGAACTTTGTTAATTCCCTGTTAACATGTGATAAACGTCAAAAGTATTTTCTCCAGTAATTTCAAACACACCCTAAAACTACAGAAGTCTAATATTTTAATTAATATTTAATTATTAATCTGCCCTTGATTTAATAAAAGTAACCAATTTTCTGAATTAAAGCATTGAACCTTTATTATAGCAGCCAATATACAATTTGAGAATAATGATGTTAAAACATCTGCTTAACGGTGCAAAACAGGTGCTCAGTGAAGGACACCTATTTTGTTGATCTGATTAATGAATTAGTTCACGTGCTACCTGTGGTTTGGTTCTTGGCTTTCAAAAAAAATTTTTTTTTTCTTCCAAATAAATCTTTAGTCAGTATCCCTACATGTACACCTAAGGACCTGGCTCACAATCACACTGTGGTAGCACAGTAAGTTACCACATAGTAATCATCTAGCTGCATGTTTTAAGAGAGCAGTTGTTCTCTGACACCTATTTAATTTAAAAAACTATTAAGAAGGTGGTATCTGTACAGGACTGGAAAATCCAGTAAAGAAATATATGCAATGCAGCTTAGTACTCTCTTTTCCACATGTTCAGATAAGTATATGTGGGAGACTTCTGAAAATTGAGCAGAATTATACTATAGCTTCAGAGTCTGAAAAACACATTTGCATTTCTAACATATTTGTGATGTGCCTCTTGTTTGCCTGTGTTTGGCTGCTTTACATAATCAACACTAATGGAAACGTCTTTTCCCTCTCCTGCAGGATGACATGACTGCATTCTACAACACTCACCCAACTGGAAAAAAGGGAACATGCAGCTACTTGAGTAAGGCTGTGATCACTTTGTTGCTGGAAGGGGAAATGAAACCAAGCAATGATGATCCTTGTACCATTAGCTAAAGCTTGAAACACAACACAGGAATTGTTGCTTTATTTAGTGTTCTACGTATTTTTCATGCATATATTAAAATACTGTTTTGAAGAGTAACCCTGGCTAGTAATACAAATGCATACTACCCTTTGCTGAAAGAAGTGCCATTAAAGATACTAAGTGCCACCTAATTTTTTCCTTTCTCAACTATGCAGCATGAAACTCTGAGCACATGAAGTCAGTCCTATCATATTTGATTAAGTTGAATGGGATTGTATTTATGATCTTAAATTATGCATTTAACATAGTTGGTAACTTCAAGAGAAATGCAGTATGAGATTTTGTCTTTATAACTATTTATTTATAATTACAAACAAGTTTATTGTAAATTCTAAATGAAAGTTAGAAAATACCGTAATTAACATGCATACCAATCAGTGTGCAAATATGAAAATTGGAATTTTTTTTTATTATTCTACATACAAATTGGGGGTGAAGGTTAAATAGTTGTTATTCTTTAAAGCTTTTCTGTATCAGTTCAATTGACAGCATACATTTAGTTTGGATTTTTTTTATTTACCAGTTGATAACTTGATATACAGGTTTCATCCTAATAGAGCAACTTTTTATCTCTAGCAATAAATATCACTGCAGTTTCCCAATTGTTGTTTAAACACCTATAAGTTAACAAGGGAAATGTATAGTAACAAGATAAAAGTTTGTTTAAAAAAAAAGGGGCAAACAAGCTGTATTTAAAATAAACATCAATGAAGAAAAAACTTTGTATTATTACATAAGTTATCAATGCAGTAAAGAATTCAAGATACACTTATTTATCTCCTAAATGTGTGAAAACACTGTATGCTATATGCTTTATTTTAGTGAAAGTAATAAAAAGCAAATGCTTGTAAAAAAACCTGTCAATAAAAATACTTTAAGTTACATGCAAAGACTCCTGTTGACTTTAGTGGCAACCTTTAATGTGCTACTGGAACAACCCTGAACGGATCATTGAAGTGCTTCTTTTAGCAGCACAAAATATACTAAAGCTTTAGAACTGGTCCTCAAACATTTTGATAATTAAGTAAGTTAATAGTGACCAGCTACAACTCAACTGTCAATAAATTGTTGCCATATTGATATTAAAGGCAGGTAGTTTAACTCAGAGGGCAAAACTACTGGCAAAAACGATGGAGTGAATCTGGGCACAAGAGGAGTATTTATTTGAACACACTTAAGCAGTGATTAGTACTTCCCTGATTTGCAGAACTTCCCCAGAAATCATAGAATCAATCCTTTTCAAGCCAAAATGGTAGAAGAATGTGTTGTTGAAGGAGGACACTGAAGGAGGACACTAAACCATTAACAAATCTCTTGTCAAATGATGTGGAGAATGAGTAAGCTTGGAAAAGCTAATTTTGGGCTGAGTAGTGGTCCTACTGTTCTTCCTTGCTGTAACACATTTATCGTTCAAAGAATAGTGGAGAGGCGGCAGGGGTGACAGGGAAGGAAAATCCAGAAGAAACACACACTAGTTACTCACTGTTGGGTACATTATTGTAGTCTGTTAGTACAGTTAATAGTAGAATGTTGTCTGAGGGGCTGCAGCATTGCTCTAACTCCAGCAAGAAGGCTACAATTAAACAGCAGACTCAGTTGGCAGCAGTTCTGAATACTGAATGAGCCACTAGTTTAAATAGCAATCCAACATATCCTTAAATTTTTTACTTCATTACTGCCTTAGGAGTTATCAACTGCAATAAATTCCACTTGCTTTTTTTTTTTTTTTTAAAGTATTGCTTGCAGATCTACAGCTGGACATGGATCAGTGATTACATAGGGAGCAAGCATGTCTATTTGTTTTTTTTAAAAATACTCCTTAAAATTGATGTATCTCTTGCCACACAAACAGAACATAACTCTTGTCTACAAACTGTAAATCCTATTGAAAGGAAACAATCCTTTAAATACAAAATCTACCAATTACTTCAGGAGCACTGGCATGTTGTTAGACAGCAGCACTGTTGTTTGGTTTTGCAATTGCTTGTGATTTAAAATGTAACTGCACCTTAATTCTTCCAATAGCAGGATAGCAGTTTTGCATTTTTTACATCACTTACCACTTCTTACTGCTTCTCTTCTGCTCTTACTCCTTTAGTACCTCCACTTACTAGTAAGTTTGCTGATCTTGGTCTGAACTGTGTAACTGCAAATGAATGAAAAACCCAGTCACTGCTTTTCCTTATACAAACTTGGAATGAAGATCCATGCAAACTGTTTCTGTTTTCCTTTATAGCCTTGAACACATGGTTTATGAAATTGTGATTGTGGCAATTTTTCAACTTCTACAAAATAAGGATAAGTACCTAGATTAGAAGATGAAGATACCAAAATTCAGCAGAATCCACATTCTCTGAAAAAGGTTTTCGTGTCTGGAAGGACAATACTGTTAATTTTTCTCTTCTCTTCCTGAAGCAGGGACAAGAAAGGAGCTTGATACAAATGGCGCTCACACAGCATGCCTACTAAATTATAGTTTTAAAAGACAACACAAGACAATTGGAAAAGAAACTAAAATTTCTACTGAAGTAGACATTTTTCCTACATTATAAAATGTTTTCCTACATTAAAAAAAGAGAAACCTTGGTGAGAATAAGGAGGGTAGCAGAAAATAAATGGTAAACCAGATAGATAGATAGTTTTTAAACAGCCATAGCTCAAGTAATGTGTGGTTAATATTTAACAAACTTGGTCCTGATTTCTTCGAGAACATGCTGCCTCAAGAGGATGAGGAAAGAGATGCATTTGGGGCTGCAGATTAATAACCAGAGGTGCAACAATCAGTATCGTCCCCTGTGTACTTACAAGAGCTACTGGCAATAGAGTTGCTGCAGTCATTAAAGAAATAAGTCCCAAAGGGTTCAATATTGGTTCACACCATTCAGTTCCCTTATTATATACCTTCACAGTGCTCCAAAACTTGAAAAACCATTATGATTACCAGGGGAAGCAGGATCCATTCAAACAATGGGAAAACAATAGTTGAAACTGTTTAAAATAAAGCTATTGAGTAAAAGCAGGTTGTTTTTAAACACCAGTTTTTTCCAGATTCCTTTATCAGATACTGTCTTTAAAGTCAGAATAAGACACCAGCATTTTCAGTAAGAAAAAAAAAAAAAAAAAAAAAAAAAAAAAAAAAAAAAAAAAAAAAAAAAAAAAAAAAAAAAAAAAAAAAAAAAAAAAAAAAAAAAAAACAAGAAAAAAAACGATGCTCAGTTATTCCGAACCGATCCGCCCTCCGCAGCTAGTTATATACTATGCGTTCATGTATAATCTTTGCTAGTTCAGTCAGCTCCCCCTCTCCCCCCAGCCTGCACACCTGCTTGCTGCAGAGCACAGAAGCTGAAAATTAAAAAAAAAAAAAAAAAAAAAAAAACAAAAAAAAAACAGAAAAAAAAAAAGTCAACTCTGTAGAAACAGAAATACTCTTGAGAGTAAGATCAAATTAATTCAGCTAAGCAAACCACAGAAAAAAAATTCCATCTTCCTCTGCTATTAGAAAGAGGGGAAGCACCAACTTGCAGTGGCAACTCCCAATGTAAATACACATAACCCACCCCCCTCTCCAACCCCAAGCTCAATCACCTTACATTTTGCCAAAGCCATCGTCTTCACACTGTGGATTACTGTGACAGTTAATAGGTGTCATGTTCACAGTACACCACACATTTCAAACTGCTCTATTCCTCGAGAGAATTCAGAGGGTAAGAAGCTGATGCAATTCAAAGTTGACTTTCGTGGCATTTTTGCTTTAGCTTTGTTGCTTTCCTCCATATGAATTTTCAGTCTTATTTTGCCTACGTAACAGTTTGTGCAATTGATACGGAACTGATACAGAAAAGAAATAGACAACTAGATTAATAATAAATCAATCTCTGAGAAATCCTCTTCTATTCCTTGCTAATCCACCACAGCAGAAAATGTAGTAAGAGATCCTGATTTGAAAGGGCTTTTGTTGGATCAATCCTGGAGCATGTAACGTGATCCTATCAAAACACTGATGGTTGGGGCATTTTTCTGAATAACGTCTTGTCATCAAGGTCTGTCAGCATGCAGTGCATTTAATAACAGCAAGCTTAGGATTAGTACGATAATAGCATTAGCTAGCTACCATTCTGCTTTTGTAATTTAGGTCCCATATTTTTTGCTTTCACTGCTATTTAAAATACTTTCTTAAACCTTATACATGGCGTTCATGCCATGAAAATTCCTCAAGAAATCATCACCGTTCATGAACAGTGTCATTTTATATTTACGTACCTTCTACAGTTCTCAAGAAAGTCTACCTGCTTGACCAACAGCATTTTTGAGACTTAAAATTCCCCTTCTGTAAAAATGCTTTTCAGCTACGTGGGTATTACAGTACTAATATCACTGGAAGACATATGTTTAATGAAAAAAAAAAAAGAATATAGTCAGAGCATATACCTAGAAGAGTTTCTGTATGCTAGTTTGTAAGATGAAAAAATAAATGTACCAAAAGAAGTGGGAGTGGTGGCAGTCAGATGCCTAAAATATAAATTAAGAAAATACAGAGCTGCAATTAATTCCACTGAAGCCTGTATATCTCATCCTAAAATCAATCAAGAAAATGGCTTGATTGGATTTTTAGATAATTATGAGCCACAAAACCCCTGCCAAACATATTCTCTTCTCCAGAAGTGTGACAGTCTTTTAAACTAATGAACTAAGCCCTGCAGCATGGGAAGAGAAAATTAAATAGGCAAGAAAGACAGTCTATGCTCTGCCATAAAAACAAAATGCAGCAGTGTTGAGAAACACTGCTGAGAGCTCAAAGAAAGTGTGCTGGATTACATACGCTGTTCATACCTACTTCTGTTCCTTTCACACTCAAACAGGGAGAAGTCACGGCTTGTATGCATGTATATGGGGAGAAAGTAAGAGGGAAACACAGGTGGGGTCTTAACTAGAAAGAACATAAAGGCTTTCCCCTTGGTGTTGTGGTCCTGTGTTTTTGTGGGTGTTTGTTTTGTGGGAGTGGAATAAGGAAGTTGTATTCTTTTCATTTACCTATGTAGCGCACTGACATTAGGAATAGGTGTTTTTTTCCACCTGAGCATGCTTTTCCTTTTGCACATTAGCAGGAGCTGGAACAAAAACAAAAATCTACTTGTAGTGGGTCTTTCCTGAATCAGAAAGACTCTCCTAAAAGGTTTGCAAGAGTTCCTTATATAAGCATTCTGTAAAAGTGCATGCTTCTCACAAGGGAAGGGGAAGAGGGACAAAAACTTCCCTTGTCTTCACCTAAATACATACAGGATCATTTTTGACCTGATCTGAAAAAAAGTAGCAATTAAGCCTCTTACTTCATAAAATAACAACTCTCTAAGACAAAAGAGATGCTACTTGGAATAATGTTTGCTGCTAGTGCCAGACAGTAAGGATTGAGCTCACCTAAGTCTGATCCCTATGGGCAAGTGGCATGAAGCTTAGACAGCCCTTTCAGAATGCCACCAGCTGGTGTTTTTAGTGATGAAGTTGAGGCCAACAGAGGGGAAAAAAGGGTGACATCACACATAGGAAAAAAGAATAAAATATGTAGGAACCATTTCTTACTCAACTTTCACATTAGTGAAACAATTGAAAGAGGCCTGAAGGCTCTATGCCTAGGCACATCAAGAAATCCACTCGGATTGCAAGAAATCCATTCAGGTGCAAGTGTGTATAGGAAGAGAGGACATCATATTGTTTTACATCTGTAGAAGACCACAGACCTAAAACTTGCATATCACTCCATCCAGCTAGGAAACACATAACTTACTGAAAAGCAACTCCCAAGAAAATTATTGATAAAAACACCCCCAAACCCCACTTTCTACCACATCACTGAAGAGTGATGAATAATGCATGTCTGTCCACTCTGGGTTATGTTCCAGAAACTAAAACATATAATCTAATTCCACTTTGAACTGGAATGGGACTATATATTGAACTATATCTGTTTTGACTTCATTGCCTAAGGTGGCTGCAAGCATCTCAAGCTCTTGGTTTACTTATTGAAGGCTCCTGTATCACTAAGTGGTCTCTGCAACAGGGTTGTCAGTTAGCCATGCCAGTTGAACCTGAAATTACTGGTATTGCTCATGTATGAGTCATCTGGCTGCACTTCAGACTCTCATAGGAGATGACTAATCTGACTCATAGGCAAGCAAACCCAACAATTTTCTGTGTTCCAGTGATAGACAGTATGTATTTAGTTAGGTGTGCTACACAGTTGAACTTGCATTTCCTGAAGATGAATCACGCTGCAAAATTTGTAAAGGAAATACTAACAGTGTGCTTAGAGAAGATTTTAGCACGTTCTCTTAACCTACAGTGTTTACATGCATCTGTTCTATAACCTATGATAAGTAATAAAAACAAACTAGAAAGAAAATGTTAACAGAGATTCTCATATACTTGGAAGGTATCTAACATTGCTGGCTAGGACATAAAAGCATGCAAGTAAGAAGAAACAAAACTGTCTTTCAACAATGCACAAAAAAGGATCCTTGAGGTCTTCATGCAATGCCTCCAGACTGACCTAGCTAACTACATCCGAAATTATTTTCTTTGTGAACAAATGTCTTTCCCCATTACGTTGTTTTCGTCTCAGTACTAGGGACCTCGGGTTTAAATACAAGTGCAATGATTAAGTACTTGCTGTGTTTTAGTCTTACTTTTGGTGATTCCCCATTCTCAAAGGGCGCATAAGATCTGAGTGTAAAAGAAGAGAAAAGAGATGGATAGAGAGAGCCAGGCAAAGGAACACAAGGAAGGTATGTTGTCATGTGGCCGAGTGTGACTGCTGTAATCCCTGCAAGCATCAGGCACAGGAAAATCAATTTTAAAAACTGCTTCCTGGCCTCCTTACTATCTCAGAGCACATCTAGAAAATACGATGGTAAAAATATCAATGAAGTGTCTCACCTCATGATCGTTTGTGCTCCTACCACTGTTATCAGCCAGGAGAACTGCACTGGAAGTCTTTGGCTGACAAAGGCCTAAATGGGTAGCAGCAACATCTCAAACATAACATAAAAATCTTCTAATCTTGGAGCCTGGAAGATAATATAGACCTTTTTATCTTAATACTATTATGACAAATGACTAGTGTGCTTCTGGGAACAAATGGCCTTTTTATCTCCACAGTCTTTTGTCTTTTTTTTTTTTTTTCCTAAGCTCACTAAATTTAAGGCCTTTATTTTATAAAAAGACTTCAGCCTTATGCCTGTTCATTTTGCTATCAGTACTATAGCTTCTACTGAAATAAATTATAGCATGGTACAAGTTCTGTGGGATTTATTCAGATTCCCAGAGCCACATCCAAGAACAACATTAAACTTAACCAATCTAATGAGAGCTATACAAAACATCAGTAATGAGGATTCACACTGGGCAGACAGAATGAAGGTTTCCAGGCAAAAAGTCAGTGAATCACTAACAGAACAATTGGCTCTTTGTATTCCAGAGACATACAAAATAAGGGATTTACTAAAGCTAGTGATTTTAATCTCAAAGGTCTCATCACAAAACTAATGAAACCACAGCTGTTACAAAACTATTCTAAAAATCAACACATTTCAAGAGGATGAGATAAACTTCAATTCTACCTGTGAATGCTCTACAATAAATGTTTGAGTTCATAAATTCTTAATCACAGTGGTCATTCAAGAAGATGAATTATGCATTATTTGTTTATAAAGTGTTAAAAATATGTAACAAATAGCTGTTAAAGCTTCTCTTAGCTCAATTCTCCTTGTAAAACCTCCAACACTTGGTGGAAAGATTAAATTAGAGAGATGGTTGGTATGTGAAAGTACTGAATTACCTAGACTTTCCCCAAGGTAAGTACTCATCTTTTCCGTGATTTAATTGCTTCTACAGTGCTTTCTTATCCGTAGGTCACATTGTATTAATATACAAGTAGAGATACGTTATTACATTTGACTGTATAAGTGGTCTAAACTATATACACTAAGGACTCAATTTTTATTTTTACAAATTTATTTTCAATTTGATGATGTTCACTGGTCTGCTCGATGTTCTACCTCCAGATTTGCTTTGGCTTATAGTACTTATTCCCCAACACTGGCAATGTCAACACAACTGATGTTTTTGCTTGTCCCTACACTCCACAATCCCTTTAGAATACATGCACTAGACATTTCTGTACCAATGATAAATGAAATAAATGCTCAGAAATGGGAATAACAAAAATTAAAATTAGTAGTGAATGTGTTATTTTTGTTTTTTTGGTGACTCTCTTGGAAGGGAAGGCAAGTATTAAATGATCAAAATAATCTTCTATTTAGCATTGCATTTACTATTACTGAAACCCATTTAAATTCCATGTGCCTCCTGCGTGTGAAAAATTAGAGTATTTCTAGGAATACTTCCAATGTCACTTTCCAGGGGAACTATACATGTTTCAGATGAGCCCAATGCCATTCATGGGAATCATTAAAATTTTATGGCTTTTATATGAGGCATTGAAGGCAGAGTCAGAGAAACTGACACTATTTTCAAGGCACCAACTTTGATATTTCTCCATGTTCTCCTGTATCTAAGTTTGCTTTGCAGCAAAATTTCAGCTGAGTAGTTTCAGAGTTTACAGGTATTTTACATTAACGAATTCATTTTTTCATTCTACAGGCAGACAACAGGCAGAGCCATCATAATTATGGACAAGATTGACTATTAGAAGAAAGTCCCCTAGAGCAATTGAATAGCACACTACTCTCTAAATCAAATGAGCAGCTATTAACATCAGTTGTATACAGTTTATAATGTGGTGTTACTGCTGCCTTGCCAAATTCCCTAGGAGTTAGATAAGAATTTCCACTTACCTTGTTAACTAATTTGAAAAAGGCAAATGTTCTTAAAATATGAAGCCTTTAGTCACAATGCAGAGAAAAAAAAAAGGAAAGATAAATTTAGGGGAGCACAAGATACAAGTGACAGCCTTTTCATCATGCAAAACAAATGTCAATACCTAAAACCAAAAATGATCATTCAAAATACTTTATTTTAAAACTATACTTAGGTGGAAGTTTGGCTATGAAAGTTTGGCTAAAGATAATATGAAAATGCAAAATATGTCTTTAGCTAGATTTCATGTAGTCATTCCTAGATAAGTACATATTTGCTTACACAGAAGTTTTCTGACTTCATTTGGCATTTAAGTGAGGAATGAGTAAACACAAAGAAAGACCATGAGTATCTTGGCACACAGGAGTAAGTATAAACTTACAAGCATTTATAGCATGTACAATAATCAATGACTACTAATGCCGTTACCTGAATAATTTTTTTGTTATCATTCAGAAGCAGATGTATTAAAAAAAACATTTCACATTTAGATGTTCACTCCAAACAGAATCAGCTCAATACAACACACAGAATTCCAGCTTCACATACTCAGAGGTCTAAACTAAGTGATGTCATTGCATTACAATGTGAAAAAAATCATGTATTTAGAGGGCTGTAGTCTCCATTACCTCTCAAATGACTATATTGAATTTCTAGGACCTTCAAACTGTTAGATCACATCTAGCATACAATATACAATAGTTTTTGGGGTTTTTTTTTTTTTCTTTTTTTCTTTGGAAGCAGAGGGATAGTAGTGGCAAATTCTGTTCCTTGACACCACTTGATATCTGTGTGAAACTAGTGAATTGTACAGACTTCACACTTGAAGGAAGACAAAGCAATAGCCAAACACATGATAAACTGGATAGAAAAAAGTTATTAGTTTAGTATCTATACAGTAGTATCATTCTGCAATAAGCTACAATCCTTGTCTTTACATGTCCTCCTTTCTGGCCTCAATATTCCTAATTTTCCTGTTCTATGTTTTCTGTTGCTTTATTCTTGTGATTCCAAGATCTAGGATACCAGGTCTGTAAACCACTGGATTAATCACCAAAAAGTTTAATACTCACCAAGGTTACCACCATGAAGTTTAATTAGGGTCAAGCATATGTATACAACCACATTTACATTTATATTTTATGGGCCAGAGTACACACTACAGAGCTTATATTTACCTTACATTCACTGTGGGACAAGAGTTAACATGTAATCTGACATAAAGTGGCATATAGTACTTCATATAACATGAAGGCCACAAGAACAAAGCGAACATACTAAAAATACACAAACCACAATAAATTTGAACTAGTAGGACAAGTTTTACACATTAATTCTTTTTGTGATGGTGGTATGACACTTCTGACACTGTGTAAGATGCTCTCAGATCACTAAACATGGCCTCGTTTCCATCACATCTAATGCAAAGTTCTTGCTTCCGATAGTATCTAAAGTTTACAGAATTAAGTAGCTTTTTTTTTTTAATCTCATAGCTCCTTTGCTCTGCTGATGATACCAGCCTTGATCACCAGATTCTCCTCTCCTCTGTCAAGTGCTTTCTCATTTCCTACCATACTGCTTTTAAAAAGTGTGAAAGCTCCTACTCAAAGCAGAAAGCCATTTGGAATAAGTGGCTTTAACAAATAGCATATCTTGGAACAAATTGCATTTGGTACCTAAAAACCACATTCACGCTAATTTCCACCCCTTACTTTCACATCCTATTTTCCAGTAGTCTCCTACTCGTGGCATTCTCTTTGAGAGATCATTAGGTATTATGGATAATTAGTAATTTTCTGCATATTTATAAAACCTTTTTTTTTTTTTAATGCTATATATGATACTCTGTTTGGCCTCTTAACACTAATGCAAGATGAACCTTAACAGTTACGAAGCGGAGAAACAGGGATATTATCTAGGACTACTTTTATGTTATTTTACTCACAGTGACATTACTCTTCAGTCCCACCATTTCATATAGTCTCAGAGCCCAAACACTCTTATACAGCACTTCTAATAAGTAGTGAGACTGACACTCTCAGTGCCGTTTTCAGAATTATTTTTTGTTCAACATGCCTGAAGACTGGACAAAAAAAAAAAGCATTTGGAGCTGATCTAAAAAAAAAAAAACAAACCAAAAAAACCCCCAAAAAACCCACAACCAAACACCCTAAAAGATCCCTGAAGACTGCTAAAGTAGTCCAGTATGTATCCCATTCTACTTTCAAGCTATGGCATAACTTTTTCAAAAATTATCAACCCTCCAGGTCAGTTCAGAAGAAAATACGTCTCGCTATGACAGCTGTTAGCAACAGAGCGTGGATTACACTCAGCAGACAGCTATAGAGCTTTAGCAACAAACTTTGTGACCACTACTGACCCTGGCTAAAACCTCTGATGGCAGATGATTATTTCCTCAAATTCTCACAAAAGTATTTGTTCAGAAGAACAATATCAGACAAAAAAATACTGAAGACTAGCATGCTTGTTCTGTAGTAAGCAATTTATCTGCAACTAAAAAAGTAAACAGAAAGAAAGTCCTGGTTTGTGTCAGCTATTAAATCCAAATCTTACATAGCATGATATAACACACACTTGAGAAATAGTTTAATTTGGTTTTTTCCATATGATTAGCACTCAAGGTTAAAACAAGCAAAAATACCCTACACCATCATCAGAAAAACAACCCCGATAATTCTTCCAAATAGAAAATTCTCATCAGTATGTGAGAAACTAGAGTAAATGTAGCCAATCTTATTCTCATATGTTCCAAATCATGTTCTTCAAACACTTCCATCACTTACTACTAAATCACTAGTTAATCTCAAAATTGAACATATATACATATGTAAAAGAAATGCTAAGTTAGTGTGTAGAAAAACTGATTTTTGTTTCAATTCATTTTTCAGATGCAACCTTCCCTCCCTCAGCTGTAACCTGTACTACAGCAACCATGCTTAATACTTGCTGTGCATCACCATTCTACAATTTACAGATAGTGGTTGTGATACAGGAGCCTGCAACTGCGCAGATGCTGAATGGTACTCATCTACTTATGGTCTGTGCCGTGCTGTCTCTCTCCCCCCAAGAGGGATTTAACATCAGGCATGTGTCCCATTGATGCTTCCGGTTGGTTTGTAGGCCAAAAGATTTATGGCAGAATCAGAAGATACTTCCTAAGCTTTCATTGTATATGCAGTCTGCATAAGCTACCACTAAATAGCCTTTTTATGGCCTTATTCCCATGTCTGATTTTACTCCAGCAAAGGCAGTAACATCAAAAATATCCCCAAAGACTGTACATAAATCACTGATATGATGCTGGAAAGGATAAGTCATTGTATTCACAAGAATCTTTCAAAATGATAGTAAAATGGCAAGTCTCATTTGGCAGTCTGATTTTTTGATCTCCACTGGAGAGAACAAGATATATGGCTAGAATTTTTTCTTCTCCCCACAAGAAGCAACTGACAAGTAACTACACCCACAGCACCTAGTAAAAGAAGTTGTATTTCTAACTGTAATAAAAAATCTCTCTCTTCAAAGCACAGATGCTTTACAGAAAAGATGCAAGAGACTTTTGCTCCACAATCCTGGTAGGTTACTGTGACTCTCATTAATGAGTAGGAAGACATCTGTTTAACTAGCATGCTAGGCAGGCTAGAATCCCTCCTAATGTATATTTTCTATTTAAATTTTCCATGCCACATATAAACAAACATTATTGGAATAATTTTATGTGTGTATACATATTTCAAAAATGCAAATACATTGTGAGACCTTAGCCTTGAAAGTTATTTTTTCCAGAAAACTGTACTTACATTAAAAAATATTGATAATGAGATATCAGAACATGAAAACATGTAATAGTATTTGGATCTCATTTCTTTGAAATTGTTCCTGAAACCCTCTTGTTACGCAGACTTCGTCATGTTGGCCTTCCTGTCTTTTGATGGTATTGGCTAAGACAAAGAGAAAAAGCTCACTAACTAACTCTTGTAAAATTAAGCTTTCTTCACAATGCAGGTTTTCAGATTCAGTCCTGTCAGCCTCTGTATTAATTCCATGATTCACATGAGCTTTGGGTCAAGCCTCAAGTGACAAAATTGATTTACTGCTTCTGGATGCTTTTTTTTTTTTCTTTATCACTATCTGTCCCCCAGTACTAGAGTATTCATTACCTTAGATCAGGTTAATAGCGTGCTTGTGAGAACTCATTTTGTATCTTGAAGCCTTTATATTAAACATCCCATTGCCTAAATTGGCTAAAAAATTATTTACCTGATTACAATTTCAAGTTCTGTATTGGAGCCGACTCTCTAATTTGCTTTAAATCCTTTTATTTCAGAATGCTTTACTTGTCACACAAAAATACCTTGTATGTTACTGAATATAAATAACAGAGGTAAAGAGAGAGCTGGAGTAAGCGTTATGTGGTAAATTGACAGATCCCCTCTCATACAAAGTGCAGCGTCACTGCCCTAACAACAGTGCAATTTGCACATAGAAATGGATAAACCTTAAAATTAATAAACTGCTGCTATCTTTTAATGTAACCTACCCAAAAATGCGTAAAGCATAAGTAAATATTTATATATGGGATGTCTCTTTTAGTCCATCATGATACATTGTTATTTACTTTGTATCTAAATGACCTGTCAGACTGGAATACAGTTCTGAACCAAGATTCAATAGAAATTACAGCTTAAAAAAATATTTTGCAGTTCCTTGCAATGCAAGGATGCAAGATGCTAATATGTTACATAAGAGATAAGATGGACGACAAGCACAAATAAAGAATTAGTTACCTAACTTCACTGTTGTACAGACAATGGTGGTTCCTCCTTTCAAATCATTTTAAGGTTTTTGTTGTTGTCATTGCTTTGAAATAAAATGAGCTATGCCTTAACTGACAACTAAACAATCACTAAGTTATTGAAATCAATGTCAAGAGACTGAAAAGCAGCCTCCAAAGACTTAAATTTAATTCACTCAAACAACCAGAAAACATCTGATCTGCATTCCTGCATGCCCTTTTGCTGATTTTTAGATATTTCAGTTTTATACGTACATCAGTCTTTGAGCTCGCAAATTTCATACATATCATTTTTACATGCAAAATACTTACGTCCAATATCAAAGCATTTGGCTCCCTACAGGGACAAGCACAGACACAACCTAAATGCCTGCGTCTCATATTAGTGGCAACCCTGTTACATGACCAAAGTAATTCTCGCCTGAGCTGGCACGAGCCTTTGTCTAGCCCACCCTCAAAGCCATATCTTTATTAAAACGTATTATTTCACCAAATCGTCACAACATGACATTACAGACATACAAAATCCCATGTAGTCAGCATTAGACTCGCTCACTGATCCCGTTTTTACACTTACTGACCACTGCACCTTCATCTTATACATTTGCATTGCAGTACAATATAGCAGGATAGGCTGGAGGATGCAAGATGTAGCTAGCCTGAACAAGGCATCATTCTTGATTTGTCTAGAGATTACATGCTGATTTTATCTACTGGATGAAAAGGAAGTCTAAGGCTGGCAAAAGTTATAGCAGTGGCTAGCTTTTACTAAGCATAGGCCACATTAACTCGTGCCTTCGTCTTGCAAAGGCTTCTCTACCAAACCCTGGCGTTAAAAAGAGACCTACTGTTTTTGTGCCACATTCTCCTATGTAACATGCTATCTGACATCTGAGCAGGGTCTATGCAAGTATAGAGAAAGGCTACGCAGCACTTATTGCAAAATAAGACTGCGCCTGAAGAGACTGCTGTCTTAAGGCATATGGTATGCCCACATTAGTTTTGAAGGTGTCTCAACATAAAGCCTTCAAATTCAGTTGAACAATGCAAAAGGAAAAAACCTCACAGAGCAGGACATACATCCCCTGTTTGACTATTTAAGAAATAAAATACAAATGCAAAAAACCACACCATAATCGTGGCTATACTAACACTCACAATAACATTATAATATGAGTTGGAGAGATTTTAGAGAACTTCCTCTAGTGCCAAGGTGTGCCAATTTTTATTTCAAAGCTCACACAAGCCATATGAACTATAATTTAACCTTTTAATATTCATGCAGAAGATATTTTTAGTCTATGTGGAGAACAATACGTTCACTGCATGTCTACTTTTATTTCTGAGCCACTAGTTTCAACACTAATGCTTTACAATAATTGATGATGCTCTCACAGCAGATGGAATGCCATCTCCATGAAGAAAAAAATACCACTTTGGCATAATGTAGGAAATCTTTCCCTTTTCATTGTACTCATAAGCAAGTTATGCTGTAGATAAACCACAGGTGAGACTCAGAGAGTGTATGCTGCAAACCCTGCTGTAGGCTTCAACCAAAAGCCAGAACTCCATCCCTAACCTTGTCCCGAAAAGAGCTTTTGCTGAGGGTATTGCCACCAGCACAAAGGGCTCCACTGAAGACATGCTCAGTGGAAGACAGGGAAGCAAAAGAAACCACAAAGATGTCATTGCAGGACTTAAGTCTTCTTTCATTTGTTGTTCAAAACTGCCACACTTATTGTATAGGAAATTATTTGTATCCTATGCATACAGGACTTTTATAATTCCAGATTCAGTGCTTCAAATTCTACTGCAATTTTAGAAAAACCATTCCTGTGTTCATTTCACTGACAAGATGTGGTACATTTCATTTCCATCTCAGTCAGGGATCTATTAAGGCAGTAAGATTCTTTTATTCAGAGCTTCTTACCAGAAGAATTTTAATCAATTTTAGATTGCTGAAAAACAGCCTTGTAGATAAAGAAACCTCTTCATACTGTCTCACTGACAAATCACTTTCAATGTAAAATTTCAAGACACAACACAAATATCCACTGAAATCAACAGTAGTTTTGATCAATCAAAGAGTCAAATAAAACCTGATACAAACCTTACAAAGTTTGGCCCTTAGAACCTACATACTTCCGGGATAGAAAAAGGTTGCTGTTAATGCAGCAGAGATAGCTCTATTTTAGATCCTTCCTTTATAGGAGCCCTTATGCACGTAGTTCATGTAAGACTGGTAACACAGACTTAATTAGGACTACTCATGAATAAAGCCATGCCCGTATTAAAGTACTAGCAGGATCCAGACCTTCCTAAAACTGCCCTTTAATGCAGAAGTCCACCACAGACTGTTCATGATAATATTTTAAAATGTCATGTTTTACATATTTGTGTTTAAAAACTGGCATGAAGTTACAATCAAGAAATGAGCTTTACTACAGTGCTACTAAACTAGTTTTATTAAAAAGGCACGCTGGCACCATGCCAGCAAGTGATAATATTTTTGTACAGGATTTTCACATATATTCAGTTGAACTGCTTGATGCTGCTCTCTGTTATACCAATGGTAAAGTTTCCATCAGCTTCTGCATGAATAACAGGAAACAATTCCCTGAGTGTTACCTTATTTTTTTTCCTGGGGCTGCCACTGACTTTTCGTGTGACTCAAGTCACTTCTCTCTGTACCTTGTTCTATCCAATTGTTAAAAGGTTATAGAATTACGTTTGAGGCTGTTGGCTCAAATGTGTAGTTTGTTAAATAACAGTCTACAGGGAGATATGAAACACAAGATTACTTTAGAAGATTTACCATGTCTTTTACATAATCTTACAGAAAGTCTCAAATACCCAAGGCTACAGACTGGGAAATGGCCTGTGAAGTTTTGTACTGACAAACCTAGATAAAATTTGAGAAGAGAAAATTCTAACAACTCTGCAGCTGTCTGGCATTACCCCTCCAGTTTCCATGGATACAACCATTAGATCAGCACAAACAAAGCAACTGAAATTTTGAAATGAGTATTATTTTAAATCACCCTCTCTCACAAAAATCCTGGTGACAATAGACGTGTTAGAAATACTGAAATTTTTTGGTTGAAAGCCCACCCACAGTAGCATTGTTGCTAAAACAAAGGTTATAAGAGAAAAGAAAATAAATCCAATATTTTATCTTTTCATTTTAGATAGGAAAGACTACAAGCAGGAGAAAAGATCAGTAATATTTACAGGAAAAAATGTTTTCCAGTTACATGTTTTGTTTTGCAACACCAATAAAATTTAGAAAGAAGCTAGCCTTCTTTGGGGGGGGGGGGGGGGGGGGGACGGACACGGACACGACCTAAACAACAAAACCAAACCCACAAAACCAACAGAAAAGGTATATTTGTTTTTAAGACAACTACACAAGGTGCTTTGCAAATATATCCAACTTTGCTTGTTTGTGGTAATGCCAAAATATGATACCCCCAGCCATAAATTCTGAATCAAGATAGAACATTTTCTTAAACAAAGAATATTGGCCAAAAAAAAAAAGAAAGGGGAAGACATTACACATTGCCTTTAGCAGAAGCACAGGGGGCAAACTTTATAATTTGTATGACTACATGACTCATTGGAAATACTTAATACACTGAAGCAAGTAATAGGAATAAGCAAGAATGACTGCAAGCAGGTAACTTTTAAAGACAGAAGGCTGAATGAAAATCTCAAAAGAGGAATACTCTTGGGTAATCAAGATAGACTTTATTACAAGCTTTGTTAGCTTTTATTTGTTTGGATGTGTACTACAAAGTCTCATTTTAAACATCTCATTATGCTTTCTGTACCACTGTGTAAGCAAATCTAATGCCTTCTATTTCTGACAAGGAAACAAGCTATATAGTGCAACCTTCTCAAAGATGTAGGAAAACATGACTAAATGCAAGGAAGGAAAGTTTGGATTCCCTTCTCGTCAGACATTATTTTCACAGAGATTAAATAAATGCTGCAAGGTTTGCCAAAAGAGATTTCTGTGCGAATTTCTTCTATAATTTATTTTGAACTAAAACCAACTTCCTATTATGGATTTGATATTAATTATTAGCTTCTCTGAGAAGAGCTGATATGTTAAGATCCTTTATAAGAGTGTTACTAATTCTTTCATGATTTAAAAAAGTTTGTAACTCAGAAGTCAGAGCCTATATTCAGTAACCAGCCAAAACCAAGGTTCTAATGAACTCTTTAAATGAAAGGTGTAATATATTGTGAATCTTAAAATCTTAATTAAATTTCGTTCTTACTACATTAAATGACTAATTTTTTATACTAGTGGTTTCAGATTTCTCTGACTGTTCTCAATTGAATGGTTAGGAACACTTAAACTAATCACCCTTCCTGCATGTTCTACCCTCAGACACTTTGTAAGAATTCCACAGAACACTCTCTTGATGCTTTGATGGGCAAACAGGCAACATATACTACACTAGAGAGCACACAGTAGACTGACTGGCAGAACTGAGTTTTAAGTGATTAGCATAGCATGCATATTTAAAGATTGAATGCCTCATATTAAATTAAGAGACAAATTAGATTTATAAGTTATGCTAGAATCAGGTATCATAGGAAGGTACCTGAATATTGATGCAAAACAAGCTTTTCTAATTGTAAGTCTGAGTCACCAAATGGACCGGCAACAGGACCGGTACGGTTCACCTCCTGTCCCCCAGCCTCCATCCCCTGCACGTACACATCTCCAGAGCACACAAGCCACCATGGAAAGAGAAGGAAGAGTGAACAGCTAAAAAGATCCTGCATCTAGTTTACTTTTCCTCTGGGGTCTCTGCCTTCCCCTAGGAAGGCAGCTAGACATAGCAGCTACAGTTCAAAAGATTTTTTGCCTTCTTTTCTCAAAACTCAAGGAACAATTAGTTTCTCTTGGTATTTACTATTGCAAAGCTGCTCCTTGGGCATACTTCTGGGCACACTAGCCTGTTCCATAAAGGCTTGCACCCAAAATCTGTGCTGTCCAACTGCACCAAACCTTTCCACTAGGAACAACAAGCAGCCTATCCAAAATCAGAACAACTTCCATGAAACAAAAACAATCCCCCTGCTCCTCACTTTAAAGGAAGCCACAAAAATAGAGTTAAAAGAGCTGATACATACAATATAATAATTAGGAAGGAAGTAGGGAAATGTGAAATCCTAATTCTGTAATGACAAAATGGTTCAAACTTAATTTGTTTTTAGAGAACCAGTGCCGTTCAGGTTCCCCTCCAAAATGGGTTTCCCTATATTAATGGCTAATGAGAGTCAGCAAGTACCAGCAAAAGGAGAAAAGGCATAGAGGACTACGGGAAACTGAAAAGGAAAAACCCAACGGAAAATGACATGGCTTCATTAGCACAGTTATATTTTCTTTTCCTGTCCATGCAGTTTAACCAGGAGAGTGTACATCTCTCCTTTTCTCTTTATAAAGGAGGAGAGAGCTAGGCCATAGAAAGAGGACAAATCTATATGATGTGCTACAAAAATTAGTCTTATAACAGAACTACTTAATTTTCAAGGCTTTCCTTACTGCTTATTGCTAGTTTTCTAGTGTTTAACTACATAGCCAGAGGGAAAGGGACAGATACACATATTCATTAGAAGTCTGCATGGCAAGGTTTAAAAAACAAGTAAGACTTTAATGTAGAGAGTGTCAACAATTCGAGACAGGAACTATTTAAGTTAAATGATTTAAAGATTGAAATAGCATCAGGCTATTCTGGGGTAGCAGAATTTATTTCTGTAACCCAGATACCTTTCCCTGTATAATCCTGCCACACACTATGTTACTAGCTTGCTGTCACTATAAAGCTTATTATTATAGATTGCTGGGGATACCTAGAAGCACATAAGGATAATTTATCTATCATGGCATGCTATACCAGTAAATATCCAGGCTACATCCGTTAGATAAATGGGGGATTCAAAGCTTAAGTCATGAAATATTTGCTTGTTTACTACTTCTTCCAGAGAGCTTTTTCAATTGCATAACATAAAAAGTTATAGGAAGAAAAGGAAAGCTAGGCAGCAATTGTATTTCTTTACAAAATATGTTCATGTGAACACAGACATGGTGCCTCTCCAAGGCAACGTAACCCAGAAGTGAAAAGGGTTTCCACTACTTCCAAAAAATTAGCTTGATAGCATACATTGCATCTGTTCTTTTTTCAGTGCTTAAACATGCAAGAATTGTTTTAATACCTTATATGAGTCGTATTAGCTGTTTTGTTGTTTCCATATAAAGTACAAACTGTTTTAAGACTAAAAATTATAAGTCACGTGAAAAGAGGCCAGGTTTAACCTCCATTATGAAATCATATATATGTTATATGAAAGAAGACCCAACATGTATTTCAGATTCATTGCTGATCAATGGCATCCCATTCTCATATAATTATTTGTAAGACATAGCAAAAGAAAAGCCTTTCAAATTAAACAACCAAGTTTAATTAGTCTACATCTTGACCAGGACATTTCATAGTCCTTCTCCAATTCCCAGTTCTCATTTAAACATGAGAGCCAAGTCAGTGTATGATTTCTAGAAACCATCGCACAGAACCTGCAAAAACAGGAACATGCTAACAGCTGAAGACGTCAGTATTCTAACGCATAAATTGCAAAAGCACATCCTCCACCTCAAGCTTCAGTTAATCACCCTGTGTTGTGATCCATACACGTGTGTATACATCTATATATACCTGTACATATGTGTATGTGCACACAGGGTTAAATAGGCCTCCGCCTTTTACCATGTACACATAACAGCCTCTACTGAAGTATTTGTGCATGTTTTTCGATCTGCAGAACCAGTCTTTAGGCAAACTTCACAATATGAATTTCGGACGTTTAGGTACTATACCCAGCTTTCCAAGTAATTCTATAAAGCTTTGCTCAATCCACTTGCCTTCTCTGTGCCTCTGTTGAGGCATCTGGAAAATTCAGAAAACAGCTTATGTTTCCCTACTGTATTATAAGATGGAATGCTCAGAAAGTGCTTCAAGGTAAGCAAGCAAGATTCCATCAAAACAAACCACAAAGCCACAGCAGTTTCTTCTTCACTCATACAGTGAGTAACTAATGGTCAGCAGAAGTCAGACTTCTTTCCCAAACACAACTGGCCTCTCCAGGATCTAAGTATTTACCCTTTTATTTCCTGAACTGAGGCAATCACGGCATTTCCTGTTTTAGTAACATATACTCTGCAGAACAACAAATATATCCTCAGCCTCAGATTTGACACATTCTATATCTAAAAACACTCTGGCTACCCTTGGAGGTTTCTGTTTTCTCTTATACAGAATAATTCACTCATGGATTTGGTCATTCCCTGATAATGGGAACAATTTTAGGGTAATTAGTAAGGAATTAAGATTATTTTCTTATTTCATTGCTTTCTTTCCAATACCAGAGGCAGACTCTCATACCAATGCTGCTCTATGACTTTGGTGACTAATGTTTTATGAAGATCACATTAAATACTCACATGCACGAGAGAAGAGGAGGTGCAATGATCCTGAAAAGATTTCCGTGATCTAAGATACTTAAGGAATTTGAGTCCATTTAGCACTGAAGCCTGCCTTCAGTAAGCTCTTCCTCGTATATCTCATGTCAAAATGTTGCTCTTAGATATATGTTAAAACAGAATCATTTTCAAAGACACACACCACTTCCGAAAGCTTTATTGTAGCCTGTTCCCAAAGCACAAACTTTGGGAACCTGCTGGCAAACTGTCAAGACTTCAGAACAGAAAATATGACATTGATAGAAAAATCATATGACAAGCTTAATGGTCTTCTGCCCTTCAAGAACAACAGCAAAACCGCAAATCCACTATACCCTGGAACACAAAAGTTAAAGCTGGGAAATTAATTTCTCAGGCCAACACAACTGAATATAATGTTCTATGAAAGTACACTAATCTGGGGTCATGTCCACCTTATTTACATTTTTTCCATTATGTTACGATATTTTCTCTTTAATTGGGATGCTAAGGCCATTAATGCATTAATACAGGTTCTTTGAGCAAGCACTACATCTGTGTTCTATGGAGTTTTGCAAGACAACATTTACATTTATATTTTATTTTCCTGTTTCTTCTTCTTAAATTTGCTTTGTGACATTTCTACAATACAGTTATTTTAATGTTAAAAAAAAGTTAATTTCATGCATATTCTCAGTGAATTCCACTGAGAATCGATATTGTGGTGTTACTATGAAAATATCATTAGTTATATTCGTTGCTTTCAGTGGAAGCACAGTCAGGTATCCAATAAAAGTGTTTAGAAAAATCTAGCAATATCTAGGCCAGCATATTTCATAAGCAAATTGAAAATCATTTTTGCAGAAAAAGAAAGAAAGGGCACTTTTAAAAGTTTTTGTATATGAAAGGTATCTGGTGACAGAGAGATAAGGGTATAAATGAATTAAACTTCTTTTTATTTTCACCATTGATAAAGACATCGTACAGAGCCAAAAGAGGCTACCTGTTTTACCAACACCAGTTAACAATGGAAATATTAAGTAGCTTGAATAAGCTGTTTGGTTACCTATTGATTTATCCATTCTTCGGTGTGGGCCAATGAATTAATGAAAATTAAGAGATCTGAAACACAGAGACTGGAAACACATCAGGCTTTGCATCATTACAGAGGAAGTAATAATGGAGAATGAAATAGGTATTATGACAAAATATGGAGGCATAGAAGTATTTTTCACTAGTAACTGGGCATAACAATGAGTGAAAAGGTGCATATCATGAGGAAATACATAAGGAAAAAACCTGCCACACTGAACCAAACAAACTTAAGAGACACACCCCTACAAATAAGGACTATCATTCACTCAGTGAAGTTATTTTTTGCTTTAAGAAGAAAAACATCAGAAACCTCCTTCCATTATTAAACTTTTCTTTTCTCTGTGTTATTTGTTATATACAGCTGATAAAATCAAGTGAAGACTGGAGACCAGAGTAACAGGTTAATTCTCCAAAGTGGGAAAGAAAGGGGGGAGAAGGGGGAGACACCATGCAACAGCAAAGAACGAACAATAATTGGGGAAAAAAATGGCACAAGTGATGCATTGCATGGAGACAGCGCGTGCAGACAACACACTCTGTATCTTTGTTACATAGTCACCTTTCTATTCTCATTTAAATAGACACCTTTAATGGCTTGGTAGGGTGCCAGAAAATTCCTGAAGACTGACAGAGGCAATATCAATGTTTAAAACAAGCACAATTAAAAAGACAGTAATAATTCAAATCTATAAATATGTTGGTTTGATCTCTCTAAGACCAAACAATTTCAAAAACTTCTTAAGCATGTAGTGGAAGAACAGCTGGAAACTGCAGTTTAATTTAAGAATAGCAATGTGGATTAAAGCAAAATACAACACACTTAATTAACATGCTGTAGCAGTGAACCGTGTCTCAACCTCCAAATCTGCCCATGCGTGATGGCAGATTGAAAATGGCCCAAACTGTAGCACCTATTATGCTGCATATTAAATCACAACTGTCAAGTTATGATTTTTAAACATAGAAAGAGCACATTTTCAGAAGCAACCCATTTTTGTGATCTGCAGTTTGCAGTATCCACTACTACCAAGTCAATTTGTTACACACTGCAAACAGACTTATTTGGCTTACACTGAGATGATGTCTTTACAAAAAGGCATTATATTATTATTATGCAATGTACAACAAAAGTCCCAAGTGGTCAAAGTGTTTAACACTCGAGGAAAGGGAAAAGGGAGCTGCCATGACTGCCCCTCACAGACATATACACATGTTCCTGCTTACTCTAAAAACTAATGCAAGTGCCACATTTGCAATATAGCCGAAGACTTCCAATTAATGCAGAGCTTTAAGCACAAAGTAGACTGGGAACACTTTTCCTTGCAGTTGCACTTCTGCCTTCCTTCAGAGACTAATTACGACATCACCGGAGCTGCTTCAGACCCAAATTGGTCTGTCTGTCTGTCTGTCTCACTAAGTCTAGAATTAACCTTGAAAGGAGACTTTCGACTGGCGTCGTACCTGCAGGAAAGAATTCCACATAAAGGAGAATCAGAGGGATCAATTAAGTGTTCAAAGAAGAGATAGAGGCAAGAAAAAGCAGGTGCCTTGGAATTACAGGTTCATACCCTCCTTCCTAAGGCAAACTCCTGAAAATGTCATCCAGAAGCACAGGAAAATTGTACAATGCTCCTTGTAGGATATACCAAGTCAGGTAATCCACGTGAAAGGACCCAGCATTGATTAGAAAACCAGCTGCACCAAATAAGAATTTCTCAGGCTGATAAGGAATTGTTTTAGTACACTATATACCAGCTTTAGGAAAACCTCAGTTCATAAATAAGTGCAATGAAAAGGTATAGCCTATATTAAACCTTAATATTGTGCTTTTATAGGCATGTGCAATATCTACAGGAGTGATTCTGTAAAAAAAAAAAGAAATTTAAGTGTCTAAATAGATTTAGAGTTGAGAACACAAAGACAGAACAACACAATAAGCTTTAAAAGGTTTGTGTTACATTAAAACATTAATGTTTCAAAAATCTTTATTGACAAAAACTAGCAAATGTGGTATTTGAGATGCCATAGACTCTGAATGGCTAACGGAACATATGCAGAAACAAAAAAGAACTGAGATATTAAAGGACAGAGCAAAATGAGCAACTAAGTTGTTTCTATGGTTGCATTTGTTAGTGCAAAACCACCTTGAAATGAAAAGGAAATTGTAGCATAAGAAAATAAAAGCAGGTTAGGAGAATTATCTAACTGCAAAGTAAAGATTCTTAGGGTTTAATTCTAAACTAACAAGAGTTAAAAGGTCAAATAATAGTAAGAAGGGAAAAAATAATTATGAGAGCAAATTTTTAGAAGTGACTTGCTGGTAGACATGCTATATCCAGCATCACCCTCAGGTACACCATCTGAAAAAGCTGTTCCACTTGGGAGGATATATTATTGTGTAATATAAAAAACAGAACCGTAGTAGTTTCTTTTGTTTTTAAATCTATTCCTAACAAAATATGTTTACTGAAAAGACTGCCTTAAAGACATAAATAAGAGGCAAAAAGAAACTCTCTCATTAGCACCACTGGAGCAAAGTTATTTGCATTGAGTAGTACTTGATGTACAGAGCAGAAAAACAGTTCCAAGGACATCAGCAGAGTTATTTCTGTTTAAGAGTCTTCTCTGCATCAAGAAGAGTATCAAAATGCTTCATGAGAATTTGCATCCATTCTATTCCAGGTTTGAGGAGACTATAGATTTTATTTCCCATCCACAGCGTGCTGTCAGTTTTTATCGCTCATGTCCTGTTATGTAACAGAGTGGGACTGACACAATGCAACCTGACTTGACAGAACTTGAGCTGTCATCAGTGAAATCTGAAAAAGCACTTTTCTAATGCTGCAGTGACATGAAACATTTTTTTTAACATCATCTTATTTTTTAATACTTAAGGCAAAAAACCCTATCAAATAAAATACTTAATTGACACCTGAATTCTCTAAACAGTGCAATTGCTTTACCATCATGGTCATTCTCAGGCACAGGGGTACATAAATTTTGTACCAGTTTAGTTGACATTTTTGTTCCATGTGTTAGTTCATGCATAATCCAGGGCTGAGTATCTATGAATACACATCACCAACAGCATCAATCACAGATGTAAAGGTTAGTTAAGAACTGATTTCCACCCTTTTTACTCTATTGCGACCAAGTATTTAGACATCATCAATGTCATACTGAACAGAATATAAAAGCTTATTAAAGCAAAACAAATAAATATTTACTCCCAAGACTTGTATATCTGCATTTGTAGCTAATATGATTAGTCATGAAACTCATACATATGAAACTAAAGCCTTACTCAAGATACAAAGCATGCATGCAACATTTTGACACGCATTTTGGTCTCTACATGTTGCCAGAGTGCCCTTAATCTGTCATCTACTACTCTTGGTGATGGTGAAGCGATAATGTCAGTGAATTGACGTGAACCAGCGCTGGTACTGAAGACAAAGTACCATATGATTTCATTATAAAATAAGAAGATTCAGCAAGACATTTCTTCATAGATTCATTACACTTCTTTAGGATTCTAGTGGCAAATTTAATGAGCTAAATTAGCTCCTGGTGACTACTGCTAAAGCCAATCCAAGTAGGAGGTGGTACTACTCTTCCTGGTAGCAAACCACTGTATCAGTTTAGACAATTTTTGACACCTCACCCAAAAGCACGAAGTTCCAGAAGATTCAGTAAGCAGTGTAACAGCTTGTAAGCTCTGAAATGGGTAAGTTCTACTCTGCTCTACTGTACTGTTCATCATTTTTGTCTTGTGTTAGGTCACAGCACTCTCAACTCTCCACACATCAATTTAATGCAACAATCCAGCAAAAAAATCTGTAACTATTGACTGTGGGAAAGCTCCAACATTCTCCACCAGGTGAGACCAAGTACGCAGTATGCAACTGCATGGTCACAATGAAGAGGAGCACACACATCCCTCCCCTTCTTGTAGCAAAGACCCAACCCAGTCTGGGTGAGTCAGCCATCTGTGAAACTACCACATTAGCTGTAACCTTGATCCGTTGACTGATTTAATTCATTGCCTTGCTGTACATGCATTTATGCCAGCACAACTGATAAAACATAGCAGCCAAGGGAAGGGAAGGGAAAAGGAAGATGTCTCTAGATGGCAACACTGGCTTATACTGTGTGTTAAACCACTGCCTTAAAAGAAGACTGGTATGAAATTCAATCACCCAGGATAATCTTCTTAAAGAATGATTAAGAGAAAAGCACCAAAGAGAGGAAAACAAGGTTAAAGAGAAAACAAGTGGTAGAAAATAAAGGAAGTAATGACAACTAGATATCACAAAATAAAAAAAGGAGGAAACTGGAGCAGAAAGTAACATTTCAAAAATGAAGTTATTTGCAGACATACTATTTTAAAAAAATTGCAAATGAACATCTTTCTCTGCAATTCTCAGACACATTGACGCAACTCCATATTATTTAAAAATATGTTTGACATTCTGAATGTGTCAATGCAAGTGCATTTTGTAGGACTCACAGAGAGAAACAAAGTGAGAAACATTACTTCTTTTAACTTCATACACATGATAAGTTTAATGGCCATACCATCCATCTATCCTTTTGCAATATGGCTCACTGATACGTCTCAGTATGCTTCATTTAAAATTGCAGTCAGACCACAGAGATCACCTTTTCATGTTTAGTTCCTGCCATGCTTTTCTTATTCTTGACATGAACCATAAAACCCTGTCTAACTTCTAGTCTCATTGCATCAAAAAATAATCTTTTATCTTATTCCTATGGGCCCCTATTGCTACTGAAGTATTTGATGCTAACATATTTTTTGTATGGCAATGTTCTCCAAAAATCCCCTTGAACACCTAAAAAGTATGAACCAAATTGTTTGTTTTGGTAGAATATATTAGCAGAGGACTTCAACAAACTGTTAAACTCAGATCTGCTGAACATAGAGGTTACAATACTCGGTTTGCAAAGATGTTTTGATATTAACCCCTAAAATCCAGTAAACTGGGAATCTACTGCCAGATCACTGCTTACATAAACAGGAAACTGCTTCTGGCATCCTCACCTGGTGATTTAGCTGTTCTTGGCATACTGCTTCCACGTGTGGCCAGAAGTCATTTGCTACCTATGACCTGAAAGCATAAACCTTTCTGAGTTTTACCTTGCTCTAATCTTACTTCGGTTTTCATGACAAAGCTTCAGTAAATTGCATAGACTAAAGCAACCAAACAGAACTATTTGTGTGGCAATGGCAATAGAAAGCGGAAAAACCCCAAGCCAACAAGCCCAATCCCCAAATGCTAATTGGCCTTCAGTTTAAAAACAGCAAAGAATAGCTGGGATGACAGAATACTATTTTCAAAACTTTGAAACTTAACTAGGCAGAGAACTTCGAGGAAAAAAATCCAATAGGAATTATGCATAGAAGTACCATTTCCAACAGTGATGCAGACTTCTATTACCCAGATCCTTATAGATATCTAGTCTCCCACACTAAGTGATTCTGAAAATTTTATGCATTATCACAGTCTTCTAAATGTCTGTCAAAGCAGTAAAGAATGTTTCTCTTATACTCACCTTCCATTTTTGGCAGCATCCAAAATGACTTTGTAGAAGTATGTAGTAGCAGAGTGACCAGTAGGTGGGTAAAAACTGGCCCAAATATATTCTGCTTCCCCTGAAACTATGCTATTGATAGAGGGTGGAAATACATTGCAAAAAAAGGACTAGTTAGTGAAGGAATAGTCTCTCCCTAACCTATGCAATAGGGACCTTTCCTGAAGTTATTTTTCTCTCTCATGATAGGTGCAACCCCACAGCATATGGCATTCAAGCTTCATAGAATGGGAAATTTTATACAGTCCAACTAGGTTCTTATAAATGTTCCCTAATCCAAACATACAAGATGAACAGAATTGACACCAATATACTCAGCTGGTAAAATACTATAGTCATTTTATCAGATTTTATTAATCCTAATAGATATCCTACCCCACCACATCATCACACAACTCTACTATTGGCTAGGAAGATACAAGTTTAGCAAGTAGTAACATACTAAAAATGCTACCACATTCAGAGTCTTTTCCTGTCACCAATGTGCTAATTCTTAGTACAATGAGTACTCCTTCGTGCTCCTTCCATTTCTTGGTAGGTGGAACCTTTAAGTGCTACTTTACTGATGTACTATGTTATAGAATACTGCATATATAACAGATCAATTCAAGCACAAAAGAAACAATGTGTAATACTGCTCTAGATCCACAAGTCATGTCTTCAAACATAAAATAGATTTCTGTTCACTATTCCTTTTCACACACCTCTGCATTCTGGTATTTATCCATTTACCACATTTACAGATCAAAATAAAGGGGAGCTGTCAAACAACTTAAGTGTGTATTTCCCCTTAACAACCACCCAGTTTGGCAGGCTCAAGAGCTCCAGCAGCATCAACTATTGACCAGAATTTTTAGTTAACTTCTTAAACTGTACTCATTGCAGCAATGTTATGTGATGTATACATTCTTATATAAAGGGAAAAGGGTTAAAAAAAAAAGTTTTTAAGTCTGCAGATTATTGCTTTGGTGTCACTTGGAGAAACAGCACAACGTAACTACTGAATATTATGTTTTTAGGAGGAACACTCAAAACAATTACCACTCCCCAACATAGTGCCTACCCTCTCCCTTCATCTTACTGTCTCAGCTTAACACATAGTCCTCATTTGACAAATAAAACTCACGGAGGTGCTAAGGGAGAGTATACCATCATGATACTGTTATGGATAGAATTTAAGTGTGTGACACAGATCAGAAAAGCTAAAGCTAAAGGTCAAAAATGCAATACAGATTATAGCACAGGAATGCTTAAATGATACAAGGTTACTTCTTAGAACATGATCAGTTTCTCAGACATTTGTTTCACAATTTTATTTTTGTATTCCTAATATTATTACTTCAAAGTAAAGAAATCAAATCCTTAGCTTGTGTGGCAAACAAGCAAATCTGAAATAATAGTACTAGATTTTATTATACAGTTAAAACTTATACTACACACATCAGGATAACTTACTGATATCTTGATATATCACTTCAGCTACTCTACTACTAGTATTAGCATGAAATCTGACTAATGTTATATACACAATGGGTCTATCAGTAAACTTTGGAGTTAATGGGAGGGTTTTTCCTGGCCAAAATGGGCTTTGAGTTGCATCCACTATTTCTTATGAGGAGTTGTAGATTTATGACGACTGAATGTAGAGAACTTGGAGGGGCTTGCTAAAAATAATACATTTCTCTTGTAAACATGTCACAATGTAAGAACTTTTAAAGATCCCTTTAAAAGATGCTGCTTTATTTCATCCCTTATTTTTGCAAATTAGAAAGGTAAAATGAGCAGTCAAATACCCTACTAGATGAATGGAAATACCCTGGCTGAAATCCAAAACAGTATCAGTAACATCCTTTAGGCTGAAAGAAAATAATTTTCAAAGACTAATTTGATCTTCATTTTACTGCACCACACTGATCCTTCACTTTGCAAAGTTCTTAAATCGGGATATTTATTACCAAGTAATATCCTTCTCTTAAGACAACTATTTTTCCTCCCTGTGCACACGTGTGTGCAAAGGAAAAAGGACATTTTCTGCCCACAATACAGAAGCTATGGATTTTATTTTAAATCCTCTAAAGAGAACTCATTGCACAGAGGTTCCTAGAGCTAGCATACAAATCTCAAAACACATCTGAAGGGTTACCATCTGAACCATCTTTAATATTGATGTTTCCAGACAGCCAAACAGATTTTTATTTTTTTTTTTAAAACCAGGACAGTTATTCAAAGTAAATTTGTTCATACTTCCAGGTTTTTTGTTTGGTTGGTTTTGGAAGGACAATACATAATTGCTGTCAACTGCTTAACAGCTTATTGATTGCCAATAGTTCATATATTAACATTTCAACTATACCAATTTACAGAAAATTTAATGCCTCATGGATTCTGCACACGAAGAAGAGTTCAAAAGCACACTAGGTAGATTTTGCAAGCTTGAGTTAGAATACAAAGGTGTGAAATGCCTTTGACAAAATGACTGGGAAGTGGTATCACTGAGACTTGCACATAGTTTTCATTAAAAAAAGGCAGCTCATTATTAGCCATTGTTCCTTAAGTTCTCGTAATTCTGGTATTACATAGCCACAGGAGACACAAGTTTAGAAATTGCTTCTTATGCAGTACTCTGGCTAGCAATTGTTCCAAATGTGACAGGACAGAAGCATTACTCATATTTCTGGAGTAGAAAAAAATATAGGTTACATCAATATCAGAAGGGCAACTCCAGCCTGAAGGTGTTGTAACTAAAGGTAAGAGGATATAGAATTTGAACAAACGTGTATCGCTTGAATCACTTGTATCTCAACTTGGAGTACAAACAGAACAGCGAGTGACAGCATGTAAGAGAAACAGGGCTTAGAAATGCAGAACTCAACTAAGATCACTAAAGTAATTTCAGACAGCTGCGTTTTGCTATATATTTAGACCTGGTAAACTGAAAGGGAAGAGGAAGTTATCCTGTTAGAAATTCGTTCCACTATTTCACTTCCCAATAGCAAAGATGCTGTGAAAATGTGTACTGACATTTAGAACTCATACAAGATTAATTAAAGCATCAGGAAGTAAAACTAAAAAATTAGTCCTGGAAAAGCCGCAGGTACCAAACTGCTATTTACAGACTGAGGGGATGTAATATTTTAAAATTAAAGATTGTCACGCATCATCTACAAGGAGATAAGAGGAGAAATATACAGCTAACTCAAAGAAAACAATACTCAAACATGAGCAAAAAGATAACTACAACCTAGATTATGATAGTTTTGTTAACCTTTTCATAGCATTTCAATACAGGTAACATACGACTAACAGAAGCCACCAAACCTAGGGAGCTAAAAGCTTTTCTGAAGTTATCATGTTCTCTCTCCCCTTTTATTTTCTTAATTTTGTCTACAACATTACTTCTAGCTGTTTCTTTAAAATTTGTGCAGTATTTTAGAACAGTATCTCCACCTCTACCGGTCAAAAGGATAGAAGAAATGTCAGCCAAAGAAACACCTGTAGTGTGCTTGTTTTGTTTCCTTCCTGTCTCTGCACTTGCCTGGAAAGCTATGGACTGCACTCTAAGCGGCAACCTTCATGAAAACTTAGAGCTATTATTTAGGAAGTGACAGCAATGGACATCCTATGAAATACAGAGGGCAGTCTCTCAACAGCACGCTTTCAATATAAGAACTTAATTTGCTTTAATGAGATCACCCCAAGCCTTCTGTGCAAAACTGTAAAGTAGATGCAAACGTGACTCAATCTTACATAAGCCCAACATTCTCTTAAGATTTAGATATTTGGTGTTTGGGTGGCTCTTGGGGTTTTAGGGTTTTTTGTTTGTTTTTTAAATTAGGATTTCCTCAGAGCAATCTGAGTTATCAAACCTAAAAATTTTAAACTTCATCTGACAGTGGAGGTCTGGTCTTTTTGCCCTCTACACAAATGCTGTGATTTAATATAAGATGCCTCTGCTATCTTTGAATAAGAATGCTTCTGGGTTTTATGCACAGGTTTTATATCCTGCTGGCATAACTTCAGTGTGCTTTACAACACTTACTGATCATGTATGTTAGATTTAGGTAGAGAAATGGCTAGTTTAAGGATATTTATCAAGCTTAGGAGCGAGATAAGCAGCAAATGGTCCTTAATGCCAAAAGTAGCTCTACACATGCACAGAAGCAGAGCTTTGAGTTGCACATCAAACTTCATACCTACTCTTAAACTTCAGTGCTTTCATTCTGTCTAAAGCTCATTTTCTACCCGCATGTCTTCTTTGTGTCTCTAAGTCAAGCACTTACCACTTATGCTTGTAAAAACTAATGCTCATCACAGAAATATAGATATGAAGAACAATGGAATTAAGAGAAATGGAATAAGCATTCTGTCTTGGAGAAAGAACAAAATATTCCCCCAAAAATGGAACAAGCGCTGTGAATGGATTTGAAAGAAAATGACTGTAATTTTAAAAATTGTATTAACTTGCTATGTTCTACATAATGGTTCTACAGCCATTACAGCCTTGTTTAGAACTCTATTTTCTTATTTTTTATCTGTGTTACTCATTGCTTGTGCTATTTATGCAATCAATATTGTCAACTGCTCTATTTAATATATAGAAAAATCTTGACTAACAAGATCACAAAGGAGGGTAGGGGAACTTAATATCCCTATCAAATAAAATTCTTTACAGTGTCAGCAAGTGCTGTCAGTCATTTATTTAGGACAAAGTCCACATTCTGGACAAAATGTTACTATTTTCTTTTCAGGTCATACTGAATTTCCATGCCTAATTCCTAAAGCCAGTTACTCTATTAAGATTGCTGAAGTGGAAAAATAAACTGTTTACAAGGACGTAGAAGAAACTCATACTTCAATTAATTCACAGGCGGGTTTCCATAGAATCACTTTGCACAAGTACTATTCATTAGAACACTTACCTCATTCCTTGCTTGTATGTTCTAGAGAATGCTCACATTTTTCTTTAAAGATTTCAGTTACAACAACTGCTGTATTACTCATTTGTATATCATCTGACTACCAAACACGAAATCTCTCCAACAGTTAAAAAAGCTTAAATATTTCAGCCGTCTCTTCAAAACACCATTTCAGAATTTTATACAAATGAGTTCTTCCTGGGCTATTTGGTGAGCACTGTCAAATAATACTAAAATATTTTTGCTTTAACTATTCACAAATTCTTGATGTGAGAACTGTATGAACTTTATAGCCTGAAATAATTTTCACAACTTTGAATTGCTAATTATTTAAATGGAATTTGTCTGGAACAGGTTGGTTTCATTAGCTTAAGTTGAGACATGCATCACAGGCTGTGAGTGGTAGGTCTTGAATTTAAAACCTCTTTCTAAATTGCAGAGTTCCTCCACTGTAATCTAAAGCACAGCAGGCATACTTTTTAGCCAAATGACTTGAATCAACATGGGAAAATGTAATGAGGGTTTCCTCACATGAATTAGAGATTTGAAGTTTAGCAAATTCAGAACAAGCACTCCTCAATTTTCTAGCCTTGAGAGCCAGTAGCATTCTCCACTACTACAACTGCTCGCCTAAGCAAAAACCAGATTCACAACCCCCTCTTTCGAACTCATTCAATTCCTCTCTGTGCAAAAGCATTCATCCAAGAATTGTCAGAAAAAGCTTTATGCCCTTTTAAAATACAAGATTTCACAAAAAAGGACAGTACAGAAGATAAGGAGTCCAGAACAGCAACTTGGTAACAATAAATCAAATTGCAAGGAAAAGGTAAGGACTTGCAAATGGAAGAGAGAGAAGATATTCAGGTTTTTTCCCTGAAAGTATGCTGGACAAAGAAATAAATTACTAGTACTGAAGAAGGAAAAGCTATTTACTTTGAAGAACGTTCTTTTTCAAGGTTTGCATCTTATCAGCAATTAATCAGGATATCTGCTTATTTATAGCATTGCCATAGTCCACATTTATTTCTACTGAATTAAAGAGATTAGCTGAAGCAAAGTAGTATTCATAAACGAGGGAATTAGACCTTCTCCCTGTATTTAGGGGAGAGGCAATAGATTGAATAGTTCCAGATTCTAGACTTCCACTTAGTTTACCTCATGTTCTTAGTAGTAATTGGGATCTCCAAACTATTAGAAGGATTTAAGAATAAACACTAGAATATTCTGTGTATTTTTCCTTACTGTACGAATAAAGATTATATAAAATATAATTTGAGGAAAGCATAGTTTTCCATAATGGCTATTCTATACTGGATTTGCTAAAGCTTACTTAACTTCTTGTAATGGGAAACAAACAAATAAAAAACCTCAACAAGATATCATTCACTTTAAAAAGCAATCAACTTCTAATATGGAGGGCTCCCACACACAAACTCATTTGAAAAGAACTTAGATCTTTGACTACCTGGGTTATCTGAATTGTTTAAAAAGAACTACCACCGATCTTTCCATGACTTTAGCTCCTTTCGGTCTCATGACTACTAGTTGCAGCATTTTTCAGTTTAGGTTCAGCCCTCTTGCAAAACCTGTTGGTTTGGGAGGAACGTGGTTACAGACGCTCTGACTTTTTCTTTCTGCTCTCCAAATATAGCTGTACTTCTCACCCTTCCCTTTCTGTGGGAAATATATGCACACTCTGACCACAAGCTGTTATTGCATAAAGATTTTCAGATTATTACGGGCAACATCTGACCAGAATTCAGCTCAGAATGAAAAGGCCACATTCCCCATCTACAACATGAAGAGTCAAGGGTGTAAGAACAGTACTTTCAGAAGCCACCAAGCTGAGCAGGTGTCTCCTACATGAGCCAGTGCTGCTAGTGTAGTCAATATAGTTGTGTTTGTGTAATTGCAGACAATTATGTCATTATGAGGTATGTGTGACACGCTACGTAATGGTTGCTAGTCAATCAGTATGCTGACAATGCCAAGCACATATAGCACTGCTCTCACATAATGTTTTTTTCCAACCAGTCTCTTGGAAGAAATAATTTGAGAAGTGAAAGAATATTCAAAATGAAGTCACTTTGCTATAGCCTCTACGGGACCTAGGTTAGTTTTTCCCTATTTAGTGATTCTATAGGACTGTGAAGTGCATATGAATGCATTGCTTCTGTCTTTTTCCAATTGAAGGAAAGCACATTCACAAGGTTTGTATCTGAACCAATATACAAATAAAAAGTAAGTTTAAATATTTGCATTATGTTACATTTTGTCTACTATTATGATTTCGTCAGCACAGAAATTTTGCTCAACATATAAAAAAGGGGCAAAAGTCAAGATTTTTAACTATTCAGGAGATTATGTTGTTGCCAGAATCACTGACTGAACTAAATGGGGCAGTAGTTATAGCAATGCAAAAAAAAAAAAACCCAAATAACTCTCTTCCTTTCTACTAGCTGGAATAATTTTCATTTGATTGCACCTAAAATATTGCTACCAACATCTACAGCTTTCTATAAAATATGCAAACCATCTACTGAGATTTACATATTTATACATCTAAAAAAACCAGCTTATCATCAGGACAGTAAAATACCACGTGTGCATACAGTAATGAGAATACAAGAACCGTACCTAGGGAATCTCAGCAGCTCAAGCAGAAGCTGGGATCTTCCTGGGCTTAGGGAAAACAAAGGTGCAGGATATTGGCTCAGACAAGTGATGAATCAGTCTGCACGCAGGACTGCCCATGTGGGCAGGTAGCAGGAGGCTGACAGAACTGGAGCAACTACTGGAAGGGCCTGAATGTCTGAGAAACTGGAAAGTAACTTGTTTCAGATGGTCCTAGTGCAGCAAACTGCAGGGGAACAGGAGGGAGACCAGTGACAAAGCTGTGGCCTCACCTCCTTACAGCCACGTCACCACAGGCATGGTGTGGGCCCAAAAGCTGCCCATCAGGGAAGGCAGGGGCTCACATGGGTGACAAGCCCAACTGTGACATCTGCCCCATGCTCAGAAGCAGGCTACAGTGCAGGCAGGCTGCAGGTAAGTAGCCTTTGGCAGCCCTACTAAAACTGGTTCAGATTTATTCAGGAGGCTCAAATCCATTTTTCTGCTACATCAGTTTTCAGCTTTTGACTTTTCCATCCCTAACTGTCCCAATGTGCAAGCAAATACTCCATTTGCACATATACTCTATTCAATTAAAAATGCAAACAGCTCCCTACATACATAATTAGTCATTTCTGTGTTCAGCTATCTGACTGACATCAGGCGCACAACAGCACAGTGCTCGTACGCATGCAGATCCTATAAGATACTTCTTTAAGGCTGCTCTTTCCAAAGTCATTGCAATTGCTTCAGCTGGGCAAGCAAAAACACCAGCCACCACGCCATAGAGGAGAGCAAGCTCCAAACATGCCCTAACTCCTGTTCACCTTGTCAAACAACAGAAGACCAGAACACAACTGGGGAGAAGAAAAGCCCCACCAGACCTATTGCTGTACTTATTTTTAAAGAAACAAAATGGTAAGATAAGATCCTTACAAGAAAGGACCGACGAACGGGAGCTGGTGTGTCCCTCCCTTATCAGCCACCAGGGCCCCGCCCGAGATGGGCAGGAAAGCGTGAGGAGCGGCTGGGTCTCGCGCTCGCCATCCCCCATTTTGGGAAGTGTGGCTGCAGCGAGCCCAAGGGAAGTACCTGAAAGGGTGAAGTTCCTCCGGTTGGTGCTGGGCTGTGTCGATGCTCCCAGCAGCTCTCTCGGAAAGCCATTTTGCCGGTCGCGGTGAGAGAGAAAGGTCGCCGCCCCAGCCGTGCCCGCCTGAGGTGAAGAGCCTCACAGCTGCTCCCGCCTGAGGGGAGAGGGAGGGGCCGCCCTTCCGGTCGCTCCCGCCTGAGGACAGGGAGAGGAGCCGCCCTCGCGCCCGCTCTGTGCGCGCCCCTCAGGGCAGAGGAGACGACTGGCCCCTGCGGCTGTCCTGAGGAAGGGGTATGAAAAACTCCCGCTTTCTTGTGGGTGTCCCTTTGCGTCGGCTGCCATATATTCGCTGGTTTTTTCGGGGCTGTGGTCCCTTTTTAGGTGCTGCTTTGGGAAAAGTTTGGGAGGGGACATACTTTGCTTCAGTGACTATGAGGCGAGGGAGCAGGAATAACCCTGCAGTTTGGGGTGGCTTTACTTCAACCCCCTTTTTTAGGAACTCCTGGTCTAGAAGAGGATGAGGAATCACTGAAGGTCTTCTGAGGAGGAATTCCTGGTTTTCCCCACTCAGGAAGCACCCTGAGGAGAGGGAAGGCAAAGGATGGAGGTGGGTGCTGGGCGGGTGAAGAAGGCGACAGTTGCAGGTAGTGCCGGTGTAGAGGCTGAGGGGCTGCCTGTGTTCAGGGAGGAGGAGGAAGAAAGCAGCACAGGGTTGTAAGGCCCCACATGACCTTTTTCGGGAGTGTAGGGATTGGGGACCTGTGATACACATATGGTGGGGAAAGTAGAAATTTCAAAAGATAAAACATACGCATATGGTTTATATGGAGAGAAACAAAATGTAGGAATGCTGATGGTTTACGACAGATACTCTAAGATGCTGTAATTCCACAAAAAGAGTTAATGTTTGTGTTTGCCACTTAGTAGACTTCAGGAGAGGGCTTAGCATGTTTCATTTAAAGGATATAAACATCTAACTGAAAAGAGTACTTGAGTTATTTCATTTAAATATCAGTATCAGTGATGTTCTTCATCAGTGTAACTTTTTTCAAAATCCATTATTACACCTTCAGACTGTATTACCAGACTGTAATTGCCAAAGCTTTTTGTGAATGCATACAACAGATTTTACTAAACCAAAAATGTCTATATAGTTCTTTAATATCAGCTGCCATGTATATAACATTCATTATAGCGACAGATAGAATAATGTGCAGATTACAAAACTGCAGAGCAGTAGAAGAGAGCAAATTGGAAACAATTACATCAGATTATTCGGGACTGTATTCAAACCATAGTAAGGGTGACTAATGTTGTAATTTTGGATCAAGAATGGGCTAGCTTGATCTCTTTAATAGTTTTAATGATCTATAAAAGTCTATAATTTAAACCATTTAAATTTACTTGAGCATGTTATCATTCAACAGCAGAGAAATTATGCTAATAGGATTATTGTTATATTAAAAATGATGCTAATTTGGGACTTCTAAGAATACAGATGTACAGCTCAAATGTTGCGTTCTCATTAGTCATGCAGTAGAACATGACATAAAGTAGGTATTTTGTCATTGTTAGAAACAAAACGGCTTGAGTGAACAACAGATTGCACATCTTTTCATTAGGGGAGGGGACATACTTGTCAGCAAAACAAAGTGGCTCATAGGAAAACATTAGTGAATAAAAGTAATAAGGGAAAGCTGTTGCCCATGGAAGGAAAAGGGGGGAAAAATGTGACTCTCGGCTGCATTGTTATTTGCTGGAAACAAAAACCGTAATGCTACCTCCTATATAAAAAAGCCTGATTTTAATGGGTTACGTCCACTAGTGCAGAAATAATGCAAGCAAACTCTTTGTCATCTCAAAGGTGAATTGATTGATTTCCAACTCCAAAAAATAATGTGATTGTGTTTGAAGGAATAAGAAAGAAACTGCAGCTATTAGGTCTATAGTGAAAAAGGTCCTGAAGATCTGCTGCAGAAACCAGTAACTAGAAATGGCATGACCACATTTGTTTACTGATACTTGGAAAATAGCTTATTCTTTCAGGGGTCATTTGAAAAATGTATTTTGCTTTGTGGGGAATATTTTAGTATCAAGAAATGAGCCACAAAGTAATGTTCATTTTGTGTTCATCAGTATTCTAGCAGAATATTTCATAAATCTGTTTGGATTTGTACAGCAATAGAACAGTTTGAGAAATGTGTATGCAGTAAATATTTTCACAAAACTGTAACCAAGCTAAGCAGATTTCGTATTAGTTCTGTTCTGGGCTACTGATACTTTGTGTTTATCCTTGAATAAGCAACCTATTTTAATGAACTCTCACCACACCAATATTAGCATTGTTTTTCAAGAATGAGTTGAACGGTATGCTCGTGTAGCCACCACATCCTGTCCTCATCTGCCCTATACATTGGGCAAGCATGCCTGAGAATTAGGGTATCCACAGAGTTGACTTGGAGTGTCAGTTTTTAACACTTTTAAAGTGTTACTTTTAACACTGAATAGCTAGGTTATCTTTGAGGAAATAAGTAAAGGAAGAGAAGATACAAGTATCCTTTATTCATGGATGAGTTGTCTGTTTAATTTTCATTAATATCTTGGTACTCTTTCCGTGATAAAACTTTTTCCTCTTGATGAAATTTCATATGCACAAATGCCATTTGGAATACTTGATAACTGGGAAAAGGATACTACAATTAATGTTTTGTGTTCTAATTTAGCCATGGATAAGTTTTTAATTGTTCTACAATAAGACACAGTGAGAAAATAAATAATATAATTAAAAAGTACAAAACTGCTTTTGAACTTCTGAAAAAGTGGAAGCATGCTTTTATTTTGTATTTAAGACTGATTTTCTATATATGCACAGTGAAAGCCTGGATAAATGTAACGCTTGTCATTTTGAAAGCAAATGAGTGATGGAGTACACTTTGAAAACACTTGATGCATCTGCTGTGCTAAATGATAGATTTTTACTGTATGGGTACAGCTGTGTTAACTTGCATTTCTTGATGACTCTTCAGTTTGATAGGATGCTGCTGCCATTAATCCTTGAGCTGCAGTTTTTGATTTCTATGCTTTTCCCTCAGGCAGAATTAGTATTCTGCTGGACATTTGAGGATATCACTTTTGTAGAAATTCAGATCTGAGTTTCCTTGATTGAGGAAACTGAGATAGAATTGTTAGTATCCTATGTGAACTATCTGATCTTCCAAAAACCTCTGCTAGTTGTCAGCTTCCCTGGATAGAAAATAGTTTTGATGGGCAAGCTCTTGCTCATAGTACTGCACTGTTGTTTTCCTTGTTACTCTTGATTCTAAGAATAAAAGCTGTGTCTCTATTACTCATGAGATGTCAGGTTTAAATAAGAAAAATGAGGAAAAACAGAAAACAAGAGAGGAAATACACTTTCCCCCTTTATTTTCATACCAGATCTCTTTTTAAATTGGTATTTCAAGACTGTTCTCTTTTCCTTTGGCTGCCATTTTAGATGAATTATCTAGCAGTTGTTGCACAGACATAAATCAGTTCATCATAATAATCTCAGCTCTTTCATGTATTTTAGCAAGCTAGTTGCTGTTCCTGGATAGTCTTGAAAGAAACAGAATGTACTTTTCAGGTTGTTCTAGGAAGGATATTTTTATCATTTAATTCAGTACAGTCATTCTTTCATATTTATTATCTGGACATCTTGAACTTGATATTTTTCTCCAAACTTTCAGTATTATACTTAATGACCTTTAAGCTTTGTTGAAATGTTAGTCTAAACAGATGTCACCCGTTAGCCTCCATTTAGAATCATTCAGGTGCTGGAATTGATTATTTCACTTGTGAATATTGATGCATTTCTCCCTGACAGTTGGGATGGGTAAGATCTCCTTCACTTAAATAGTTCAAATAAAAATCTTTGGCTATCTCACTGGTAAATATGAGAGAACTATGCTTTAATCTATAAATTCTTCATATTTTCTATACAATAAATTAAAATATACAACCCTTCACCTCCAAATTACTGAAGTATCATTGTTAATTTGAATCAATTTTTATAATATTACTGCAGTTAAACTACACGTTAACTCAAAACTGTTGCACTTACAGATGGCATATGCTCCAGTTCATGGGATTGTTGTTATCCTTGAGGTTATGGGGCCAGCTTGCACCTAGGAGCTCATTTTAGATTAATTTACTCAAAATGTTTTGTTGTTTCCTTGCTATGTGGCTTACATAGCTTGTGAGTTTTCATTGAGGATCTCTTTGGTTTGGTGTATGTTTCTAAAACTGAATAAATATTTGTATTATTTTAGAAGTAATGTTGCTGCTGGGGTGAAATAAAACAGTGCTTGGCATACCTTTTTATTATTGTTACTCTGTTCTGAAATGATCTTTCGAGTGGGTGCAGTTTTTGGTTTAATGCAAGTCCTGCTGTGTCCTCCTGTTTAACCTAGAAAATTTATGAGAAGTGCAAAAGAATGAAGATCTTTACCAAGACATTTGTACTGGGATCTGTACTGGTAGCAGCACCCTTGTCTTGTGATCCAGCTAATCTATGTCAGCCTTTTGCTCAAGAGTGACCCAGTGCTGTTGATCTTGCTATTGAATTCAGCCTGTTTCAAAATCTTCAGAGACAGTTTCCTTTCTGAAAAGCATTCTGGTTTAGTACTTATGTTTAGTGTTTAAAGAAGAAAAATTAATGAAAATTTAGTAACTTTGCATGTTGTCTTGTATAGCTGAGACTCAGAAATATCATCTGCAGGAGAAGGCTTATTTTGCTCATCTCTTGGTAAAGATGACTGTTACTATTCACTGTATAGTACAGAGAATAGTACTGAGGCACTGTGACACACATTAAAATAATGCAATACATTCAGTATCAAGTGGATTTCTGGTCCAATTTCATTAGTGTATAGATCATTGAAAGTATATAGTGTTTAGGATATGTGGTGGGTACGTGTAGATATATCTATTTAAAAAAAATTTTAGCTAATTTATTTCCCAGAGGACCTTTTTTTAAAAGGGATAACTGTTTTGTGTGTGCTTGCATGTATGTGTAGCTAAATAATACAGTGCAGCAGTTTTGCTTGCATAACTATACAGTCTTACCATGTTATATTTTAATCTCATGTGATGCATGATATCCTCAAATCTGAAATTTTTATCCCTGATAGTTACTGTATGAATATACTGCATCACTATGAATGCATTATACGAATTATTATCTCCCATATTGGGGAAAATTATTTGTATGGAAGGCAGAAAATGTTTTTAACACTTGTACTAATCCTTTTGCTTAGAATGACGTTTAACTTGTATGGTCAGTTTACATCTATTGTCCAGTTCTTAATTCCTGCAGGGTGATGAGTAGTCCCACTTGATCTCAATTGTGTGCTGAGAATAGCTAACATCTGCTAGGCATGAACGTGGTGCAAAGATTCCAAGTGACAGTAAAACTGCAATTACTTTTTATGAATTTATCAGAAGTAGTTTTGAATTGTAGTATATGCTAATACAATAAAGGTGAATTCTTGTGACTTTGGAATTGTGTTGGAGAAGTTATTTTTGCTCTATGGCTTAGCAACAATATTGGGAAATTCTATTTGGCCTTCACTAAATAAAAAGGTTTTAGACTCTGTAATCCCAAATTAAGATGTGAACCTTTGGGCTCCAGGAAAGCTTGTTTTACAGCAAGTTTGTCAAAGGAGATTTTTGTTTTGTAAAATAAAAATCAGATCTGGGCATCCTGTTTTGCCATGGGATCTGGGAATAGTTATTCAAACAATTACCCTGTTGATAAACAATTTTCTGTCTGATGGCTGAGCTGTCTTTAGGTAATGGGGACTGTGGGATACCATTCTTTCAGGCTCCCTGTTGCAGTTCGGTGAAATCCAAACGTGCTGGCTAGTGTTTTTTTGCATAGACATTTTATTAAGTAGTGAATGAATACCCTGACTCTTTACCTGTTTGAAGTAGTAATCTTGCTTTTCAAATTTATTACAATTTATGCCAATCTCATATTTAACAATTTAATCAATCTTATGCAGCACTTTTAGGTAAACAAGACAACCTCATTATTCAATAGCTTTTTTCCCTACATTTTGACAAATGAAAGGCATATTTATATTGCTTTCCTATTTGCATAGGCATATTCTTTCCTACCATTTTTTTCCCAGCTTCAGGCATTCAACAGCTAAAACAGACATTTAGAACTGTAAAACCAAGGCCTGGGCCTACTGTTTCTAGCCTCACCTGGTTTTTGCCTGCTTTATTCATCTCACTGTGATGCAAGCAATCCTGTCAAATAACTTCAATCCTGATCCAAGTTTTATTTAACAATGCAAACAAATCAGGGAAACCATGAGGATAGGTTCAGTCTCTTTTTTAAATGTTAAAATGCTTTTTCTGCCCAAACATTTAATGGGTATTACAAAGACCTGAGGATCTTCTGATATTTTTTCAAATTTTTCATTTGTCCTCCAAATAAGTGTCTAACTAATATTTCACAAATAGATAAATACAGTGGAATACTGCATCTTGGCCAAAAGTTACTGCTTGCTTCAGTCTTTAGTGGCTTTAAATATATTTGGAAAAATCTGGGTGTGATCAAGCTGCATGTAAAAATGTCAGTTCTTCATGGAAAAAAAGAAAAGATGATTGTAATCAGCTTTCTTAAAATTGCTTTAACTCAGAGTAACAATGTTTACCTTGCAGAATTCTAAGGACACTGGTCAGTCCTTAACAGTGAGTGGGGTACCTGATACTGCCAGTACCAGATAACAAGGTGGAATAAGGGCATGAGATGCACAGTAGGCATGGAGTCATAGCTAACATCTGCATGAAAACAGAATTTAAAACTGTTATTTGTGCAGAAGGGTATTTTGGATACTGTGAATGGAAAAACAGTTCGCTGAAAAGCAAATCTTAGTGTCACATGAACAGCTACTGATTGATATCTTTTCAAGTACAGTTCAGAGAGTAAGGACTCCAAACTGAGATTATTCTCAGTCTCTATTGAATCCTGTGATGCAGCTTGAGTCTTCAGACAGTGAGTAATTTGACAAGCTCTGAAAACTGTAGTATCTAGGATGGATAGAATGAATTGAAAACATCAACCTTAATTACGAATTTTCTTGCTTTTGTGAATGTGATCACTACTACTCTTACATCTCTAATGATAACTGTATAGATTAGATAGAGATGTTAAGTAGTGAGGAAAAGGGCATTTAGCACAACTTGTAATTGTCTTATTCAAGTTCTTTTTTTGAAGGCATTCTGTCAGAACAGCTAGAAAGCTGAACGATGAATGCGTCCGAGCTGAACTGATGTAGTGTACTGTCGTGGTTTAACCCCAGCCAGCAACTAAGCACCACGCAGCCGCTTCCCCCTTCCCCCTCCCAGTGGGGTGAGGAGGAGGAAAGAGGGGGAAAAAAAAGTAAAACTTGTGGGTTGAGATAGGAACAGTTTAATAACTAAAGTAAAATATAATACTAACAATAGTAATAATGAAATATAATAATAATAATAGTAATGAAAAGGAATATAACAAAAAAGGAGGGGGAGGAAGGGAAAAAAACAAACAAACAAAAAAACCACCAGTGATGCACAATGCAATTGCTCACCACCCGCTGACCGATGCCCAGTTAGTTCCCAAGCCACGATCCGCGCCGCCCGGCCAGCTCCCCCCAGTTTATATACTGGGCATGATGTTCCATGGTATGGAATACCCCTTTGGCTAGTTCAGGTCAGCTGCCCGGCTATGCTCCCTCCCAGCTTCTTGCACACCTGCTTGCTGGCAGAGCATGGGAAACTGAAAAGTCCTTGGCTTAAGATAAGCGCTACTTAGCAACAACTAAAACATCAGTGTGTTATCAACATCATTCTCACACTAAATCCAAAACACAGCACTGTACCAGCTACTAAAAAGAAAGTTAACTCTGTCCCAGCTGAAACCAGGACCTGTACGCATTGATTACAATTAGAAAACTGTGGCTAGCATATATTAATTGAAACTTCTGCTGAAAATGATTTAATGTGAACCATTTTTGTCAGTAACAGTATACTTGAATTCTGTTGAGCTGTTTCCTTGAATGTATGAAAACTGTCATTCTTATTGTTATATGGAGCACATTATCCTGCGAGGACAAAGTGCTTTTATTATGTTTGTTTCCTATTGTTTTTTTGAGAGTTTTTTTGTTGGGTTTTTTTTTCATGGAAGTAGACCTAATCACTTTATTGCAACTACTTTTTCATTTACAGCCTTTGTTGTTGGAGAATTTGCACAGGGAGTTAATGGAGTAGCATATTTAATGCCTGGCAGTAAAGCTGAAGTCTGAATTGTCAAAGATGAAGCTTTTAATGTCAGGATGACTGCCAAAACAGGATTACTGAGAAGCTGGATGGTCTGGCTTGGTGTCCGAAACAAGCTTCTACAAACACAGCTATGGCATCTGAGGTATAATTTGTGCCTAACATAACTGTGCTGACAAAAGCTGCTTGCTCTACACTTGTACTACCAAAAATAGGGTTGTGATGATGTTGCTAATTACAGTTCTCTCATATCTGTGATAAATGATCATCATACAGATCAAGATGAGATATTATAATGCAAGCAAGACCCAAGAATTTGAATACCAGAAACCATATTATTAACTGTCTTATGTTAATAGCTTTGAAATATGTTATTGGGTTTTTTGATACTGAGGTATATGTGGTTTAGGTATTCCTACTATTCTATGCGTAGTAATACTACTGCAATAATAAAAAGGGGAGAAAAAAATTGTAGATGGGACCAGATTGCCTCTATTTTGGCTTGATATTGATCATTAATAGTGTAACTCTTGTGATGCTCTGTGTAAAGCCAGATTAAGATGACATTATGGTTACCATTCTATCTTCAGCTTTCATTAGAATTAATTTTTAAAGATAGTTTAAAATAATTTTAAGTACGTCATTAGAGGGAACTTGGGAATCCAAGAAAATGTTACCATTCTAACCCAGCAATAGTCAAATTAGAATCTTGGCTATGTAAATTGCAGGTGTAGTAGTATTCTAGCTCCTTATACTTGAAGTGTTAGAGAAGATAAGATCCTGGTTCTTGCCTTAACTGTTGTGCCTGAGCCTTAGGGTTTCCACATTGTGGAGGAGACATGTATAATTTATTATTGTTGTCTACATCCTCTCACCTCCATGACAGGGATATAGTGAGGATGATCAGGTAATTTGAGAAAGAGGTGTAGTTTTCTAGAACAGAGTTCTTGCCTCCTAGAATGACTCTTTGCTGCTATGGTCAGCAAGCATACTTCAAATAGGTCTAAGGGAGTTTCAGATTATAACTCCAAAGTGATCTTGTGACAGATTCATTTTCCCATGGTATCTCTTCTAAACTCTACTCAGGTCATCCCTGATCATGAAAATTATTCAGAACCTTGGAGCTTGTTAGCACGGATAGTTTTGAGTGCACTGAACTAGAATATGAAATGCAATATCCTAGTTACTCTGCCAGCTATCTTTGCCACGTACTTTTAGTCTGCAGCAAGGAATCTTGCAGGTAGGCATTCTTGGGTGTGCTAGGAGAACGTATGTCAGGTTGTTACAGTGGCTTGTGTGCTGTCAAGGCGTGCAATAGTTCACAGCACTGACTGTTCCATGTTAGACAAATCCTTGGTAAATAACAAGGGCATTATCAATAAAAAGTCTTGACTTGCTGAGTTAGCATATTTCACGGTTGACATTAACCTCACTAAAATGTTATATTTTACAGAAGAATACACTGTTCCTTTAAAAGAAGAAAAAAAAAAAAACCCAAACAACATAGGCCTTTTTGTGGTTTTAATAGTCATAATGTTTTTGTTTTCCATCCCATTAGATATTCTAATGTGGCTAGAAATGCAGTTGCAAAAAATTGGCCCAAATGGTATTGAACCCTGGAAATCAGAATCTGTATTTTAAACACAGACGGCATACAAAACAGGATAAGAGAAGAAAGCAAGTCCTACTTACAACACATGCTCAATTAAAAATGTCAAAATATACAGTCTTTTAAGAGTGTTTATAAAATAATTTGCTTCAAATATGTATAATTATTAACAAATAGTACATAAGCCTTAAGTCTTTGAGAAATATTTTTCCAAGCATGATTCCAGGAAAAAATTTTAATATGAAGATGATACTTAATAGAACTATCAATTCCAACGATAAATGATCATTTAAAACACAACTCCTTGTGCATTTAATATGCAGAAAAACATTTATTCCTTTTGATTAAAAGATCAGATCTAAACAAGCAGTTCCTAGTATAGTTATCTGTTTCCTTTAAGCAAATTTCTATATACATAGAAATTCTCCAGAACTTGTATACAGCTACACTGCATATGAAAGGCTTTTTCAGGGGGAAAATATGTTTGCTTTTTAAAGTTGCTCTTCCTACAATATTACAGTAAGCTTGACTCTGATTGCTTTAGATTAACAGAGGTGTTTAGTTTATATTCATTACAGTATAAAACCAATGAAGGTTAATCCAGTGGTTGAGCGTGCTATGTGGATTTGTGTCAGTTTCCTAGTTCAGTCTTGTCATAGCTCTCTTACCAGTTGTGATTTTTGGTCTGTTAGATATTCTACTGCATTTTCTTGCATAACATATACCTTTAGCCTACAACTTCTCATAATTACAGCATCACTAACCTTGTAAAGAAGGTGAGAAGGCCAACAGTGTCATGTTTTTGAAGAAGATGCTTGAAAGCTGCCTCTCAAACTTATATGATGGCACTGCTTTTGCATGGCCAGATATAGCATAGGACAAGAGAACTAAAAAATGCGTTTCCTTTCTGAAATGTAGAAATGTTAGAAACTGAATGACCGGATTATGCCTCGCTGTCTTCTGCATTACCTATTTCACTGCAACATCCATTTACAATACACTACCAAGATGAACTCCTGTCTGTAGGTGCCAGATCTTGTTTCTGCTGAGATTGGCAGGTGAATCTACCACTGAAGTTAGGTGACAATTTACTGTTTTTTAACCTACTATTTACAAGTAGCTTAAAATGATGAGGATTTGAGAACCTGATGAGCATTCTGAACAGTGAAAACTAATGGTAGGCTAAGAATATTTTTAGAAATAATACATCAGTTTTTGAGGAAAGAACACAGTCAAAATATCTTGAGTCATTCCAGGCTGTGTCAACATATCCTTTTAATCTACATTGGAGTGGAATCAAGTCACAGATTGCATCGACAACCTGGAAGTTCAGAGAACAATTTGGATTGATGCGTCCAATTGATCATGCATGAGACATCAAATTTTAAGAAAAAGGTCTTGATCTTGAGGATATGAGAGACTGGCAGCAGTGAGGAAATAAGGTTTGTATAGAATAACTAGGCTATAGTTTGACACCTACTACAAGAGAGTAAAATTAAAGAATGACTGAAAAGCAATTTTTCAGAATAAGATAATTTGACAGAACAATTGGGAAAAGTGGATCTGTTAGATGTTAATATATAAACTCCGAGTAGTAGGCCACTCTCAGTGCAAAACACTCTATACTTCTGAAATGGGTTTGTTGAAGGTGAATAAGCCTAGAGATTAAGTGCTGTTAAATTGCTGTGTCACTTTACTGATACATTTTTAATTTTAGCCCAAGTTAAACAGTGCTTCTGTTTGTATCATCAGGTTTTTACTGACCTGAGTTGTCTTTGAAAATCTTATTAGTTTCTTATAATCACGCTTTAAAGTAGCTGCACTGTAGCATATTGTGATGGAAACAAACTTAGTGTTGGTTCTTTTTGTCATTAAGACTTTACTAGGCTTGCTGGTAAAGAGACTAGTTAGTAGAGCTCATATAAGAATTAACCTGCAGATTGCTCTGAACTGTGCAGAAGGACAGACTGACAATATAAGGAAGGATCAGGGAGATAATATTGAAGAATATTGAATAAACCTTGTGTAGAAGGGATGTATCACAAATTTTGCAGTTGTTTTTTTTGGAGAAAGGGAAGGGGTTTCATTGCTGGTTTTGGGTGAATTTGTATTTCCCGTGTCTATATAGGACCAAACATCTGACTGCATGCTAGTTAAAGGTATTGACCCTTTTTTCTTAGCAAAATTCATATAAGTAACACTGAGATTTAAAGTTTGCAATAATATTTGTTTAAAATAATACATCTTGTAAATATTTGTGTAGATTTTTAGACTGGTTTTGTTGCTGTTTTTCCAGAGTATTTGCTACTTATTTTACTATGTGCCTGGCTATTCTGTCTTTTTTATTCTCTGTACAGATTGCCAAACTTGCCTAAATGTGAGTAGTGCTAGAGAAATCATTTAAGGGGAGTACCTCAAAGTAAAAGAGACTGATATATCTCTTACAAATTTTTAGACTCTTAACATGTTTTCCTGTTATCCACTAGGGCTTGCCATGTAGGTGGGAGCCTTCCTTTGAAGTACTTGTGTTCCTTTCTGACTGAGAGAATTGATCCAGATTTCTTAGTCGTCTAGCTAACATAGTAGGAATTGGTCAAAAGAAAATTGAATGCCAAGTGCTGTAGTTGTATATGGGTAGGTAAGTAGGAATGGTTGAGTGGGCTGTTCTTTGTACAATTAATTTCACTCAATGAAGAGAGAGTTCAGTTGTTTTCGTGTATACTCTGATTAAGTCATAAAAGCCCATGGTTTTATCAATGAGTGTTCCAAATAATGTTTTTTAAAAAATTTTGATGCAGCAGGCAGAGTTGAACAGAAGGGCTGTTACACTGAGCCAGTGTGTTCAAAGCATATTTTTTTCCCACTTTCTCATCTGACCCTCTGTATCTTTAAAGAGATATTAGGTATTTATTATTGGAGAAACTAAGTCTAAACTCAGCCTGTCATCAAGAGGCTTTGACAATGAAATCTTAGTTGGATCTTCCCCTTTTTTTGCTCTCCTCAAGTCCTATGTACTATATACTTTCATATACACAATTAATACAGGCAAAGATGTAACAGCAGAAAAGGTTCTTCCTCCAAATTGCTGCTGCTTTGTAGCACTGAACAGAAATGAACTTTTGTGGTAAGAGCTTGTTGAAGTGGAAGCTGGTAGTGCAAAAGGGAAAAATGGGATTTACAGAAAGACCAGAAGCAGTAGTGTGGCAAAAAAGATAAGCATTTGGGTGCATATGAGAGAGTGAGTCTGAAAATATGGAAGAGAAGTTGGTAAGACTAGAAGACAAAATAATAGAGAGGGGAAGAAAGCCTTTAGAGCTATTTAATGAGAAAATACTTGGAATAAAGACTATAATAGGAAAAAGTTAGTTGTATCAGTAGCTGTGGTCTGAAACCATAATTGCACTGCTTAGCTGGGTAGGGAAGGAAATGAACTGAATTCATTGTCTTAATGATAAACTTAGCAGATGGGCAAAGTGAATACACAATAAATTGTGCCTTAATTTCTTACATAGACAGCAGTTTCATGAAGTATAACAATGTTCTGCATTTTCTCCATCTGTTTCTACAAAAATAAATTTATTTCTTCTGTTTTCCTCACTCCTCCTTCAAAACATTATTTGATTTGCATGTCATCTAAACTTGAAGGAAATGGTCCTTGCCATAAGAGGTGCCAATCAAAGCCTTGTCATCAAAGGAAAGACATGCCAGTATGGAATTGTACCCCAAAAGTTTATACAGATACAGTTGCAGAACTTTGAATTGTCAAAACATAGTATATAATTTGTTAACGCATTCGGATTTGGCTGGTTTGAGTTTCATTTAGGAGAGTAAGCTCTGGTGTCATAGGTGATCTTTCTCAAAAATAATGTATCTTCTAAAGCGCACACAGCAGGATTTGTAGCTTTACTCACACAACTAAATTTTTGATGTAATTGATGAGTCATTTGTAGGAGCACACCTGGTGTCTGATAAATGTTCACAGAAATAAAGTTTTCCTTTTTGCTATATTTACATATTGAACTATAGCAGTACAATTTATCTGCAAGTGTTTTTAAAAAAAAAAAGCTATATAATTTATCTTGAGATCATAGTTGGTTTCCTTTCACATCCATCTCTTTATAGACCTCTTTATTTAGCCCATACTTCTGCACTAATTTGGTATCAAAAAAACCTGGTTTAGACCTTAGGTGCATTGATAGTATTATTATGTGTAATTAGTATTCTGCTGCTGCACTTTTTGTTTAATTACAACAATACCTGGAGGCATGTTCAGAGTCGGGTTTGCTCTTTGATTGCTCTAGATATGCATGGTTTTTGCTAAAAGTCACTGGAAATGTCCAGAAAATCTTTTATAAGCAGTTCACAATGAGGACAGGCTAGGTGACATTTATGCAAATGATGTATGAAATTCAAGTAGCTGGCTGCATGAGTCATCATACCAAACCCTAGTTGTGGTCCTAATCCCAATTTTCTGGAGTGGCTAACATTGGGTTCACCAGCAGTGAAAGGTGCAGAAGCCATTCACTCAATGTGTGTGAGAGAATCCTTGTCAGGGTTATGTGAAAGACTTGTGAAAGAGTTATACAGTTTCTTAAAAGTTTTTAAAATTAATTATGATCTTAGTTGTAAAAGGTTGTTAACCTAAAGAAAAAAGTGTTGTTAAAGAAGTTATATTTCTCAGAATTTTGCAAATGTATCACTCTAATTAAAAATATTATGCCTGGAAGAACTGGAGAATTTTGTAAAATATGGATGAAGTTTAGCCATGCAGATAACTTCATTAAATGCAAAACCTTTTACAGTATCTTGTAGCATTTATATAAGTGCTCTGTATTCTATCCTAGCAGATTTAGATTTTTTGCATCAGTTTCATACCATGTATCAAAAAAAAAAAAAGACTCCTGGTTGTTCTATGAAACATTAATGTGTCTTAACATTTTATGGATATGACTGCATTATGCTATAATGGAAGCTATGTTCCATAACTACTGTGGTGGTCTTCCCCTGCTTCCCCCCCCCCCTTTTTTTTTTCTTTAATATAACAAAATTTAAGATGAAATCTAGAAACAGATGCTTGCTTCTAATGCTCTGCAATAAAACGCAGCTCCATTTCAGATATACTCCCATCTACGAAGAGTTAGGCACCTGAGAGTTCAGAGTTCCTGTGAGGTTTTTTTATCCATATCGGGGACTGTTAGGCTGTAGGTGTTGGGAAAGATCTCTGAACAATACTGGCTTCTAGAGAAAATGACCATAAAGGACAGGTTCAAAAATACCTTCTTTTATATCTACATGAAGTTATATTGGAAATAAACACCAGAGCGTTAAACAAAAAAGGGGGGGAGGGGGAGCATTTAGTCAATAAAACTTGCTACTTTTCACAGGTAGGTTGTATAGATACTGGTCTTAATTTCTTCCTATAGTTTATAAATCTAGAACCAATGGTTTTTTTCTTTTTTATTTTTAATTTATTGTGAACAAGAGTAATGCAACCCAGTAATCCAAAAAGCGTCCTATGCAAAACATCTATTAAGAACTATACTGTGCTGTCTAAAAGTGATTCTGAATGGGTTTTGTGCTTAGCTACATCTAACTTTTAATAAAGAATCCTTAATACTGTATATTCAGCCTTGCAATTTAAGATGCTCAAGAAAATGTATACAAGGGAACAAAGACATTGTATTCAATGGAGTGTTACCCTTTGTTGCTATGCTAATGAAAAATAAGTCTTACTGAAATTTTAGTTGCCTGTGTCCTTTTTGTTTTAGAATGTTAGTTCATCTTTAAGTTGAACGTTTCTATCCTATGAATCATTTATCTTTTTAGAAGACATTGAAAACTGCTTCAAACTGTATGCATTAGGCTATATGCAAAATATTTAACTTCTCATCAAGAACAATGCATTATAGCCTTTGACAATGTGACTTATCAAGTGAACTTGTGTAATATTTGTGTTCTACATGTGGCACTCCTATAGGCTAGATTTGTTGCACAAGAGTCTTCTCTATCTGGGTGCACAGTACCCCTGTATGGAAGGAAATACCATCATCTCCATTTTACAGAGAGCAAAGCAAATAAGTAATTTTTCCAAGGTTATTCAAGGATGGTTTCACAAGTTTTAGAATTGTGCTCTCACTACTTGGTTACTTTTCTAAGTATTTAATCATACTGGAGTGAGATAGTTCAAGTTACATGAAGTATTTTGAACCTGAGATTCAGTAGCAACTGTCAACTGAGAAAAATACTGTAACTTTTGTCAAAATCAATATTGTAGTGGTAGATTCTTTAACATTTGGACCATATTTCTACAAATGTGTCTGTAAAGTGAGGCCTATTAATACACTAAGACATACCAATGATTTCAGTAGGACTTGTCAACTGCTAATTAGACTCCTGAGCTGGTTCTCCTCAGGCTACCTAACGCAGCCTAAGAAAGCTTCTAGGTTCTCCATGCTTGGTGTAGCCTATATAGCAGGAATCTTGCAGACAATCTGTGTGCTTAATGTATGAATGAACAAGGTTCTCTTATGGTTTCACTGCTATATACCATTTAATAGCACAGCTCAGATGTGTACCAAAATGGTTTATTAGGTAGAAGTCAAAACTGTATGATGAAGGAAATGGAAGACCATGAGAGCAGCAAGAAGCACAGTAGTAACAGATTTTGTGCTTGTAAAAGAAGCAAGTTAAAAACATAGGCAAAAATATAGTTTAGGGAGGTAGGTTTTATACCACAAGTGGAGGGAAGAGTGTTATTGAAGGGTTATAAGTGCAGTGACCCCAAATGGCTAAGAATTGCCTAGTGCCCGTCATTGCTTACAAAAGATTTTGTCATTGCTTTGTTATTCCTCCAAAAGAAGTGCAAGGCACACTGAGAGGTCTGGTGTTCAGATTCACACATTCTTTACCTGTCTCCTGCAAGTATATACAGCTGCTTCCCTCTCTCTTCAGATTCCCTTTACTGTGTACTGCTGATTGCAAAGGAAGGATTTAACTGCCAGAGTCATATTGCAACAAATAACTTTTTACTTCAGTGACAGATTCAACCATCCTTTTGCTGCAAGTTTAATTTGTATGGGTTTAATTTATAGGAATCTAGTCCAAAAAACTGCCTTTTGGAAAGAAAAAAGCCTTGAAAGGTCACTTGACAAAAACTTTCTGTTCAAAGCATTGAAGATTAAAAGTATTTAAACTTGGAAAGAAATGGAGATGTATTAAGAACATATTTTATAACAGAAAAGCAGAAATATATATATTTTTCCTGAATTAAATGAAAATTTGCCTGTTGTCTTTCTCTAGTTCTTCTATTGAATTCACTTCAGTGAATTTGTAATGAGGTCAGAGGTTTGGCTGGTGCTTTATTAAGCACAGTACATGACCCTGCCTCGTGGAATTCAAGAATTGTAAAAATTTCATATGGTAAGTCTATTAAATGTTTTAGTTCTATTTTAATTATAAGGCCATAAGGAAGCCAGAATTAAAATCAGACCTCACATTTTGATTAATTGTGTGGTAAATCAAAGGAGAAGCTGAAAAATGACCTTCACCAAGTGTGCTTTGCTTCCCCTATGGGAAAGAGAGGAATCAAATGCTGATGTATTTTTTTTTTTCCCCTCCCTCTAAGTGGAAAGAAGAACATCCATGCAGAGAAGAGTGTTTTTGTTACTTCTGAGAAGTAATTGTGCCTTCTTGTTGAAGTACACTTTAGATTGGGATGTTTTATACTAGACAAGAGGCTTTTTGTTCCAGACTGAGCACTTTTATATAGAGGATGAGGATCACCTAACAACTGGGGAACCAGTTTGGTAGCTTTCCCTAAGTACCCAAAAATGATCCTTGTGTCTTCATTGCTTGTGTTGAGAAGGAAGAGGGGAAGAACAGAACTATAATATTCTTATTTGTTTGGTTAATTTTTATTTTTGTCATTGATCTGGGAAGTAAAACATCCCCCAAGATACTGAGGAGCTACAGTACACCCTGTATTCCAATATGATCTAGTGCAGCGGGTATTTTAAATGGTGCAAGATAGCCCAGATTTTGGGTTTTTTTTTAATAATAATTAAAAACAGTATCATCTTTGACTTTTAATCCATTTTCTTTCTTGGTAATATTTACAGTACTGGGATATCAGTATAACACTGGTAATGATCACAGGTCACATAACAGTGTGGAGAAAGCAAAATACTCAAGATAATTGGACTGCCTATTTGCCTCCATACATAATTCTGTTTGGCTTAACTGTTGTATCTACACTTCCTGTGAGGGGCTGTCAGGGTCACCACTGGGTTGTACATCACTGCTCCGTTTATTTTTGGACTACAGAATTGATAACCATTTCTGGATTTGCCTTTGGGATTTGGATATCATTCTAGATTTCCTAATAGCTGGCTGTTCATGTGGTGATCACACACACTAACTGCTTATTCAGAAATTCCATATTCAGCTTGAACTGATTGATACATTGATGACCTGAAAAGTTAGTGAGATAAGTTTACTCGACTCTATTCAGTTGTAATTCTTAAAATGCAGAGTATATATTTGGTACAACTGTGTAAGAACTATATATGGAAGCAATATCATACTTCTATTCATTGGGGTTTTGGTGCGTAACAGCTCCATTTATATGTCACATTTTATTATACTTCATTAGTATCATATCAGTAGCAGTCAAATGGTGGAAACAGTACTAATAAAACTGTTCGTTATCAGTTACTGCAAATCAAGGAAATGGTGCTGTCAAACAGATTCGTAATGATTATAGCTACAGGCTGTTGTGGTAAGTCACATGAGGAGGAGGTCTGTCCAAGTCAGAAAGGATCACATGACAGAGAAAAACATATTCCATAAAAGAGCGAGACTAGTTATCGTGGTTCTTCTCATTATTTCCGTATGGCATCTGCTCAAGTTTGAGAAGTCTTACTGCAGGATTTTGATGATCCAAACAAGAGCCTGCCTGTGTGACTGCAGAGGTTCCTTAGGACTTCTCCAAAAAGTGGATTGTCAGTGAGAAGGATATGGCACTGGAACTTCATTTTCTTTTCTTTGTTTTACAGTGTCCTAGACATAGATACGTATCTCGGTTTTCAGTTTTATGTTGCTTGTCACATGGTCCGAAAGAGAGAAGCTGTGAGCCAGGCTGTCTATTAAGGGTAGACCTCTGGGAAGCATGCTTAGAAAGGTAGCATGATTGAACTGTCTTCTCAGACAGTAATTTTTGAAGCATCATAGGGATGGAATTGGGACATAGGCATTGCTGGCTGTGCGTACAAAGTGAAGCTCAGTCAAAGCTTTGAAACGGTAATCGGGATCTTAAAAAGTCCCTGTCCATTGCTTTAGCCACAAGATAAAACTTTGTCTGTTATTTCATCTTTATCTTATGTCAAATATTTTCAGTAATAGAAGTTTACAGAAAAATAAAATATCCTAAAGATATTAATTACTTTAGCGAAAGTACAATGTAAATATATATTATGTAATTTTTTTGGAAAAAATACAGAAGTAAAAAAATTGGACACTAGAAATTGAAAAGGCCCAACTAAATTTTTCTAATCTGTTCTACTAGTGAATAATTGCTTAATGTTACTGTGTATTGTCTATTGATCTGGGGTTTCTTAAGAAATCAGGCTTTCAGCATTCCTCTCTAGAAAGCCTCTGTATTTTTGGAGATTTCAAGAATGGGAAGACTTGTAAGACTAATTTTTTTTCTCTTCTGATTTATCCCATTCCAGCAAACTGCACCAAACTCTTTTTCCTGTGGTTCATCTGTGGTCACACTGATAATGGTCCTCTGAGAACAACAGAAATTGCTTCAGAAGTCACAATTTGAATATTCTTATTTTTATACTCCTTAAAACTTTATTTATAACAAAATTCTAGCTAATTCAACTTATATATTTTTTCACAAATCTGTGCCTTTCTCTGGAGTGTCTATAGTGCATTTTCTTGGCAAAATATTTTCCAGAACTGTGCAGAGTGTTCTAGTCTGATTTTGTCATGATGAAAGTGAAAGGTGAGTGTAGAGTAGTATTAAATACGTGTATCATTTAATGAGTATTTCCTTTCTGCATTTTATTTTCTTTCACCTTTGTTTAGAAAGTGCAGTTTAGTTCTGGTGTAAGGAAAATGCAAAATATTATGTACTTTTCTGACTTTCAAGCAAGATCTTTGTATAAATTGGCATGAATCAGGTTATGAGAAATATCTTGATTCATTTCAGCTGGGTCAACTTTTTGTTCCTAGAAGTACTAGACACCTCATTAGAAAAATGTGAATAAGGATTAACTCCTAAGTACTTGCTACTTCTAGAGAAGCTAATAAAAATGAAATGAGCTTCTCATGAAAAAACAAGATTTCCTTTTATTAGAAAGGAAATATTGCAACATATGTGTGTGTATTGAGTGCAAGAAAAATACTATACTGTGATTTTTCAGAGAGAACCAGTAGAGTACTTTTTCATACCTATGCAGAAAGAAACATGTTTGAAATCCCAGAACATTATTGAATTTTTCTGTGTGAGTCTATTGAGGAAGTATTTATGTTTCTTTATAGGTTGTATTTCAATGTGTTTGTATATATCTGAACTATTTTAAGAAATTATAAAAGAAATGCTGTATCTGTACTTACTCTGTAAATGAAACAGCTTTTTTGATTTTACTGCTTTTCATCAGTCAAAAAGAGCAATGTTTTAATGTGCACAGAATGAATCTTGTCGTGCATGAAATATCTCATTTACCAACTTTCAAAGATTTTTTTTTTTTCTTGTAGAAAATGAGCATTTTCATTTCGGTGCCATTACTATCAGAAATTATATTGTTCACTGGGTACTTGTTTTTGAACTTGTTTTCAGATGGCCTGTATAGCGTATTATTTCAATGAAAACTTCAAGATGCCATGGCACAAGACAAATACCACTTATGCAGCTGATGTCAGATGTTAGAGGTAACTGAAACAAATTCATTTAAACTGCATTGTAACTCGCCTGTCTTTCCATCTCCAAAAGAGCTAAGTGTACTGTAAGAGTCAGGTTTTGTTGCTTCAATCTCTCTTGATAATGATTCTAATTAGTGTTGTGATAATTAGATACAGATGGTTTGCAGGTGGGGAATGCCAGGCTTCATCTTTTCTAAATTGTTCTGTGTCACCTGTTTCACAAAATAAAGAAACTCTATAGGGCCCTGACCAAAAGCCTGTTGATATAACTGAAAGACTCCACATGATTTCATGGACATTTAGAGTAGGCCATAAATTCCACTGTGTTTTTTTATAGTAATGTCTACTTTGCAAAGCAACTTGTGTAATACTGGATATTCAGAACTGTATGAAAACATCCTCTTGAGGAGAAATGCTGTTCTAGATGAGTTATGTTATGTAATCTTCCCCTAATTGTACCCTTTCTCCTCTGCTGCTCAGTCCTGGGGAAAACCTTTCCCCCTACTCATTCTCATCTTTTCACAAGCTAGTAAATTACTTGGTCCAAAATGCATGAGGGGTTACATGAAAATCGTCTTCAGCATAGTTTCCCATGAAAATAGTTGTGTATACTATGTATCTTTTAGATACTGAAATCATGACTTTATTTTATTAATTGGGCTATTTTGTGTAAAGGTGACAGAATTGCAATGAGAAGATTTCCACTGTCTCGGGGAGGGGGGAAGACAAAACTACTGTATGTAAGTCCTTACCTCATTTCCCAAGACAAAACATTTTGCAGTTTAGTTGTGTTTTGTGCAAAGAAAGTATGTTTAGATATGTTCATCAGATGTTAATTTACGAACAAGGTAAAGTGCAAGAAAGGACTGTTATCCCAGAGATGGCTGCGTTTCTGATATTCTTGCTTGAAAGGACTTCAGTGATCTAGAAAATTTGAAACTAGCCCTTGTGTACATCCAAGCTTCTATTCAGGGCACTTCTCAGATATACTGGAAAAAACTTCCTGTTATAAAATGGCATTAAAAAAGCTAATCTGATTTTCTAAAAATTAACCTGATCAAGCTTCTCAATATTGATTTATATGGTTTGTGTTGTAATTTGTTTGTATCTGAAATTGCTACTGCCTGGAAGGCCACACTTGGCAGAATTTATTAGTGTAAGGGCTAATGGTGGCCTTTAAACTTCAGCGATTGCGTTGTTCCTTGCTAGTGTGTGCTGGCAGGACCCAGCTCTTAGGCAGTGAAATGACTCCATGGTACCAGCAAAGAACACACAAAAAGGGGGGGAAATCTTACTTTAAATGATTGCTAAATACCTGTGACATGATTAAGTGCTTCCAGTATCCTATAAAGGCTCTTGCCCTTAGGAACTACAGTGTAGAGCAATCCAAAACCATCCTTACCAGAACTTAAATGCTAAGAATGCAGCTCAAGAAATGTATCTCGATACATCTACTGCAGCTATATATATACCTCTATGTTAGTGCACCATGATTTATTGATGCTTACAGATGAGCACTTGATAAGCAGTTTGCAGTTATAATTCGTTTATGGCCAACCCTAGTGTTGAGTAATATTTATCTTGGCTAAGCTATTCCTTTGGCTACCCAAATTGTATTTGAAATATTGAAACCACACAAATAGGGGTGCTACTCCTTCTTTTCTTGTTCCCTAAAGGCCATTTGTTATTTTCTGTTCTTAAATACACAAGCATGTTGAGGAGTGAATTTGGGATGAGTTTGTCTGAACTGAAACTGCCTTGGTTGTGACGCTTTGGACTTTCTATATTGCAAAGCCCTTTTGTCCTTGTTTGTGGTTTATATGGGAGATAATAATTATGCCTTTGTTACGTGCTTGAAATGGCAAAATACTCTTGTCACAGGGTAGTCAGATCCAAGGAGGGTTGTGCCCCAAGATAGTATATCTGCCACAAGGCAATATCTTAACAGGTGGACTTCTCATTAGATATTCATGTCACATCCACCAGGACTGTCACCTTTGGATCGAGAATGAAATTCAATTCTGGCTGCAGATAATTACTTCCTCACCAGGCAGAACCATGAGATCAAAGTTCAGAAGTCGAAACTTGTCAGATACTTTTCCTTCTGTATCATTCCTTCTCCCCTCTTGGCTGTTGCAAATACCAAGGAATTATGCAAATTCAGTTGCATTTATACAAATTCATATAAATCAAACATTAAAAATTTTGGAAGTTTAGATAATGCCAGGTATTATCACAATCTAAATAATAGGGAATAGTGTCAGCGTTAGGAAACCTTTATCTTGTTCCTTGCTTTACCAAGAACTTTGCTTCACTTGTATGAGACTTTCTTTTTCGTTCATTCTGTCAAAATATAAATTTTTCATGCCTGGATTCTCTCTTGCTTGTACATCTATGATGGAGACATTGCTGTGACCACAATGTAGTGTAGCTCTGCCCAGGCTAGCTAGCTTGTGGGTGTGTATATCTTATCTGTTTGTCCATCTGTCTGTCTCACTATAAGTATTGCAGCCAGAAACTCACTGTGAGCTATTTGAGTATTTATTCAACTTCTTGATAGATTTTGCAGCTTGCACTGAGTTGACTGATCCTGTAGCTAGTTTGCTATTGGTGTCTAAGCAACCCAGTTTAAAGCTAGCTCAGGTAGACTGGTACTGCAGAGTAGTCACAGAAGATAGAGTTGCACCCACTCAATTAAACATTTCATTTAACAAAGCTCTCAACTTATCAATATGTTAAGTCCAGATCTTCCTCATTGTTGTGTACTTAACAAATAGGAGTGATATCTCAGGCTTAGGTGGATTGAAGGTTCGGGCCTTTATTAAAGATGCAGTAGTCCCTCTTGTAGAGCAAATGTCAAGTCACATTGTGGATTTCTTTGCAACAGCTGTGAAACCACAACCTCTTCAGTCCTTGATACAGACAAAACTAATATAAGCCTGTAGTTGGGGATTTGTTTATTATTTGAAATGCAAATATTGGTTGTTTTTCCTATACATTTTATCAATAGATTTTTATGAAGTTTTTTCTTGTTCCTCCTCTATTTATATTATCACCCATTCTTTTCCATTCACTCCCTGCCCTACAATACAGAGGATACCTCATTCATCAAACAGAGATTTTTCAAGGTTAAAAAAAAAAGTTTAAAGTAACTGTCTTTAAAACATTCTACACTATGTTGCAAGGTGGTCCAGTGAGACACCGTTATTCTTAGAAAATGTAGAAGCTTAAAAATAAGCATTAATTTGGCAGGAGTTATAACCTGATTTATTTTATCCTGTACTAAATTTCACTGTGCAGCTGGCTGATCAGCTGTGGCCTGATCATGCCTGAGAGGCACAGTGCTGTGCGATGGACCATATTTCCATCTTTTCCTTGACTCTCCTCATTCTCTTTTAGAATGCTTTGCTCCTTAGGGACAGAGAAAGGACTGTTCTTTTGTTTTGGAGTGAATGTGCCTCTCCTTGGACTCCCATGCAAGAACTAGATATGAGAGGATCTAAAACAGTGATGTCAAGAAACCTGTAAACCTCCTAATTAGACATGTCTTAAGTGTGAAACAATCAAACTTGGGGATCTGCCCACCTCCAGGGAGCAGGCAGATAGAGAAGCTGCTGTTTTGCCACTTCATTATCACCCAGTGCACTGAATAGGAAAACTCTGATGTCACCCAGTTGCTATAGCAACACCATCCTTGCTTATCTCTGTTTCTCTGGCAACAATCCCTTACTTTCTGCTATATTCTCACTCTCTTTGTTACTAGAAAATTCCTTTATTGTAGTTTATATATTCACAGCTCACGTCGGGTCATTCCTTAGATTCAAACTCAGTGTTTTCCTTACGCAGAGGATTACTGGACTTCTGTCATTTCACGTTAATTTTGGTAGGCTTTGAAACTGGAAAAGAAAACCAAACCATTTAGGAGCCTATAGAGAGGTTTGCTAATAGAGTTGTTAGAAATGAAATTTCATTTTATAGGGTGTAGGATTCATTTAAGTCTGTAGGGTCGGGAATTACCCTGGTTTGAAGTTAGAGACCTGGGAGTCCTTGGGAGAGTTTAATGCCTGGGTTCCAATCGGCTGCTCTCACTCAGAAGTGGATAAAACTTATAGTCTGAAATCACAAGGTACTTAAGGAAAGCAGCCAGAAGTGATACTTATGGGCTGGGATTCTGTGAGGAGTTCCAATGTGTGTAGAATCAATTGCAAGATAAGAATATTTATACAGAAGTTGAGATTTGTAGCATATTTTAAGTTAGAAGGGACCTCCAGAGGTCCCCATCTGTTCTAACCCCTTGCTCAAAGCAGATCTAATCAAATCAGGTTGCTCAGAAAAATTGTTCAGCTCAGTTTTAAACACCTTCAAGAATGGAGATTCCATACCTTCTCTGTGCGACTGTTCCAGTATTTGACCACTTTTATTTTAAAAAAAAATTGGGGGGGGGGGGGGGAAGGATTTCTACTATTCCAACTTGTGTCTGTTCCTTTGCACCTCTTGTCCTATTGTTTGTTGTGCACCTCAAGAAGAGTTCATCTCTGTTGTCTTTGCATCCTCCTACCAGGTAGTGGTCTCCCTGACCATCATGATGGCCCTCCACTGAACTCACTCCAGTATGTCATGTACTGCAGAGCCCAAAACTGGACATAGTCCTCCAGATGCAGTCTCACAAGTGCCAAATAGAGGGGGAGGAGAAACCTTCCCTGGACCTGCTAGTAACACTCTTACTAACAGCCTGGGATATAGTTGGCTTTCTTTGCTGCAAGCGTGTGTTTCTCACTCATGTTCAACTTAGCATCAACTAGGACCCCCAGCTTCTTTTCTGCAGAGCTGCTTCCCAGTCAGTCCCCAGCTATATTGTTGCGTGGAGTTACTATATTCTAGACGAAAGATTGCGTTTGCTTTTGAACCTTAAGGTTCTTGTCATCCCGTTTTTCCAGCCTTCCCCGGTTCCTCTCAGTAGCAGCCCTGCCCTCCAACGTATTGACCACTCCCTCTAATTTGTGGTCATCCACATGCTTGCTGAGAATGCCCTCTGTACAGTCATCCAGGTTAATGAAGACATTAAACAGATCCCTGAGGGAAGCCATTTGTTACTGGCTGCCAACTGGACTTTGTGCCTGACACTTTGAGCCTGGCAGTCCAGACAATTTTCAACGTACCTTGTTGTCCGCTTTCCTAGCTGGTATGTCACCAATTTGGTGATAAGGAGGCTGTGTCAGAGACCTTGATAAACTTTAGATATACAACATCTGCTGCCTTTGCCTTGTTCACAGTACCTGTCAGCTCATCATACTAAGCAAAGAATTTGAACAGGCATGATTAACATGCGTAAAGGCCTTAGCTACTAGGGACAAACAATATAACTCAGAACCAGAAGGTGGCAAAACTAGGATCACTTATTTCTCTCCCCTTCTCTATTTACTTTTTGGTTACCGTGGAAGATCTGGTTCAAGCACTTAGGGGAACCAGAGGGGGGAAGAAAAAAAAAAAAAGGAAAATGAGTCATTGTTTTGAGTATAACTAGAGTTAATACCAACCTAGAATTTTCAGAACAAGTTAAAGATTTTTATTTCTATGGTTAATGGGTTGATAACAGTATTCCATAACTGAATATTCATATTCATTATGAACTATTGATAATAATTAACCAATTTGGTAGCTGAAGAGAAGATAAAGAATCTTGATGTTGTTGGTAGCAGCTACTTTCGTCATCCCTTCCCAAAGATCCGTTTGATCACGGAGTTAGAAAAATGACCCTGGCTAACATTCATGTGAGTCGTTTGTGTAAGTACTTCTGTTCATTTCAGTGAAAATTTATCACTCGGTATTCTACAAGTAGAATTACAATCTGCATTGCGTTGTGTATCTGCAGAGACAGACATGTTTATGTTCATGTAATACAGCGCAATATTAATCATTGGAGAAGTAAAAGGACTGTTCCTAAAGCTCTTATTCACAGCTTTTACATTAGCTCTTTTCAGATTTATGGATTGATGGATACTGCATATTTATGTATTGTGTCAGCACTGGAGCAGTTTGTCATTTAACACTTATCTCACTGAACAGTAACATGCTCTCTCGATATTAGGTAATTTTTGAAACCCTTGTATATAATAAAATGCGTACACTATAAATTTATAAAGACAAATTGAATGCACTTCAAAATTGATTACTTCCTTGTAGGCAAAGTAACTACTTTGTCTTTTCTATTATTATTGCTGTCTGATGCTTCAGTATTCTGTCATTGTCTGTACCATCATTGTGGCCTGCATGATGGTATAAAGAAGGAGATGTAGAATCATTTAGGTTGGAAAAGACCTTTAAGATCACTGAGTCCAACTGTAAACCTAACACTGCCAAGTCCACCAGTAAACCATGTCCCTAAGTGCCACATCTACACATCTTTTTAAATACCTCCAGGGATGGTGACTCAACCACTTCCCTAGGCAGCCTGTTCCAATGCATGATAACCCTTTTGGTGAAGAAATTTTTCCTAATATCCAATCTAAACCTCCTCTGGTGCAACTTGAGGCCGTTTCCTCTTGTCCTATCGCTTTTTACTTGGGAAAAGAGACCAACGCCCACCTTGCTACAGCCTCCTTTCAGGTAGTTGTAGAGAGCAATAAGGTCTTCGCTGAGCCTCTTTTTTTCTCTAGACTAAACAACCCCAGTTCCCTCAGCCGCTCCTCATAGGACTTATTCTCTACACTCTTCACCAGCTTCATTGCCCTTTGAACACACTCCAGCACCTCAATGTCTCTCTTGTAGTGAGGGGCCCAAAACTGAACACAGTATTCGAGGTGCGGCCTCACCAGTGCCGAGTACAGGGGGATGATCTCTTCCCTAGTCCCGCTGGCCACGCTATTTCTGATACAAGAATCGACAAAAGGCAGTTTCATTTTTTTGATAGAATAGATGCTTGCTATCAGTATATTTCTACATGAATTGTGTCAGGGAATTTAACTACACTAGAACTCCTCTTTAAATTTAAATAGCTAAGTAGCAGTTAAGGTTCCATATAAATACAGGAAACAAACAGTATCTTTACATGATATTCTTGACACTCTTTGTCTATGAAGTCATAATGAGCATCTGAGCTCATTCAGCTACTAATTGGAGAGATGGATAACATCTTTCCTTTAAGTTCCTCTTCATGTCATGAGAAGAAGAAATGGACTGTATTTTTCCAAGTTTCATTTCAGAATTAGAGATTTCCAAGAAACTTGTTAAGTGCGGGTCTATTTCTCTCTTACTGGTTTGTCATCCCTGATACTGGATGAGATGTTAAGGATATGTTTGTATCCAATTGCAAGAGCTATTTCACGTAATATTTCAACAAGTGGTCTAGAGCCTGTCTCAAGGCAACTTCTTGTATTGTGCTTTAAATGTTCTGTTCAGGAAAGGCACTTAGCACTGCGCTAAAGGACTGCTAGTGAGAAAACATTAGAACTATCGTCCTAGTATTTTCCTACACCCTTTTTTCCAGTGATCTTCTCCCCCTACACCACCACCCCCCCACCTCCGCTCCACCCCCCCCACCCCCCGACGATTTAACAGAGGAGGCAGGGTGGCTGAAGCCTGTCAGGTTGAGCTTTCAAAGTTGAGTGCGTACCAAAGGCAACAGGCTGTCACCTGTGTGACAAGGAGCCTGGAGAGGAACAGAGGAGGTGTTTACCCAGTCTGAAACATTAACTGAAGATATGATTTTAAAAAAAAAAAAAAAAAGTAAGATTAGGCCAAGGAGAATGGTCTCTGGCATCCAGGGTTTGTCTTTTTAAAACATAATTAAAAAAAAGAAATAAATCCCGCTCTTGCTTATTGCATTTTATGACCCTTGTGGGTTAGTCATTGTTCTTGAGATGGGAACGGAAATAATAGTTGAGAAGCAATCAGAATTTATAGTTCTAAATAGCAGTCTTGACAGTTTCTCAATAAAAAGTAATTCAACAAATTGGCAACACTTTTCCTGATCAGAGTACTACTCATAATGCAACAGATAAGTGACATCAGGCTCGGCAGGCTGGTAATCAGCATCCAACACATAATGATCTTTGTAATTTGGTACGTATCTGCTCTGTCACATTGGCAATTGGTAGTCATCCCATGTCTGTTTGGTTCCTTGCCCTGCAGCAAGATTTTGAATGTAAAGAACATCTTACAGGAAAACTAAATCAACCAATTACTACTCTACCACCTCCATTCTTGCCATGTGGGATTAAAAATTGTAGTTGAGAATTTAAATTATAGCTTAAAACTTACATTTATAATTGTGTGTTTTCATGAATTATATTTTTTATCAGAAAATTCTGAATTATTTACTCAAGCTATGATTTTTTTGTTTTGCTGCTCTGAGTAGTCAAAGAAGAGTATGTTCTGGCTACTTGAACTTCCTCACTTGGTTTTCCCCACTCTTTTTCTTGTATATGATAAAAGATTTCCTAGCAATTTAGTACCGTCTTAACAAGATTTTACTTTGTGGTATGTTTTGGAGTTTTTTGGGGGGTTTTTTTGGAGGTCAGTTAAAATGGCAGTGTGATCTTTTCATGCTGGAGGAGCATTTAACAGAGACCATGGAATTGGGACTGAATCTGCAGATTTTGGTAGATCAATTAATTATAACAACAGAAATCACATTCTTTCAGTGAGTACGGTTGGGGTTGCATTTCTGTAGCTGTAAGTAAATAATAAAGCATTACTTAATTGTTGCAGTGTTATGCTGCTTTTAATTTCCATGTGCTTCCCAGTTTATCAAGACATTAAATACAAGGTGTTCAGGATGTGTCTAGATTTGTAATACTAAAGCAAATTTGTCATCGTACGTGTATATCTTATAAGTTCTTTTGTTCTTCAGTATTCCTGCTGTGTGTTGCATGGCATCTGAGCATACCTTCATGCACCATCTTTCTCTGTCTATATTCATATACTGTCACTTGAGGTGGTGGTTTCTCTTTATGTAGAAAATCTTGGGTGGACATTTTGGAAAGTACTTCTCCTGTATAGCTGTTTGCTTTTAAGTTAGCCGAGTAGTTTTCACAGACTTGCTTTATAGCCAAAGTGGAAGACAGACAGGATCTGAATGGTGATTAAGAACTTGATTCAGGCTTCCTGTCTAGATGATCCTCTGTTTCTGTGAATACTACAGGAGTCTAGGGAGATTGGCTAGCCAAATGAAGTGCCTAAATAGTGTAATGGGAATATTTTCCTCTTGTACTGCATATAAGGCCTGAAAGCATCTTAAAACCTCACTTTGGCTGTACAGACAGTCTCAGAGCTGCAGATCAGCTCCCTCTGTTGAAAGGAAACAGAGGTGTGAAATATGATGGCTGTCTGGGGATATAGGCGGTGGTGAATGATTTATGTGACTCTCTTATTTTTCCTGACATAATTATGACTGTTCTTCTGAATGCATATTAGGGTTGTCTAGACCTGAGGACTGTGTAGACTGTCTAGACTTGAGGACTCCTCAACGTTGAGGAGTTGCATTCCACAATTTCTTACTCATGTCTTTCATGTATTGTTCCAGCTGTTGGCTTGAGACAGATGAATTTTAATTACTCTTTGTATAAATACACCCAAATTACAATGTCTGAAAATGCTGTAGTAAGTCAGCAGGATGGCACTTTATAGCTACTGTGTGTTTTAGACCACATCATGCTATTCCTGTTACTTCAGCCTTAGTTAAAAAAGCAAAATGACAACATAACTGTTGAGAGAAAATGGGTTGTGTAATGCCACTTTTGTTTTGCAACACTGGAAGTAAAGACAGTTAAGTTCTGGCACCTCCTTTATAGAGTTTGTGTATCTGCCTTTTAAAATGCTTGGGTGAGGCTGGGTATAGAAAGCATTTTTTATATGCTTTGAATCTAGTAAAAGAGAAAATTAAAAAAGCAGAAAAAGGAAAGTTACCATTGATAAATTGCTAGAGATGGCCAAGAAATGGATCAAATAAATAAGATGTACTGGTGAAAATATGTGTTTATTTAGATAGTAAGAATAGCTAGAATGTAAAGCAAGTTGTAAATACATTCAAAAGTAACAGGACTAGATCATGAATACTTTGAAGTGGGTAGAAGATACTGGTTAAAGTTTGTAAACATAAGCATGTATTCTTTTCATCAATACGATAATTCTAAAAAAATACTTCCTGTCAATATGAGACCTTAAAATTACATAATCTTGATTCTTCTTTACGTTACACTTCTACACTATTCAGTTAGAATGAATACAAATACTATGGAGTGATCTATTTAGAGGAGGGAAGAAAGGAAGGATAGGAAGTAGGAAATCCTATTGCTGATTCAGCACATGGCACTCAGATGTGACAAATTCACTGTGAATTTTCACTTTCTAGGTCAGACTGAATCACTTGGCTGGGTTTTATTTGCATGTCTTGTTGGTGACCTGCTGCTTCCATTTAGCACATACTCTAGAATGCTCTTTAAAAAAATATAGCAGTTTTCCATCTGGTGTTCTCACAACAGACTTTATAGCCTTGTCATCTACTTACGTCTTCTAGAGAAAAGTAGTTGCCTGCAATCTTTTCTACTGTCAGTGCTGTCAGGAGTATCTGCTTGGGTTTCTTCTTCTGTCTCATAAGAAAAGGGCAATGCAGGCATTGTGAAATCATGTCCCCTTTTGTGGCTATTGCTATTTTATGGCTTATTTACCAATCAAGGAAATGTAATGTTAAATGCTTTTTGTTACCAAATAGGTCCTGCTAGTAATCCCTATTGTGAAAAAATAATCTACATCTTTAAACATAGAATGCTTTTATAAGGAAACAGGTGACCACAGTTTGTCAGTGTACAAAACGCATGAATGTCTTAGCATGCTAATTTTAGCATCTTTTGCTCCTTTGAGTCTATTTATGTAATGTTGGTGCACAATGCCCATTTTATGTTACTCCAATATTTTTATCAGTTTCTACGTAATCTTTTAATGACATTGATTTATAAAAACGTCAATCATGTATTCTTTGTAGAACAACAAATGTTAAACTGATTCAGTTTCAACTTCTTTGCTAGACTCTTCACCTTTCTGAAGAATTCTTATAACCTACTTGTTTAGAAAATAATTTTTTATTTTAAGTAGCTTGACAAACTTAGTAGTAATCTCTGGTGGTTCAGTGTAACAGCAGCCATATGGAACTATAATTTCAAAGTCCCACAGATCTCATTTAGTTTTATGCTATATTGGATTACATGTCAAAATTGTCTTCATACCATCTGTAAGAGTTCTTACATTCCGAATTGTTTTATTGTAGTTTTACTGCAGTGCTTGCTATCTAGAGATTCATTCTTTACATCAGTTACCAAAATTTGATTTCTTAAAGGTCCTATCGGCTTAATTTTTCCTATATTGCGTCTTGTAGGTCGGGCTCTAGGAATTTTCTGAAAAAATCAAAGCGACTTTAAAGATAAGGTAACATGCATGTAAGTGAATGTGGTAAAAAGCAGGAATTTATTTGGTTTAGCTTCAGCACTTGAGAGTGCTGGTTTCCTGGCTTACTGTTCTGTCTTGCTGTAGTACACCAAGATCCCTTCCCTTTCACGTGTAATTGCTTGGCCTTTCCACTGAAAATGTCTCCTGAGGACACTTAAGCAAACTGGTATGATGGCTGTGTTGAAAGGGAAGAAACGTGAGGAGAAAAAGATAACAGGGTGAATAGTCCTTAAAAGAAATAAAAAGTTAACTGCCTTAAATGTTATTTTTGGTTACCAAAAGAGAAAGCTTTTCAGAGCCAAATAGGTGGCAGCTGTTGCGTTCATAGCCCTCAGTTTTGTCTTATTAGCACAGTCTTTTCTTCTTTTACACGAATGCCCCTGGTCACCCACTGGAGTGCCTCGCTGACTTTGCAACCTGTCCCTGTTTGTATGTGCAAACTTATTATTGCGGTCAGAGATTGGGTAAGAGTTTTCAGACTGAGTCTTTCCTGTGGAACTGCTGCAGGCTATGCAATCATTTTAGAATACTTTGGAAGGGGAAAAATGGGAAAATCAAAACAAAAACTCAAGTGGCTGTTTAGCAGATGTTTTAATTCTTGATTCATGGTCAAGCTTTTTTGTCCTTCAAATGAATGTCTTCTGTTTTCTTTCTATTTCACTGTCCTCTCATCAAAGCTCCATTGAAAAAAGTAGGCACATCAGCATACTAAGTGAGTGGTAAATTGCAGCACTAACGTGACAATTGGAGACCTTCCTAGTCCTTTAGCTTATGTTAATTTTTTTTTTTCTTCTTATGTCTGTTTTTTCCATTTGGACTATTAAGCAAATTCATAAAGGGGCTACATCTTACTTCATGCTTTTACAGCATTTGATACTGTGGGTCTCATCAATTACTGCTCTTAGATGCAGTTATAACATGAAAAATAAAATCTAGAATTTGGCCTGTATGATATTTTAATCTTTTTTTTTGATGAATCTTTTTTTCAAGGAAACAGTTAAGAGCACAGGTCAAATATAAGCTAAAAGATTCACTATAAAATAGTATTTTCTAACATTTGTCTGCGTACATATTACCTCACTGGGGTATCTTGTTTGGTAAGGTTTTAACAGTTGTTTTCACTTTTGCCAATAGATCTACCATACTTCTTTAGTCTATCAGGCCTCGATAATACTGTTGATACCATCACTTCCAGTGTTCATGTCTTGGGGTTTTGTTTGTTTCTGGGGTGGTTTGTTTCTTTAAACTTGCAGGTCTTTTGCTTGTGTGTCAGCTGTAATTTAAAGGCACTGTTTTAAGTTATAGCTGTAAGACAAATAGCAACATGTGGTTCTGGATGACTTATTTTTCTATTGCAGTATATACAAAGTGTTGGCTACTGGAGGGACTCAGTCAGGATCTCTTGCTGTTTGACATCTACTTCACACTACCTTCAGAAAAGTTGATTTTAGAGGTAATACGTGGATGCAATTTTAGGTCCTGAAATAAATAATAAACAGTTTTAATGATTTTTAAATCAGCAAAGCAAAATAGTCCATGATTGCCACAAGGAGAGGCTACTTGCCTACTGCCAGAATTACATAAGACTACTGATAGAGTTTATAGCTGGTAAAACTACGTGCGTTAAAGATTTGACACATGGAGGCACCTAAGCCTTTGTAGTGGCCTTAATTGATACATGCTGATTCTAAGATCAATAGCTTCTGTCTTGGGTTCTTTGTGAACTGAAACTTTGTTCTAGAAGTGGATGAGGGATACCTTGTCATTAAAATTTAGGCCTATGCATTACATCTCCTACTGCTTACACCACTTACACAAGTTTCCTTTCTGGGTGATCTTATATATGAAAAGTCAGGTGATTCAACTTAAACTATTATGTACTCTGGTGGAGTTTTCTTTACCCAATCATACTGGAGTCTGGTGTCAACTGTAGCTTTAGCATGGCTTTTGTGAAAACTTTCATTCTGTAGTAACTTGCTGTGTTTTGGAGAGGTTAGAATAACAAGACAGACCATGAGAAGGTAGGACAAACAGAATAATAAGGTCACTTACAGAATTTGTACAAAAATGGTTTTTTTTTACATAGATAAGAACATTTTGTAATACTTAAGTCAGAGACATAAAACCTGAACTTTCTCTGTTTAATCCTGTCTTTGTTTTGGTAAAAGCGAGAAACCAAACTTTTCATGTCCAGTTTCATTCTGAAATGAATGTATCCAAGTGGATATGGATACTGGTTTTGTTCTTTAGGTAGACAAAATGCTAATCCATGGCTGTGTTATAATGTGTGACCTCAGGTGTTCCCTACCTTTCTGCATTTCATAAGGTTTCATTCCATTTTTGTGGGTATTTTCTTTGCTATAAAAACTATATTCACAGTATCTTTAAATCTTGTTTTGCTTCCTTTTAGAGGATTATTATCGGTGGTGTTTAAAATCTTACCTGAAGCTGTATTTTTATGTCTGTTTACTAAGCTCTTGTAATACTTCATATTTTTCCCCTCTGAACAAACACTTTATGCTCATTGCAGAACCGAGGAACTAACCTATACATTGATCAATTTGAAAAAGAAATGCCTGAGGCAGTGCAAAAAATATTTCACGAGGTTGAAAGCTTGCTACGCAAAGGAGTTTGATGTTACAGTTTACTGTGTAATATTTCTGCACCATGACACAGTGCAAAAGGCATTAAAGGACAAAAGATAAATATTTCTAAGTGAATCTGCAATATATTTCAAATCATTTTAGGAAATGGAGGAAATTCTGTTATATGTATGCATATTGGAGCAGAGAAAAATACCCATTGCATTTTTTTTTTAATTAAATGCTCAGTTTAAGTTTTACATTCATCTTGTCAGCTGCATAAATGTTGAATCTTTTATTACTGTTGTGTGGAAAACCCAATGAAATTACTGAAAGTTCATTGTATTGAAAGGGTGATTTTAAAGTAATAATCTGAAAAGCTGCTGAGGAAAGGGAATATTCATTAAGCTGTTGCAGTGTTGCCATTTGTAGTAGGGCACAGAGGTAATACAGTGTGAATATATATTTATGCATTGTGTATCCCTGGATTTATATCTTCTTGCTCCCTGGGGAGTCACTAAATAGCTTCAGGATACTTGCAACTTCCCCCAAGGCGCTTTTTTTTTTTTGCCTTTTTTCTGTCCTGTCATGCTGCCTTAGCCACTTCTCCATGGATCTATGGAGATGGCTAAGTAGTTGGAAGAGCAAAGAAAAGCATGGAGATCTGTACCATATATACCTCTACTTCTCCTCATGATTTTGCCAAAATTTCCTTTTTCTTGGCTTTTTGCTGCCAGAATCCTGATGAGCGCTTCTAAAAATATAGAGAACAAAGAAGTTTCTGCAGCAAATTTTGAAGAATTAAACCTGGATGGTTTTAATGTAGAAAGGTATTAAAGCACTGACAGTGAGTAATTGCTTTTATCATACATACATTGAAGAAGTGCAGATTGGTCTCCTTTCACACTGCTCCAAAACCGTACCACTGTTTATAAAGTAGAGATGAGAGTTTTCTAATGGTTTAAAGTAAAGAGATATGCTTTGATCAAATACTGTCCCCAGTACTGTGCAGTAAAGGTGGTTAAAACAACACATGGTTCATGAAGGGAGGGTTTGAAAGGGCAGCCAGCACTGCCTTTGAGTTACCAAGCACTGCTGTGTGTCAGTTCCTTGAGGCATTCTTTTAAGAGTGCCTAGTTCACTGGCTAAGACAGAAAAGAAATGACTGGTTCAGTCATAGCTGTTGGTATCCTTTAACCAGACCGCCTTATCAAGAACGATTTCTGATAGTCCACGGGTTATTACAGCAGCTGTACCAGATGGATTCTAGGAGAATGCCCTCTGTAGAGCTAGTTTTGCATCTGATATTACTACTGTCTATCTGATTGTAAGCGGTTTTATAACAGATTTTGTAAGGAAGAAAGGACTTGCATGTTAATGATGTAACTGTTCTGGCAACTTTGGCAACAGCTGTTGTGATACAGAGTTTCTATGAATTCTGTGAATTATTAAAGTAGTATAACTTTCTCCGCAGCTTTTTCTTTTCCTTTTGGAAGGCCTAAACTCTGTAGGTTTCTATGGGAGAAGGGACTCTCAACAAGCCCTCACAGGGAACAGCTCTGAATCAAAAAAGCAGCAGTCGAAACTTTCCTTATTCTCACTAGATATTTGCAATCCAGTTGTGTAGCGCTCTCTGCATGAGAGAATGAGAGAAATTGACATCAAGGGCTTTGAATGTTTGCCTTTGGAGCATTGGCTTGGATCACAAGTAGTTGGAATGAGTGTAAACACAGTCCTGGTCTACATAATAGAACCTTAAGGATCTTGCTTTTTTGCTGTTTGCTGTTTCAAGTCAAGTTACTAATTTTACTTAGCTTATCAGTAAGATGTTGTTTGGATGCAATGTCTCCCATACCATAGGAAGTAATTTTCAGTTTCTGCTACAAAGTCAAGCTTTATGAAAAGCTTGATATGAATTCAAAAGCTTGAATTCAGTTCTAAATTTAATCAGTGCATGAGACTTTTGTATCAACATATTATTGATAAAAATGTCTTAAATGCAGATATGGTAGAGTGAAAGCAGATATTATTGGCTTCTCTGAATCTTACATTATATAATACATTTATATATATAATATGTATATAATTACATAATAATCTTACATTTTATATGTCTGTGTATGTATTTTCATGTTCCATTTAGAGATGTGACTGTCCCAATGAACGTGAAGCATAAAAAGAGAGATAAACAAGCATTCAGGTAAGCAATGCAGCAAAAAATGAAGTACCTTTTTTTTTTTTCCTTGCAGATTGGTTAGTGTGTTTCTGGGTAACAAAATGTTAGTTGATGTTTCTAGAACACCAGAAATTGTAGACCAGCATTCATATCATGTGATACACAGAAAGTGTCTAATATTCAGAAAAGACCCAGGTGTAATTGGATATGATTTTAAAAAAAGGAATTTCCCCATACTTACCTTAATTACCTTATAAGCTAACCAAAAAAACCTATATACTGCTCTAGAGAGAGGTTTCCTGTGCTGTTTTAGGCAGTGATTCTGCTCGTGGTCCAGAAGACAAGACTTGAAAACCTGAAAAGCATACTGTTTGATTCGTTACATTATTATTATTATTAAATATTATTATTATTTCTAGCTCAGCAGCTCTAGTGATCTTGGAGGTGGTTAGTGAATGTGATATCCTAGTTTCATTAAGAAAATGTCAATAACACATAAATAGTCATATTATCTTGGGCATGCTTGCTAATTGACTGCACCAGATTTTAGAGGTTCTGTGTCTGGGGGCAGGCTTTATGTCTATGTCTTCCCACAGAAGGTGGATCATGCATCTTCCCAAATACTCCAATTCCTGGACAAAGTTGGTGGAGCTCTGTCAGAAGTCTGTCATGGTTATATTAAAAGTTGGCAGAAGTTGAGTTACTTCAAGTGAACCTGCTGCTGTCTCAGTGAAGCAAAGTTTCTCATCAAAGCTGCTTTGCTGAAACGTTTCATATTGGGGGTTTCCATTTGAGCATCTTCTGTTATTGTATATGTGATACTTTTAGAGTTCAAGGACCCTTCAGATACATGATTCTGTTACATGATGGTGTCGGTTCTGTATAACATAGCATTGTAATGAAAGTAAGGAAGAATGGTATGAAACACAGGTAGGAAACCAGTATATATGCCATTACAGATGTGACTCAAAACACTTTCAAATTTAAATGTTTGCCATGTTACTCAGCTACTGTTTTGTGAGTCTCTGTGGGTATTGCTTCCCTAGGGATTTGTTGAGGCACTTGAAGTAGCTCAAGATAATTCTTGGTACTGCTGGGGTTCCTTTAAGTTAGTACCATCTCATGCAGGATATTTCTGCTAATCAAAACCAAACATATATTGGGTGACTGACTTCATGAAAACTCCAAAAACTGACTAAGTGCCACATCTCCTCCTGAACTTCAGTGAAGGCTCCAATGCAAGAAACAAAAGGGGCATATGTTGCCATTTGCCTACAGCATGAAAGCCCCCTCCTGCCAAACCATTGTGCTTTGTTATATAAAAAACATTGTTCCTGCTGTGTCTTTTTATGCCAAACGTTCCCTGTGGTTGGGCACACAGGCTCTAACTACCTTCTCACAACTGCATCAGAGCAAATGAGCTGTGACATTGCTTGCCTATTTTTAAATAAGCTCAATGTTGTCCATCTAATTAAATGCTAAAGCGTACTCTGCCTGTGGGAAATGCAGGCTTTGCATGGAAGAGTGGTTAGGGAGAAGGTTTGTGTGTTTTATATTTAAAAAAACAAAACAAAAAAAAAAACACCAAGTGTGTGTTCTGAATGTCACAATAAACAGCCACTGTTTAACTTAAGTAAATCCTGAGTTGCTGATTTTTAGTTAGAATGGGTGGCATTGATAATCTTGAATAATTATGTATTGACTGCGATAAATGTGTTAACCACATTTAGGGGGCACTTCTGGAATTGTAAGCATGGAAGTTCTTGTTGTACATGGAAGTAACTGTTTACCTTTGTAATGGGAGTGTATGGCTGTGCTGTGGATAGTAGATTATTGAATATATGAAGATTGGAAGATCATCACTGTTTTTATGTAAATCTAGTTTGCTTGATTGACAAGATATCCCATTTAAATGAATAATGAAATTTAGTATAAAGAAGCTCTGGCTTCTATTTAATTTAATGTTGGGTCCCGCGATCCTGATATTTTTGCCTTCTATACTGAAGTCTGGGTTTGGGCTGCTTGAGATAATCTCCTTATTCCTCTGCAGGTTTCGCAACTGCTTATTCTGGTTTTACATTTTTTTCATTAATCTTTTTATTTTATTTGAAAGTCTACTGATAATCTGTCATAAAGTATGAGCTCATTTCTCTCCTTGAGTACAGAACTGCACTAACTGATTAAAGGACTACTTTTTGGCTGTAACTGATGCAGCTGACTGACATGCATGGGATCAGTTTGTAATAGCATCATAGAGAGGATTTTCAGAGCACTTCACAGAAGGTGATGCGATCATCATAGTTATGTGCCAGCTATATTTGTGCTGGTTATATATCTTGTTTTAGGATACTGTCTCAATTGGTGGTCGTTTATATCTGTAGAGAAAAAAGATGCAAAACCGATGTTGGATCAGTAACTGCCCTTAAATTTTGTTATGTTAGAAAAAACATATTGCAGTAAACAAAATAAAGTTTAGTTTTAAAAAAAAATTTTTTTCATCTAATAGGTGCCCTTTTTAGAGCTTTACAGATTGTCCTGGTTTTGGCTGGGATAGAGTTAATTTTCTTCTTAGTAGCTGGTACAGTGCTGTGTTTTGGATTTAGTGTGAGAATGATGTTGGTAACACACTGATGTTTTAGTTGTTGCTAAGTAGCACTTATCCTAAGTTAAGGACTTTTCAGTTTCCCATGCTCTGCCAAGCAAGCAGGTGTGCAAAAAGCTGGGAGGGAGCAGAGCCAGGACAGCTGACCCGAACTAGCCAAAGGGGTATTCCATACCATAGAACATCATGCCCAGTATATAAACTGGGGGGAGTTGGCCAGGAGCGGTGGATCGCTGCTCAGGCATTGGTCAGCGGGTGGTGAGCAATTGCATTGTGCATCACTGGGTTTTTTTTTTTCCTTAGGTTTTATTTCTTTTTTTTTCCTTCCCCTTTTTTTGTCATATTCCTTTTCATTACAATTATTATTATTATATTTTATTATTGTTAGTATTATATTTTATTTTACTTTAGTTATTAAACTGTTCCTATCTGAACCCACAAGTTGTAAGGGTTTTTTTTTTGATTCTCCTTCCCATCCCACTGGGAGGAGGGAGGAGTGAGTGAGCGGCTGGATGGTGCTTAGTTGCTGGCTGGGGTTGAGATAAGAAAAGAAATTACAAGAGCAGTAACAAATTCTCACATGCACAGATATTTAAGCTTCATATAGTTTTTTTGTGTGAATAAGTGAAAGCATATGTAACATAAATGAGATGACTTAGTCTCCCAAAATGTCAGGTCAGACCTGGGAATAGAAAGTCTTTCTCCCATGTCCCCATTGTGAGGAAAGTTTTGTAGAATAGCAGTTTTGCAGAATTACAAAAAAGGAGGAATGAATTATATGGGAAAGCAAATTTAGAGAACCCAACCTTTTTGTGGGCCAGCATTGGCTAAATTACTTTGTGACAAGAAATTATTATTAAGAGACTAATATCACCATAAAGAAATTCAATATTACGGGCCCATTAAGTGATCAGCAGTAGAGCTTTGGGATAAATTGTTTAAAGTGTTTGTAATCATCTAAAATAATCTGGCTATGAGTGGGTTGAAGTTGAATGCAGACAAGAAAGGGCTGCATGCCAGAGAATGTGTCCTGGAAGTTGGCCATGGCAACAATGTCACAAGCAGAGATAGAAACAATTCCTTAGAACAATTAAGTCAACAGTAGCAGCCCGTTCTCATTGATCACTTGATGCTTAGAGAAATTTTTCCAGACAGCTTCAGATTTTCAGAAGGGTAAATTCATATTGTTTTATTGAGACTAATTAAAGCTGTGATGTGACAGCTATGCAATCTAAGATGGGAAGTCTTTTCTATGTTCTGCATATAACAGCTGATTTTTTAAATTGTTGCACAATTAACTTGCATTGCTGTCTGCCTCACTTGTATGCATTATTTAGACAGCTGTATGAAATAGTTCATGGGAAGTCTTTGGCCTGTGAAAATTAGACATGCATTTTAAAAATCAGACACTTGATGTGCAGTGTGCTTCTCTAAATATGCCACTGCTCTCTTACTGATGCTACAGCTACACAGAAAGCTTCATTGATAAAGCTTTGTGTAATCGAATGGGAAGCAGATGCCAGGACAAACAGTGAAAATGCAACAGGTCAGGCTTGAGATGATAATCACACTTCTCAGCTCATTAGCACCTTTAATCCAAGAGGCACAGAGCATTTTAAACTTCAATTAATTTTTGTAATATCTATGTGAGCTGGGAGTGCAGTACTATTTCTGCATTTTGTAGGGAAGAAACCAAAGGAGAAAAAGGTTAACCAGGTAACCCAGCGAGCCGCTGACCAAGCCAGAAATAAGTCTTTTACTCCTACTGTTCTTTAAGAACTAGCCCAGTAGCTTTCAGATGTGTTTGGAGACCGCAGAAGAAAGAGGAATTAGTGCCCTGTTTCAAAACAGACTGTGACTGGTAAACAAGAAAACAAAGTGTATTCCTCTTAGGCTTTAGTTCACTTGATAGGACCTTGTTTTCCTGTCAGAAAATATTTAGGGGTCTGCAAACTGAGAAACGTTGAATAACAGTGAAGTAAGCTATCTCCAAAGGTATTTTGGCAAAGCTAGCCTGAATGGAAGAGAGTAGAGGTTTCTGAAGACAAAGGGTGAAACTAGCAGGAGAACCAGAGGGGGAGGCATATAGCAAATCTGAGAGGGTATGTGAATAATGAGAGCTGCCATAAGAAGATCAGCGGAGCACTCACTGGAAGAGCTATTTTCTCTAGCAAGAAGTGTGAATTTATAATTAGACTATCTGTGGAGACTCTAATCCCCAACTGTAGCCTTTACTTGTTAACATCTGGAAGTGCTTCTCTCTTGAGTCCTCCCTGCCAAACCTCCAGCCATTGGTAATTCTTGGATTTGGGAAACTTAGACTTCACAATAGTGAGAAGTAAATAAATGAGAAGAATTAAATTGGAAAAAATGGCTGGTTTGGCAAGCTCAGATATGCTTTTTTTTTTTCTTCTAAAACAATTCCTTTGGTTATAAGAAGAAAAGGGAAAAAGAGGCAAGTACAGACACTTTGGTTGGTTGGTTTGCTTGAAGACCTAATTTAAAGTGTTCTCTGTGTGTTCTGAGATGAAAATGTGACATTTGAAGGGATCAAGTACGTTGGTACAAGGACATAGGAGAGTTTGAGATGGATGGGCAGAATATCAGTAGGCTTTTTTGTTAAATCAAAAAAAAAAAGTTAATTTTTGACCTACTAGTCGGTTTTAAAATTTACCTATCTGAAGGTGAAAATGCAGCTATGTTATTGGCAAAGTGAAAAACAATAGGAATAGGAAAGTAGCTCTTTTCCCTTCTATAAACAGCTGCTCTGCTCCTCTATAATCAAAAGCTAACACCAGCTTGAGGTTTTTTTTTTCTAGCTGTGGGGTATTCCTAATGGATTTTTCCTGATAAACTGTAGATGTGATTTCTTATGCCAGAATAAAGGATGTGTATTCCTCTTTAGTTAATCTGTTAGACTACCTTTCCTTCTCTCTTACTCTTTTAAGGGTTATCGAATATAAACCTAATTTTTCAGTTCCATGATAATGAAGGAAGCATGTCCTATTCTAGCCTAAAGCAGACTGCTAAGAAATAAGTGTGTGCGGGAGGGGATGCTAATTGAAAGAGCAAACACTTTGTAGATAACCTTATTTTGAACTGAATTCTTTTATCTAATTTAGTCTGCTTCTGCAAAAGCTATTTTCCCATGAAGACAATCCCTAAAATACAAAACATTCAATATTAACAGGTCTGCCTATTATTAAGGATCTAGGGGAGTTTTGTCCTACGTCAGAGTAGAATTAAGGCTAAACTTTGGAGAACATCAACATATTCTAGTTTAACTGCAGACCTAACCATGATGCATTATGTTAATCAAATTGTGTGTGTGCATGGTATTTGAAAGCAGATGCCGGTTGCTCTGTCTGACCTTCAATCTGTCCAGGTGCAAAGTGGAACTATGCAGCCATGCTTAAGATAGTACTGGTCCTGAGTTTTATAGGAAGGCTTGCTGAGCTGGGGCTTAGGACTCGGCTAAACTGGAAACACCATTTCTAGCTGGTGCGGCACCTGGGTGAAAATGTTGTATTCTGTTCTCTTACTCTGATCTACTCTCACTGTAGTGTAGCCTTGAATGTCAGTAGAATGGGGTCCTTCTACTGTCTTCCAACTCATTAGTTTTCTTGTGAATTATAAACAGTTACCAGTTTTGTTCTCAGTACATACATGTTGGACCTATTGACGGTCATCTGAGTTTTGTCCTTCTCCTATTTATGTGCCTTATATCTGAAACAGTTCACTATTACAAAGACAAAACGTGTTTTTAAGCGCCACAAAATTTTATTATTTGCTTTCAATTTTGTTCTGATTCATATGTGATTGACTTGACTTTCATGGAGCTCTTGTTCTCTGAGCATGAACAGAAACATGTGCATTGGGTGGGGTTTTGTTGTTGTTTTTTTTAATTGTAACTTGTTCATTGCATTTAAAATGATAGTGATTAAAAAACTGGCAAAATATTGTCCTGTAATTCCAGTGTTTTATTCAAATAGGTGTTATTTCTGGTCAGTTCTTAAAATGGCAAAACTCATTTTGAAAAATCTTAGCCCCAGAATTTACCTGCACTCTAAATTGAGGGATATTGTTGTGTACTCTATAAGGTAAAATCAAATGCAGTTGATGTTGCATAGATTTCCATTATTGGCTACATTAAAAATATTGCCAGTAGCTGATAAAGCATTTGCTAGTTTTCCGTCTTTTTGTTGCTTGTGAAATGTATAGTTTCCTCTCAGACTAGTATGCTTTATTGCAAAGTAGTTTATGCACACTTACAGTTTTTATTTGATCTCAGCTACTCTTATGGGAAAATCACAGCTTTTGAGACTTCAGCATTTTGTGTGTTCATCGGTTATTCAGTAGCATTCTGTCCAGCTTGACAACAGCTTCAAAAGCTACAAAAGAATTTCACTAGGTATTAAAATTTCACTTAGTATCTTACTATCTCACTTATCTTTCTTAGTATCTTATCTTGGTATCTTACTTAGGACCTCTAGTATCACACTAAGTATTACACTTAAAAAAAATGTTAGCTATGTCCTGCCATGTCATATTAAATCAAGTATTCTTGTTTGGTTTCCTTAATCATAGAATGAAATCATATGATGGTTTGGGTTGGAAGGGACCTTTAAAGATCTTATAGTTCCAACCCCCCTGCTGTGGGCAAGGACATGTTCAGTCCCATCATGAAGGAAAGAAAAATATCAAAGCTTCTAATAAAAGCCATTGTTCAGCATATATAAAAATGAAAGAAATGTACATGTGAAACTGTTTATTGTAAGAGCTTCTGAATTTGCATTTTTTTTCTGATGCATCCTCTTTCAATTCCATAAAGGCAAATAAGAGTGTAGCTTTTGAAGGGAGAAATCTCAAGAGATAAAAAAGATCTTTAAAAGAGACAAGTGTAATTCACAGAATTCTTGTTTTAAACACGTCTAATAGTCAAACCCAAAAATTTTACAGTAAAATCCCCCTCTTCAAAAGATGCATGAATATACTTGCATTTTAGAAATTGGAGTTGTTCAGGTCTAAAAGGGATTAAATTATCCTCAATTTACATTGCTTAGAATGTAGAAAATATTCTCCTTTCTACTGTAGAAGAATCATATAGATGCTTTTTTCTCTTTTTTAATTTTGACTGCCTTTATTAAAGAAAAAATATTGTGCACATGTCTTATCTGCTACAAGACATATGTGTATTATATCTTTGGACCAAAATATAGTTAATATTGTGGGCAACAGTAGTGTTAACACACTGGGCTACCACATAGGAGTTGTGGATATTGTAAGAAGGGGTAGATAAACTGAAATAAGATGAAGGAAATAAGAGTACTAAACAAAGAGATGAGGAATGGGTGGAGGATAAAGAGAATAAATGGTAGATGCTGAAAAATACCAGGACACGCAAAGAAGGGAAAGAAAGAAAAAGACAGAGCAGTATAGGCAAATTTTGAGTTGAGATCTTTATATAATCATTGAGCTGATGTTTGATGTCAAACATTTCAATAGAAGGATAAGAAACCTTATGCAATTTCTTTGCTGCTGTTAAATTGAAAGCTTTAGGAAAAAGAACTCTGTAATGGTACTTCTGAATTTTAGATCACTCTCGTTCTTTAAAGCAGAATATCATGTCTGTAAATAACATGTGTTTTCCAATTCTGACCTTACTACCTTAATTCCTACAAGAAACTTAGAACATCAGTTTTGCATGATTGGAAGTTGGGAATGGCTGTTTTTATTGATACAATCAGTAAAGCTTGTGTCGTATATTTTCCAGAAGTGTTTGCTTCAGTGACTATTTCAATTGAGTGAATATATTTTTCTTAATTTAAGAAGGGCAACTGATTTCATTTAACAGAAGAATAGCTACGCTAAGTATTTCAGACTTTCCTTGAAAATAAAGCCTTAGTTCTTTCTTTCAGCTTATAATGTGATAGCTGAAATCTGAACTGATACTACTGTCATAATAAAATTTGTTATTAAATTACTGCATCAGTTAAGAAAATAATTTAGCTACAAGTTTGACAATAATGCTGTAATGTTGTGCATCCTTTGGATAGATTTGATTTATTATCGTAAGAATAAATGAAAATGAATGTGATCTAGTAATATTCTGTAGAATTCCACTGCTGTTTTTCATGTGCCAGATGATGAGGTGAAAATAAGCATCTTCCCAGAAAAAATATGTTGCAGTATTCCAAGAAGCAAACCGTTTATTTATAATCATAATGATTCAGAGCATTTAGAAAAGTTTCAAAACGTTCCTTAGTAGATGCACATGGATCAAAAGCATATTCAGATGGATTATAACTAGTATTGGGTTAGGATGTTGCATGTCATGAATTTACACTGCATTTGTGAGTTAATAGTGTGTGTATGCTGTTCACAGTGTGTACAGTTCCAACCACTAACTGTTTTCTGAACCAAATCTGTGTGCCCTTAGATTTTCTAGCATAAAACTGTTTTGTTTTTTGTATCGCAGTGATAGTTACAAATATTTCAGATATTCTATCCCCTCCCATTTTTTCAAAGAAACACAGCGACTTTTTCCACATTTTTGCAGTTACCTTTACCAGAAATGCAGTTACAGAATTGGGTTCGGAAATGTTCTGGGAGTCTATGTCAGTTTCTGCTTTGATACTGTGGGGCTGAGTTTGTCAAGAGAATGATTCTGTTCCCCTGTTTTTTATCTACTTTTCATAATTTATTTGTGTTTAAAAAAAAAAAAAAGTGAAAATTGCCAAGTGGCATATATGGAGAATAGGCATTACATCCTTTTAGGAAAGATACCATCCCATCTAACATGCTTATGTTCCCAAACCCTGTTTTTGTTTAAAGTTTAGCTTTTGGATGTGTTCATTGAAGGACTCCTGAATTACTTGCACATACTGACTTTTGCTGCAAGAAAGGTATGAGTTGAGGATGTAGAAGGGCTACCAAGATAAGTTTGTCCCTCCGCTGCTGGTGGGTGTTAAATGTAAATTATGGGATATTGCCATTGCTTATTAAGAGCTAGATGGTGAGCACCAGTCCTGCTCATGTACAGCAGACTGTTGAAAATTCAATTTAATTGCCACTCAGTCTCCAGCAACAGAGGCAGTTTTGAAACAGAGTAGTTGGGAATGATGCTAAAGAAGTTAACCCCTTTATCAATGACTTTTTAATAATTCTAATGAAAAATGAAAGAATCCAGATCATGAACAAATTCTTCACTTGTTAACACTCTCATCCATGGTTAGCGAGCTACTTTGAGAAGTTATCTGAAAATTATTTTTTTCCTTCTTTTTGCTTTGAAAGGGCTTTGATGTTTAAGCTAACTTTTTATAATTCATCTTAAGCTTTTCAGAAACACAACTGAACACGATATTGTGACTTCACCTACTGTTCCTATTATCTTCTTCAATATTTCTGAAAAGGTTTTGGTTTTGTTTTTTGTTTTGTTTTTTTTTTTAAAAAGTCCATTCCCTGGAACTGCATTTTAAGTCAAGTTACGTTGGCCTTCCTGTCAACTTTTAGTTTATACTGGCTTTGCAGTGGATATGTAGAAGTATTTGTTAATGGTTTCATTGCTTTCATGCCTCTCCTTTTCAAGAACACAGGAAAAAAGTGTTTCTGGACCTGTGGCTGTCACTGTAGGATCGTATTTCTTGATTGTGATTCATTCTTTCCCTTCTCCTTTTTCTTCATGTGGGAAATATGTCTTATTTTCAGAGTACATCTGTCATTCTTCTTTTTGAACACAGAACTGAAGAAATAATTATATATCAGGCAATGTGGTGAAATACACATATGCAGACATAGCAAAAATTTACTGCAGATGAACACAAAATCCAGTCAGGCATTTGTTTTGCAAACAAACTTGGATTCAATTTTATCCTTTACAGCTTTCAGATTCACACAAGTAGTATTTTGTGTGTCATCCCCTCCTCCCAAACAGAAATATATTTGAAAGTGAAGACTAATGGGAAAGGGCCATGTTTTCCTTGTAAACTGTGTTTATGCCTAGAATCCTTTCTCCACCAAAATGCTGTCCTTGTTCTTGATCTGACCAGCTCTTTGCGTTTTTTAAATTGTCCAGCCTTTTTCTATGGCTTGAATAGACTGTACAGTTTTCAGAGCAGGGACCATTTAGTTTCCTGTACCTTGTATGTTTGTGTTGCTACATAAGGGATATACTGCTATGACTAGCTACCTTGCTGGAGGACAAGACAGGGGTAGAGTAGGAAGTACAAAGGCTGGTTGAAATGTTGGTTGGTGGTGTTGGTGTGGTTTTTTTAATTTGCTCTATCCTATGTAGTGATTCTGGATGAGAAAGCACACTGCACCAATGGTAGAGTGATCAGTGTTCCCTGGTCGGTAGCTCTGTGATTCTGCCAATTACTCAAGATGATGCTTCAGTGATATAAAATAGAATATGAATTCTTAATTATTATTTCTCTTGCTGGCACTATTTTTATTGCAGTGACTGAGTTATTCACGAAGAACCTTGAATCCCAGTAGACAATGGATTTTCTTCAGGGTGTGCTGTTTATGAACAGAAGACAATAATCTTGTGTGTGTTTGTTTTAAAGGTGCCTAGATATTTTACAGAAATATATAAAAGACTGTTAAATTCTGAAGAATAAAACTAGTTAATTATTGCCTGATATCTTCCTGTTAGACATAGGTTGTTTCTGCTTGCTTGCATCTAACATTTAATGGCTTTATGGGAATTATGTGCATGCACTTGAAGGCAAAATCTAGACCTGTTATGTTTTTCTCATTTCTTCAATGCGTTTCATGAATGTTGCCAATGAATGGCTCTGTTCTGGGAGTATGCTTGTATTTTTATCTCTTGGGTTTGTGTTCCCAAAAGACTAAAGAAAGCTGTTAAAGTAGTGTAGGAAGTACGTAAATGGCAGCCTGATGTAAATTAAAGCCGATAAGTGTTTATGATACATTCTAGGAGACTATTTCTGCTAGGTAGTTGCTTTTATGATTAAGTCTAATTTGGAACCTGTATTGAAGAGAGAGCTAAGCCACTTTTTTTGTTCTACAAATTCTGGATTCTGGTACTACATACCAGTACAAGAAGGATGCAGATTTTGAGTGGTGGATAGTGAATTCAGCTGGATGTTGCAGGCGTCAGAAATTTCTATAGCTGCAGGTTGGTCCAGCTACACTTGCAGGCAGCTTGTAGGGGGATCATTAGTTGTACATTTATACTTAATGTGGATCTCCTTGTGCTCGGCTGGGACAGTCTGCATAAATACTCCTGGAAAAGCATGCTTTTTTCCTTTATTGTGTTGCTTTGCCTGTTGTGATTGTAAGTCCAGCAGGAAGCCCATACAATACAGTAAGATTATTGCTCAGTAAAGTGTTTTGAATATTTTTTCAGTGATACTATATTTTTAAGCTATGAAGTAACATTAGGAAAAATAGAAATACAAATATTTTTCCCTTTAGTTCTGTGAAGGGATCATTCACTGTGCCTCAAAGAGAAGCAGAAAAAACCACTCAGCAATGTTGATACAGTCTTTCAGCGTATGTCCATATCTGGTGGTCAAAAGGTTAACATGTTTGAGGAAAAAATAATCAGAGTAGAGGATTCAGTTGTTTTAAAACAGTGCACTTTCTAGGCAAAGCTTTATGCCCTTGACAGAATTTTCCAGAGTGGAAAAATGAATTTGATGGTATGTGTTCTCGCTGAAGCTTACAACATTTCAAAAGCTAATAATTTCCGTTTTAAAAGGTGACTTTTTCTTCATTCTTTCCACACACTAAACTCTTAACTGATCTAGTCTGATTTCTATATACTATTTACACATGCGTAAATATTTTTGCCTACAAATTTCCTAGGCAGATTTACAAGTGGGAATTCTGTTCCCGCTCTACCCATCTCAGCAGCTGAAAAAGCATGGGAACTTGAACATATATACAAGCAACTGTTGTACTTAGCAACAAAGACTGAGTCTTATTGCAGTCGTCATGCAAAAAAAAAAAAAAATTCTGAGGAAGGAGATGCCTCTTGTGATAGTTGACCATCCTAGAAATGTAAAGTTGGAGGAGATCTTACATGGTCTTTTGCTTTGAGACAGTTTGTGTGTGCCCATACTATCTCTGACAGATATTTAATCAAGGTGATCTTTTATAATCCAACAGTGAAGAGGAAGGAGGCAGCTTTGAACAAATCAGTTAATTTGACCAGTGCCTTAATTTCTCCATCTGCAGTCATCTGCCTGTCTTTATGTATTTAATAAATTATTAGAGTGAATGCAGTAATGCTTGAAAAGAGGCATTGTTGTACAGGGTCCCAGCCACTGGTCTCACATTCTACTTTATGGAGGAAAGTCTTTTGTAACAACTAGGTCATATTGCTGCATTTCTCTTTCAAATCATAGGGAGCTACAGTAAATTGTGCTGTTTCTAACTAACACCCATCTTTGGAACCTTTTGTTCCTTCTGTCATCTTTCATTCTTTTACCACTCCAGACAGTTGTAATGCATTTGTGGCTTCTTCCAACTAAACAGCTAGTAGCCTATCTCCAACATTGACACTGTTTCCCTATTCGTTTTTGGATACAGTTCAAAATTATATTTCTTGTGATTGGAACTCTGTTGTTTTATTCCAGATTTACAGATTCTCTCACTTTTTCCTTGTGTATTTCTCTCTGAGCTTTCTCTCCTAGTCTATCACTACATGCTCTTTGTCTGTGCCTATCATTTCCCAACTGTATTGTAAAAGGGAAGGTAAGCCTTTATACACCTCTGTATCACAATATCTTCACCTTCTTGAATGTCTAATCCGAAAACTTAGTGCTGTAGGATCATGACTTGATGCAAGGAAGTTCTTAGAATTCCATCTTATTCATTTATTTCGGAGCATGCTTCTGCTGATACTTTGGACATATCACATAGCAGCTCTCTCTACTTCTTTGTAAAATGTTTACTATTTACCTAGCTCAGAAGGATATATAATGAATCATGATGTCTCATTACTTTGCAATGGCTGCTTTAAAAATGAAGCATTATGTAGTTCGAGTTACCACAAACTAGATTCTGCTATACATCCTACCACTAAGCAGAGCTTTACCTTCCAAATACTCACATAAGCAGACTTCTAATGTAATATGGCTTGGCATACAGACTAAGGACAAGAGATTCAGGAACAAATTGTAAAGCTCAAGATCTAGTTTGACTATTCCTAGTATCAAAGCACCTGATTTTTAAATAGAATTCTCCAGTAGTATTTTAGTATGATGTTTTCCACATTATGTAGAATTTAAATAATGGATTGTTTAGTTATATCCAAAAACGTAACGAGCTATGTGTTAGGTAAATGATTTTTCTTTGGTTAGGGCTGACTGGTGAGGAAGGTCGGGGGGATTTGAATTTTCTTGGTGTGATTAAAAACATTAACCAAGCAATTCCATTGGCAACAGTGATGTGGGACACATCACTTGAAACTAACCTCAGGCTGTTACTTATTGGATCTTTTCCATAGAAAACGGGAGATTAGGGGAAACGGGTCCTTTAAATTGGTTGCCTTTTTACCTTTTCCAAACAATCCTATTGCTACTGCCTCCAGCTAGGTGGCTTCCCGAGATGTGCACGGACTTTATGGAGGTCAAAATAGTTTAAAAGGAAGAAATAATTTTAACAAGAGAACTGGCTCTGAATATGTAACTTTAACTTGAACTAAAAACAGCATTCTGGAGTGCAGAAGAATTGGCCCTTCCTATCTGAAATGAACAGCATTAGGGTTGACAGAATATTTTGAGTTATCCCATCACATCATTAATTCATTTGGAATACACTGCGCTTCACTGACATGACAGCGATCATAATAAATTCATCTAGTAATAATGTGCAGGGCATAGAGATTCTCATATCCACACGACTCCACCTCACCGCCCCAAACGTAGGCTAAGTATTTGTAGAGGTACTAGCTGCTTAAACAAAGTTCAACTGCTGACAATCTGCATTTTATATATATTATTCTAACTAAGGGTAATAAACATGAGTTCGTGTTCTGTTTGTGTGCTTGTCTTCTGTGAAAAACAGAAGTGTAAAACACCTTTCTCCCTCTTTGCCTGACCTTTTCTTTTGCCAGTGGAGCACAAGAAAACCACCTTTTTTATGTTTCATGGAGTGTTACAGACACAACGTGACTGAAGGACTAATACTAAGTTTCATAGATATAAAATGAATGCCTGAAGCGCTGTTTCCTAGTTCTTACAATTTGCACAATTTTGATTATCTGATCAAAAGAGCAGAGAGTAAAAAAATACTGAAATTGTAGGATTTATGGATCTTAGGTGTACAAATATTAATTTGTTAGATTATTAATTAGGAAGGCTTTATATTAGTATGTAACTTTTAATTTGAAAATCTGAGCCAACTAGAGTTGGACAAAATGACTTGCCTCATGTCTATGAATGGTGGCACTGTTTAAAGAAATCTTCTCCTGTGTCTCTGCTACCTGCTCTCTTCCATGCTTTTTTTGTGTGCTCATCACAGGCTTGAAGGGAAATGTTGGAAAATGTGAATAGATGAGGTGAAAATCTTGAGTTACAAGTTGCAATCAGCAGATGCAGATGACTTCCAGTGATGTTTCTAGGCTTTCTTATTTGTTAATGAGCCTTTGGAGGGTCTGCAATTAGTTACCGAATCAGCTCATTGTTGCTGCACTTTCTTCATCACCTTCTTGCACTCAAAAGCAACACCCCCCCCCCCCCCCCCAAATCAAACCAAACCTTACTTAAAAAAAAAGTTCATAAACCTCAGGTGATAGTACATGGTGACTGGGAAATACAGACTGTTTTGATTGTGGGCACCAGTGAAGTCAGTAAAATGGATGAGGCCAGTCATGACAAAAGCTTCACTTTGTAGATGTGATTTTTATTATTTTATATAAGGGGATCCTGGAAGCAGCATCTTTCAAAGATTCAGAGTAGAATCAACTGCTTCAAATAAGACAGGTAAAGGGGCTTGAGGGTAGAGTACAAGAGATATGTAAGGAGGCCATCCTTCTCGAGCTCTGGTATATTTAAAACAAACAAACAAACAAAAGCCCCAAAGAGGTGATGAGATTAAATCTCAAAACCCACATTGTTCTGTATTTTGGTAAAGCAGGAGAATAATGAGGCTTTTTCCCAATAGGGCTTTGACAGGCTCATTTTATTTTATTGCCATGCTCTCAAACACATTTAATACTGTATGGATATGAGAACAGGACAGATCCCTCTGAGGAGACCTTTGCAGAGTAGAATGTAGAGGCTAGGAAAGGAAGCACTTCAAGGAGTCCCAAACAGCTCTTTCCAGTAGTTTTCTCCAAAAATGGCGTGGAGCTGCCACTTCAACATAATGAACAGGGATAAATAAAGTAATAAAGCTGTCTGCATCCACAGCCGTATTGTTCCTATTCCCATAGGCTCAGCAACATCAATCAAAAGTGAATTAGAGACACATTATACTTCTGTTGCATATCAGATAGCTGTTTGGGCGTTACCAAATGTAAATTCATTTTAGAAGCTTGAAATGAGGCAAAAGCCTGGTAACAGTGTATCTGAAAACTGTTTGCTGTGTTGTGTATTAAATGAGTGTAACATGAGGGATGTGCCATAGCTCTTCCTCTTGTACTAGAAGCCAGGGAGGGACAAGGGGTGCTTCAGGAGTGATTGAAAGACAAATACTGATAGTCAAATTATTTGAGAACTTATTCACAGTCCTCTAGCTCCAGCCTTCAGTGTGACATTCTCATGCATCTCTGGTGGACAAAGCTATCTTAGCAATGATTTATTTAGCTGACCATCAGATAACTTTCCTTCTGGAAGGCTGTGCAGACACAGCATAGGTTTATACGCTGCTGCTTCTAGTTTGCTTGAGAATGATGGTAGTCTGGATTCAGGTGAGGGCTTGAAGCAGCTGCCTTGGATATCCTGAAGTGGTCTAAGTTGTTCTTGCCTGGTAAGAACTTGTTTCTTCTTGAGAGAGAAACACACAATTAAATCAGTTGAAGTTCTGTTCAGAATGTACTCTAGGTCTGGCTTCCAGAAACAAATGCTCCAAATAATTTATATGCTGAAAAAACATTTACAGCTTTCTAGTATTTGATTATGACTTTTTAATCTAAAGCTGTGTCCATGCTACTGGGTTACTGACGTACTGGAACCCATAGAACCTCTTATGTGGATTCAGCGTACCAGCAAAGCTGCAATTTGTACTGATATAGTGACACAGATCAGTGAAAGCTCACCTTTACTAATACATAAACGTATGAGCATTACGGGCTTCTACTAGCACAGATATGCATTGCAGGAAACCATTTAACTGGCACAGTACAGATTTTTGATGGCGTTATTATGATTTGGGGATGGGGTTGCTTGTTTTTGCTGTTGCTTAGAGGTTCTAGCCAGGTTTCATGGATGCTAACCCCAAAGCATTCAGTTAACGTGTTACAGCTTACTATGTAGAAGTACAGTTACTGTAACTATACAATTTTGGTAGAATATAGCTCCCAGGCATAGCATTACTATTTGCCCACCTTTATAAAATGAAACATTAATCTCCGTTTTGGAAGATATTGGGCATTTCAAGTGATTAAATGAAATACCTTTGATTGTTTTCCGCACTGTGCTCCCCTTATTTTCTATGAAGTAGCAAGGATGGTACTGAATGCAGTTTCCATACAAAAAGAATTACACTGTGTCCTCATTTAGCACTCCTCCTGTTGCTGTTATTTCTACTTACTCCTGATGCTTGGCTGGTTACAATCTGACATTTTCTTCTCCTGAGCCCAAAATGCAGTCTTAAAATAAACTGGTGACATGCACAAGCTCTTCTGGAGCCAACAAACCGTAATATAGTTTTAGACTGAGTAACAGTGGACAAAGTTACTGTATTTACAACTCTGTTATCCTAGAATATTACAGTGGGGTTATATTTAGGTAATATACAAAAATATCTGGATTTTAACTCCCATGAAAATGCAAGGTGAGGTAATAGCCAGTGAAAAAACACTGAAATAATACATGGCAAATAGAGTTTGGTTGCTAATCTGTAAGGTGATTCTTGGCCAGTTATTTCACCTCTGTGTTTTCTTTCATCTCTTACCCTTTATCTGTGTTTGGTTTAGGCTGTAGTTCTTTGGGCAAGAACAGTCCCCTTTTTAATGCCAAGCCCTGGCATACTGTGTCACCTCAGCCAAGAACTAGGTTCTTCCATTTTGTACAAATTAGCGTAGGTTTAGAGGAGCTAGCACAGACTAGAGATGATTGGTTATGATCGGGATTCAGAGTGCTATTAACAAAAAATTAATAGGAATTTTCTCATTTTATGGTGTATTTTATTTTGTTTTTCCACACACTAAGTGTATACATAGTGAGATGCAGTCTGAGCCCCAAGGAACATTTACTCTAAATGCAGAGACTCTGAAATTCAAAGTCACGTCTTAGTTCATGTACCTGATGCGTCTATTCTGAAACATATGATCTAGCTATTTATACGTATACACATTATTATATGGATCTATGCAGATATATATATGTGTGTATATACTGATGCATCCCCATTTGGGTCTCAGATTTAAGTTATGGCCAGTAATTTAAAACTGTAATGGTAGAACTTAGCTTTATATATAAACAGGAGAAGTCTCCCAAATCCAGGGAAACACAAAGGTATGATATCACTGGTGTTCATAAAATAAGCACAAATAGTGTATTTTAGTTCCAGGACAGAGTCTCAGGTTTATTTTACGTGTTTTACTTTATAAAAATGTATTTATTTTTTGTGTATGGAGAGGTGAATGCTTTCTCTGAGGTGATTATTGGGACAGGTGATTTTGTTCTCAGTGCCGAATGTGGAGCTTGATTTTTGAGATATATGCTGATAACTACATATGGAAAAAAATCACTTATCTAGCTTTTTACTGTACACTTTGGATGAGACAAGTGTGTGAAGATTCTTCTTCAAAAGAGAGAATTCATTCTTATTTGACTGTATCAGGAAGACAATAAGAGATATGTCTGCTCCTTTTTTAATTGTATGGTGGTTTTATCCCAGAACAAAATGTTGCATTACTTATGCTCTTTGCCAATTATTAAATCTGTCATTTTTCTGTAGATTCCTTAAGCCTTCTGATTAAGCAAGGAAATGTTTCTTTTTATGTGCACTGAATTCTAACAGGGAAGATTTTTTTGATGAGAAAATGAAAAAGCTGGAATGACATTACAGGACTTGTGTTGAATTTACATAAAAATTGAAACTGGCAAGAGATAAGAAACTACTTTAAACTACTTTTTTTAATAAAGTTATATAATCTCTGAAAATATTGATCAGGTAATTTTTTTGCTTAAAACTCAGTGCATACAAAATTGCTAAGTCCTTTAAAATGTGGGAATTCAGTATAAAGATTTTCAGCATAGTTTTACATGTTGCAATGCAAGCAGGCAAGAAAGTGTTAGAGCACAATCAGTTCATGTCATCATTCTTAGCATCTGTTGCGGATGAGTGATTTAGGATCCTTAAGAATCTGTAAAAGTGCGACTGAACAGAGTTCGATAGCAAGGTTCACTCTATTACTTACAACATGGGAGAAACGTACAAAGGAAAATCAAGTTAGAATTGATTTTCCTTGATTTGCACAGAGATCAGAGATGCAAAAAGGTAAGGGAGGCCCTCCCATTGAGTCACGAGGTTCAGAATGGACCCCCTTGCTTTCTAAACTCCTGACGGAGCTTAGGTGCGGCTAGATCCAAACTTAGTCTCAGACCTCGTCAATGGTTTATGGCTAAGAGATTCAAAGGGTAAGGAAAATCTCCCATTGAGTTGCGAGGTTCAGAATGGACCCCCTTGCTTTCTAAACTCCTTCTCAGAGAGGAGTCTAGGTGTGGCTGGATCCAATCTTAGTCTCAGACTTGGTCAACGGTTTATGGCTAAGAGAATTATATGTGCACCATCAATCCTTTATATCACTTAAGATTTCAAAGTTTAGCATGCTATTAGTCACTTAGGGTGACTAATCCGCCCAGGCGTCCAGTGTTAGTTCGCTCTGAAGTTCAAGCCCTCGGTTTCCCAAAACAGACTCTCAGGTATCGAGTCTTATAAAAATAAATAATTTAGTAGAGTGGTACAGCAGCAGGTTCAGCTCCAGCTGGGAGCCTCTGGGGAGGGACCGACCTGAACAAAGAAATCCGTGGGCAATTATACCCTTAGAGACTATTCACCTGCCCCTCACACACTCTTCACACTCTCTTTGCGTGTCTTCCACATGCCCTTTGGTCCAATAGTGATTCTGGCCTAACACCTTCTGACTCCTCATTGGATTTCTTCACTGTCTCCATTCAGGACATTCGTCATCTTAGAGAGTTGCAGATGCTGTTGACGGTTGTAGCCTTGAAGCCTCCTTATCTTCTGATTTACACTGGCTCTGGAGGCCCCTGTTTTGACTAAGTAGGTACACATTCAGTAGATCTAAGTCAAAGTTTATAGCTTGCGGCCTAAGATTTCAGCAAATCTAGCTACTCATGCTAACTAAGTAAAGCTAAGCAAATAGCATACTAAATCACACAACATTATAACTTTAAGTGATTCATTCTATTTAAAACTTACTTATTTAAGCTAAATGACTAATATCTCTTAACATTGAGAGATGTCCCTGCTCAAGGGGAGAGTTGCCTGGCGTGCAGTCCAGTTGCCGTCCAGGGAGAACTCAAATTGGGCTCATCCAACAATCTGTCGTTGATAAAAGATCTCGTTGCTGGGGATCACCTCTACGCAGCCATGCTGCCTAGCAGGGAGAGCTTAAAGAAGGCTCACTTAGGCTGTCATATTTATGGGATAAAGTGGTTGGCTTGTAGTCAAATTGCATACAATGGGAGAGGTATGCACGAGACTTCTTGTACCCACAACTTTCAGTGTGTCGCTCTGCTCCTTTGTGGGTTTCCTAGAGGAGTTCTTGGCCTGGCTGCGGCTCAGGCCTTTACCTCCTTTGGAGCCTGTACCAAACTGCTGCTGGTTTGGTTAAGGGGAGTTGAGTGCATCCGTCACAGCATCTCACGAAAGATCTGTCACAGCCTAGACTAAAAGAAACCAGTGGAAACAACCTTCATGCTAAACCTGGGGTGAAGTTTTAAAAGAAGCTGTTTTACAAAGGAAATAGTGGAGTAGATAGTGAATACTGGAACTACACATTCATGTCATGAAATGGTCACCGAGTTTTCTTTTTCATGGTTCTGAATGTTCTGTTTCCTCTAACGAGAGCAGCACCTAGTGGCTGAAAAATACCCAGCTCTGGAAATAGAGTAGGGTCCTGGTGTTTGGCGAGCAGGAGAGTCTTTCTGATCATGCATGGAGTAATTCCATAGCAATGACTGTACGATTACTATGGCTCAGTTAAATGCCACAGTAATTTACATAATATTTTCTGCTGAAGTATCTTAAATGTTTTTGATTGCAAACACCAAAATAAGTCTCATAGAATATTCAGCTCAATCTCAAAACATGTTGGGACAAACCCGATGCAGCTGATAAGCACTCTGAAGTCAGTGATATTTAAACAAAACAAAAAAAAATTGCAGATGCTCAATATGTTTCAGGATTTATACCTATTCTGTGTAAAAAAAACCAACCAAACAAACAAAAAAATCCCCAAACCACCACACAAACAAAAAAAAACTCCACAAACCAACCAACCAAACAAAAAAACAGGTTTCAAATTGATGTTTAAATATTAAATATTATTTCATGTTTGTGTGCTGCCTTTGACCTTGGTGAAAAATGTACAACAGCTATGTTTATAGTTTGAAACTATTTACTTTGATCCTGGAATACCTTCCTTCTCTCATTCAGTTAAGAAGATGTTAAAATCCAGGTGCTTATCTGTTTACCTAGATATTATGTTTGTTTACATTAAAGAGAAACATCTGTAAGCTGTTGCACATCATTTCTGCCCTGGGATGCAGTCACTATGTATCTCCCACAAACTCGGGATGATTTAGGTGGTTATGCTGGGGGAAGAGTTAGAAAATGTCATTCGTATCCTATTCCTTTATTTGCTTCTTTTATCTGATATGATGAAGCTTTTGTCTGCTTGAGGTTGTATAGTCCTGCAGATTTTAGTGTAACAACTTACAAGAGTAAAAAGCAAGGCCATTTCAGTCTGTTTTTATCTTGGAAGCTTCTAGCACTTTAGCAAGATAGAGGGCTAAGAACAGATTTTTTTTCAAAAGACCTCAGAAAAATCATATTCTGAACTCTTAAAAACCTGGCATTGACTGTCACAATGGCAGTTGATGAGTTAGCTGGGAAAGTTTAACTTCATTTAAATGTTTAAGTTGGAACTGAGGGTTTTTCCTCTCTTAATTTATTCCAGTTTTATGTATACAAACATAGGTGTCAGCAATTTTGAAAAACTGGCCGCATGTGAAAAACTAGAATCAAGACAAGATTTTGGGGCTGCATTAGGTTCCTTTTTGAAATTAATTTGCTAATGAAGTGTAGTCTACCATATTGACTATTAAGAAGGAAAAAATGAGCGTATCCATACTTATTTCCTTCTTCAACCCAACTGTGATTTGTTAAAGGCTCTTTGACGTTGGCTCTTTGATTCTGAAGGTTTGCCCAATTAGTTTTGTGCAGTGTAAAGCAGTAACTGCTTATTTACAGTTCTTTTTGAGGGAAATTTACATTTTAAGTAGTGGAACGATAGCTCTTGATCTACACTTAATTAACACTGACATTGTTCACATTTATTCAAATAGAGCTAAACACAGAGACGTGTAATTTTTATGCCAATTAGTCTGATCAAGTGAGGTTAGCTAATGAAAGACTATTTAACTCACAAAGAAATTGGGTATTTGTTTATTTAAAAAAAAGTTTTGCAGTGTTTCAGCCCCTTGCATCACTGTGGAACATACAATACTGACTACAAACATAGGAAGGTGCTAAACAGTAAAGAAGTTTTACGTATCTGGAATCCTGGGGGAAACGGGGATAAGGCACCAAACCTGCTTTATAAATTAATGAGACCGGGTCTTTTTAACGGCTAGTGGCTAGCCAGCTTTGTATTACTGTTGGTTCTACCCGAGGAGAGGTCTGGTAATCTCTGTAAAAGCCTGAGAATATGGCATAGGTGTAGTTGTCAATTTTGATCGTAAGCAGAGGAAAACTGAAGAACAGTGTCTGCTTGCTGGAACGGTGGGAGAGGCTTGGACGTTCAGAGTGGCTGTGTTAGTGTTTTGTCATGAGACATTGCCTCAAATTTAGCTTATGAGAATCTCTGCCCACAGGAATTGCTTAGAAAAACTGAAATGTGGAGAATGATCATCCATGGGAAAGCAAAGGGCTCAGTATTCTGGATATTTGGGGTTGAAGTTAAGTAAATCTGGTCTGTGCTATTTGTCAAATTCTAGACATGCAGAAACTAAGGCAGAGAACTGGTCCGATCATTGTTGCATAAATTGTTAGAGAAATCCGTCTCTTTGTGTGAGTGGACTCAAACCTATAAATGACAAATCTGTCAGTAATATTTTTACGTATTATCTGTGTGCAATCTGGTCACATCTGTCTGTATACATGCAGCAGGTTTCTAGCATTTATGTTCGCCTTTGGGGGGTTGATTTGTATTGAGGAATGTTCATTTTGTTGAGTTGGACTTTTCTTCCATAGCTGCTAATGGATTGATAAAGTAAATTATTAAGTAATTTACATGTAGCGTATCTGTCAGATGATTAGTATGAGTAGAAAACCAAAAATAAAATGACAGTGTTAAACAGAAGTGCATTAAAACAATACTGCTGGCTTTTGAGATTTAGAAGATGCATTGTACATCTAAAAGGACTGCCTCCATGGCCGCCTTATAGTTCAGAGACAAAATTAGAAAAGGATATAGCTTAACTAAAAAAAAAAAAAAAGAAAGAAGAAAATCTCTATTCCTTGCACACCGCCTCCTGCTCAGCATCCAGGAACAGAAATTTGCTTCAATGGTATCTGTACCAGACTAGAAATGGTGCCACCTTAATGAACATACGAGTCATTTGCTGTTTCCTGGAGATGGTTATATTGTACACTGTTTGCCAGCTAACTCCATACGGAAAAGCCATGCTCCGTTTTGGACTGAAGTACTAAATGTCAGGAGAAGATTTCAGACTTTCAGTGGAGGAGGCCTCCCTGATCTGAAGCAGGCTGTTCCAGCTATGTCTGCTGAGGCTCAAAACTTGAAAAGGGCCTGAGTAGCCCTGAGGGAGGATAAGCAAAAGTCAGAAGAAGAAATGTAATAATAATTCTGTTTGTATGGAGTTTACAGGCTGCACAGCTGCATGAAGGGAATATAGTTGGATGCTTTGCTGGTCTTTGTGTCAGTTTGGTTGAACAAGTGTCCTGTAAATAAACAAGAAACCCTAGAGAGCCTTTGCTAAACGTGGTCCTCCTGTGAGCTGTCTTGCTAGCTGCTCAGACCATAACTATTACTGTCTGTGCAACTGATGGGGGCTTGGCTGGTAATCCATGTATACCTACCATAATTTGCAGTGGTCAGATTTCTTACTCAACTAAATTAACTTCAATTACTTTTGAATTTTGAAGCAGTGCTCTTGCCATGCAAAGTAGCTGCTGTGCCCCTCCATTTTCAATAGCTGCTTGTAGGTTGCCTGGCAGTTTTAACATCTAGAGTGTGTCTAAAAAAGTCTTGCCTTTTTTTTTAATGTTCTTTATACTGGTTGTGCTCTACTGCGCATTTGTTTGATTTTATAATTAGTTGTGTCATGTATCTCTAGCTATATTGTACCACATAAAAATGAAAGGAGGAAAGCACATTTTAGTTATAGTACACTCACACTAGTGAGAGTACTCATTCAGCATTCTTGTTATAGCCTTCATGAATAATTATATGCCGTAATTCATTTTAGTACTTTTATCAGAAAATAAACTGACTGAAAACCCAAAATACATACTGTATCTTTCATAAAAGTTCTTTCAAGTGCTTGCCAGATCTGATCATCTGTACAGTTGCTGAAAGGATCTAAATGGTAGCTGAAAGAGGAAGAGATAGCCTTTAAAAAAGGCGAAATGCAAGACAGTAGAGCCAGATTACTACCAATTATCTTTAAATATTTGTTGCAGTGGTCAAATAACCATGCATTTTAACTTTTATAATACAGTATTTTCATTAACGTTTTTCTACTTCAAAATTTTCTGTACTCAAGTACTTACAAAACCTAAAGGGGAAAAAAGTCCTGTTTTCCCAGCGTCTAAGCATTAACATTTTGGGAATCATTATTATTCTAAAGAAAAAGCTATATTTTTATAAAGTATATTAGCTTCCTATAAGCAATCTTATGTAATTAATCCCTGACTCACTTCTAAGAATGGCTACACTTACCTTTCTGTTTAATTATTTTTCCTGAAAAGATGGCGTATTATGAAGGTAGATTTACAAAGGCCATAATGGTAACTTTGTCAACAAATCGAGCAAGGTATTCCAAGACTACATAACAGTATGAAAGATGACACTGATTGTCTTGTGAAAATGAAGTGGGCACTGAGAGTAGGTGGAGAAGAGTTTAAGGGGGGAGGGGGAAGTGAATGGAGACCAGACGTTCATTAATTCATTATGTGTTCAGATGCCATTACTTGGTGTTCTGAAGGGAGATTCAGGAACAGTTGTGCACAGCTTGAAGCCGCTGAAAAGAAAGGCCAGAGACTGTGCTACAATAACATTTTGGATAGGCTAGTACAGTAGAAGAGTGAGCATCCATTGTAATGGGAAAAAAGGCTGCTAGAGAAGATTTAAGAACTCGGTTTGAAATAACGTCTATTCAACCCAATTTTTTGTAGTACATGGTGACACATTTCCTACCAAAGAAAGAGTATTTTCTTAAATGGTTCACTCATCCATAATTAAAAAATAATTTTACTATAAAAAGGGGATATTTCAAATATTTTGAAATAGTTTGTTCTTTATATAGTTCTCAAAAATTTAATTCACTGTGGATGCCTAGGCAAGTGATCATGAGATTTGGGTTTAGTTTCCAGCTTTGTCTTGACCAAGTCACTTGATCTGTCCCTGTTTCCAGTCTGTAATGAGAATTAGTACTTCCCTTCTCCAGCCTTCTCTTTGCTTTGATTGTTTGCCATGTACAGTCTTCATCTTAGAACTGTGCAATGGAGTTTGGATCTCAGTTTTAGCTGAGCTATTACTATAAACAAAACAGTACTCAGATCTCAGAGCTTTAAGCTTCTATAATAGCAATGGAAATTTTAGCGTAAGCTAAAAGTATTGTATTATGATTTTTTTTATTCCTTTGGGAAAAAATGTGAGTGTTTAATCATAAAAACAACTACTTTATTGTACCTATGAACAGAATGGTGTCTTGAAGAATGACAGAAAATTTTGTTCTTAGGTCTTGCAAACTTTCAGATGTTCACATTGTCTATTAGGATAGTGCCAGCAGTTCGTTCTACTAGTCGAAACAGTGCTACACATACTGAAGACTTGTCTGCAGGAAATAAAACATATAATGATACTTTAAATAGTTATTTGTAGTGGATACTGCCCATAGTTGGAGGGGATCTACACTGGCAGACCCCTGACTGAATCTGTGCTCTATTTCGTACAAATGAAGTAGACTATAATTGGCATGACTGCAAGATGCTAACAGTTACGTCTCTTTGCCGTCCTATTTTCATGACAAGTCCGTCATTTGGAGTGTGCGAGAGAGGAACGTATGATTTTTAAGGTGTGTGGGATTTGTTCATGCTACTTACTCCTTTTGGGGTCTCTGTTGAACATGTTAATAAGTGCACCAGTAATATTAGAAATTGTTTAAAATAAGGGCATTCTTTGAAATTTTGCTGAAAGCTACTCAGGTTTCTAATTTTAAGAAAGGAGGATTAATATATTAGAGGAGCAATGTAAAAATTGAGCCTACACAGTTAATTCTGCTGTTATAGGACAATTTACAAGATTAAATTAATGCACTGCAGACTGTATGAGCAATCTGTTGGATTAGACAGTTTCACAACTCAGAGTTTAGAAATGTCCATGAAAATGCACAAGTTCTTAAACTTCTTTTATTAACTAAAGATAATAAAACCTGATTTAACCTGTGATGTTCGTTCAACTGTAAACGGACAAATACCAATGTGCTAGGATAATCTTTTCATTACTTGCTGAATAGGCAACATACTTCGTGGTTTGTGCGTAATTAAAGATGAAGCTTCTAGACTGCCCTCCCTCTGAATATGTTTACACGGCATAATGAAATGTTGCATATTGACAACAAAGTTGGATCTAATTGTGTGAACTGAGCTATTAAGAGTAATGCTGCCATATTTACATACTTTTTCACATACATTAATAATCGCTGTTTCTCAGCATCATTTATTAATGTGTATGGAGTATACTACACTTAATGCATCGCTTTTTTTTTTCTTTTTTCCCTTAAGCTAACTTATTTAGAATTGTCTTAGGATGTCATTTTATAGCCCTGCAATATGCAGTGTGAATCTTTATAGTATTAAAAAAATCATAATTTACAGATAAATCTACTTAGAAATGTAGATCTGTGAGAACTGTGGCATTAGGTGGCACAAGAAAAAGCGTACCCAACAAAAAAGAACGTGTGTATCTTATCAAAACATGTTCTTCTGACAATACCAATAGTTTCTTGACCATTAAATTTAATATCTAGGCCTGTGAGAACCATAGAACTGTTTTCTCTGTATTTCATTTGATAATCTTTAAACATAATTTCTGCTTGACTTGGCCAGCCTTTGGGAGATTTCAGTGACTCAATGTTTTGAGGTCTTAGGAATACATCTCAGAAATTGAGGGGAAGAGTGTATTATTTAATGCATGCACAATGTCTTTAAGAATACTATTATTTTTTAACAGAATTTAAAATATCTGTATAAACTGTAGTATTGCTGCCACGTTTACAAGTAGGTCTTACCAAGGCATACTCCATTATCTCTTCAGCTGAAGTAAATTTTGAGTCTGTCTCAGTTCCTGTTCTCACACACACCTGGAGAAGTCCACTCAGCTATAATTTAACCAGAAAAAAAAAATCTGATACAATTATTGGAAAATCACCTTTTGTTCATTTTTATCTGTAATAGCTCTGTTGAGGAAAGAAAAGTGACTAATCAAAGTAAACGGCTACTTAAGAATGAAGCAATATAAAAGCTCATCAACAACAGAATTCAGTGATAGTCCCCGAGGCAATTTCCAAGCTATTAGAACTGCCTGTGGAGACTGCCAAGCTGCAGTAGCTAGAAAAATATCTTTCACAGTTTGATGTGAAGTCCTGTGTTTTTCTGGCCTCTCTTCTTACTTTAAGGAGATACTGCATAGTTATTAAAACGCAATAAACAGTATATTTAGTGTGAAATTTTAACTAAATATATATGTATAGTAATAACACTAGCAATCGAGTAGTAATGCTACTATAGCGTGTTCATTTCTCTATGCTAATTTTTAGTAGATGTTTGAATTTTAAGCATAAATAGAAGAAACTTCTGCGTGGATGTGAACTATCCTATTTAACATTTCTGTCGGACAACGAGAGTGCCTCTGGTCTGCACAGCATACCTTGACTATATTGATATCTCACTGTTTAGAATCCTGTTACATCAGTATGTTTTAATTAGCCTAAGGGATCACTGGTTACCAGTTTAAACAAATGCCATGCAATGCATTCTCTACTCCCTTATATGCTGGGTTCTGGACAAACTTTCTTACTCTCTTTGAGACAGCTTCCCTGAGGATACCTATAGCAATATCTGTTGCTTTAAGAACCCACTAATGAGAGTCATTGAACCTTATCTCTTAAAAGGGTTCTAGAGATTGCTTAAAACTCAAAGGTAAAAGTATATGCTATGTTTAAAAATTGGCACAGTGAGATTGGATTTAATGGTGTTTGTTAAATTCTTTTGAGGGTCTGTAGTGGAAACCCGTAGCATTCCTGTGGCTGCTCATTTTTTAAATATAAAAAGCTCCAGGGTCTTTGCTGCTGGTGTAGCATGGCAACTTTGATGGAAACTTTCTTTTATCACTCTGTCGAGGTTTCATCAAAGTCAGTGGGGATATCAACCTACAGTATCCACAATCAGGTGAATTTAAAGGCAGCATTACCTATCTAAATAAGAGCAAAAATGAAACAAAAAATGTTCAATTGTATTTGCTCTACTGGTTGATAGAGTCGTCTTTTCTGTCATAAGTATGAATTGCACTGAGACGTTGCACAGAGGAGGCTATATGAGACAACAGTGGTGATCTGCTGACTTTCATTCTTTTTAGTTGGATAGTTCTCAGAAAAAACCTACAACACAATAGAAACACAATGTACTAATTCTATGTGCCAGTAAAACCCCTGGGTATAAACCACATCCGATAATCTGGTAAAGATACTGCCTCATGCAGGTGATTTGAACTGAAACTTTGCAATGCGTGTACAGTGACAGCTCTCAGGTGATTTGTGCTGTATAATTTTGCCTGAATGTCCCAAGAATGCAGAACTCTCTGTATTCTTCCAGGCTCTGCTTTGCTTTTTCTTATCAGCCAAGTTCTGCTTTCAATTTAGAGAAAATTAATACTATGGCCTTATTTCTTAACTTTTAAAATATTTTGCACCCTCAGAAACCTACAAGAAAGTAGTCCCTATATTTCCTGAGCAGAGTGAGAATTTTATGTAGGTTTGGCATAGTAGTAGAAAGTTAGGACAGCCTTCTGGCTTGCAGTTTCAACAAATACCTGTTTTAGGAGTCTAGTTTAGGACACCTTTAAAAGCCTGTTTGAGGGCGTAGCTACCAGTATTTGAATTGTTTCCCTTCAGGTTATCTCAGGTCACTAGTCAGTTGAAAACTCTGGCCACACTTGCTATTCCTGTACCGATGTTCTCCTCAGGTCCTCCCTGAAGGTTTCAGCATAGAAAAATGTTATGAATACATTTTTCGTATTCAGAATCTCCTGTCATGTTTCAGTACTCATAATGCATTAGTAACAAAATAATGCAAGATCCTCACCCTTGCAAAATTTCTTTTACATTATTTTGTGTCCATTCATTAGTGATGTATTATGAATATCAAAGTATGACAAAATATACAAGAAAAACAATGAAAATGCTTTAATTGATATTGTCAGAAGGGGAGAGAAGCTTGAAGAATAGCAACACATCTAATCAAGCATATGCCCTTCAAAAAAAAACCAAACCTGAGTTCTCTGGAGTGGTGGTTGAATGTGAGAAAGTATCTTTGAATTTTCTAAATCTTGCATTGCTGGATGCTCTCTATTATGTGCTACAGCAGTGAATTGCCAGCCACTTCAATTTGCCATTCCTGCTAACCTGGCCTCTTTCTGGATCTTTGTTGCTAGCTGTAGGACTCTGGGTGAACAGGCAGTAGTGTTTGACATGTACCTCTGTAATCGCACTCTGCACAGATGAAGAGACTTGGCTACATTTGGAAAAAATGGTTTAACCAAAGCCTGAATGTAGCCCTTTGTATAAAAAGCAGAGAATAATTGACAGCTTGCCATGCTGGATGTGCTTGCTATTTAAGATACTTGGTTCTATCGTTCTCAGCTTCTGATAAGCCTTTACAAAAGAATCTGCAGAATTGAAGTTTAAGAATAAAATACAAAAGCATACACTGTAAATTTCTGTAGGTCAAGCAAAAAGGATAATTCAAATCACTTAAAATATCTTGAAGGAATAGTACATCAACTTAAAAAGAAAAAAATCAAAAATAATAGCTGTGATAGCAATTGCAATTTGCAGAAAAGGAAAAACAAGAGCTATTTTGACTGGAATAAAGTAGACTTGAAACTGCTGCAAAAAATTCTCAGCATGAAATGGAAGGCTCACATCCAATTCATCCATATTATTAGAAAAAAAATGTTCGTTAGCCTGCCAGTGGGAGTTGTATCAAAGAAACTCATTGGTCTCTAAGATCTGTGGATAAAGGCAAAGAGCAGAATCAGATGGTAGTCTTTGTCTTTTACTGTAGTTAGAGCTTATGTAGTAATGCATACAATAGCTTTAATCTTGGCTGAGATTAAAATTATAGGAGTAGCAAACAATTTTATTACAGCTTTTACAACATCAGCATTTATAAAGCAGCTTTTGAAAGTAATGCTTTTGAAAGCAAAATAAATTTCTTCAAGTCTTAAAGTCTTTCTGTTGTTTTCATAAGTAAAGCAAAAAACAAAATAAATGCATGAGAGTCAGGATGTCAAGGATTTGATGATTTCATAGCAAAACCTACTACCTCCACTCGGCTCTGTGACTTGTACGTGAATAATAGCAACTTAACTGAAAGCAGATTAGAGGTGCTGTTATAGATTTAGGTTACACAGAATAATAGTTTTTACTTTGTCAGAGGGTTACAGACATTTTATGAAGATTAACTGATTAGGAGGTTTTTATAGGTAGTACTTTTTGTAATATAATAGAAAACCTGATGCAAAAGACTGAGATTCATATAATCTTCTTCAGGTACCTATAATATAGATGTCTGCATCCAAGCCTGTTATCTAAGCTCTCTTTACAATCAGTGGAAATAAGTACACACTTCTAGAGGACTGTTCATCTGACATGTTTCAGGCATTTTATCTCAGGACGGGATGAATCTCACTTAAGTTGCTGGTTTTCTCCTTCAATTGTTAAGGAAGTCTAGATAAATATTAAATAAGTATTCTCTACTAACTTTAAAGAACAAGGTAGTTGCTTTACTGTATAAAATAAGTTATCAGGTAACATAGAAGGAGCCTTTAATGTTGCCTTTGTAAAAAATAAACCCTTTAATGATGCTTAGTATGATCACAGTCACCAGGCTGATTCCATAGACTAATGGATAAAAGTATGTTCTAGGGTTGTCTGAGATACTTTCCAGCACGACAGTTTTTGTTTTGTTATCCAAAATGTTGTAGTTTTCCTTCAAAAAATACAGAAACAGAATCATGATCTAAATCTTCACTGATCTTCACTGATACAATGATAGACAGGGCAGCTGAAATAGAAGGCACTTCTTCTACACTTCTTTATCTTTTTTTTGTTCTTTTTTCTTTTTTTTAAATTGGAAAATGGGTCTGAGGAAGACTGATGTATAAAGCAGTTTTAGGATGTCTTGTGTAGTAAATCCTTCTTCTACTTTATGTAGAAAAAGCCTTGGACGTATAGGCTTTATACAAGGCATTCTCATATCACACAGGTGCCACATCTTTATTTTACTGAGTTATGAAACATTTGTAATAATTTTACTAATGTGTTAGTTAAGTACTCTCTATAAGTTTTTACAGTGTTTAGTTTCACCATCTAAAAACTGCATTTTGACCCAAATTATACTCTCTTCTTCTTTTAATACCTCACTTTCCATTTGATATAACTGTCAACTTTCCTTTTTTTATGCTTTCAGACTTTTGTTTTAGGTTTCTGGATAGCTTGGAAATTTGTAGCATTTCCTCCACTAAACAGAGTGAAGTTTTTTCACAGGCAGTATAAAGTTCAGTTACAGAGGATAATTCTCTTGAGGTTTTTAAAGATATGTCTGAGCCCCATGTTATTGTAACCAGATTCAGATGGCTGTGATGTATTTCTTGTTGCTATGTCTCCTCCTCTAGAAATAATATATTTAAAGTTCTATGCGCCCCCTATGCATCTGTCAAGTTACATAGAATCATAGAATGGTTCAGGTTGGAAGGGGCCTTTAAAGGTCGTCTAGTCTAACCCCCCTGCAGTGAGCAGGGACATCTTCAGCTAGATCAGGTTGCTCAGAGCCCTGTCCAACCTGACCTTGAATGTTTCCAGGGATGGGGGATCTACCACCTCTCTGGGCAACCTGTTCCAGTGTTTCACCACCCTCATCGTAAAAAATTTCTTCCTTATATTTAGCCTGAATCTACCCTCCTTTAGTTTAAAACCATTACCCCTTGTCCTGTTGCAACAGGCCCTACTAAAAAGTCTGTCCCCATCTTTCTTATAAGCTCCCTTTAGTTATTGAAAGACCACAATAAGGTCTCCCCGGAGCCTTCTCTTCTCCAGGCTGAACAACCCCAACTCTATTAGCCTTTCCTCATAGCAGACGTGTTCCATCCCTCTCATCATCTTCATGGCCCTCCTCTGAACCCGCTCCAACAGGTCCATGTCTTTCTTGTACTGAGAACTCCAGAGCTGGATGCAGTACTCCAGGTGGGGTCTCACCAGAGCAGAGTAGAGAGGGAGAATCACCTCCCTTGACCTGCTGGTCATGCTTCTTTTGATGCAGCCCAGGATATGATATAAATACTTGGAGTTAAGAATTGTGCATAGTTAAAACTGTAGGTGTTTTCTAAAACCCGCACTTGTTCAGTTCAAAATATTTACAGTTAAGATAGAAATCAGAATTCTTACTTGGATTCTTTGGAAAAAGGGGTGAAAATGTTGCAAAGTGCATGAAATATTTCCTAACGCTAGTGGCTTACAATTCTAATTTTGGTTTGATCAATGTAGTGACTGTAGTAACAACATCGGTTATTGTGAAATGAGGTTGATTGAAGACAATAGAAGAGGGATGTGCAATTACTGAGATGGAGATAAGTTAAGATGAATAAAAGGTTAATCTGCAGTAGGATTTGAGAAGAGCAACAGGGTTATATGTCATAATTCTCTAATAGTCAATATATTATAAATATGCTAAATTTGAGCTTTATTGCTCATATACTTCAGATATATCTATGACTATCCCTCTAAGAGTCAGAAATTAACTGGAGTATTATTGATATACTTCTGCATGTACCTCTGAGCTTGCTCTACCCAGGAACTCAGCCACCAGTTACTGAAGGCTGAAAAGCCCATCATCAGCATACAAAAGGAGTACTATGAAACACACAGTGAAACATAGAAATGGAACATAAGACCACGTTGAGGGAGTAGAAGTAATTTAACACATGACATTTATTTAATGTGCTGGGTAGCTTCTCAGCAAAGACGTTATTACTTAATCCTTACTTGTTTTTCATTCTTCATATGTGCAGAGCTTCTGTCTACAAAAATGGGAATGGAGAGTATAATTATTTTTTACTTAGTAACATTAATGTAAATTTTGCCCAAATAAAATTTGAATAAGAGCATCAAAACTTAGTTCATATATAGGGGAATATCTAGCTTGATGTTTATCAGAAGCATGCCAAAGGGGCAGATTCATATTAAACAAAATTATTCCTGTGTGTATACATCTCATGCATGATCTGTGAGTGACTTTTCATTAAATTAATGACTGAGAGAAGATGTTTTATGTGTTTATAAAGAGGAATAACTGGACACTGCATAAAGAATCTGAACCTTTTAAAAAGAACTGGCATTCAAGCAGTCAGGAACACACACTGGGCATAAATCCAATAGGGATTCTAAAAATTTGTAATACACATCTAAAATTTCAGTGGGTCTCAGTCGTTTTTTTTAGAGAGTGATCAACATAATAAAACTTTATTGATAAAGGTATAAAACAACAAAAAAATTCTAATAATTCTAGATTGCAATTGCCAGTAAACCTAATCTTTTATTTAAATAGCCTGGAAATGTCCCCACCATATCTAAGTTCAGCTGCTGATTTCTTATGACAATGCACTTATCAAAATCTGGAACATCTTGGTCTTTAAGTCTAAAATCCTAGTGAGATCCAAGTGTTAGATGCTTGATCTTCACTCTGGCTATACACTGTTACTTTTTTTTTTCTTTCAATGATTTTCTCTACTAAAATTTTTCTTTTTGAAGAGGAAAAGAAAGACGCAATCTGCATTTTAGTTTATAAATCCTTTGAAAGTTTACTAAGTTTTATTTTCTGAAAAATACATTCTTTAATGTAGTGCCTTTGTCACGTTTCAATAAAGTTAAAGCAGGGATATTTAGCTGAATCAAAAAATAACTCAGTTTGATACTGGGCACCTTAGTTTTGAATGAAAGGAGGAGAACTGTTTCTCCTCTTCTTGAACAAGTTGGTTTATAGGAGCTGCAATACAAATTTCGTTGTAGGACTAGATGTGGTCATTTTTGTGCTAGTGTCAGCCAATATTAAGCATGTTTTAGCACAATAACCAGACAAAAGAACCTTTGTGTTAGTGATAGGAACATTTTGTCAAATGTACTTATTCATATGTAGACTCCTTGCTTTTGCTAAATGCTGCTGTATGGCAAGTACTCCTTCCACTTTTGTAGCAGTTATTGAATGACTAACGAACTGTGATAAATTATATATACTTACTAAGAATGATGAGTAGCTTTTAGGTCTGCATACAAAACTGTATTGATATTCCATTTTTCCCTTCTCATCCTTGACAAAACAAAATGTCAATAGAAAGAAATGCAAAACCCAAGTTTTGTTCCATGAAAAAGTAGTTATAAATCCATTCCACCACCACCCCTTTTTTTTTTTTCCTGAATTGAACTAGGAAGGCAGAATTTTTATAGATTAAAAAGTGATTTTTCATCTGTGAAATGAACCTTCAAGCTATAAAGAAAATGACTGTGGGAGACCTGCAGAGATGAGAGTGAAATGAAGAGGATGGGTAGGAATTAAGTGGTCAGCGTCTAATATGATAACTGGGATGCCCAAGATGAAGCAAACTGAGCCAAGGGTTCTGATTCTTCATACCATATGCAGTAAATCTGTAGAACTTACTGTGGATACTTTACAGTTTCAAAGGTAGACTGGACAAGTTCATGAGGAGGAAATCTATTGAGGTTTACTAAATACTCAGAAACTACAATTAGTTCAGGAATTATGTAACATGGCTTTTAAATAGTGAAACTCAGTCTCACTATCTGTGTCATTAATGGAAATGTTAAAATAATATTGGTCCCAGATGAAAAGTTGTAGGGATTTTTTTGCCTTGAGAGAAGTGAAGTAGATGAAGTAGAAGTATGGTTCTGCCTGTCCATTGAGGCTGTAGGAGTTTCAGAGTCCAGGATTGTGTTGAAGGCAAAGGAGGAATCAGGTCAAGCTAGTATACAAGTTCGAAAGAAAACAGCTGTCAGTGAAGACAACTAGCTTAAGCCTTTGCTTAAATTGTTCTGGAATGATCAGTGGGCAGAACCCACACAGGTGATGCAACTAGTGAATATTTGCTCTCATTTAGAGTCCTTATTTTACTTTGTTGATACAAGATAATTAGCCTGCCAAAAAAAAAAAAAAAGGTTCTTTTTATTTAATGATTTACCTTTCAACACAGTTGGGCACTTAGACATTTATACATCAGCTAATTGTTTTTTATGGCCACTCCTTTTATATCCTGAAAGGCACTTGCTCTGAACAAACAGACAAACAACATGTTTCCAGTCCTTAAGGCCACGAAGGAAACTCAAAATCAAAAGAAACAAATGTAAAGCCATGCAGGTTGGTCTTTTTTTGAGATGAGACTGACAGAACTCGTACGCTCTGTTCATCTCAATACATACTAAGTATGAATTTAAAAATTACTTTTTAGTGTCATCACTATCTTGTTACTGCTCTTCATAGCGGATTTGCCACAAAAATATCTCTCTTCCCTTGAAAATGTAATCACTTTGTATTTACCTATTATTCCCCCTTTTCTACCCCAATGCACCTACAGTAATCTTCAGATGTAGTGCTTGCTTTCTGTTCTATTTCTAAAAAGAAAGCAGTGTCCCTCTGATACTTATTTGCATATGTTGTTTGAAGAATTATTACTATTTTGTAAAAATACATATACACATTTTATACCACAGTATTCATAAGTGAAAGAAAAAAACCTATTTACCTCCTGTAGTTGATGCATTACCAACAGTATTGTTTTTTTCCTTTAAGGGCCTATTTTATGTGTTGTTCAAAAATATGCTTTCCAACATGTGCATTAACTGCTGGCAGGGGATCATCCAACAAATAAATATCTCGGTTGGCATAAACAACATGCACAAAAATGATCCTTTGTTTCTGATCACCAGAAAGGTAGAGACCTCTTTCATCTAGCTAAGAGGAAGAGAGAACTACATAAATTAGAGGACAGACACCTAGACAAAACACAATATTATAGAAGATAGCTCTGCATTCATAATTATAATTGATCCATGATTTACATTGATCATAAGGCTGTGTTCTTAATCAGATGAGAATTTACTTACCTAATGTAGTTTTAGCCTTCCATGGAGCAAAACCATCAAATCACACACAAATTTTGTGAGGCTTGATTCTGTGCTCGGTGTTTTTTTGTGTTAAGTGTTGCAGTTGCTGGCTTTCACACGTTCATAAAAGAGCACTGTCGCCTGTCTCCTGATCTTTGATAATTTTGGTAATATTATGGTTATGAGAAAGTATTCCCTCACAGAGATAGACATGTCTCTGAATCTTAAGGGTATTTGTAGCAAATTTAGACCTCAATTTCATGTCTCTTGTTACTTCAGCTATCGCATCTTTTAAGTCCAAGAGTCACTGAAATGAAAATTTTTAACAGAACAAGACGTATGTCTTCACCACAGTGAATTCTGAAAAAAGGAATGTGGCTGTCTAAAGCTACTAAAGGACTATCTTAACAGGAGGGAAAAAAAAAAGGTAGTATGGAATCTTGTGTCCAGTAGTGACTTGCATTTAAAATTACTTCAAAGCATTCTGCAAAATGGCTATTGCTCAGGCAAACTGCTACGTATTTACTAAAATTCTGCATATTGTTCTTGATCTGTTTCAGCTGAATCAGATGAGTTTTCTTTTAGTTTTCAAAATGGGTAAGTCAATCAGTACTTTTCAGAGATGATCACCAGGTGGTAAAAGGGGCAGAAACAAATTGGGTAGAAAGGTTCTTCATGATTTCAGCTGCTCCTCAAATTGAACATTTTTCTGGGTACAGTACAGCATTTGATCCCAAATCTTTCTGAAGAATTTAATCCTGTCTTTTCCAAATCTGAAATAAGAATTGCAGCTATCAACTATTTAACCACAATGTACACCTGAAGAAATTAATATATGAGCTTCAATGGGGAGTCAAGAGGGGTGTAAATTTATAAAACTTCCGTTTAAGTATATCCTTCTGACATGGCTACTTCTCTAGCCAAGGAAGAGAAAAAGACCTTTCTCAGAACAGGTCAGGTCAGTGAATAACTGATCTATTACAAGCTGGCATAGAGATGTCTCCACTTCTGAAGTCTGGAAATGGGTCATTCTCATTCCAAGACTTTTGAAAGAGGAGGATAAAATCTTAAGGGGAACAAAGTGACTGTGTAACAGGGTGCTCTGATTGCATCACTTTTGTGACTGATCACATTAGCATTTGCTCTGGTTATTAGGAACAACTATATAATTTGAAATGCATGCCTCTGGAGTAGTTGAATTAGCTTAATCAGTTATAGTATAATTTTCTACTGTAAAATTTTTCATCTGCATTTTGAATCCCTAAATGCAGATCAGGGATTAGTCACTTTAAAAAAAATTATGACTAACTTCAAAACATTTGAGAATATTTGTCCTTATGTGCATGACCAGAAAAAAAAAGACAGAATTCAGCAGTTAATTCACCATTTGGAAATAACTGACTTAAACATTCAGTAACAGATGCTTAGCAGTTATAATATAGTGTAGCTCCATTCACTTCAGCTTACCCCTGCTGATACACTGGCCCTTGTTAATGGACTATAAATAACTCACAGACAGTAACCACACTGAAATGGCAGAAGAGAATACCATCATTCTCCTGAGTCTGCTAACGAGAGTTTCTTGTTATAAAGACACTCAGTGAACTTCTCCATATTTCGTTGTTTTACCATCTTGATTTCTTAATCTGATAGGATGTGATGTAACTTTATTGACAAGAGTATAAGAAAAATACTAAAAGATGGTAAAACTTGTAGATCTTTATATGCAGTATCACCTCCAAAAGGCATAGATACTGATTATTTTATTTGAGGTTCTTAGAGGCAAATCCACCAATATAAGGAAAATATATCACAAAGATGATGTGTGCTTAGGAGAATACATGCATACACACAAAAGGCATGTTGAATCCTAAGGCCTACTAACATGGCAAGATGTCTGACAAGCTAGTCAGTTATGTCTGAAATAGACTTTGGTGCAATTGAACATGTGCTGCTGTGCAAAATTTTTGAGAAACTTAAGTGTATAAAAGAAATTGTGGGATACAAAGTGAGTGACTGTGTAAAGCCTTTTCTTCTGGGTAACAGTTCTTAGGGTTAATTGTATTAATAAAGTTGCTATAGTAAGATTGCCTCTACAATACAATTTTGGGTTTTCTTCACTTAAAAATTATAAGCATTTTAAAATCTAGTCTTTCTCCTTTATTCTTTCTCCCTTTTTCTTAAATGGCAGTATAATTGCTTACATTTTAGTATGAATTGTAATACTTACTTCAGTGTCCTGGTTTCGGCTGGGACAGAGTTAACTCTCTTCTTAGTAGCTGGTACAGTGCTGTGTTTTGGATTCAGTGTGAGAATGATGTTGATAACACACTGATGTTTTAGTTGTTGCTAAGTAGCACTTATCTTAAGCCAAGGATTTTTCAGTTTCCCATGCTCTGCCAGCAAGCAGGTGTGCAAGAAGCTGGGAGGGAGCACAGCCAGGGCAGCTGACCCCAACTAGCCAAAGGGATATTCCATACCATGAAATGTCATGCCCAGTATATAAACAGGGGGAAGCTGGCCAGGAGGGGCGAATCGCTGCTCAGGCATCGGTCAGCAGGTGGTGAGCCAATTGCATTGTGCATCACTGTTTGTTTGGGTTTTTTCCTCCCCCCCCCCTCCCCCCCCCCCCCTTTTTTTTTGTTATATTCCTTTTCATTACTATTATTATTATTATTATTATATTTCATTATTATTATTATTGTTAGTATTGTATTTTACTTTAGGTGTTAAATTGTTCTTATCTCAACCCACGAGTTCTACCTTCTTTCCCAATTCTCCTCCCCATCCCACTGGGAGCAGGGGGGGAGTGAGGGAGCAGCTGCGTGGTGCTTGGCTGCTGACTGGGGTTAAACCACAACATTCAGTCATATCTCCATGAGGAAGAATTTCCATACCTGACTCCAGGCTGCATACACTGACTGCATAATTGTATCTGAAAGTGAGAGTTCAGCATTTCTTGTTTTTCATCGTCTGAATAAAATCTCATGCATTTTTATTAATTGTGGCATCTGTGCTCCGAAACAGTGCTTTGAACCGTACAGATATATGACTAAAATTCAGTCCTTCATCTAGCTCTCATGTTTTCTTTCTGTAAAATTGCAGCTGTTTCATGCTGAGATCTGTGGTATTCTCTTTAGTTCTTATATGATATTTTTTATGAGAAGAAATAAATTGTTGCACTTTCTAACTTGCATTTTAGACGAGAAGCACTGGATCTATTTGAAATTTTGAGCACTTACAAACCAACAAGTTATGGACTTGACATAAGATTTTATTGAGGATATGCAATGCACAGGATTTTCTCCTGTAATAGGCCAATTTGCCTTAACAGTCAGGGTACAAGTTTACCAGGTTGATTATTTGCCTGTTCCATTGCGTTTTCACAGACAGTTACCTTTGCTAGTTATCTTAAGCCAATATGGGTACAGTAGCCCATTCTACAAATTCCGCTTTACTTTGTTGCATATGGCATGCTCAATTTTTATTCCAAGGCGAATCCCTCTCCACTACTTTCTGTCATATTTTCAACTTTCTAAGTACATGTATATGAATATTCTGTTCTCTCTGTGTATATACTAGTTCTGCTTTGTGAATGAATAACTTAAAAATGAGAAAAGTGTTAATACCATCCTTTCCTGCATATTCCCCGCTATATATTGTTCTTTATCATTCCACTGGGTATTTGGCACTCCATCCCATTTCAATGTAAGTGTTCACATTCACAGGTGAATACAAATTAATGCAGACTGATCTTGTGACCAAAATTTTGAGGCATTATATTTACTCCTTAAGAACCATGCATTCAATACTTGCTATCTTCCTATAATTTACGAGAAGTCAATTCCAACAAGACTGAGTTGCTCCTTATCTATCAACATTTCAAGATTTATGCTTATTAGGGAAATTGGAGTGAGTTTAGAAAACTGCAAGAGAAGTTATTTGGAGAGTAAGGGAATAATTTATGAAAAAAGATTAAGTGAGTTAAATATGCTTGCCTTAGAGAAACACCTATATCGTTCGTAAAGGTCTACAGATATTTAACATATAAACCGCAAGGAGAGTGTGAGTGGAATTATTAAGGGACTGTCAGTCATCTGACTAGAATAAGGAAATGAAGTGGGTTTTTTCAAATGTCTTCTGAAAATCAGAGGAAAGTTAATGTTATAAAAATTAAATCTTTGGGCCAGCACATGTAATCTTTACCATGCTTTGAGATCAGGGTCATGAAATGAAAATAAGTCTCTGAAGAATCATGGCAGTTTGAGACTGTTATCACATTCATTATCTATCACTGTTTTTAAGACAGAGTTTTGATTTTAAAATGATTGGAATTATGAGCATAATTAGTTTAAGTGCTTGGAACATTTGAGTTGGATATGAATCAAGTACTAGATAACATATGTTAGGAAAAAGCATGCATTGGGAAAGCATTAGCATAAATCACTTTGGTGTTTTGGCGGGTTTTTGTTTTTGTTTTTTAACTCTAGGAGTAAAATTGTAAAAAGCCTCCAGTAATTTAGAAAACTAAATTCAGAGGAAATGGAACTGTGAAGAGAAATCTGTAGTACGTGACTCTCCAGATCTGTTACTATTGGCTTTTCACATAGTAGGAGATGCTATCCTACTGATGCAGAGGACTTTTGCTCCTCTGGGATGGAGCAAAAAAATACTACTGTCTTGAGATAATTTCTGATATTTTGTTCTCTTTGCCTCTTATTAGGAGAGAGAACTCAGAAGAGGAATGTATAAAGAGCCTTCAGATAAAATGTTTTAGAAACTACAATAATGCATATTGTTTCTGTGAACTGATATTGGAAAGAAAACCACAATTACAACTGTGTTTGCTACTTTGAAATCACAATTTTCTATACCTTAGATGGTTGTTGCAAAAGCTATTTCCCAATAGTACATTATAGTCAATTTAATGCATGTTAAAATCTCATTCTTTATTTGCATACACTTATCAGTTACTGAAATTGCTGCTTGTTGAAATTCAGTTGTGAATTTAGCCATCTTCATCTGTAATCAAGCTGTAAAAATCTTGTTAAAACATTTCCTTAATACTAAAATATCTGACAAAAAATTAACATAAGCAGAGATAATTGAACATGAGTGTTATAAAGTAGAAATGTTACAAACCATGTGCCACACTTTAAAGTTATTTGTTATCTCTTTTTATGTTTATTTTTTCCAAGCATATATGCTTCCACGTTCCCTACTGAATATTCATTTATTCCTGTGACTTCTATTAAGTTTTATTTCTTATTACAGTATTCTGTTGCTCATTAAGAACGTTAGTCAAGGTTCCCTTTTTATACTCATCACTATATGCTAGCAAATGAACATGGGAAAAAAGCTTTAAAAAAAAAAAAAAGCTTGTTTAATGAGAGAGCTCCATGTTAACTGCTTGATTAGGAAAATGCATATGATGTATTAACTATATAGAGATATATGTGATATATTAGATATATATATGCTTTACAAACATACAGAAAAAATAGAACTTCTGAAATATGAAGTGATTCTTTGCACATGAATTTATTCTACGTGTTCCAGAAATTTCTTAGGATTTTACCCTGCATCTTATTTTTAACTGAAGGGACTGTCTAGATAATTAATGTAACTGGTTACAACAGCTTTTATGACCCAGGTGACTTTGTTGTCCAGAACCTCATTGACATCATCTTTGTTGTCGCCCTAAGAACGGCTGACATGGGATTAATTGGTTTGACAGACATGTGGGCATTTAATAAATAGTCTGGCAAATAATCGTATTCAAATCATACAATACAGCCTGTTTTTTAAACTGTGCAAAGTTTTGAGTCATGGAATAGGATTCCTTTGGTTTGACTGATGCAGTCATTGTGGATCAAGTGGAAGCTTTAGAAATACTGAAAGTGCATGTAAACGCTTAGGTGAGCAAAAGAATGTTTGATTAACAAAACATGTTAGTGCCTCCTTTCTTAGTAAAAAATAAAGGAGATATATTAAATAACAGGGAAGTTATGTTATACTGCAAGAAGCTTTATAAACTGTTAATAAATAAAACGTGTTCTTTAAATGTAAGCATCAGTGTACAGCTTAATATCTTAAGAAATTTTTTTTGCTCCTACATAAAACTTTTGCAGTGATGCAAAGCTGAAGAATTATTTTCCCTGACCATTGTACCTGAGATCTGGCCTGCATCTTTTCTTCAAATTATCCACTCCGAAGTGGATGTAAGTGGAGATCTGTTGGTTTACTCCTTACGGAATTGTCCCTAGTGGCAGTAGCTAAGTATTAAACATTGTTCACTTTAGTATAAAAAGGCCATTTATTTCTTGGAAAGACATTTTTATTTAGATTCTTTCAGATGTTGTGGGGAGGAATAGATCCATGAAAGGACTGGGCAGGAGAGCAATCATTGAACTCTGGAAATGCAGGTACTGAAACTTTGTTCCTGGCAGAGGAGGCATGCCATGGCTTTGCCTTTTCTTGCTCATTGATCAGTGACACTGGCTGATGGTATCAAGCAACTAAGTAATGTATGGTGCACACATTCTCTTTCCAAGACAACAGCAGGCAGTTATCCCTATGAACAATGCATATATTTTTGTGTGGTGTTTTTACCTGGTTGTAAGCTGGTGCTAAGCACAATCATTCTTCTAAAAGCTATAATGTCCAGTCATTAAGAGCAAATTTGCTATTCTTACTTGGTGAAATAGATGTAGATAAAAGCATTCATTTTCAAGTAGAAATACTGGAGTGAAGTTTAGAGAAGGGTTCCTGTGGCACCATAAGCAAATAGTTATAGGAGTTATTCCCAATTTAATTATTATTACTATGCATACAGAATGTTTGAGAGTAACTTGAATAAAAATACTAAATGTCTTTTATAAAAGAATCACATGAAAACTTATAAAAGTACAATAAATATTAAATAAGTTTTATTTTTAATAAATTCAGAAAAAAGTTTTAAAAGTTATATGCAATAGAATGTTTTACTAATCTTTTTTTTCTAGCTTTTTTGAGTTATATTTCCTTGAACTTGAGCACTTCTCAAATCAGTATTAACTCATCAAAGAAATGAAATGTAAACCCTATACTTAGTTGCCTACTGCTACTGATTTCTATAGCACATAATGCTTGAGTGCCTTTGAAGAGCTGGACATCAGATACTGTAGCAATATGAGAAGGACTCAGACCCTTTTTAGAATAAAGAAAAAGTACTGCTAGAGTCCTTTGAAAATTGTGCTTTAACATTAAAAATTGCTTTTGATTCTCACTGGTCCCACATAGAATACAGAGATTCTGGATGACTGAAATTCTCACTGGTCTTCAATCTGACTATTAAAAACTCATATACTGTGTTGTTAGAAATCTTCCTTAGATTGGGACTAAAACACCAGCTTTCATTCATGGCTTCCATATCATAAGATAAAAAATGACTTTTGTAATTTGCAATGAGATGTCACTTTATAGAAAATGTGGAGAAATGGATTTGTTTTGCTCAGGGCAATCCCAGGCTCCTCTCTTTACATACAATAAAGGTGGGGAGAATAGTCTTTAAGCCTTTTTAAATTTTTGAAAAGTTCTTCAGTGAGCATGGAGCAAGTCATCTGGGTTGGTTTGTTTGTTTTATTCAAAAGGTATAGTTAATTTCATCATACGAAATTATTCCATTGTAACAGCAAAACCTGCTCTTCTCTTGATCATGGCAGCTTCCAATGGAACTGGTTGTGGGCAAAGAAGAGAGAATGCAGGAATAGCATATCCCTGCTTTTGAAGATCAGATCTGTGTACTAACATACGTGCAAACTATAAGACGCAAATGGGAAATGATGCTTTTGAAAAGGAAAGATGAGCAAAAAAGGTCTGCTGTGGTTATTCTTTGCCATCTTCTCTCCATTACAGAAGCAGAGTGTCAAAACAGAGATGATGTAGAGACAAAGATGCTCTCAGCATCTGCTTTCCATCATTTGATGTAGCCTTAAGGAAACGCTGACGTTAAGTGAGTTAGAGATTGAACAGTAGGGCCTTTGCATCAATTTAAATACATAGAGGGTTTCTATATCTGTTTAGTTACGGTGATATGATGTGGTGGAAAGCAGGCAGGCTGAGAGATGCACCGTTTCTTTGTGGAGCACAAGTATTTTGTGTTCATGTAGTTGAGGAAATTGGAGTATACATAATCTTCTGTAGGCTCTGTATTGTGGTCTCTGTTCACACATGAGAGGAGATGGGCATACGGATAAAAGAAACTGTAGAGCAAATGGGTTTGTATTTAGTGGTTTGAGGTTATGTTAATTGGTCAGATTCTAAGAGCATGAAAATGCAAAAAATTAACTCAATTTTCATGTGAGGTTCACAGTTTCCTATAACAATTCTGCAAATACATCTGTACAAAAATGAAGGCAAATGATTAAAAAATGAACAGACACTGGAGGACATGTTGGGACATCATTTCCCGTTGTGCTGTTACTTATTCATCACAGGTGTGATATTCATCTCCTATGTTGTTCATCTTGCTATTGCATAAGCAAACCCTGAGTTGTAGCTGAGGATAACATTCATCTACACACAAAAAAGGATTGATAGTTTATTAACATTCATTCCTAGACCATATAGTTTACCTTTCCAAAAACAGACTGTATTTTAAATGTTTAAAATATTTTCATTTTAAGTATTTATGTGGTAAAAAGTATAATAAGAATATTAGTAAAATCGTTCATAAATATGAAGTAGAACTGACAGGTATTAAAGCAGCAAATATAATGCTAACTAAATGTGCTATGATAGCCACTAAAAGTCTTGTTCTTTGGAATTTCCATACTACTTTGCCCAAGGAAGCCTCTTTCAGGCCCAACACTTGCAAGCTGCACTTTCCAAAGGTGTTGAAATCTGTAAATAAGTAAGTAAATTTCCCTGATTTAAAAAGTGAAATATTTGATGGAATTTTTTCCAATCACAAAAATTTGTAAGACACTTACGTAGGAAACTGCTTAAGTAATAAAATTCATCTTCTTGCACTGTCAGTCGGTTTATTTGAAGACATCTTCAGAAGTAACATACAGAGCACATTTCCACAGAGCAACATCTCATGAAACAAATTTCTTATGCAAAAAGACTCCTCTACGAAATTATTAAAATTAAGCATGAATTGAGAATTTGTTTCATGAGGACAGACAGTCTTAATTTTTGAGCTAAATGTAGACTACAGGGGAATAGGATGAAATCACTGGAGTGAAGTCACAGAGTGCTAATGTTAAGTTGAAATGAATGTCGGCTTCTAACACTAGAAACTGAAGTTTCATGGAGTTGTTAATACCAAATGTAAAACTCACTCATTTCTTTTCACAAAGCTTTGGACTTGATACTATAAAATTCTGAACATTCTGACCCCACCCCATGGTGCTATGAACATGAATTTAAGGTTATAAATAAATTTTACAGTATTCTTAAGTATTCATGCCAATCATGAGCAGGACATTTGGATCAGATTTAACTTACACAAAAACCATTTGCAGCTTCTGCTGGTTTTTGGTTAGGACCATATGCTGATTTGGCTGGAGAGACGTGCAGATTGATGAATTTTGAGAAGAATTTTTCACAGCCTTTTTCATTTTATGGGTAGAGACTAGATCTTCTTGCGTAATGTTTAAGGAGGGATGCAGCAAACCTTTTTTATTTTTGCTTTTATGTTTGTTTCTCTGTTTTTCTGTATATTATACACAACTCCTACTTGTCCTTTCATATGTTAAATATGGTATGTTCCTCCCACCTTTTTTATTTTATTATTTTCTGAGAATCATGTACTAAGTTAAACAATGGGAACAGAACAAAACTTTTTGCAGCTAAGAGCTATGTCTGTATTTCATCATTAAGGGTGAAAGCCAAGAATATGTAGCAGATGAGAACAGCCTTGCATCATCCATTGGATTAACAGCCAACCCAAGGGAAAAACAGAAGGTATTATTATGTATTCACCAAGTTCATTTTATGGTTGTCGGACTGACCTTACAAATGTTCACTGTAGAATATTATGTGTTCTGAAGCATATGAAGATCTCTTGACACTTCTAGACAGAGATCACCATGCATTTTATAGAAGCATGACAGACAACCTGAATACACCACTTACTAATTAATGATAAGGTAAGGTCACATTCATGGGCTAAGAATGAAGCCCTTCTTTCCAGTGAATGCTATCTGCTCTGTTTCTGAGCCAAAGGAGACTCCCCTTCTTGAAGAAAACTGACATTTGCTACACGTAATCAGTATCCTCCTCATACTGCTACAGGGCATGCACAGAGTATTAGGGCACATGTTCACAATACCTTTCAACAATGCTGAAATGTCATATTCTGTGAGTTTAACTCAGCTCAGGTTGGGGCTAAACATTATCTTGACAACGTATTGACCCAGTTAAAAAAACCAAACTAAAGTAAGACATTGTTTCATAATAATGTAGCTAATAAAATTTCAACTGTCCTGTATGTTTCTGCATTTCATTTTTCATTTACAAACAGATGTGACTTACTTTGCTTTGATGTGGATAGGAATCATTGTTTTTAAACTGGGTTCATACTTCTGAAGAACAGAGCTTTTATTTACTTGTCCATCTGCCTTGTGTGGTGCTGAGTTAGTCATTATACCAATATTCCATTTCCAGAGTTTCTTATCCCTGTTGAGATTTTTCTTTGGAGCAAAAATTTGAAAAACTTATAATTAGCTTTAACAATTTCTAAGTAACTATTTAAACCTGGTGGCAAACTCCCTGGGATTTTTCCAGTCATGACAGAATGTTATCATTGGAGATAAACATGGAAAGTGTTCCAACTGAGTATATGCATGTGTGCATATATATGTTACATCTGTCTACTTTTGCGTGTATTGGGGAATTAGAAATCACAGTGATGGGAACATTTTTAGAGGGCCAATAAATAAGGCCAGCTTCAAAGCAACATTTTTTTAGATTGATATTCAGTAACAATACACATTGCCAATGGTTAGTTCTTAATCACTGTCAATCATTATCAACACGTGTTCAAAGTATTACTCCTTAACAGTCTTGTAAACTAGCTGAGTGTAAAAAAAAAAAAAAAAAAAAAAAAAAAAAAGCATGGACCTCATACTGTATGGTTAGCACTGACGGCTATAGTCCTTGAGGGTCTTAGTCACAGAAATCAAGGTGATCAGAGTTGAGAGCTCTTCAACAAGGAAAACTGGAACTGAAGGAGGCTTCCCCCCCCCCCCCCCCCCCCCCCCCCCCCCCGCAATCTTTTCTCTGTCCTTAGTGTTTTATGCTTCTCACACTATCCTGTCATAGTTTTTTCTGTTTTGGGGTCCTGGAATTCTGGCTTTTACCAGGCATGTTTCTTCCTTATCATGTGGGATTACTCTGGTTTTATGAGACACTTTCTGCTTTTTCTGCAGGATAATTTGGGTTTCCGTGGACATATTTCCTGCCTGCTCTACATGCTTTGTCTTTCGTGCAGATTTTACTGCTCGCAGATGTTTTTCTCTACCTCGTTTGTGCAGCTGTACCACAAATCTGTGTATGCCCCTTTGCGGTACATATATACATACATATAAATATATAAATGCTTAGCTGTGTTACAAAAATACTTTTTCCTTGGTTTTGTTATTCATATTGTTAAAATGTTACAAAATCCTTATGTACTCTCAGTGGTTGGGCTGGTTTAGTGTTCTTAGGTCTAGGTTTAAGACAAACAAATATTAATTGTATCTTAGTCTGCTTCTGCTCTAGGGATGCATCAGGCCTCTGTCTTGGCTACAAAAGTCTCTCCATCATCACTTTTGTTTCTCCCTACTTAGGATATGCCATTATGACAGTATCACAGTGATAAAAATTAGAAAAGCATGTAAAGGAGTATAAAGGGTGTGCCTTCCCTTTGCATTTTGATCTTCAGTACAGTTACTTTTTTTTAACTGAGCTATAATATACTTCTCATTACCATCCCAGTTTTTCTTGAAAACTTGCCGCTTATGGTGTCCAACTGAGGATAGAGGAGCTTAAATTTAAGAACTTTTAATTTGAGATAATTTAGTCTGTCTGTGTGGTTAACATTTCCGGTGATGATGTTGACTTTAGTCCAATGTCTCATTGGTCTGATAAAAATGAAAAAAAACTTCGAAAAGTCTGTCTTATTTCTTCTGTGTTTTGTTCATCTTTATACTTTGTTATTCGATATTTACTAGACATAAAAAAAATGCTACACTTTTTTTTTTGTCTTACTGCTCAGTTAGGATGTTCATATTTCTTGTCTCTGTTGTCTTTCTGTGTGTTGCTACACCCACATCATGCCTAAATACATCACCTCAGTGTCTGAATTGTGTAGACTTTAATTGGAATCAGTGGGATTTTTTCCCAGCAGTGCTTTAGAATTAAGCCCCCAGTCTTTTTATTTGGGTTACATTATCTCATTTATTTCTGCGGATTTCTTCATGTGATTTTTCTGCTCAAGAGTCCTCAAACTGTAACTAGAGTCAGCTTGTGCCAAAGCTGTATTTTAACAGCTAAAGTGTGTATCTATATAGGTGTGTGGATGTGTACATATGTGTACATATATGCACACAGATAGTTCATATTTTTATACTACATATCTACATGTACACACATACATATTTACAAACACTGCAGAAATCCTACTGTTTCCTGCTTGGATCCTAGTGCTTCTCTGTCACTATGATTCTGTTGTATCAAGTGCCGTATCTTTTTCCTCTACAGAGTTTTAGATCACCTGCATATTTGATCAAGGCACAATATAGCTCTTTTCAATCTTCATAAATATTAATTATGTTAATTAAATATTAAACCAAATAGTAAATCATAATTAAAATTTTAAATATTTATTGAAAGAGAGCTAGTGTTGGTGACTCTGAGAGCAGATATCCAGAAATTATCTCCTAGTTAATGTTGTGCCATTTATAATTGTTATGATAATGGTCCATAAGCCAATTATGTATTTCAGACTGCTATATTCATGTTCAAGTCACATCATTCTTTCTCCTTAAAATAGATTTGTTGAGCTATATTGAAACCACTGATAAAATTTTAGCAGTAAATTTCCAGTTTGGGGACGATGATTTTAGTACAAGACCTGAGAATTATGCTGATCAAAGTTGACACTTGCTCCCCCATCCAAAGGCGGCTGGCCTTGTAACTTGGACTTTGAGTAGTTTAGAACATAGTGAAGGAATGCTATACTTTAAACCTAATCATCAGTGGGAGGGGAAAAAAAGAAAAAGTATTATGTCTCTACACTTTTTCCTGATTATGCTTTCTAATCTTGGAATTCTCACAGTGGAAAAGCCAATTTGTGCTGGACATTTGTCATTTTATTTGACTGGTGGATATTATGTTTTTAGCATATCTGAGCTTACAAATCTTATTCTAACCTGTATTCAGTGTTGTAAAAAGGACTACTGGTCTTTCTCTGTTTTCTACTGAAAAAACGCTGAAGGCGTATCACCTGGTCTTGTATGTTCAGTTAAATTGTCAGTATCTTGACAGTTCTGTTATCTTACTAAATCATCATTAAAGCTAAACTTGTAGTGTGTATTAACATGAATTTAAAATACAACTTCACAAGTTAAAAAAAAAAAAAAGGTGATATGCTATAGCTAGGTTCCTTGCATTTGCTGCATGTTTTCTGTAATGGTATTTTCTGTATCTCTTCTGCGAAAGGTTGATTAATGGGGGAATTTGAGCTGTAAACCAACTGGGCTGGAAGAAATTCTTGTTTCCAAGTTGTTTCCAAGTTCCAACCTCCCACTCCGTCATAACTGTCAATCTGTTTTTTCTGTGGGGATCTCTTGTTCATCATGTCAGTAAGGAAAAATAGCTGTTAATTGGGAGAAGGGAGAGCATTCAATACTCCAAAGATTTTTAACGTTCCTCACCTTGATTTCATACTGTAGTAAGATTGCATTAGGAAGACTGGGCTCCAATAGGAAGAGAGTTGCTATCAGATCGAGGGAGGTGATCCTTCCCCTCTACTCAGCACTGGTGAGAGCACATCTGGAGTTCTGTGTCCTAGTTCTGGGCAAAACAGTACAAGACAGACATGGACATACTGGATTGAGTCTAGCAAATGGACACAAAGGTTATTAAGGGTTTGGAGCATCTGACATAAGAGGAGAGGTGCTGACATTGTTCAGCCTGGAGAAGAGAAGGCTTGGGGGGGATGTTATCAATATGTATAAATACTTTATGGGAGGATAGAAAGATGGAGCCAGACTCTTCATGGTGATATCATGTGAAAGGAGGACAGACAGTGGGCAAAACTGAAATAACAGAGATTCTGCTTAAGCAGAAGAAAAAAAATTTTAAAAAAATTACTGTGAGGTTGACCAAACACTGGAACAGGTTGCATAGAGAGGTTGCAGAGTCTCCATCCTTGGAGGTATTCAAAACCCAAATGGACATTGCAACCTCCTCTAGCTGACCCTGCTTTGAGCTGGAGGTTTGGACTAGATGGTCTCCAGGAATCCCTTCCAACCTCAACTATTCTGTGATTATATGTTTCATACCACGTATGTCACAGGAGTTGGTATTTTTAGTGCAAAATTGACACTGATTTACTAGAACATGTAAATGATGATAGCATGGAAAAAGTCAGGTTATTAATGCCTATACTGTTTACTTTTTCCTCTATTTATGCTGCCTAATTTGGTTTGAACTGTTTATAATTTTTGCATATTTAACTGATTTTCAAATATTCAAGAAACCTGTCTTAGATTATTTTCACTAAAACATCATTCGGAAGAAAAGTATAAAAAACTTGCATAGTTCCTGGAAGCATTAGAAGCATAGTGTCTGATATGAAGTTCTGCCTTTTATCTTTTTCTTCCAAGTTTAAAGTGATTAAAGTGTACCTGAAACCTAGAAATCCAGCGTGTCTGAAACCATTTATTTTTCATGGAACAGACTAGATGTCACAGGCAAATTTGAACAAAGCACTTGATACAACAGGCTGAATACTGAATATGCAATAAATAAATGTGAGATCTTTTTTGGTGAACCAGGTCTGAGACTTTCAAATATCAAAAGGTATTTGAACATCCTCTCCTGAGTCCTCAATATCCCAAATAAAGCATATCTTAAAAGAAATAGGGAAAGTCTGCTTTTTTTTCCTGTGTTAGTGTTCATAGGACCTGGTTTTATTAGCTTTTATTTCTGGCCACATTTTTGTTCCCATATGAAAATTCTATTCCACATGAAATTGTGGAGGCTGAAATGATAGTCATCAGCCTAGCACAGCTACCTATTTGAAATAGCTGATCTAACAAAAAATGAGGCTAAAAAGAATCAGAACATGTAAGTTTCTGTTAATTTTTTAAGTGGTGGTTTTGTAATTTATCTGCTGTCACCATGTTTTGTCAGTTAATTTCCTATAGCCTAGTATTTCCTGAAAAGCTAGCTTGCTGTTTCTTCCCTTCTTTTTTAATGTAGCAATTAAGAATTAAAAATAATTATCCCTTTAAATTATGTCAAGATATTTGCTTTTCAACAATTGTACTGTAAATGGTTTTAAAACTGCTATGGAATTAAATCAGAAAGAATTATAGTGAAATATATTGCAAATAATACACGCGCCACCTACTGTTGGACATTTTGATTGATATTAAAACTATATTAGCCAATTAGTTTGCATCCAGCTGCAGACCAAGCAAAGCACTCAGGGAGACTGTTCTCCTCACTGGGCTACCTCTTAGAGCTATGCTCACAGATTACTCCAAAACGTGCAAGTGCACAGCAATTTAATATTCCCTAGATTTAATTAATGGATAAGGACAAAACCATTGCTGTCATTAATACTTGCATGCCAGAATCTAACCTAATGGTCTTTCTCTAATGCAATTGACAGGAAAATATGGTCCTCCCTTCCTAAATAGCATATTGAACATTGAAAAAACCCAGCTTCTTTCTTCTCCTGTTCTACATTTCCATAGTTTAGGAGAAAATAGCTTACATGAAAAGGAACCTACGTTACATGTTCATACTGTATCAACATTAATGTTTTCCAGAGATGACTAGATACATCAATAGAGATTGTTTGCGCCTCTGGTAAACGAAGGCATAAAAGTAAAGGAATGTGAGGAGAGTGCAGTGGAGTAAAATTTCAAGATTTATACAGAGGTGTGTGGGAAATCAAGCTTGCTTTTGCTTCTATTAATTTTTAGTCCATTTTGGCACTGGTTCAGGATTGTGTTTTTTCTTCCTAGCCTGAAGAATTAATCCCAAAGTGGGTGACTGAATTATAGATAGAAGTAATTTTGGTAACATGACTTGCTGTTTTGGATGTTATCAGAGAAACTGCTAACTAAATGGAAGACTCTTTACTCAGCACAGTTTTGGTAAGCGTACTGTACCCTTCATGTTTAATCATGAAGCTGAATAGTGCAATGTATGTCCAACTTAGAAATTGATGCATATCACAGTGACTTGGTTAATCTCATATTTGTAAATCACAGAAAATTCTCAGCTATTTGACGTATACTTTATAATGTCTAATGGTACTCTTTCTTTTCTACATGTCCTTATTTACAGCAGTTTTTTGCAAGACTCCCAGGAATTTTTGAACACTGATAAGCATTTTTTATTTTTATAATAGATACTGAAAAAAAGTTTGTACACGCAGAAGTTTTACAAAGAGGCGATAGGTAAAAATAAATGTACCTATATCTACTATGTTTTATATATTCTCTATCATAATATTCTACCAGAGGGCCAACTGGATAAAAATATAAAAATGTAAAAATGTAGATGCTGTTGTGCTTAGCTAATGCAATCGTTTCTATGAAAAACAAGGTGGTTTTAACTTAATTTATGAACGTTAGAGAAATCAGCATGAAGTAGCAGTGTTTTGCCATGTACAAGTGATATGTTTCTGCTATGGAGATTTCAGAATTTCAGACAACGAGGTCAGTGGCTACCTGACCTGAATTTAGACAACCATATTAGAGAGGAAATTGGTTCTAGTATATAATTTCCTGAAACATCCTCAGGGAGTACACAGTTATGATTACTTAGTGGCTTTAAATCAATAGAGCTGGAACAATATTTGTAATATCTGGCAGCTTAAAAATATTTTTAAACATGAAATTATGAATAGCATTTTGGCTAATGGCTCCATTCAGTTTGTATCGTGATCAAAACCAGTAATGAAGAGCTGCGTGTTTATGTAGCACAGATTCTGCCAAATGGCAGTGTGCAGATACAATAACAAAGAATGACCAGTGTGAAAAGGATTATTTCGCCAATTCAGAGATAGGTAACTGCTTTTATTCAACTTTATTTTTGAAGGTTTTTGCCTCTGAAAAATTGAATAATGTAGATAAAATTTGGTTGAATAACTGAAAGCAGAGTAGGTCATGCTTCATGTAGGAAATCATTATCCTGCAGATTTGAAAAGGATCAGGTAGGGAAACATTCTTGAGTTGATTGACCTACAGTGTGCAGTTAATATGCTATTAAACTGTTGAAAACAGAGAAGAGTGACTAAATCCAGACCAGGCAGTCTGTTCAGAGTACTTGTCTGAATGGATATGATAGAAAGCACATTATGTTGCAAAATGAAGAGAAGCAAAAACAGAGGGAGAAAGAGCAACAATACAATGTGAGCCAAAGAGAAAAGGGAAGTAAATGATCAAGGCAAAATACAAGGAAGGACTGAACAAGTCTTAAATAAGGATTGCTAAACTTCTTCCTTGGAAGTTGTAGGTGCTCAGATTACCTCTGCAACCAAATGATTAGGATAAAAGAAAATCTAGGCAATAAATGTAAGTGGAGTAATATTTGAACAAAAATACTGCAAGAGAGGCTTAAGGAGTAATAATAACTAAAGTTGAAGGAGATTTTATACTGACATAAGGTTGCAAATCAAGAAAATACTAGTAGTTTATCACAGTGAATTTCATGTAAACACCAAGTTAATATTGCTTTAGTATTGATGCAACCCCTGTGATACCGCACTGAATTAAATTAATAAAATGGACTATGTACAAATAATAGCAATCAAAAATGTTTTTGTTATGTGACTTTAATTTGAAAATGTGATTAGATTGTGAACTTGGAAGCATTGGTAAAACAAGGACAGGCCAGCAGATCGTGTAAAGTCAAGGCTGCCTTGCTCTGCTGCTACCATGAAGAGCCAAACCAAGTTGTCCATTAGTAGCATATATGTTGTGCATTACTTCCCTGCTTCCTATGAAAAACGAAATGTCCCCTAGTGCATAGATAATCCCAGACTGTTAGAATGGTGCTTTGTGATTATAACTGTTAGATAATAATAATGTTATGATTAGGAGAGCTGTAATCTCATTTTTTTTTCTCGTGTTCTTTAAAAAGAACATGATTCCAAGGTTTTACAGGATCTCTACCCCCAAACCAGTGGGGCCTGCTTTAGATTTACCATTAAATGAGACTAGAGGAATGGAGAATTGATGGTTTCTTTTTATTCTAGTATCTAGCTTTAATCAGACTCTTTTACTCACTTTTTGGTATCTTCAAAATTAGAAATTGCACATCTTTTTTTTGTATTAAAAATCAGTTAAAATATTTTTAGATTAATGTTAAATCAGTTAAAAGAGAACGTTTCTGTTCTCATTATAGACATGTAAAAATATAATATTCAGGCTTCAGAATTGCTGAATACCCCCAGTCTGAGATAGTGGAATAAGTAGGTGCTGGGAAACCAGCAGCAGAATTTGACAGTCTGTAAGAGGTGCAACATAAGGCACTTCTGTTTCCTATCTGTTCTTTCTCCTTTAATATTGTCTTTTCATCCTTGACTTAATATTTACTCTATCCCTCTGCTTATTTCTGCTGATGATCATTTCCCGTATCGCCTGCCACTTTCCATTCTTTCTGCTTTTTTGCTGTGGGTTATACTGTCCTCTTGCTCTCCAGCAGCCTAGTCAACTGCCACTTTCAACTTGCAAGGAACTTGCAACAGTGTTCCCTTCTATCCTGTTAAAGAAGCACTATCCCAATTACTGGAAGCAAAAGCCAGAACTTGATTTTTATGCTGAAAAAGCAAATTAGCTACATGACACAGCCAAACACCCTTTTTTGTGGTAGGACACATCACTTTGGGAAGATACAGTTCCTCAATCTATGCTGAACTCCTCCAGAGACAACACATGCAAAAATACAGAAAGACAACTTTGTTAGTAGCATCATATATCAATAGCATGAGACTGATTCCTTGTATCTTATAAGAGATGGTAGCAAACCTAGCCTGAGAGCATGTATTTTAGCTGCTGTTCTGGGAGCCAGGGAGATGTTCAGGTCGTCTTCCATAGTGGAGTATTAAGTAGTTGCTAAGAAGCAAAGGCAAAACTCACATTCATCCCAAAATTTAACTGCAATTTTGTCCACATAATAATTTTGAAAACAGGCCTGATGACTCTGTCCCATAGACTGTGTGGACTTTCTTTAAGGTCAAACTCCAGAATTACTCCAAAACATTAGCCTACCATTTTTAGGTTGCAGTCAGCAAATTTCATTTGAACTATGGAAAAGAAAATGCTTCCTCTGGTAAGAGGAACATAAAAATGTGATTCTGCAGCTCCTTCAAACTGTTGCTTCGTTAAAACAAGGACTACAAATATGATGGAGTTTGACTCAGGAGAATATTTACTTCAATAAGCTGTGGCAGTAACTCCATTATTTTCCACATGTTTCTCTTCTTTGGTGGCTACATTCTTGGTTTCAGGAGAAAATTTACTGCTCTTAGTTACAAGCCCATTTTTTTCCCCTTTATGAGTTTAAAAAAAAGGATAAAGCTTACAAAACCGTACCAAAGAGATACGAGCCTCAAACCTGGCCCATTCAGCTCTTTCAGTTACATTATACTAAGGAAACATATTTTTATCTCTTACTAGCAGTTCCCATAAAAAGGCTGATTTGGCAGTACGCAGATTAAGGAGAGGAAAAAAAATCGTATTCCAGGCAGTATCACATTGTGTGCAGCAAAACTAAGTTTGAGTGAGATTCTCTTTCAATTCCTTACAGCTGTATCCTCATATGAGCATTAATCAGCACAGGTCTACTGATGGCATTTCTTTAATTTCCCATGGATATTTCCTGTCCTTCAGAAGTTCCTCCGAATCCTTATTATTTTTGTGGTATGCATCTGGTGTGAAAATCCTGTCTGGCTAGGTAAGACAGGCAAGAACTCTCTCTGTCCCACGTTATTCTAGCTCAAGTTTCAAATTTGAACAGTAAGTTTGATTTTCTTTTTCTGTGTACCTTCCCCTCCCCCGACCCTTTTCTTGGAACTCTCTCACGCTTTTGAATAAAAGATTAAGTCTTTAAGATCAGTTTTTCTTGTGAGGTCTGTTAGCACTTACTCCTAAAATGCATTTTGCAATTGCTATGAAAGAATCCTACACACAGCTTTAGAAATTTGTGAAAGGTCTCGCACTCTTTTAGTCAGTAATGTGCTGCCAGCAATTCTTGGCATGTATTCCATGTGCTGAGCTTACATAACCAACTGGTAGCTTTTAAATCAAGCTGGATGTGAAAAAACAGAGATTCTTTTGTGTGAAGAAAGAGTGATTGAGGATATGTAATACAAAGCCTAGCTTAAAAAACAGATTTTAAAATTTCCACTGCAACCTTACAGTGAGTAGCAAAAGTAGTCATTAAAATAAATGAACTTTAAAATGCAGTTCAGTTATATTATGACAACCTTTGAATAGCTTTATGTAAACTTTCTTCCTAGTTATGGTATTTTAAAGATTTTTGACGTGTTCACGATGCATGCCAAGATGGTAGGAAGTAGCAGAGCACATTCAGTGCTTGGGGAAGAGGAAGTATTATTGAGGAAAATAATCTAATGAACAGACAATTTATGTAGTCCATCTTGTGCACAGGGGATTGACCATGCCTCCATATAATCTCTCACCTCAGAAGACTGCAAATTGTGTCTTTTATCATCACCTGTATTGCAAAATCCTGACAGTAAGTCCTTTATATTACACCAGTCTTGCATATTCTTTATTGGATGTCTTGTATTAACTGATGTATAGAAACACACCTTGAATCAATTCAAAGCATCTTTTCATAGCATCTTTAAGCACAAGTGCTTTATTGGATTTGGAGCCAGATGACGTGTTTGTTAAGAGAGGCTCTTAAATTTTCACACAGTAGAAAGAGAATTTGAAAAGAAAATGGGCAAACTTCTTTTTCATTTACAGACATAGCAGTTGAGACTGGAGAGAAATAGTTCCTAAAGAACACCATTGCATCAAACAATCTGTAAGTATAAAATAGAACCAGTGTGAGAAAGGGGAAGTCTGATGACAGGTTGAGTGTCTTGTCTTATAAAATAGCTGCGGAAGGTGGAGTGAGGGCTTGAGAACTCTAAGGAGTGCCAGTGAGGGGGCAGAAGAGAAGTGTATGCACATCTTAGGAGAAGAGAATTGAGTTTAGAGAGGCAAATGAAACATTAATAGGCTAGGAGTTTCTATTGCATGGAAACTTAAAAGAATGTTCTTGGTTTAGAACAGTGTTTTTAGTATTCAAAATGTCCCACTCTGTAGACACTATGAAGCTGTACCATTTTACACCTCAGTTTTGTGAACAAGTTCAAACAGGTGCTGGGATTAACCTCTATAGAACTTTTTTAGAGGTTTGAAACTTCTACCACAGTCCCCCAGGAAAGAAATGTATCTCCAGTATATGTAGATTGACAGTTGCAAAAATTACTTGAACCTCTTTTACTAAGTTTAAAAAAGACAGGATCACTTCAGTCTGCTCGCAGATCATGAGCCTCCGGGAAAGGCTAATTCCATGTAAATAAAGCCTTCATTTTTTGTGTAGCCAGAGTCAAAGTATTTGTATTAGGGGAACTTGAGGGTCATAAAACTATGATCTGGAATAGAAAGACTAAAAAAAATTAGCGTTAATAATTGATGTCTAGTAGGTAAAAAATAAATCTATCATATTGGGATTAAGGATAGCTAGTTAAGGATCTAGCAACTCTAAAAACTGTAGCACATCAAAGATGCACACAGTCTTAGTTAATCCAATCAAAATGCAAAATGGTTTAAAATTCCTATGCATCTGTAAGAATAATATTTGCTATAATTGTATTTTCTGTCTTTGTATTAAATTACTTTCACTTTTAAGTAATGATAATATTATTTCCAAACAATAACAGTGGGTGCAAAATAATAGGAATGTACTTAAATGAAAATAGGTAGATGTACAGCAAGTATGTGATCTGTTTCAACTGAAAGTTTTTAGTACTTTACAATGTAAATTTCCAGAAGTATAAAGTAGATTAGTAAGAAGAAAGAAGCTATCAGGTTTTTTAAAGGAAAACTTGTTAGCATATATTACGTTATCTGTCAAATCTTCCCAACCCTCATGCCCTAATAAATTTTGAAGCTCTTTTACAACATTTAACAGTGTTGAAGATTTCAAAGGTATTACACTGATATGAATATGGGCAGAAGCAGTGGCCAGACAGCAGAGAGAGATCCTGTTGACTTTCCTACTGGGAAAAAGTAGGGAGAACTGAGCCCTTATCGGTTGTATTTGACATCAACCAGCTACTGAATTAGCTACTGGGTGCTCCAGTTGAGCTGCCCTCTCTTGTGCTGTTTATTGCTTGGCTGTCTGGTGTCAAACAACCTAGATAAGGACTGAGAGAAGAATCCAGGCGTACTTGGTAGGAGGGCATAGACATCTATACCTGCCTATTAAAACTCAAAGAGTGATGATCCTGGAGAAGAGAAGCTGAATTTTGATACCACTGTTTCAAGGTTGAATTTTCATTTTGGATTTTCTGTAGAGTATATTTATTTCAAAATATTTAATATTTCAATTTAAATATATTTTCATTTATAGTACAAATCATGACTATATGGTGTAAAACTTAAAATATCATGTGAGTTTCAAGTAGTTAACTTACTCTATTAGAATATTTTTTTCCATTGGCCATAAATCTTGAGGCAAATGCTGTTATATACAGTTGTACTGTAATTTCTTTGTGTAATTAGTTTAAGGTTAGGTCGAATTAGGTTAATTTAGACAATCATTTTATGCAATTCCCAGCTACAGCATTAATATGTACTAAAATGTCTTCATTTATATGAAAGTCAGCCTAGTGTTTGTGAAAGTTAACAGCAAGAATTGTGAGAGGCTAAAATTTCTATTTATCTGTCATCTTGTTCTTCAGTACAAAAATCACTATGGTGTGGATTCCTAAGGCCTACAATTGGGAACACTGTATAGAATGAGGTGTATATATGATGCAAGGGAAATTATTAGATGTATTTAAAGTAGAGAATTCTGGATTAAGAATCCTGAGGTTTTTTCATGATTCTTCTGATACACTGTATGCTTGGGGTACAGTTCTTCAGCAACATGTATTAATCTCAGTCTTCATTGTGAGGTACCTTGGTCTTGGTTTTTGGAGATACTGAATTCTGTCATGTTTGTGTAAATGGAAGAAATCGAGCAGAGGTGGGGGAGAAAGGAAAAAGTTATGTGAGTTTCACAGGTATAAAATACACACATCTGTGAACTGCATTTTTTTTTTTTTTTTAAGAAATATGTCTTGCAGGAGATCGTTATTGCAAAATGATTAGTATGATCTTGTCAACAAGCTCAGGAAGAGCATTGCTATCCTTTCAGTCTTTGAAGGACATGAAATGAATGGGACTACTTATGTGCTTAATGTGAAGGTGGTGGCTTTGTACCTTGCTGAACTGGGATCTAAAACAGTGTCCATCTGTTTTAGTCAATGAAAATTCTATGAGGGCCAGTTGTTGTGTCAGTCCAGCTTCAGAGAGTGGAAGCAGGAGACTCTGCAGGGCACAGATTTATTAGGTCAGAATCACAGGTGCACTATACCATCTGTCTTGTACCATACCACATTGATACCCATCTCCATCAGTCAGGTGTGTGCTGGATCCGTCCAAAGTATTAGTACTTAAGCTGTGCAAAGTGTTGCTATACCCAGGACTACAAACTTCAGGCTTGATTTCATAAGAAGGGAATATGAAATGGAAACACAAAGAGGGTATTACCCCCTTTATATGACATTTGCAAGGCCAGTACTGGAATACTAGTTATAGGCTACCTACATTTTAAGGAGGATAGGATTTTATTAAAAAAATGAGAAATATGGCTAATAGAGAAGCTCAGAGTTAAACTGTGACTTGATCATGGAGTATTGGTCGTGTTCACAGAGGAATGATTTTTACCATAGTAGGCAACCCTTTAATCCATTAGATACAGCAGAAGCCAGTCTCTGGAAACTGAGATTACAAGCAAGGTGCAAATTTTAACAATGTAATCAACTATTGAAAAACATACCTATAGAGATGGTAGATTCTCTGTTACAGTCAGTCTTTAAATCACGGCTGAAGGCCTTTAAGAGATACAGTGTAACTCAGATACTGTGGACTTGTTGCAGGAGTTGCTGGTGAGAGTCAGAGGAGGTCAGACCATGTGGCAATTGTCCCTTCTGATCTTAAATCCTCTGAGTTGGAGGCACAGAATTCTCTTAATACTTAATGCTAGACTGTTTCTCCATGTATCAAGAAATGTTCAGCTAGTCCAGAAAAAAGTTCTGAAAGGCTGTTGCTCAAATGTGGTCTGGTTGTATTTAAGCAAAAAACAATTTGGGGGATCAAGTACTATCTAGACATTGTAATCAGGATGTGGCCCTATTGTATTGCACACTTAGTACATGCAGTAAAATATAGCTCTGGGTATTAAGGGCTGTTCAGTAGAAATTGAAAGGAATTTTAAAGCAATCACTGAGATTTTTTGATATAGCTCTAGAATGAATTAAACTATTTTTAGTGACCATAGAGACTAGTCATCTCTGCGGGAGCGAAAAAATGGTAGCCTGGAGAATAAACGTGATGAGACTGGTAGATTCTTTTTAATGAAAACACTCAAACTGAGAAAATTCATCAGTAAATGTGACGAGCAAATGTTTAACCTTTACGTTTTGTTTGTGTTCACATTCCAAGCTAATACAGAGACACTTAAACATTTGTGAGTGTTGAACACATGTTTACAGAGTAATTATATTTAACATCAGGAAGTTCGCAAAACACTTTCCATATTCCTGTGTTATGTGCTCTTTTGTATTAATGTTTTCTAAATGTCATGTTGAATAATGCATTAAATTCCAGCTTCTTTCTAAGGTACCTGAGATGACTGCTTTAGAAGATATTTTTCTCAGCTGTAATAACTTCTTGCATTTAAATATATTGTTAGTATTTCCATATTTCCTGTTACCTTGCATTTTCCAGTAGGCCAACAGACTAAGGTATTAATAAACTGTGTGATTAGGCAAGTTTTTTACTGTAGCTATACTTGCGCATTTCAAATTGTCAGTTTGTTGCTACTGAGATTTCCCCTCTGTACAGGGTTACCTTTGTTCAAAACGTATCATGCAAGTCAGTGATTAACAAGGGATTGGCTAACGTAGTTCATTACCTTATGCAATTTTGATATTGCACCTCTTGTCACCAGTAGGAAAAAAAAAAAAAAAAAGGGGAAGTTTCTAAAACCCGCTTGTTCATCTGAACTCTCCATAGGGCCTGAGTGCTCAGAGCCCTTTCGCCTAGGCAGGCTTTTGCAGGAGTGATCATGGTGAGCTGTGACCTTGGCTGATAACTCCAGATCTGCTGAAAATAACTATATTGCAGTAAAACTCGCACAGCATGTGTGAGGTCCCAGGGTCTGTCTCCGCAGGTGGCCTGCCTGGCTTGGGCTGGGGAGTGGGGAGCAGCAGTGGGTGCTTTGCTCTTCACTGCTCCCCAGCCCTTGGGGAAGGCTCAGACTTTGGGCCCCCACCCTGCAGAAGAGATGTTGTGTCCTGCATTTCCTCCCTTCGGTTTAGGGCTGCCTGGAGCACTTTGAAGAGCACCTGCACTAACCTGTGCTTGAAGAAACAGGGTCCTGAACTCTTTGGCCACGAGCACAGGTGCAGGAGAGCAGATTTTTGTAAAAACGAACAAAAAATGGATTTCACTTAGTGACCGTCCCATTTAACAAACGATACATTTGTTACACGCTCCCTCGCCTGTGTCAGACTCTATAGCGCTTTTTCTTTTTTACAGAGAAATTAGAGCCTGCATAAATGGTAGGTGCCAGCCTGACATCTGCTGGCTGAGGCAGCCGTGGCGGCAGTCAGGGGAACCGGGGCCCCGCGCGCTCCTCGGGCCGTGACCCGCAGCGGGCTTTGTCCTTTAAGAGAGGAAAAAACCACCCGACCAGCCAAACCCGAGAGCGGAAGGTTAGAAGTAAGCTAGAAGTGACTTTACTGTACAAGCCTCCTGAGCCTGTGAGGCCAGGCACACGAAGGCCCCGCCGCAAGGCGGCGGCGGCGTGTCACGCTCGGCGCAGGGCCGGCCGGCGCCCCGCGCCCTTGGCAGCCTGGCCCGTCCTCTCCCGTCCCCGCCCCGCGGCCCGGCAGGAGGCGGGGGCGGGGTGCGGCGCGGACTGTCCCTTCCGGGCGCCCGTAGCGGGGCGGAGCCGCGCGCCGAGGCTGCCCTGTCGCGCCCGCGTGTGGGCGGCGCGGGGGGGGAGCGGAGCGGGCGGCCATGGCGGCGGGCAGCGCCATCCAGATCCCCAGCCGGCTCCCGCTGCTGCTCACCCATGAGGGCGTCCTCCTGCCCGGCTCGACCATGCGGACGAGCGTGGACTCGCCGCGCAACATGCAGCTGGTGCGCAGCCGGCTCCTGAAGGGCACCTCGCTGAGAAGCACCATCATCGGCGTCATCCCCAACACCAGCGACCCCACCTCCGACTGCGACGACCTGCCCTCCCTGCACAGGTGCCGCCCGGCCCGGCCCGGCTCTCCCCCGCGGCCTCGGTCGCCGCGCCCTGGCGCGCTTGTCCGAGCTGCCGCTGTGCCGCAGCGCGCTGAACCTGACCCTGCCTCCCCGGCCGGGACGGTGCTGCCCCGGGGCGAGCTCGCCATGTTGTCACCTCCGCGGGGGCGGGCCTGGCCGCGGGGGGCGAGTCTTTCCTGCTCCGCCGCCGTGGGGGAAACGCTTCTCCCTTCGGAGAAACTTTTCTCGCTGCAGCGGGCGAGCGTCCCTTGGGGGGGGCGCGTGGTGTCGCGGACTGACTGACTGGCACCTGGAAGAAAAGTGTGAACAAGGAGACCAAGGTGGAAGAGGAAAATACGATCAAAGACCGCAGGCCAGGAGCATTAAGGCTGTCGCAGTTGTTAACGATAACATTTTTCACCTAATAAGTAGTATGGATAGTGAGCTAGTTAACATAAAACGAAAACGGATTGTGTTCCTGTGGGATAAAGCATGAGTAAAACTAACATGCTGTAACCCTTACTCTCAAAACCTTATCGCATCAGTGGACTTAGTAACGTTTTGCAAGAAAATAACTTCTGTTTTAAATCTGCTTAAACAGGTGCATGTGATCTAAAACATTGTTCAGAATGAGGCCGACAGTTTCACTGAAGAACTGTAAATTACAAACACTCAATTTTCCAATGCGTATAGTTTGAGCAGAAATGTTAGTGTTCCTGTCTACAGCAAGATCCATTAAATTATTTATGAAAAAAATGACATATGTTTCTAAATCGGGTGACTGTATTATAATATCTTAGTTTTTCAGTTAGCTCATTCATTTTCAGGTTCTAGGGTTTGGTTTTGTAATCTGTGTTACAAAGGAAATTATATAATTTGGTTGCCTTTCATGATAAGGAACTATGTCCCAGAAGGTTCTTGCAACCTATAGGTCGATTGCTTCTTGATAAGGGGAACACAGAATGTTGTGTGGAAGGTGACAAATAATACGAAGATTTGATCTGTTTTTAGGATTGGCACTGCTGCCTTGGCAGTTCAGGTGGTTGGTAGCAACTGGCCCAAGCCACATTATACGTTGCTGGTTACGGGCCTCTGCCGATTCCAGATCCTGCAGTTGCTGAAAGAGAAGCCGTATCCTGTTGCTGAAGTTGAACAGTTAGATCGACTTGAGCAGTTTACTAATCAGCATAAATCTGAGGAGGAACTTGGAGAGTTGTCAGAACAATTCTACAAGTACGCAGTGCAGGTAAATTGTTTTAATCCTATGTATCATATACCAATGTATTTATGTGCATATTTGGGGATTTTTGTTTGTTTCCTATCTGCCTTTCTCTTTCTATAGTTCTTATATTTTTCAGTGACTAGTAGAGTTTCAGTACTTCTGCTACAAAATAAATATTTTTGTTATAGCTTAAGGTTTCTGTGTCGAGTTCCAGGGTGTCTAGACAGCTCATTGCAGGATGAGTCTAACTGCATATGTTAGTGCTATAAGTTGGTATTATTTCATATATAGCAATACTGTAAATATACTCTAGTGAAAGAAATACTTTTTTTTTTTTTTTACAGGATTTCATATATGTATATATATAAAAATATATATGATAGATTGGGTTTTTTGTGAGGTTTTTTTTTTAAATTATTAAAGGGAAAAAAACCCTCTAGAGCCTTGATTATAAACAGGTGTCCTCAGGTATAATGAATTTGAGTTTAAAGGGTGTATAGAAAAAGAGTCATCATAGTGTTAAGATAACTGGGAAAGTTTTTAATCAGGGTATGTGGGAGAAATAAGAGATGTAGGCATTGAAAAAAGTGCTGCAAACAATTATGATATTTTTGAACTTCTCGAACAAGCAGAAAGCCCGAAGTCTTGATTGCCCTATGCTGAGTTAGTGCCTCTTCTGCGAACTTTTTTTAACTAACTTCAGTAGCTTTTTGGCAAAGTACCTAGACACATTTCATACTGAAAGATGCAATCCTTTTTAGATCAGATACTCACTTAAATAATTTTAAAAGAAAAATAGCAACCATGAATATCGTTCATTGTGTGTTCCTTACAGTTGGTTGAGATGCTGGATATGTCCGTTCCTGCAGTTGCAAAGCTGAGACGTCTTTTGGACAATCTGCCTAGAGAAGCTTTGCCAGATATACTGACTTCTATCATCCGTACATCCAACCAAGAGAAACTTCAGGTATTGTGTTCTTAAACTTTTTTAAGGGGAGTTAGGTGTTTGCTATTTTTTTTACAGTTAATCACTTTTAGATAATTTTGAAATTGCTCACACTTGAGACTGTACGGTGATAATGTTGTGCCAGAAGGTATTTGTGTTACAACTGAGCATGAATACTTGTAAAAATTTTTTATGCTGTTGTTTAAAGCATTTATATATCTACATGTCAGAATTCACCTAATAGGTAAATTAAATTAATCTAGCTAGTGTTGGAAACCGTTCACTTTATTAAACAATAAATACAATGTGAACTTCCTCCTTCTATAGTAAAGATGATAAATCTTTCTTCAAAGTGTGTTGAAATCTTGCTTACTTATCACAGTTGACAGATCATTATACATCTCCTAATACCAACAGCTTTAGAATCAGGGTTTTTTAATCTTTTTAAAAACATCTTGAAGTGTGGGGGGTTTTAAATACTGAGACACTGGTTAAATTTGCATCATATGTCAAAATAACTTTATGTAAAAATGATGCTTATGGCTTGATGCTTACTAGTCTGATTTCTATATTTGCTTGCTGTGTTTGGAAGTTTTGTTGTTCCTTTTCTTTTGTTACTGCCAGTGCTGCACGTTCAACTTTGAATTGAAAGCGTAAGTTAGGTTCTTTCAAAGCACAACAGATAGAAATTAATGCAGTAATTTGAAGTGAAGGTGTGTACTGTAGCTGAATATCCTGCTGGAGGAAGTTACATTAGTCATTAAATTTACCATGTCTTTTTTTTTTTGTTGTTGTTAGAAGAGCTAAAGAAAAGAGCAGCCAGTGGAAACTGTGGAAACACAGAAGAGCCAAATTCTACCCAGTTCCACATATCAAATTCATTAAACATGAAAATGTTCAATAGTGTATGAAATTTTAAAAAGACAAACAAAATAAACAAAAAAACCCAAACCAAACCAAAAAAAACTTAAGGCGTAAGGTGATTTGTTTTCTGGGTTAACCAAGGAGATCACGCTGTAACTTTCTTAGAGGGCTTGCTCTTTCCTGAGGCTCAGTAATTGAAGAATGGAATGCTGATGTTTGCCACAGAAAATGCCACTGAAATATTAAGACACTTTAAAAACAGACAGGATAAAAGACTTTTTTTCTATTTTGGAGTGCTTTGTAGTTTTGGCATCCAGACCCTTGAGGCTAGATTTTGTGTGCCGTAGTCTCATTGCTTTTCTTGCTACCATCTATTCTATAACTCTGGTCAAAAGACAGTAACAGTACCCTTCGTGTTCGCCTCCCCAAAACTGATGATGCATCAGCATGAACTTGTTGGCTACTTATAACTCCTTGCTCTTAGATTTTAGATGCTGTTAGGCTGGAAGAACGGTTCAAGATGACTATACCGTTGCTTGTTAGACAGATTGAAGGCCTGAAGCTGCTTCAGAAAACAAGAAAGCCCAAACAGGATGATGATAAAAGGGTATGGACCTTTAAATGTGGGATACTTAGACATCCTAAATAAGTATAAAGGTGCAATTTTAAACAGGCTAATGAACATAAATGATTTTAATCTGTGCAAAGTTTTAATCTATAGCCATAATATTTCATGGTCGGTCTGGAGCTGCAGAGAACACCCAGCTGACAACTTTGGCTGTTTAGATACCTAAAAGAGAAAATACTATTTTAAAACTGCCTATGCTTTATTTATTTTATTTATTTATTTTTAATCTGAGCACTTTCTGACATTGAATAAATGCTCAGGTTCCTTTAAAGAGTCATTTGATGCCCAGTTTACTTGCATGGTATGCACACACTGAGTTTTGGCCTGTGCAGTGAAAGATGTACCTTTTACTAATGGCATTGCAGATGAATGATAGCTTTTGAAATACTGATAAAGAATGTGTGTTGTAAAATGTAGCTTGCTAAACTAGGACAGCTTAGACTTTTGCTGCATCTAACTATGCTTAGGCAGTTTAGTAAACAGGAAGTAATTGAGAAATGAAAAAAGGTAATAGAAGACTTATCCGTTTTGTAAAGATTAGGCTTATTCTGCTTAATATGATGGGCTGCAATGCCTAAAAAATCACAAATAACTTTTCAGTTTTGTTCTTGTCTTCTGTTGTCTGCTGGTTTAGGGTAGATGATAAATGCACTTAGGAAATACATACAGTAAAATAAGAACTGTGACCTTTTAAAGTAGTACCAATAACACTTTGTGAAGTTATTTACTGGATTAAAATCTTCTGATTTTTTCCATGAAGGAGGCTCTCCCAGCATCTTGCATGTTTTTGTCATGGTTTCCATTCAAAGCGAAAGTACACACCTTATTTAAGAAATAAAACCTGATGCTATTCTCTGGCTCTGTTTTCCATTTCATAGGTTGTAGCTATTCGTCCTAATAGAAGAATTAATCACGTTCCAAGCACTACAGAAGATGATGAGGAAGAAGAAGATCATGATGATGTTGTCATGCTGGAAAAAAAGATTAGAACATCCAGTATGTCAGAACAAGCTCTTAAAGTTTGTCTTAAGGAAATAAAGAGGTAGGAGACTTTCAAACGGTGGTTTCTTCTCTTATTTTATTTTTTAAAACAAATCTTGCATTAACCTTTTCTTATTTGATGATATGTTTGTGTTGGTTATGTTTTGGAAATGATTTTTAAAAATTTAGCAGAGTGCTGTTTTTTGCTTATAAATGTCATCATTTCATCTTTTTGGAACATCAGAGGTGATGACAAAGAAATACGAAGTTTTCTAGATATGGTTTATAAATTAATATAGCATTAAACTGTAAGCTCTAAGCCTCTATGTTATGAAGTGAAGATGTAAAAAAAAAAAAGCTAAATAACACCACAGTTGTTAACAATTAATGAATAAACTGACCCAGTTATTGAGTCTTTTTTCCCCTGTTTTTCTTTGGTGAGGGGATAACTGTGCTATCCATGGTGATATGATGGTTAACAACCTCTTTTTCAGTGAGAATGCATATATAATGGTGCATGCATTGTGTATGCAGTGTATGCATAGGGAACTGACTTTTTTCCCATTTCTGTTTGTATCCTATAAATAACCTATTATTATGCAAAGATAATCTCCTAATTGATGGAGTAGTGACTTGCTTTTTTAGTATTATGGTTGTCAGAAAGTAAGTGGGTATGCTGATGACCTCAAGTTTGCTAAATATCTATCTTGTGGTGCAGGAGAGTCTTACTTCGCAGTTAATTCCTGATTAACTTTATGAATTCTGTGCCTATATTTCCAGATTAAAGAAGATGCCTCAGTCAATGCCAGAATATGCTTTGACAAGAAATTACTTGGAACTGATGGTAGAATTGCCATGGAACAAGAGTACAAAAGGTAAACCTTTCTGTTATTGTTGATTGTCTCTTGCACAGACATTTTAGGACAAGTAACCATCATGTAAACACTATGTACTTACTTCTGTCTTGCAAATATTTGTCTCATTGTCTGATCGTAAAAATGCCATTAATACGTTACTGAAGTCTTACAGTCTACCTGGCTTAAAGTAAGATCTGTATTCTGAATAGCCTGTGTAGCTCAGTTGTGCATCTAAGAATGTGAATTTAAAAAGTATTAGGCGTATCTACACAGAAAAATGAAGGTGTTATTACTTACGATCTGTGCTAGCATGTATCTAAAATAAAGAAGAAAAGAGCATCTAATTACTTTTTATATGTCAGACAAAAAAAGCTTTTGTACATTTCTGTAGCATTAATCTTCCTGAAGAAGGTTCTGGTATGTCTTAAGTTAATCAAGTTTGGTAAGGAACGAAAGGATGAAAAAGCACAATTGTAGTTAATTTTAATAATTACAACTTCAGGTACAATAGAAAAACTGAGCATCATGTCAGCTTTGTACCATAGTTTTCAAAAGTTGTGAGTAGAGTGTGATACTATGAATATGGGAACAGTATGCAAAAATGGAGAGTGAGGAAAGGGTAGAAAACCAAACATGACTTTTCCTACTGACCAGCACAAGTAGATTAAGTGGGCAGAATGACTTTCCAGAAGGTGTACTGCTGGTGAAAAGGATTTTAATTCCTTCTAGCAGCTACTGAAGAATGAGGCTTTTGAATGGCATTTAAAACAATCTGATTTTAAAAAGAAATTTAACATACCACACCAGCAGAAACGTCTGTCTATCTTTTGCCTCCTTAGTATGCATGGTGATGAATTTTGGCTGTTTTGAACTAAAGCCTTCACTGTTTACAAATCTTCTTGTAAATATTTTCGTTAATCATTAAATTGTAAAAAGATCTGCCTACAGGTCTTTGTGGATCTCTACAGTATTATTCAAAGAATCCCAAAATGAGTAAAGTATTTGTTGACACTCATGCCCTAGCAGAATGGTTTTTTGGTGAAAGTTGCTCTTTAATCTTGTAAAATTATGCCATGTCACATGTAGTTTGAAGTTTTTACTTTAAGCAAAGTTGCAAAGTTTGTATTCACATTCATGTGATGATGCTTTGGACTCCATAGCTACAGTGAATAAAAATATCCATGAATACCAAAATAGAAAATCCAATAGAAAATTATGATCATTAGTGAATTTTTTGTTCAGTGGTTCATTACAAAAATTTACATGGTTGATGATGAGGATTTAATCACAATTGTCTGTATATGAAATATGCACACTTACTGGTATGAGGGTTCTGCATCTGGAACGCATAGAATTTGAAGGGGGTGTGTGTGCAGAGTTGCTAGACTTCACTGCTTCCTGCCTACTCTTTTTATGTTGTAGAGCAAAGGAGAAGACAGCTGCTTTGTGCCAGAAATTCCTCCTCTGTGTAAAGCATTAGTTAATGTCCATCGGTGAGGCCTGACCATTTATCTCAAATTATGGCAATTGCAAAAAACTAATTTTTCCAGTCCTAGTATCACATGGGTATTTTTTACATGGCCAAATCACTTGTTTGGCAAGTAGCAAGTAAAGCCTGCCTTTCAAGCCAATAAGATCTTGCTCTGTTTGCGAGATAGTTATAGACTCTTATCATAAGTAGATGATGAAGACATAGCGATGAATTTGTCTTTTGAGAAGACCTTACAGGATCAGACTTATTTCTGTGAGAAAGCAAATGCTGAAAAGTTTGCTTATCATTGAATCGCTGTTCTAGAATAGACACTAAGTTCATTTGAACCAGATTTCAATCTGTGACACAGTGAAAAGGTGGGGGTTTTTAAATTTCATTATCAGTACTATGATCTGTCTAGTTATGTCTAATTTCCTTATTAAAGGAGAATTATAATACCTCTGTTTTAGGAAAACATTGTCTGGAATATGTGTGTGTGTCAGGGGGATTGCATTGATGAACGTGTTTGAGAATGTGTTTGTTTCTATTGTATTGTAGAATGAATTGTTTCCATTTTTAAAGGTAAATGTGCTGATATCTTTTCTGTTGTCAATGATTGATAGATCGCCTTGAAATTCGTGCAGCTCGAATTCTTTTGGATAATGATCATTATGCTATGGAGAAGTTGAAGAAGAGAGTTTTGGAGTACTTAGCTGTCCGACAGCTTAAAAACAACCTCAAGGGACCTATTCTTTGTTTTGTGGGGCCCCCAGGAGTTGGTAAAACTAGTGTTGGAAGATCCATTGCAAAGACTTTGGGTCGAGAATTCCACAGAATTGCTTTAGGAGGAGTCTGTGATCAGTCTGATATTCGAGGCCACAGGTAACTACTTCTTCCTTTCCTAATTGCAATTTTTTTCTTTTGTTTGTTACAGGATGTATTGATTATTTTCATTGTTTAGCTAATACAGAGAAATCTTGCTTATTTCAAACAAGGGGAGTGATTCATTGATTTTTCTTGGTATTCAATGGTATTACTCAGGAGAGAATTTTAGTAATGGGAATGGATGTTTAGTGTTGAGATACAGCCTTTATTCTTTCCTTCTGCTGCTGCCCTTTATTGTCATATGGGAGAATGGAATTTCATCTTCAGTCATTTTGGCACTTTGAAGTAAAATTCAGTAGAAAGTCCAGTGCAAACTCTTAAATGTTGGATCTGATTTTTTCTACTTTTTAAGAGGGATGTAAAGATTTAGTTATACAAAATAGCCTATGAAGAGCAATGCATTACTTCATAACCATGTTTGTTGCTAAAACAGGAGGAGAAACTGAGAGTGATACTTAAAAGCTGCTAGAGGATAGCAACTGAGTTACTGAGTATCTCAAACTTGTTATCCCATTTCAAAAGGAAGGTTATACAAGGACACCTAAGCTGGAAGATTTCAAAGGAGATTTTTTGAGTGACTTTCCTTAGGAGTTTTTTTCAAGTTTTATGTATCTACTTCTTAGTCTTTTAAACCATCTGTTTATATTAATCCATTCCCTATTCCTTGCAACTGGAAGCATAATGAATGGCTAATATAGATAAGTAACTGCCAAACATCAGTGCAGCATTTTTGGTTCCATTAAACATATTTTATGCTTAATGCATGCAGTACAGGAAATTTGGAATAATGAATTTGTTAGTATTCTAAAGATCTGTAAAACCACATGGTTTTTTTTTTTAAAGTCACGTTATTGAATAAAATTTCTTCTTACAACAGTAGGTAAATTATTGTGAATTAAAGCTATCAGTTCTTTCTTTGATGCCATGTAGCAGTTAATTTTGCTTAATGGCTATGCTGCTACTTTCAATCATCAGAATACACCATCATTCTTTCTTCAATTCCAGGTTACTCTGTAATTTCTTTTTTGTTTTCAAGGCATAAAAAGGACCTTGGTATTCTTATCACTTCCCTATGTAATTTTAATGAAAACTTAAAAGAAATGCCCTAATAAAAGTTCATTTTGTGCCATCAGACTTCAAACTTCTGACTGTGTAAGCTAGTTGCATGTGTGAATATGTTAGAGTGGTGGAAGCTCACAGTCCCAACTGGAAAGAATGCAGGAGACTCACTGGGAAATCTTGTGCTGAACATACACATAAACTTCTAGGAATTTGGAATATAATGTATTTCTAGGAATCTAGAGTATATATACTACTGATCACTTCTTAGAGCAGAACATGAGAGATGAGAAAGTTACAAAACGGTGATTTTGTACTTGATGGCAACTTGAAAATTCAGAGTTGTTTTGTAAATGTTTAGTTCAGCACCCTTGATAAAATGAGCAACATGCGTTTATTCCTGTGCACGTTCTTCTGTGTCAGATTTGCAGGAGTTTTGTCTTCCAGAGTGTTTCACACTTACCTAGAGTTTGTAGGTTGAAAGAATCATCTGTAAGTTTTTTCTTAGTGTAGATTTGGTCCACATACCCAGCAGCCACGGGGGGTTTGTAGATACATTTGTTTTAATGCATTGGCTTTTACTGCATAGCAGCACTCTGTGCATGAGTGTGTGATTGTTTTGTAAACCTTTGTAATAGCTGGCCTTTTTACCCATTTACTTACACATTAATGGAAAAAGAAGTGAAAACTCTGTCCTGCTCCTTCACTGTGTATTATTCCTGTAATTCATAAACTGTATTGTTAATCACTGTTTAATAAGTAAGAATTCTGATGTTTCAGATTACTTATGGTATGGATCCTAAAAACAATTTAAAATGTGATTCAACAACATGTTGCTATTCGAACTGAAACCACTAGAGGCTGTTGAATACTAAGCATTATAGACATAAGTAACTTTTCCAGGGCAGAGCGTGACTGAAGCCTTTGTGACAGGGAAACCACGTCAGTGACATTGACATTATGAATAAAAGTAAAACTGTCATCAACTCTTACTCAATTGCCAGTAATTCCTTACTGTTTTCCTTTTTTTTTTTTTTTTGCTTTGTTTAGTTTAGTTTTGTTTGGCTTTCTATCTTGTGCTTAGACCTAATAAAGAATAAAGACAGCTAGAGTCATGTGATAATGAGGCTTTTAAAAACTTCTAAATTCAGGTGTTTGTGGCTGTCACTGTAGTATTTTTGAGGGCATTATTAAATTATTAATGCATGTTAGAAGCTAACCATTATAAATTTCATATTAAAAAAATTATTTGAAATTAGCTGATGGGAAGTATTTGATAAGACAGTTTATTTTTCATCAGCAAAGGAAAATACTACCTAGAATTAGCAAGAGTACCATGTGGTTACTCTTCAACAAACAAGTGTATAGTTTAAAAACAAACTTAAGAGCAGTTAATACAAGGAGTTCCTTGTAACTGGCTGCCTTTGCAAGTTTTTTGTAGCTAAACTCAAAACCAACTGTTACCTACTGGTTTTTAACTTCTGCTTTTTTTTTTTTTTTCTGCTTTTCTGGTTCTCAGAATAAGATTTAATCAAATTAAAACTACAGCTTTTCTGTAGACCTCTCTGTAATGTCCTTTTGCGTGAATAAATCCTTCAAGTTATTCCCAGTCAAGTGAATCCATATTGTGCATCTGGTGGCAGTCATAGAGAGGAATTACAGAGGTGGTCTAAAAGTGGAGGAGACAGGCTGCTGTTCTCTGAGTTTTACTATTAAGTAGGCTGATTTTCTAATATTACATGCTAGGAGCCATTCTTTTTCTCCTGAAAGCTCCTTATTAGGCTTTAAGGCTTAAGTTAAGGATTCCATTAACATTGCAGAAGAATGGTACTATATGTACCTACTAATGTACTAAACATTTTTAAAAATGTACTAAATGTCCTAGAACATTAAAAAAGAAACTGTGGTTCAGTTTCACTTGCAAGCAAATATTGCTTGAAATAGCATTCACTTTGGCCGCTTATTACTGTTGTAAGTAGAAGGTGCAGACTGATAGATTCAGCAAGCAAAACAAAATATTTTAGACGGCAGCAGGGTGGGGAGTGGTGTTTCAGTAAGTGTGCTGTTCCATGTGATGTGTAACTAGGGCAATCGGAAACGCCCAGTTTTTGCCATTTCCATGTGGATCATGTGCCTGCAGCTGGGGTTTGTGATCCTTTTTTGATTGGGTGGAGAGTAGCAACTACTGTTCTGCATTCCCAAAATGAAATCATCATCTTGGTACAAAAACAGAACTGCTTTATCAGACATCCTCCAGCTGTTGTTTGCATTTAGCACTCATCTATACCATACGTTAAAGTTTGCGGGTTTACATTTGTTGTTAACTTGTATTAAAAAAAAAAAATTAAAAAAACCCCAAACCACCCTGAAGGACCTTAGAACTTTTTTCCAAGAAGCTCACTGCATTTAAGATCTCCTCAGTACTAATATTTTGTTTTATACAGGAACTACATGATCTATTCTGTTGCACGTGTGTGTGGTTTTCTGTTTTTAAAAAGGAAAGATGTAATCGCGCCATTTATGTAGTCGTGCTAGTGAGATTACTGTGAAGCTCTTTTTTTCTCTCACCTCTGTGTGAAGCACTCTTTCTTACATTACCATTGGTTTTCAGTTTCTAGAAGCTTGGATAGTTTACTTCTGGCTTAGGCCTGTGCTGAAGACTTGTTCAGGTGCATCTGTGTCAGAAAAGGTGTGATTCCTCACCAGTACAGCTATGCTAGCAGAAGTTCACAGCACAGGCCTTGTTGCGCTAGAAAAAAACAAACCTCAGTTTCACCTGAGAGGAATAGCTTTGTTATACAAGTACAAAGCAAAGGTACATTTGTAAAGTACTTGAGTAGACGCAGCCTCTGTCCTTGCAAAAAAATAAGCTGTGACCTTGTGCAACTAAGTTCAGAAATAGTTTCTTTGGTGGCGTTAACTTTGTTATCTTTTCCTACCTCTGCAGTTTGAAAACCACTGTAGTTAACAATTTAAAACTTTTGTCTTTAGAACAGTATAAAGAAAGCGAGTCATGTTTTTAATCAATAATACTGGTACTGCTTTAAGGGTTCCGATTCATACACGTTCCCAGTTTACATTGGGAGAGCTGACAAGATTAGATTTTCCAGCTGTCTGTCTTGCATTTTCTAGGATACATAGCTCCTAATGACATGCTGTCCAACTCTGGTGGGTTTTTTAAAGGTACCTTTTCACTGATTTAAAAATAAATAAAAAGATTACTAAATTACAGACCTTCTGTGTCATGAGCTTTTCAGGGTTTTTTTTAATTGTTACTACATAAGTGAGATAACGAGGAAACTTGATCTGTACTTCCTGTTTTGAATGGAAAGCAGCTGATTATCTTTCTAGGTTTAATGCATGGAGATAAACAGTGCATCAAAAAATGAGCAAAGCCACATTATATCATCAAAAATGCTAATGTAGAATATTATTTTTCCTCCTCTCAACTCTGGCTAAAATAATGAAAATAAAGAATAACATCACATTCAGTAGCTGCTGTTCACAAACAGCAGTATTCAGTTTCACAAGTTACAAGGCAAATGTTAATGTCCAGATAGATAAATGGCTATATCTGCTTGTAATTTTAATATATTCTAGTGGTTTTATATGTAAATATCTGCAGGGTCTGTCTTACCGAGGACTCCTGTGTTGAGATGTGTTCCATAATAACCATTTAGAAATGAAAACAGGCTACCTATGTTTGTATTTTCAAGGTAAAATACTACATTATTGTTCTTTGTCATCCTACGTATGACATTTGCATTAGCATTCTTTACTTGCCTTGGAGATCTTGAGTCTTTGATTAATAGTATAATAAAATAAGTATTGTTCCATCTCTGATAAATGAAGATGTATCACAGATTTAGACTGTTACACATGGAAGAGTGAATTGATACCTAGGTATTTGAATTCCTAAAATTTATAGTCCGAGTTTCTATTTCGTGATACCTGATCACATTACGTAGGTAAATTTAAGTATGCTTTTATTTGAAATTTAGTGCATCAATTAAACATTTATTTTGGAGTTAGTTGTTTAGATTTACCATGTCTAGAGATGATTGAAAATACAAATGAGAAGAAGACAGTATGAGAGGAAGAGTGAGAATAGTCAATTGTCAGGTAGTGAAAGGAAGAGCAGAATGTTTCTAGCCACCGTGCACTTTTCTCATCTGTTAACCCTAATTCTGTGGAGACTGAGTATTTTGCGGAACTGCTCCATATTTCCAACAATAGTTCCTTTAATTTTGACTGTTGAGTTTCTTGAAGAACTCTTGGGTTGTATAGGGAACTATTTCATCCTTTTTGTAACAGTGGATCCATTTCAGTTGGACTGTGGTTTCTATTGAAGTTTTTTATACAGTAGCTCATGACCCAAGGCTTACTTTGGACAGGGTGCATAAAAAAAAAAAATTAATGATTTTCTGTAATTGTTAGAATGTTTTTGTTAGTGCTTGCTTTAGAAGCCACTTAATTTTTATACTCTTAAAATTGTATTTCTCCAAGATATTGATCTCACTTGACTTGTCATAAGTTGTCTTGAGTATATTTGCTTTTTTCTGCTTTTTCTTCACCACAGATCTTGATACATTGTGCTTGAGCCTACATAATGTATGGTTTATTTTAAAATTTTAAGAAACTTGATTGTGTACAACAGTTAAGTCTTACTGAAAGATGCTGTATCTGTGAGAATCTTCCACAAGTGTAAATATGTCATTAAATACCCAAATCTACTGGAATCTAAAATGATTGTGACTTGAAGTCTGTTTTCAGTGTTGTTTGAGGGGAAAAAGAAGTATTTCAATCTATTAATAACAACATCTTTTTTGTATCTCAAGAAAGAAAAATCTCTTCCTGTTGTGTTTTTGGGTTTTTTTTAAGTGCTTCTATTTGGAAAAACTCCAAAAAAGGTTTTAAAAGTGGTATGTGTGTGTGCATGGGTATAAACAAACAGATTTATTATTCAGAAAACCTTTTGGTACCTAGCACTTATTATCCTTTGACCTGTGTTGTTGCAATTGGATGGTGCAGGGAGAGAAAGAGTGATTATTCACAGTGCTTTCCCTTGACTAGAGAAACCCAGTTTACCTTCATTTAGTTTATAAACCAAAGCTGTTTCTTAGAACTAAATGGAACATAGATATCTCAAAATTTTATAGAATTTAAAAGGATCAGATAAAACTTTGTGTATATAAAAACACAAACATGCATTAAGAAAGTGTAATGTCTTTAAGCATGCACTTGAGAATAATGTACCAAGCAAGAAAGAAGAATGTTTAATGTTTGCCTGATTATGTTATCCTATTACTGGCATAAATAGAATATTAAAAACAGTCAGGCTGCATTGTGTCTGAAGCATATAAAATTATTTACTAGTGCAGTAAGCACCTTTTGTTAAAAAAAAACCCAAAACAACAACAACAACAAAACCACCACCACCAACCAACCAACCAACCAAAACCCAAAACCACAAACAAAAAAAATAACATCAAAAAACCCCAAAGAAACCCCCAAATTGCTACAATGATTAATTTGGTTGCACTGGTAAATGATTCACTTCTGTGAACTTCAGTTCTGCTTCAGTCTTGTAACTTTCTGATTGCATTTTATAGAATCCTTTCATTCTTTTGGCAAGGTTGACTGTGTGCAGATGGGTATGAAGTGGCATGCTAGTATAATAGCTCCCCCATGCAGATTCTTGATCTGTAATAAATGTTACATAGTGCAGTCCTCAGTGGAGAGGAATCCACTCACTCCCTGCAGAGTAAGACTCTACACAAAAGCAGTGAGGTGATAAACTATTGCATGCTGGCTGCTCCTGTCTTTAGCAGCTGTCTCATGAAGGTGGTAATAGGCAAACTGAAATTCTTTTGCATTTCTGGCTATTTAGAAGATCTTAAAAACTTCTAATTTTGCTCGGATCTAGAATTAAATACGGTAACTGCAATTTGTTCCCTCAGTGGTTAAATATTACATGGAACTAACACCATTGCTCTGTGGTTTGAGTTGGGTTTTTTTTATATTTAAAGTCTTCTCTAGTATCTTTTGAAATTACTCCCATGGTATTTTTGGTTTCGTCTTTCTAAATGTCATCCTGTTTATTTTGGACTGTATTAAAACAGATCATGTGGCAAAGCAGGCCTGTTCTGCATATCTGCTTTGTGAGGGTCATGAGATAGGTACTGTAATTCAGCACTTCATGTATCTCTTTCTTCTTGAGTGACCAGCGTTTCATACTTTTTGTTTAGTTATGGCACAAGCAGAAAAGGCTGTAATAAAGGCAGCAAACAAGGGATATATATGCATGTAAAAGGTAGTTGCTTTGTGCATTGTGAAAAAAAGTTTTTACCACCTTTGCTGAATAAATTCAGGCTCATAACTTGTTTGTTCCATTGCACTGTTCTATTTGTTTATTTCATGTTGAAATTACATAGTAAATATAATTATTTTTTGTGAGTATTAATTAAAGCATGCTGTATATACAGGGGACATCGACAGTTCAGCATATTTGGAATTTTGCCCTAGTTTGTAACATGCTGTGTGAACTCTGTTGTGATGACAAAAACTCAGTATCATCATTATTAAAATGTTAGTATTAATGAGGTTCCCAAATCTGCTTCTGCTTGTTCGTACAGTACAAGGATACTTGTACTGAATCATGTAAAATGCCAGCAAGCCATAAAGTTTGGATATACTTTAATGCATGTGTTTATCTTTCCAGACCAACTAGTGCACCATGGAACTGGAATTTTCATCTGCTGATACAATTGCTTATATTAGTTCAGATGCGTATTCCATATTTTTATCAACTAGTTCCAAAAAGTTTTGCAAAAAAGCAAGAATTGTTACAATGCTGCTTATTCTTATATTTTCCTTTGAGTTTTATTTTTGATGTTTCTACTCCTGTCACATGCGTCTGGCCCCTCTTTCCCCATATACATTTATTTCTCACAGGCGCACCTATGTTGGCAGTATGCCTGGCAGAATAATCAATGGACTGAAGACTGTTGGGGTTAACAATCCAGTATTCCTGTTAGATGAGGTTGATAAACTGGGGAAGAGCTTGCAGGGGGATCCTGCAGCAGCCTTGCTTGAGGTAAGAGATGTTAAATTACAAGCATTGTTTCATTTGTAATTAAAAAGAATGAAGTACTGGGCTCAGAAAGGAAGATTCACTGGACAAAAGATAGCATGACAGTGTCAGCTTTTTTATTCAAATACCAGCTACTATGTTTTGACATTGTTGGATTTCTGTCAATTACTTGTGCACAATGCAAATGCTGTTATATAGTATGCTAAGTAAGATATCTTTAATCTCAGTGATCTGTACTTAAACACAAGGATGTATTTTGTGCTAAGTGTTTTGTATATTTAAAGACTGTTCAAGCCTTAAGCATTATGTATTTGGGGGACTTCAAGACATTGATTTTTAAAGACCAAATGCTGTTAGCTATAAGAAAGAACTGTAGAGCAGCCAGACGGTAGCTGGACTTTTTCAAGTTTTCCCTTTCTTTCTTGGAACAATTTTAATATATTTTTGAAGCTTTTGATTGTACAAGCTTATATTGGAGCTAAGCATTTTACCTAGCACGTAATATGGACTAGTTGCATGTTCTTTTAGCAGCATTTCTTTAATTGGTGTTGTAATTAACTTTCTGAACTTAAGTTTTTCATTTAAGTCACAGATTCCCACTCCTTGACTGATTATGATGTGGTGAGTGTTTGCTTTCCATGAGAGTCAGCTATTAAGTGTGTTTTTTCTGAAATTCTGGGACTCAGACCAAGATAGAAATGAATCTAATTTTGAAGTATGTGGTGTAGTTATTTTATCACAAAGAGTTTAGAGGTGTTAAAGTTGACTTGCTTAAAGACACAAGTAAAATCTAGGAGATACAAGTAAGAACTTTGGTGAGCGAGCTACTGTTGGAATATTTTGTAAATCCATCAACTGTTGAGATGTTATTAATTAGGTTAGTTGTTGGGATTTCAGGAGGCTAAAACTTGAGTGATTATGAAGAAGATGAATTGAGACCAAGGCCTTGCAGGCTTCATGTATCAGAGGAGTCTGTAGCAGAGAGCAGTAATGAGTTGCCAGAACCTTCTTTCTGCCTTCTTTTTCCCTGGAGTATGATACACAATGATATCCCAGTACAATTCCTTCTTCCACTGACTTGCATATTCAGTGGTTTTATTCTAGCAGTTTGCTGGAGAGAGGAAGGAGTATCTTCTCAGGTATAGGGAAGAGACAAAGAGCATTGCCCTTCCCCAGCATCTTAGTGCAGAAGGCTGTGTATATCTATCTTCCTGTGCTAGCACTGATGATGAGGAAAGGAGAGAATGAGGAAGGTAATGGCACAGCAAGGCTGGGCTAGGCTGAAACACTTGAGGCTTTCCAGAGCAGATGTAGCACTAGTGCACTTAATGGTTTTGGTATTGTGCCCATTTAGAATTTCCTTATACTGCTGTATTTTTACACTGTCTACCTCTCTTTTATGTTCCCCCTGGCTGTAGGGGCTACCATCCCATCACTGTTTCAGCTGAACTGCTTCTGTGATTGTTCTTTACCTGTTTCAGTCAAAAGGAGTTGGGTTAGTAAAAGATATTTATCCAAATTTTTTGAGCTAGCCTGGCTCACTTCCACTGAAATGATTTAGGGCATAATCCTAGAAGTATCTCAGTTGTCAGACTTAAGGTGTGATAACTTCTGTAGCTGGGTGGTTGTAGGTGGGGATGAAAGTGGTTCTGGTAGTATTTGCCTACAGAGTCATTCTAATGACTCGCTGACTGACAGTGCTTAATACAGTGATGTGAATATGAAAAATGCTACTTAAATTAAGGTGTCACAAGCTTGTCTGTATGCTGTATGACTTTGCAAATGAAATGTCAATTGACATTCTACAAATGTCATTATTTTTTTCCTGCTAGATAGTGTAAAATTACTGTTTTGACAAGGCCAACTAGTTCTTTGCAAATCAGCGTATGAACAGCCTATGGTTTGAGAGCTCTATTTTGATCTTTTCATGTTAATGTGAACCAGTAATAATTTAAATGTGCTAGAAAACACCATGGCTTCACTTTTTTAGCTTTTAAAAATGACAGTTATGGTCCTTTACCTGTGTTTTTCTCAAGTCTGTAGTACACATTTCTAGGGTGCATGAAAAGCCTCTAAGTGCAAGGAAAACAAGCAGGGGAGTGTAACAAATATTCAAATGCATTTTCTTTGTACTTTTCACTTGTGGGATTTTATTTACTCTTTGCTGTTAATGGTAATGAGCTCTATTTCTGAGTTTGCTGGTATTTCTTCTGTCATTTCTCCTTTAGATATTGAACTAAGCTGGCCTAAATCTAGTCAGTGCATGGATGAAAAATACCTGCAAATCAAATTTTGTTAGCTAGCTGACTGTTGTTTGGTAAGCAGTCAAAAGCAGTAATGAAGCAATGATTTGGCGTTTCTTGGAAAGAGAATAACTTTTTTGGTAGTGTTCCAATCATGAATCCAGATCTGGAGATTAATATTGTTAATTTTATTCAACCTTTGCTGTTTCTTTTAATTTATTTTTCATTCCCTGTCTTGTAGTAGAGAATTAACATTTCTGTTCTTCTTCTATCATGTCAAGTGTGTGAGGGCAAATGAAATTAATTTATTTTTTAATTCTTTTTGTTTGAATTTTTGATACTTTGTTGCTGCTTTGGGATGTTTCTGTTTTCCATATTTTAAAACCACATTCTCAGTGATACTCAACTCAGCTCCTGCCATGCATTTTTCCAGCTGAGGCTGGTCAGGTTAGCTTCCAACTGTCTGCTTGGGCTGCAAGTCTTTGTGTAAGTCATTGCTAATTGACCATTAGTTGCATCTGGAGAAGTAATTACTCTATTAACCATGTCTGGGCTGCTCCCATGTGAGATCTGTATATCCCTCTACTGCTGTCTAAACATCCTGAAGCAGGTGCTTTACCTCTTCTAATGGAGAACTCATGCCTGGACATAACAGCTTAATTTTCATCTGCTTTTTGTGGTTTACATTGTTGGAAAGTCCATCTGGAATGAGCAAAGGTGGCTATTATGTAGGGGAACAAACAATAGTAAGTAGTCACCTAACTGGCACATTTGTTTTTCAGACTACTGCTTCTTGTTTGGTAAGTGCCATCATTAAGTATGAAAGGCACATCCTTTTTTCCTTAATGTGTAGGTGTGTTAAATTCTTACTGACTGTCTACAATGGGATATATTCAAGAAGAAAATTGCCATACTCTGTAAGCTTGGAAGCAAAGCTCCATGTTTTATAATTGCCGGATATGTGTTTAGTTCTAGTGCTTCTGCAGAATTGTTGCTTAAGCAAAACAGAATGTCTTCCTATTTCCAGTTACTGTTCATCAACAAGGGAATGTTTTAGTCTAAATTTAGATGACCTCTGTTTAAAACAGAAGAAAACAGAAATGGATCCAAGTGCCTGATAGTGAGTGTTTGTATGCAGGGAAATTAGACCAGGAGCATAGCCAGGCAATTAAATGTTCATGGAACTTATTCTGGATTTTGTGGTAATACAAAGCTGGTACAGAGAAGCCTTTGTATGCATGTGAGCTGTTGGCCATAAATTAACCAAGATGTTTTGTTCACTGAATGTTCTTTTTGTACTTAATATTTTTGTATTAGTTGAATATCTTTGAAAACTTTTGAACTTGAACTTCAGTGCAGATACCTAGCTGAAGAACAGTTCTATTTCCTTTGGAAAATCTGTTTTAAATGCATAAGCGTGATACTGTTTTATGTCTTATTCTAAGAAATAGTTACCATGACAAAGAATTATTAGTCCAGAGAAACTCTAGCCCTTGTAGAAAATCTCAGATAATTCACATTTCTAGATATAATCTGAGTTGGTTTTGATTACGGTTTCCTTTACCTTTATTGGATAGTATTGTTTGCGCATGAGTACAGCATCAATATTTTGTATATTGTTGTAAATAATATTATAATCACCAGCTTAGCACTTAGTAGGATTCGTAAGGATTTCTAGTTGCAGACTAGAAGGAGAAAGAGAGAAACACGCGTGTAGATAAATGTTATAAAAAAACCAACTTGGTCTGTCAGAATACATGATTTCTCAACATCTTTGGAAGTAGTTGCAAATGCTTTGGCTGACAGACTGGAATTTTATGGAAATACTATGTTATCAGTGTAAAAAAAGGGTAAGTTGAATTAGGATTTGCTGTTTTAAATCAGTTTTGAAAAATTTGCAAGAGTAGACTTTGAATGGGAGACTAATATTTGGTATAGATCTACTTTCTTTGAAGACAGTTTGTAGATGCTGTGCTTGGATACACTGCTTATTGTTGTGTCCCCCTACATTTTAGGGCTAGATTGTAGGACTAGTTGAGGTAAGAGACATCTATAATTCTGATTGAATTATGCATCAGTGTACTTGGCTAGTCAGGCTACTTCAAGGCCCTTGCCCTCATCAGTAAAGAAGGGAGTAAATGATAACAGCTGCCTGCTGAAGAGGGTAAGAAAAGAAGCTTTTGAATAGTTTATAGCCAATGAACAATAGCATTCACTGAGTTCCAACCTTAGTTTTAGAATTTAGGCATACGCTTCAGTATGTTTTAAGATTTCATTATTCAGGGGAATGTATGACTTGTATTTTATTACAGTTGCAATACATTTCCAAATATTACTCTTAAATCTGTGCAGTACTTCAAAATAAAGTCAGAAATTGTTCTGTTTTTACAAAAGTTCTGCTGTGCTTCTGGTATTCTGTAAAAAAAGTATTTTATTAGTTTGTTGTGATCATAAAACATTTCTGTTCTAAAGATTTTTAACTTTTCAAAGACTGAACAGAGTTTAAGAGTAATGAAAATTCAGAATTGTTTCTTTCATAACCAGCTAAAAAGTGCTCAAGTTCTGTTTTTTAGAATTATCAACACTGTTCTTGGCTGTAATTCAAGTTGCTAAGACAAGGAGTGCATTCATTTGAGTATAGCAGATAAATTATTTTGACAGCAGTGTGCTATTTCTCAGGAGATGCATAGGTCCCATTATTTGTAACATGAGAATTATTCGTGTCGGTGTAGCATTGATAATTCATCATTTGGGAAGGAAAAGTGTGGCAGTACTTTAAGGTGGGGTGGAATGAAGGTTGTTCATAGGTGATGATATAGAAGCCAAGTGTAAATTGTTATATACAATGAACTTCCAATTTTCAGCACTGTTAAAAAAACTACAAGACAGCACCTTAGTACACTCGTGATCCACATATCTAGAATATTTATCACCTAATGCAGAAAAACAGCTTATTCAAGTAATAGCTTAAATATATGGGAGTGTTGCATTAGCACACGTAAGTAGTACTAAAAGCAATAGGAAGACAACACTGTTATTTAAGCCATAGTTCTACTTGTGCAGTAGATTTTTGAGGTTGGTCAGACTGTGTGTTATTATTCTTCAGTGCTTGTTTAATTTTGTCTCCATTTTTTTATCAGAAAATTTGGGAGAAAAAGAAAAATGCAAAGATTGTGTTAGGAAAGCCAGGGCTCACCTGGAGTCAAGATTTGCATGGGATGCCATGGGCGATAAGAAGAGATTCTACTACTACATTAGTAGTAAAAGGCTGGACAAAGCTGAATGAGTGGGGCAGCAGATAAGGCTGAGATAATCTATGTTCTTCCGCTTGGTCTTCACAGTGAGATCTCTCAGGTTGGTGTGCTTAGAGTAAGAAGAGCTACCAGCGGCAAATGAGGATTGGAGTCAGGGATTACTTGAGAGAATTCTACTCGTAGAAGTCCATGGGACCACATGGGCTGCTTTTCCAAGGGTGCTGAGAGTCCTTGAAAGGCCACTCTCTACCACCTGTGAAAGGTCATGGAGATAGCTTACAGGAGGTACTTGATGACTGGAGAAATGCTGTAGCCATCTTTAGAAAAGGGTAAAAAGAACTAATGGGGAGACAACTTCATTTTTTGCATATGGTGTGGAATGTCGTTATAGAGTAATCAGAGCGAGGCAGGATATTGAGGGTCAGGCTTTACTAATATTCATAACATATGACTGTAAAGTCAGATTTGACAGATCCAAATGGAATATAATAAAAATGTACATATTTTGTTCACTTCTAATTGAGCAACTGCATCAATTTTGTGTTCGTTCTTGTTAAGGTCTTGGATCCAGAACAAAATCACAGTTTCACCGATCACTACTTAAATGTAGCCTTTGATCTGTCCCAAGTCCTTTTTATAGCTACAGCCAACACTACAGCTACTATCCCACCTGCTCTGCTGGACAGAATGGAAATTATTCAAGTTCCAGGTAACACTACAGTGTTTTCATTAAAGTGGCTATTGCAAGTCTGTAAACAATGCGTTCTTCCTGAAATGAAAAGTGGTTCCTTAAGGTAAGCCTGCCAGGAATCTAGAATGAATGGCCAGAATCGTTAAAAGAGACTAGCAGGGATGCCTCCATTATGGCCTCTGTCATTGAGAATGAAATTTAGCATCACACTTCGGAAAATTCAGTTCCAGGTATATGGAGATACATTGATACATTCTGTAACAATATTTTCACTAATTGATGTTTGTATTCTAACTGGCTGTTAGCTGTTAGCTGATGCATCTTTTTAAGATTCCAATGGAGAAAGGAATCTTTGAAACACTGAAGTTCTATTCTTCTTGTTCGCATGAAGTTATGAATAACCACAAAGTATCATACCAACAGCATTTTAAATTATAGCTGGGTTTTTTTTGTTAAATTCAATCCGATACAATTAGAAATGGTAAGAAATTTGATTATATTGTAGTGTATAAGCAAAAAGATTAGTAAACATATGCTTTTTCTTTTGAAGGATACACACAAGAAGAAAAAATTGAAATTGCACATAGACACTTGATTCCTAAACAGCTTGAACAACATGGCCTGACTCCACAGCAAATACAGATTCCACAAGTAACCACTTTGGACATAATTACCAGGTAAATCTGTTATTCATTGCTTTAAGTTTAAATAACTAGTAAATCATTTATAAAGTGATAACACAAAACATTTCTTAAGACCTATTGTCCTTAATAGCTTCAGAAGTTCAACAATTGCGAATTTATGGAATTGCTCTTTCCTGAGCTATGTCTGGCTCTGCTGTCTAAACTGAATCATCCTTCCTTCTCTAGAGAATTCCTTGCTCTGGCTCTCAGAGCATGGCTTACAATCAGTTGTGTTGACACAATTGGCAAGGTGCTTTGAATAAACAGAAACACTTGAAGCTAGTATTGCTGCAGTGTTCGGTGTGTGAAGCCATGGTCTTGGCAGCAGACAACCTTTATTTTAAAGAATGAAATTTTATTTCTGTCATGTTCATAGAAGAAGTAGAAATTACCATTTTGCTTCTTGTGACTTGATGGGCCACATTTGTCTAAAAATTGGAATTAGGTTAAAAAAATTAAAATGTGGTCTTTTTAAATAGCTTGTATTAATTAGAACTACTTTTTTGTTGGATGTGAGAGCAAAGATACTGATCAGAACATCTTTTGGACTTGAAACTAGCTCATTTCCGATGGAAAAAGTGTATCAATATTCAATAAATTGCAGTATTTTGTAACCAGGAACAGCATTTTGGCATTTAACAAGTGTTATTGTCTGGTGTTTCTTTTTAATTCATAGACTAAAAGAAAATATTTTTTTACAGTCAGTTCCTCAACTTTCAGTGACCTATATTTTGAGTTTTAAAATAGTTCTTCCTTTTAATTTTTATGCATCAGAGAAGAGCTCAGTGCTATTGGAGCATTGTTTAGCATTTCACTAAGGTTTGACACCAGGTGTTAATCATGTCTTCTTCCCACTCAGTAGTTTGTCTGTCTTTACAATTTTATCAGCAAACCACAATTATTTTGATAAAAGCACATTACATTTTTTTCCTGTTTATTAGAGTAGCCCAAGGTCTTACTGCCTTTCACATCTCATTTTATTTGGATGTATTTTTAAAAAGAAAATGTGTTTACATTCAAAAGAAATCTCTCTTACAAAGAATATCCACCAGTAAAACAATTGTCTCTATGCTAGATACACTAGAGAGGCAGGAGTCCGCTCTCTGGATCGGAAGCTGGGAGCTATTTGCAGAGCAGTGGCAGTGAAAGTGGCAGAAGGACAGCACAAAGAAACAAAGCCAGATCGTGCTGAAATGGGTGAAGGAGAAGGTGTGTATCTTTTGCATGTTTTATTAAAAAGGAAACTTCTAACGTAATCACTAGGAAGCTGGTTTATCAACCTCTTCTCCTTTTTTATGCTTCTTCAAGGGCTCTGTTTTTAAAAGCTTTGCAAATAGAATGACATTCTTATTATGTGTGGTTCAAGTAGTGCTGAATTATGGCTTGGGACGTAAGTAGAGTAATTTCAGCCTGCCAGGGTGGTAATTGAGAGGTACAATGGATCCATTTCATATCTTAGGTATGCAATTATGATTTGCCTATGTTTTTATGTCTTCCTAGGCTTTTTTACACAAATCTTTCACTTTTTTTCTTTAATAAAAGACTAAGCATGGCTTTAATTATTGTATTTAAAGAGGTTCTTTAACTGTTCTGTGCATGCTCTGCCAGCTCAGAACTCAATCCAGTTATTTTGTTGTACTCTAAAATAAATGTCTGCTTGAAGACATTTGAAATTAGAAAGGTTTAGGGGCTCTCTTTATGTGCCTTTTAAGACTGCACTTGTTCTAAGTCTCTTGGAGCTTTGGTAACTTGTCAACTTTGGTAAGTCTATTCTTGTTTCCCATATATACAGACAGTAGTGATTTATCATTGCCAGTCATCCAACAGACTGAATGAAAACTAAACATAAAATTCTCAAACAGCAAAAATACTCACGTAACTGCTTCACCAGTAAAGGCAGACCTCTTTCTAGTCTTGAAATAGAAGGGGGGAAGGAAGAAGTCAGGCCCATAATCCAGTTCATTTGCAACATGCAACTGGTGACTGCTCCCTTTTTCATCCCCAAATTAATGTTCTCTTTAATAAAAATGAACATCCATACTGTGTTTGGTGAAACATACCATGCAGAGCATAGATGGTTGTGCTTTTATTCCAGCCAGTTGCTGGTGGAGGATCTCACTGTACACAGCAGTTTCCTGTTGAAGGCTTCGGAGTGCTCACTGCAGCAGTAGATGTCTGCAGGAGCCCACAGTTCAAGCTAGATGAGAAATGTGAAAGGACAGAATCCGAACCTGAAGTTGAACTTAATGTGGATAGTCCTTAGTCTCAGTAAAATCTAGGAAGCAGGATGTCGGGTGTTTTGTTTGTTTGTGTTTTAAAGACTGCAATGAGTCCAGTTGACACTTTTGGGCAAGAAATACTGCCGGTCTGTCAGAGAACAGCCGTGTGCCAGAGGACACCAGGAAGCAAAAACTGCAGAATGGCTACTTCCGTTTGCTCCAGAATACTCTCAGACGTAAAATACTAAACAGACCCCTGTTGGTTTGATGTGAAAGAGGCCACAACTAAGCCTATGTGGAAAAAACCTTTTAAGTTTTAACGTCTGTACAGCTAGAAGAGTTCTGGACTGGTTTAGGGGAGGACAAATAAGGAGACTCATTATCTGTTCCTTTAAAATAAGGCAGCTTACAAGTCTGAATGGTGCCCCTCCTCCCCCACCCCCCCCACCCCCCCCCCCTTTCAGAGAGTAAATCCTGGGAAGGAAATATAACTGATATTTGTACAAACAGTGGTATTAATTAGAAGAGTATATGAAGAAGAGTTTTACCCATAGTAAGAACTTTGGTAATTTGTCTCTGGAAATCTGTTTATTGACGGTCTTTCAGCTTTACCTTGCCTTTTTTCCCTAACTCAGTATTTCCCTTCTGAAAATTAAATCTTCTTTTACCTTGTTGAGTTTTCTAAGATCATCAAAATGTCTGTGGAAACTGTAATATCAGAAGACTGAATTTGGTCTACAAATCAGTGTTTAAGTGGATTCAGCTCGGTTTTCTCTGAATGTTTGGCTTAAAGAAAGTGAACTCTCACAGTAACAGTGGCTGTGCATGCGTGAATGACTGTGCGGATTAAATTGTCCCATCTACATTAAAAGGAAGAGCTTTTAAGACATATTTATTAATGCTTTCCATTCATATTATGTGCATCTTGTCTACCTTCTCTCCTCTGTGCTGGATTTTTCTGAAGTCAAACGCTTGAGTTTGTCGATACTTCCATGATACCCGAACTTGCTCTTGAACCACAACGCTGAGCCTTTGGGCTGTGGTGGCCAGGCTTACTAGCATCAAGCAATATCAGGTGTCTTTGCCACTGTCACTTTTTTGATAGTAATTTTGACAAGTTGTATTTTTAAAGTATTTCTTGGCACTGAAGGGTAGCTGTGTCTAAAATGTGCTTAAAAGGTCTAATGCGATTGCTGAATAAAAAAAGTGTCATTCTGCTCTTCAAGCCTTCTGATAAAATAAACGAAAAGTAGGTTCAGAGCATAACTGATACTGTAAGAAGAAACATTTTACTATTAAAGCAAAGAACAAAAAGGAACTGTATTAGACATCTCAATCCAGTAAGAGAAGTATTTGCAATGTTAAAATTAGCACTGTACTTGCAACTTAGGTATTTACACTGTTAAAATTATACACTGTTAAAATTAGTACTGGACTTGCAACTTAGCAAAGCTAAGTGAAAACAGCAAGCTAAGTGCTTCAAAACAGGGCAAAATCCTAGTGTTTTTGGTTGACACACAACTTGGAGTAAGCCCAGAAGAAATGAGCTGTGAAGAGTTGCCTTTGTACTTCTGGAATTGAAACTGTCCATAAGAAAAAGCTGTATTACTAAAAGGGAGTCCAAGGGACAGGTGGCTCTGTAGTTAAACTTTGGTATTACAAAGACATGTATAGAATGGTGCAGTCTGCAAAATGTGTTTTATTTTGTGCTAATAATGTGCTTATACCCTGCTGTATTTTTAGCAGAATATGTCACTTGTTGGGAGTGTATGAGAGTAGGACACTTTTAAAAAATATTTTTGTTTCGTTTTCATTCACTCTGTTGGAAAAAAACAGGTATTTAAAATAAAACTTTGGAAATATCCCCAAATACTTACAAGGTGATGCAAGTAATGGGATTTGTAGCCTAAATTTATTTCTTTGGATTTTTTTTTTTCCTGTTGATTAGTAGACAATTGTGGAGTTGTGCATAGTGATGATGAATTTTTATTTCATATAATGAATGACTCTGGAAGAATAGTGAAGTTGTCTCTTAATAGTTTCATTTAGAATTATTTCGTGATTTTTTTTTCCTTATGTGTACAGAAAGACCTATAATTCATTTTTCCTTTACACATTTGTCGGTTACTGATGTGGGATTGAGACACTACAGTTAGTGCATTCATATGTCATGAGCTGTGAACATGAGAGAGCAAGCTACAGGCTTGCCTTGTAGACTCTAACTTGCTAAAGCATAATTTGTATATGATTTGTAGCATATCAGAATAGTAACATGGTGCCTATTGTGTTTATTCAGCTGAGTGCCTTCTGGCTTGTGGGTTTGTAATAAAAGTTGAAAGACATTAGGTGGTAGAACCGCAAAATTTCCGTCATTATATTGATTAAATCAGATTATTAACTCAAAGTGGAGCATCTCTTTTCAAGGCTTTGTAAACATCAGGCTTTTGACACGGTTTCATAGTAGGCTGTAAAAATGAAGGATACCTGCCGTAGCAGAACTGATGCTGGGAGATATGCTGTCAAGCAGTGTTTAGCACTTTCCAAAAATGCATGACTGAAATACACTGGCAGCTTTGTATTGCCTTCCTCGCTCCTTTGACTCCTGAGCTTTATGATGAAGTTGGCAAGTGGAGGAGTGTTAGTTTGCGTCAGTCATTGAATTTGTACAGTGAACTTCAGCAAAAGCAAATGGAGTCGTTTTTCAGACCTCTCCAGGAAGTCATCCTTGTGTACAGTAACACTATCTAATACTTTACTGAAACACTATCTAAGATTTATGAGACACTCATCTAGTCTTTGACACTAGAAGAAATTCTAGGAGTCACAAAAATATGTGAAACTCTCCTTCCTGTTTTAGTGCAACTGCCTTGAGAATACAATGCAGCAACTGTGCACTAAGGCATCATATCATGATACAACAGTTGAAACCCAGAGTGAAAAATGGTTTGTCTAATTCAGACTTAAAAGGAGGTTTAGGACAGGTAATATTTAATAACTAAAAGTGATTAAATGAGGTTTCTATCTATGTTGAAACCAAGGCTTTGAAAATACTTAAACATTTCCATAACCCAGTAATACAGTACAGTTTGTTCTATTCCTTGTGGATGAAACAACGCTTGGTTTTGAGTTTAAATGCAAGTTTGACTGAAGTGGTCAACGTGAACTGAAACACATAGTCTTTATTCTCCCTCCTTCAACTTGGGCATAACGCATTTTATTCACAAAACATTATTATGCATGACTGGGGGGGGTTTGCTTGTTTTTAGTATGTATAAGGGCCTTAATACAGCTGGGCTAACATCACTGCTCTTGCAAAAAGTGACCTGTTCTATGTTCTAGCCAAAACTCAGCACTTCCAGCAGCACGGGATCTCCCATAGCACTGGGAAGTGAGTTTATGAAATCTGATCAGCATAAATCCCATGGTGGTATGACTGTAGGCACTCAAGTTTGAGCTCAGCTGTGCCAGCATTAGTATACTAACCAGCTCTGCAGACTGTAATATGTGGTTCTTTCTAAAAATTGCTTGGAATGTCTTTTCTGTTTTAGGCCAAAGAGGCATAAATGTTATGAAAAGTTGGCTTTATATATGAACTATTTTTTACAACGTTAATTTATCTAAATATTCCTGCATGAAAACCTCAAATTCAGGTGCTTCAAGTACATGTACAAGTATTCTAGATCAGAATTGATGGAATGTAATTATTTTGTGAAAAGAGAAATTTTCTGATCCTGTGACGAAAAATGCACATAACATTAAATTTAAGTATAGAAGTAAGTGTTAGTAGGATTGGGGTCCCAGGAAGGAGTGCCTTTCCAACAGAAAATCTCTTGGAGGTAACAATTCCCAAGTATGTAGTGCATAAGAGTTAAGTTGGACAATGGAAAGTTGCTTTTAAGATGTAGTTTCATGTTATGCCTGGCTTTGAATGTGGACTATTGTCAACAAGGGCAATCCCATTCTTTCCTACCTAAATGTAGTTTTGTGGAGTTTATTAGTTAATTTGGAGGGGCTAAAAGAATTCTGGGTGTCTGTTGTGTGCTGAAGCATCTGCTAGTTAATCAGCTGAGAAAAAAGAACATGCTATTTTCCCTTTAATTGCCCACAAACTTGAAATGTTTTCTTTCATGCTTATATTCTTTCTTACACCTCTTCATAGCAATTCAGCAAATCAGAATATGTTCTGTTAAAAGCTGTTTAAAAATTTTAGGTTTCTATTATATTCTTCTATCTTGGCCAGTGAGTATGGCTAGAAATCTTTAAGACTGAAGTATTACTAGTGCTTAATTTAAATATGTTTTATGAGGAGCTGAGAAATTGCTACATGTTGAGGAAGTTTTAGGCTCTTCTATTCACTCATTTCCATTATATCTCTAAAAGAAAGTGGTAGTCTTTAAATTCTTAAATCTTTGTGCCATGGAATTCCTTTTTAGATTAAATCCTGAATTATATATAGTAGTTCATTGTCAGTATGTTTTCTTAGGAGTCCATTTTCTTACAAATCCAGTATTTACATGCAAGATTTTGTTTTGTTTTGGGAACTTGCAGAGGCAGATTACTGAGGAAGATTGTCGTGATTTTTGCTGAGTAGCTGCAGATTGTGCTCTGAAAATTTTACAAACATAATCTTTTTTCAGTTGGTTGGTTGTTTTTTGGATTTTTGTTTGTTTTTTGGGGGCGGGGTGGTTGTTGGTTTGGTGGTGGTGTTTTGTTGCTTTGTTTGGTGGGGGTTTTTGGTGTTTTTCGGTTTTGTTTTGTTTTAGTTTTTCCAATTTTTAAATGTTAAAACAACTCAGTACCATGCTTCTTTTGTTTAAGCAGTAATGTAATAGTAGATCAGCAGGTGGTTCCTCCAGTGCAGTGTGGAGCTCTGTTAAAGGCATTTCTTTGACTTTTTAGCTTATTTCTCCAATTTAACTCAAAATGTAAGATGATTAAGCTGTTGTCCTAACCAAAAGTTCTGTTTCTGGAAACTTGAATTTAACTGTCTTGTTTTAGATAAATGTGTTATTTAACTTATACTATGGTTTATGGCTATTCATCTGGGATAGGTAAGGAACATGTATTTGTCATCATTAATGGAAATCTCAATTACTTGTGTCTTTATAGATTCTTCATAGTCAGCGCTTCTATAAAGGTGACGAAAGAAGATGTTTTTTCCTTCTTAGATAAAGTTGGAATTTAGGTTAATATTTTTCTAAAAAGTCTGGAGTTTGTTGTTGTTACAGATTATAAAATGGGGTCTACTAAATAGATTGTATAAACTCAAAGAAAGAGTTTCTGATTCTTTTTCTAGGGCAGGTGGCCTCAAAAATTACTTACGGATTTGTTTACGAGAAGTCTGTCTCCTTCAGCTGTATATGCAGAACTAGGTGAAATAAGAGCAAGCAGAAATGGAAAATTGTGTTTGTTAGGTGGTAAAATATTGGTATAGAGCAAAAGCAGTTGTTTTTAAACTCAGTTTTCTTTTAAAATGTGAATTGTCATATCAAATTACTCAGGTTTTGAAGATCCATAGTGTTGAAATTGCAGTCTGAATTGCAAGAATAGCATGCAGGGTTATGTTTCCTAGACTTGCTAGTATTTATGTATTTGAATTTATTATGTACAGAAATAGTTCAACAAAAATATAGAGACATGCTGGAACAACAGGAGGGCCATCTGACTAAGGCAGTGTTTACAGTAAAGGAATGGGATTTATGCATGGAGCAATGAGTTGTACAATGGAAAGATTAGTGGCTGTTGGATAATAACTATTAGATTTGAGTCCTGAATGAAAGCTGAGTTGGTGTTATTATGGTAATAGTGATGTAGAATGTTTTCCTTGATACTGTATGAAGGCATTAGTGAGAATTGCACTGCAACAAAATTAACTGTAAAAAGGCCTTTATATACCAGGATTAATAAAAGGATAGTTTGTATCTTGTGAAAGGATACATTCTCTCTTCATCCATTCTGAGAATTACTTTTGCAGCACAGAACAACTCTTAATGTTATATTAAATAGATTAGATCAGTGATTTGTTTTTCTATAATTGTTTAAATTCCTGGATCTTCAATTATTGTGCATGCATTAATATGCAAAGGAAGACAATTTCTTAATTGAAAGTAAATAGGAATTCAAAGAAAGGAAGCAACAGCAGGTAATTTCCCAAAATATGGTGCAGAAGTCTTGAAGCTCAGTATACATTCCTGCATAATGTAGAATATCACTTTAAATGTATCTTAGGCTTGTGTTTTTGGGGTGGGAAGAAATATCTTCACTATATGTATGTGTACAATGCTTTTCTTAATGGAAGCCTCAGGGCAGGGAGGCACTGCCATAAAACTGCCACAGAACCTTAGAAACATCTGGATTGTTCAAGTATTTTTGATTTCTCTGATACATGTTTCACTCAAATACCGCTTAGGGCTCTCAAGAAAATGGTAATGAGCCTTTTGCATCTGGATCAAATTCTGTGGCGAAATGACTCCCTGCTTACATTCTCCTTCTGTATACAGTCACTTAAGTAAATGTGCAGTGTAGGCCTAGTACAAATGATGTTTAAGTTCTTGAGCTTATTCAGGCAAACAACTGGCTGTGTAGCCTGGTTTAAAACAATTTTGAGGCTTTGATATTTATATGGTCCCCATTACAGTTCATTTTTGTATAGAAAACACAATTGTAGAGAAAACAGAAATTTGAAGGAAATTCTGCTAAGGAAACAATTGTATAGGTAAGAAATACAATCATACTATAAATGGAGGAAGGAAAGAGCACACTTTTGAATCCATAACTATTACTTTAATTATGTGCTCCCTTCTTGATGACGCTTGAGTATATTGCATTCAAAAGTGTCAGGCTAATTGGGTTTTATAGGCCTTCCTTGAAGAGTATATCACACCTGTAGGTATTTCTGAAAATGCCTAATAATTTGATCTTTGAGGAATTTTTTGCTGCTAGTGGTTATTGGTCAAGACACCTTAGAAGTATCTCATCCAACAAAGAAAAGAGCAGAGCCCTGTGTAAGTATAACATTTCAAGACAAAAGCCATAGATGAAGTTGTTATACTGAAATTGTTTGAGGTTTTTCCACTGTGCAAGGACTGTATATGCTGTGTTCGGAACTGGCTGTTGAACAAACAAGGGACGTCAATTTTGTGAATTAAGCAACCTGATCTAGTGGAAGGTGTCCCTGCCTATGGTGGGGGGTTGGACTAGATGATCTTTAAAGGTCCCTTCCAACCCAAACCATTCTATGATTCTGCGATTGAGTAAAGCCATAATAGTCATAAGAGACAAAAATCAGAGTAAAAAGTGTAATGTCAGAATATGTGCTGCATAGGCTGCAATAAAGGTGGGCTGTGCTACGTTGGGGTAGTGGTTCTGTCTGACAGCCTGGAAGGAGGCGGCACACGGGGGCTGGATGAGTTAGGCTTCCGGTGGAGTTGGTTTCCATGTGATCTACACGTAGCAGCTTCTCTTGCGCCTGGTCCTCTGGTGTTGAGGGTATGTGTGCAAGGATCGGAGTGTGGAGAGAGCAAGGCAGAGTTAGAGAGCAGTAAGTTACGCTGTCCTCGTTGGATACTGTGAAATGAGATGTTATTGAATGTAATGCAGGCTAGCTGTAAGTAATGCAGCCATGTGGCAAAGCAAGGTATGTAAATCTGGCCAAAATGCTCCTACTTCATTTGACAGAACTTAATTATTAGTGTCAGAAGTTAAGCATTTAAATCCTTGCAGAAAGAGACCACAGAGAGCACAGTTGTAAACGTACATAAAAAGAACAGTAGTTACTGAACTTTCAGTATTTCCACATTCAGCTCCATATTCTGTATTACACTACATTAAACATGATCATCTCCTACAAATACTGTTTTTATGCACAAATCTGATGAAAAGTAGAAAGTCCTGAATGAACTTAATGTGTTTTGCTATTTGACCTAGTTTAAAATGTATTTCAGCAAGTGAACTGCATCTTTGCTCTAGATTTTAATATTATCTTTGCTGAACAGTTAGAACATGTTTAGGCTTAATAATTGAGTTTGATACCATATTATCTTTAATTTGACAAGATTTTTGTGAAAGATGGTTTAAGCACACTTTCATGAACTTTCTGAGCATTTCTTGAATATTTTTTTTTCTCTGTTATGATTTTTTTAATTCCTGTGTCAAGAAAGACTGGTACAAATCCTAAATTAGATTTTCTTCTCTTAGATTGCAAAGAGCATGTCACGGAAGACGCAAAACCAGAATCCATCAGTGACACAGCTGACCTGGCTCTGCCACCTGAAATGCCAATTTTAATTGATTTCCATGCTTTAAAAGATATCCTGGGGCCACCCATGTATGAAATGGAGGTAACATCCTCGTTTGTTTCTGCTTGGCTGCTGTTTCTGTCTGGTTTGACTAGTTATCTATTTTATTGCTATTGACTGATTATACAATAACTTTTTAAAAAATGTATTCGTAACAGAACTGTTGTTTCTTTGTGTTCCACCAAGTGTTTTTTTACCTAAAGAAGTTTTTGTTTTATTTTGTTTTAATTCAGGGTACATAAATAACATAATGGCATGACTTTCTGTTAGCAAAGATGCCTGCAGCAGCGCTTAAGAATGTGGTGGTGTTTTTTCAGTTTATGACAACTTTGCTTTTGTTTGGGGGATGTTTGGTGGTCTTGGGAAAGAAGCCAAAAGTAGAACCCAGGAATCCTGTCTCTGAGGCAGCTGTGTTAAGGACTGTCCCACATACCTCCTTAAAGCCAGTCAGCATTTTGGGGTATTAAAAGCACTTCAGTTTGCACCAGAAGTTCTCAGACATTCTTTAGATTAATGTGACTCTTAGCTATTAAAAATATTTTATGATCAGTCAGGCACCTCCAGCTTCCTAGTACCAGCTCTGTTCCTCAGTAGGCATATTCCAGAATTTTTTCTTTCCCCCATCTGTATCTTGCTACATTCTATGGAAATGCCATCAATTGAAGTAGTTTGTTAGTTTGGGATTCTCTTTTCACCATTTACATTGCAGTTATTCTCTGCTTTACTTCAGGCCCAGGTGAAGGGATCGAGTGTTAGTAGTATATATAACAGTATGACAGGAAACCAGTTGCTGATGGAATGCTAAATTTTTCTGTCTTTATCCTGGAGAAAAGATCAGTAAACCAGTAAGTTACGGAGAAAATAGAAATGAAGGGAAAACTTCCAGAAGAGACAAAATTCAAACTTTTAAGAACTTTCTTGTGATAGTTCTTCTCTCCTAGATGAGAGAACGAGACTCCAGTGGGATTTGGAGGACAAAAAGGGGACAAGATATGCAGGGGAAGCAGGAGAAAATGAATGATCGTTAAGGAATGGGTCAGTTTTTAGACCTGAACTGAGGGGTTTGGATATGAAAATTTTATCATGGAAGAGATTCTTAATGAAGAGACCAAAATGAGGAAACAAGTTGAAAGAAGACAGCACTATTGATTGTGTTAGAGGATGATGATGGTAGCAGTGGAAGTTGGGGGGAATGGGAGGCAAGGAAGATCAAGTGATCAATAGACCAGTACCTTATGACTCTCTTGGCCGAGTTTTTTCACATTGGTCACTTGTGTTCTGATTTATTTCTTTTTACTTTCAGAAATTAGAAGAGGTTGCTTTTTAGGCAAATTACTTTATTGTAAGCAACTTACGCTCGCTCTTTTCATCCCTCAGAAGCCGCTATACCCAATAATAAAATCACACAAGGGAGTTCAAGGCCGTTTTAATTAAGAAGGTAGTGTGGATATACTTTAGTTTGATTTGGAATGACTGTAGCCATCAGACCATTTGTAATACTCCTGTGGAAATTTTTACTAGTCTGTCTATCTTTTTCTTACTACCTGACTTTTAGAAACAATTACTGAAAAATAGCATGTGGGTTTTTTTCAGAGAAATAACATTCTATCTGAATTTTCATTTTGAAGTATGTTATATAATTCAGACATCTGGTCTTTGGAGCTAAAGCACTTGCAGGATCATTTGGCTTTTTAGTGCTTGAATTGCAAATGCACATAAAGCCATTGTAGTAAATTGAACTTAATATTCAAGCCAGTACTCAGATTTCTACAAGTGGTGTTTATTAGTTTCATAAAGGTGCTAAAAAATAAATTGAATTTTGTAAATTTGTACAAAAGTTCTGTTCGCTTGCAACTGTATTCCTCGTTCCCAGTCAAGAGTAGAATTAATTCGAATAAATATGAACTTATCACACTTTTTAAAAATTAGATTGTAGGCCAAGAAATATGCTAATATGTGACTTTCCTTAGATGTTCTGCCTAGTTTTGAACTTTTTCTGGAGTTGATTATTTATTTAAATTTGGTAGTGTGGCTGTGTTGGCAAATAATTTCTACTATATTGCCCTTTTTCTACAGGAGTAAGTAGTGCAAGTAAAATTTTTAAAGTGTGGTTCTTAATTCCAAATACACAGATACATGAGTGCTTGGTTGGGGGGGGGGTTTACATGAACAGTTGCCATGAATATGCATATAAGCATTTCATGGATCTGCTGGCCTGTATAAGCTGAAATAAGACTGACTGAAGCTTTTGACCTGTGTATCAAAGGTTTTTTAAACGTTTCCATATTTAGCAGGCAAATTAAGTAGTGCATAAATAGAACTAGAGATGAATCCACACAGCATCAATTCCCTGCGCAGGTCAGGATTGATTTTCATGTACTATTTGCTGTATTTAGTAATGAGTAAATATTTTTCAGTACATACTTTATGATTTTTTCAATGTAAATTGCTCAGATAGCCACATAACTCCTGTTTTAATGAATTTTCCCAACTAACCTATTTTTCCTTTGAATTTTCTCAAGTGCCCCCAAGATTCTTTCAAATGAAGAGTATAGCTCTTGTCTCAATGACAGGCGTTTCAGATTGGCTACTGGTGTTTTTTCTGGTTTTCTAGTCTGCAGTGTGGCTCTCTCCTTCCTATATCTAGCCTTTAAAGCTTTACCTTTGACCTGCATTTTGCCATTTATAATTAGTTGAAATAAAGATACAATGGAGGCAGCCACCGTGTCAGTACTTGGATGAGACTGAGCAAATGGAACTGAAAACATGACGTGACTTAATTGATCTGTTGTCCTTCAGGGAATACCTTAAAATTAGTGATTCATCTTTCACCTTTTCAGTGCATTGCTTGTATATTTTCTGGAGAGGTCTCCCAGCAGAAAGGCATGACAGAATACTCAGCTCATACTTGTAGGATTAATTCATTTATCACAAATAAATAATTTTACATGTCACCCTACAGAACAGATGTTGGAATAAATCACATAGTAAGGCTTTGGAAGAATAATCTTGACAGTAGTTTAAAGTGTAGAAGATTTAATGAAATGTTTCAGCACAGCACGCTTTTGGGAGAAAGGGTTTATAACATACCCAGAGTGTTTATAATGAAGTATTTCTCTTTTGACTTGGATTTTAGCTTTCTCCCCCCCCCCCCCCCCCCCTTCTTTCAACCCTTAATTCTGCTCAGTTAACAAAACATTATTGGCACCACAGGAAGGCCCATCAGAATTAGTCTATATCCTCATAATGTGAGTGAAGTGGAAGTGACAGAAGCTCTAGGTCAGTAAAATTACCTATTCTAGGAAATGAAAGTGCAGATGCCATAAAAGAATAGATCTGTTTCATGGGACATACATAATTCTAATTAAGGAACAAATTAGGTTATCTTTTAGAAGCAAAACCTGTACAAAGCACAGGTTTAGATAGGCATTTTTATCTAAGAAATATCAGTCTTGCGGTGATATTTCTGGGAAATCCTCCTCCCTTAAAGGGAAGCTGCTGTTACATATTTTGCCTGCAGTGGTTTGCTAGGGAATGAATCAGAAGAGTAGACTAGAAAAAAGGTTTGTACAGTCAGGTTGGGAGAACCTGTGGAAGGATAACAAAGATGCTAAAGGCCAGCAAGCAACTTGGGACTGGTTCTCATCTTCCCATTATGAATCAGTGACTTAATAGCTTTTTATCAGTTATGCTGCCTTACAAAGTAACTCCAAAACTGCAGACTTGTGGATGATGTCTCTTTTCCTTTATCTTGGAATAACCGTAAATATTTGAAAATAAATGACTGTGCTAAATGTTAAGACTTTAATTTTGCAGTGTCCAGGCAGCTAAAACGTATCTGACAATATGTTCATCTACTCAGATTACAGCTAAATTGTAGCTGGGTTGGTCTCATCTACAAAAAATTTCAAAAACCAAGACTGTTTATGTAGGTCAGTGACCTCTTCTTCCATCATCTGACAGACATGACCAGGCACCAGCTGATCCTAGTGGTCACTTTTAATCAAAGTTGTTCAAAAAGTATAAGTATGGATTTTTTCTAATTCAAATGCCTCTGACTTTTTGTGAGAAGAAACTATTCAGAGGTGCTAGGAGTGATTGAGTCGTGTGGAGCTCACCGTAACACTTCATAGATATGTTTAATGTAATATAATGTACTTTCCTCTAAGTTTTGTATGGTTGTATGGGGTGTTGTGTTTGTGTGTTTTTAGGGATTTTTCAAGGGTCTTTTCTGAAGACAGTTATCAAAGCTGCCAGGGCGTTTTCTATACATACGCCTGTCAACATGCGTCAGTTAATGTTCAGGTGAGGAGGCTGCAGGAGAGGTAGTACAGTCTCTAGTAGTACAGCAAGAGACGTTGCTGGCCTCCGAGTCTACCAGTTAGTGCGAAGAATGATGGTTGAAAAGTGATTAACACTTACTACACACCTAGTTTCTCTTACCAGATCTCAACTTACTTGTGGAAGTAGGAGGAGGTACCTACCTAGTCTGAGGATAGAGGAAGGAGTTTGTACTGAGGTGAGATAAATGATGAGTCTTTAGAACCATTTGGTTTCTGATCTTTAGTCATGTTTGCTATTTTCTGCCCCTGAGCTCTCAAACAGTGGAATTAGTCTGTAAACTGTTTTGAATTGACACACAGTTAGAGCCAGTGCTAACATCCAGTCCAAAAAAAGGAAAAGAAAACAAAAAACCCCAAACCAACAAACCTTGTTGATGGCTACTTTGGGATGGGAGAGCGTATGGACGATTACTTTTGTTCATTATACCTGAAATGTTTGAAACCATGACAGGTTGCCAAAATACATGATTGTCTCAAGTGTAAAGGAGAATGCTTCAATGTTGTTGGATTTCAGTGTAATTAGCATGATTTGATTTTGTTAACCTGAGTTACTAAGCAATTACTAAGCTAATCAGAGTAAGTCACTGTAACTAGTAAAATACAGGGAATGGATATAGAAACTTATGTTAACAAAAATGTAAATGCTTGATAAGATGAGGTATTTTGATACCATAAAAGTGAAACGCTCTATTATGTACAGTTTTCTTAAATGCTAGAAAAAGAAACAGCCGTTCTAGCTAAATTATGCTAATAAAAGCAAATGGCATGATGTCGTTCAAAATACGTAGACAGCGGAGAGGCAGAAGAGAACGAAGGAGAGGGGCTGTGTGGCTTCCTTTGCTTTAGTGTGAGATAAGTATAGTTACTAACTTACCTGGTTGTCAGCTAGATCCGGGAGTGTAACACCAGTCCCACTGGCCTCTCCTGACAGCTGGAGTCTTGTTTGCGCCAGGAGCTCCCGTGTCAGCATAGCTTTGCTATAGCCAGAGTTGGCACTACTTGCACTGTGCCTCTGCGGTGTGCTAATTTCCCTCAAACCAAGGAACAGTGACTCTGAGCGAGGGTCACATTTCAAATCTTAGTCATCAAACTTAGGAGAAGACAGCGCTTGATAGTTCAGTATAGCATTTGGCAAAGCATATAATACAAAATCAGAAATTATAACAAGAAGCATGTATGTTTAATTTCATTTTGTAGGACTTTAAATGCTTTTATTTTTTGCTTCACCAATTCTTTTGCATGAGCAAGTTGTTCCTGTCATATATCTGAGTTGTCTACAGCTACAAGTAGCACAACTTGTGTGTTTGTAAGTGAGCTTATTTTTTTTTAAATGTGCATCTCTTTTTGGCCAGTAACCAGAGGTACCAGCTGTAGAGTGAATAGTTGTTCACTCTTACTGCATAAAGGAAGTTGTTTTCTATTTGTGAAACAGGAAAGAAAAACCGAGCAATAAGAATTTTATGGTCTTGATTTTGATTCTGTTTTTATCATGGGGATGGATTTCAGCCTGATACTGAAGTGTTAACGTTTGGCTCCTATTTAGAAAGAGAGTTCTTGTTCTGATAATCTCATGGAAGGCTATATTGTTCTGCGTAGGTGAGCCACTGCTGCTGTTTGACTTACAAAACTCAGGCCCGCGTACTACTTGGGGACTTGCAGCAGCACTTCTAGTGGGCTTACAGAGAGGCATTTTAGTAAGGGACTAGAATACTTGATAACTTACTATCTTTGGAGCTTACAAATCGAAGTACTTCTAATACAGCCAGCTAGCAGCAGGGCCGTACAAGTATTTCTGCCTCCGGACCTAAGGTACACGGCTGTACAGGCTTCTATACAGATTTCTCTGATCTTGCAGCTGGGCTGATGGTTAAAAGCAAGTCAACTTCGTGTATACAGAGCTTTGCCTTGTCAGTGTCTGTACAAAGTCTGATTAGTTTACTTCTCTGCTAACTCTTGGAAGGAAGCAAAATGAAAGCATTAAGATTATGGTAAGTTGTGCAGTGCAGAATGAGTTGACGCTAGAGGAAAAAACCCGGTCTATTGCTCTGAATTTGCAAGTAGTATAAAATGGAATGTTAAATGTGCTTAGAAACAAAATGTGCTTAGGACAAAAATAGTTGGAGAAATTTTAATGTAACTAGAAATGCAGATTTCGGAATTGGAATTCTTTTACTATGGTTCTGTTGTGAGGCTCCTTTGACTTGTTTTCTATCCAAGAAATGAAACATTTCTTTAAATTCTCTTAACAGTTTAATGAAGAATTCATCCCTTTCAGGAATGAATCAAATTAACTTTCAATTCTACATTTCAGTAAGAGACAAAATTATTTTAAAATTAGCCTATTGCTTTATTTTACAAAGGAGTATTTGTCTTTTGCTCTAGTCACTGCCTGACACAGTAAAAATTCATCCAGTTTCTTTTCTGCCTTGTAATAAATACATGACTGACTTAGTAGTTCAGAACATGCTGAATAGCTGTATGATCTTTCATCAGGGTTTCTTCATCTCCTTGAAGCTCAGGAAAACAAAAGAACTTTCTGTATATTCTAAAAGAATCTCTCAGACAAAGGAAAAAAAAATCAAACCCTGGAACTTTCATGGAAAACATCCTGCCTCTCTTTGCTTCTCTTAACACAGGAGACTGGGATTCAGAGACCTCCATTACTCTCATCAGTAACTGGGCATAGGCACACTTTTAGATAAGTAGATCATAGTCTTGTGTGGGGTAGAGCTTGCTTAACTACTTGTAATTACTAACGGGAGTCAGTCAGATTTCCCATCCTCTTTCGTATCTAGCCTGCTAGCAGACTCGTGTTTTCATTATTCAGAATTATTTATAAATATGCTTGCAATGAACAAAATCAGTGTGTTGTCTGACAGTAGTTCAGGCAACGCAACCACCTTTAAAAAGGCTTTTAGGTAACATTTGGGATCAAAACTGGCTTTTTCATATAAGTAAGTAACAAACAGAGTCAGGGCAAGTATACCTCTAGCAGATGGATTAAGTCATATAAGCATTCAGTCAGGATTGACTAAATACTTGAAGTCCTTGAAGAGAAAGATTCTCGTTGAACTTTTGGGGGTGGGGAAGGTTTCAAGAATGATATACTCGGATGTTTGCCATTGCCTTAAGCTAAGCAGCCACATACAGCTCCTGTTCTGTAATTAATGTTTACACATAAGGCAGAATTACTGCTGCATTAAAAAAAAAAAAAAGAGATCAGACACTTGGGCTTAACTTTTGTGTTTGAATGGGTACAGTTGTTTTGAAGGCAACTATCAAATTGTTTTTGCAATAGTTTTGTTACAACTGTTTCCTGTGTTGTTTTCCTTTAGGTGTCTGAACGCTTAAGTCAGCCAGGAGTAGCCATAGGCTTGGCTTGGACTCCCTTAGGGGGAGAGATCATGTTTGTAGAAGCTAGTCGCATGGATGGAGAAGGTCAGCTCACTTTGACTGGTCAACTCGGAGATGTTATGAAGGAGTCGGCACATCTTGCAATTAGCTGGTTGCGCAGCAATGCAAAGAGATATCAGCTAACCAATGGTAGGTTGGGAAAAAATGGCAAACAATGCATAGCAGCTGTATTGCATCACGGAGGTTGTATGCATCCATTGGCCTCAATGCAGGGATGCACATAAAGGAAGCATTAATATTGCATGGAAATTAAATGTCCTAAAACTTGATATTTTTCAATAATTCAGCAGACTGTAATATTGCTGAGTAACAGTAGAAGTTACTCCTGTTCATTGTGGAAATGTATGAAGTGTTGCCTTAACAGAGAAAGGGTTTCCCAGCAATTAGTGCTACACTGAAGATGAAATCAGCTCTGGAGTTCCTTTTTGTAGTTCTTTTCCCGATTCCTGCCAAGCTGAGGTGTTAGCGGCCTGGCAAACAAACAGGTCAGTCTAGGCAGAAGAGGAGTTGTTACTGCCGATTTCTCCCACCCTGGCCAGTCCCTCCCTACAACAACCTGGAAGGCTGCGGACAGCCTCTGTGCCAAGATGCTTCTCCTTAGTTGTGGCAGACACTGCCTCTTACTCGGTTTTACATTCAAGCTTTCCAGCAGTCCTTTAACGATGTAGATATAGATACGCAAGTCTGTAGTTTTCCTCTAAAATTAAGACGCGGTTTCTGTTACAAGTAGGTTTTCATAGTCTAAGTTTTAATATTTTGAGAATTAGTTGGGTTTGTATGGCACCTGTTGAACTGCAGTGCAATAGGACTTCAGTCAAGAAACTTTTAACTCTTTTGGTTTTTGTTTGAACTTCCCCAGACTTCTAGAAATGTGCTTTCTAGTTTGATCATCTGCTGAATGGTCAAATAATTGTCCAGTATCTGTCATTATTTATGGAAGTTTAGATAGGTTAAAAAACTAAATTGAATTATGTATGAAATGCTGCTGGCATTAACTGTGCACACGTTTACCTTTCTAGTTTACACTGTTACATCCCACAGGTTAAGTAAGGTGAAAAGATGTAAATGAGATCTACTTTATAATATTGGTTAATGCTGGGTTTCTGATTTTGTGGTATGTTCTCTGAAAATTGACATTTATGGCTTGGGACATGACAAAACCTAAAAATTCTATGTAGGAATTTCTACACAAATCCCTACTCTGAATTTCCCAACACATGCAACTGCCGAGCTTATTGGTTAACTTGTTATGGTTTTGTCTAGGAGCCTGGATGTAGGAAAGCTTGTTGGGTTTTCTTTTTGTTTGTTTTTCTAGGGCCTCTGCAATATAGTGTTGTTTTTTCAGCCTACTGTTACAAAATAGTACTAAGACTTTTAGTTCTCTGGTGGGCTTTTAGAATAAAGACTGGGAACAAAATGGGTTTAGATTTTTCACATTCAAACCATTCTTTTTTCCCTTAAGCTTCTGGAAGTTTTGATCTCCTTGACAACACTGACATCCATCTGCACTTCCCAGCTGGAGCTGTCACAAAAGATGGACCATCTGCTGGTGTTACCATAGTAACCTGTCTTGCTTCACTCTTCAGTGGGCGGCTGGTGTGTTCAGATGTAGCCATGACAGGAGAAATTACACTAAGAGGCCTTGTTCTTCCAGTAAGCATCATTTGAGAAAAGAGCTAAGTTGTATTAATTCTCCCTGTTCTGGATATAAAATCTGTTTATAGCCATTTACAAAAGCAAAGTCTTGCTGGATCATTCCTTAGCAGCACTCCAGTCTCTTCTGGTGCAGTGGTAAGAGGCTGATGGAAGCCAGCCTCCTGTAGTACTGCGCCACGCCTCTGCCTGCTTTGCATTTCATGTTAAAGCTAGCCTTGATGCTGTTTTCAGGGAAAGCGCATTAAAATGTCTAGTTAGAAAGGAGACCTAGAAATCTTAAAATTCAAGATAGTTCCAAAATATGTATTAGAATTTCTAAACATGCTTCCTCAAACTATTACTACAGAAGTATCTCCAGTTTCTCTGAAAAGTTGTTTCTTAAAGCTCTTACAGTAATTGCATATAGGTTACTCTTGAAACCGTCTCTATACCTCTATTTTAGATTCTTCTTCAATTTTGTTCCTTGTATATAGTTCAGCTGAATGGTGTTCCCGTAAAGCTTTTTCAAATTCAAAGCACCGGGGGCAAAGGAAAGTTTTCAAACAAATACAGTTTTAGTTTCAAGTATCAAATGGAACCTGGCCTAAGTGATTAAGCATATATGGGAGTTACCGTCTCATACCAAATGATGGACAAAGGAAGGATGAAGTTGGAAGGTAGTATTTTGTTTCATGCAGTAAACCAGCGATAACACGGTAATGGAGCAGCCTGGAAGGATCTCCGAAGTAGCATTCTGGTGGCAGTTAGACTGACAAGATTGCGGGTTCAAGGCTCTAGTGAAAAATAAACACTGCATTAACTCTGATCTGGTGCAAGTTTGCTTAGCTTTCCAAATACATCGCCTTTATTGCACCAGTGACCAAATTTTGCCTACTGTTTGAGGTGGGTGCAAAGATTAGGTATCTGTAAATACTAAACCGGGTTTACCTTCTTTCTGAATGTTGTCTAGAATCTTACTATTATTCGTAACTTAATTCATATGAGCATGCCATTAACTGTGTCTGCTGCCTGAAAGCAAGCAGTGGGGCAAGTATCTAGCATCGTTCAGACTAGAGTGACCACCACGAGGACTTACAGTCCGCTACCACCTTGTTGTATAGCAGCCTAAATTTTGCCCTTTGTGCTGTAATACAAGGCTTTCCTTTCCTCTAAAGCATCGTAAAATTGCCAGTTTCTTCTGTAAGATGGTCTTTAAATAGGATTAGAAAAGAGTTCAAGGGGAAGAAGCTACAGCTGTGACTAAAACTAATTTAAACCCCCTCTTTATATCTCATTACAAACTCAAACAGGTGGCTCACTGAAGTGATGCCCGTTTTTCTAGCACAAAGCCATCTCCACAGTTTCGGAGCACAGCTTTGCTTTTCTGTGCGTTTTCTGTTGTACAACTCAGGTTGTTTATCGTGTGGCATTGCATCCTTAAGACTATTTCCACCCTAAACCTAATACTGCCTTTATCTTGAAAATCTTCTGGTTTAATGTAGGTGCAGGATTTCAGCACGTCATATGAAAAAAAAAGAGTTAAGGCTATCTTTCTTAAGAAAAAAAATTCCTGAAAAGTAATGACTTTTCCATTATTGATACTCTTGTATCTGCATTCCTAGATTAATTTTTAATTTTTTTCCTTGTTATTAACTGTTACAGAAAGGGTACTGTAACATATCAACATATTTGCCTCATTAAGCATATAATGAGTTAAAACTACTGCTGCATTTTTAATTGCTTTCCTAAATGATTGGGGGAGGGAGAACGTTTCATTAAAATTTGACTCCTGATGTGATTTGTTACAATAATTACTTTACTAGATTAATGTCATGGGTTTTCTTATATATCTTTCTTTTCCTTATTAGGTTGGGGGAATTAAAGACAAAGTCCTGGCAGCACACCGAGCTGGACTGAAGAGAATTATCATTCCTCGAAGAAATGAAAAAGATCTTGAAGAAATTGCGGTGCATGTACGGCAAGATTTGACTTTTGTTATGGCAAGCTGTCTAGATGAAGTTCTTAATGCAGCTTTTGATGGAGGATTTGCAGTCAAGCCCAGAGTTGAGCGTTTGAATAGTAAACTTTAAGCAGACAGGCTCAGATTACTTCTGTATCAAATTGAATAGAGATGAATAACTATCAGCTATATATGTATCAAGTATAACTATGAGCTAAACTTGATTAAATGTGGGTGTAAAATGCAATCAAAATAAAAATATTACTTCAGCAGTTAACAACCTGAAACCACCTTTTACGGGCATTTGCTGCTTTTTACTATCATCAGCAAAGGATCTTGAAAAAAAAACTCATTTCCTGATAGATGCAAGTTGAAGCTGTCGAGAAAGAATTCCTCAGTTTATCTAGCATATATGTATGTAAATGTCAGCACATGATTACATCTTTAAAGAGGACACATCCACAAACAGCGAATAATATGCAATTCTGTGAGCTATATTCAGAGAACACCAATTGCAGCAAATGCAGCGCAGCAAGAGAGTCTTAATAGATGGGGTTGTCACCAAAAAGCAAACTGATTTAGCGCAAAAGTTTACTTATTTAGGAAATAACATTCAATGTGCTAATACGGAGCAGTTAGAATCACAGGAAAAATAAGGTTTTTGAAATCTAAAAAATATGCTCGAGGGATTTGAACAGAAGCAATATGGTCTAAATTAAGTTAGTAAGTCCTTCCAGCACTCAGTTTGAGTTTGTAGCAAGGTCAATGCAGACATAATTTTTCAAACCTAAATACAGGAAGCAACTGCAGAAGAACTGAAACGTACTAATTCTTGTATAGGAAGGGAGATAATGCTCTAAAGTTCACGTACGCAGTTGTACTTACAGCACCAGAAGTAGGTGGAGCATACTTGAAGACTTTATGAAAAAGCCTGGCAACATTTTGGAGGGACAAAGTACACGTCCTTCATTCTTACCTGATACAAATCAACTTGATTCTGGGATGCCTACGTTCGGAGTTTAGCCTATAAAAATTACATCCATTTAAACAATGCCAAGAAAATACTGGATCATTAAATTGCATTAGGTACTGCATACTGTGAATAATGTAAGGTTTACAAAAGTCTGTCAGTATCCCATCTCAGTTGATAGCTTTGTCTCTTATCTCCCCTTGAATGTCAGTGAAGACAGAAATTTAAACTTGTGTAAGATCCTTGAGTTTTTCACTGTTTGATACTAGGGTCAACCACAAGAGAAAACCCAGGATGTTACATTCTCTTCTTGCTCATTAATTCTGAAACAAACACAAGTATGCTTATGAAATGCAAATTGTATCAGTGACAAAAGCCTATTATATAGAAGCAGCCTATAAAGCAAACATAATTGTTTTGCTTTCATTTCCATAGACAGAAAGCTGATTTACCTGGAACATAATAGCACTGATAGTAATAAATTCAGTGGGTATTTCTGCGCCTGATTTACAAAAGATTTTACAACTTTCACAGAAGACTTCATCTAATAAAATGATAAAAATAAAACCCCCTTTTGTTTCACTATTTTAAGAATTCTACTCTTAGTCATTCACTAGCCGAGTTCCAAAGGTAAGAGGCAACAAACACCAAGCCTCAGAATACTTTCTGCCTTACAAAATACTTGAACACAAAAAGTGCAAAGAAACTAGACAATCAGTAAAACACCAGAAAGGTACGATAACTCATGTGCTGCTTTGCTTTAATCAAAACCAGTAGGGGGAAAAAAAATTCTTTACCAACCTTAATGCAGATCAAACAACGCTGCACTGCTTTGCACTAGTGAGAAAACAGACATGCATGGAATTCCAGCGCAGTCTGTTTATACACGGAGGAAAAAAACATTTTTTTTGAAAGACAGCAAGTACTGTAAAAAAAAAAAGTTTCCACAGCAATTTCACCACAGAAGAACAGGGAGTTGCTCCCAAGAAAAGTTAAGCAATGACTTTGTCTGCCACACCACTCCAGTTCGTCAGTCTTGTCCACACGGACTTTTATCTGAAAGGTGAGGCTTTTAATGCCACTCTGAAGATATTAACGGGCATTTACTTACAGCTTTTCATGTTCCTGCTTGCAGAGCTGACTTGGTTATGTTACTTTGTTGACATTTTTAAAACAAACCTTAAGCATTACCCATTGTATCAGATACTGTAGACACACTTTAGTGCCTTTTCTTTTGCTTTCACTGAACACTGTCAAGAAGAGTAACAATCTGTGCAGCAGCAAGCCAGAACAGTAAAGAACTTTTAAAGTCATTTCAATACACTAAGGATTATTCTGCTTTGCAACTGACAGTTAAATGGATACACCGTAAGATAACTAAAGCTTATCAAAGGTAAAAACAAAGCAGTGGTAGCTCCCTTCCTCTATCCACACTATAAATTGCTACAGGTAATAACTATCCCACTAGTGCAATTCATGCTTTAATCATAGTAGCTTTGAAAAGATACTGGGGAATACAACAGCATAGGCAGCAATACGAAACTGTTCACCTGCTTTAATTTTAAAGCACTACTGCAAACAAGAACTAGCAAGAAATGTCAAAACAGGACCCAAATATTAACATCCACATTTGTCAAATGTTCTCCTTTTACGGCTTTTTTTTTTTAAAGGGCAATGAACAACAAGGGGGATAGTGCTAGTAGACAAATGCAAGATCTACTGCATTTCATCTATTAAAGGCAAATTTGAATACTCTTTCCCCATACAGCAAAGTAAAATAGTACTTTCTAAAATAAATAGCTAATGTTAAGACAATGCCAGGTTTTAATACACCATTTATTTTAGATAAGGTAGTAAACTGTACAGATTTCTACTATATAACAGAGTGTAGTTGACTTACCAGATCCTCAAACTCTTTAGAGGAGAGCCACTGAATTAGGCTTCTAATACTTTTGAGGATCTGGGCCTAAGTATAATTTGTTTAATCATTCCATCTGATGACAGACATCAAATGTTTTATACAGATTTTTTTTTTTTAAACACCAAAGGGAGTAATACTAGTTTACATTACAGTAAGTCAGCATACATTAGTTATGCTATAGCATTTGTCCTCTGTAAAACATGAAAAAAACTGTCTGACCATACCAGTTAGCTTCTAAAGCTCATTACAAATGCAATTTTTGAAGTCCCCTTCCAAAGTATAGTCTTGATCTTCAGCCCATTCTAGCCTAAATAAAATCACTGCAGATGAGTGCAACAAGGCTTTAAGATTCACAGTTCTTTTGGGGACACAACACAAGTTAAACCATTCCAAATACAAGCAGCAGAGAAGAGTCTTTCTTATACAACTTGTATGCTTAACGCAGCCCTGTTACTCTCTAATCATAAGTATCAGACCACAGAGGGTTCTTACAGGTTCTTAGCTAGATTTTCTTAACAAGACTGGAGAGCTGAGAATCAGATAACCTTGGCAGGTACACTTCAGTCCAAGCCAGCCAATCACGAGGGAGCACGTGAGATGGTGAGTCAGTGTATTCCTCTAAAAGTATCTGAAGTATTTAGCCAAGTCAGAAAAATTAGGAAAAATTTCTTCACCGAAAGGGTTGTCAAGCATTGGAACAGGCTGCCCAGGGAAGAGGCTGAGTCACCACCCCAGAAGGTATTTAAAAGACGTGCAGATGTGGCACCTGGGGACATGGTTTAGTGGTGGACTTGGCAGTACTAGGTTAACGGTTGGACTCGATGATCTTAAAGGTCTTTTCCAACCTAAACGATTCTATGATTCTAAGCTTCTGTCAAAGACCAGGAGACAAACCTGAAGTAAATGCAGACAAGCTTAATTAGGTGAGAATAATTACTGAATTTAGAAGACTGCAAACAATTAGCTGTATATTCATAAGGAAAAAATGCTAGCTTGCAGGATTTTTTGAAGCGTTTATCTACTGTCACAAGGTACCAGTACATCTTTTAAATGAAATCTGTGCACATTTCGAACAGCCTAAATATCAAATTTTAAGAAATGAAACTTCTACTACATGAAGCCAGCTATTTCTGTAGTATTTTATTAATCCAACCTGATGGATTTTATGTTCCTTACCTGTAGAACTACTTACCTCATCATGCATCAAAATAATAAGAACAAGAGTTGTCTTAATAGATCAACTTCTGATAAGAAAGTTAAGACAGTGCACAGTAAATAAACTGTATTTTAATGTGTTACAAAAGTAGTTAATAGCCAGACTACCTCCCCAAACAGATGTCCACTACTATGAGGTTCGACAAAGATTTCTTTCAAATAGCTTGAGATGAAACAGCTTTTCACCTTACTCTTTTTTCTGTCTCTATGTTTTGTAACACAAATACCATATACATTCATGGTTAAATATTTCACATACAGGCAGTCTGCATAAAGCCCAATATCCTTCAAAAGCCTTTACGGCCGGTGAATCACACCTGTAAGAGATCATCTGCATTGTAATGTGTATCATGTCACTAAAATGATATACAAAAATCAGTTCAAGACAGTTACTTTAGTAACAACCAAAAGACGTGAAGACAAGAAACCGAGCAAGAGTATCAATGTGTCAAACTTTGAGCTAAAGCAAAAAGCAAAAGTTGTTGTTTTTTTTTTAATTTGCCAGGTATTCTTTTAATGACAAATATAAAAAGACTGAAAACATCTCATTCTGACTGCCTTTTTTTCTTTAAAAAACAAATGCTCTGTTTTTATAATTACAAATACTGTGTAAGACAATACCTTCTTTGTACTGCAAAACCAACAAATACAAGGATGCAATCAAGTTTCTAAGCATCTCTAAATTTGAAATGTGAAGTATTATTTTTTTAATTTGGAAAATTCTTAGTAATTGTTCATTTTTGTTAGAAGATAACTCAAAGTACAACAACATCTAGACCTGTTTTTAAAGGAGCTTTCTTTCCTGGTACATCTTTGAACATAAGTACTCCTTTCAAGTTCAGTACATTCACAAAATAGCTCAATTAAGAACAGTATCACCAATGAACTGACTACTGGAAAGAGACAAAATTTACCAAACATACAGAAATATAAGTTTTACCATAGCAATTATGCATATCAAAAGATGACACCTGTAATTAATTTTAAAAAGATACAAAAAAGAGAAAAACCTGAATTACAGAAAAGAAAGTCATATTTATTTAATGAAAAACTAGAAGTTAATAAAAATTAGCAAATACACAAAAAATATACACAAACAGCAGCAATACTATGTAGTGACTTACAAAGGGGGGGTGGGGGGGAGGAGGGGAAGCAGTGGCCAGAGACCAGACCGCTCAACATGGCTTGTCAGTCAAAGGGGGGAGGAAAAAAAAACACAAACAAAAACACGAAACAGTATCCTTTTCAACAGTACAATCAATCTACAAACAAGTTTTTAGAATTATTTTACAACATTTCCTGTAGAATCAATTCTTAATACAAAAGATGCCCATTTTGGGTGTATATATATTTTCAGTGGTTTACTGTTGACTTATTTTAAATATATTAGTGTTACTACATGCAACTGCTTCCTGTAATTTAACAGCCTTTCCTTTTATTTACCTTCATATATGTCTACCCTCCATCTACCAAATAATTTGTCTTACAGTCAAAGATGGTTACCCTAGTTTCTGCTAAATTAAATGCAACGGTTTTAAACACTGGCCTGAAGAGGTTTGATTGCCATTTCAACACATAGATATAGTTACATTGATGCCTAAATTGCCATTTTCTGCAAAGAGCTGTGCAATGCTGGTGTCAAAGACTAGACAGTCACTATTCATAATGGCTGTTGCAATTCCCTCATGAATAGATCGAGGAGTTGCTTCCCAAGTCAATCGCCGCCTATGACCATTTAACTCAAGTCGATAAGCAAAGTTTTCTGCTTGCTTGCGTGTTCCTATCAGCTGTACAATTGCAAAGAACTGCTGGTGACCATCATATTTTTCCTGTTTCTCCAATACTAACATGAAATGAAAGCCAAAACAAGACTGCATCATAACCCAGTCAACAGCACCAGGAAGATTAATGTCTGTAGCAAGGAACACTATATCTTCTCCCTGAAGTGTTGTAATTGACTTATGTTGATGCATCAGATGTGGCATTACAGCATCCAGAGAACCTTGCCATTTACATGAAGCACCAGGACATGGACAGGAATAAGGCCTAAACTCACACAGCTCCTCATGGTCTGCTTTTTCTGTGTGTGGCAAAGTTATCTCACATCCGGAAGAGGCATATTTACATGGGAATAGTACAGAATTGGCAACTTTCTCCATAGCCAGGTTACGAATGGAGCCCAGCGGGCCTCGGCAAGTTGGACAGCACGTAAGTTTGGGGCGACAGTTGCTACAAACAAGATGGCCACTCTGACACTGAAGAATTGGTGGCAGCACATAGTCAAAACACACAGGACACTCAAAGAGACTAGCCAAGTCATTATTGGAAGCTGTAGTGCCAGTCAGTGCAGGCACCCTCTGTGATGGCGTACACTTTGAAGTACCTGTAGGTAGTGCTGTAGCAGTCTGACGGCTCATTTCTGTAACAGAAGAGAGAAAAAAGAATGAGTATCTAAACACATTTTATTTTCCTCTGCCTACAGTATTTCTTGATTTACAAAGAAGCTCCAAAAGAAAATAGATACAAATGAAAGCAAAAAAACCATGTAATGCAAACTGTGGATACGTTACGTGTAGAATATCAGTTGTGCTGCATACAATACAGACACTTGTATGCCACGCAAATTTAACAAGTGAAGGAGTTCTGCTAACTATTCTGAAGTGGAATTTACCTATTGGAAGCTGCAAGGGAGATGAGTGAAGATACATTAAAAATGTAACTGAAATCCTCGAAGTTTGTTGTTGTTCGGGGTTTTTTTAATATTGCATTTACAAAATACTCCAGCCAGATCACTTGCATCTAACAACTAGGAGCACTATGGAACAATTCTAAAGCTGAATTTTAAGTTATTCTGTATTTAGTGAGATGAGAAGCTAGCCATTGTTAATGAAAAAATGAACTTCCGGATATGACCTTCTCAGTAATCATGTTTACTGTATAATTTTTTTAAAAAAATTGAAAAACAGTAGCAAGGAAAAACACAGCTAAGAAGATTAATACACTGCTTTTTTCCCAGGATAGGATAGCGACTCTTCATTTTCATTACTCTGTTACTAAGGCCCATAGCTTGTAAAGTGCATCCATTGCTTCAGCCTTCTGAACTAAACCATTTGTGAAGATACCAGAAAAGAAAAACAAAGCAATTATTTTATTGAATTTCCCAAATAAGAAATTCAAAAGATTAAATTTGAGAATTAATTTTAACATATAAGTACTCAAACATTTCCAGTAACTTGAAAAGGCACTGTTGATGAAGTTTTACATTCAGTGGAGTTTACACTGAAGTTCTATTCTTTCAAATGTTCCCAGACAAAAGTTAACAGCTGTCTGACCAAACAGCTTGCTCAAGCATTCAACAGATGTGGTAAAAGTACCATATTTCTTAACATGTTATGGATGCTACACTTTCTTCTGCACCCCCTAACTCTCCTCCTTCTTGTGCAAAAGGAATTACTAGTACTACCAGAAAAAATAAACACTCCATTTTGAAAAAAATAAACCTTGCCTTCGTAGGTTAAGAAAAGTTAAGTAAAATGCTATCCAAAATTGGCTTCTGTTACCCAGTAAAATTCTCAACCACCTTAAGTGCTTCTCTGCAAGTACACCAGCTCTGTATCTGTCACATATGTATAAAGCTCTCAAAATAAACCTCATCTTTAATCTCCTCGCTATTTGACGTGGGAATATTAGGCAACAGGCAAGCTTCCCATATTTAGCATCATTTCACCCACAAACTTACTCATACTTGGACTAGATACCTCAAAGCAGCATACTGTGCATGCTTTTGCAAGACATGCACTGTTCAGGGCACGAAGTGAAGGAACTAAGAGATTCCAACGTGCAAAGTATCTTATCCCTTGACATTCAAAAAGTAATCACAGGCAATTTCAAATTCTTCTACAGAAGCACCTCTCCGCAGTCCAGAGCTCCAAAAACATGAGCGTCTAAGATCTGGTATTCAGTCGCTGACTTTATGAGTCTCACGTGCCCAATAACAGCATCATCTCACCCCTCCAAAGTCTCTTGCTTCATCTCAGGCTTGTTGGACTAGAAATATCCAGTTCCCACCTTCAGAAAAAAACCCATACAGTGGTTTTCAATGCTGGGCCTTAACTGATACTGTAGAGGTATGACAGGAATGTTTGTGTCTTTTGGCCTTATTTTCCTACTGTAAGGCATTCCAGCTTAGATGAAAAGTTGAAGATATCTGTGACATATCAAATATATGTTCTGGGGAAGTGATGCCACACCAGCTTGTTGCAAGGGGATTCAAATGATAAGGCCTCTGTGACAACTGAGCACTGCTGCTATTTTCCCCCAACACCTGTAAGTGGGAGGCTCATGATGGCACACTGCAGTTCTACACTCTAGAACAAATTATACCCAGAGAATAGTTGTACACGGGAGAACAAATTCTGATCACGCTGTTCGCTTCGAAAGAGCTTAGAAATCACATGCATATTCATATGTAAAATTCTAAAAGTATTTCCCTTCCAATAAAGTAAACACACACACTTCAGAAAAGCTTGTGTGTGCTTCATCTTACCTGAACCTATATGTCCTGATCCAGGGATCCCCAGTAAGCCACAGATAACACTGGTGAAAACCACTGTGTTAGACCAGTTCCCTAGGCAGTCTGACAAGCTGGGTGAGCTCTGGTTTCTTTAATTATACCTCTCAGAGCCCATTCAACAGTTAAATTAAGCAACCTACAAACTCTGCAAAAGACCTTATGCACAGATGTACTTCCCACTTAAGCTTTCTAAGCCACGGAAGTACTAGAGAAAAGAACCATACAGCCCTGGTTTATCACCATTTCTGTATGTAACCAGCCTTCGCACACACCTTCCACAACCGAGGACCATCCAAATGAGCAAGGAATGAAAATGAGCAGGAATCTGTGAACCAGACCATTGAGATTAGCACACAAGGAAGAAACTGGATAAAGCTATAAACTGTAATTTACCAAGCCTAAACCTGCCCAAAGCCTCTATTTTCATCACTCTTGTTAACACAAAAGATGAATAATACATCATGACGGAAAAGTCAGAGAAGGTCATTTTTTATAGCTATCTTAAAAACTACAAGTTAATCACAAGTAAAAGTGTTAACAGTGTAATACATTTAACCCACCAAACTATCAAACCCATACAATTACAAACCAAGTAAAAAAACCCTACAGAACTGGAAATAAAGTTTAAAGATATTTTTAGTTACAAAAGCTTTACTATGGGTAAAAACCCCTATAATGCAATATTCGTTACGTTATCTTTGTTCGCACACACTGGGAATAAGTCTCTAAGCAACAGTGACAAACTAAGGTACAACAGGTGTCATTTTTAAAAGTATTAGTTCCTACAACACAAATTATTCAAAAGATTGTACAAATTTGAAAAAGTTCAACCAACAGAAAGGGTGAAAAGGGAAAAATGTATTTTAAGATTTCCTAGTTCTACATCAAGAAAAACTCTGTCCTTGATGACATCAGAACGCACCGACCTGTTGATGAAACTATTCTCAACACCGTTCTGGGGAAGGGTGAAATACACACACTATGGAGATCTCCCGAGGGACACGACTTCACAGCTCCTACAAAACCAGCTTAAAATACTGCGCATAACGCAATTTAAAAGCCACTACCTTTCCCCTTGTTGGTTTTACTTCCCGGCAAGCATGCACACAAGACTCCCTTCCACGAATACAGAAAGCTGGAGGCCGATCTCCCCGTCATAGGGAGTGAAGGAGCTCATTGCGTTTCCGCGCAGAAGAGATGGGCTCGGGCGGCCCGGAGGGCGCGGGGCGGCTGGACGGCGCAGGCCGGGCGCTGCCCCCGGCGAACGCCCCCGCGATCCCCAGCGGGACCCCGCGCCGCTCCGCCCGCTGTTGTCGTCACCGCTTCGGGCCCGACTCCCCCCATTTACGGCCGCGCACACTCCGCATCCACCGGCTACATCCACGCTCCGGCCCGGCGCCCCAAAATGGTTCCCCGAACTTCCCCCGCCGCGCCGCGCCGCGCCAGGCCGGGCCGGGCCGGGCCGGCTCCTCCCCGCCGGCGCTGCCCCGCGCCCGGCTGCCGGCCAGCGGCTGAGGCAGCGCGGCCCGGCCCGGCCCTGCGCGACGCGGCCGAGCCATTGGCCGCCCCGGGCTGGGCCCCGCTCCCGGCCCGGCGCGAGCCCCGCCCCGCCGCTGCCCGGGGGCCGCGGGGGCGCGCAGGGGAGGGCGCGGCGGCCCCAGGCGGCCATCCGCACTCGAGGGGAGGGCCCGGCCCGGCCCGGCCCGGCCCCGCATCGCCCGCGGAACCGGGACCCCGCCCCGGCCGCGCCGCCGCCGCGGAACCGGGGGAACCGATCCCTTCCGAGTGACAGCGCCTCTCCCCCACAACAGCCACGCCGAGGAGCGCGTCCCGGCCTCAAAACACCAACCACATCGCCTCCCACTTCTCGCACGCTCGTACGGAAGCTTGCGTATTCGTACATACCGCTCCCTTCGCACGTCACCTCAAAGTCATGCGGAGCAACAACAGTGTGTGCTTTACACCTGTCCCAACTAGTTCTTTTTCAGAGACCTAAAGATTGACGGATCTGATCATCTTCCCTAAATAATTGTTTTTAAAAGCTATCGATTCCACTCAAAACTCTTCTAATACATGAATTTCACTTCCTGTTCCTGCTATTTCAAGGATACTGCTCAAATTAGCGTTTTCCAGTGTGGATCTATACCCATTGAACGGGAATTTTCTCCATTTGTATAAAGATTATTCAATTAAGCAAAAGCATAATAATCTCAAGGAAAAGAAAAGACCAGCAGATGTGGAACAATGTGGCATATTTGAATATCCACATGGACTATTAAAAAAATTAGAACAGTTTAAGGATAAAGGAGTTGGAAACCAAGTCAACATACTTGCATGATGCACACGCTGGGCTCAGAAAAGCTTAGGCATTATAGAATACAGATGTAATGACGATAAGATCATGGAAGTACAAGTTTCAGTGGAGGCAACAGAAGAACACACTGCAATAAATTGTTTTGGTCATATAAAAAGTAAGGCTACAGTATCTGAGTAAAGAAAATTATCTTTAAAAATGCTTTCCTACTATTTGAAATTCAAGTCCTGTTCAAGGAAGACTGTGGAAGCTTGTATCAGCACTACAACACGTGCAAATAATGCTGAAGTACTATTAACAAAAACTACTAACTTGATACAAGGTATGCTTCAGCTTCACCCCCAAATGTGCAATATACAACATCCCCACCAGTTAAGAGTCAAGAAAGTTTCCAAGTAAAACAGAAAAGCTGAAGAAAACCAGCACAGAAATGGCTTTCGAGAAACTAAGAGCGTGTTCTGAAGTGTTTGAAACATGCCCTACGCTTCCTCTCCTGCAGCAAAGCACCTGTCACCAAAACAAAACCACGAGCCCTTCGACGGGTTAGCTAATGCTGTATGCTCTTTGCTATGCTGTGATATAATGCACAATGCCTGAAGAGAGAAAGCCTTTGAAACCCCAGGTGGGTAAAAAAAATTACAGTGAGAATGGGAAGACGCAATCAATTCACTGTTTAAAAAGCTCAGCTGAGGTGCAGACATAAGGAAAGCAGTTTCAAGAGAAGTTCAAAAAGACGACGTACCTCACATGCCACGGAATTAACAACAGTATATAGGAATAGACCAATACGCTTTCAGCTTCTCGTCTTTCAAAGGTGTTAGCTTCAGACACCATTCTAGAAATCACATCTCCGGCATTTCACTGAAATATGGGGCACCTTTGACAAGTTCAAGTTAACACCATCCACTTTTCCAAAATCTTCACTCATATCAAATAGATCAGACTTGGGTTTAACATTTTAATTTGCTTTTGAGAGGGTAACTGAATTTTAGTTTTGGAAAAAAAAACCCACAAAACTTCTGTATACCCATCTTAATGGCTGGACGGGAAAAAAAAAAATCTCATTATATAATGTTGAAGAGTGATGCAAGGACAGAAAAAAATGCCTTATCACAGATGTCTATATGTGATGCAATAAAATCTTTTTTCAATCACATTTCAGAACTAATTGAATTCAGAGACTTCCATTCAAAATGCATTCTTAATGCACTACAGCCATCAACAAAGCAATAGAAAATCTTTCAACTTTTTCAACTGTACAATCATTTGCAAATGAGACTTTCTTAAAAACAATACCCTGTTACTGAGCACTGGAAATGAGAACGTTTCATGACAGTGTTCGAAGTTGTGAAAAACACTGACAGGTTACTTTTTTCAAGATGCGATATAAGCCAAAGAATGTGAAATCCCAAAAGCTAAATGAACTGCTGAAAATACTCATTAAACAGGTGTAAATAAGAACTCAAAAGAAGATACAGAAAGATTAGCCAATATCATCAGATCTGTGTACAATTCACTATTGATAACTTCCATAAAATATTATGAACAATAAATATTTTGTAAAATAGTATAAACAATAAATTGAAAAGATTAAAGAGTCATCAATATGTCTTTGGTCACAGAAGGAAGGTTTCATGAATGCAGCAGAAAAAAGAAGCGTGTGTATATTTAGAAACAAGAAGGGGAGGGTGTAGACATACACAAGTATACACAAGGTACATAACATCATGCCCAAGAAACTGCAAGTGTTACTGATACAGAAGTCCCGAGCGAATATTATCTGGAGAATGAAGGTAATTAAAAAGCACACTTTGTTCTGATTAAAAAGGGGCACCAGTGTATTTTAAGTAGGGAACTTTCTCGCACTTTTTAAAGTAGCATTAGGTTAATTTTATATTAAAAATTCTTAGGATACCATATTTCTTGTACCATAGCTGCTCAATTATGAAAAGTCTTAAACTGCTGAGGACAACATCTATAGCACTACGGAAAACCCAGCTTTTCAACTACATGTAATTACTATTTCTGAAAATAGTTTTCCAAGGAATCTACCTTTCCTCTGTCCCCTCTTGCACTCATAATCGTCAACATACAGCAAAACAGAAGGGGAAAAGGTTTTAGCAGGCTCTAGTGAAAATATTATATATTGCCCTCACCACCACCAAAACCACACTTCAGCAATCAAACACATATAACATTAAGTGTATTGTGCACTTAATGTAATGTGTCTCAGAGAATAGCTTGTGAATATTTTTTTAAAAAATTAATATTTTTAATTTCAATTTAAATTTTAAAAGACATTTTAGGGCCCAAGGTTTTTCCATTTTGAAGTCTATCAATTTATCTCATAGCTCTTGGGAGATGTTAGATCACAAAGGCCTGGCATGGTTAATATCAAATGCATGCCTGCTCCTGCAAACATGGCAACATTGGACACAGAAATGTACATCCCTGCTTATATACAGCCTCTGTACCTACTGGCCTACTTCAAAACTTTTAGAAGACAGTTCACGACATAAATTATTAATCAACTACATAACACAATTTAGTCTCTATACACTCTGGTTTTGATTCATGAATTATGAATTTTTTCATCCCTTCCAGACACTGTTTTCTTTTGTGCCCTTAACTATACGCTATTTGTTATTTCAGACACCTCGGGGCTTCTCTTTTCCTGCATAATAACCAAAAGCCAAAGCAATCCAATGTAACAGAATATTATAAAACAAGACAAAAAAATTTTACAAAATTGAGGCAAGTCTCATGATGATTTCCTTTTCCAAAATGTCATCTGTCCAGTTCATCTCCTCTTCATACAAAATTACAACAATTTCCACTACCTTGTCGTGACCCAGCCTGCCTGAAATTACAGGTAGTTTTTTTCTTGCACCTCAAGACATGCCCTACCAACCCTTCTTTCCAATCATCAGGAAGGGAAATCCCAATGGATTTATATAATCATGGAATCAGTCATCCTCTTCGTGGCTACCTCTGCAGTGAACCACCAGACCTTAATGCTCAATGTTTCTGATGCTATCATGTATGTTCTCTTGCACACAATATGATCACCAATTGAGTCATTGCTAGTGGGCAATCCAGATCTCCAAATTCAACACGTACTATGTGGCAGATGCAGGTATAAACAGCACTATGTAAACACAAACAGTATTATTATGCCCATCAAATTATAGTGACCTGTTTCTAATCCAATACAAAAACTTGAGCCTTGGCTAGCGCTGTTTGACTGCTGCTTCATCACTATCATTAACCATTTCTTCTGCCTATTTATGCCAGAATATTAAACATCAACCCAGGAGGTGTTTTTCTAGCTATCAAAGATTTTCTTTCCAAGAACTTTATAATGTAAAATTAAGAAGGAACAGTGTCCTATAGAAGATATACAACAACCACATAAAAAATATATTAGCAAGCAACCACTACCATGACTATAGCATCCATTTTTAAATGCAACAAAGAACTTAAATCAGTTCAGAAAAGTGAATAACCCATACTCTAGCCAACCAGAATTTTCCATATTCTAGAGAATCAAGATCCAAGTTAGCATGCAATATTAGAGAATATACTGCTATGATACTCCACTCCTGCAAAGAAAGACAACCTGAGGAACAAAGTTCAGAGAAAAAGTGACTAACTGATAAAACCCCAAATTCCATTCTAGAATGAAAACTAGAAATATCTGATCAATAGCAAAAACCTGAGTTTGGACCACTCACTCTGTACTATACAATCAGAGAATACCCCAGCTTTCACATCTTATAAATATACATAGCATTAAATAAGAAAAGAGGTTTCTTTGTAAATTCAGACCATCAACAAATTATAAAGCAAAATAGGATGTTTATCTCCCCCATCTTTTGAGCTTGGAAGGAGAGGAAGCAGGACAGAAAGCAAAAGCCAGGGGAACTATAAAGGAAATTCCTGAAAATTCAAGCTATACTAAAACCAATTTATCAAATGCCACCACTAGAAAAAGAAAATGCAGCAATACATTAAACTGGTATAAGCAACAATAGCAACAATTACTGATATGTGGTAATCTATTGTAATAAAAGAAAGTTGAGCCGCAAACTAGCTAGTGAAACCACCTTTCCCATTATATATAGTTAAACAAAAATACAGAGAAAAAGAATCATTCTTTAAATATAAATCAAAACCAAACACTTGCATTAAAAAGATCATGGACCACTTCCAAATTGGACTTTACCATATTTTTCCTTTTTAAAAACAAGCTGTATTGGGTTTGCATGGCAAGGTTTTAGTAGCGGGGGGGGCTACAGGGGTGGCTTCTGTAAGAAGTTGCTAGAAGCTTCCCCTATGTCCGATAGAGCCAATGCCAGCCAGCTCCAAGTCGGACCCGCTGCTGGCCAAGGCCGAGCCCATCAGTGATGGTGGTAGTGCCTCTGGGATAACATATTTAAGAAAGGGAAAAAGTTACTGCACAGTAGCAATTGCAGCCGGAGAGAGGAGTGAGAAAATGTGAGAGGAACAACTCTGCAGACACCAAGGTCAGTGAAGAAGGAGGGGGAGGAGGTGCTCCAGGCGCTGGAGCAGAGATTCCTCTGCAGCCTGTGATGAAGACCATGGTGAGGCAGGCTGTCCCCCTGCAGCCCATGGAAGTCCACAGTGGAGCAGATATCCACCTGCAGCCCACGGAGGACCCCACGCCAGAGCAGGTGGTGGCCCGAAGGAGGCTGTGATCTCATGGGAAGCCCGCGCTAAAGCAGGCTCCTGGCAGGACCTGTGGAGAGAGGAGCCCGCGCTGGAGCAGGTTTGCTGGCAGGGCTTGTGACCCTGCAGGGGACCCATGCTGGAGCAGTCTGTTCCTGAAGGACTGCGCCCTGTGGAAGGGACCCACGCTGGAGCAGTTCGTGAAGAACTGCAGCCCACATGAAGGACTCACACTGGAGAAGTTTGTGGAGGACTGTCTCCCGTGGGAAGGACCCCACGCTGGAGCAGGGGAAGAGTGTGAGGAGCCCTCCCCCTGAAGAGGACTGCCAGAAACAACGTGTGATGAACTGACCGCAACCCCCATTCCCCATCCTCCTGCGCCGCTGGGGGGGAGGAGGTAGAGAATTCGGGAGTAAAGTTAAGCCTGGGAAGAAGGGAGGGGTTGGGGGAAGGTGTTTTTAAGATTTAGTTTTATCTCTCTTTATCCTGCTCTGATTTGACGAGTAATAAAGTAAATTAATTGTTTTGCCCATGACAGTAATTGCTGAGTGATCTGTCCCCTGTCCTTATCTCGACCCATGCACCTTTCGTTGAATTTTCTCTCCCCTGTCCAGCTGAGGCGGGGAGTGATAGACTGGCTTTGGTGGGCACCTGGCATCCAGACAGGGTCAACCCACCACACAAATAAATAACTTACCTCGCTGACACTGCTAAATCCCACCTACTACAGAGGTGTGAAGATGGTGATACAGAAATACTGCTCAAAGCTGTATACTGCACACTCTTGCACTGTACCTGAAGTGGTGCTCTGTGACAAAAGCCTTCTCTTTTCTCCATTCACTAGCTCTGTATCCTCAGTGCCAGTATCAGTAGTCAGTCAATGGCCAGAGCCTTCCTTGACACAGGACACCTGAACCTCTAGCATGCCCACACATGGAACCTATAGCATGACAAACTATGGTATGAACTCAAAACAGCAGCTGTCCCACACTAGCCTTCTCAGATACCAAACTGAACGTGCCTTTCTGCAGCCTGCCATAGTTTGAGCACAGTAAAGCTAATCGAGATAAAGCAGAAGTACAGGTTTCAAAATAAAGATGGCAGAAACCACAGAATCTAACAAAATAAAGAAAAACTTCATATGAAAATACAGACAACTCTATGCAAACAATAAATAACAGGGAAAACTGTTTTTATTTTTTAGTAATATCTAATTCCTTTCACTGTGCACATAGCACACTGAACTGAGGTGCATCAGGATCATCTTCCAACAATAATTCAGACCAGTAATTTCTATAAACATAGGTAGACAGTTACCTCTTTAAAAGTTCCAGACACAGCATGTTGCAATAAAAAGGCAGGCAGGCATACAGGAGGACCAGCTAGAAAGTGAATTATTAACAGCACCCAAAAAAAAAGCAAGTTATTTTTCATGCTGTAACATATACTACCATTCAGAAGTATCTAAAGCAGGAAGCACTTAATTCTGTTCTACAAAATATCATAGATGGGCTCTGTATACAATTACACTCTATTATTTAAAAAAAAAAAAAGGGGGGGAAAAAACCTCCCTCTGTAAATGTTAACAGCAAATCCTACCGAGTGTGACAATTTGGGGGCTGTGTTTCTTTCCTCAGTCTGATTTTGCAAAAACTATATTCTTCACTGCATACTGTAATTGCCATGCAATATTGCATCACCATTCCTGTGTCTGTGGCAGACACGGGGAAGAGGGTGTGGCATGGAAATGCCTACCTTAATTCAATAAGGCTAAACCAAAAGAAGTACCTGTACTTTGATGCATCTTCACATACAAAGTCTTTCTGCGATAACTATTCCAATTCAAATTCCAGACCTATTTTATGCTCAATATTTTTCCTGCATAACTAAATAGTACTAGGGAGCAGACCATCAAAATAACCAGACCTGATCAAGGAGCACCTGGCCTGTGAAAGAGACTGATCATGACACAGAAAGTCGCTCTGTAGGAGGAGTCAGGACAGGATTACATACGTTGACTATTTTTATAAAGATCTCTCCATCTTGTGCATTACTTAGGTTCATACATATTTCCATCTTAAATAATAATTTATTCTTGCAATCCTTAATTTGTTCTGTATTCCTGTATGCAGTCCTGATGACAGTGGAGCCCTGTGAAGAATGGCAATCTGACCTGTGAATGGCAAACACATAGGGGAGGGCTTGGAGAACTGAGATACTGATTCCAGAGTACAGACCTTGGTGCCCCAAGGTATGTCAAACATGAAATCTACACAGAAGTACATCCAGCATCACAGAGCCCAGAGTAGTGACACTAGAAGCCTAACTTTTAACTCATCAGAAATTACTAATTTTTCAGAACTTCTAGTACTAACCTGCATAGAATCTCTAGTCATTTTGAGGGAGAGTTTTTACAAGTTGGTTGTTTTGTTTGGTTTTTTTTTTTTTTAAATCCAGATATTTAATCTTCAGAAGCAAGAACATTTAGAAGAATGTCAGATAAAAATGTTTTCATTTTATCACACACACACACAGAGTAAAATACACAACATTTTAAACGTAAAGGATCAAGTCCATATTTTTAAAATGGACATTTCTACATTTTGGAAGTAAGATTTTCTTACTGTGGATACCTAATTCGAAAGGAAAGCTCTGGAAATCTAAGATGGGGCACAGGTTTTTGTGTTTTGTTGATATACTGCAGGTAGAAAATAAACAGCATGGAAATTATTTACACTGTAACAAATATAAGACCTTAATAAAAGAAGTGCAAAAACGCAGTGGCATTTTCACATTTCTGATAGTTCCAAACTTTTCAGTACTTAATTTCTTTAAACTCCCATCTTCTACATGTCTTGTGTTTCTAGCATCCATTCTTTGACGTACATGTGCCTCCATTAAAACCAATACGGTTTACTTAAGTGACTTAAGTTTTCCCCACTCATCAGTTCTGAATCTGTTTCTGTAGTATTATTGCACAAGGATTCAACTGCCACCATTAAAAAACTTTTTTTAAATCGTTATTACAATGTTACTCAAATTCTCAAACTTGGCTACTGACAAGTCTACTAGGGTCACACTCCTGCACAGAGCAACAGCTCTACTGCTTTTCATGAAAACATTAGTTTCAGACAGTAGCTTTATCTCACAAATAAGAGCACTCTTCCAGCAAGTGTTATCAACCTGAGGCACAGCAAACAGAAATGGGTGGAACTGCTGACTCCACAGACCACCATGTTACATGAAAAGATTGAGTATTCCTTGAAACCATGGTGGGGGGCTGGGGGAAGGATTAGTGGTACTAGAGCAGCAGTCTGTGGCATGGGAGACCTGGATTTAGTTCCTGCTCTGTCACAAGTTTCTGAGTCACCACAGGCAAGTACTTCCCTGCCTTTCACACGTTTTAAAATACCGTAAGTAGCTGTGAGTCTCAGACGTTAATGCAAAGGGAATGAATTAACTTGATAAAGATACTAAAGTAACTCTGTAGACCCTATTCAAATTTACTTCAGGTTAGTAATAACTAAATATCATTATACACTAAAGGACACTATGTTAAATTATTTAACATCTCAGTTTTTACAGTCAGCAATAGTCAAACTTCAATCATTGTTTACTTTCCAACTCCTGCTCACATATGGATAACTACCCTCTATTCATTCCAATATTTTGTACATCAAAGAGACAAATCGGGGAGACATTGGCAACACCCTTCTCACTAGTTCTATTGTATTTAATCTGAAGGCCTCCTTCTGAGACATCAACTTCATACTGACATTTTATGGAAAGCAAATAAAGTAACCTTTCTTTAGAGGGATCCTTGTATTACCAAAAAAATTCCCTCAGCTTTCTTTGTGAAGATCCAACTACCCAGCTTTTGAAGCAAGTGATTCAAACTCAGCAGAAAAAGAGCTCAGGCAAGAGAATTATATGTTCTTTTACTGCCATTAAATTCTGATCAGGTATATCTCAAATGCTAAGTAAAATGCACTCACTATTTCACTTATTTGTATTGCTTGGGAAATGCTTCATGGCATACAAAATTAAAATTCAACCATAATCACTCTGAAGTCAGTCCTGAGTCTGCATCAGAAAATAAAACACAAGATATTATAAATGGTTTGGAAATGACAGGAGTAGATGTATCTTTCTGCTACTTCATGCTCTCTTTATCAGCACTTTCTAAATTCAACACCTATCACTACGTCCTTCTCCGCAAAATATTGTCCTCTCTTCTGTTATGTCATTAAATCAAAACTTGAGTCTATGTTGCAGTGCTGAATCTCAAACAGCAAATCCTAACAATGACTCACTATCTAGAGTGTAACTGTAAACTTCAGTACTTTTTAGCATTTTTCTTTTACAGGAGTGTTACAAAAATATATTAGGTTGGAAGATCAAGCATTAAAAAATTAGGAAATAAAAAATTTAAAGTTTCACAGGCAACCCTAAGTCTACTTCCTCATAAGTATATTAAGGAACAGCCTTCATTAAATAATCTTTTTCCCCACACTCAACTTCTTTAGTAAATAAGCACCTGTACATCCATGGAAGAATTATGATTGTACAAGGAACAACAACTTTTCCTTAAATGGAACACCTGATTTTAAAATAAAGCTGTTTAGGGCAGCAGCTGGTTTTAATATGCATAAAAGTGCTCTTAAAATTACTGCTTTACAGGTGCTGTTTTAGAAGAATGTCCTTCTCAACTTCTATTATGGAATGCATACTTTTTATTTGTAAAATTTCCTTTCTAATGACTATATTTGACCTAGCACAAAGCCAGACTAAAATTTTATAGTACACCATCAACATCTGCCAGCCAAATTATTCCCCAGTCACACCTGTGCAACCAGTCTTCAAATTACACCCTTAACATACTTGCGTAATCACACAGATACCGGCCATGTAGAGATGAACCCTACACAAATTAACTCTCAACTGTGTTGACACCTTCATGCACAAAAAAGGGGAAAAAATTCCTGTGAATGAAAGTCTTTTTGTGACTCTAATGATTTTTTTATATATATATTATACATATATATGTGCATATATATTTCAAAATAAATTCAGAAATCAAAAGATTAGTTAAGCAGAGCATTTTCACAGCTTTTACAAGACGACAACTGCACATGCACATAAGAAGGAAAGGAACAAGACTTAAGACTCATATATAGGCAAAAGTGAACAAATTTACATGAATTTAAAAAACTAGCTTTAGTTAAAGATGAGAAGTTTATCTTCCACACCTTAAAGTGGGGTTGTATATGTGTCAATGCACAAATGCATATCAAAGCACGTTTCAAACATGATTTCCAAAACAACATTAGGTAATTTAAGAAGATTAAAAAATATCTGATCATTAGACTGTAGCAAATTCTGAGTCCTATGTCTGGTCAAAAAAAATGACAGGAGGTAGTGAGGTTCCAAAAAAAAAAAAAAAAAAAAACCCAAAAAACAAAAACCCAAAAAACCACAACCAGAGTCCATTTTCACAGATCTGAGGACAGGATTAAGGTCTTGGTTCTAAGCTGATACATGCAGTTATAGTCATTATCTTTCAAAGATAAAGAAGCAACATTACATGTTTTAAAAGTTCTTAAATATTTTAACAGCACTTTTAAGAACTGCTCAGTTACAGCATGTCTTAAGAGCTTTCAGATATCATTACAAACAACTGAAGAAAACGGTTCATCTATAGCATGAAGAACAATCCACCAGATACAGGCTCCACGACTCCAGGCATGCCAACACAGTATGTCAGAGTGCTATTCCACCATTTCTACAACAAACAAAAGCAAGCTGCCACCAAAATGAATGGTTGTGCTGCCTGCCTTTTACCCATTAGTTTTCTTTCTTTTTAAGGTAACATATTCAGCAAAATCAGTCTTGCACAACTACATGAGTGCTTACACTGGCACATCAGGAAGACACCAAAACCAAGTTGGCAATGGAGGGCGAGACCATTCTTTCTTAGCTGTAAGCCTACACTTACACTGATCCCGAGTGCACCCACAATGACAGCGGATGACATCTCTTGCAGCAGCACTGGCTCTTACGTTACCATGCAGCAAGCTACTCTGGGAAGTGAACCAGATAATAGTTACCCATTCCTCACAGGCAATCCGTTTTCAACTAAACTTGGGACTAAAACTGGCCCGTTTCACATTCACATTGGTGACAACAACATTGCAAGTTATCACTGGCAGCCTGAACAGAAACTGTCTTTAGCTACTGCAGAACTCTAGCCTGGATGTGCTACAGCTTGTACAGTGCTACATCTTCTATTATTTCTTCTTTCCTAACACTGATGTGTTAACAGCAACTAACCACATATTTTAGAAATAATGCTAACTGACTTTTAGAAAAACCATAGGAAAAACTAACTTTTAAAACCCACTTCAAACCTACATCACATTTCAGCATAAAGCAACATGTACTAAGATTTACAAAATAGAACTTAGAAGCCTCATATTTCAGCTGTCATCCCCTTGCAAAATACAGAAGACATAGAACCTTCCCTCATGAAAGATCTGTAACACAGAGCAAACAGAAACAACAGACAAGTCTTTTAATACACCTACATTTAAGCTATACACCAGCTCTAGCAATTTTTACATAAAAGAATTTATTTTCAAGCTTTCTCTCCTCTAATCTAACACTACATTGTTTTAAAATACTCCTACTCCAGTTAAAACCTTTTCAACCTTTTGACAATCTGTACATCAGCAAAATTTAACATACAATTTTCCTTCATAGATAGTTTTCCTTTAACATATTTCATCTGAACACATATTTGAAAATAACTCTTAAAAAGAGTGGCATTCTAAATGCTCCTCGACAGTGTTCAAAAAACCAAACATTTTTCAGTGGTCTTTCACCACTGTGGTCTTTCATCATCGACTAAATGAATTTTTGCTCTGTTTAGTACTATATGCAAGAACTGTAGGAAAGAACTTTAAAATATTAACTTAAAGACTTCGTGCCACACAAACCAAAGTTCAAAGAACTGCTGTTTCACTTTAAAGGAGCTGATGACTAATTCTTTAAGCGGCAGAAATTATCACTACACTCTCCTTGTTTTTCTTTGTGTCTCAGCAAGGTCACCAATTGTTACAAGAAAAGATACGAACCTGTTTCTAGATAAGACAAACAAAAAAGGAAATGGTCAACAACAACTGTCTGTAGATGAATCTGCTGCTCTTTTTACATCAATTTCCCAGTAGGAATATATCCACAGTAATTTTTAAAAATGCATTTCCAGATGCAAAAGGACAAATACAGTTTTCACCATTCAAATAATATTTTACTTCCCCACTGAAAACACAGTCAACCTCAGCTTCCACATTCAGCTTCTACAAAGAGAAACAAGTCAAAATCAGAAGTGCACCATTTGGTTAACTGTAATTATCTAGCACTTTATCTGATTGAAGTACTGTGAAATTAGTAACCAAATCTCTCATTATTCCTGTGATAACACAAAGACTCACCATTTTATAGATTAACTCAAACAGGCATATATTTAAAGTAGTTGTCCTGGGCATTACAGAAACATAATACGTAGTCTGGATTAGAATTAGAAAATATATACATATATGAAGCATAGCATAAAACTTAAAAGAATATTAATGGGGCATCCATGCTAGGTTTTGTCTTCTTTCTTTACCTAGTATAGTTAACAGCTAAACACACTATAGCATGGTATAAAACAATCCCAAGTCAATGACTTGGGAAGATTTTTGTTACGTGCCATTAAGTGCTAATAGAAAAAACTCAGGTAAACCTGCAGTAACATCTCACGGTAACAACACAGTATTTACGCATGTCTCCCCATTTCTAGTCCACGATGTGATACTGTACACAGAAGACATACACCAAAATTGCATTTTTATCATGACATTGTACATTTAAGACATGAACGGTATGTACGCTTTGAAAGAGAGTAAATTGCTTACAACAAATATTCTTATTAATGAAACAAAACATTTTATTAAGATAACAATGTCTCTACCTGTCATGTATTTCTGTTAGAGTCAAGAGAGATGTCTCTTACTATTTGTTTTTAATCACAACCAGTTTTTACTTTTCTTAATGCTGATTTTCCTTCAAAAACCAAAGCAACAAAAAAGAAAAAAATCCAGTAAAAACGATCTCCTGCATCTATGACGTTCGTGATGTTTAAGACTGTAAACTTCAGAGCAGAGATCCTAAGCTTTAGGCCCTAAGTGATGGCTGAGATGAACTAGAGCTTGCCAGCACCCTTACTTCACTGCTACTGTTCTCTGCAGCAGGTAGCACTTAACAGCACCAGCCAGGGATTCAGGTAAGTATAGTCAGCAGCTAGAAACAAAATTTTCACTTTGGCTTTCTGCAGACTGGGTACATGCATCACAACTGCAGAACTGAGTTTCTTATATGTATCCAGAATTTCAGATACCATTGATTTACCTTGACTATTCTGGTTCAGCTTAGCTCCTAAAAATGAGACAATCATTAAAGCAAAACACACCCTGATAATCTATTTGGCAAAACTTAGTCCAACTTTTAACGCTAACAGTTACAGGACTACAAACGCTATTACAAGCAGAAAAATAAAGCAAAGCAATTCTAACTTAAAATTAAGACCATCATGTTTCTCATAGGAGTTGCATGTATTGTCTTCCAGAATGTTTCATGAGAAGATCAGAGTTCATAAAACTGTCCTACTTGATTTCTTTGAGTTTTCAGACCAAAAAGAGTTGCTCTTACGTGACCATGCTCATGCTCCCGCCTCTTCCGCATTAGAGGCAGGTGTCTTTGACATCTGAGCAGTACCTCTTTCTCAATTCACACTAATCAGACAGCAGCAACTATACTCAAACCTAAGTATGGAAAGTATGGAAAGGACTTGTGTTATTTAAAATATTTACTTTCCTTAGTTCACACCTACTTAGCTGGAGCCAAAGAATTTCTGAGCTAACTCCTCTAGTAGTCTAATTAGACTATAGCATTAAAACCTTACCAACAGAAATAACAGATTAATAGACAAAATACTTCGTCATGACATGCACTTTCAGGACCAAAATGCTCATGATTTCATCAGTTTCAGAATTCTTAGGTCACAACAGATTCCTAAAACTATAGCACTGATGGATGACTCTTATCCTTGTGCTTTCCTGTATAATTTTTCACTGCTGTGAAAAGTACTAAAGCTATTTAAGAACATTAGTTTCCATTGAAGCGAACACAATTATCATTTCTAGCACTCAATTTTTACATCAATGTTACAGTGTAGAACAAGTGATAAAAGTAGAACTAATCGATTTATTCTTTAGGTATACTCCCCAAAGTTATTTTCTGCAACAGATGACTAGTCTGGAGAGCCAAGTTTTATCCTAAAAGCCTCTTTATTAGTCTACCTGTATTCCAATACCTCAAATCTTCTTGAAGACCAGCTTGAATAACTCAGGGTTGAGAAGAGTCCCTTCCATTTTTCCTCCCCCTCTGGAATGCACCGTACTAGTCTCAGAGTTCAGAAAGGAGATAAACAGACAACCGAAACTATGTCCCACACGTGGAATATCCCATGTCCTTCATGACCAACTAGCTATGAGCTTCCTAACATCCACTCATCTGCCACATTAAACAAATTAAGTCACTTTATCTATTTATTTAGCATGTGAGTAAACTGCTTATTACAGAGAAAAGGTAGTATTCACCCAGACTGGTTGAAATAGAGACTGAAAAGAGAATATTAGAGAAATACTGTATGTTTACAGTTACAAACGAAATGTGAGCTTATAACAAAAGTGCCACCAGTTCACCACAGGAAAAGAAACTTGGTTCTTTTCCTGAAGAAATACTTAGGATGCTTTGCCTTTCACTACAAACGCTATTGTTTCCTGTCCTTTTAAAACCGTGCAGAAGAGGAAAGAAGGAAGGTCTCCAGCCTTTTAATTTCGCAGAGGAAGCCGTGGGATGAGCAAGAGTCCCCCCCACTCTTTGCTCCCACCGGACTAGGGAAGAGGGAGACAGCAGCCTTCCCAGGAAACGTCACAGAGGGGCACCCAGCGGCCCATTTACTCCGGCAACCTGTTTCCCGCGGCGGCCGGGCCACCCGGGACGCAGGCAGAGAGGGGCGCCGCTGGGGGCCCGGAGCGGCAGGCCGCCCCCGCCTCCCCCCGCCGCCGCGGCCCAGCTGACCTTCGCCGCGCCGGCAGCCGGCGCCGGGCCCCGCTCCGCTCCCGCGAGCACAAAGCGCACCGCGCGGCGAGGCCGAGCCCACAAAGGGGCAGCCCCGCGGCCGAGGCGGCGCAGGCCCGCGCGCGGCGGGCCCTCCGCAGCAGCCGGGCCGCCGCCTCGGCCTGGCGCACAATAGCCCGACAGAAGGGCTCGGAGCCGCCCGCCGCCGCGGGGCCGCTTCCCTCCTCCCCTCGGGACCCACAGGCCCGGCCGGGGAGGACAAGGGCCCGCCGCGCCTCTCTCCCTCGGGCCAGGCTGCCTCAGCCCCCGTCGCAGGCGGCGGCGCGGGGCCCAGCCGCCAGCAGGAAACCGGACGCCCGGTCTGCGCTTAGGCCGCGGCGGGGCCTTGTCCGGACTCTCCTTTGCGGCCGCCGCGCCGGCCCCGCGGCCGCGCCGGGGCCTTCCGCGGGCGGCGGGCGGCAGCCCCGCGCAGGGGCCGGGCGGGGAGAGGGCCCCGCCGGGCAAGCCGCTCTCGCCCCGCCGAGGCCGCTCGGCCTCCCTCCGCGGCGCGCTCACCTGTGGGCGCTGGGCTGGGCGGGACCCCGCTGAGGCGGCCTGGCTCCCCCGATCGTGCGGGCTGCGGGGCGACTGGCTGCGCCGCTCTCGCCGAGACGCTCGGTGCCCGGCCCGACCGCCCGATCCGACCGCGCGCTCCCTCCCTCTCGCTGCCGGCCGAGGAGACACCGCCACGGGGGCGCGCCAGCTGCGGCGGAGCTCTCCTGCCTGCCAGGCGCGCTCCCGAGGCGGGCGGGCAGCAGCGCGCGGTCGGCAGCGCCCCCCGCGCACGCGCACCCGGCAGCGACACGCGGGCCGGGCTGCCCCGCTCCCGGCACGGCGCGGGCCGGCGGCGCTGCGGAACAAAGGCCGCTCTGCTCCGCTCCTCTCCGCGGGGGACCTGCGCAGCTGGCGGCCGGGTGCCAGGGGCCTTCAGGGCCCTCCGTGCTTTCACTCCTTTTCCCGGGCCCGGGGAGAGGCCGCCTCTTACCTGTGCCGCCGCCAAGCCCCGCCAGGGTCACCCGGCTCCCCTGCGGCCTCGAGAGCGAGCGAGCCCGGGGCGGCGCCGCGTCCTGGGGCAGGGAAGAGGCCGCAGGCCCGGCCTTCACCCTCCTGCGCCCGGTGGGTGGTGGCAGCAGCCCCTTCCAGGTCAGCGGGAGCACTCCTGCGCTGAAAGCGAGTTTTTTGGCACACCAGCGTTTGCGGGGTCAAGGCCTCAAAGGCCGAACTGAGGTCTGTCACAAGGGCTATTAATTCTATTTTTAAAAAGGAAAGAGCCCTCGGAAGTGGCCTTTCTTGCAGAGGCCGGTAACATCCAGCACAGGAACATTCTGGTGATTTTAAGGGACTGCTAACAACAAACCCCTCCCCTCCACTCTCTTCCTCGTGAAAGACTTTGCATAATTCAGGTTAGGCCCCCGTCCAGCAATGCCCTAAATACATACGTAACTTTCAGCACATAAACTGGATGAAATTAATGTAATTACTAGCATGCTTACATATGCTTTGTTACATTAGGACCCTGTTAATCTACTGAAGCTATTCAGAGGTATGCCAGAGGAGACCCATTGTTTATTTTCGGTAAAATATTTAAAAATACATATTTGCTATCTTATTTCAATTTTTGAATGACTGAAGCATTTTCTTGGCTAGTTTAATTGGTTATCCAGATGGTTCTCAAGATCCTCCTCATTCCTTTTGATGGCCAGAAAGCACTTCTTTTTGTATAACATTCTTATGTTGAATCTGCCAAGTCTGCTCTTACTCAGAGATTTTTGGGATTAGTTTTAAGGCAGCTTCTCAAAAATACATCACTGTAGTGATGCAGTAGAATATGTACCGAACCCACTATTTAAGAATCCTCCCAAGTATAGATAATATCAATTATTTAGTGTCAAAGGATGACAACTATACGAGTACAACTTCTTTGCACATAATTTTTCCCTGCACAGCTTGTAGCTATGCAGTGGTTATTGAGCCTTTTCCTTTAAGTATTCATGAGGAGCGATACACATGGCAATGACTGCCAACCTATAGTTGGGTTGACTTATTGAATACTTAAGAAAATATGTTATGATTAAGTAAAGTATTATCTTTGTCCTGGATAGGAAGGACACAATCCTGAAGCAACATGTTATCAATATTAGAGGTTTTTTTTCCACCTTTGATTTTAGTACAGAGTAGGGCAAATCATTTGATGTATTTTTAAACATATGAAAGTCTGTTCAGTAGTGGAAACTTCGAAAAAGGTAGTCTCCTATAGACAATGAGGAAAAAAGCTTCTACAATAGTAGCAGTTAGTATTTTTAGATATGAGAACCAGAATGCTTATCAGTTTGGGTAGTCTGTGTGGTTTTGTACAAAGTATCTCTGTGGTTAACGCTTTGATCCTGCAACCACACGCTAACTTTTTGCAAAAAAAAGGCAAGCTGACAGAGTCTCACAGTCCTGTATCAGATCAATGCATTGCTAGTTGGTCAGTATTACTAAGCATTTGCGTTTCACTGAATAGAAACTAGTAATTAAGCCTAGTTTCTAATGGATTTTTCTCCTATCCCTCTCCTCACCACAGGAACCTCCCACTTCACTCCCATGTTCCTGCTCACATTACCTCTGAAATGCCTCCAGCTTGCCCACATGCCTGAACCCTTTGCAGCACCCCAGCACACTCATGCTGGTAACTGACAGCTGCCCCAGAGGGAGCATCCAACACAGCTGCTTCCCAGCTGTGTGCATACACCCACTGCTCCATCATCCAGTTCACATCTTCAAGCTTTCCAGCTGGCAGACCAAAAAGTTCATGTTTCCCTCCTTCCCTCAATAGGACCACTTATCTCAGTTTTCCTCCACTATCCATCATTACACTTTTCAAGGAAGTTACAGGAACTTCAGTGTCTTTGAGACTCATTCTTCCCTCAAACTGGGGTGAAATTAGCCCACAGGTTCAAAAGTTAGTACAGAGGGCTGACTGGAATAGACCCAAGCTTCATTACTGTAGGAAATGAGGGTTAAAAGGTCTCGAAGACACATTAAGAGGTCATCTAATCCATCTTCGTGCTCCAAGGTAAAATCAGCTATGCCTTTGTTATTCCTGACAGATGTTTGTCTAAATAGCTCATAAAAATCCGCCTGCAGTAGAAATTTTTAAACCATCCTCTGAAACCTATTCTAGTGTTTGTCTGTCCTTACCATTACATTGTTTCTCCCCATGATATATAACCTAAATCTCCCATTATAATTTTAGCCCATTCTTGAAACACTTCAGTGAACACAGAAACACTTTTTTTCCCTTCTCTGTTTTTGAAGGCTTTAATCTTCAGTAAATTACATCAGTTCCTTTCCATCTATAGGTCACCACTGCAAGGCCTCTGATCATTCTTGTCTTTTCTCTCTGCATACTCTGCAACTGCTCCTTTTAGTCTTTTTTGACTGTAGTTCTGGGAACTGGACACAGCACTCCCAACTGAGGCCCCTTTAAATGCTGAGTAATAAAGGCTGACGCTATGGGGATGCCATTAAATTATCAGTATCTGTCAATATAATAATTGCAAACCAAACTTAGTTTTTTTAACATCAAGTTTTACTAATTATTAATGTATTGACATTACTTTTGTAAGCATTGTTTAATAGGAAAAGTACCTACTGTCACTACGGAAGTGTGTAATACCACTGTGGTTGATAAAGTTATATGTGTATGTAGGCCTATAGTTTAATGGGATTACTGTGTTTCCTTACTAGACAATAATGTCTGTAAGTCTTCAGTTTCATATCAAGATGTAATAAAATACTTTTTTCTCCTCTAAACTTTAGACAGTGTTCTCGTTCTTAGAAGTACTATTATTTCGTATTCATTTAGTAAAAGGGATAAACTAGTTCATACTATTTATGCGAGTTGCTGTAATATTTTACAAAGTTCATATATAGTATTATAGTATACATGAGATTTTAAGTGAAAAGTCATTAGTGATATTTTATGTTTCTGTAAAACACATTCTTTGTTTCAAGAATGAAGGGAGTATTACCAACACATGGCAGCATTCTTTTGAGATGTAGAAATATGATTACCAATGGATAAACTGGATACTCAAATTTTGTGGCTGGATCTGGTTTCTTGGGCAGAAACACTGCTTCTGATCATTCAAAGTAACACTCAATCCTAAGCAAAGCACCCAAACATAAACTCATTTCTAAGCTTGTCTGTAACAACACCGAAGCTAGCAAAAATACACATATGCTTAAGTGAATTTTCTACTTACAGCATTTTAAAGTCTCTAAAAGTAATGAAGAATTCCTTTTTACCCAGTTTTGAGTATCCTGTTCTAACTACTTTTTTATATCGAAATGAGAACATGAAGCCCTTAAGAAAATTGAGTAGTGTCCAACAAAACACACTTATTTTGAGACTTGAGTAAATGAAGTACCTGAAGGTAACATAGTACACTAATTACAAATTAGTGATTACACAAGTTACAAAAGGACATCTAAGATAATTGTTCCTCAAAGTACTAAATACAGTATGACTTTACAAGAAAAAGGCTGTTCTTCATATGCAAAATAATACCTTCTATTTACAAAAATACAAATAAAAATATTTTTAACCTTATTTTCTTCTAGCCAGTTAATATCTTCCCCATACATATGAGCACTTTGGATGCATTACTAATGATTTTTGCCATCCACAATTTCCCAGTATCTCAGAAAGGAAGATGACAAACTTCCAAAGTTTGTCTCAAACATCCAGGAGGGCTCTTAAAGACAATAATGTTGATTAAGATGGAAGAGCAGTTGCTGATCTCTACTGATCTCTTCATCCTGCAGTAGGATGAGTTTGGTTTTTTTAATTTATATTCTTCGCTGCCTAGGCTGCTAAACATCTCTATTCCCAAACAGTTTATTTAGGGACTTTCTGACAGCAAGAAAGTGAAAGAATAGCACAACTACTTAAAGCAGTTCATTAAAAAATAATCTTACTTTTTCAGGTAAACATCGCTAGCTGTTTTGTATGTTTGAGCAACACAATGCGTATAGTAACAAAATTCTGAGCTAACAAGAACTCCACAAGAAAGCAATTTTGGAATACGCTGAAGACCTGCTTATATAAACTGTTGAACTAAACCTAGTTTGTAAGAAAGTAATGAGATTCTCTGAAATATGTGCGATATCCCACTCTTAATCTGCAAAGCCTCATAAGTATACAGGATTGCTGACTCCAGTAATTTTATTGATAAATACTTTACATGACAAAAGGCTTGGGGATTTTTTCCTGCAATGCCACCTCTAACATCTGCAGCATTCAAGTGATTCCCTCAAATTTGGTTTCCACTAAAAAAAAGTAAAAAACCAAAACCTTCAAAAGTAAAAGCTAAAGTTTCGGACAGTAAATAAATAGAATCCAAAACTTAGTATTTAAAATAATAAATATTTCATTTTGAAGCTAATGTTATGTTAGACTGGCTGGATTTGATGGTCCTGATGTACCAGTTGACTTGATTGGATATACTCACAGAAACTATATGTTATAGTCTATTATTAATTGTAGTGCAGCTATATACTAAGTCTTCAAACACTTAAAAGACAGACAGCCTGAAAAAATACCAGACTGATATTCTGTATTTCATGATTATCATAATTGACTAATTTGACTGATCTCAGTTATTTTATAAAGAAACATTTTCCATTTTTGTTTTTGTTTGAATTTCATGCATTTGATTTATTTACCACTTATGTCCTTTTTCAGGATTTATAAGAAGCTGAAATTGAAAGAAGGGGCAGAAGACAGGTTTTATAGAAAGATTAGGAAGACAGAAGGTTTTTTAGTTTAGCAATGGACACAGTGTTGGGGAGACAAATAAAAAGAATCTTTTTTAAAGTGAAAAAGATACTAAATTATTTTTAAAAAGTTATTCTGGGTGGGAAAAGGTGCCTTGTTACCCTTTAAGTCATATAAACATATGAAAATATATTACAGAAGCATTTTCAGAACTGGAGATTTTAGACAATACCAAAATCTACTAACTCTTCAGAAGCACTATAAAAGTTAATGTAAGACTTGCCTTCTTCCCCAGCTTCATCCCTCCTGATAACGGCCAGCATCTTGACATTTTGTAGATATCCTAGCATACAGGAATCATAGGGTTAGGTTGCACGTATTTTTTCTTTATGTAGCAATTATTTAGAAAATACATTTTAATAATCTATCAACCAATTGTAGGCTATCTAATAAATCTGATAGGTCAAGGAGCTCCACAGAAATATTTCTGATCAGTATATTTCTAGACAATTACTACCTTGCAGTTTTAGGAGGGAAGCAAGCGGCTGTCTGCCAATGTGGGTGAAGTAATTAATCTAAATTCCGTTTTAGAAAACAAGCTCTGATTTTGAAGACAGAAGTAGTAAAGTATTAGCAACAGAAAGAGCCAGCACAAGCACTGTCCTCCTGAGGATCAGTATGAATCCAAGGAGAGGCTTAAGACTATCAAAGTTATTTTGCAAGAATCCATAACTAGTCATTAGACAAAATACAATTCCAGTCAGCCCTGACCTGTTTTAGATTCCAGCTAACTAAATTTAAAAACCTTTAAAACCAATTAAAATCTCCTGAATCATCCAGTTCTTACTATGTAAATATGCTGTCTTCATTTAACTCCTTCTGAGTAGAAAATGAGATGTGTAATTATATAACATTTAAAATGGTATAACATTGGAAAAATTCTGTGGACGTGTAGCACATGATACTATACAGAAATAAATTCATAACTACTTGGCAATTCAGTAAGTCAACTACAAGATAAAAAACTGATTTAAAAATAGTGTGAAACACACATAATAACGTTTCTAGTTTTGAAATTTGAATGTTTGTAAGGTTGAACAAGATAAGGCGTTTTTGAGGGTTTTCTTTTGGCAAGGTTTTTGGGAGGTTATGGCTAGGTGGAAGAAATTAGTCTTACACCATGCCCTGAAGAACAACATAACTGGACAGCGATAGGTAATTAGAAAGAATATCAAGTAATAAGTCGTCCATTAAACAGGGGGTTTTTCCCTTTTTTTTTTTTTAAAGTCAGAGACTATTACCAAATCTGAATTAGTTTGACAGATAATCTGTATATACAAATAATCAGGTGCCAGCTAAAGCCTAAACATTCTATAAAAAGTTCTGAACCAAACTCAACACATCTTTAGTTTAACACAGAAACAAACAGCAAACAGTGTAGGCAAACACCCGTAGCTGGCACAAATAAGTTAGTTTTCCAGGAGGTATACAAACATAGTCCCACACCAAGTACATTATAGGTAGTTCCTATCTAAATTCTTACAGTTTGTTTCATTATATTGTTACTCATGGTTCAGGCAAACAGCCAACATTTTGAGCCTTCCTAAAATGTTTCAATCAGGAGACCCGTATAGGATTTAGGTATGTCTTTGGCATAAGCCTATCTATTTATGAAACAGTTGCCTTGAACATATTGGAGGGAAAACGAGAGTGACATCATTTTCCTTGCTTACAAATCCCTTTTTTGCTTTTGTGAAATACCTCTGACAGAGGCTCATGGCTGCTCTTCAAGTTTTCTGATGAGAAAGCACACACTAATCCCCATTTCTATACTTGCAACCAATCTCCTGAGGCACATGATTAACACCTTGCTCAGATCCTGCCACGTCTACCAGTTCCTACAGTTCTAGCTTTTTCAGTATGCATGAATGTTGCATTGTTCCCCTGTTCAGACTTTACTTATTGACTGTACTCAGGCCTGTGACTGAACACAGTCACAAACATTTGCCAGAAAAAGAGCATTTTGAGAACACCTCCAAAGAAAATGGTCATGCTTCTGCCCTTTTTTTCCTCTCTTCCTCCTCTGTCCATACAAACAGGGACAAAAAGTCTCCTGGTTTTCATTTTCTGCATGAATCAGTAAGAATGAGCGCACTACTGTGGGGAAGCTTGGACAAAGAAGCAAGGTTTGCATTCAGCTTTAAATGAAGGGTGATTGGGGAGTTTTGATTTTTCCTTTTGTTAGTAAATTTTCAGCAGAGTTCTTGTGGTCACCAAGACATAAATGCAGCAAGATCATACAGTACAGCAAGGGTCCGCTTTATTCACATTCCTATTTGTGTTTAAAATGCATTTAAAAATCATTATCATTGTCAACAAAGTCTTGTCACCAGAAATACATCAGCAAATCATGTACTGGCTAAATATAACACCTAACATCAGGCATTCTGGAAACAGTACAAAGTAAGGATATTTATTATCAGGTATCCTTTGTCATGTAACATTCGTGTTAATTTTACTGGGAGTTAGTCTGAGCAGACACCACTGAGCGTAATGAGGATTATAAAATCGGAGGGGGCACTTCACTGAAGAGGCTGTCAGCCACAAAGAAATCCGATTACATGCATTATCCCTGACACTTCTGATTTACCAGAGAAGAGCGAAAATTACAAAAGACAACATTCTGTTTTGCACACCTGAGTACAAAGAAAGCTTGAGGCATTATAATGTTCTTTGATACGAATGCCTATTTCATACTGCACAAGTCTTTTTTCCTTCCTACTGTAATATCATTTACCATTGTAGCACCTCTTGTTTCCAGCCCTCTCCCTAGATTGCCGGTGCTGCACAGGAAAGCTTTTGAGTCGCAGGCTTCCTTTTATTCAGTGAGGTCATTATAACAGTGTTATCCCTGGTCTCAAGAGGAAAAAAAAAAAATTAAAACACAGCCTGGTTTGCAACAGGATAATTCAAAGAATGTAATATGACAAGAATAGGTTCGCCATCCCACTTAGCATGGTTACACTGACCATCAATAATGTCACCATAATTTTCCCTTCTAAAGATCTTGGGGTTTTAATTCCTGTTATTGTTTGTTGGTTTGTTTTTTGGGTTGGTTTTTTTTTTTAATTTCTCTCAGTTGTGTGGAGAGGACAGCTCCCTGGCTAAGGTGAAAGACTCTCTTTATAAAAATTATTAGACTTGATTCATTAAAGATTAAGCATATACACCAAAGTAAGCCCAAAATTAAATGTAAAATCTCTTAAGTAGTTATAAATAAATCCATACTTGTTTTGATTATTTTGCGCACTTGCTTAAAATGAAAAGCTCTTGGGAAGATCACACATTTACAGAGCTGCCTGAGAGAAAATTTATAGCATGTCAGCTGCATAAAGATATCATCTTCCAAAGTATTTTTGGGTGACATGTTAACAACATTCAGTAAGATGTTAAACAGAAATCCTTTGCAAGCTGTGCCTGTGTTCACTGTGATACTGCTAAAAAGTTTATTTCTCTCTAAATGAAGGAAAGCAAGCACATCATTTGAACATCTGCACAGTGAAATACACATTCTTTTTCACAATTACGGAGCAAATCCTGCCCTGGCTGGCCCAGTGGGGATGAGGAGAAGCATTGCATAGTGCATCCGTTATCACAGGGATCCTGCAGACAGGATTGGATTCCAACAGGCACACCCCAGGGAGGCACTTCAAGACGTGATAAAATACTATAACCCTGTCTGCCTGCATGGCCCTATATACAGTATTAGGGAAACCTACCATATCACCATCTTCTTATTTTAAATAATATGCAATTGAAGGTATATCATATCAAGCAGAGGTGTGTCACAGTCTCAATCTTGCTATTTCTTAATATATTATTGTAACACATGCTCCTTAAAAATTTGTGAGAAGAGTGCTAATGGAAAAAATCCCTAGTTTGTTCAGAAGAACATAAGCTCTAGAACATGGGAGTTTCTTGCTGCAGAACCATTCTTGCTGTTGGGCATCCTACACATTTAGAAACTTTGGATGAGTGGTAGGGAAAGCTACTGCCACAGCAATAAAATCAATCATCTCTGTATATATCCTAAACTACGCTATTCAGGGACCAATTTCAAATAAATTGACTCCAATAGTTTCAACAAACTTGTCTGTCCCTTTAGTTATCACATTACAGACAATAATTTTCACAATCAATAAATTTCATCCATGAGCTTCCAATAAACAGTCCTTAGAAGTGTATTACAATGGGAAGCCCTGGAATGTGACCTATCATGGTAACTAACCAAAGCAGAATCTTCCCCAGCTGCAGATCAAAGCAGCTGTAAAACTGCTTTTAGCAAGGAATTAGAGCTCATTCAAAAAATCCAACTAATTTACCCTATCAAAATTCTCCTCATCGTTGACTATAGAGCTCCTATAGTGCTGCATCCAAAGTTTTGGTTTATTGTTGTGGAGGGTTTTTTTGAGGCAGCGACAAATTTCAGTGTATTCCTGGAAAACAGGAAAGAACTTCTTGATTCCAACTACTAAATCTGCCACCCCTCCTCATTTCCAATTTAATTTTGACAATTTAGCTTCCTTTTACAATGACTGCTCTCTCTTGAAAAGGCTTGTTCCACTATTCAGGTTAAACTTTTTCAATTATGCATTGTGTTTTTCAGGGTTGCCGATCTTCCTTTTTCTCCTTAGTTAGGAAGTCCATGAAGAAACTACTTTAAGCCATGGCCACTTAACTTTTTTCCCCCTTTAACTGGTGTTTGCCATAAACTCCCAATTTTATTGTCACCTTCCTGATTGCTGTCTAACAATTAGACATTAAAAAGCAAAAGGGTATCTGGAGTTTCTATCAAGGAGAAAGTAGCCCTTGGGAATGAAAAACAAGCCATGGCTGCTGCACCTGCTGAATTCTAGTGGAAATGAATTTAATCTAGTTAGAGGGTAGACACTGGGGCTTATTAGTGCCAGAGGCCTTCTGAAGTGTGTACATGCTTATCATAAATCCTCACAAACTATTTTAAATTTAATTTATCTTTGTAGCTTTCAAGTTTTGTAACTTTGTTATAACATGGTGCTTAATGAAACCATAACAAAATCCTTTTATTATGCAAAACTTTTTTCAACACGTTTTTATACAGTACAAACTGACAACCAACACAAATAAGAACCGGGTGGTGGGGGGATACCTGTTTATGTCAGTACTGCTAAATACATGGTCTCAGCAACCTAAGCTTGCATGGGTCAAACCTGTAACCATATTTAAAATACAATCTCCAAAAGCTACTCACCCCAAAGAGGATGGTGAAAAGACCATATCCTAGAAAGGAGATAAATCTCTACAGATTATCAATACAAATTAAGCAGGAAGGTTATAAATTTCAATCTCTTGTGCTGATGGAGGAAAAAAGCAAGTAAAAAGTGAATCTTGCCCCTAAAATTCTTGGTCCAAGTGAGGCACTTTTCTAAGCCATTCTCAGTTTATCATGTTTTTACCTTGAGTTTTGAACTGCAGTTGCAATGACACCGAGATGTAAATATCGTGATCTGACTTAAGAATGTTAAAACACTATACAACTAACTAATTTCAGCCAGTAGGCCAAGAAATGCTGGTTTCTCTGCTTTTCAGATCAGTTACTGTATGCATTTTTTTTTTTAGTGCACCAGCAGAGATTAGCTTAGACCAAGTGCTATAACTACACACTATGACCCATACAGACAAGTTACAAGGCTAATGGAAAAATATAATTTACTGTTTTGGAGATCTGACAGATGTTTTTTCCTACACCAAAAGGATATTATCTACAACATAAACTATGAATAACGTATGCATTATACTGTGTTAGTAATCTACCAAGATTCATCTAGACAAGCATAATCTGGGAATACCCTTTCTAATAGGTTGCCTTTTGTAAATATTTAATACAAACACTACCAATCTTCCATGTTCTAGGATACCTTGAATTCAGACAATTAACAAGAAAAGTAAATAGGACCTGAAATCCTGTGTGTCTGTTCCCAAGAGCAGATTCTGTGTGTCCTGGGGGAAGATGGACTAGTCACTGCACTTCCCCAATTGCAATTTTTCCTTGTCTTCATGTGTGCATAAGACGACGACTGATATGTTTGATTCACTATCCTTGCAGTACCTACAAGAAGACCAGGAAAAATTCAACTCTTCATGACTGTAATTCATGGAGTAACCCTCCTGAACAACCAGGACATTAGAATGCTGATGGACAACTTCTCATCCTTTTGATATCACAACAGTTACCTACAAGCAAGCCCCCTGGCTAAGGCGTACATACACAGCCCACATGCAGTTGGCTCAGTTTCTGTGATGGAAGGCTGAATTTAGTTCTTTCTTCTATACAAACTGCAACTGACCACCTCTTCAAATTACAAGACACTAAAGTGTATTAGGTAAAAATATGTCAACTGGATTTTCAGAGATCTTTCTTTGATCACAGATCCCTTTACATAGCCTTAATAGTACGAAGTCCAGTTTCGCACCAGGCTAAGTTACACAGGTAATGCTTCTTTTATTAAATGTACCCATGCCTATAAATCCTAATCATATGCCAGGGCTTCAGTATGCCAGTTGTTCAATGAACATCAAGTTAGAAGGACACTTCCTGCCCCACAGAGACTTTTGTATAAGATGGGAGAGAGAAAAGAGAACACGGACAAAAGAGAGTGGCAAGACAATAAAAGCTAGCAATATAGGAAATAGTTACAGTATGTTGACATCCTGATATTTATCCTCTATTTTGTAGGCATGACCAAAAAAGAAAAAGGGCGGGGGGGAGGCAAAAGCTTACTGGGATTTGAATGAAAGTAACAGTTTTGCAGGTGTGCAAAACCCTCTTCCAAAGCATGAGGAGTAGCACAGAAAAATGTGAATATTTGAATTGAGTAATTAACTAAAAAGGCATGGATCCTACTGTGTTGAGGTTATTGGAGGAAGGATTTAACCATTCAGTACCATTCAGAGGTAAGACAGTAATGGAGAGGCTGTGAATGGATCTAAGAAGGAGGATGGTTTATTTGCTTGATGCAATACACAAACCAGAAGCATAGGAACCCAGAAAGGGATCATATTCTCAAAGTCACTGTCTAGGGAAAAAAAAAAACCCACCCAAACAAAAAAACCCCAAAACACCACACAAATGTTTTAGCAAGAGAGACATCAGCAGAGAGAAGTACCAGAATACATTCATTTATTATGAAGCGCAGATACAGATTCTTAAGAAATAAAGCTTTTTTTTTTCCTGACATACTGTATGTGTTGAGTAGTAGTGAATTATGGTACTGAGAATCAATCCTCACAATGTGGTTTTGGAAAGCATTTCACATTCGCCAGCTACATGTTTAAACAGAAGAATCCCCTGGCATCACCACTGGCTTACACATAGATTCACTTATACACTCCATTTTTCATGAGGTGCCCACATCAGCCATATAACGTTACTTACAGAGAAGCCTTACTGATTTTTCTCCACTGTTTTTTAGTAAGACAAAGCTTCTGTTTCCTCTGGGTCCTACCATTTCCTCTTCGTTACTTTATATCCTGAGGCACAGAAGAGCATCTGCTGCCTTTCATTGTATTCCTCTACTGGCTCTAAGGAGTAATTTTCATGCTTGGTGTATGCAAGACCTTCATTAGGAGAGATCCATTTTAGCCAGAAGACCTCTCTCTGGTTTGGGAAAACATTAGATTATTGCTTCTGTTATATCTCTGGCTTCATGAAGAAACTGTGTTAGGCCTTCCCCATTTGCTGAAAGTCTAGCCTGAGTTTCATCTTCCAAAGAAGCAGATCTTCATATGCTTATGCTTCTGTATAAACAGAGTTACATATATTAACTTACACAGGACTGATTCCAGCTTATAAAAGGCCTTGGAATTCCCACTATATTAGAATTGTGTGAATGGCAGGAAACATTCGTACCCCATTTGTGCTGTGGGAGCACAGCCCTTTACTGTCTGCACAGCAGACACACAGAAGGATTTGGGGGCCAAGCATGAATAGCTGAGCTATAGCCAAATGGATCTCCCAGGCTAATTCATACATTGCATTTAAAATTAATATTTCTGTCCTTCTGATGATGGTGCAGTGGTGAAGAAAAAGCTGTATGGATACTCTGCATCCTACTTCCAGTTTCATGGAGAGAATGGAAACTACTGTCATAATTCTTCTGTACACATCTGCCAACATTCTGAGCTATAATTCATGGAAAATCTCCCACAGGTTTCAGTAGTTGGTAAAGGAGGGCTGAAAGTGTTAAGCTATTTTACGATTTTCATCAGTAGTTTTGGGCATTAATCCTGTTTGATCTCCATCAACACAGATGCAATTTGTCAGGCATCAAATCTTCAGGGCACTCCCCTGGTACTTGTTGATAGTCCTCAAGAAAAGTTCTATTTTATTATATTCCTTTACTTAAACATGGGCAAGAGAACTGCTTTAAACCTTTTCCATTTTCAGGAGAATTTCTGACAAAGCCTGTGTTAGAATCTCCATGGCTTTAGTGATTAGAGCCTAACAGGCAGACTAATTGCTCAAGTCTTTGAATCTCTCAACTGGAAAGAGATTGCTACCTGTAATTTAATTTATTAACTGTGCACATACCCTTAATTCTCTACAGGAATTAAATAAAGGATAAGAAGGGGAATAATATATCTTAAAGCCATACATTTAAGTGGCTATGAATTAACTCCCTCAGTTACTGCATAATCCATCATATTTTGCTTCTCTTACCCTCTACATACTACTGAAAAGCTGACTAGATAAAAGAGAAACAAGGAGAACTTGAAGAAATAGAAAGGACCACTGACATGTATATCTGGATATGCACAGCAGGAAATTAAAATCATCGTCAACATTCAGGTTTTCACTTTACCCTACTAACCTTTATATGGGGATTTTGCAGGCAAGTTCCAATTTGCAGAACAGTGTATAAGAGTCTACACAGTGAGAAGAGACTTTCTAAGCTAGAGCAAGACATTGTACAGGATAGACCATATATGCTCTCTCTATATTCTAAGACCTCTGTTCAAGGTGGTGCAAATCTGCATTAGGTTCATCACTTGAGAAACAGAGAACAGTGGTAGCATCTGCACCTCTTGCCTAGAGCACAATTTAAATAGGAAAGTAATATTCTTTTTAAAAACACAATTGATGAACTTACAAATGATTAAATAATAAGGTTTTGGACTTCATATAATCTGAATGTGGTCTCCTTTCCAGTGACCACAATCTAATTTCATCCACAGTAAGATCTGAAATAATTTCATTACTAGAGAGGTAAAATATACTGCATATCTGTAAATTAATCATGAGGGATGGAGGGAATGTTTTCATATAGCTTACACAGGAAGATGAGATTATGATAATGTAATCACTTCCCACTCTATGGAATAGTGTTCTCCAGTTTAACAGATCCAGAGTTTTCTGGCTACATTGCACTTACAGCCCCTACAAATAGAACAGCTCACAATACAAATTAGTAATTTCTTGGGTAACAGCTCAGTGATGTTTCAAAGAACATGTTTGTCATACTAACAAGTTCCTCCCACACACGATGGCCGTAACATAAATCTTCAAATGTAAGTCAGAGTTGAAATGTACAGGAACAAAAAGCATACCCTCTTAAGCTTTCAAGGGAACATGGAGGCAGTATCCATCAAGACAAAGACTTTGTGAGCATTATATTACTTGCTATCATCTTATTTTAACTCTCTGTATTGATTTGTTATAATAATCATCTTTCCCTCTCTCTGTATCATCAGTCTAGTTACAAGTGAACATGCTCACATCCTGTAATTAATATATCGCTCTATAGTGGAAATTTATGAGATTGCCAATGTTTGTATTACAATTTATAATGCAAGAAAATGCTTACAAGTGAACTTTATCTGCCCATCTGTCATCAAAGTCTCCAAATCACATCTCACAATTCTGATTTTCCCCCAAAATACAACTTGTATTTCTTCTGTATTTTTCCAGCATTCTTTTTACAAGGGGGAGTGGGTGTCAGGGGTTCAAAATTTAAGCCAGGATAGATTCAAGTATGCCATGCAAGAACAACTAATCTCTCAGCATCATACAAAGCAGAAATATTCAGCTGTGTTACGATACAGATAACATTTCCCATTATTTCCCACAGAAAGTAGGAGTGTTTGTTTAAACTAAATATAACCATATCAAATGCATATTTCTTCATTTTATATATGTCTGACTGAAGAATATTTAAAGCATTTTTTTTTTAATTGTTATTATTAAGATAAAAGGTATTTTCCTTTTAACGTGTATTTCATGTACTTTGACATGATCTGGGAAACTAACCAGAATAAAAGAACTAAACAGATTTATTTACACAGTGATATGCTGCCAACAAGTGTTGGATATGAAGGCCAGAAGTCAAGTTCCAATCTTCTGAGTCAAATCCACAATAGAAAACAATGTCACCACTTCACATTTTCTGGAAACATTGTCTGTCTTTTTTGCTACCCATTTGTCAGCATTCCATCAAGCTTCTGCCACACTATAATGAACTGTTAGCTACCTCAGATTATGCGCTATTATTAACGTAAGATCTTGCACTATTTGGCTAGATATTTTTGAAGCCTCATTAGCAAAGGTTATGTCATTAGTGAAGATTTAGTCCTGGCAAGGCTTGGTCCGTTAGAAAGAAAGGCTGAGCTGTTACACCTTTTAGTAATTTTGCAAGTTATATTAGCTATACTTCCACACCTAGTACAACTGTGTTTATATTAGATATTTTGTTGGTATGAGAAGAAAACATAATTACTAACAAACATTCACTCTGCAAGCAGTGAAACCAATCAAGTCCAGCCTCCTGTCTGAAATTTGAGCACTTGTGGCATCTGATCACTTACTGTCACAAATACAGTACGAAAAAAACTCTACCTTCATCACATTGGTAGAAACTGGACAGTGGTGTGAAAGCTGACAACTTGAAAAGCAGCTGAAAGAGGGCAGAATCTCATAAAACTCATTTAACTGGAAAGCCAAGCAGAGTAAATATCAGGTCCTAATCTAGATTATTACACCATCAAGATATTGTAGTGTGAATCAGGATTTAAGAAAAACAATAATATTTAGAAATCTGCATATTAAAATAGTATTAAATGCTTTCTAGCAAGTATGAAACAACATAATTTAAAAGTTAGTGATGAGATAGAATATGTTAACATAAAATGCTTCTTAAGAAAATAGACTCAATGTATTCTGCTCATATCACCAACTGCAGACAGCTGTATAATGTGATACACACAGGATAAAAATAAGAGAGAACGATGAAAATGCCTGCTATCTTTAACACACTGCACTTCTACAGTCCACTGCAGAAAAAGCTTAAAGCCTAGAGTTTACTTGGATTTATTTTTCAGAGATTCTAGGATCGCCTAAGAGGACCTCCAGATGCTGTCAGAACACCTTTAATTTATCTTGAAATGCATAAGCCAACTGTGCTTCAATTGCTGCTAAATGTTTTCCACCATTCTTCCCCTGCTGGCATTACACTCCATTTGCAGAACCTGAGTTTAGCCTGCTGCAGCCATTAAACTTATCCTGACCCATGCAAGGGGCCAGAAGAACCGAATACACAGGCTATTTTAATTTCTTTATAGTCAGCTTGTGAAAAAGGTCAGTATGCAGAGTATGGATGGGTCAAAGCCCGTTGCCACAGACAGCAATGTTATGTAGGTGCACAGGGATGGCAGTTAGCACAGGAAGTTGCAATTCCAGTTTATGTATCAGAGAAAGATCACACACAGCAGAAGTCCCTGCCATTTGTTTGGTTGATCCTAAGAAATAAACTGATTAAAAGATGGTGGAACCATATCTACTTTCTTCCTCCACTTTGCTTTCAAAAGCAATATAGTGTAGTAACAGAGATAATCTGGGCTTTGGGATCACTCTTACATGAGCATGGCCACATATCCCAAGCTGCATCCTGCTTTAAGCTAAATTCTATCCCAAGTCACAGCAAAAGCTGTGTCCATCTCACTTACCGTCTTGTCTGACTAGATCCTACTCTATACATTTTACCTTCAGAACCTTAATGTTTTTATTTCAGCTACATCCTTTCTCCTTGGCCTACGTTCCAAGGAATATTGGTAAAATTTGCTTAAAAGAAGGGTTATTTATATGATGCCTAATAAGTGGTATATAACATTGCATAGAGTTATATACTATGATTAGCCTCTGTAGTAGCATATACTTTCTAAAGCACATATATGTAATTTTGACAAGGTATCTAGAATTAATCTTTGTATCCCAGTATGTGCAGAAATAAAAATATCAAAAGTGAAGTCTCCCAAAACATGCTTTCTCAGCAATTGATAGATCTCCCTTTATTTCTCATGTTGCAGAACAGCAAAGTATGCCCTGCCCTCTCTAGTATATGCATTTATTAATATTTCCTCTTGAACTCCCATACTCAGGAGGAAGTTTCCCAAAGGAAGGCCTTCCAAATAGTGTTCCGTGTCAACTTGTGACCCTGAATCAAACTAGCTGACATGCCAGTATCTTCCAAGGGTGACATATCTATTCCCCTGATACACGAGCACCTTGAACTCAGTGTTATGTAGTCCAAATTGCAGGGATGACTAGATCATGATGCAATTCTGCTGATTTAGTAGGACTGCATAGAGGTGTATTTGGTTTGTGGAAATCAGCAATCTTTTCATCTCTATTTTGAAAGTGTACTGGAGAAAGAGAAAATCCCCCAGACAGCCTGATTAGCTCCACTTCTTTTTCCCCCACTGCTAGTACTCTGACAGATGTTAGTTTTAAAAAACAAAAAACTGCAGCACGTCACATAGATACTATTCCTTTGAAGGCAGGCATTCTGCTCTGTTTCTTGCACTCTCATTTTTAATACTATTGCCATCTTCTAAATACCTGCTATACTCTAAAATGATGACCCTTTCCCTCCTCCTGTTTCTACTGCCATATTGACTTCCTAACTTACATAAGGACAGAGTATAATCACAGTACAGACATCAGAATCTAACCTTTTATATATACAGCACTTACAGATAACATCAATAAAACGATAAAATCATCTCCTGAGGAATTCAGTAGCACTCTTGCAGTCCCACCAAAGTCAGTGAACATGTAGGAAAACAGCATTTGTCCCATAATAAAAATGTCCCCACTATGCATAAACAAACTTTCTTCCAAGAGCCACTAAGTTTTCTTCAAATAAACTTCTTTTTTTTTAAAACAGTGACATTCAGGCTCCCAGTTACTTAGTTCCTATTTTCAGATTTAATAGCCTGTGTTAGTGAAACAGTTTTGAAAAGGTTATGCTAATCTAATAAATAAATAAAAAGAATTTTTGAGTTGAAAATTCCCCTCTTCAAATGTAGCACCAGTACTTGTTACAACACTACCTCTTTTGGGGACGGGGGGGAACATTTTTAGCTACATGGCAATTATGTGTATGTTTTTGTGGATGATCCTTAGAAGTTCATTGAACATTTTATACTTTCAGTTTCCAGTAAAAACATTTTTGTAGGATTTGCTGATTCTCTAGAAGGTTTGTAGATACTGTCTGAAACTTTCCCTACTGCTGAGTGGTAGAAAAGGTGAAGAAAACAATTATACTGGAGAAGAGTTAAAAGGAGTGATTTATAGGAAGAAAGTAAGAGCCATTAATCTTTCATTTCAGAAAGCAATAGCTATAATGGTATAGACTCTTGCAAAACTTTTTCCCTCTAGCACGAGTTGTAAACACACTAAGAACTGCAGTCAATGGGGAAGGACTACCATTATCCCAGCTTTGCTTCTCACAGCAGTAATGGGGGTAACTGGTTTTGACTGGACAGTGGATAAAACTAGGAGCACAGGCATCAGAATGGAAAATTTTATTTCCTTTTTATTCACTTGCATTTTTTGAATTAAGTCTTTGCTGCAGCAACAGCAGCTAAAAACATTGTTGAGATTAAATTTAGGAAAAAAGTGTGCATGTACATATTTATAAGAGATTTTCATTGGGTAATATGAAATGGGTGGAAGTGGGAATTTATGTGAGGCACATATTCCTATCATCAGTAGTTAAAAACTCAAATTCATTGGGTCTTTCCTCTGCTGAATTCAAAACACTGCCATTGATGACCCCACTGTTCCTCACCATGGACCAAAAGTCACACACACAAATAGGGTTTTAACATGCTCTGCTGGCTAGGTCAAACCCTTTGCGCAAAAGCATTATGATATTAGCCTGTCATTTGTTCCTGTATCATTTGTCCAATTTTTATTAATGCTGCATGAGTACAGAGAAGAAGGGAGAGGACAAGGAAGTGTGATCCATAGCTGGTACATCTGGAGTCCCCCATTTTCAGAAAAACTATAAAAATAATTAAGCTTTTTATATGAAAGACATACTGCCCTATTCTTGTGGCAAAACCAGCATCAAATGTAGTAGCTTTGCTCAGTCATAGAAATACAGACCAACTTAGGTCCAACCCCCTGCTCAAAGCAGGTGCAAGTAGATCTGGTAGAACAGGGCTTTGTCCTACCCAGTTCTCCATGGACAAAGATCCCATGACTTCTCTGGGCATCTGTTCCAGTGTTTGATCACCCACACAGTGAATACATTTCTCTTCATATGTAATTGTAATTTCTTGTGTTCCAGTTTGCATCCATTGTCTCTCATCCTATAGCTGTACACCCCCTGGGAAGAGTCACCCTCTGTCTTTTCTATACCTTCCCATTAAGCAGATGTCGAGAGCAATAAGGTTTCCACTTCTTCAGGTTCAAATAACACAGTTCTCTCAGCCTCTCCTTGTGTATCATGTACTTCAACCCCCTGGTTATCTTAGCAGCCTTTTGCTGAATTAACTCTAATATGTCAATGTCCTTCTGGTGCCGGAGAGCCATTAAAAGGTTTCTAGCGCTCATGTACCAGACAGATGCATCTCAGTTAAATGACTGTGAAAGGTTTGAAATTCTTTCAAAAGTAGCAGTAGAATATTTTATGAGTGGATCATAAACTGTCATACTTTTGCATTTTATCTCCTCCATCTTGCACCAAGCTTTTACACACTACAATATCTGTGATTTAATATATATCAATACAAGCAGCTGTCAAACTTCTGTTTTCTAAAGTTTTTCTGCTGGAATTAGGAACTGGAAACTAGGACACTTCCTGCGTAAGCTTTACCTTCACTCACAATAAAAAGAGATATTAACAAGGACATCAGGACTTTTCAAAGTGTCATAGCTTTGCTGTCCTAGATTTAAAAAGGAAATAGCAATGCAGTGTCTGCTACATTGAGACTGACTCCTGGGAGCCAGAGGGAAAGCAGATGAAAAGCAACTTTTTTTTTTTTTAAATGACAGCGCAGGTTTCTAAATTTAAACCTCCAAATAGAGAGATCTTGCAAAGATCTTAAAGTGATACCTTATCCCACTTTTAGAAACAATGATTTTTTTAAAAGTGCTATTCATATATAGAAAAATAACAGCACAGGGATAATGTCACCTCAAAAATACATAAAAGGATAATCAAGGATTCTGTGCTTCAGAAAGAAAGGTGATGCAAATACCAGCCTTCTCTTGGTTAATATTGACAAAAGCCAAATGAAACAAACTCTCTTGCTCACACTATACCTTGCAAAGCATGGTTCCAATGGGGTGTGTGCAAACGGAGAGAGCAGAGGCAAAGCAACGATCTCACATGGGCTAGTGTGCTGGAGCAAACACTGCTTCCTCCTAAGAAAACACTACATAGATCCCTGCATAATACTGCACCTGCATCTGTCTAATACTAGCAGAATGCCTCACATTTTCTCCAGCTGGTTTCCTGAAGCACTCATAGGATCTCCACAGCTCCAACAGACAGCCAGGTCACATACAATAAATAAATCAGAAGTCTGCTAAAATGTGCACTCAGCCAATAATATAGCTTTCAAACAGTTTTGGTTTTGTTTGTTTTTTTTTTTTTTTTTTTTTTTTTAAAACCAATGGACACCTGGAGGCACAACAAAGATTGAAGACCACTAAATCTCACATTAAATTGCCAACTAGATTATTCAGATACATTAGCCTGCGTTGTAGGCACAAAATCTTTGACCTCATTTAAGCTACTGCAAAAACAGAGACACAAAGATGGCAGTGAAAAACATATTTAAAATTAGACACTGAGATAATCAGACATCATGTGCTAAGTGCTGTTTTATTCACTGTCAGGGAGGGAGTGCTGGAATCAGGAAGTTCCATAAAAACTGAAAATGACAGTGGCTTGTGTATGGAGTGAGAATTAATCCAGCTAGCTCCTCAGCCTGTCTATAGGCAACAAAATTCCTCCTATTTGTTTTGTATGATTCTCCAATGAGTTTAACCCCAAATGGGTAAGGTTTTCAGCCTCTTGCAGATAGCTAAGGCTACTAGTTAACAGTGACAAGAGTTAAGAGACCTCCTGCAAACTCCTTGCATAAAAAGCTACAGCTTGCATGGAAGCATCTGACCTTTGTTGAACATCATGCTAGTGTAAACAGAAGTGTTGTCTTTCCATAACAAGTACTTGCATAACTAGGGCAATCCCCTGAACAGATGAATTCAAGTACCTTTACAAAATACAGGGAAGCAAGACTATAGCTGGAAATGACCTGACTCGCAGAGTCTCTGTCCATTTATTCTGCTTTCATTTATACTTAAGGAAATAATCAGAAAGGTTGTCACTTCCACTGTTATGTGTAGCGGTTCAAGAACAACCACCAGCTCTCCCGATGTTCTCTCTCACCCAAAGAGGATTTAATGTTGGTTTTTTTTTTTTTACTGTGGTATTGCCAGTCAGCCTGTCATATTCAAATCTCACTTATTGTAGTAGTTGGTGTTGTTTTCTTCAGCTCATATTTGGTGCTTGTTTGCATTCTCATTTTCTACCCTTAACTTTTGGGAAATAAGTAGTTAGTGGCATATCTAGTATTTCAGACTTTTGCTATGTATGGTGATGGATACAATTGGTGGAGCTCTTTATATTATATAATCATGGGAAAATTATTGAAAAAAGGGCTTTCATCTGAAACACTTTAAGATACCTTGGTATCTTAAAAAACAACAAAAAAACCCCCCAAACCACCCTGCAATTCAATAAGAAAAAAAAATTACAATCTATGCATAAAACTTGAAAAAGAAATTACTTTTATCTCTGAAATATTGCCAGTGCCGATATTATTAATAGTTTTCTGAAGGACAATGCAAAACCTGAAACTCCATAATGACCCAACTAGTAAAAACAACCAAAATGAGAGCACAGAAAGGGTTTTTTTGTGGTTGTTTTGGTTTGTGCCTTTTTTTTTTTAAGAGCTACTAATAGCTAAAGAATGCACCATTTTGAACTGTCCTGTTCTTATTTTTTAACTAAATATCTGAGGCGCACAGGTATCTGCTTTCTTGACACAATACTGTTAAAACAGATCTCTGGTCTTGCCCAGCTCACCACACCACTTTGGAACCTTAGTCCATTATACCTCTGAATAACCTGAAAAAGGCTTAGAAAGAAAAATACAGAAATTAATTCAAAAGAGTCGTAGGAGGAAATGGGCAGGGAAGAATCTGTTCCTTTTCAATAGAACATTTACGAAGGGACAAAGTAAATACAGCACAATCTCAATCATTTAGATGCCAAGAAAAAGGATCAACTATGTTTGAAACAAATGATTTATTATGGTTTATATAGTCCATGTATGCACCCACATCCCCCTACAGGGATCTGGATACCAATGTCACATGGACCTTCACCTACTACAAACTAGGAATGAGGCCAAGAACAACCTTTCCACTGGCCTTTGATGGCTATGTTTTCTATCAAGCCAAGGAAAATTGCAGAGGGACACTCAAAAAGTGAATGTATTTCTATGCTTCAAAAATCTGGACTGATTGTTTTTGTAAACAAATTCTCAAAGAAAAACCCTCATAGGATCCATGACAAGCGATATTCACATAATTGATGCACATGGAATGGATCTTGTATCCATGTTCTGCACACCCATATTGCTATATCATACAGTTTTTAAAGATACTGTAAAAAATCTAATATGGAGCCCTTTGTGTTAATATTTACTGTTTGATTTCTGAGCATTATTATTTCTATATTTTCTCTTTCCTACCAGTTAGTAACTATTCTACAGTTTCCCCTAACATTGGAACTTTTAAAGTGAAAGTGAGACAGCACCTCTGAGCAAATATGTTAGAAGTTGGCCTGATTCACCAGCTGGCTCTGAAGAATCCCTCTGGCCTTCTGGGATAGTTAGGGTCTAGGGTCTTAGGATCACACCTATAGTGTTTAATGTTTAGAATGATTGTGAAACATTTACTGCTTCAAATTATTTAAAAAAATTATTTAGATATAACAGAGAACATAAAGGATATCTGTTCCCTTATGAATGGACAGCCAGAGTAGAAGTGAAATATCTTAGGTCATCACGATGGCAAAGGACACTTATGTTTTGGCAACTGATTCATGCCCCAAAAACGAGTCCCAAAAACTAGAGGAAGTAGGATAGAGCATGCAGGATTTGTGCCCAATCTGCTGTGTCTAAGTCTAAGCAGCTGCATAATACTAACTGCATACCGTGTGAGGATGTAACCGTGCTTAATTAAACCTTAGGTAACACTTTCCACAATCAGAAAACTTTACAACATTAATCTTTATAACCTGTAAGATATTGGCATATCATAATTTTACAAATTGAAATGCGATTATTTGATTTCCTTGACACAAAGAACTGCAAAATTGCAAGGAATCAGGATAGAAAATTGACTACAGTGGTTTATGCTCAAAGTCAGAGAGGCTTAATACAGGCTGGAGTGCATAAGTTCAAGCTAGACCTCTCCCCATCTCCTTACTCCCCAAAAGGCTTTTATTACGTATAGGAACAGCTTCCCATGTTGTTTATAAATTGCAAAATGAACACAACTTGACCATGCAACTTAAATTCAATCAAGAAGGCCTGTCACTTTGAAGTTACAGCTACATTTAAGGAATTAAATTTGTTCACTAAGTAATCAATGATATCGATATCCTTCATGGTTACTGATGCTCATAGACAAAACCATAAATACTATGATCATCAAGGGATATTTTCTTCATGGATTCATGACAGTGTTGCTGTTTCATGTAGTATTCAGTACCTCAAAGGGAGATGCTTGGTACTTCTCTGATTTGGTCATAAAGGTCCAAATTCATTTACTCTTGGAGGAAATAAATTGGAAGTTTGCCAAAGGCTAGCAAAGCAGCTTATCATATTTCTGTTATGACATCAAATGGCAAACAACAAAAATCAATTCAGAGTAAAAGCTTCCACTACCCAGGATAAGACTTTATTTTACTGTTTTATCTTTGCAGTGATTCCTGAAATGTTTTTGTACACCTCTATTACGAATCCTACGATTATTACACTGCAGCAGCATTCTGCACATGAACTTGAATTTTCTATTTTTTCTTAAGATACTTCGTATTAAAGGGCACTTACTGAGCCTCAATTAGTTGGATTGATGGTAAATTTTATCTTACAAGAGTAATGCAAACAAAGTATTCAAACCTCCAGACACCTATTGCAGTGCATTGGAGAGAGGCCAGTTTTCACTCACAATGTTCTTTGACTAAATTGAATCCAGATGTTTACATGGAATAAAATATTAACGAATGTGTCCCAAGGGCAGCCAATCATTATTCAGTGCTTTAATAACCTAAACCAAAAATTCTTTAAGGTGACAACTAGCCTTTAGCCAGAAAGATACTTTTGTTTATTTTACTTTATTTTTTTAATAATGCAGGGTGTATTATCCTAATTTAATTCCAGCTTGTCACCAACAAAATACTTATCTGGGATAGTTCTGAAAAAGCTGTACAACAAACCATTTGTGAAAGCAGTAATAACTTAGTTCTAAACTTATGGTTCCAATTTTGGTATTTTTTTTTTTTTCCTATAAACATAAGTTACTTGTTGTAGTTTTATTTTTGCAACACAAATCAGATATCTTTGAGAGAGAGATCTAGACATAAAAGAAAAGGGGTATTTAAATTTAAAAACTGGTTTAATAGCCCACCATTTTGTCCCTATAACAATATAGTACTATTCAAGAGTGTTCCAGTTCTTGAAGATTAAATTCATACAGAGGCTACTATTTAACAGCAATTTCCTGGAAAGACATTTCATCTTTACATTTTTTTGGGAAAAATTATTTGACACTGTCTAAACAAACATATAGTCTACTTGTGTCTGCAGCTTGTACACATACAAATCTAAATTCTAGATTTCATAGAAGTCAGCGTGAAGCTGACCTGTGAGGACTCAATAGCATGTCAAGAAACTAATAATTCAATTTCAATATGTTCAAGCATACAGCAAGGTAGTGTGAGATTCTCATTTACATTTCAACTTCCTTCTTGAGTAGTTTGGCCTAATTTGCTTTATTAGGAACTTGCAATATGCAAGTAGTAAAGTTATGGTCCATTTTAGTACTAAAAAGTATTTTGATAAATTTAAAAAACATAGGAACACTTAGTATACATTTTTAATTATTTTTCTTTCACTTTCTTAAATGCACTTACCAGCTTGTATCCCCCTGTATTTGGTCCAAATACAAGCCAGGTTCCTGTTCTTGAAGATTAAGGATGCCCATTCCTCTCATATGCAGAAGTCTTATCCTGAAGTGCCACTAAGTGTTTAGTCAGGAAAACTCCTTCATTACTAAAACTCTCCAGGCACAAATGTCTTTCTTCCTCAAAACCACCCTCTGACAAAGCTTGTCCTCCTTCCCTGTCCCAGCTGTTGCAAACATTTTGCATGCAAGGAATCTCTAGCCTCCCGATTTACCAGGCATATTTACCACATCAGAGTGGTAAAATGTGGCTGTATCATGAGTACAAACATGTCCCAGAGACTTCAAGTATTTTTGTGACCAGGAAAACTGTTTTCCTGTCTGTTAAAATGCAATATATGGATAGAAAAGCTGAAATTCTACAAAAGGCATAGACATTTCTAGAGCATCTTTACACATAAATGCTGTGAGGAATTACTACTAAGTTCAAAGAATGCTCAACAACATCAAATACACTGGAGAGTTTAACCATCCTATTTTATACTTCCCTAAAACAAGAGATGGAAATATCTGGGACATGTTAAAAGCTTTCAGTGCATTTGTCATGTGAAGAGATAGTGAAACATGCAAAACGCATCAGCTAAGACTCTTAAGTACTATTCAGAGAAATACTTGTGGGACTTACCCACTAGACATGCAAAGACCAAGCCAACACAAACACAGATGGTGAAGCCCTTTTCAGACCCTATCTGGTATCAAAGGCAGGAGAAAGTATCAAATGAATTTTGCAACCTAAAAGCACGTGAGGAATCCAAATTCCTCGATCTGCTTTGCAACAGTTAAGCACACTAAAACAGACAACAATGCAAGAAGTAGACTTTCTGGTCTATGTATTTTGGTTTGCTACTGAGGACTTCTTTCAGAACTGTACCAGGGTAACAGACGGACAAGCCTGCTTGCCCACAGATATACTCATGGCTACTACCTTCTCTTCTACCTGACTTGAATTTCATATCAGTTACTGAAATGAGATTCCAAGCACATCAATTAAAAAAAAGTCCAGTGCTATACTGACATATGGAAGAGATGTCGCAGAGTGGATTCTTCCCTCCTCTACATAGACTGGGTGGCGTCGCTGAAAATATTCCATATTTATACCATTTGCAGAGCAAGATTTAGGCCTACATTTTATTTTGAAGACAGACTCTTGATACTTGCTAGCTGACAGAAAAGCAGTAGCTTCCAGGAATGTACTCAGACACTACAGAGATAACTGTAGTACACAAATCTATAAAAATTGAATTACAGTTCACTCCTTCCAGGTTCCTCTCCTCCCTTGAGGATCCTAGCCTATTAGTTTAAGGGAGTTATGCACTCAGGTTCCCAATGTATTTCCATGGGAGCTTCTAGTTCTTTTAGACCTGTTGAAAAACTGCAGTCAGAAACAGATAGTACCACTCCTCTTTAAATTGCAGCTATTCCCTGCTTCCTAATTATCAAATCTTGTTTCAAATGCCATATCTTTTAAATAAAGTAACAGGATCTGTCCTATCATTTTTTTTTCTTGATAGTTTCACATTGTAATGCAATCAAAAGAAGGGTGCTTAGAGAATGAGGTGTCCGTGCCAAGCCTTGGTGTTTAATTAATCTTCATTCATATTTAGTTCCAGAAAATTATTTATAGCATCTTTGAAATGTTTCACTTTGGAACTTAGATAATGGGTTGAGAGTTGCAAAGGAGTAGGATACTGACTATACTAACGGTCTGCAAGTGCTACAGAATAAAAGTAACAGAATTGTAGCATGAACGTACCTGCACTTTCACATATGAAAAATTTCTACAGCTACTCAGAACTGAAATGAAAATAAATAAGGGGAAAGCAGACAATTTCTGACTGCTAGTAATGGCACCCACATCTATATGAAAGACAAAACGTAGTTGAAATTAAAATATTTACCGATGATCTGACATCTGTGCTTTTGCTGAGTCACATCATATAACATTTATATCTTCTGTTGATTCTGGATTTGTCTATATTTATGCAGGTGCTTTGGTAGGAAAAAGAGCTTAATCTTTTTAGGCCGAAATATCTTATCCTGACCATTAATTCATGGTACCTTTAATCTTGAGGGAGCCAAGTAAAGAAAGTTCATGATTTAGCTTTTCAGTATAGGCAAGCACTTGTAGTCCTTAAACAAAACAAGTACAACAAATGGTCAAGTCATTTCAAATTAATCTATAAGGAACAGACAGTAAAAAAAAAATTCCTAACCACTTCAGAGGTTCTTGATCCCTCTAAATAAAAAAGGAATCTAAAAAATTTTCTTTGTTCATACCTTTCTTCTATCTCTAGTCTCTTTTTATTTCTCTTTTAGAATCTTCATAATCCTTTCTTCCCCTCTTGGGCTCTGTGGCTACATGTATACAAGTAAATAAGATTAGCCAGAACCTAGTCTCTGACCCCGAGGACAAGTGGTACACAGCCCAGCCTACATTTGGGAGGGCTGAACTCCCACCTTTTGCACACATCCCACCCTTGCCCCCCGCCCCAGTCCCGCTCTGCCCTGTGCTACCCCCTAGCCATGCCTTTACACTGCCTGGGGAAGTGCTCGCTGGCAAGCCAGAACTGCCTCAGCGAACGCGCTAACAAACAGCACGGATGACTAAGGGCCAGCACGTGAATCTGTGCCCTAGTCCAGCTTAGTTCGCTAATACAGACTAGGAAATAACTCTTTTTCTTTCCCTCTATAGCCTATCTTTTCCTTTCCATATTTTAGGAAATTTGCAGTCAGACCAGACATCCTCCTCCTGCGGCGGAATTTTACTTCTGTGAAATGCCTGGGAAAAGTCATAGCACCACTCAAAAAGCAACAGTTGGTAGCCTCCTACTTAGATTGTATTTGAAAACATGCTTGTAGCTGTAAACTTCTACATTCCTTTTAGCTGGAGCTCTTTTGGGGTTATTGTTTTGCCTAGTACTTCTTGGAGAGCATATTTTCCAGCTGTCACTAAGGAAAAATATCTGGAGGTTAGACCATCTAGCAGCTTTTTCATTACTACACAGAAACCAGGAAAGGAAAGCAAAGAAGTTATCAAAAAAGAGATGGCAGATCTGGGCATACACTTGCACACAAATTAAATACAAAATGCCGATACCACCAGAAAATCAGCATTACCACTCAGAAGGACCCTTAGCCTTTGATGAAAATTAAGAATATCAGATCAATTTGGCTGTAAAACTCAAAGTTCTGATTTCCACAATGGTTTGCAATCTTTGCTGGGCCAGATCCTGAAACAGCTGAACAGCTATGATTTGCTTAGGACCTATCAGCATATCTGCTTATGCTTTCACCTACCTGAATACTTTCTATATACAAATTAGTAAAGTCCAAAGCATATTTCATAAAAATCTTTGTCATTTCTCTTTCTTGTGAAATCAAATGTTTGAGAGACCTTTACTTAAAAAAATATTTTTTTTTTGGTCAAAATAATTATTTGCTGCCTGGGTTTTCTTGGGCTGAAGCTGGTATCCAGATTTTATATGCAATTCCAACAGTAAGAAGAGTTTTTCCATTAAGATTTTGCAGAAGTTCCCAAAGATGTTCAGTGCCTGGGTTTATCTGCCCTGGAAGCATGTTTCTAAGGCAGAACCACTTAAATGAAAAAGCTTTATCTGGGACTTTGTGATCTACATTGTCCCACGGGATCACAACTGTTGTCTTAGCATTTCAGAGACTGAAATTCCATCTTCAGGGTAGCTGTGGTTTGATCTATTAACTACTGTGTCTTGTCACCAAATTAATGAAAAAACCTTGGAAGACAATGTTATGTAAATTTAATCCGTGTAACAGCAGCATTATTCAGCCAAACATTACCACTGGAAAAATCCATATTTCGCTAAGTATGACTGCCACAATATATGACATTCTGAACTTTGTTTAGAAACAATTTGAACAGCCCCATCAGTTATATAAGACAAGAGTTAGAGACATGATAATGAACAATTCAAGCACAGGACTGATGACAGGAGACACATCTAGAGAATATGTTTAGTGTGTACAGTCCTCTTGAGAAGGAAATTATGCTGGTAAATAGGAACCACACAAGAGGCAAACTTCCTGTTTGTAATAGTATAGCTGTCACAAGGGAGGAATCAATGTCACAAGCAGTTTGAACTTAAAATAATAAAGTATGTTAAAGAGAAGAGGAAACAACAAGTCCAGATGCAAATACCTCTACACAGTGTTTCACAGCCTAAACAAAGAATGTTGCTTTAAGGTTGATACAAGTCTCTAAGCAAATCACTGGAACTTATCTGCAAAGTTATCCCAGATGGTTGTTCTTGGCTTGACACCACAGTAGCTGCCTCAATGACAGCAGCGATAAAACTCAGTCATTGTGTTAAGATAACTAGGCAGCTAAGGGAGTATATCACAGTTTAGAAATTCCCTGGAGAATTTCAGTAAGCCAGTTAAATGTCAGATATTATCAGTGTCTAAAAAAGATCAGCACACCCTCTTGCAGATGTGCTGGGACAAGTGTAGGGGCTTCCTGGGAGACATAGGAAATGGAACTCCTCCCAGAACCCCAAACAAATGAGTACGAGGTGGTTACAGAAAAAGCCTTATTTTCAGAATATGCATCTTTATTAGTGGTCCTTTATAAATAAAGCCTCATAACCAGAAACAAAAATTCATTCATCAGTACGAGAATAGCTCAAGAAACACACTCTAGAACTAATACATTCAGAGAGGAAGTAAAAATCCTCCTAAACCTTGACCAATAAAAAACACTATTTGCCTAAACAAAGCACTTGAAATGTGTATAAAAAAAAATTCTTTAGCATTAATTTCTGTGACCTCTGACTTTCCTCAGATCCTCCTCTTCTGCCTGTTACCATTTCTTATTGCATTAATTTCATGACTCATAAGCTCTTCTAAGGCATGTTCTGTTCCTATCATACACTATTTAGCTCCCAGTAGGATACTATGGATAAATTCTGGCATACTCTAGAAACACACTAGAATCTCACCACATGGTGATCACATGAGTATTCCCTAGCCATGAACAGACTGTTAATAAACATCAACTTTATCCAACCATGTAGTAAGAATTTTAGAGCCAAATTCAAATGAATATTGGCCTTTACAAAATTTCATAGTGACAGAATTATGCAATTCTTATGTATCAGTCAAATGAGCTAGTGATTACTCAAATGAATACTGCTTAAATAAAACGGTGTAAATGCATGTTGACGGAGAATTAATATCTAATATCAAGATTATGCGGTAGGACAAAAAACTCCAGAACTTTCATCTTTCAAAATCAACGTGTTTAGAAAAAACAGAATTATCATCTTGTATTTGCTACCACCTCATCATTTAATATGTTGTGTTTTGAATTTCAAAACTTAAAAAGCTAAACTGAAGCTACTTCATCATTAAAATCAAAACTGAATTTGCCCAAGTGAAAGTTTTAAGATTTAATCCATAAAGAACTGTCTTTATGTATGAAAAATGTTCTTCTGTGAAGAACAAGTTATTTGGTAGCATAAGGGAAAAAATTTTCCCAGTAAATTAAATACATCTTTGGAAAATTCTTTCAAAGGTTGCCTAACTGAACTTGCTTAGGCTCACAAGTATTTTTTTAAATAGCATGTAAACATTTGAAAGCCAATAGGAACAAGGTGTCTCTGTAAGTTTTACTTCTCAAGAATTAGCAACAAATACCTATTGAAAAGACAGTTTGTTTCTGATGTAGAAGTAGGGGGTTTTTTTAAATGGTACTCTTACAAAAGCAAACCAAAACAAAACTTGGTTTCTTGTTCAACCACTTTCAGAAAGTCTGCAGAGCCAACATAGAAAAGGTTCTAATTATTAGAGAAGGTGCTTTTAATCTCTTTGATGAGGTAACTGAATTACAGTTCTTTAACTTTTACTGTAACAACGCTACAGCCTTTAGGGTTGTCTTCAAATCAGCAATGTGCTAACACCCTTGCTGCTCTGCCAGGTAGCTGTGAAGTGTACCCTTCCTTCTCCCAGGGCCTTAATTATTGCTTCCTCCAGTGGCCACAACAATCCATTCTGATTTTCATTAGAGACTGTTGCAGAGTAGGATCCTTTTCTATAGACAGTGCCATATGGAACTAAAATGCTAACACTAAGTTGAGCAAGCTCTTTGGAGCCTTCAGTGGGCACTTTAAAACATGCAAGACAGTAACTACTGCTACTCGCAAAAGCATAAACAATCACCTGTAAATTCAGCAACATTTTCACATACCCAAAACTAAACAATTAATAACTATTCAGAAAACACAAATATATTCAGAGCCTGTAAGTCCGTGCTAGAAGCATAAATTCCCTGATGTCTTCTACACCCTGGCTCCACAAGCATAGAATTAGAAAGACAGTAGGTCAATTTGGGGCAAGTCAACTCTTGCTGCAGCTTTCTCTCACTCGCTCTGGATGAGAATATTTTAAATAAGCCCATTCCTGTGAAATTTATCCTAGATACTTTGTCAAGTCCTAAACATTTCTAAACAGTAAGTGCATACCAAATCCTATTTCAAAATAAAGCAAGTCCATTTAAATACCTACACTGACAATGCTATGGATAGTGCTAACTAGATCTGAACTTTCCTAGAACACAGCGATCTTTGAAATCAGTTTTGGCATTTGTCTCAGAAATGAGAATATTTACATGAACAATAATGTTACCAAAAGACTTAGACAATTTGATGTCTAACTATTGTCCAAACAATAGTTTTGGAGCTGCCACTGCAATGTATTAACTGGAGAAACTACTCTTACCATGTCCAGCTCTGCAACCCTACACACTGACCTTTCCAGTAAAGAAATAATACAGAAAGTATAAAACCATATGGACTAGCCAAGAATCGCACAAAAATGTATTCAGAAACTCACAATTTTTGTCATCTCTGACAACCAAGTACTGTGCAAGTTACTTGACCAGATTCAAAACCTGATATAATTATGCAGTCTAGCCCTGTCAGGGAGTTTTTCCTTCCTCGTGCTAGGAATGTGACTTTAAACAAAACTACATAGCTGAGTTATGCTCCCACATCATCATTTAAAATAAACATATAATTGACTTTTTGTAAATTCGTTTTCAAAATTTTTCTGTTGATTTGTATTATTCTTAATACCTCAGATAAATACAATGCTCAGATTATAACCATTTACATAATTATTCCTAATTAGCAGGGCTATCTGTGTACTACTTGTTATCTAGGACTTTCTGTTGATTACATGTACGCTACAAAGCGGATCTCAAAAATAGAAGCTTCCATTTAATCTTCTCTGCATTACACAGAAATATTTGGCACTTGTTCATAATACATTAGCTTCTAAGTAACATAATAATAGAGCTAGCTGTCTGACTCAGGGCTATTTCTGAAGCTGCTAATTTGATTTTTTTTTCCAATAAACAGAAAACTTTCCCCATTATGTATACCATTATGTAGCTTTTCTGCTTGCAATGAATTATCCCAGATTGCTACATAACTAGATAATCTGATAAGACAAATTCTGTTTGTTTCAAATAACCTTCATTCAAAGCATCCACTACATACAATGATGAATGTAAAGTGAGGATATAATGATTTTTTTAATAAACATACCTTATACTTTTGACTGATTTATATAACAGTAATATATCTTAGGTATCAAAAGAGGAATTGTGTATGCTCACGGGGCTACATTAACACAAATCTATAGCACAGACATGGCACATTGGTAGCTGGGCATCTGAACACTCAGGGACACATTGGTGCGAGCTCATTGTGCGGGTGTAGTTGTTCTGGATTAACGTTACTCTTATAGTATATTTACTATATTTATATTGGCTATATTTACTTTTTCCCCATATCTAAGGAAAAAAAATCCAAACTTTGCAGTTATCAATATTACAGCGTCCATAAAAAATTGCATGCTAGTGCAGCATATAAATATTCTTATATCAATAACGTGCTTCTAGTTTTAAGTCACAACTTTAAGATAACCCTAGAGCTGTACACACTCTGTCCCATCCTGAACTTGCCCCTGAGCTCAATGGAACAGTTTCAAGGAGAGACAGGGGGAATTTTTTTCATTTTATGCTTAAAGAGCCAGTCAAACAGAGCTGAGGGCTTTTAAAAGGGTAAGAGTGAGAGTTCTCTTGTTCAGTGAGTACATGGAAACTTATCTGGCAATTCAAAATTTCAGATTTAGGTTTTGGTTTCATTATTAGTTATTGCAGACTTTCAGAACATGAAAGACTGAATTTAAAATTGAATTCACATAACTTTACTTACAATTGTTTTTACTGTAAGAACTGGACTAGCAATCATACACAATTTAGTGAACGCATACAACAGACTTCACCCTACACTTCTTTCAGTTAAAAACTCTGAAATTAATGTGGATTTTGCCAGTGAGGATGCAACTTTACCTCCCATCCCTGCCCCCAAACTGTCAAAGATCAAATAACCCTAGAGTTAGTAGCTCATTAAACAGAGATTGCATAAACAGAATATTTGATTGGGTTCCAATTTCTCATAGATGAAACACTAGGGCTGCTTAGGGGAGATTAGCCAGATTGTGTGCAATGATACGTATTTTGCCTTTTAGGTAGCCACAAATCAAAGATGTGCAGTTTCTCATAAAAGATTTAACTCTTGTTAATAACTTCTAAACATACCTCCTGATTTATATTCAGCTGATATTAAGAATGCATTTGCATTTCAATAATAAAATCCAAAATAATCTGAGAATTTACTTCAATTTGCTGATCCCACATCTCAGATTTTGTTTGCTACAATCAAACTATTGACTTTTCAAAATATGAATCTGAACAATTCCTGCCAGAAGTTTAGTGTTATTTTTGTCAACCCCTTAGGGCGTTGAAAGAAGTTGATTCAGAAAGACAGTCATTTTCTGGTCATTCAAATCCAAACCGAACATCATCATTTAGCGAATCTGAGAGACAGAAATTAAATTATTATGATACTGTGTTTAATCTGATAGTCATCTCCTTGGGTGTCAGAGAATCCTCTAGATAAAAACAGCAGTCCCTCCGATTACCACCTCAAGATTTGAGCACAATCCAGATATTGGGAAAGGAGTCAAAAAATGATCCATAGTTTGTGTAACGAAGCAGCAGAGATGATGGTGACAATGCTAGTGGCAGCAGAGAAAGACTTGAGAAAGAATTTTCCTATAGTGAGTACTTTACGGTAGAAACCTTTCCTTGTGAATATTGCTGGCACAGAGTCCAATTCCTGAAGACAGTGGGTTAACAATGCATAAATATGACAACCCATATTTGCGCAACAGGTGTGAAGCTTTCAGTACTGCTGTCCATACTGCCCCTTTTGTGAATGAGAAGAGGACTTTGGCAATCACATTTAGAATTCTTAGTAATTTTCTCCAACAATTTAAAGAAGTAATATTTAAATAAATACTTTTCTTTGTTTCACCTTTCATATCTGCTTTGATGAAAGGAAAGCAAGTAATGACTGCTACAGACATCATAATAGCAGATTTCATGTGATCTCACATAAGTCATTCTGATTGCTGCCTTCTAAAATAGTAGAGTGTCACCTCTTCACCACTGAAGTTCTTTTCAGAAAGACTAATCATCTGCAATTACAGCTGCCAATAATAGGAGATGCATATGTAACTTCAGCTCTTTCCAAGTCACCAGCTCCTAACTGATGAGTACCCAGAGAAACCCCAAATTTGTAACAAGCTGGGAACATTTTTCTTGCTGGGCGTGAAGATTCAGTGAGGCACTTCAGGGACAGGATGGGAAAGAATATTAGATTGCCTACTTCCAGTTCCCAAGGAAACTTGATCTACACATTTTTTCCTACAGTTCTGTCTTTTGTTCTATCCACTGGAAGATAAAATAGTAATATAAACATTTATGCCACCTTATGGTGCATGAGTCCTCATATTGACCCTAAGGACTCTAAATATAAATTTACATAGACAGGCCACAAAGCAGTGTAGGACCTGGATTGCAACACACAAATACCACCCATTGGCTGCTCTAGAGTTTTTGACCAAGCTAACAGGGAGACACATACATTTCTGTAAGGACAGAAACAGGCTGAGAATAATCAAGCATCTGGAGATGGGTAGTGTATGTTATGAAGGGAGTTGAAGAATAATAGATGGAAGTTTCTTGTTAAAGGAAGAAGAATGCATGCCCCTAGGCTGCAATAAAGAACAAGACGTCCCAATTCCCATTGTCCGTAAGTAACCACTGCAGCCATCTCCACAGACAACATCTTTGTGGCATTAATATCATGCTATTATTCAGGCCTTCCTCTCCCAAGTACACAGACTAAACCTTCTAGTTGCAGGTTTAGTCACCTATGCTTTCATATATAGGTCGTATAAGAAAAATGAAACTCTCAGAAACCAGCTTATTTGTGTCAAGGCCTCCAAGAAATGCTTAGTTGGCATAATTCAGTTTCTTCAGTGTTGTATCAACAAGAATTCTGCTAATAAAGGACAAAGTTGCCTTCGTGGTATGAAAGAAAAAAAATCTTATAAATGATTCATTATTTGAAAGAAAAAAAAAAAGAGATGCCTCATATACAGAAAGATCAGGTCAAGAATCTCTTGTACAAGATTTTTTTTTTTTAAGAGTTAGGGTACCATTTTTTCAGTAATTATGTAGAAATCTGGAAGTAATTTTTGTTATAGAAAATGCCTCATGAAAAAGGTCCTTTCAGGCTGGGAAGGGAGTGCTGGATTATAAACCATGTTATGCAAGCCTGCTGCTCCAGAAGCCAAAACCCTGCCCCATCAATTGCATAACCAGCTCCAAGGGAGATCTGAGCCCTGCTCCTTTACGAAGGAGCATCGATGGAAATTCAGCAAGTTACCAGCCTTCCCCAGGCAATAAACAAGGCATTTACTGTTACTTGGTATTTACTGGAGCCAATTGTGTGCAATTTGATTTTTTCCCCCTTCTCATTTCATGGTGTAAACAAAGAAACAACTTACAAAAAAATGACACTAGGCAGACTGTCTCCTGTTGACACCATTCTGATCTGGGAATCATATTGCCTCTTTGAAATGCTGAACAAGCCTGTAGGCTGCTGGTACAATTCTGAAAGGAAGTGGGAGAGGCAAAAGCAAAACAAGATGCTCTGCAATGGAATGCACTAAAGAAAACCAAATATTTCAACAAATATTTAAATTCCTCAAGTGTGGGACAAGACCTGCTGATCTCATCCTTACGAACTGAAACCACTACAAAAAACAGAAGGCTGATTTATATAAACATTAGAAAAATGTCATGCTTCACTACAGATCAAGAGACACCTTAACGATTCAGTTATCATGTTTTTGCTGTACTATTCTTTCTAGATTGTAGCTCTCAGTCCTATTACAGGGCATGCCAAACTGTTTTGCCAGGTTTGTACAGGTAAAAAGGTTACAGAGAAATATAGCTGAAAATAAAAGCACAAATTTCATTTCCCATGTACACCTGCACTGAGTCTTGATCAGTATTAATATTATTCTTCCTCTATTGTTAGTACTGCATTACTAAAGCCTTCCGCATGCATATTGTTCTCATCTTTACTGGTCTATGAACCAATTTAACATGCAGGATGCCGCACTGTTGCTTTTCCATTACAGTAAAAGGCAAAAGGAGAAAAGAAATACACAAAGTCTGTCTGAGTCTTGATAGCCCATTGGGCAAGTCTGGTCAAGGGACAACATTTTCCCTAGCCAAAACCACACGAAGGACTCACACGTATATTGTGGTTTATAAGCATTTCCCCCCCTCCTTATTTCTTCTTCCCTTGTCCTTCCAATCTCATTCAGCTTGGAAAGGATAGCTAGAGGTTTCACTCAGATGCCAGGCTGGAATTAAGAATGGCAAATGTTGGAACAAACAGGTAAAGTTTGTTTAGATTTAGTTTTGCATGTCATTTTGTTTTACCCTTGATTTTAAAAACAGAATTCTTATGGCTGGCATTACATTTTTCTAAATACCACATTTTGTTGATTACTGATTAGCATAAAGAATTTTTGTAGAACAGCATGTAAATTTACATCAATTTCCCTACAGCAGCAGTTTTTCAAACAATATCTTCTGGAAAAAATTCTAGTTATTCATAAAATATATTGTTTTGTCAATCATTTTCTTGCAAAGCTTTCAGCAGAACTGAAAGACCCGAGTTACATTTCCTTCATAGATTTACAAAGAGACTGAAGTATAGCAAAAATAATAGCCATGTTTGAAGAAAGCAGCTGCACAGTCACCCAAAAGAGAAGTTTACTCACCATTCTTACACCATTATGTGTAACATTTGACTTGAAAAAATTAGCCACTGTGCTAAAAATCTAGCCCAATATTTCTAAGTCTCTATAAGCAATTAACTGTAAAAAGCAAAGCAATGTTGCAGTTTGTAATATAGAACCCAGCAATTAAGGATCTGTGCACTAACAGGAAGCATTCAAAGAAAGGCCTTCTGAGTTTTCAGTTTTTAGGATTCCTTAGATAGGATTCATAAGATTAAAACTGATGAAGTTCAGAGTCAGCACAAATTGCCCTCTCTCCCTTGAATCAGACTGCACAACACAAGTGATTGAGCAACATACCCTAGCTACCTTTAAGATACATTCAATTACCCTGGCCATGGCTCAATGGGGACTTTATTATAAACAACTAGACAACCAAATGCAAAGGTAAAAATTATAACATGACATATGTTAACAGGAGCATTATTCCACATGATACACAAGGCACAAGCTAGCTACAAGAACTATCAAATGTCATTACTGAGCATCTACATGCAAACCAGCTCTGAGTAGGTAACTTTTTCCCCCTTCACAATTATTTTTCCTACCAAATTCATAATCATTAATCAGAGCCTGATGATCTTACCGTGGGCATACAGAGGATTCCCTTTGCTTTGGTGCTTTAAGATGACTACTTTACTCTCATTTCTTCTCCATTGCTTAAAAATCCAGCTGCTTTGCTTTGAGATGTTAAAAACCCTCTGAAAGACCATTTTGGCCATACATGTTCCTGTAGCATCCTAAAAGTCACTTTAAACACTGACAAAATTAAGTAATGCACGATTGATTAAACAGAGCTTACCAAAGGCCTTTTCAGCCATCACCTTAGCCCTAACATTGTTTTCTAATTAGTTACTATGTTTGAATCTATGCCAAACAACACACCATTAGCTAAGCATCCCTTAAAACTTTGGGCAGTAAATTAGTCAAGTTGTGCAATCCTTTTTAACTCTGTCAAGCCAAATAAATATTGCCTTGACATTATGGAGACATTTTGAGTAACCAAAGTAAAATGTGTTCATAATATATAAACCTGAACTGTTTTCAATTAAAAAAACAAACAAACAAACTTTTGGCAGAAGGGTAGTGTTCCAAAAGCACTTATTTTCCCTTGAAATCAATGGGAAGGAGTCAATTAGGCAGTTCTGAAAATTTCAGTAGGTGTATATCTGAATATTCAGTTACCAAAAATATCATTTCAGCTGCAATTTTCAATGAACTATAGTGGTCTGGATAAGTTGCTTATTTACGATCCATTGTGGTAGCTAATGACATGGATTATATTTTAAGAAGAGACATGTATCTTCTGAAGCAAAGGATATCCAAATATATTCTTTGTATAATTTTAAAGAAGTCAACAGAGATTATATCATACCATAACATATAAATTACTCATGTTTTTGATACAAAGTATTATATTCCCAGGAAAAAAAAAAAAAAGACATTAGGGCAGATATCTACAGACACAGTACAGTCGGGCTACGTCATAAATAAGCAACCTGTGGACCTTATTTTTAATCTGCAATATAATTCTCAACCTAATTGTCTCCACAAACTCAATTACGTAAGCCAAGTTTAGTTTCCATCTAGGCACTTTCAGTGAAACAGAAGATGTTACAGCTGCATCTACTTACAGACAGGATTTGCTTAATGGTTATAGTCCAGGTCAACTTCCCAAGATTTAGTTATTTTATTATTAAATATATATTATTAAATGAGTACAAATACAATTTTTTTAAGCTTAAGTATGTTTGTAATGAAGTGTTCTCTGGCAGCAATTAAGGAGCAGTTTGAATTAGGAGCTTGTAACTATGATTAATCTATAACCTAAGAGTAGATAAGAGGAAGAATTTGTGAGGGAGGGCATCCTGCGTGCTTCTCACCAACTACTACTTATTTTGTTGCAAGGGTTGCTAGTCTTCACAAAACCCTGACAAAGTGTCAGTTATCCATCCAGTTGCATACGGAGTAGACCTTGACAAATAAGTCTGTGTAATTTATAGGGGAAAAGATCAGCAGGTAAGGCAACTGTATCTTACCCTGCATGTACCAGAGCATTTATTATCATATAGAAATATGTATGTATGTGATATATAGATGAGAGAGACATATATGAGAGAGAGAGAGAGATAACATTCTATTTGGAACAGGGACAATACCAAAAGGACTAAAAGCAGGCTGACAATAGATCTTTAAACATAACTATCAACATTTGCAGGTTACCAGATGATCCATTCTTGGATTGTGCCATTTATACTCGTATAGGCAATCTAGATAGTTGTGCAAAATCTTTATAGGATAGCAAGTTACATTAATGATGTTAAACACATGGTTTGATGGTCATATTGAATATTAATATAATTGAGTGTGTTACAGTATAGCTAGGAAGGAAGAAGAAAGGACACAAAAATGTACGTTTGAGATGGGAGTCATCCTGAAAAGCAGCAATTCACAGGAAGACCTGAGGATCATTGTAACTAACACAATTCAGCTCTTTGTGCATCCTTGTAATAAAAAGGGTCAGCAATACCTACTTTAATCATTTTATTACTTTGGTAGTTCTTTACAATGGATTTTTGCATAATTGTAAACAAGAATATCAAGTAGAAATGTAATACTTCACATCTGTGCACATCTTTGGAAAGACAGCTTCTCTTCAGTTCCGATATCCATACTTCAAGAATGAAAATATTTTGGAAAACTTAAAGCACAGAGGCCCTAACAGTGACACAGGGGACAGGAAGTTAACAAACCTCAACTTTGTCAAGGAGAATTTTGATAGGTGACAGTCACTAAGCATAGGTATTTACACGTTAAAAAAAGCTTTTCAGTTTTGCTGATAAACAGAAATGGATGCAAGACAAAAATCAATGTTAATATTCCCTACCAATGAGGTTCCACTATTTTTAATAAACATTTTTATCATGGTAGGTGGCAGAAGAATCTCTCACCTAGCCATTTACTTATCAATAGATGGGTCTTAATGGCATGCTCTCTCCTAATTCTCTGCTTGCAGCATTTAATCTCCAAGAACACAAAAAGCTGGACCCTAGAACAACCATCCAAATTATTAGGTGAACTACAATTGCCTGTCATCTACATGTCAGGCTATATAAGCTACTGGCTGTTTGGCTATAAACTCTATGAAAATACAATATAACTATCTTTACTAACTACATAACAGCATGCAGACTAATTATGACTGCAGCAGAATGCTAGTGGCTTCTGGAGGACCAGACACAGCGATTCCTTGAATAGCAAACATTAAGTATTTAAAAATATACTACTTAATTGCAATTAACTACACATAATGAAGAAGCCAGAGTTAAAAAGCAAGTCAGAAATTTGCTTGGTATTCAATAAGAATAATTAAGTTGTTATATCAAGGTATCATTTTGCCTCAGGATGTATGTCAAATGGTAGTACATATTCATACACACAATATCAATATATACCCTAAACCAACTTACAACATATGGATCCAATGAACATGAATATTACATCCTTTTCTTCCCCATATTTGCTAAGAACGTAATAGTAGGCCCATGACTGCCAGGCAAATCTTCTGCATTTAGCGGTAAAGAATATGCATATTGAATAAGGCCTAATAAATAGAACACCAACATCTCTATTATCATGTTCAAACAGAATTCATCAACAAGTTGTGAAGTTAGTTATTAGCAGTTTTCTCTTTCACTTGCAGTTTCAAAACTGCAAAATTCAAGCCCTTTCATGCTTTCCGTGGATTTCTTTACATTTCGTAACATGATCTACAGAACAAGGCTAGTGTCATTAAGATTATTCTGTTAAATGTAATATTTTACATAGTGAAATGCATGGCATACCATTTCCTATAAACCTCAAATGTGGAGAACTATAGCTATAATAGGTTAAGGTTTAGTGACATTACCAGCAAAATAAGGATATTTTCAAGATATATTTGCCTTAAATTCTCTTTGTTACGACCAACAGTAGCACTTTCAGGCACAATTTTTTAATAAAGCAACTCATTATATTATTAAACTGCCAGACCAGACTTTCAGCAGATGGAGTTAATTAACAAATGTAGCACACCAGGCAAGCAAAGAATGCCTCAAAAAGTCAGAGTTAAAAGCAAAATGGTAATACATGGAACATTGATCAATTCCATACCATTTGCTAATTGTGTTACCACTAAGCAGATCTTGTCTTCCCCAGATTTACCTTGATGACTAAACAAGCATATAATCTGTGAAATTTATACGCACTGTGCTAAAAAAACCCAATGGCTTTCTGTTGGAAACTTTTTCATGGGCTATTTCCTGTTGATTTGTTCTACTTAGGTATCTAGCTAGTTTTCATTGGCAGGATTTTCTGTTGCCAAAGGACTGGAATGTTGAGGCTTTTACATTGACACACAGGTTTTCCGTGTGTGTGATCTTCCTGTTTTACATGTCCTGGCCGTTCTGAAAATGCCAAATCAAATTGAAATGCTGCAGATGAAGATTATTTCATTTCCATAAAATATATGATAGATTTGTTGTGTCTGCAACTGTGTCTACTGACTAAAGTACATACATAAAAACAACATGCAAAGATGATCCTACTAATAAAAAAAGCTGTGTTTTAATTGTTTCTGGACAGAAACATGTCATGCTTCTCAACCTAAGTTTTGCTCCACAAGAAACTTCCTTGAAGAGTTTCAGAAAACATTTCCACAAACACATCCAAACATGCAGTTCCATAGACTAAAATCATAATAAGAAGGCTCTTCAATATTTTCAACTTCACTGTAAGCTTAGCTTAAAAAATTTCAACTTGAACCCCCACCAAATTTGCAGCTTGGTTGGTGTCTCTAAATTGGGGGAAATCAGTCAATGGGCTTGAGGGGAAGACTCCCATCCAGAGGGACTTAGACAGGCTGGAGGCTTAGGTCAGCAGGAACCTTATGAAATTCAACAAGGACAAGTGCAGGGTCCTACATTTGGGATGGAACAACCCTGTGCAAGAATACAAGCTGAGGACTGTCTGGCTGTGAGCAGCTGTGCTGAAAAGGAGCTGGGGATCCTGGTTAACAGCAAGCTGAACATAAGCCCACAGTGTGCTCTAGCAGCCAAGATGGCCAATAGCATCCTGAGTTGTATTAACAGGAACAGGCCCGTAGATTGAAGGAAGTGATTGTCCCCCCTGTACTTGGCACTCATTAGGCTTCATCCAAAATACTGTGACCCATTTGGGGTTCTCCAATCAAGCAAGACATTGATAAACTGGAGAGAGAGAGTTCAGAGGGCCACCAAGACAGCCAGGGCCTGGAGCACTCATCCTGTGAGGAAAGGCAGAGGAAAGAGTGCCGATACAGCCTGGAGAAGGGAAGGCTTTGGGGGGACCTGATAGCAGTCCCCCAGTATCTACAAGGATGTTATCAGGGAGATAGAAGCAGGCTCCTCACTGTAGTCTATGGTGGAAGGATAAGAGATAAAAGACAAATTGAATCAAGAGGGGGTCAGACGGATACAAGAAAAAAATCTTTTGAGCATGAGGACAGCCAAGCAGTGGAACAAGTTGCCTAGTCTTAGTTCTTGGAGGTTTTCAAGACCCAACAGGATAAGGCCCTGAGCAGCCTGATCTTGTAGCTGACCCTGCTTTCAGTAAGAGGTTGGACTAGGTGATGTATCGAGGTCCTTTCCAACCTGAATTAATCTATGATTATATTGACTTAGTAAGCAAAATTGGGCCCTATCTTGCACTAATTGTTAACCAAACTCAACAGCAGGGACAATAAAAGATAGTTGAGATCTTTCACCAAACATGCTTAGACTTCACAACAGCATTCACTACAGAGAACATAAGGAACACGAGTACTGATAAAGTCAAAGTAAATGAAAAAAGCATTAATCTTCCTTTTTTTTTTTTAAAAAAAAAGGAGGCATAAGCATACTAGATGCTGGCTTTGCTACTCTGAAAAGAGGAGCTGTATAGACATGATATTGTGATATTCATGGAAACAAGAATTTCCGTATCAAAATTCTTGTATTTATACATGAGGAATTCTCTTTCTCCTATCCCCCTCATCAAAGGAAGGTTCTGGAAAATCATCTTGGGGTCTGAGACACAAGCTTGGAGCCTTATTTTTACTTCAATAACAGTAAGATTTTGCAGTTACTGTGTTTATCGGAAATCTTGAATCCTAATTTGCATATATACAGCTATAAAATCTACCAACACAGAAGGATCCTCAGAGCTACACTGTGTTTTGTTTACTTAGATACATTAATATTCAAGGACTCTATATAAGTATTTGAAGTTAAGCAGAAGTAAGTTACTATAGGCTTAAAAAAAAGAAATCTAAGAGTAATTTTTTCTTTAATGCTTAGAACTTTATAAGCAGTGAACAACCATGGATCTTTAGATGGACGTCTTGATTCTATAAATGAAATTCGGTTCTTTTTTATTTTCTAATTCAAGACCTTATATTTGCCATTGAGTAGACAAACAGTGGGCAAAATAGAACTAATGTACAAACATCACCAGCCTCTCCAATAATACATTTACGGGAAAAAGTTCAGTCATTGAGACAATTTGTTCCAAACTTAAACCCAAACAAACATGTAGTCCTATTAAGGTCGGCTGAATAAGAGCTGCAGGACTGGGCAGCTAATCTATGATATTGAAGTCAAATTTTAGAGTATTTCATAGACATTGTTAATGAAATTCACAAGGCTATAAGCTTCCCAAATAGCAATTTCACTGTCATGAGCATTATTTCCAAAGATTGCCTTTGTGGGCAAAGTTTTTCTTTAATTTCTGACCTATTTTTTTGAGAGAAAACAGTTCCAGTAAATAGATTACAATGGGACCTGAGCATCCTGGCTTAAATAATGAAACCTTATACTGACTCCCCAGGTATACATGCAGTCTTCCCCAGTGAACTCTCAAGTTTACCCCATAGATAAACCAGCTGTGAATGTTCTGCAGCACTACAATGAATGCCTTCTTCTAGACCATATGCTCCTTCCAAGACCATATGCCCTTTGTGACAGTCCCAGATTAACCCAGTTTGTGTGAACTCAAAACCCACACATGGCACCTTTGTAGGCCACAGGAATAACTCACAGAGCCCCCTTCTCTCTCTCTCCCTCAAAAAAACCCCCCAAACAACAACCCCTCAAAGAACCCAAACCTACCCCCTCCAAAATGCACCTCCCACCAAAAAACAAGACCCCACCCCCCCACCCAAAACATTTTGTTTCCTTTTTTTAAAAAGTATTACAGACTTTCATTACCTAGAGAATGAGGTCCAGGTGAAGCAGAATCACAGGTGGAAATACTAAAAGGATTTGCTTTATTAAACTAGTTAAAACATAAAACCCCAAATTAGGTCACTTCCAAATTAAACCCAAACTGTAGACCAGTTATGATGCCTCTAGAATTTAGAAGAACATGCTTGTCTGCAAGTCTTTTCTTCTTTAAATCCACAACCAATTTTGTTTCATGAATGAAATAAGTGGTATGTTCAACATTCCATTTGCAAGTGCATTGGCTCTTGCAACTTAATTAAATGTCTCACTAATTCACACATCGAAGCATTTCTGCATGGTTGCTTCATATTAAACAATTCACAAGAAACAAAATATCACAAAACACGTCTGTAATCAGATATGCCATTGTACTATAAATTATTTTTGCGTAATAGAAACTGTGCTAATAAATACAGAGGCAGCTGGCAGAGAAGCCTTTATGGTTAAACGGACCATCATCTCTTTATCACTGGTTAAGCAGAGGGGAATTCCTTAGGAGACAAACACTTGTAAGAAGCTTACCTCCCAACTGCCAGGCTAGGCAGATTAACAGCATTGTCAGTCACACCAAATCACCATGATTGTTACTTCACTTTTATGCAGGCATTCTGTTGCTTGCTAGTTTTGTATTTTAAAACCACAACAGCTTATTTAAAAAAAAACAAACAAAAAAAAAAAACCAAAACACTTGTGTACCAAAGTTTCAAGTAAATATCTATGCTTACTTTTGTATTGAACAGCAGTCACAAAAGGAGTTATGGTAGAGGATAGACTAAGGGCCTGGAAACCACCAGCAAAACAAAAGCTCATGAGGGAGATAAGGAGTTTGTCAACAAGCTCTTTCAGGCTAAGAAGGCTCCGATTTCATATTAACCTAAGATCAAAGCATCAGTACATTTAATGTGCCAAAGACATTCAGAATGGCTCTATGGCATACTTCATACTGGAAATGCTCTTTCTGCTTTGGAAAAGTATTATCCTGTACCAGGTTTAGACAAAAACCAGACACTTTGAAGTACACTGAAGCTTCTATGAAAGCATTTCAGTGTCAGTCTCTGCAACAAGATACTGACCTCACTACCTTTAATGCCAGCGAGTGACAACTACTAGTTCTGATGCTCAGTATCTGAGGACTTACAACTTTCTTATGGGCTCATTTGTTTAAGCACCACATGATGAACCCTCTAAAAACAATCTTGGCCTGCAACAACAATTGCAATGAAACCAGTGCAGCATTCCCCACATACTTCAAAATTCAGACTGCTTGTTCCTGTGCAGCTGCTATAGTACAACCTGCTTCACATTTATGCCTCCAGCTTTGAGTCTCTACTCTTAGATCCCTCCTGTCTTCACGAAAGCAAGTTTAATAATGATCAGAACTGGAACTACATCCAGTAAGTTTAGTAAGTCCACAGTTTCATTAACGTGAAATCAGTCCTATTTTTCCCCTCTCTCAGAGTACAGTGGATCTTGCAACAACCTGTAGCCACATTTGGGGCAGTTTACATGGAAATGCTGCACAGCCATGTGGCTGCAGTTGTGCATTCCTGTGGCATATAACATACTGCTCCAGACGGTGCTAACTGCATGGGACCTAAAGTACGTTTACCTCCCACTGTAAATCCACATCTGATCTTCCTTTCCTGAGGTAGTCACATTTTGGTGATACTATACGAATGCAAAAGATGGGCTTTTCAAAAATGTAAATGCTTAGGTGCTAAAGCCACACTTTCTAAAGTACCTGAAGTACTGTGGTCTTTCAGAGGCATTTATGTACCTATACACTTCTGAAAATTTGGTAAAGCTCCTTTCTGTATCTTTAGACTGCTAAGTGCCCTGTAAAGCTCCTGACTACCTTCTGGAACAAAACCTGCCCTGTTTAAAGGAGAGAGAGAGAGAGAAGCTGAAACTCCTGGAGCATTATCCATTACAATCGGATGAGTTGGCAGTAAGGAAATATTTGTTTATATCTTCATGTTGTCCACAAAATTATTCTAGATTTAAAAAACAAACTGGAAAAAAAAAAAACTGACTGATAGCTAGATGAATATCATCTCTACTGAAAAGCAGAAAAGAGAAGGATAAGAAGATTGAGCTCAGCTGGTTTGATTTCCTCAAATGCACATAATGTTCCTTCTTAAAAATTATTAAACAGGTTTATGGTATTAAAGACCAAATCACAACAGGGAAGGAAAATGCATAGTGTATTACCATCACTTAGAAAGTGTCTATATATTAACAGGCAACAACTATATATAGAAATACATGTTATATATAGTGATGCAAATATTACATTTACTTTTTTTTTTGCAAAATTTTGGAAATATTGTGAAGATAACAGCTCCAACAGTACAAACTGTATTTTCTACAAGATTTTTTCCTATTATTTTCTTTATTACTGATTCAAACTACAGGTTTTCCAAATTGCCTAAGCAGACCTCTTTCTGCAAAACCCTTGACTTTTTTGCACTTTAATTTCTCTATCCATCAATGGAAGTAACAATATGTACTTCTTAGTAATAATCCTCTAGAGTTTACAGGTGAAGAATCCTCTGCATATCTCAAGAATTATCATTAGTCTGCAAATATTTTGTTCTGCAGCACCTTTAAATGGATTTCTACCTACAAAGAGCTTTTATACATAGTTTAACAATAACTCATCATTGCAGTTCATGGCACCATATTTTGATAAGGGAACAGTTTTAGGGCTTCTTGATGGAAGTCAGCTTAAGTCTTTGGGAAAAACATACACAGGCAAAAGTTCATTCAAGTAAGTGTGCTAATTTATATCAGGTCTGATAGGTTATATCTAGCTTGGAGAGAAATATTACATCTAACTAGCTCAAATGGTATTTAGGCACCTGAAAATACCAATGAGAATCATAGCAAGATTTTCAGTAGTTGTTTTTACTTTTAAATTAATTCTACTCTGAAACAGAGTTCTCATGGGGAATCAAACCAACATAATGGAATAACTGGTCTATCCAACCACCTGCTAGCTTATTTATAAATAAACCATAAATACCTATTTTTTTTTACTAAAACATTATGATATACATCATTATTTAAGATGCAGCAAGATGACTAAAGCCAACATGAAAATGGACTTGCATAGGCATACAAAAACATCACATTAAAAATTGTCCTTATAAATTAAGAGTTGGTCGTGTTTCTCAAGCTCAAAATTCTGGCTTTCCATTACTAGTTTGGTTTCTTCCCCCCCCCCCCCCCCAATCACTCATCAATGCATTATAATCAAATACAAAACATCATAGGCTTACACCCATAAAATAACTTTTATAGATATCTAAACCAACAAGAAACTGATAAAAAACAACAATCAAAACTACAAGATAACTAGGAAATTAGAGGAAAAAAACCCAAACCTTACATGAAAAAACAGCCATCAAACTCTTCATACACCTGCATCACCCTCCCAGTTCTTTAAATTTTCAGTTCAGAAATACAGAGTCTTCGTGACGTGGCCTCTTTTTCACTCTGAATTTGCAGGTCACATGGCATAGAAGAACCTTAATTCAGCTGGGTCTGTCAGATGTTTCCATACTACCAGTTACCAATCATTCCAGTATATATTCTGTTCACCTGTGAGCTAAATGACCTTGTCAGTGCATAGCCTTGCTTTAGGAGTCAAGGGGGAGTGGGGTATCACAGATGTCTTCAATATAGTGCTTGCAGAAAGCTTCAAGGAAGAACCTGGTTGAAGGGGGAACACAGATAAGGTTGCAGCCCATCACAGTGCTTGCCATATTTTCTCCCCCACAACTCTGTTAAGAGATAGTGAAATCCTTCCTGCTTTTTTTTCTGTCTTAGCAGGAAAGTCTTGGAAGCAACTTTACCTTTTTGCAAGTGCAGGGATTGCAAATGTTGCTCTGACAAGTTGCATAATGATAGGTCCTAATATAGACTTTCAGGCGCTCTAAAGCCAATAGCTGCATAACATAAGAACCACCCAGTATATATGCCATTTTTTCTTCTGAAATATGCACAACCGAAAATGTGCACCTATTTCCAACATTGTTCAGTAGCATAGAGTGTCAAATCTAGAACAGACAACTCTCAGAAAGGCAGTTAACTCAGATCAAATGTTAGAAAGTGTAAAATTTTAAGCCTGTTATACTTGTACAGTAGGATATGATTCAATACCCAACTCCTTCCACAATTACAGTCTGTACAGAGTGAGACAATAGCATTGTCTATGGCAGTTTGGTTAGTTGTTACAACTCACAAATACAAGCTGTTTTGAAATATAAACACAGTTTTCAAATATACTGTCAAATTTTTATTTGTGGAACAGAACTTGCTCCATATACTCACTCAGTGTGTTTCAGAGACTTCTGCTCAACACTGCTTATCATATTTCCCACCCTTCTGCACACTGGTATCTGATCAGACCTTCTGCTCCATGTCTGCATTCACTAATCACAAGACAGTCTTAAACAAGATTCTAACAGACAGACTTTGTGCTCATTTCACCCAGCAAGAAACTGGAAAGAAACCTTCATAACTGCAAATTTTCATACTTTTTTTTAAAAACAGTTTTATAGCAGAGTATAGAACTATTCACTTTATTGTGTAAGGATGTCATTCTTTGGACTGGAAAGGCCTTTCTAGATAGAACAGCACACAACCTCTACTGTTTGTTTTGATACCAAACAAGGTATATCCTTGCCCAACAGCTCACCTTCTTTAATTTAGCTGAATTCATCTTGTGTATGAGTGTTTCTGTATGTTTACAGCATTAGGAGATATTATCTTAACGAAACTTTTTCAAAGTACACCTACCCTTTATTTTATAGGAGGGAGAGAATACGTGCATGCAACACTAGTATTTAATCCATAACCACCACAACTAATTAGCAGTCCTAGTAACGAGAAGGTGTCACATATACCTTAGATGGTAAAAAAAAGAACTAGATTCTATTTCTGTCTCTGCCACTACAGCACTGACTAACCATTGGCAACTCTGCTAACTCTCCACCACTTCTCCCACCTAAGGGCTTATGAACAGATACACAAAATTCAAGGCAGACTCCCATTACATCCTTCTTACTATGTATCACTCACCATTAGTGCATTATGATACAAACAAAAGACAAGCAAAAGCCTATCAGTGAGGAAGGAAATAAAAAGCCATAACATTTTTACAGGAACATTACAAACTTATTTAAGCTGCTTTATTATTTGTATATAATTAAATATCACATTAAAAGAAATCATAACATCCCCTCCCAAATAGCTCCTGAAACAGCAATTATGTTCACCTCCTACCAGAAACATTTGAATAATGTCCCTGAAAGGCCCTGAGACTAAACCCACCAGATGGGATAGATGAGATATCCTGGGCTTTCGCATGAATTATTTCAATCCATCATAATTTGGAAGACTCATAGCTGCTGTAATACTGGAAAGCTTAATTTGATTTCTGTTTATAAAGTAGGGCTTTGATGGATGCTATAAAGCAAAGGATAACCATCTAGCTACTATATCTTTATCTTCTCTGCATTTTTGTTGACAGCAGAGAACTGAGGGCTCTGACTCATGACCTACAGCAGTTTAAACCAATATGCCAGCTGTGACAACTGAGAAACCAACACACAGCAGTCCTGCAGTAGCAAGGGTAGCTGAAGTGAATCTCCTGCAAATAACACTGGTAACATTTTAGGCCACTACAACATACACTGCTTATGAATCAGAGCCCTAAATAATTTTAAGTCATAATTAATGTATTGAATGGTTTAAAACAAAAATAATTGTGTGCACACACTGAATCGGTAAAGACTCTGCATTAATGTCATGATTACACTAGCACTGTCTTAGAACACTTAATTTTTAGTGCTATCTCCTTATTCATTTACTCAAAGGTCAGTTTCTGGCTCAACTCTGTAAGGGAAACAAGTTTGAACATTGTGAAGCCAAGTGTTGATGTTACATGTTTCACACTAAGTTACATTCAGCCCTGGACATTTCTCTTTAGATTAGGTGCTAGCAGCTCATAGACATGCATGCCAAGAGAATAAAAATTTGGTTAAAAGTTAAAATATAGCAAATTCTATTTCCCTAATGTAAGGAATCCTTGGGTAGCTACAAATGCAACAGAAAACGTTAATTTGTTTCTAGCGAATGTCAACTATTACTATTTTAATGCCCCTTCACTTCAGAATGTCAAGAATGTCCTTATCCATATTCTTGGTGTTCTGCCAGTATGAGATCTGGCAAAGGACTCTGATGTGCTCTTTTTAATTCAAGGCCCTCTGCTGCAAAGATCTCCCACAGAAAAGTATTTATAAACCACAATGTATCTCCTCCTCTTCTCAGAAAATATTGCCAGACCTTCATTCTCTGCCTTTTAGATATTCCCAATTTTCTTCTGTCTTTGCAAAACACACAATTGACTTGGGTTCATTTGGATTCAAGGTGCAGTAATGCTCCTCACATAAAGGAGTCAGACTCAGACTGGCTTTAATATCATCTAGTCCTGCGTGCTCATAAGTGACCGTCCCACTGAAAGGGCTGGCCCCTTCCTGCCTCTGCTTTTGGATTCTGCTTTAGTACTCATCAGGTTTTGGCAAAACTAGGCAGCCAGCTCTGCTCTTGTCCTGTTATGCGAGTCTCTGTGATATCTTCTCTGATTTTTAATGTAATCCCTCTGAATTTCTTTTTTCTCTCTTTTTTTTTTTTTAATAAAATTTCTCATGCACTGATATCTTAACTTCTGGCAATCAAAATTGTCCAAACAGCAGATTTCTGGTTGCAATTTTGTATTCAAAGAACTCATATCAAAGGTAAATATATTACTACCAATTTCATTTGCATCTCAAACCTAAAATATTAGCAAGCAGAAGAAAAGTACAGTCCCTGAGCCAAGAAGCAAATGAAACCTAACATACAGCAGTAAGGATACCAATAAAAGTCTAAGATGATACAGTAAGACATACAAGTGAACTTCTGCACTAAGACAGAGTAACTGTGCAAATACTTACTACGTTCATACATCATCCCATAACATTCTACATTTTCTTTGGAGGCCAAGCATGCAACTGTTTATGTTTAAACTGAAGAGTTAACAAGTGGCTCCCTCTACTGCTACACGAATGTCAGTACTGGTATTTCTTTCCAGAAACTGTTTTAAACTATTTTGTGACCATCAAAATCATTATATAACATTAAAGAAGTGAAACGCTCACAGTTTGGATACATCTTTAACATTTGTTTTAAAAAGGGTGTATGCATGTATTTCTATACCAAAATACCTGCAAGCCAGCCTTTTATTTTTTACTAATAGCCTCTGAATAATATTTTGCTCAGCAAAGTTTTCTCTTAAAATTAATAATACTAAGACTCAATACTTTGAATATTGTATGCTCATTCAACAGCCAGAGAGAAAAATCATACATTACTTTGGATTTGAATCACAATGATTCCTATACTTAGTGACAAATGATAAGAAAATAAAACTAAATTGGTATATTTCAGCAGAACTCTGACATCTTCGGACCATAGTTTCTATTTTTTTATTAAAAATATGTAATATTTTAGTTCTCTTATGTACATTGAAAGTATCATTCCTGAAACTGTTAAAAATGTACTCAAGTGGAGACCGAAAAGGGGAATCAATATATTCAAAACCAGTTTCCTCTTAAAAAATGCTTCCTTTGAATTAGCCATTTAAAATTATATAATGCAATCTTACAGAATTTAGCTAGCCATAAGGCAGACAGCAAAACTTGGCTTGTTTTGCTGCACAGCTGCAGTTTCAACAGTACAATGGAACCACATTCTAAACATAAATGCTTACACACAGAGGTGAAAAACATACATATCTAAAATCCATCTGTTTTTTAAAGTTCATCAATTGTCTATCTCTTTTACTTGAGCATTACAGTATTTCCACTGTATGCATAGAATTACATACCAACATATATGTACAAAATTGAGCACACACAGTAACAATCAGGGGCACTAAAATACTTTGAACACGATTAGTTGCACTGCTGTAAGGCCCTTGGGTTTACATTCTGTGATTAAAGAGAGAAACTGAACATATCAGACACACCTAGTTTTGTAACCAGACTCCTCCAAATACCAGAACACCCTACCATAGTTTATACCACTTCACACAGCAGATTAGGTAGTCTTTGAATCTGCAAAATAATTATTATTTTAAACTGTATTTATGAAAATAAGAGGTCCTATACATGAATTATAGCAGACCTACAAGCTTCCCAATAAAACAGAGCCATCCAGAACATAAATCAGGCCCAGATCTAAAAATAGCATTGGATGCAGCTACAAAAAATTCCAGCAAGAAAGGCATTCATATCAAACATAGCCTGCAAGCTTGCGAAACAGAAGGAAACACTGTCAGTATTAGAAAGACACTGTATGATTCACTGTTTTTCATGGAGCTTTCTCAGGCACTTTCTCTGCTGTTGCAAAAGGCAGTTCAGAAATGCTCTTCCAAAACACAGACTACCCTAATATGGCACTGAAAGAGAAACGAAAAACAGCAGCACTAGCATTGAATACTAGGACTTATTTGTAGCTTTGCTTGTTTACAACCAGAATAAAATTATTTATATTACATAATGCCTATCTTAAAACTTAGAGAAAAAACTCCTTTCAACAGTAAACTGTGGAATTTATCACAAAAATCTTGTGCTCGTCCTCACACCAGGAATCAGGGTCAAAGTCTCAGGACTTTATCCTAGAGACAGATGTTCTATAAAATGTTAAAGGGAAGGAGAGGGGGATGCCGCATCACTCACTCATAAGGGATGGTCCCTGTTATTTTCCACTCAAAACACTGCTTCTTCTTGTGTTTTTTCAGCAACCAAAGTGTGAATAGCATGAAGCATACTTCAGGAACAGACTTTAGAGAAAGAAATAAAGATTACAACATATGTATATTCTCACACCAGCACCTAAAAAATGAACATGTATGCAACCAGGATACGCATAAGTGAAAGAAGACAAGTTCTTCAAGAAGCATGTTCACACATGCACGCAGGCTGCAGGCAGTTTAAGGGAGCCTATAGGTAATATCAGACTGAGTGCAAAGAGAAAAGGCCATTTCCCTTTAAAACTGAGAATAAACAAAGCCCAAAAATCACACTGGGGTTCTGTCTTCGCTTGATTAAGTAATTGTGTGACTTTGAAGTGATTCATCTATTCCTGATTAAGTCCAAACATGAATATTTATTTTGGCATAAGAACATAATACTTAGCATTTTTCAGGCGTAGCTCAATCATTCAGGACAAGAAAAACAAACCCCAAAAATCTTTGCCATCAGCTGCGGCAAACCAATTCATATGAACAGAAGCCTTGCTGTATACTGAGGTAAAAAGACTAAATCCCATCTCCTTTACTACAGATAGCTACAGCATTTACACTGTTAAATCATTGCCCTAACAGGAAACACATTTGATTGTATCTTTTAGCAATTATTTACAAACAGAAGTACAGTCTTGACCTATCTGACACCCCTCACTTTGTATGTAGGCTGTTCATCACAGTGGGCTACCTGCAGTTTACCATCTCAGTTTAATACTGACATTACTACATGTTGTCAAGCCTAGCGGTGCGGGTAGAACAGCGAGATTTAAGCTCACCTGAAACACGTATCTACTGCAGAGCTGCCCTGTACCCAGCTGAGGGCTTTGCTGTTACCACATGGCCTGCCACTGAGCAGGGGTTTGGCTTATGCTCCCCCGCCCCCTGTCGCTTTCCCGCCAGTCTCTCTCCCCTCAGCGTCTTGCGTTCATTCACTCTCAACCTGCCTACTTCAGCTGCAAAATCGGGCCAGGGCACAGAAAACCAGCACAGCTGCTGCCCAGGCTGCCATACAAGCTTACAAAGCCTTCTCTTAAGCACTGTGTCAGTCACCAGCCACCCTCCCAGCCTTCCTGTTTCCTCAGACCCCTTTTCCCTCCCTCCCTGCCACAGCTCACCTGAGATGGACAAGATGGACACCCTCAGAGGCCTCATTTTCCAGAGCAGCAGGGCTGTTGTGGTGCTGGTTGCAGGGTGGATGATGCTGGAGCCAGCTGAAAAAAATCTTCACGTCAGCCCTGGACATCTGCCTAGGCAGGATAGATGTCGTGGTGGGATGAGGAGGGATTTACCAAGGAGCTCGTTGCTGTGGTGAGGCTTAGGAGCTTGGTCACCACTTCCATCCGCCATACTGAGCAGTTTCAGGCAAGTTGGTTCTTGTGCCTCAGTGTCTCTGAAAAATGGGAATGATTATGCTGGCCATCTGTGTGGAACGTTTTGGTTAATAAGAAGAAAGATACTCACCAAATATGCTCCTTGGCAATTCTGTAGTTCCTCATGTCAAAGCCCTTTTCTTCCATGTTTTCCACCCATTAAAATCTAAGTGTTGTCTCAGATCTATCTATAAAAAGAACAGGAATTATGTAGTAATATTTGCGCTACATATTGACCCTCTGCATGCTCATTCTGTGTTAAACAAAAGGTGATTTACAATTATGTTGTTAGCTTATTGTTAATAAATTAGTATTTTTCGCAGGCAAAAACAACATGTGGGCACTTGCCGTATACCCAGTGGGTTACCTGCTGCCAATAGGCACTCTCTTGTCCTCAGCAAACTTGTGAATGCACCTGTGTAATGCTCCCGTGTGACTGTGTGGAAAAAACTTGTTCAGTTCTGTAACAGTCTCTTCCTAGAGACTTTTACCTACTCATATTAAGGTTTTCAACTTAACTTTTTTCAGTGAAGAACAGCTTTCCCACATATCACAGTATTTTGACAATTTTTCATATTTTTCTGTCTTCACACAAGTTAGCATTAGGAAACAGTATTTTGCAATAAATACAACAGTATATTTCATATTTTTAAACTGATGTACTTTTTTTCTCAGGTTCAGTCAACTCTGTCTTCCAAGATGATGGGAAAGGTGCCTGGAACACACAAGGCATTAACACTGGTAGGAAAAGAAAGCCCAAATACCACATTATGGGACACACCGGGAAACACCGTATGAAGACACTTCATGGCATTAGCTCAGGTCCAGCAGGAATGACAAGTTCAGGCTCACCATCAGTGCAGGATTTGCTTGCAAAACCATGTCACTCACTGTACGCTTCTTTTGCCAGCACAGAACCCAATAATATATCTGAAGCATGAGCTGTCTGGGATTGGGAGCAATGCAGGAAGCAGAGTAGAGAGCTCTACGATCATTGCTTAGAGCTGGATCCTGCTGGTCCCAAATCGACAAATCCAGAGTGCCTTGGGTATCTGAACTGCACTGTTTGCTACACAAGGATCACAGCAGAACTAAACCACAGTTACACATTAGTTATCACACAGACAACTACTTGAATGCACTCAGGCAATTATATTTTATTGTTTTAGTATGGAGCTAGGAGATTATACATGTTTTTGGATTTTGTTTTTTTTGTTGGTTATTGCTGGGTCTTGGCACTTTTTTAGTATCACGGGTAAACTCAGGGCTGTTCTGTTCAGGTAAAAGTAGTTGTATCTACCTGGAATTATGAATATCTTATCCTAGACAACACATAAGTTCTGAGCAAGATCACAGAAATATTCCTTTATCTTCCCATTTCAGTGGAAATGCCAAGAAACTGAAAGCTGTATTAGCGATATATACCATCTCACAGAAAATTAATTTATTCTAGGGATCAGGAACATTCTGGCTACATTTGGACTTTGACTTGACCTTTTCCTCTGCTCATTCCACTCTGAGCACTTTGTACAGTTGATAAAGGAGAATCACAGACCAACTTTCTTGCATAAAAAAGCATATTTTCTTTGCCATTAAAAAAAAATCCAAGCAAAAAACTTCTTCTGTTGGGTGCAAGAAAGCTTTCTCAGTTGCTGTGTTTCATGCAGTGCTAGTTCTGTTGTGCACTGAAAGAGGCTGTTTATGGATTTTATGAACAGCCATACTTACAGTAAGTAGGCTAATAGGGAACTAAGAACAAGTTAAAACAAAACTGAAAGACACTGATGGTTTTGTTCTAAGTGCAGTTGAGATGCTACCCTGGGTGTTCCTCCACCATATGGCATAGCATTGCAACAGCTCCACCCATTTCCCTCAAGGAAAATTCAGACCATACTGGTTATGTTTGTCATCTTCCCCATTAAACAGAGATGCAGTGTTTAAAACTCAAAGCTGAAGGGACAATAGAACCTAAAAAAAGAAAAACAGAAAACAAAGAACCTTTGGCCTCACTTGGTATCATTTTATATGAACTAGCTGTGACAGCTTGCTTTAATGTCCAGCAATAAGCTTCTGCCATCAAAATCAATTAATTTGTCAAGTCTGTCCTCTATCTGGGAAAAAGTGGTAAGATTACAGATTTTAGACAGCTACTATTCCCAGCTAGTCTTCTTGTGTCATGCAAAAGTAATCAGCTACTACTCTGCTGAACACTTGATCCTACATTCCTCTTTAATTCCTTTCAGATTGGACTTTTACCATGGAAGTGAACAGCACATCAGCATTTACTAGCATTAATATAGTTCCCTAATCCAATGCTAGCTAGTAAAGAGTTTACATACTTCACCATGTCTTCCCACACTAGATAGTAATCAACATGGTACTTATCTTTTGCTGCCCCTGCAGTGTCATACTCCAATTTTTTTCTTCCTTCCTTGTGACAAACAAATGAAGATAAAACCATATTTCTTTATCTGCACTTCTGTACTGCACAGTTGGTTTCAGTTTTGAGTATACTAATATGCAAAGGAGATATGGAATAGTTTGCATTGCTCTTGGCCCATTTCCTTGATGCTCCTGATTGCCTCTAGAAGAGCTTATTAGGAATTAAGAAGCTGACCCAAAGTTCCTGTGTCTCACTCCCATGTAGAACTAAGCAGAATTATCCAATTCACCACCACTGTCCTCCTTGGAATCCTATCCCTGTTAAGGCAAAGCCCTTCACTGGTCATAATGTATCCCCTGACTACTTATTGAAATGATACCAACTCCAATCAGTGACAACAGGCTTTAGGAACCTGCCTAAGTTTTTATGCGGACAGAACTTGGTGATCACATAGCACATAGTAGGTAAGCACTGCTTCTTGACAAACATGTGCTGATCAGAATGACTCCGCCCACCTGACTAATGAATTGCCTACTCATTTATACAGAAAAAAAAAATTAAGATTTGTCTATTTGGATGTAGAAACATTCAAAACCTTTCTTCATCCTCACTTGTATTTTTGAGATGCTGTAATAATTGTTCCTAATACTTTTCTTTTGCTCTTGCTGCAATCATCTTTCAGTTTGCTCCTGTTGAGGGAAGAGCAAGACTTTGCCTTCTGTTTCTGACTTCACAATACATGTGAAATGGCCATGCAAGAAGACAGATTTTCAACACAACATTTCCTCAGTATATTTCAGCTCTTTTGCATTTAAGGAAGGAGTGATTTCAGAACCACGGAACTGGAGAGAAAGCCACTATACTTATGCTTTAGGGTAAGGCTCAGTACGTCAGAAGTGTAACATGGGCTCTGTAGCCCACATTTCCTTTACAGCCTAATTTGATTTTATTAATGTGAACACTTAGCACCAGAAACCAGTTAAAAGGAAGGTATAACAGACTTAAGCTTGTACAGAGACATAGGCACACAGTAATCTTCACTTTGTTCCTGCTCTTGAAAGTGGTCCTATTGGTCAGCTTTCATAAATTATGTTCCTTTTTTTCCACCTGACTTTTGGGACAGATCCCAGAAAAGATTTAGAGTGGTGGAGCTGACTGTTAACTGCAGCGTATTAGCTCTGCACAAGACAGCATGCCATTTCTATATAAATAGCATCACATTTTGTTAATAGCTTATCACAGCATTCAGATTTAGAACAGGCAGGGCAAAGACAAACAGGTAACAGCACAGATTGTTAAAGATACTAAAATTATTCTGAAAGAGTATTGATGGTCAAAAGAATTTCCAACTTAAAAACCAATGTAGGTATCACAAATCTTTTAAAGCATTACAAGTATCTTCTATTGAAGAGAGTTATGAATTTACACTTTCTAATTGAAACCTTCCCTCTCCTAACTACTCTAGCATAGTATCTCTCAACCTGGATGAACAGGCAAATGGATTTTCTTGGTTTTCATTCCATGGGCATGAAGATTTTACCCATATACACAAAGCTTCTTAGCTGCCTGTAATATCAGAAGGCTCCTTAGTATCCATAACTTATTCATATAATATACAATTTTATCCATAACACTGTTACAGTTACTGTTATCTGTCTTGCATTTAATCTTTCTTTATATAAGAACGAGCAGTTCAGAATGTCAGAAGCCTTCGTGTTGAGCATTACAAACCAACAGATGCACAACGCCACCTTGTGACAGTACTTCAACAATACACCGAACATCCACTGCTCCCATACAGTGATCTTCAAACTGCTGTCCCTCGACCCTTAGGAGTATAACCTATTTCCAAAATAGCAGGTTCACATACACACTACATAGAAGTCTTCGTATCTGAAAATATTAAAAGGCTCTGTTTTATCTCCACGGACAAATATTTCGACGTTCATAAGTGAAGGAGGTACTAGTAGAGCATAGGTTTTCTAAGAATATCTATACTCTAGATACAAACACCAACAATGATATCTGACAGGTGCATGGCTTACACTATGTGTGCATCTGAAAAATATATGTGAAGCTGTAAGAGTCACTTTTAAGCCTCTGACATGATTTTTCCCTTTTGAGGAAAGGGGTTTTTAAAAAGTGCTAACACACTATTTAAAGCGATAACAGTTCTTTAGAACTGCTACTGCTTTAAGAAGCAATTCAAGTGAAGCAGAAGATTTGGGTTTTTTCATAGAAAATATTACTACAAATCTGTAGTAGCAGCAGTTTTTAATTTACCAAAAACTGGCGTCTATTAGCAACAGAACATACACAAAAAATATCTTTGTTTATACAAATAAAATTAGGTTCTGAATATTCACAAAGTAATATAACAGAGCAACATTTTTCTTCACATTGATATTCAAAGTTAGTCAGATCAGTTGTGATATAAAAACCCTGTATAATGTTCAGTCAAGCACCATTGCAGACAGTGCATTAAGATCTCTCATGAATGGGTGATCAGATAGTATTTGATCAATCTTCTGTCTTTGCTCATAATCAGGAAAAATTTTTATCAGGGCTTCTCTTAGCTGTGCTGTTTCTGAGGCAGATCTCTGTGGTGGAATTGCTAGACAAGCCGGTATGTTTTTTTCCAGCGGAAGCCATGTTGATGAACGATCACCATGTACTCTGTTTTTAGGCTGTCGACTGCTACTGGTTGGTTTGGGGACTGGTACGAAGAAAGGTGTCTCAGAAGAATATTGTCCACTGCTCTGTAAAGCCTTTTGTGCTGACCGAAAATCTCTATGGAACAAAATAAGAATTTTGATTAAATTAAGGTAAGAGAGATGCTAGCTGTCTCTGTACAAACACAGAAAAGAAAAATGCGTGTAACTCCTATACTTCACTGCTGCTCAACTAGTTACTGATTGGAATCAGATGATAAGCATTTTTGCAAAGTGAAACAAAACAGTAGGTATAACAGTTTTCAATTTGAATCTAGACGATTAACAATATGAACATTATCTAGGACTAGTTTCAATACGCTGTGAGTACTTGACAGAATACAGCAATAGTCAAAGCTTATGGAAGTATCAACATCAGTATTATTGAGCTACATGGATAAAAAGATACATTGAACACATGTACACTGACTCAGAACATGTGAAAATACTGACAGACCAAAGGGGCTTCCAGATGCTCTGCAAGACTATTCCTCACCTACTTTCGCTCATGACTGTGAGCTGTGCTCACATTTAGATTGAGACCTTGTTTCCCTCGTATGATATCCTTAATGGGGCAATGAAGTTTTTCAGCAATTTCAGGATCTGAATATTCTTCCCTAATTATTGAGATTTCATTTCAGACTTTGAAAAGTTGTTGCTACTCTAAACTGCTAGCACTACAAAATTTAGGGCCAAGTCTACTTCAGATGCCACCCGATAACACAGAAATGTGAACTGGAACTCACGTTACAGTCAGTTTCCCTTGGTGGTAGGAAACTAATCTAAATTAGAGAGCTCTATTTTAAAAGCATTTAGGTTACGACACCTCCCATTACTCAACATGGAGCTCTCTAATTGCTCGAGGTCCTTCTAGTTTCTAATCTTATTCCTGGTGCCATTTATGCTTTCTGCATCATTTAACTCAAGCAGAAAAGTCTCGGGGAAGGAACAAAATTAATGCTTTATACTGGCACCTTTTCTCTGTCTTAAAACCCCCCACCACACACCCCCAAAAACCAAAGCCTAGTTCCAGTTCCAAGTTTACAGATAGGAAACCAAGCTCTTCTACAGTCTTCTCAAAAGTCTCCTTCCATTTCTACAATCAGCAGAGTCACCCCTCAGAACACACTCTGTTTTCACTTTATTTGTCTCGGACACAGGTGGCTAAAACACAGTGTTCCAAATGACATCTCATAAGGTTTTATATTAGAGCTTGAATACTTTCTTAGTGTTTCCTACTGGAGTTCTAGAACTGCACTTGCTTTTTTCATGTCAACATTACATGCTTATTTTCAAATCAACCTGTGACCTACTGGTATATACATGTCTCACTTCCCTCAATTGTTTCCAATAGCTGAGATTCCTGCTTATTCTTTGTATTAGTCCTTAAGCATAGCTTGCCTTTTGTATTGCTGATTTTTAATTACCTCACTTGTTTCTAAGAGCTCTCTCAATACTCCTCACTATCATTAGCATTTAAAATTCCTAAGCTGGTGAAAGAAAAGCAAAGAGCAGCTTATTTTCTTGTGCAAAAGAGCAAACCTATTCTCAAGTCTTGGCAGTCAATGCAAAGCAAATTCATACTTTGAATACATGCACATTTAAAAAGTGCAATGATCTTAAAGGAACAATATATGTTTATTAATAGTTAAAATTATGAATCAAATACAAATGCATTTAATAACAATGCTTCTCAAAAACAGTTTTATTAACAGTACAGTACCCTCAAGTGTGAAGTGAAATGCCTCTCCCGTGACAAAGAGTATGTGTAGAGTATTTCTTTTGTAGCACCTATTGTCCCACTATAAGTGATCAACCAAGGTGTTTTAAATAACATCACTGTAATTAACAGGATACCAGGCTACCACATACCCAAACCACTGGCAGCTTTGTGTGATGTTAACACAGTTTGGACCACCTTTGTATGAAAGCCACCACAATCGAATCTCAGGGGAAGTTATTGTCTTACTTACCTTATCTCTGAGAGAGATCTTAATTAGATGCAAATGTCACCAGCAGTTTCTGAACAGACTGAAGTAACAGGAAAACATGTTTTTGTTAAGCTACTACATCCTACGGTGTTCTTGCCTAATTTTACTCTACTATATAGATCTAAAGAGGTGTTCAAGTGAACCAGGAAAACAGTTTATTTCAAATATGAAGTCATCACTGTCTCAAACAAAAGTGAAAACAGTGCTTATACCTAGAACAGCCTTCACTTCGAAGGAAGTCATCTAATCTAGGTCCATTTCTTCCCAAAGGATCATCAGGAACCATAAATATGTCACCAGCAAAAGTGTACTGGAGCAACCTGCAAGAGAGCTCTTTCAATATTATTTACTAACAATGTATTACATCCTCACTGCCCTTTGCCTCTGTAGCACAGGACAAGCTGCCTTAGAGCAGACACTTCGCACCACATCAGGAGTCACTGAAGCTTAACTAGTAACCCATTTTAGATACAACCAGCATTCACTGTCAAAATAATTTAATGGGAGGTTATGTGAACTGTTCCTGTTACACTGCAGAACACTGAGCTTTTTTTTTTTTTTTTTTTTTTGACAGCAAGTGTTGGATGACTGCAAATTTTTGCAAAGAGACCAGAGTGGAATTTTCTATGTGATTAGAGAAGATTCTCTGGTTGTTCAAACTCCCCCGCCTTGTAAGGCTCTTCAACCATGGAGCTAAAATACATATGGTACCAGAAAGCCACACAACTAGCAAACGTAGCATTAGCTGTTTACAGTTAAGACCCAAAAAAAGCTTTTTTTCTGGAATCATTTTGGGATGGAGGAAGTCTGCATTGGAGGAAACCAGTTCAACTAAAATTTGTCTGCGAGGAGAGAATTTGGTATAGTGGAATTTCCCCAGAAGTAAAACCAGTAGCAGATGTTAAACACAAGCTCTTAAAAAACCACAGACTCAGAATGACGTGCTAAGTATTCTTGCTAAAGTTCTGTAGGAGAACAGAACCTGACTTGGGTAGAATTCACTCAAGAAATAGTGTAAATACCTGCATGATTAGCCAATATCAATTCCATGTTCTCCCAGCTATATTGTGAGAACCCAGGACAGTTTTCAATTGTTTATTTCATTAGACCTATACAGACCCCAGTCACTGCAGTAGATGTACCCTCAGAAGATATCAGGGAGACTGAGGGATTAGCGGGAAATTTGGGCAACAGAAGATCATCCCTTAATAGTAAAGTGACCCGATTTAACTGGAGGGTGAAAAAACAAAACAAAAAACCAAATGAACAAAAAAAAAAAAAAAAAAAGAAACCAGTTGCACAGGAGAAACTATAATTCACAGAGAATCCACAAGCTGAAGCAGGGATATTTGATAGCTAAGTGAACTCATCTAAACCCAAAGGACATTCAACAATTGCAGGGAAATGGCTACAGGGATATGTTGCAAGTGTTCATTATTTTGTTTAGCTATGCCGATTTGTTGTACTACAGTAGAGTGATTGATTCTAAAACCTTAGAAGTGACACTGTATGTCTGCATCAGCTATCATGTCTCGAAGAAATGAAATGTAAAACAGGAAAGCCTGTGAGAATGGACTGCAAAGCATACACTCTAAGAGGATCTAACACCGAACTTCAGAAATGACATAGCTTGGTTGCTACACCAAGCTCCTATTTATGTGAGCAATTAACAGACGTACATTAGAGAACATATGAATAATAGGGACATTAGACTACTCAACACATGATTATAAGGTCATGAATCAAAGTGGTGAAACACAGACAGTACTTTGTTGGACTCTACCAGAATTGCATGACAGATTAATTAAAAATAAAAAATCCCACATGAACGTAGAGTGCCTACAACTAGAAGGACAGGCATCCTTTTAAGCTTTCATAGAAATTGAGTAATTACCTTTTCTGAATAATTTCTCTCCAGGCAAGCGATTCTGTCACAAATTCTCTGAAGTTATCATTAGTCACAATAACACCTCCAGTTTTATCAGCAAGGTGTAATAAAAACCTGTAAAATTCATTTCAAAACCCATTAAGATAGTCTGCTTTGCTGAAAATTGTCCAAAGATCTAGAAAACTAAACATTTCACCTTCCAAGAGTAATCTGTTTGCAGGAAAACAAGCACTTTGATTATTAGGTAGCATGCATTTATTTAGTGCAGCAGAGTCTTCACAGCAGGTTTTTCTTCCATTAGAAAACCCACAAGCAAACCCCCTCAAAACCCATGGGATTATGAGATTCTAAATATTTGTAAAGGTAAATGGTTTCCTTTACAAAAGAGTACAGTATTTATTACACATTCCAACACAAACTGATTTCCATATACTTTTTTGCTTAGCATTAATGTCCGTGTTCTGCAAGCTAGTGTTATGCATGTTAGTTGTTTGCTCTGTCAACACTTCTTAACAAAGAGTGCTGCTACCATTTTGTTGTTAAATAAATTGTGACAAAAGGTAACTAGTGATTTCATCAAGAAAATCCCACGGGGTTTTTTTTTACCTGTCTGAAAACAAGCTTTTTGCCATTTGAAACTATTTTAGCAAAGAGATAATGGATGGTGTCTTTTTAAAGAAAAATGTACACTTTTAACAAAAGTGCAAATATGTTAGCACAACACTCATTTCCACAGTAATCTCAATGGTAAATACTGCACCTACATCGCATTCTATATGAAATGCTGGGTGTATATAAAACATTAGTGTGTAAACAACTCCAACTTGGCTGCCTTGTACATTTTTTTTGCTACAACATTATTATTTAAGAGATCAGATTTGCTATATTTTAACAAGGAAGATAAAGTGCACTCTACTTTTCGCATATTGAGTTTTGCAATCAGGTACATGACTCTGCAATCTAACAAAAATAGGCATGCCCATGATGCAAAAACTTGACAATTTTGTAGTCAGAAAAATAAAGTATGAATGATTATTAGTACGAAGGAAGAAACCAAAATCCAGTGAACTGTAGCTAGCTGCAAAACACAATTTCAAAGCTGCAAACTGCTCATCCACGCAGAATTAGGAAAGCTGGCTGTGGAAAAATACTTAAGCAGCATGCGCTTTTAACTGTGTCAAGACTGGGAAAATTTGGCAACAGCAACATAAGCACTAGGAAAGCCCTCAACGCCCAACAAAAAACCCTAAAGCTTACTGTTGTCTTTTTCACCGAAAGAGGATCCCCACCTCTTGAAGCTGAACTTTGGTGCTCAAATTAACTTGGAAATTTACTAGCCTACACATTGTTAAAAATACACTGCTCCAAATACACATCTATGTCTGCATGCCACAATGGCATCAAGAAAAAAAAAAACAGAACAAAATAGTACCTGATCAGTAGCTGATTTATGCTAGTGCTCCCCAAACATAAAAGACAATTCAGGGATAGACTGATGATCAGGAAAGCATAAAAACATTACTAGAAGGCTAATTTCTTCCTCAATGCAAGTGATGACATTTGAAATGGATTAACTTTTTTTTTGTTAAAATTGCCATGAAAATTTGCCATTTTCCATGAATTTCTGAAAACAATATGTACAATATTATTAGAGAATTACATATAGAAATGTTTCTTAGGACAGTAAAATAATTTAAGAGAGGTAGAGCTCAGTCTTAAGTTGGAGGCACAGCTCCCTGTCTAGACAGGTTGAAGAACTAGCTAATACAACCACTCACAAAGTATTAAGCTTTTACAACCATCAGTCAGATGTTTAAAAAGACTTTAAAACTATGTATATTCCATACCTGTCGTCATGAGCAGCAATTCTTGCTCCTAAAACCATCCTTGCAGGGGTTAAAGACAATATTCCAACATCCTGGAGCTGTGTTAAGAAATCCTGCTCTGTTAAAACATGAAACAACTGTTCTTAAAAACAAAAGCTTTCTTCTAGGCTATTTATAGATTTGACAATTAGTCTGACGTATAATTAGCAGAGAAGATGGGCTATTTTTGTACCTATTAATCTACAGAAATGACATATTGATAGCTGAAGAATTGCTGCTATAAAAATGCGGAGGAAGAGGTTGAAACTAGAAATTAAAGAGCAAACAAAAACAAAACAAAAAGGCCTCCACTTATGGCACATCAGTTAGCCTAAACAGCACTTCAAGTGTCTCACACTGTATATGGAAACCCAATTACTCATGCTGACCAGTCAGACTGCTTGTGCTTAACGTTTCATGAAGTATTCCTTCTCCATTCATTCTTCACAGAAGTATCCAAGGAAATAGTTACAATGTAGTTTAATAAAGAAAACATTAGGAAACGATTTCCCTCACCTGTAATGTAAGGATCACGTCTTGTTCTCCACTGTGGAACGAACACAGTAATATTTCTGTGGCCACGTTTCCAAAAGTAGTCAACAGCTATTGCAATTCCTCGACAGGAGAAGAATTTCCTTAGACCATGACTGGGGGTGAAAGAAAGAGAAGGGAGATTAAATTCACTAGAGTTTTACTACTATGAATACAAAGAAAATGGAACAAAACCTTGCAAAGTGAAGCTGGAAGTTACACGTACAGCCTCACCAAAATAAAAGGTAGATGGATGTTATAGATGAGGAACCTTATAAATGCAAAGAGATCTTCAGCAAAAGAAGAGAATAGAAACATCACTTTGCACCTTTATAGCTCAGCCTCCTTTCAGTTTCGTGGGCACGACGACATTTGAGTAATCAGAAGTGGGTTTAGCTTTAAAAAGAGGCCAACAGTGATGGTTTCCAAAATCTACTGATTACAGATTAAAATGATCATAATCCAACATTGTGGTAGTTCCAAATACAGTCCCACTACAAAATAGAACACCTTTGGTTCAACTGGTTCCCAAGGATTACATCTGAGAAGTTTTCTGATAATCTAAGATATTAGGGCCCTAAGATATTAGGGCCTCCTCTCCCTTCATTTCAACAATCTGAGCTACCGTTTTCAAGCAAAATAATGACATTTCTTTGAAGAAAGATTTTCAAAACACTAAATACAAGATAACATAGCTGATAATGAGGCTCTTCAGGATTTCCAATCTCCAAGATTAAAATCCATGTTTTAAAATAGTTTAAGAAACAGTTAAATAGTCTAATCTTTTCCCACTTTGTCTGGGGATACAGGTGGTCTTTCTCTGAATTACTACTGTTTTCCTTAAAGTACTCCACTTTGGTTCTGGCAGCATGGTTTCAGAATGAAAACTAATTTCTGTACTTGGAAGGGTTTGTGCATGTTCAGCAGAGGAACTCTGAATGCACCAAAAAAATCTTAAATAGCAAGTTCTCATAGTAAGTTTACTCTTACTTATTGTTACATTGACGAGTGAAGCAGGAGCACAGTCAGTCAGTTTGTTCTTAAAAACTACCACTTCCTCATTAAGAAGAAGAAATATGGCATTTGTCATCGCTCACTTTCATGTTCCAAAAATACAAGAGAGCCCCAGAGCAAACACTGACAAAACCTTTTGACATGCGTGCTTGTCAAAATTACTTCGTATAGAAAGAAGAAATCCAAGTCTGTTCCTGACTAGAGAACAGCAATCAATTCAAGGATAGTTTTGGTGAGACAAATGTTAAAATGAACCAAGTGAAGCACAAAATTTTAAAGAGATATAGGTTCTAACTGATTTTTGCTATTCCAGTTAGTTATAACAAACACAGAAAATAAAAAAAAGAAAATAGTCATTGACAATGCCCTCCCAAGTTGTCTACAATAGAAACATTGGGGGGGGGGGGAATTAGAAGATATTTACAATAATGGAAAATACCTGCATCATAGTCAATGAAAGGGATTTCTTTATCTTTTCAGTATTAACTGTGCCTATTTCATAGGGTTTATTTGCATGGTGCCTTGTCAGCCAATCTATTAAAATTATCCAACAGCCCAATAATTGTCTACTGTCATTTGCATACATTCTTTCAGGTATCAGGAGGAATAGGAGATGAGGTGTGTACACACAGTTCCCTATTCTGCAAGTTTGATGGAGGGGGATGGAATATTTTTGTTGTATGCCTACATTTGCAAAAACAGGACCCAAGCACTAATGGGTAATGTTAAAGGACAAATACCTTACTACTATATAAGAACCTCCACTTTAAAATTACAAGACACTAAGAGCAAAAGTAAAAAACCAAAACACTTTACTCTTAAGTTGATGGTAACTCAACTTCTTTGTTAGGTACGTGCAAAGCAAATTAAGATTCATGCATAAAACTGCTTGCAACAGAGCAGAGCTCACTGAAATTACTTCTGATTGAAGCGTTACATTGAGCTGGAGCACTGATAATTCAAAGTAGGTTGCTCTGAAATGGCACAAATCAGGCTTCAAATTTGACCATTGCCCAGTAAGAAATGCTGTAGAATTAATTCACTTTTCATTTTGAAACATCTTGTTATCAAAAAGGATCTCACCTACCTCTAATGTATATCTAGTTTTACTTTTAATTGCCTATTCTGTTCAAGGTTTTTTCAGATTATTTCAGTATTTGGGCTTCATAAACCTGAGCTACGCATTTTTACAAATTCACAAATTTCTACCAGAATAGGAAAGCTAAGTCTTAAAAGGCTTTACAGAAAATATTTTCCAGAGTATTGCAATTACCAACCAATTTTTAAGTCAAAATCAAAGATTTTCTTTATTCTATTTTAATTGTTATTGCATTTGTTCAACTTCAGACTATATAATTTTTTTAAACCAAAAGCAAATTCTACAAGAATTGTTTTGTGATAGAATATCCCACAACCACACTGTTCTAGCTGGATTTGTGTACTGAAGCAAGTATCATTTAGTGCACCAGCTAAAAACTTCTGAATTTCGTTCTATGCACAGTATCTCAACAAACAATAACAACTCCAAACAAGCCAGTCATAAAAATGAATGCTGTCACTAAACAGAGAATAAAAACCGTCAAAATTGCTATGCATTGGAAATTAAAATGGCTACTGTCAATCTCATGTAATTTTTCATTATCAAGCCATAACTCACCAATGCAGCCATTACCAGTAGCTGAAAAACCTTGCTGTGTACATGGACTGTTGGGTCACCAAAAAGCTAGCTAGCAAAAACTTTACACATGCCACAGCAACCTCTTAGTCCCTATTTCATTTGAAAGTTCATTGAACTTTTAATAAAGAGATAGCTGAAAAGAACAATACTTACGAAATTGCAACATTACTTCCATCAATAATGATATGTTTTAAATATGGTTTCCCAGGTTCATTTTTCAATTCCAGTCTGTATGGCTTTTTCAGAGATTCCAAAAATCTTTGAACTCCAGTAACTGAAGGATCAGGATGACGTCTGTGTGGTCCCGCTGTCTCTCTATCAGGATTTGAAGGATGTATTTGTGAAGACAATACCTGGTCTGGGATAGGATTTTCAGAATTTGAGGTTGGGGAAAGGCATTGGTTGAGACATCTCACTTGAGAGGAAGAGCTGCAGTGTCCTAATTGGTCCTCAAAAACAGGATGACTATTCTGTACAGTTGAGGGCCCTGCAGATTTTTGCTTAACTGCAGTTTTAGTCTTAGTTGAGATACGCTGCACATCTGAGCTCCCTCTGGCTACAAAATCAACATCTTTTAGAGCTCCAGCTTGTACAGTGCCAAAAGTTACATCACCATCAGTTTCTATATCACTTGACCTTGAACTGTGATTCTTACCAGGGCAATAAATGTCTCTTTGTTTACAGCATATAGCTGAATTTTTACTTGAAGGAGAAGTAGCTTTGCATACCAACATATGCATTTTACCTTCTGCATCAACTTGCTTGCTTGGTGAATCTCTTATTTTGTGATATTCGTTTTTTGTCTCCTTTGAAGTATGACTGGATTTAAGTGGACTTTTATTGCTAGAAATGCCTTTGTCTTCTAGCTTTTGTGAATTATTTGCATTACTTCCTAAAGGAGGATTGATAGTTCTAGGCTTTTGAGATGACTGTTCGTGTTCTTTTTGAAATTTTAAATTTTCCTTTTCGATTTCTTCTAGCAATGTTAATGGTTCCACAGATTGTCCTAGGATACCAATAACTTTTTCTACAATATTTTGTGAATATCCCATTGTTCTGAAAAAGTTCACAAGAATCTTATATTCCATTTCCTCACTGATATCATCACCTTCTTTAAGGCAATAACTGGGATCATCTGATTCACTGCAGCTATCCGAAAGCAGATCAATAACTGCATCTTTGTCTGAAGGATTACTGTGTGAAGCAGATTTCACTTCCTGATCATTTTCCAAAGAGAACTGCTTTTTAGGGAGCCTTTCCTCATCATCAGAAGATCTTCTTTTACATGACTGCCTTTCTTTAGACACCACTGCCTCTAACAGAGGCACAACGTTTATGGGAACAAAACTTGTTTCAGGAGCATCAGAAAACACAGTGTCCATTTGCTTTGTAAGCTCAGTTACAGGTGTCCCAGCATTGTTTCTTGCTTCCTCACCACCTGCTCTTCCATCTCTGTTTGTAGTGATTGCTTTGGAGGCTTTGTTCTGTAAAAGTTCTGTCGGACTTTCCGAACCTGTAAGATCTACGATATCGCTCTCCACTTCACAACATACAGTTTGTGTGAGAGCTAGGAGTTCTCTTTTTAGTGAGCTAGGCAAAATCAGTAAATCCATTGTATATTTATCTGCATGTGCTTCCACAAATTGTCTGAATTGCTTTTTAATCTCTGATTCATTGTCACTTAATAAGCTTTCATTATTCTCAAAAAGCTTCACAAACTGCTGAATGTGACTTTGAGCCATAACAACAGCTTCTGCACCCCCCTTAATACTGAGCAATCCTATTTCCAGCACTGTTATATCAGCACAGGTATCCTGAATAAGACTGTTGAGAAACAGGCTCTGTGCACCAACAAATATGCAGTGCATGTCCTTTGGGTAGTACTCCTTTTCTTCTAGTTCAGGTTCACAGAGACCTTTAATATACTCCTAGAAGGAGAAAAAGACAGCAGAGTGAATATTTGTGAAAAGCAAATATATAAGGTTAGTTTTGGTTAGCTCAGTAATGGACAAGTACATTAGAAAATAAAGCCAACTTAGCACAAGAAATGTGAGAAAGTAAATACTGCCAGTAAACCTGATAATAGAGATAAAATACAGATATCTGAAATTATTTTTAAATAGATCTCATAGAAGGCTTTCTTTTATATCCTATTGTTTATCAATAAATTTACTTGAAACTGATAACAGAGTATTTAAGTTGTAGCTTTAACAGTTTAAAAGACAAGTCAAAAGAGATTTATTTTCCCATCCCCATTCTTTGGTCAAAGAGAACATAGGCTTCATGAACAAATGCCTTGCACTAGAGAATTCTACCTAGTCCATAAAACTGAACTTCTAAAAAGTTTCTAAAGAAAATTTCCAAAGGCTCATCACAGCAGTAGCCATCCAATATTTTTAAGTTGTTATTATGTGTTACCTATTCTATACTTACTACTCATGAATCAAGGACATTGATCCTGTGGCATGACACAACGTAACTAGTAGCCACAGTAGTATCCATTAAAAGACACCCTATAGAAAAAAACCAAAAAACTAAACCCAAACAAACGACAAAACCACTATCCGGACTCTGATAGTTTCCCTTATTAACCAAATAAAACATTTGTATTTTAAAACTACAACTGCCAGAGCACCTACTTACAATGGGTATATGACACCAAAGAAAGTCACACCCAAAAAGCTCAACAGCAAGCCAGCTTTCCACATGAGGGTTTGAAACTCAGTATTTTGAAGAAGCAGATGATACTGACAAATGACTGAGAAAACTCCAGGCTCCAGATAGTTCTGTGTTCCAGAAGTTCAGGTTTTTAAAACAAAACAAAAAAATCCCACCGCTATTTCTGCCACCTAGAAGTTACTATACGTAAATTCACTATACTACCTTGTTTTAAATGTGTCAGAGTTCAGCACTCTGTCAATAAGTACACTATTTCTTCTTTCAGGTAGCATTATTCTTCCCCAAACTGCCTCTTTCTGTGCTTAAAATTCTGTGATGTAGTGAAACCAGTTTCTAAGCTGCAGTCATTGTATTGGCAGACTCCCAAGTATACCAAATTTATTAACTATCTTTACTCTTGGAAATTAAACTTCTCTTTTAAATGGAACTGAAAACCAATACAAGGTAATGAATAACGTAACACCACTTCCTATAATCTCTTGAGTTACATCATCACAGGTATCAAGGCAGGCTGCTTCAAGACCATATTAGCACAAACTGCTTCTGCAACAAAATCCACAGGATTACTTTTCATGCCTTAGTCATCATATGACTGCTTTTGCAGAGTAACAGGACAATAACATAGTTAGAAAAAAAGGATATTAAGAATCTGGGAACTTTTTTTTTTTTTTTTTTTACATTTACTAAGCAGCACTGAAGAATGAATACATTGCATGTGACCAATGAATAAAAACACAAATTGCTATCACCAAACCTTTCAAAGGGAGACAATAAAGATGTGCAATTGTTCATACTTTCTAGTCAATAAACCCTCCAGACAGGGTCTGAAAACTGGTCTACATTTAAGGGAAGTCAAGTCTCCCATACCCTTTAAAGTATTTGGAGTAGGAAACATTTTGTATGTTATTAGGAAAAGCACCAATTAGAAAATGAAAAATCTTGTGCTGCTTGTTTCAGGCTTTAATTTTCTGAAAAAAAGAAAGTTGTACTGCAGCTGCCTGGAGAAGAATAGCTGTTTATGCTACCTGTAACAGTTTCTGGAGTCTCTGAGCCCAAATATACAAGCAAATTGGTTTGGAGTCAGAGTCAAATAATCTAAAAACGTCAACATTCATAGTATTCGCCTTGTAAGTCTTATGCATTACACAATTAAGGAATCAAGTTTTTGAAAGTACCAAGTCTGTGAATTAAGTCACAAAATACATGCTAAGGATCCCCACTAATATCTATGTGTATTTAAATAAACAAACAGACACAAATGCCTACATATTGAGATTTTGGTTTTGAAAGCTACCTTCAGCCTAGCTAGTGCTCACACTACCATTCTCATCACATGATTCAAACAGCTATACTTGCCAGGTCCACTATGAGTAATATTAATTTCATCATTACTGCTGAGCCCCCCCAAACGTTAGTTGTACAAGAGATATAACAAAATAATTCTGTGAAGATACTTCACAGCAACTAGTGTCACAGTCAGAGACACAAACAGGCTAGACGGCTCTCTCTTTTAACGCGTTTAGTGTTCGGTTAAAAAGAAAGCTATCTGCTCCAGCAAACAGATTGGTGCAGTAGTCTGGATCTGCCAACTTTTACACTAAGAAAATATTAGCTCTGTTAAGCTGTTAGTGAGAGCTTTGCTAATAAGTTACTAAATGCCACAGAGTAAGTCTGTAGAGTAACTGCAAAACACGGCAACACCCAAGCACCTCCGAGGAACTTCTTGACTTCGGGAAGAAAAAGGAGAGCGATACATTTTAATCGCGCTTTAAACCAAAACTTGGCCCATTCTCACAGGTGTTAAAACCCCTCACGCAGCTCCAGGCAGACTGCAGTAGTATTTCACAATGTGGTGACCGTAACGCGCTCTGCAATACCGATGAACTTTGCGCTTCTCAGCCGAATTGTTTCTTTATCCTCTACGCTTATGTCAACACCACCGGAGACACCCTGGCACCTGGAACACACCTATTTGCCAAGACAGGACCGTTTCTGTTTCCTCGTGAAGCACTGACTTTTTCCTCACCCCTTCTTCCTCCTACCCGCACGGAACGGCCCCGAGAGAGAGGGGCCTTTCCGTCCGCAAACACGGCCCCGGTCTCCGGCCGGGTGACGGAGGCCCCAACGGCACGACCGGCCGCCGCTTCCCGCCCTGCCCCCGGCTCCCCGTACCTTGGCGCTGCGCACGGCCTTCCCACCGCCCGCCAGCTGCACCCAGATCCTGGCGGCGACGGGCGGCGGGCCCGGCGGCGGGATCGCGGGCCGCCAGTCCCCCTGCGCCCCCAGCACGGCCAGCCGCACCTCGAACAAGCCCTCGATGCGGCCCCGGCTCCCCTCCAGGAGGGGGCTCTTCTCCGCAGGGACGGTGAACTCATCCACCCCCGGCTCGGAGCCGCGGGCTGCCCAGCGAGCCGCCATCAGCGCCGGCCGCGCCGCCCCGCGCTCCGGCCTCCCATCCCGCCGGGCCCCAGGACAACAACACGGGGAATCCCCGGGCTCCCTCCGCACGGCCCGCCGACGTCATCGGCCCGCGACGGCGCCACCGCCCCTCGCCAGGAGGCGGGGAGCGCCCCTCCGCAGCCGCGGCGCCATCTTTAGCAAGGGCGGCCGACGCGCTCCTCCCTCGGCCGGGCTTCGTCCCGCCTTTCCACGGGTGGGGCAGCTTGGGGCGGAGCCGCCCGCCTCCTGTTTGTGTTCTGGCTCGCGGCTCCCGCTGCAGAGTGGCGGGTGCCTGCTGTCGTGCCCCAGGTGCCCCGAGAGGGAGCGGGCGGCTCCCCACAGCGCCCCGCGCGCCGCCCCCAACCGTTAGCGCCGGGCACAATCCTCACACAACGATCTCCCCGCCTCGCAGGCAGGGGGAGAGGCTCCCGCCCACCCGCGTAGGAAAGAAACCTTCCTCTTTCACGATTGCACAGCCCAGAAGTTTGGTTTTGAGATACTGTTGGCACAGCCGTGTTCTGGTATCGTCGTCTTGGATTTCATTTAAAAAGAAATGTAAGTTTTATCCCTCATAGTCGCAGGGGATAGAAGTGTAGCCCCCATCCGCAAATCCTTAGCTCTGATAACTCGGAAAACAGAGAACACATTTTTACTTAAAAAAAAAAAAAGTCTTAAAATGAGACGTGAAGGATAAGATTAGTTCTTAAAAAGTAGCTCCGGGACTTCACTAGACTTCTGAATGCCTGGAATTGACAATACTGACCAACTGTTGTACAAAGGAGTAAATATCTTAGTTTCTTTTGTCTCTTCCCATCCTAGACCAGGGCAAATATCTTCCAAGTTCTCCCTAGACTATTTGATTCCCACTTGCTTTGTCCATCTCTTTAGCATCACTGTGAAGTTAGTTTTTAGTAGCTGTTCATTAAATATAGCCTTCTAAGGGAGGAGGAATATTTTATGGTTGTGTATCTAAATGTACATATTTTGTTGTAATCTACTTATATGTTACGCCAGGAAAGGATTAATATAAAAATATAAAATATAATTTTTATAAAGGCGCTTGTATCCCTGTTTAGAAACTTCTTAACCAAACGAGTTTGCAGTTCTTAGCACATCAGAAAATCATGCTAAATGCTTACGTCCAGGTACAGCTATATACATTTTCCTATCTGAATTTGAAGTGTTATTTCTTTGAGTCCAATATAATTTTTGTCTGTGGCATGGTAAAATGGAAGAATTTACATCTGTGTACACACACTGCATTTACACTTAAACACGCATTCTAAACAGGATAGGGTTTTGATGATGAGTGTCCTATTCAAGAAAGATGCTGTGCTTTCCTGAAGATAAAATTTTTCCTTTTTTGTTGTTTAGACATTTGCATTTTGCTTTCCTACCAAATTATCCTACAACATTTACGTATAAGAATGTAATCTAACATTTAGCTAGGCAATTTCTTGAGGTGATTGGTGCCATCAACTGTTCAAATGTAGTCACTGCAGCCATTGTTGCATTGTAGTCATTATTAATTACAGGTGAAATTGTAAGCGAGGAACTTCATAATGAAAATGAAATTACCAGCATTTTGGGATACAGAGTATCATTAAAAAGCTGAAAGAAAATGCTTTTATTTCTGTCTACCCTGTCAACACAGCCTTTTGGAATATCTCAGGATAACTGAAAGCTTACTGGTTTCTAAATAAAGTGGATAATGCTTGGTGCTGTGTATATTTTCTTGTGGTCTGTTTTGCCGTACTGTATGTTATAAAACTTGGTCTCAGTACTGAATTTATTGTAATCTGCATAATTCTATATGTATTCTCTATAAATCTGTATTCAAAGGTCATTTACAACATTATAATGATCTGAAACTGCTCTCAGGGAGGTCATTGTGAGCATGAATGGTTCTGTAAGACTGTGACCCAGTCGCCTAAGGTTAGGTAGTACGTGACATTGTAACATTCAAGACAAACTAAAGCCCTTTTGAAGTGGAAAAGACCAATGCAATTGAAAAGGTTTACTTATGTTTACAAACATGGGTCAATTATTAAAACAAGTTGGAACTTTCTTCTTGCATTGTTGTGACTCAGACTAGAACACATATTTAGATTATAGTAATTTTTTTAATTTTTTTTTTTTTTAGCGGCCATTTGAAACTGCAGCCCAAACTTAATTTTCCCCATACTTAGAAGAAATTGCAAGCCTCTTGTCACAAGCACATATTCAGGTGTATGAAAACCAAATGTGAGCTAGGTTGAGAACACTAGAAATTCTCTTACATTTTATAATAGGCTGCTTACAAAGAGGATTTGTCAAGGAAGAAAGACTTTTTCAGCCTATGGGCTTTTCACAGTAAAATATCCAAAGTGATAGGCCCTCTTTAGTTGGAGGGGAAATTTCACTTTTCTGAACCTGTGGTTGCATCTTGTAAGCTTATTTTAGGGAAAGGAAAGTGCAATGTTTAGCTGGTAGCAGTCAAAGGAAATGGTTACCCCCAATGCCTGCTTTTGCATTTCTACTTGGAACACCGGTGGGATATTTTACAGATTGTCCTGAATGTAAATAAGTGAGTTGTTGCCAAGTTCATTATTTGTATTACTGTTGGAGAAATACTGTAATGCGTAAATAGTTTTTTTTCTTTCATGTTTTAAAATAGCTTGCTTCAGCTGCCTTGTGCGACTTCTTGCTTTTTATTAAAATTTCTGCAATTGCAAATTGGTTGCATAAATGATTTTATGAAACTGGGCCTTCCTGAAATGTTTGGGCTTGAGTTGCATACTTGAAATAGGAGCTGTGCTAGTTGAAACAACATGGAAACCGAATCTTGAAATTGTCTTTCAGATCCGTATTGGTTAAATGAGCTACGCAGTCTATGATGATGCACTTTACAGATGGTGCTCTGATTCTCATTATTAGTATTATGGTCTTCAGTGGGGTTATTCACATGCATAAATTTAAATATATGTTCGATTGTTTGCAGGATGGGGACCTAAAATAATAGGGTATAGAAAGTATCCTGCATGAATTTGAATAGCAGGAACTTTAATTTGTAGTCATAAGACAAATAGCATATTTTTTCCAAAAGTGATACCTCAAATAAATTCTATATATTTCAGAAAGGAAAAGGAGCCTTGGCTAGAGCTCTCAAATCTTTGTTTGTAATATAATCCTAAAACTTAAGACTGCCTCTGATTGTACCAAGCTCTCATTAGGAGATTTTGCTATATGCTTTAATTAAAGTTTTTTCATTTACAGAACTACAAAGCAAAAAGCCAAAAATGGTTTGAAATAAAATGACTTCACAATGCTTTATAAAGACAAACTTCTAGATCTTATTCAAGTCTCCAGTTATGCAGTGACAGACATTTATATTTGCTTGAAGCCCTGGTGACACTTGTGATTAAGGTTTCCCTTTTGGAGACCTTATTGCAATGCTGACATCTTAATGATCTTATAGATCAAAGCTTTGGTCTTATTTAGTATCAAGAGGCAAACTTTTTGAAAATAATCGAAGGTATGGATTCTATACTTAGTTTCTATTAATGAAACTTATTCTGTCCCTTAATTTTAGAATTAATTACTTTTCTTTATTCCAAATTCCTTTCAAAAGAATCTGTTGTAAATAATTGAATCATTATAAAAGGAAGAAAAGACAAAAGCATTGCAATTATACATGCATCAGTTGTTGAGAGTGAGTAATATTTTTCTTTTTATGTAATGGAATCTGCATTTTGTTTTTGAGGCTTTTTGAGTGTGTTTGCTCAAGTTTCTTAATTAGTTACAAAAAGCTGCAGGTGTATTGGCAAAGACTGTTATTTAGCCTGGGAAGTGTTCCAGAAGACAGTTTTGAGGTTTTTTAATGTAAATATTTAGCTGTATTATTACCAGTCACTTTAGAAGTTCCACACTGTGTGCCTGCTGTGTATTTAAAATTGTAGCTTCACTTGAATGACTGATGAAACAAATGATAACGTAAGAGTATAATCTTTATTGTGAGAGGGGATTGAACACTACTGAATTACTTGCAGAAATGACAAGTGGTATTTGAAGGGGTGTCACCATCATGCAGCTGTCTCTGAGGAATACATAGCCCAGCTTCAGCTGAAATGCTGCAAAAAGTGTGCCATGCTCAATTGCCACTCTGTAAGTTAGTTTAAAATCGGTGTACTTTATCAAATTTTCTGCAACTGCAAAAATTAAAGCAGTAGTCTTGCTAATCTTGTAACTAGGGATTTTATAAAGCTCTTTCAAGTAATTTTTTTATAGTTTATCAAAAGGTAGACTTAGACTCTTGAGCGCCATTAAGGTTTTACGACTTTTGCAGCCAAGAATCTTTTTTTTTTTTAAATTTTCATAAACGTTTTGCTCCTAGTCTGACTAAAGGAATTTAAATCCCTTTTGTAAAGCACTAGCTATGGTTACTGAGCAATGTTCTTCTATGTACTGTACCTGTTTGGTAGCTGACTGCTGATAGAATAGGACCTTACAACTGATTTCTGTTTGTTCTGGGAGGTTTAGTACAGTATAAAAGAGTTGGTGAAAAGTGGCACCAATAGTTGAAAGGTACAAGGGGTGCAATAAGCTTGAAAGATGTGCTTACAATGGCTTTTTAATGCTTTCAAGAGATGCAGCATGTAGTAAACCTAACTGTAGGTGATTTGCTTTTTGTTTTGCTATTTATATTTGTGCAAAGCCAGATGAGAATAGGTGTGAAAATTTCATGTCTGAATGATACCAGTTTGCAGATAGCTTACACAAAATCTAACTGTTATAAGGTTAAGACCAATAGAAATTAATATTATTCATCTTTATGTATGGTCCCATTGACTTCAATGAGACTGCTAAACTGACTAAAAGTTTTTCATCTGAATGAGTGAAGAGCAGTCAAATGGGGTAGTATTTTGGGGACACATGTAATCGATATGGACAATCAGATGTACAGGAACAGATAAATTGTAATAGTCCTAGTTAAATTGAATACCAAAAGCCAACTAGTAACAATGAACAAGAGAGAAAAATTAATTGAATGAATTGTCATTGAAGAATATTAGATCATAAGTTAACATTACAGGTGTAAACAGAAGTACCTATCTGGCTATGCAATATAGTCTTCAAGTGAATAATGTCATTCCTACTGGTTGGACTTTTGCATGATTGCTGATTTACTTTAGGAAGGTTTTCCAGAATCTGGTCCTAAATTTTAATTTTATTTTAATGACTAAAAAAGAACGGTAATGTTTGGCTTACATTTTCTTGTACAGAACAATAATTTTTTCTTCAATTAAAGAAGAGTATTTTTTTCCCTCTGAGTATACCATGTTTTTTAAACTTTCATGTATGGAGTGTAGGCTGGGCCAGACTTTCAGTACATTTCACTCCATACAATGACTTCTGCTTGGTTGAAGTGTGTGAAAATGTTTGTGATATATTTACATTGTAACTGATCCTCTTGTCAGAGATCTATATGAAACCACTGCAGTCAAAAATCAGGCTCACAGACTTTCTGTGAGAACAGGGTCTAATATAATCATACTAAAATCAGTGGGATTAATCATCAGCTGTTGTAAATCAGAATATTTCCACCAATTTCAATCAAATTTTACTTACAGCAACTGGGCATGCTAGGCTTGTGTAGTAGTGGTGAAAAAAGCAAATTAAGCTGACTTTCTCTACATAAAGGACAACGATGCATTTACATTTGATTCCAGTGTATTTTACTGCATGCCTCAGAGCAAAGGCAGTTCAATTAAATATCAGTGGAGGGCTTTTTCTAGACAGAGACCTCTGGAAATTGCTTTAACCCTTTAACATTTAGAAAGCATATTTAGAGAAATGGGATGCCTCCTTTTATGTGCTTGCTTTCACAGTGGTAGAAAAATAGTAAAACATTTTCAGGAAGATACCATCCTATTTCAACCTATTCCACTAGAAGTAATCAGCTCCAATTTTTGTTTTATGATAAAGACTCCTACATCAAAATCTAGGAAAAATAACTTGGAGGTAATTTGCTTTCTATGACAGATGAAATTTTTGAAACTCTGTCAGTCATGTTATCCACTTTTTCATACTGATGTCCTGTCAGTCTCCAGTTATCTCCAGACTATTAAATCCTAAAACAACACACTTTTATCATACATGTAGAAATACATATAGGTCAGGGCTATCTTCAATTGCATTTGAGCTGTGTTTGAGCACAGTTAAATGCAATTTTGCCATGGAAATAAAATGTAATTATTAGAATTCCCTGCCTGGTCAATGTCTACTCTTGAGTGGTTTAAAATAATCTCCTATGACTTAAAACATTTTATATTTATTTAAATCTGTATATACTTTTAAGTCCGGTTAACCCATAGCAATTTATATTAGGCGAGGATTGGAAGAGGATAGTTCCATTGCAATCTCTTGAACTAGTGTTATTCAGCTAGCACTATGAGGGCCAAACTTTTTGCCAGAAACTGTCAATAGAAAAAAAAAATTAAGCTGGGACAAAATCTGATTTCTGATCTTATTTAGAAAACATACTCTTGAAGAAACATGATATGTATGTTTACGACATACAATCTTTCAAGTTTGAATAGAATTTATATTTTGCTAAACCTCATCACTGAGCCAGTCTTGGGTCTGGTTAATGTTTAAAGGGTAAACCATTATAATTTTTTTTTTTTCCTGTTGCTGATGGGTTGTAAACTTCCCATAAATGAGCAGAAATGGTTCTATCCAAATGTTTTCCAAAATACAGGTGCTGCAATTTCAATTTCTTGTACTCTGACAATGAACGAGAAAGTTTTTTGTTTCTCACACTCTACTGCAGGAGCGTCCGTGTAAGAATCAGATAAAATCTAGTCCTCTTGTATCAGTGTTTCATTGTGCTTTGAGTTGAAAATGACCAGTGTAAGGTCATAGTGGTATTGTCTAAATAACATCAGAACACATGGTAGGATTTGTGATAAAATAGGACTTTGTAATAAAAAAGTATGCCAATTCATGTCAGCTCATTAACTTTGCTTACTGATTTAATTTTGTTTATTTTTGTGCCATAAACACTTGTGAAATGTAGCTATTTCCCTCTGCAAGCCTTGAAAAAAGATAGGTGATAGCAATTTTAAGATTTGATATTTTTAACAGTTGTCTCAATGGTGCTGAAGATCAGATCATCAAAGGCAATAATGTACCCAATATATATTTATGTAACTAGTTTACTTTGAAATAGAGAAGTTCAATCTGTCCAAATACCTTTAAGAATTTGGGGGTTATTTTTCACTTACACTGGTGGAAATCAGGAGTTAACAGTATTGATATCATTGGGTCTATTGTGGCTTGAAAGCAGAACAAATAAAAGAGATTTTGGTAATGGATCTTTAGTATATGAGCTCTCTGTTTCCCTGAAAAGTGTTTCAAGCAATAATCCTGTTGCTTTACCTACCCATCAAGAAATTCATTACAAAAGTAGCTGTGATACCAGAAATAAACAACTGAGTTGGGAATTGAACTGTGGTCTTCCATAACTCAAAGGCACTGTATGATCTCTGTTAGCTGTTAATGAATTGTGTCAACTTGCTAGCTGACAGCAAAATCAGTCCTATCAACTTTACTATTTGAAAAATACCATTACTATATAAAAGTTATTGTTTGAAATTTGATGTATTCAGAAATACATCAAGAAAAAAATATTGAATTAAATCTTCATACTTTCTTTACCCAAAGACACAACTTCTGAGAAACTTAGGTTTTCTATTCACTCTAGCTGTTTATGTTCCTGAGAGTTTCCTCTACAACGCAAGGCCCTTCATATATTTTAATTAAAAGCCAGAGAAGAAATAAATTGTCCTTGGCATATGTGATGCTAATGGGCACTGGTTAGTTTGAAAATACATGTTCATTGGTTTTACATGATAATTTCCCTTTGAACCAAAAGACCCTGTTTATACAGAAACATTTTCTGGAAGCAGTAGGGGGCATCATTTCACTTTTGTAATTCTTCAGAGACATTATCCCAGTGCATTATGTGTGCAAACTGAATTTTCTTTTTTGTTTATGGCATTAATCCTGGGGTTAAGGTTGGCCTATGGTGAGCAATAATAAGTTTAACCTTCGACTTCATACAATAAGATGTAATTTATCATTTCTAGACTCTTTTGTGTCATTACCCTCACTTCTGCTTAAGATAAATTGAGACAAGTGAGCACTTGATATCAGTGATCTTTACATGCAAAACATAAATCTAATTTACTTATTGTCTGAACTTAGTTCTTTACCCTCTGATTATGTCTTTTAAACAGTACAAACATTTTTTGTTTGTTTGATGTGTTAGTCAATTTTTGTGATTCATAGAATGTTCAGTCCTTCACATAGATTTCAAACCAGTAAATATAAATCCTGGAATGTCTGAATGCATAGAAACCGTATGAAATGTGGAAACAAAGCAAGCAAGGTATTCATATTCATAATATTTACTTGCTAAGTAACTGTGATCAGGAAAGCATTTTAAAATTAAATTTCAAAGACAATTTAAAGGTGATTAAACAACTAGCAGCATGTAAATAAATTGGTTTTGTAGCCATTGCCATTCACTTATAACTTATATATATGTTATTTATATAACCTTGTTATTTTTTAATTGTAAGTGAAACAGTTTTAACTATTTTAAAGCACTGTTTTTTAATTTGCATTAAATGTTTATGTTGCTTTTTGGTTTGTAATTGAAGAACAAACTTATAGTCAGTTTATTACTCTCCATGCTCTTCAAGCAAGAAAAAGAATATACTTTGTAATTGTGTATACTATGAGTACTTCCATCTTTTTCTCCATGGTGAGGAAGTGCTGATTCATCAAATATGTTTGGGTGGGGTGTGGACTGTGAGGTATATCCTGATTTCATAAAGTACGTTTTGGTTTCAGGGTAGGATTATTCAGGTAGAATGATTCAGGCTCATGACCCTCAGTAAGACCAGAACATTGAATCTCTCTTTCCCCCATTTCAGGCCTTATTATATTTTGATACTGGGACCTGTTTTTATCATAGCAATGATCACATAAAAATATTTGTCAGTCTTTATGAAGTATGTGCAAGTTAAAAGGCAGAAAAACTTGAATAGAAATAAAAGTTATGTAATGCTATTTTGGAACAGTACTAATGTTTGGTAGGATTCTAAAATATATATTTCAGCCTGGATTTCATGTTTTGGGAGGAAATAAAAGTTAAGTCACACAGCTGTAGGAACTCAAACCATTTATAGGCCCTTCACATGAAAGCTTACATAGAAAATATATGTGTAATTACATAATTTGCATGGCAGGACTGCCCATGATCACTATATTTGGTCTTATTAACACTAAGGGCTACTTGATGGTAGTTTCAGTCCTGCTGCTAATTTTAGAGTAGTTGCTTAACAACTAAAGAGGCTGCCAGTGTCTGTAATAAGTGCTGGTATTGGAATCTTCACTAGTTCATTTACTAGAAGTTGTTTTTTGGCTGAGCTTGCTCACAACAAAAAAGCAGTTAGTGGATTAGTTTAGGCCTTGCTGGCTAGTTATAGGTAAGAGATGGGTAGAATATTATGAATCCAACAGTACCAGCTGTCTCTCATGTCAGACAATAGACAATGATGGACTGTCAGAGTAATTAGATTCCTTACAATCTTAGAAGGATAATTTTGAAAATCTTCCTGCAGCCTGCGTTGCATAGATATACTTCGTAATTTCCCTTAAGTTTGAATTATTTTAGATAATGAAGATGTAACAGTAAGAATTGAAGATACCATCATTTATGCTAGTTTCATACATTACAGCTATGTTGACTAGAATGTGCTTAAATGTGAGTTAAGGAGGAAGAGATTATTCTAGTGATACTTATGGAAGAAGGAAAGAAGAAAGGAAGTACTCTTTTTTTTTTTTTAAATGTCACACATGTGACATTAAAAAAGATTAATTTATTTTTTAATAGGCTGGGCTGCTGTATTTGAGAACAGAAGAGCTGTGTGAAAAATGAAGGGTGTGCTGGTTGTTGGTGAACCAAGAAAATGTATAGTAATAAGCTATTATTCATACTGTAAGATGCCATATCAAATTAAATGTTTGCAATAGATACCAAATTCTAAGAATGGTAATCCTCTTCACAGTGTTGGAGCGTCAAGGTATGGTTACTTCCACCTGAACCAAAGGAAAATTCTTCAGCTAATGATAATAAACTGTTGCTTTGCATATTGATCAGTTGTTAGAATACTTACGAAAATTTGAAATTTGAAAAGATAGAAATGTTTCTGCATGCCATGAACATGTGTATTTGACTCACGAACATACAATAAAGAGATGATCTGTTTTTGTGCAGCAGCTATTTTCCCCAGAATCCTGGATGTCTGATAATGTTATCAGAACTGTTGTGTTTGGAAATCCCAATCCGGAAATTGAAAATCTCCAGTGAGGGACAGAAAATGCAAGGATACTACATGTCACTTAAAAGCATTAGTCTACCACTGGAAGTGATACAGATGAGAGGTATATACTGCAAAATGCCATGGTTCCTGCTTTGCAACCATCCTCAGGATAAGTCAAGAGGCTTTTTTGTCTGTCATATTTGCAGTTATTAATATTTAATGTGCAGTTATGATAAAACAATATAGGACAAAATCCTGGGACTCTTCACAAGACAGATAATATTTCTTCTGAAATGTCTGTCTTGGATGCCTCCTTCTACTAAAGAAGTGCTGCCTTGACTACAAGGATCGAGAGAAATACGGGAATGCCATGTATTTCATCTGCTTGAAAGAAGTTGTCCCTGTGGACCCAACAGAAACGCTGCTAACATAGTTGCTACTTCTTTTGCTGTCAATGTATCCCATGTTGGTTGAGAAAGTCATATTGGTAGTAGGAGGGAATGGAATGGAAAGAGGAATACTGATCTGAAGATGTTAGTCCTACATGTGCATTGCTGGACTTTCATCCCTTATGTCCTTTCTCAGAATGTGTTGGATTGTAACAAATGGCAGATGCTATAAAAAAATATAGTTCTGAAGCCTCTTTCTTAATTCAAATATTTTTTTCTTTGATCAAATGAAAAAAGTTGAGAGAACGATGAGCAAACTGCATGATGTGATGTCTGCTGTGGATAAGACATGTGTAATACGTAATACAAATAAAATTTAAATATATAAATATAAACCAACAAATTAACAAACTATTGATAGCCATTTAAAGGCTAAGGTCAAGTGAAATGTAGCTCTGAGCCCTGATATGTGAATATGCAACCTCATTTTTCTCATGTGTTCCTTTGTGCCCTTTTGATATAGAAGTTGTGATCACAGAATACTTAGAAATAAGTTTGCCACCTACAGGGGGGAAAAAAAGCTTCCTTACTTGTCAGAGGCAGCAGACATGAAGGTCTTTCATGAGACTCTTCATTTTACTAAGTGGAAATGTCCTCTTTCCACTGGGTGGATAGTAATTCTGACAGCTTTGCAGGGTTTATATCAAGTAATGCGAGTTTTTTTCTTTTTGAAAATAAAACCAGTCTCAGCAGTGCTGAACAGGTATTGGGATCTTCATTCTATCTTCCCTTCCTGGTGACTTTCTCCTTACTTATAGCAGGCTTTTTTAGGTCAGAAGAATGGTTAGCCTTTAAAAATCACGGGTTAAAGTTTGGAGAAAAAGAAAGTTGTGGCTCATGTGGAGAAGAGAAGCACTTTGGTAGCTGAAGATGAATAAAAGTCCCACAACAGGGAGCTGCTGCTGACCCGTTACCTCTAATCATTCCAAAGCTTTTCTGTGGTGGACATTTGCTCCAACTGCAGCTGAGTCATTGATGTACCTAAACTGATGCAGCTTCTGGTACAGATGCTTTGCATGAGCAGAATGATTCAAACAAGAATAAATTCTTCTGGTGCAATTAGAACATTTGCTTGTCCACACTAGAAATATGTGTTGGTGCTGCTGGCTATCAGTGGCTTTTCATTGGGGCATATTCCCTTTTAGAGGCAAAGACTTAAATGATGAAGAAATTCAGTGGGAAACTATAAAGTGAGTGAAAATTACCTCTCATGCAAATAAAAGTGAAATGCTGAGAATTGTTTTGAAATTATCTTGTGTAGGAGACGCTGTACTAATTGTGGTGGTTTATTCTCTCCTCTAAAATCTGCACCGCTTTGGCCAGTGGCCAGGCAAAGAATTGCATTCTGACAGTTTTGCCTTTTTATAATCCTATCAAATACTCTTAACTACCCAATTAAGGCAGTTTCTCTTCCACTAACATGCTTTTTTCCTTGTATTTTCCATCAAGATTTTTTTCTGAGTTTAAATACTTGAATTACTGCTTCAAAACGACAGTTGAACATTTTTAGATATGCTGAGATCACTTCAGGTGATTTTTTTCTGATAGGTTGTTATGACTTAAGGGCTTTACAGATCCTAATGCAGTGGCATCTGAATGAAGTTTCTGCGCATGTGGAGTCTGGCTGTGGGTTTCAATGTGTTGTCTTTTCTCTCTGTTCTTTTTGTAACACAAAAAAATATTTCTGGGAATTTCCAAGGAGAACAGTACACTTCATTTTTAGTTGTCAAGATAGCTGACAGTTTATTGTGGTACTATGAATAAATTATTCCAGGGTTCACACTTAAAACAACGGCAGAAATGCTTCCTTTTTATTTTTTTTTTTAAAAAGCTGACATTTTGAATTTATATTAAGCATAGTATCACCTGGATACACACTGCATGAAAATGTAGACTCTTCAGAATGAATTATTAACCCAAAGCTTTTACCCTTTCTTAGATACACTAAGTTACTCTGCAGGATACTACAGGGATATGAATGTGGGAGAGAATAGGGGGTTTCTAATAAGATGTATAACAGGCTGCAGTATCAGCAGATGTCATTGTTCAGCAGCTATTTTCCATACGAGAAAGTTCTTTATTACTAAGTGCTGTGCAGAGACCTCTAACCATATTATTAGGAGAACAGGAACAGTGTAGTTTGTGGATTTACTTCAGGTAACCTTCTGATATCTAGGGTAATTGCATAGTCAGGATTTTAGTTTAAATGTAGTCAGTAAAACTGTAATCCAATTAGCTACTGAATTTAGTACACAGTTTTAAAAATGATATTTGAAATGTAAAATTTTAATCTTGTCTCAGTGCTGTTTGAAGAGTTGCCAGTCTCCATGAACCTCTGCAAGACTTTTTGGAACAGTCAGCTTGCTCAAAACTGAGAGAGTCAGCTGTATATACGATCCTTCAAATTAAATGTTTGGTGAACATGGTGGTAGGTGGCTTGGAAATAGCATAAGTGTACAGGCAGCACCTTTCTAAAAGATTGCAAAGTTTGTCTTTTGTTCTTTGATTTGTTTGTATTGGATGAATAACTGAAGAGCATCAAGGTAAATGTTACAACTTTAGGAAGACTGCCATTGATTTCGGTGGACTTTGAATCATATTCTAAGTGTCATATTACTGATTGTCAGAAGGTGTGGATATGTGGGGCCTGATTCTTTTTTTCCACTGTAGTTCTAGAATACCAAAAGATACGGAGTTACATAATCAGAAAGCTCTGTAAAAGGACCGTGACCCGAATAGTTTGAGAAAAATTTTCTCTCTTTCCCTACTGCTTTAATGTATTTTTTTTAATGCCGAGACCTTATTTAAAAAAAGAAAAGTCAAAATCACCCAAGTGACTAAGGAAAAATGAGTTAATCCTGAAATAACAAAACTATTTAGATAGTTAATATACAAGCCTCAAAAACCTCAGTTAGTTGACATACAGGGTTGGAGAAAATGAAGTTTAGAGTTGGCTAAAGTATGTAAAAAAATGTCCAGGTGACTTAAGCTCTGCCTGTGATCATTTTCAGAATTGTTTTAGACTTCCTAAGCATCTTACCCATAAGCTGCCCAGTAGCTTCTTTAGCCAGTGGAGTGCTGGAGTGTTCTCAATATATGCCTACATGATGACTGTTTTATTTTGAAATGTATTATTTAAGAAGTGAAATGATGCTGTCCTTCCCGCTTTCACCATCTCTGGGGAAGACTCTACTTTTAATTTTTAAATAATCGTCTCCGCTGTTTCTTCCTTTACCTTCTTTCCCTTTTGGTTGACATTTTTAACCTTGGATTAGTTAGTTTTCTCTATTTTTTTTAAAAACTGTATTACTTAGGAGCAGCAATTTCTGAGCGACAGTGCTATGTGACCTGTAATTCCCTCAAGATCAGGCCTAAGTCTAGCATATAGTATTACAAGTAGGGATAGAAACATAGTGCTAATGCTGCATAGCAGTATCAAGAGGTGCAACGAGTGCAGATATTTGTTTAAAAAAACCCCACAAGTAACTAAGCAATTATCTTCCTTCAAACAATATTTTTCCATTTCTAAAAAAAAGGAAGTTTGAAAGTTCAGTTAAACTACTATTTGCTTTACATTGAACACTAAATTGAGCACAGCAAAATCTGCTTTGGTCTTCTTTAGTCCAGCGTATTTGAAGAGTGACCAGCAGACTCACTCTCAATATTCTCTGGTGTTGTTATGCTTTATAGCAAACAGCACTGTTTAAAGGGTTCTGGACTTCACAGATCCTTGTACTCATTCTTCTGTACCTTCATGACATTATGAAGGTCTGTTTGATTTGGTTTTTAGCTGCAAAAACTTGAAATTGATATTTAGGAATTATTTTACTTGTTGAGATAGCTGGGATGAATTTGAACTCAAGCTTGACAGGTTTCATTCAGCTGAAGTATGGGATATTGTTGGAGTCAAGTAAGTCATAGGTATGTCTTTAGGTACATTGAAGAATTTAAATAAATGTGAAAATGAGTTTGAAAATAAAACCTGAAAGAATAGGTTTTTGCCCTTTTTCAGCTTTTAACTATAGTCCTCTGCACAGAAGCTTGAATTTCTGCAGATCAGAATGAATTAATAGCTGTTATTTTGTAATAATAATGCAACCAGCCAGGAGATAGTTGAAAATCTGGGTGCAGCTTGTGTTTACAGACCTATGATTCCCAGTTTCCATGGATGTTCATAATTTTTAAGAAAGCAGTTATATATTTTATTTAAAAAAAATATGAACAGGTATTTCTCCCTGTGAAAGTCCAAAATGGACTTACTACTGATCTCAGTGAAGGAAAATTCATTCACCTTGATTAACAGAACCACCTTTACTATTACGGATGCAGAAGACAGTAATTAAAATATATTTAATATAAGCCACCCTCATTTTGAAGCTGCCTCAGTTTGCAGCCCTGGGGGAAGCCAAGTAATTAAGTTTGGATGCAGCACTGAAGTGAAGATACATGGTACTAGCAAAAAAAACCAAATAAAGATTTGGATAGTATTGGCGTAACAGAAGGCTCCCATTAGACCCTAGAGTACTGTTTGTGACCCTTAGTGGATGCACTGCACTAAGTGATGTTAATTTCATTACATGCTAGAGTTGGATATTTTACATAGAGATAACAATGTTGTTACCATTACCATGGTAATTCTCTAGGATGTGCATCCTGTGCTACAAAAGTAAAGTCTCTACATTCAAGAACCTGGTTGGAGCTGGCAAACAAAATGTCTCCGACCACAAAAAAACCCAACTTGTTGCAAGATCAGACAATAAAGAGGAGTCACTTCAGATGAAACAAAAACAGCAATTGGAGTGATCTGGGGATGGACTGGGAGTGGAAGACAGATGGAATGTGAGCAGAAGGGGTGAAGCTGGCCTTGGAAATAACCACTTCTGTGGGCTGGGTAAAATAAGCATATGATCCTAATTCCATAGGAAGAAGCAGATAAGTACACATCTCTGAGGCTAAAACTTTGTGGAACTTGATATTTACAGGGAAGATAAGTACATGACCATATCTAAAACATTCCCCCTTCCAAAAATTTGTGGCTATATTTGTCTCCTGAAGAACTGTGCAAGAGTTTGAGTGAATGATTCCAGTGTGACTGTCAGTCTCAATTCTGTTATTTCAGTTCTGCCAGTTACATTCCAGTGTTTCCTGTATCATAGCTGTGATGTAACATGCTAGCAATGTATGTATATGTATATATACATAAATATATTGGACGGCATACATTTCCTGTTTTACTGACTGATGTAAATTAAATTGATTCTGCACTGGGAATTTTGTCATCTATAATAACATCAGCAGGGTTATATGTTTTTTTTCAGATTCCAGAAGACATAGTAGTATCAGCAAAACAGGGTAGGTTATGCTGTTTCTTCAGAATCCCTATATTTTAGTACTATTTTCACCACAATTTTGTTCAGCCTTCTATTTGCAATATTCTGTTAGGTGGTGTGAAATAATGTGTCTTCTAACTGAAACCAGTTAGCACATCTGATGTGAAGAATCTAAGAGGATCCTTATCTTGTTGAAGAAAAACTTGTCTCAGGTCTTTCTTGTGAAAAAGAACAGAAATAAACCCTGGGTTCCTGGGCAACAAGTCTTCTCAATAAAAGAATTTCTATTGCTTGTGAATATATCTGAGCTTTTGCTGAGAGCATTCTGGCTGCCACATTTTCCTGTACTCACTGTGCTGTCAGTAAGACACTGTGTTATAAAGTGCTTTGGGACACTCTGTCCATAAAGAGGTGCGATACAGAACCAAATTCTGTTTTATTTGATTCCCTGAAATGGTGCAATTCATTTTTTAGTAAATACTGTTGCCAAAGTGATCTGAAATCATTCTATTTAGGCATCTGACTGTCAATACAACACTCTTCTGACTAGCTAATCTGAATAGCAAAAGGAAATAATAGGAGATTACATTGGTAGGAATGGTCAGTAAATGCTATGATGAATAGTATTTCTCAGGGGTAAAGGATATTCATTGTATGTAGTAAATTTCAGGATTTTCTCTGTCCTCTCTCCCTAGTGTTGTCAGTAAATGTTTTTATTACAACTTTTGCTATGCAAAAAATTACAAACCCATAAAACCAATGGGATTACAGTAGCATAACATCTGCATGTACATTAGAATTATCGTGATATTTTAATGTGTTGAAATGCTGGAAGTTTGGTGTGAACATTCATATGTAATGTTTCATATTTTAGTGGGTTGCAATTAAATGCATGTCTGTTATATTTTCCGCTAGCATCCAAGATATGATTGAGGTGGCAAAGAGGTGCCATCTATTTACAAACTTTTGACTTTGTGAGATTGCCTGTTAGGTATGCTGCAGAAAGGTTTTTTATTTTTCATTTTTTGTTATTGCTTAACCAAAATCCACAGCATCAGCATCTCTATATCATCTATGATCTCACAAGAGTTGGTAACTATGCACTCTGTTTGGCTGATTTCAGAAAAATAATTGTTAAGAATATATTGCAATGTTGTGAAGTGCCCATTTACTTAACCATCTAACAGTCCATTATTTTCTTATGTACTGCATATAATAAGATTTGTTTTCTGTGATAATGTTTGAGAAAGGTTGATGGAAAGATGCAAAGGAGTAGTTAGGGTATTTACCCTAAGCATATTGTCCAGAATCCCAGTATAAAGGGAATCTTCGTTGGTTACTGTATCTTGTGCTTGGACAGGAATGAATTTGTCCAGGTTTAACTGAGAACAGATTTTGGATAGATGACTCTGGCCTTTTAGAAAGAATGTCTGTAGACAGAAAAAAATGCTATCAGCCCTGCAGCATATATAACTTCCTCAGAACGAGCTTGAATTGCTATTGCTAAATTTCTTGAAAGTTTACCTTCTGGCTCTTTTTTATACTCAATATGCTTTAAGAATTCTTAGTTTTATAGAGAAATTATGGACTGTAATTTATTGTTTACATTTTGCAATGTTGCCAGTGCTAACAGTTTTCCAGTAATGGAATGATTTCATATAGATTTCTCTGCCTTTGTGAAAGTTTAGATTCTGAAACAGGTAGTTTCTTACAGGAGTCTGAACCTTCACTGCAAGGAATAATGATTTGACCATACTTTGAAAATTCAGAGTTTTTCTTCTGATCTCTCATGACTCTACCCTGCTAATATAAAGTCCCATAAAGTGATACTGCCTGGAGCCATCACGTTGGTACACTTTGTTTGCTAATCCTTCTGAAAAGTCAACAAATGCAGACTATTATTAGGAATCTAACTGAAAAGATACAAATAGGGGAGATATAGATGCAGAACCTTTATGGTTGCTCCACCCCTGAGGGGCAGGTGAAATTCTATTGCTTTTAATTATATATATATGTATTTTTCATTGGTTCTTTCCTGTCTTAGGGTTTTAGCAGTTCTGTGGAGTTAGCTTATACAAGAGTGATAGTGGGGAAGAAACGGACATAACAGACTATAGCTTTTACCACTAACTCCCTTAGCTCTCTAGAAAGCTATGTATTAGAGCCAAAATTTATATTCTTATTTGGATACCAGAATTTCAGTTTTCTAGTATACCATGGGAAAAAGAAAAAACAGCAAGAAAACAAACATTTGACACTCAGAAGAAAAATATGGAAACACGTCTGCCATTCTGAGGTTTTTTGGAACACAAAGTAGTTGATTCCTGCTTTGAGTGAAATGCATCTGAAATGATCCGTTCTCAGTCAGCTTAGTGATTTCAAGTATCAGGTGAAGTCTCACAACCCTGTTAGTGCTGTGGTTCACTACTGTCATCATAGGAAAAGAAGGGCTGCTACCTTTTCCTTATAAAAGTTCATTAAATGGAATTGGCCTGCTATAGTTTTAATGAGAACGAGAAAAGGCATGTATTTGTATCATGAAATGTACACAGTGTCATATAGCACACATTTGCTTTCGAAGTCAGGTATGCACAGTACATATAAGCATATCTAGTTGCTGCATATGAATGAAGGAAAACTATTCAGGTACATTTAATAAGCATGAGAAATCATATGGTTTACTGCAAATAATACATTATATAGAAAAGAGACATATTTATCTGTTCACCATGGTTTTATATTTAATTTTTTTTTAATCTATTTGTAGGATAACATTGATTAGCTGTGGCATGATTGATACATTCAAAACTGAAAGAGTAGTTGCATGGAACAGGGAAAGGACAGGCTTGTCTGCCAGGGTTTCATTGAAATGTTGCCAGCTCTCAGATTGTTCCTAGCAGAGGAAGAATTCAGTGTAAATTGTGGTGAATAAAGTAAATAATATAAAGAAGAAAAAGCATGTCTGATCATACTCTAATATTTAAAATTAAGTGCAAATTTATTTTACTGGTCTGGAATTTAACTCCATGTTAAATAATGGCTGCTATCTTGGTTGATTCTGGGAATGACCTAAAGAATTCCAAAACTGAGTCAGACTTTTTAAGAGTCAGACTTTAGCTGTGCTCTGAGACTGAGAGTGATAATAGGATATATCTATTACAAACTAAGCACATCTGATGGTTTGTTGAACTCACAGACCAGTTATTTGTTATCTGGAACCACAGCAATTGCCGTGTAACTTCTCACAGTTTGTTCCCCTCTCTCCCTCCCCACATACTCTGTCATTCTTCTCTGTCTCCCTTTCTCTTCCTTCCTTCATTCCTACTCTGTTGCTATCCTTTGAAAATTTGTTTAGCAGAAATGGTATCCAGTACTTGTTACAATAGATATCTCTTCTTCTTCTGTAGTGCTATTTTCTTCGCTTTTTAGGCTTTGCTTTGAGAAGCTTTCTATTATTTTATTTGTTTATGAAGAATGATGGGTAGTAACATTTGAATCTTTCACAACAGCAACAACATGAAAGTATCAGAGCATCATGAAGTAACAATGCTAACAGTTGTATCTGAAAAGTATTATGGTTAGTAACGGACATAATATTGGGATGGTGACGGTGCTATGGTAATAAATAAATGTACTGGTATTATTAGGCAGCTCTGCTATTTTCTGTAACTGCTGTCCATTGACTAACTACTTGAAAACCGCTCTCAGAACCTTGAATGCTCCTGGCCTTTACTGAACTTCTTCCCTTCTACTTCAAAGATTTTGAGATTTTCTAACATGTCTCTCCATCCTCAAACTGAGGAAGTATGTACTCCTACCTCATACTTTCTTCATTCAACTGTAAGACTTAAAAGACACACATTTTCCATCCCTAGATCATGTGCATGCAGATTTCTGTGCTTTCATACCATACAGAGGGGAGACAAAAGATTTGATTGGCTATGTGACATGCCCTGCCCCTTCTCTACTTCTGAGCCTTCTCTGAAAACCTGTATGATATAGAAGAGTGTTTGGACAAAGAATATGTACTAATACACAGTAATCATCTGATATTCTCTGTTGGAATTCCAGGAATTTCTGAAATTCTATTGTCTTCATTGCTTATCAGTTAGAAAACATAGGATAAAAATTTCAACACAGAAACTCAGGAGTAGCGAGGAGGATGGCCTGTCAGATTGCTCACGTTTGTGGACCATCCCTATGTTCTATTTTATGATAGGACAGAGAAATGGGCAAAGTCATCACCCTTGTCAGAACAAGATAAAATAGTTTGGCTAAAGATAACTTTCTGCCTGTTACTCCTTGTGCAAAGATGGATGCATGAAAGATGTGTGTTTGTGTTCTCTAGAGGACATCAATCTTATTTTATGATTTTATATTTCTAAAATTAAGTTCTTAATACAGCTATAAGAATCTCATTTGACACTTCACATTTATAATGTATGTAAAACAGTAATTTGAATATACAGTATAAAACGTCTTCTTAGAGGAAACAGAGTAACTGGCATTCTGAATACTTTGTAAACCCCATGGTGGGGTTAACCCTAGTCACCAACAGTTGTCTTTTTTACTAAACAAGTCAGCAGTGGTCTGCTCTTTAAAAACCTTTGCTGTTTAGAGTTCTCAGGTGCATAGTCTGCTTGAACCGTATACTCTTAGCTCCTCAGAGAAGGGCACTATTTTTTTGCTGTATTTTAAAATGGAAAATTGAAAGTCCAGACCTGATGGTGGATCATGAGTGCAAATGAGAATTTATGAGCATTCACTAGTTATTTTGTAGAAGTACATTAATAACTAGGCCATCTCACTGTAAGTGTGTTCTCTTTGAATCAAAAGGATCAACTACGAATATATTCTTTTAGTAAGAGTGCTGTCTTTTCTGGAAATAAAAAAGATAGGTCATCCTTTTATATTTTATCCATGGGAAAGCAATTGTTTCCCAGTAGTGAGAAATCCAGTAAGATCTTTTTTTTCATGAACTTCCCCTTTCAGAAGAGGCAAATTTGACTGTATGTAAATTCATTGTGAATAGCAGAGTATTTAAAACTCTTGTGGTCCGTTTTTCAGTTGGCAGAGTTGTTTAACTGAGTTACTGTAAAAGGGCCTCTAGTCTTTGTAAGTAGTAAAGCCATTAGACACAGAAGGGCAAAAGTTAGTGTTAACAAGAGGCTGAATGAGGAAACAGTAGGATTTCCTGCTATAATAATTTTCTGAGTTGTGTTTCTACCAGAGAGAAGATCTGCAGAGTAATCTCACACAGTTGATAACTATTCTCCAGCAAGCTCAAAGAGAACAGTTCTGTATCTATCTAGAGCAAAACTTAGCTTATGTTAGAGACAACAGAAGAAATACTGAGGGCAATTTCTTGGCACCAAGTTGATTGCAATTATTAGATTGGAAATGAAAGGGAATAATCAAAACAATCATAACAGTGTGCCATAGAACCAACACAAAATTTGAACTGCAAGAAATATGGAAACCTCAGAGAGGAAATGCATCATTTAATTAGAATGGAAATAACTCTTGTTTGCATTTTTTGAGTCAAATTGCTTGTATGAAGTACAAGCCTGGTAGTCAGTAAGAAGCATTTGGCCAATTTCTTGTCTTTCTCACATAGTTTACACTGGTTGAAGTTGAATTATTTTAGCTGGATCAGTTTTACATCTGTGTAAGTCCACAGAATTTCTAAAGAGAGTGAGTGAGCAGTAAAAATGCTGGAAATAACACTTAAAGTGGTTTTCCACTACAAAGTTTGTGAAGAGATAATATTTTTTCTCAGAGTTGTGTCTCTCACTTCTAGTGTTCGTCTTGGTGGTTTGCTTTGTGACTAGTCTCTGTGATGTTTTGGAACAAAAAAAAATGTACATATTGTACATATAAGAGAAAGAAACAAAAGTGAAATTCAAGCGGAGGTCTGGAACTGATTCTTTTTCTGTTCACCAAGCCTTGGTGAGAGGCTGACAACTTGAAATAGGTATTGTGAGCTGAGAAATAAAATGTGCACTGCATTTATCAAATGTTCACCCTTAGTTTCAGACCAATATCCACTTGCTATTTTCAGATATTTATTGTTGCTATATTTTTTTATTCTTTCTCCTCTAAATTAATTTAGTTCTTTATTATCTGTAAATCTGACAAACACTAAGAATTTCTTAATTTTTCTGCCAACTTGATTTTTTTTCAAGTTCAGTTAGATCCAGTGTTATTTACTTTCAAATGGCAAAGCCCTTGAATGAGTTTTAGCATCAAAGTGATCAAAAGAAGGCATCTGAATTCCCTATTGCAGTAAAGGTGTGTGTGAAGGATACACATGGGAGATGCAAGAATAGCAGAAGATGAACTGTAAAGTATTGATTGGGATGTGGAACAGATGCTGTTTCTGGCTGCTTATAAAAGATCTCATCTACGCTGCTTTTCAACGGAACTTGACCTAGTGTTACTTTTGTCCATTAAACTTTTAAACTCTGAAAGTATAGATGGGGAGGTGCGTATATTTTCACAGTATGTGCTCTTCTTGTGACTGGCATTATTATTTTGCAAAACAATTCCCACCCCCAAAATTCTTCAGTAAATTCACAGTACTACAAATTCACTGTTTGGTTCTTAGTATTTCTGTGCATCATCAGTGAAGGCTGAATGGACTGTCTGTGGTATAGAGAACACAGAGAACTATTGCTGCAAATGGTTTTGATCCTCAGGCATTCTGTGAAGTGAGAAGCCACGTAAGGGATTCTCAATCAAGGCATAAGGTTACCTAACAAATAATTTCTCAATAGCAGAGCTTTAACTTATGAAAAACTTTAAGAATAGCCACAGGGAAAATCTTTGGTTCTGCAGCTTCATATTTAGATTACAGTAGCTGGAAGTTAATTAGCCCTGCTAGCCTTTTTCTTTTAGGCTAATTAGTAAGAAAACTGGATATAAAAAAGTCAAAGTCATTTTGAGAGAAAGAACTTCAACATTTTGTACATAACAGTCCCTTTGGAGGATATTATCTCCATAATGACTATAGGATGCTCTCTGTTCTGACAGAATGTAGTTCTACAGTCTCTGGACTCATTTAGACGACGTATTAGTCATTAATGATTTTAGGCCTAGCTGCTTGCAATTGCCAGATGAAACCACATGACATGTTGTTTAATTATGCAATGATCAGCAGCCTTTACATTTTAATTAGGGAGCCACTGTAATGAAGCCGTCCCACTTTACATATGGCTTATTGGGCTGAAAGGTCGTCTTTACTAATTGGTTGTTTGGAAAAGTAATTTTGACACAGCAATACAGGTAGACTTGTCTTCACTTCTAATGTGTTTCCTGATCTTTTTTTGATTTGGCTAATTAGTGCTAATAATTTAAAAGCTGCATGGCATTCCAAAACTCCTGCTGTTTACTATACGTGTAGTAGTTTTGTTAACAGATTTTAGTACTGTTAATACATGGTGACATACTGCTGGTGTCTACTCACAGTTTTCTTTGGTTTTGCAAGATTACAGGGACTTTAATGTCACACATTGCTTTCAGTTAGCTGTGTGTGAAAGAGATTCCTGATGCAAGGAGTTTAAAGAACTATGATTTAATAACCATTTGCAGTACTCTTTAGAGAATATTGACATTGGAAAATGCATGATTTATTTAAGTTTTTCAATGATTAATTCATGAATATAACCGCAAGAATACCAAGGTCTCCAAACTAATGAAAGCCTATCCTTTCATAGCTGTTTGTTTTCATTTCAAATCAAAGCTGTCTTGTTTGTTTGCTTACTTTTTAAAAGAATAATCTGTTCTTTCCACTGGGGTTTTGATATCATTTTGACAAGTAAAAGAATTAATTTACATTAAAGAATCAAATAGGTAAAGTTTCCATCTCCCCCTCCATTATTTTATGAGATATGATAAGCAGAAACATTTCCCAACCTGCTCCACCAATCCAGTCCACATGCTAAGTAAAGTCTCTCTCCTATTTGGTGTTTCATTTTATTTATAACAATAAAGTAGACAGAGTTCATCTTAGTTCCTCACAGGGATGGCTGTTTATGAGGATCCTAGCTCAAAAATATTTCGGCCTGTGTCCTTTCTCCCTTAAAGCTATTTTTGCTTATATCCAGTTGGACAAAAAATAAGTTGCTTCAGTTAGTCAAGAGACTCAGCAGGAGTGTTTCAGGCAAACATTACTGCTGCTCAATTGTTAAAGCTCTCTAATAGTCAGACTAGCATTGATTAAATCTAGGATCACTTTCACATGACATTCACAACCCTTCTTTTACCAGCCTTCCAAGACCACTACTTTAGGGTTTCTATTCAGCAGCTTCTGACAGCTATATGGGGTTTAGATCCAGAGGAGTGTCTCTAAAGATTGTTTCATTTAAAAGGTTTCCTGTGCATTTCAGGAAATCAATCCCATAGCTCTATAATCTGTTACTAATGTAAAGTTGTTAGAGCAGGGACGTTTTACTATGTACTTTTATTGTACCTAGCAAAACAAAGATTTGAGCTCGATGATATAATTTTGTAACACTGATAAAAATTAGTAGTAATCTATCAGCCATAGAAATCTAACAAGAACTTGCAGGACGTGCTAGCTAGCAGTCGAGTAATTTTGTCTCCAGTGTTACAAATATTTACATCTATCAGTATTGTCAGTGTCTTCAGCCGAGCCTTCCAGATTCCTAACTTGAAGTGAATAATGTTTGTAGGATCAAGGTAGAAGGTTATCTTGTTAATTTCTTCCTCTGCTTAATTTTTTCCTTCATATAACTTTTTTTGTACTGGTAACGTGGCTTGGTTTGTATTAGTAAGGTTCTAGAACACTATGGGTGTTGTTAAAATAGGACAATATGAATAAATTCTTCTGACAAAAATACAAATTATTTAATAACTATCAAATAGGGTATATTAGAATGATGCATGAGCAAGTTTTCTTTTGTCCTGATTGCTAACAAGTTTTTATAGTTACCTATAAAAAGTTGCTCTAGCATAAAGAATTATAGATAGTCCCTATATATTTAAACAATTTCCTCATTTTCTTCATAGTAAATACTGGATTCTGATCACTACCACACTGAAGTTATCATGAAAAATTTCACTGAAGTTAGCGTAGAACTCAGATGTTTAGACTTTGGTAAAATTCTTACTGATGAATGTAGCTTAATTAAAACTAACTAACAGAAGATCTGATCTTTTTGAGGGTCTATATAATGTAGCTCCCTGCTTGTATAGAAGAAGGTTTCCTCCAGCACATGCTTATGCAAGCCTCTTCAAGAGGCTTGTGTTTTTTCTCAGATTTTGACCCAGCTAAAACACTTGTGCACATGAATGCTTGGAGGTCACAGAGAAGGACTTGAGATTATAGAGTACTGTAGGCATCATCAAGTGGTGGTAATAAAGAGGGTGTAAATTGAAAAAGTAGTAGTAATGAAGTACATGTTATTATTAATATGTACTACCTACTACAGTTACAATTAGTATTACGTTTATTAGTAAATTGTTGCCATGTTCTCTGTGTTTCAGGCCAAGGAATCATTGCTCTAGGTATATATTTCTTAGAAGCCATTTTCTGCATTTGGTTTATATGTCACAGAGCTGTTCCCTAAGAACGTGTTTTGACTGATACCTGGTTTCGCTTAGGAAACTATTTTCTGAAAGAGGAAAAAATGGTTCTCGTTTTTCATTTTTGGCAAATTCTGTGTCTGGATCATCAAAGGATCATTGGAGCTCATAGATGGCATAAATTGTAAAATAACACAGGTTTATTCCAGATGAGATAAATAGTTGAAATAAATTTGGTGTGTAAGAGTGGTTTATCTCCAACACCATAAGAAACAGAAAAGGTTAAATAAAAGGGGATTCAGTGTCAATGCTCCATTCATTTAAAAACCAATATATTAGAATTGTAAAGATTCAAAAAAAGATATCAAGGATAATTAGGAGGATGGAGTGGCTTCTGTACAAGAAAAATTGAATAAGTTAAAACTTTTCAGACTGAAAAAAAATTACTTTTTGGGGGAGGGGAAACATCCAAATGACGTTGTAGTTGCAGAAATTTGTGGACTTAAAAAGGGAGAGACAGAGACATCCTTTGGGATGGTCCTTCTAATCAGATAATCAGGTTCAGGGAATCCTCTGAGCTGAAATTATTAGGAGATTGTTAGAGTGCGAGGTATCTTGTACATTTGCCCTGTTCTCGTTTTCTTACTAACGATCTGCTTATTGTCACCACTGAAAATAAAGTACTGGGACAGATGGATCTTTGGTTTGACTCAGTACAGTTCTTGTTTTGGGGGAGTCAGGATCCTGGACTGAGGAGTTAAGAAGTCTGAGACAGAAAGGTGAATGCTGGGAATCATAGCTGAAGTGTTACAGGAATACTGTGGGCATTGAGGACAAGAGTAAGAGTACAGGATATGGCCCTATGGCAGCAGTGGGAGATAGGAGGTGATACTGGATCCCAGGATTCTCTGGAATTGCCATGGTAAGAAGGGGAGCTCAAGACCTCTGGCAGGAAGGAAGGACTCCCTCTGTGGAATGAATAGAATGTAAAATAGGAATAATTAATAACACTGAGGTCTGGCACATGTACAGAAAAAAGGTTAGGGTAAAAAGAAGAGAGAGAGTGGGGAGAGGAATGGAGTTGGAGCTTCTAAGAACATATAGTCAGCATACTTGCATATACGTGTTGACAGGAAGGCACAAAACGTTCTATATCTCATTCTTTACCTGATCTGGCACCCTTAAAATATATGTCCTTCTTATGATTGTATAGCAGGAAATATTCGTGTAAACATTCAACACATGCATCATATAGAAGATTTGGTAGCAACCTTCCATTGCAGGCTACGGGTTATGACATAAAAGTGAATTGTAGCAAATGATTTGCTTTTAAAACATTTACCTCAAGGCTTGTATTTTCGGCTATAAAAGTAATTAATCATCACTTGTTATGGGAGAGTTAGGATTTCTGGAAGAACTCATCTGAACATCAAGATAGTTGAGCTGCACATCTCAACTAAACAATTCTGTCAGAATGGATTTGGCCAATAGGTTGCTGTTGGCATTGGCCATGCAGTATCTTTCTGGTGGCTACAGGAATAAAAGTAGTTTTTTGTTGAAACAGGAGCTGCTCTGATGTTTTACTCAGTGAACTGCAGTTATAACTGGAGCTTTGTAATTTCACAGGATTCAATTGTCTCCTGCCAAAGCTTTAGCTTTCAGCCAAATTAGTTTTGTTGTCTGCATGCAAAATGGACATAGGTCACAAAAGACAACACAGGTGCATACAGAGCTGAAGTGATTTTTGTCAAAATACAATACATATGAGTTGGTAAGCAGAATTTCATGATGCTTATACTGCATATTTCTGAGCTGCTTTATTTGTATAATTTCAAAACCTAAAATTTTATGCTTTAAGCAATTGGATTTGACTATGTATTATTTTCTGGTTACTTCTTCACGTCCAGCAATCAGGACTTGATCCTTCATGATGCTAAGTATACTTGCCTTTATTTCACATAGCACATGAGCAAGTGCTTCATCTTTACCGTGTTAGTAGTTTGTCTAATTTTATTGAGCGTACTCTTGTAGGCTAAAGTTATAACAACTTCAGAGAAGCCAGCAGGGCCATTTACATGCTTAGGACATTACCAAATCATGACTCATACATGCTCAACAAAACATATTTTAATGGGACAAAAAAGCCCTTGCTCGTAATCCAAATGGTAAGCCTTTAAAAGAAAATTGCTTGATGCTCCCAACGTCTCATTTGTGATACACTCTGCACAGACTACATTTCTTGTTATCTACCTCCGGCCATGTGACTCCTATGACACATTGACATGTTTACATGTTGATCTGACTAAAAAAGAAAAACTTCATGTCATTTCAATAAACAGATACAATTCGGTTCATGCTAACATGAAACAAAATATATTTTGCCTCTGGTTTTGTGGGTTGAAAGTTTTTTTTTAATAGGAAAAAAAAAATCTCTGTGGCAAATTTGGTTCTGTTGATCATACATCCTTTTGAAAAATGCCGTCTTGACCATCCATTCTTCACTTTCTGTTCTGTTTTTCATATTCTTTCAACATTTATTTGGACTTTAGAAAGATGCATTTAGTGTGCTAGTCCTTTTAAAATGTAGTTATGACAGTATAAAAAAGAGGATAGCAACGTGAATAAATATGGCCACTTTCTTTTCTCAAATATGTCAGCATGTTTGATATAAGCATACACTCATTTTTCCTGGTAAATCTGGGCTTCTTTTTTCATCTTCCTAGCTCTGCAGCTTGATGTTTCCAAAACCTTTAAAATGAGAGGCCCGAAGATGAGGATCATTAAGTTTGCATGGAAAAATGAATATCAAACATAAATAATAGCTGCATTTTTCAGTAATGTGAAGGTCTTGCAAGATTGATCATACAAAGAACAATCTTTGCAAAAGAGCCCTCAAGTGATATGAGGTCTCTGAAATGATAGGAAGCATCCTTTTACATTATGGAGAGATTAGTGTTTGATTAGCATGTTTTCAACCTCATGCTATCTGTATAGATTTTGATAACAGGGTGTAGTTCTTTCCTGGGTTTTCAGATGTTTTGAATATATAATTTGATTAGGGTTTTCTATAAAGTATTTGACATACTTTTAGCTTTATAGTGACTGCATATAAACTATTTGCTAATATAAAATTCCTATTTATTTTATTAAGTTAAACAATACCAAAGCAGGGCTATTTTAAAACTTAAATGGCCAGAACTCTTGCTTCATGTAGCACCTTTGTAAGAGAAATTAAGAACTGTGGTATTTATGTGTGTGTATATGTGTAAGTATATGTGTATATATTTAAAGTTTACGATGACTTCAGTAGAACTGCACAGATGAACTTGGCTTTACTTATCATATTAAATAAACCCAGGACTTAGATTTGTATCTCTTCTGAGGAAAGGATGGTGTATCCCCCCTTCTGACTTGTACAAGAGACATGAATGATTCTTCTGTTGTCAGTAAAATTATATGCAGTGGTTAAGACTCACTAGCTATTGTGTACCAAATCCTTGGCCTATTGCTGGGTAAGGACTATATGTACGTTGATTATGATATCATTGTGATTAAATGTTTCTCTTGCATACACTCGAGATCTCTAGTCTAAATCAGGATAGAAAATTCTCTTGCATGCTTACAGTGTTTTCCACATTTTTTAGAAAGAGGTTGTATTTTTTGCTGTTTTGGGATGCAATGGTAAAATTAATTCAGTGATCTCAGTGTATACTGTATGCTTATATTTCAGGTGGAAAATCTGTTTGCTTTGATATCAATGCATCATCTATTTTCTCTTCTGTAGTACAATTTTTATTTTAAAATGTTGATAGAAAAGTTCCAGTGGACTAGCTTTATTTTATTAACACTTCAGAAAAAAATTATTCCACATAAGAGTTTTCATTTTACATTTATTCCATTGGAGTTTTCATTAACATTTTTGGAAGCTCAGTGGGTCTCGCTCTCATAGATAACCACAAAATAAACAGATGAGTATGGAATACACAGTACCTGAAATTAAACTTTGTGCAATTTCAAGAAAAAAATTTTGCATCTATTCTTCTAAAATGAAGTACAGTGATAAAATATCCTTTAGAATAATTGCATATGATTGGGTATAATACACTATTTTCATCTCTTAGCAGCGTATTAGCAACTGAAGCTTACAAATTTTCCCAGAAGTAGATGTTAGTTAAAATATGCTTAATGTTGTTTGTTCAAAAGTTTATGGAAATCTTTCTCTTATTTGAAGTGCTGTGTGATTCCATTCCTGATATAAACCAAACTAATGGTTGTGCCATGTACTGTTCTATGCTGGCTTCTGTATTGTTCTTATCAGCATCTACTGCTAAATTACGAGGTGTTACTTATGGTCTCATGCACTTATTTGGCTCTGAAATCACAGTGAATAAGAGCACAACTGAACCTCAGACTTGACTTAAAATTCTTCCACCAAGTGCTTAGTTCTGAAATGAATCATAATTGGTTGCCAAAATATCCGTTCTTTGTATGTAAAACTGGAAAAGAACAGATCAGCATTCAGGCAGTTTTTTTCCGTCCTGCATTATGGCAGATTACTTACTGCGCTGTGTGATAAGTAGATGTCACATAACCTGTATACTGATATAACAGTTTCATTATAAACCCTCTTAAAAAGAGAGGAAAAACCCAACAATAAAAGGTAGGCAAGTACACATCAGGTAGGTAGATGAAGTAGATAAAGGTACTCAAATCACTAGCTGGTGATCAGTCTGTTAATCATGTCTGCATTTCAGGTTTGTAACACTACCATTTGCCAGAACAGATTTAAGTTAGATACTTTTGGAATTCAAAGTAACTGTCCAACTTGAACATAGGATGTTGAAATTTTAGTGGTTGCATTAGGATTTTTATTATCCTGAATTTTAATTATGCTATATCAGCATAGCTGGTAAAATACCTGAGAAGGATAAACAGGATTATCGTCCCCTATGATTAGCTCAACGTACTAAGTATTCGCTCTGTATCTTATTTGTGCATTGCACAGCACTATCTAGCATCATAACAAAATGTGATCCATTTTGTAAACCAAGTGAGGGAAGATGATAGCTCCTATAAATGCTTAGCAAAGGCCTAAACCAAAGTCTGCCAGAGCCAATGGGAACAATTCTGTAGATTTGAATTCAGTTTTGAATCAGGACCCAAATACACCAGAATGATCACAGGGTATACAGGTCTTTATCTAAAATCAGGTTAACTGAAGAATTCCACCCACACAGCAGAATAGGAGCAAGAAATGTTTGTATCATGCAGAAGTGCAGGTTCCATACCCATGTCATGCTGATGCAGCATGCCGACCACGTCTGAAAGAAAATTGTTGCTCTTGCTGCTAAGCAAGGCTAGCATGCTGCCTGTGAAAAAATGAGGTTCTTTAAGCAACTGGTCAAGCCATTGGGTAGAGATAACAGTAAAGCCTAACATTGACTGGGAACTGCAAGTGGTTCTTGGTCATGCTAAGCCTCTTTCTCCAATCCGTTTTCTTCCTTTTTGCCAGATAAAGCAGAATATTTTATAATATAGTAATTTTTCCCAGGGTATTAAATTTATGTAACTCAGCAGATAAGGCTTTAGTATGATAAAACAACCAGAGTGGTATGTCTTACTAACTATTGCAACTACTGAATTTTAGTTTTAAACACCAAAAATATGTTTTTAAACTAGTAACTTCTGTCTAACTAGTAAAAGTGATTGGTATCTTTTAAAAGATTATGGATGGCATAATCACCTACTACCCAGAAATCCCTAAATATATGTTTGGTATGGCTTCTCTCTTATTTGGGGAACCTGAATGGTAAACATTAAGATTAAACCTAAATGTTAAAAAGAAGTGATAACAATCATAACAGTATGATCTTATGGTATTCCACAGCACTTCAGTGAGTCATGGCTTATTAATACTTGATTGGGTTAAACCCATAATTGAATTCCCCATCCCATTTCTACAAGATTTCTAAATGTCTCATAGGAAGCTCCATCTTTCTTTTAACAATGGGTTTCTTAAATTTTTTTTTTATTGTACTACACAACCAATGACCATGTAGTTGCTACATTGTATCAGTATGAGCTATTGCACTGAAATTATGAAGAATGATTTTTATAGATCTCTGGGATACCTACATTGTTATTTATCTATCAAGACAACACTCATCCCTATAATATGAATGACTCTGCTGTATCACAATGAAAACTATTTTACTGATAGAGAGGAGAAATGCAAGCACACTAAGGGCATCTCTCTGCAGAGAAGCGTATCACAGAGCAGAGTCCTGAATTTACACCAGCTAAGCCTGTGCGAGAACCCAGGGCAGTATAAACACAACAGCTAAAAGGCAGAGTTTACTGGCTTTAGTGACTACTGTTTAAGGCTATCTTTTTTCTTAGTCTCTTTGTGTATTTGCATGCCAATTCAGGGCAGCGACAGCACAGGGACCCCACTTCATTACATAATTATTACATGTCCACAGTGACTTCTAAGTCATACATAGTCCTCTGTAACACAAAACAAGGCACAAAATTTGCATCTGCATCATCTAAATTGGTGCCTGGATCCGTCATTTCTCTCTTTAGAAATACCTGAAAGCCTATAGCATATTTACTGTTGTGTCTAGATATTCTGCAAAACCAACAGTCAGCCCTGCAGATCCACCAACTAAATGCTTGATGTGGGAAGAATCAGCTTTCCATTACGTCTTCCATGCTCATCCCCAGCTAATATTTGGAAATCTTAGGGATTTAGTCTCTGACAGGTGGTTAAATTCTGCCTTTTGTTGTTTTACAGAAATAAGTCTGACAACACATATAAGGAAATAAATATTTCTTATATTTATTGTGTAAAGAGAATGGGATAGGAATTAGCATCACAACTACCCTGAAAGTGATAGAGAAACCTTGAATGTTTTCAGTTTGTAAAAAGAAAGATGCTTCACATTACAGAACTGACCTTGATATATCTCAGAACGAACATGTTGGGGGTCATTTATAGTGAGAAGGCTTTTGGTCATCAGGATAAAAAAAAAATCACTTCTAACAGATCAGGATGCTCTGCTGGAGAGTCCTTGTACTGAAACATACGTGTGTGGTGTCCTGAAAATTAAAATTCCGCAGTCTGTTACTCATCAAAAGAATCTACTGCTGGCAAAAAAAAAGCACTCCTTTTTGTTTCTTCATATGAATTACTGAATGTTAACTACAACTCAATGTTCTCATTATCTGACTACCTCATTCTAACTCTCGCGCATACCAGCTGGTATTAAATGGCCTTTTTCCTAACTTGGGTATGGTGAAAAAACAGTGGTTAACAAACATGGTCAATAAAGGTTGTTTCTATTGTTTCAAGCTGTTAGATACATAGTGAATTATATCTCAGCTATTTAGGAGAGTTGACTTCATGTTAATCCAATTAAATATTTTAAGCAGTGACTTTATTAAAATAACATTTTTCTTCTAGCACAGCTGCCCGAGTTTGAACAAATAATTTTGCTGCATGAAGTACTTTGCTTGTACAGAGAGCGGCTACACTGCTGTAATAGTGCACGAGTTTCCGACTTCTCTTTGGTCTGTGTGTTGTCCTCTCTTGAAAAGTGGAAGTAAATGTTACTCATAAGTGAACCTGCAGTGCTGACTTTTTTTGTGATGTATAGTACATTGCATTAAATATAAAAGAAAAAATAATTTGTCTGGAAGAACAGTAATTCTTCGACTATTACGTAGTCATTGTAGTTGGTGGAAAAAAAGACCTGTGACTATTATAGTGTGCTCACAGGCACACTGTGACAACACTCTCTGTTGTGTATTTCCTAATGCATTGCAGACTGGTTTTAAATGATTAGTTAGCATAAACAGGACACCTTTCTGCTATTGTTGTGTTTTAAAGAAAAACATTAAACTGGGGTCCCTCAACAAGCTCCAAGGAAACCTCAAACCTTTACCACCCCAGAGTCCCATTGAAAAACAGCTGCTGAAAGCAACAGATTGTTCTTTTAAGTAGAAAAGAGTTTGGGCCCTCCTTGAACCATTTCTCTGCTAAAACTGCCTCCTTACAGAAACATCATATTTGTTAGTCCCAATGATATTATGCCATCAAAATCATCAACAGCAATACTTGGTGTTGGTCAGAAAATTCTCATTGCACTTTTTTTTTTTTGTGGAAAAAAGCTATTTTGACAAACTATTTTTGTGTTGATTTTTGGAAATTCCTGAAGAAAAGACAATATTTTAGTAGTTTCAGAAAATTCAGTATTTATTTTAAGAAAAATTATTTTTCTATTAATATTTTCTTTTTTCTGCTTTATACTTTCATAATTTTATGTTACTTATAATAGCTAATGTATATCCTTACTGCTACATCATAACAAGACAATGTAACAGCTGATTAAAAATAAAATAACTGAAATAATTTTAACACTTGTAAACACATGAAAATAATCACTCATTATTCAGACATTATGTTACTGACACTTATTGAAAAAAGGTATTTTGTAAACATATACAAAATTGTGGAACTGACACTTTTTTCAAAAAGCAATTAAAAATGTACTTTCACAAGAAGCAAGAAAAAATTGGCAGGGGAAAAAAGCCAAATGTTAAAATTTGGTAAGAAACCAGAATTCTGAGATTCAACTGGATCCTAGATATTTTTGAAAAAGTGTGACCAAACAATTGGAGGTAATTGCTATTCATGTCCTTGTTAATGTGATCCTAGCTATTCCTACAGTAGATCTTAAGACCTGATGCTCATGTAGATCATGACCACCAAGGGAAGGGAGTATCCTGTACCGCTGAGACATATGATGTAAATGACAAGCTTACAGCTGAACAGACTAGTTTTTCTCGTTAGTGTCCTTTGAAAACCACTAAAGCTGACCAAAATACAGTGAACTAAAAGTTCATTGTAGCACAGGAAAGGTGCAAAAGCCAAAAGAAACCTTGCTTTTTTCTGAGCTTCAAGTTTTATGCTACAAGCTGTTCTTGTTGGAGTAAGAAAAAAATCAGACTTGAAATTTAGTCTTACCTCTTGGAAGTAAGTTGTTAATAGGAACTTCTCCATAGGACAAGTTTAGTATGAGTTCCTAGGTATATTTTTTTCTCCAAACACAGACTTTTCTTGCCTGACAAAGATATTTTTTCACCTGTGTGTCACAGTTTGTTATTTAAATAAATTATCTAATTAACATGTATAAAAATATTAAATCACAAACTCCCTTATAGTGACAGGTACTGGTGAGTTACAAAGACCTTCAAAAGTAGCATATTTTTCAACCATAGGTGAACTTTTTTATAATTCAAGTCAATGTTAAAGAGAGGCTAGGTCCTGAAGATTGGTTCAGGTAGAGGGAGAGAACTCAAGGAGTTAGTATTTTTTTATACAGTTTGAAAGGAATAGCAGCCATGGCTTTCTAAGGGACAACATTATTATTAGAACTAGCAATAGAATAATACCACATCTCATCACCTCTTTGTCAATGAAGCTATTAAAGTCAAAGTTTGAAATGTGCTGGACTGTCTTTTAAAAGCAATATTTTGAACCCTGGTTCAATGAATCTTTTGAGCACATGCTTTATTTTAAGTATATTCTTAAGGTCCTTCTCAAACTTAAGTAAATTCCTCAAAAGTGTTACTGAATGGGAATGAATCTACAAGTATGCTAATATTTTTTGGTTTTTTCTGATCAGAACCTCATTGTTCTTGTAATTGGTGTTACTTTCTGAATGTAGTACTTTTCCATTTTTGCAGAAGATTAGCATGGGAAGCGTCACCAAAAACCGTATTGTTTCTGCACTTCTTAAACAATTTGGGAGCTATTTGCTGAATAGTATTTTAAAGAAAATGGGCATATTTTGCCTCTAAAATTATTCTAACTAACAAGTACTTTCTGTGGTTCTTCAGATCTTCAGAGGACTGCTTTTGCTGGGTTGGTTGACTTCAACGTTTAGCACATCTCTAGCAATAAACAAGTGTGTTGGGCATGTTGTTTGATGAACTTCAAAGATTTAAGCACTCAGCTTTAATTACTGATGGTTTTAGCAACAGCACAATAAAGATAGGCTCCTGCTTCACTAAATCAAAGAAATGTGACTGAGGGCCTTCTGATCCAATTGTTCTCATTTAGTTCAGCTCTCACAAACATGGTAGTAAAATATTATTGTGGCTTGAGCTGACATGAAACATCATTGTCATCAATCAAAGAAATAAAAAAAAAAGTGTAAGAATCAATACATAACACAAAAGTGGTGGTTTCAGCCACTTAATCAACTGCACATATTTCGCAGTTTTGTTCCCCTCCTGCTCCTTTTCTATCCAACTTCTATTTATTTATTCTTAATTTTTTTTAACACTTGTCATTCTGCAACCTAGTAAAGCTTAGCAGCTGTGGAGACGAAAGGATCAACATTCCCAACCAGGATGATCTGAAAGACACTGTTACTATATAACACTCAAGAGCTAGTGTTACTCAGTAAAGCTCTGTACCTTTTAGTTTTTCAGTGATAATAATAATCTTTTGTCTCCCTGCTGATGCAATTATACACACTATATTGAATAGTTATGATTGTGTGGCTTGACAGCATTCCAAGGGTTTGCCAGAGACCCTGCTATATAAATTCATTCAGAGCAGTGAGGCAGGTTTAATGGGCAAGTTGGATGAAGTATGAGGCCAGCTGGTGTCAGCTGCCTCTTAACAATGGTAATATATATCAATCACTCAGCATGGGTTTTTTTGTTTGGGATATTTTTAATCTTTGAGGTCTAATACCAATAAAACATATTTACTGGGATTTAAAGGGGCAGCATTATTTAGAGGGAGGAGATGAAATATTCCCTACTGTCTTAATTTAAGCTTGTGCTGAATGGGTAATCTTCAGTCAAAATAAGCATTGCCATCTGACACATCTACTGTCAGGAAGATAATTCAAAGAAAACTGATGGAACCAAAAAGAGATTCTTGTTTTGTGCAAGAACTTTATCTTGGCAGAGAATCCAATGCATGGTTTATACAAGGACAGGGATTTTCTTAATGTTTTGGGTTTTTTATTTTTTTAAAGCAATGTAACTTCAGGTAAGAAAATTGATTTAAAAAACCCAACAGATTATCTCAGAATTATCAGATCATCAGATTTTTCTCTGAGCTTGTTTTTGAATAATAACTATTTAATTCATTACATTTTTTTTTAAAGAAACTCAGGTTACAAATCAAATTTACATTTCTTGATCCAGAAAATCACATGCATATATGCTTAAATATATGAATATGCAAGGAAGTGTTTAAGCATAGTATGAGTCTCTTGACTTTAATGGGGTTTAGGCACATGCTCAAGTACATTTCTAAAAGAACTGTTTATTCACCTGACTACTCTATGCAAACCATTTGTCTTCTAACAGTAGTTATTCCAGAACTGAATAGAAAAAACGCAACCAAACCTATAGTGTCCATAAATGGAATGGTGTGACAACCGCTAGGTGAGGACTGCCTCTATTCTATTTGGGAAGTACTTTGCTCCAAAGAGAGATGTTAATTAGATAATCTTAATATGAAGTTCTAGAGTAGTTATTTAATATCTGTGAGAAAAAAATAGAGCCAGAAAAGTGGTAACTAGCTGTGTGCTTATTTGGTTTCATCTAAATCTTGCAGATTCAAGACTTGAACACAGATTGCTGTCCGATTTCGTGATCTTAAAAACCTAATGATCTAGAAAGATGTGCCTATGGTTTCTTTTACTAGCAATTGGGCTCACATCCTTGTTTTTCTGTATGAAGTCTCCCGTGGATCAAATATCTTCAAAATCATTCTGTACAGCTTTGGAATTTACCTATGTCTGACTTATCTGACTTTTCTCGATATCACAATGTATCAGCCTGTATAAACTATTGCCTGGCAAATTACGCCTTAGCTAGATGTTCTTCTACATGAGCTACTTTGGTAGCTTCCAAAAGAAACATACCAATTTCAGATACCTCCAGAGAAGCATCACAGTCATCTGTGGATATGTTTTTAAAATGTTACATAAAGCTGGCTTCGATGGATGATGTAAAACTTGGAAAGATGATGGTACATTTACATTGCATTTAAATTACAACTACATAAAAAAGAAAAGCAGAAAGTCTGTGTGATAATTCATGTTCTTCATCAGTTAGCATATATTCTAGACTATATAGTCTATGGCAAACACTCATTCTGGAGTCACAGTGGAAAAAGGGTTTTGTCCCTGTATCCTTATGTTCTTGTTTCTAGCACAAGGTCATGTGGCTTATGTGTACCAAAGCTAGACATAAGTGACTAAAATAACTTCTGGCTTAAGCAAGTCAGAAATGCTTAATCCTCCCTCATGCTCCCAAAAGTAGACTTTACATTGAGATTAAAGATCTCTAAGAATATTGGTTAATATAATGCCAGTAACTTATTTTTCTGTACTATGAATCTGATATCAATACTGTATGTCTGATATGGATAGCCTAGCAAGGCTTTCTTTGTTTAATGTGAGGTTGTATAAAAGGCGAAGCAACATCCTTATGAAGCTGAACTGATTATTGTTCCACCATTGCTTATATTAACTATGTTATCTATCAAAACAAATGTCAGCCATGCCAAAAGCAAAAAATCCTTTCTGAAATATTGTCTGAACTGCCTTCTTCAAAAATAACCCACAAACTACTCCATGCACTGTAAAAGGTATAATTTAGTCCAGGCAAGATGCTCGGAGTTTTTGCACTGCCATTTTGGAGGGGAGAAGAGAAGGAAGGGGCCACAGAGGATGGACTTTGAAGACAAAAATGTTGTAGCCAATTAGCTAAAATGTTACAATTGGTGCATTCTAAGCTTGATGGGCTCATTAAGCATTAAAACTTCTTGACATTTCCCTGTTGTAGTGATAAATAGGAATGAACAGTTTGCATTTTATACTTTACTAAATTGTGTGTCTTTCTGGCTTCTTCATCTGTCACGTTTTACATGTTTAATTTTGCATCCATTTTATTAAAAAATTCAGTATTAAAGATTCTTTGTTCTTCTTCTAATTATCTTCCTTTGAAAAACTCCTAGTTTTGTATCAATGATATTGTTTGGTTTTAACGTTTAATAGTTAATGCTCATTGTTAAATTGCCAAAAGCATATAGACTAATTTAGCATGTCACTGCTGCTTGGTGAAAATGCCATCATTAGTGATCCATGAGTTGCAGAGAAAAATAGAAAAGAAAGAAGGCCAACAGTCTTATAAACACCTCAAATGATTTTAAGAAGTTCATTTTTACTAAAGGGGTTTTGAAGGGAACCCTCCAAAGCCTTCTTTCTTTCCTTGACATAATTAAATACATTTAAGTATCATCTTTAAATGGAATTACAACAGCATCGATTTAATAAACAAGAAACAACAAAAAGCAGATTGTGAATGAGATAGTTAGCCTTTTTATATTAATAAAATTGGCCTCGGGACTACCTGCTATTCTTTTTCTTTTTTAGAACTTCTTCCCCCTGTATGTACTATTCCAAGTTCTGAAAAAAACCCACCTGGATGGATATTAGTGGCATGAACTGGAGAAAGAGACTTAAAGTTTTATTGTCTTTCCTTTTATTTTTCATTTGCTATTCATAACCAATGGGTTCAGAAATCCTCTTTTGAGTTTTCAACCATGTTCTCTCTCTCTGTTAAGAGGAAACCTCCTGCTAAGTCCTCATTTTCTCTAGATCTTTACAGATCAGTAGCAGGCTAATAATTGCTAACTTCTGTATTGGGTGTAAATGACAAGGTTCTAGTAGCAGAGGTGGCTGCAGGGGTGGCATCTGTGGAAAGAGTTCAGGGGCTGCCCTGTGCCGGACACAGCTGTTTCCAGCCAGCTTGGCAATAGACCGACTGCTTGCCAAAGCCAAGCCATTTGGAGGAGTTTGTAGTGCCTCTGTGAAAACATATTTAAGAAAGGACAGAAGAATGCATGGAAGGAGGGAACAGAGGGAACAAAATCAGAGGAACAGTTGCTCGATGGTGGAGCATGCGCACCCCCAAAGGGACGGTGGCTCATGGATGAGCCCACGCTGGAGTAGGTATGGCCCCAAAGGGACTGTGGCCTGTGGATAAGCCCATGCCAGAGCAGGTTCATCACTGAAGGGATTGCACCCTGCAGAGGATCCATGAGGAGCATAGGAAATGAATGAGAAACAAGGGACCACAGAGAGAAAACACTGTACACTGGCCTCAACTGCCTGCGCTACTCGTTGCCTCACTGAAGGGTCTGAGTGTAACCTGCAGCAATAACAAGACGGGGAGGAGAGGTGTCTGGAGTGATGCAATGAAGTTGAGCCTGGTATTTTCCCCGAATAAAAGATTGTCTTCTTTGTTTCCCAACACCCAAAGCAATAATTAAATATTTATGTTAACTGGTGGTGAATTAAGTTAAATTCCCCAAGTTGAGTCTGTTTTGCCCGCAACAGTTACTGGTGAGTGATTTCCCTGTCTTTATTTTGACCCGTGAGTTTTCTTGCTCTTGTTCTTCCTGTTTTCTCCCCATCCTGCTGCTGGAAGGGGAGTGAGCTAGCAGCTGTGTGGGTGCTTGGCTGCTAGCAGGGGCCAACCTGCCACAGCTTCCTGTTTGCTTATCTCTTTGATATGTCTGCTTTAGTTCTGACTGTAAGAGGAGTTTGCCTTTTGGCACCTTTTTTGACATGTTGCAATGTTTAGCCAGTAGCTAGATAAGTGTATGATGCTGCAATAACTTTTTTTTTCTGATCTAGCACAAAATTAACTTTAAAAGTCTCTTGTTAACTATACTAAGACCACTTTTTACAGTTCTGGCAGTCTAATGGGACTTAAAGTTAGGATCAGAATGGGGTCCTTAAAACGCTAGCTTTCATGCTAGATAGACCATAGTAGTCAGTGAAGTGCTACAGAGACTGCAGACATGAGGATAAGTTGGTCCCATGCTTTGTTCTTTGTTCCCATGCTGAGGGCTTTCGGCTGCCATTATACCACCTGTATTCTACTACATATGGTGTACCCAGCTTATATGATTGCTCTCATTTAGGTGTATGGTAGCTGCTAGACAGTGTTCAGTTCCAACACCTATATGAGAGACTGAAGAAAGCTTCCAAAGAGTACTTTCAGGGTTACTCTTCATCCACTTTCCAAGCCCTCAGTACTACTGCAGGAACATACACTCCTATAGTGTAAATAACAACAAGGCCTATAGCTGGGTTTTGTGTAGTTGTGAAATGACATGATTATATTCTGACATGAATAATTCTATATGAAAATGGGGGCAGGTGGCTACATTGGAGAATGTTTCTATTCACTGTTTTAGAGGTTTCAATAAGTGTAAATTACAAGGAAAATTTAAAAAACCCAACAAACCACTTGTTGCATTATTTGTTTTGGAGGAGTGTATTTGTTTTTTCCCTTTAAAATTCTATTGGTCTATGGTAATGTCTATTACTACATACCATCTTTGTCTGTGATGCTTTATCACTAGGATCTCTGCATTGTAATAGGCATATTTGGCACCACTAACATGACGTTTAAACTTCAGATAGTAGTTCAGTACTGGGGTCATGGCAGTAACGCATGTTTTGACCTAAATGCATTAATTTTTCTATGTGGTATTTTTCTAATACAGACTCATATCCTTCAAAACAGCTTAGGATGAGAGTATCTTTGTTGAAATTGACATGCATTGTCATTTTGATAGTGGATCTTAGATATGCCATTGGAGCTGATGAGATGTTGCCTTCTTTTTACACAATATTCTGACCAGTCATGCTGAGATATGAATTTGCTGCCATCCAGTGCAGCAGAATAAATATATTAATATTTTACATTTCTTTATCTACTGTGAGATGGAAAGCTTTCAAACAACAGTAGCCCTCCATCTGAATGAGGGTACATGCACTAGATCAAAGTCTAGAACTAGCTGTAATACATATACCAGAATATAAATGTACAGCCCCTGATGGCTAGATTACATGAATTTCTTACTTTTTAGGTTTGCTTTGTACTGCCTGAAAATATGGACAATGGAAAAAGGAGACTAATGCATATTAGAATGTGTAGTTCTTCCTAACATAGAAACCAAAGATTTTTAATGGTGCTTTTATGCATCACTAAGAAGTATGGCATTACATAAGACCATAATTTTTAGGTGAACCTGCCCTGCCCTGCCCTGCCTTCCCCTCCCATCCCCTCCCTTCTCCTGTCTCCTGTTCTCTCACCTTCTTTTTTCTGACCTTCTACCATCTTCTCTCATCCTGTCTTCTCTCACCTTCTCTCCTCTTCTCTGACATTCTCTTCTCCTATCTTCTCTACTTAGACCTTCTCTTCTCTGACGTTCTCTTTCATACTTTCAGCTTGTCTTTGACCTTTTCTTCTCTCTGACAGTCCCCTCTCCCCTCCTCTCCTCTCCTCTCCCCTCCCCTCCTCTTCCCTCCCCTCCTCTTCCCTTTCCATCCCTGACCTTCCCTTCCGTGACTTTCTCTGACCTTCCCTGACCTTCTCTATTGTAATGCTTGGTACTCAGAGTCACATTTAAGACAGCACCTTACAAGTAATTGATTTTAATTACAGCTGCATGTGGACCTGGATCAACTTGTTTCAGTGGTCAACTCTTTATCAGATGTAATCCTTTTCTCTTTGCATTGTGCATCATCCAACTGATATCTCCAAAAGTTCTTTCGAATGTATTTTGTTTTTCTTTATTTCAGCATAAAGCTACATGTGAGTTTTGCTCTGATTCTCAATATTCTTATTTTTAATTTCAGATAGTTTTGATGGGATGCAGAGGTCATATGTTATTTTCTTTTCACTTTCTAGGGTGGGAATCATGTTAAGAACCCATTTTCTCATGCAAAACCTCCCAATTTTTAATCCAAAATTTGCTTTCTTTGATTATTTGGTAAGTGGATTGACAGCATTCTTGTCTGGGGATTGTTTGCTTCAGGTGTTCTTAAAAGTGATCACAAAGAAGTCAAATGTGAAACAATGTCAGCGGAATTTTTTTTTTCAGCATTTGTCCTTATCATAAGGATTTGGGGAACAAATTTAGAGATACTAGATAACCTTTTTTTCTTTTATGTAGGATAAATAATCAAAGCATTTTTTAAAGATTACAGCTTTATTCTCTCACCTGAAATAGGTATAATTTGATTTTTTTTTTTTAAGCAAGAATATTTCAGGAATTACTGTTATTTCTTCACTGAAAATACTTAATTGTTTAGTAGTTTGCCACAACAGTGACTCAGGAAGCCTGTGGTTAGATAAACACTTTTTTTTTTTTGTACCTTACTGAACATTTCTTATAACAAAATGGGGACTGGTCCTTTCCCTCTAAAAACCTTGTCAAAATCCCCCATTAAATTAGATTGGTTCTTTCCATTAGTGTTCTCTGTGAAAAGTATCATTTCAGCAGAATAAGACTATTCATTTTTCCTACAACACTGTAGTGATCCTGACTGGGAGACCATAGTACATGAGTTAGTGATCCACAATACAGTTAACCTGAGCAGGCCCAAACCCGTGCTGTGCTGAGCTGAGCTGTGCTGTGGGAACAGCTTAGCCTTCGGGCCTGTGTTGGGCTGCACAATTTCCTTGGTCACAGGACAACCTCAGCCAGCTCATTGTAACAGAGGAGCCTGCAGGCAGCTCCCACTTGGTACTGGCAATTACACTACCTGTGTGCCTCATCTTTATCTAAAAGTGCAGCAAGAAGTTCTTATGTGAACTTCTCTTTTGTCTGACAGTAGAAATGATGAATAGAATTCTTTTCTTGTAAGAAAATCATATAATAGCTCGGATGACCCAAAAGGAGGAGCTTCTCTTTGTGGACGGGTTCTGCGCAGCGTGCCGTGGGAAAATCCATCCAGGGTCTGTCCGACACCGTACAAACATGGAATTCCCATCTTGTAAGATTTACTATCTATATTCCTCTTTTTATTCTATCTTATTAAAACAACTATTTTATTAAGCCATTTGTTGTTGGTTCTTTCTTATTGAGATAAAGAACCCTGCACCACCTCTCTCTCCCTCTCACCTCCCCTCCGCCTTCCTCCTTCCCCTGGTGCAAAACCACCACCTTTTACATTATGGTAACTCTATTTATCTCTTTGGAACTTGTCCCAACTTATCTTACATTTCACTTTTTAAAAATATCATTGCTATCACTTAAGGCACCTATATATCATTATGTAGTTTCTATATTTTTCTTGGAAAAATTTCCACCATGTTTATGTTTGGGAAAGAGGTTCAAGCTATTTATCTAATATGCTGTGCATCTGACCATACAGTAGCTTTTCCCTGTTTTGCAGAGAGGGTGAGAACAAGATAAATCCAGCTCAGGGAATGGAACCTATTCTCCTAATACTAAGTTTTGATTCTCTTTCCTCACTATCTCAAACTTCAGGTTAATGGACACTCATATTTCAGCCAAGAAATATCTCTAGTAATCATAGCATTGTAAAAAGAAAGCATTTGAAGGTATTTTCCCTGCTTTCCTATTTTAAATGGACTTTTTCTTAGTGCTGTGTTCTCTTTTTTACAGTGGCTGTATTCATCTGTCATTTTGCTTAAGCAGTCACTCTTTAGGTCTTGATTACCCTTGCTTTGGGCAATCCCTTCTCTTTTAAATAATATGATGAAAGCAAATCCAGTGAGGCTTACACAATGAGACCTTTAAGGTGCCACTTCATCCTATTTGGTCTTGCTGAGACAAAGATTGGTCTTTCCTTTCATAGAATTCATGATCACACACACAGTTGTTATTATTCTTATAAAAAGCAGCCTATGCATGCAAATACTTATTAACTGTATCAATGCAAGGCACTGGAATGGCTCTTTCTGATGCTGCTTGATTTACTATTAAGAGAAATGTTTGTCCATTCCGGGGAATAAAAGCATTTCAGTTGGGAGGATCACTGCAGTCTTTCTGGACAAAACACTGTATTGGCTCTTAACATTCTTTTGATTAATTTTAACAGAAATTATGACACAAGCAAAAAGAAATTAAAATTTTAAGTGGGTTTTACTTGAACTGATAAAACCCAAGACATTCAATATTCACTTTGGCAGGTTGGTTCGTATCCCTCAGCTGAATCTATGCGGATGAACCCTGTTACAGTACTGGGGTCTTCAGGCTAGATTTATAACTAACTAGTGATAGAAACAGGAAAAAAACCCCACAGGTTTGACACCTAACTCACAATGAAAGCAAATAGCAGTTGTGTGCCTCTCTGGGGCCATTGATTAAAAACCCTAAATACCTCTGAAATGTGCGTTGCAGATTGTGAATTATTTTGATATTCTGTTACATGGCTTTATAAAAAATTTAAATGGGTGAACAGGACAGAATGACCTTTGACACAAGTTGGGACAAAGAGTCGCAGTTTATTCTAACATCTTCTTTGGTTTTGGGGTGGGGGTTGCAAAATCTTCAACTGCTTCACATCAAAGCTCTCTTTCTGTGATATGTCTGCCTGGCCAGCAGAGACACTCATCACTAGCTATGCCTCAGCTGCAGGGAGAGAGTGTGTTGCCCATTTGTGCAAGTAAATCAAAGATGCTAAGTCCTTTCCAGAGGTGTTTGAGAGAGGATGCCTGATTCCTTTGTCTCTCTGTGCAACTATATGATCCCGCTCATAATCTAGCTCTTGCGTAACCACTTTTGGAACATAAAATGCTCATAGAGCTTTAATATCTTTTTTTGCACTTCTAAAGCAGAAAGCTTGAAATGAAAATAAATAATTGCAGTTCAGAAATGTATCTCTTTCTGACTCAGTTTAGGCACGTGCTGAAAATCCATTTATTGGAAAGGAGTCTGAAGAGGTGATAGAAATTAGCACATTCTTTTAAGTGATCAGTGAATTTTTATGCTTTGATACCGGAGCTTATGGAGCTAAGTCAAGGGATTTTTTTCTATTGGTTTTGTTTAGGGAAAGTTCCACAGAGCTACATAAACATAAGCACTGAAGATTTTTAGGTTTTGCCATAGGGTTATTAACACCAAAAAAGAAGAAAAAAAGAAATTTGAAGCCAGAAGAGATAAATGAGATTGGTACAAGTAGGAAGAAAAAAAGAAATAATTTGTTAATATGAATGCTGAATAATCCAAATTCCTAAAATGGAAGAAACTGTATAGATTTCCTCCTGCACTGACTGAAAAATCTTTTAAAATATATAAAGAAGCAACAATAAGTTGCACCAAGGTTTTTGTGGGAAACTATGAGATTTTCTGACAGTGAAGTTTCCACATCAGAAATGCAAAGCTAGGCTTGATAGAAATACCAAGTTTTTGTCTTAGATGAAGTTTACAAACCTGCACAGCCATTTCTTCTGTCTTTGCTTTGAGATGGTTGTGCGATATAAATGGGCATATACTTCTAATCATAATAGCATAACACTCCACTGTCATAATAGCATAACACTCCACTGATGACACCTGCCATCAGTTCCTTAGTTTGTGTTATCTCTACAGTGGCCTTAGCTTTCAAATAGTTCATTCATTGGAGAGGAAGGAAAGGTCAGTGATCTCTTATTGTTCAACAACACCAAGGGGTTTTCTGAGATTGGCAGCCAGCAGAATGCTGCAGTGAAAGTACTGTATAGAGCTGCCAGCACAGGCTTGCATAGATCAGCATTTCATTACAAAAATAGCAAATGACTGATGGATTTTCTAGGTCAAGGTGGAAGAAGTTAAATAAGGATACTGATGACTTGAGTAGGGAAAGGTGGTTATTGGGTGCAGTATTCCACCAGCTGTGAATGGACAGTGTAGTCCTCTTTTCTTTCACTATATAACAATATTTAAAGACCCAAGCACTATAATGCTAACCCTGATTTTAACAAATTGCAAGTAATACTATGCTTATCTTTATTTATCTCTTAGGTATAATAACACTGAAATAGTAGGCATCAGTGTGGACAGAGTTGATACATCTTCCTCTCTGGCGGAATTAGTTTGAAGGAGAACCTCCAGACAGTGATGATGGTAATTTTTCTCTTCTTCCCCTGAAATGTATTGTGTGTTTGGATACACAAGAGGAGCCTAGCTACAAGTACTTCTCTTAAAGAATTTTAGATGTCTGTCATGATTTAGAGAAAAAAAGTAGTTTAGTAAAAGCTTTAGAGCATTTGCTTGTTTTCCAAAGTGTTCCTTATAACCATAGCATATCTCAAATGAGCTGGTGGAACTGGAAGTTTTCAGAGCTGCTACTTAAGAGACTGAAGGCATCAAGAGGAAGAGTGACTTCTAAGGTAACAGGACAGTGTCTTCAGATCTTTAAAGGTCTGACCCTATTCTTCAGTTTAGAAGTGTATGAGTAAGGCCCATGTTTTCTGAAGAAAATGTCATTAGGAAGAACAGGCTCAACAAGAAAAAGAACATTGAAAGGCCATTTAAGGACTTCTTTAAGACAGCTAATTAGTTTCTGTCCTCTAATTATTCTTCAGTTTTAACTATTTCTTAGTTGTTTTACTTTTCTGAAAGTAAGAAAAATGAAGAGGTTCTGCCATTAAGCAACTCATAAGAGTAATCTTTACTGGAAATTTATCAGCTTTAGTGTAATGCTGAGCAAATTTCTAGCTGGCTTTTGGCAAAGTTTGATGAAAATAATTTCTTTTTCAAAAAATATGACAAACAATTGCCTCTCTCCTATGTTCTCTTGCTCCTCCTTTGTAGAAAGAACCAGATGAGGTTAAAATAGCATTTTGTTTACTTAGGATAGTTGTTTGAAGACTTACATTTAGAGTTTGCACAATTCAGAAAGAAGTCTGTGTAAATGTGACATAGGCACAAGTGACAGAAGCTGATCCTTTGTGTTCAGAATGCTTCTCTAAAGGGAGTTTTGATGCAGAGCAGGTGGCTTGGCAGGTAGAGCTCCACCTGGATAAACCATGGGATATCAAAGTAGCCTGTTACCTACTGACATACAGGAACCACAACAGGAAATTGAGATGAAGTATGAAAACCTTTTTGCTACAAATTCAGAGAGCTCTTCTGCTACCTAAGGTGCAGCCAAAGAAGATATTAGAAATTTCTAGTTTGGCTTTATAGTGAATGTTTCTTAATTTTCTTTATTTTTATTTCAGTTATTTTTGGCTTTTATTTCTTACATTGTTAATCAGTTTTGGGTTATTGCAAAGGCAAAATATGGGCAGAAAATTTAGCATGTATTTGTGTATTTGTGATTGCAGAAAAAGGAGATCTACAAGTCTTAATTCTGAGGTCAGTTCACATTCCTCATGAGGTAAAATCTGACAAGAGGTTAGTTTATGTATGCAGACTTTGGTCCTCTATTTGGAATAAATTAAAATAAAACTTTTTTTTAAGTTGAATGTATTTCAAGTTTTAAAAAAATCACATTTTATTTTTAGTCTTTGCAAAAAATCAGAGTCTTTATCCACAAGACAACTTAGAGTTGTCACCAAGCTGCCAGATAACAAGCTTATATTGTTCAGGAAAATATATTACAATTTTATCTACTTGTACTGTTCAATAAAACATTAGTATCTCAGCATTTTTATTTAACAATAGGCAACCTTAGGCCAGTAATTATGCAACAATTATAATCATAAAAACTGTCCCCTGCTGCTCACCTAGAAACAAGAATATATTAAACCAGTACTAACCATCTAAAAGGAAAGCAACAAACTACACTCATTTTTAATGCCCCTGCAGTGCACCATGGGAAGCTAATAATTCACCCTCTAATTAGTATCCCTTCTGCTGCTGTTGGCGCAAGGACAGACAAAGAGGTATCCGCTTCATTACAAACTTGCCTTGGTAATCTTTAAATGTCTTTCTTCTCTGCAGGTTGAATGCATGGAATAGGGACAAATAGAATGTGCAATTAAAAAAGGTTTGCTGGTATCGCTACTCTGACCATGCATCCTAAGTCTAATGAGTATACTAAAAAATCAAAAAAAGCCATTTGAATGTACTTTTTCTCTTTTTGGCTATGTTATAATTCTTTCTTTTTGTCCTTCATTAGTTTCTACATTAGCAGAAAAAAAGGAATACACCAATGGGATAAAGATATGATAACTTCACAGCAAACCTGCAATGACAGTATTGTTTAGAATTTGAGCAGTTGGTAAATGTTATTAATCTAGCTTGAGAAAAAGTGAATGACAGTAGACCTTAATTAATGCATTAGAAGTTTGAGTTTAATTGTTTCAAAGAGAGCGTATCAATTTTAATACATTTCTGTTTTAAAAACCAGAACAATTTTGCCACAGCGCACTATGGGTTTGAAATATACAAAGCACTTCTACATCATTTTTAGTACTGTAGATATTATTGTGATAATACTACTGTTACAATGATGCTTTCCTTTAACTGTCTTGTTTACATATGCGCAGTGTATTTGTTGATTAATTTAAGCTTATTAAAGAAAATGTTACGTGCCTGAGGGTATTTTCAACTTGCCAACACACAGCTGATTCTAATTATTATAGAGAAATTTTAGTTTTTACAATGGCCTGCTGGTATACTAAGAAGCAAAGCCAGCAGCATACTGGACGGCACTAAGAGCTTGTGCTCTTGTTCAAATATGGCCTAAATCAGTTGTGTTATTTCCATTTCATAGCTGTACAGTGATCTGTGTGAAGTCCGTTAGTAGTCTCATAACAAAACTAGGTGTAATGTTGCCTCTTCAGTTAATTTTAAGGATTATCTCTTGAGTTTCGGAGGACCTGTCTGTTTACCTCTATTTGTATCCAGTCCTGCCCTCTGTGAGATTCTGCTTGTGTAATTACTAGGATAGTTGTGTGTGCTTAGGGGAGTTGAATATCATGTCACATTTTTATGAACAGTCAATAGAAAATTCAAAAGTGAGTGACCACAGTAACTAGCTTAAGATTTTACCTTCTATTTTGATATATATCAGTGCTGCTGTCTGCTGAACAGGTAATGAAACATCATATTTTTTGTAATAACTAGGTAGTTTGAAGAAAGTTAATGAAGCCTCATAATCCTTCCATTTGAATATTACAAGCTAATAGCAGGTGGGGACTGAATTATCAATATGAAAGCATGTAGCGCACTTGTTCAGCAACCCTCCAGCCTCAGTGGTAGTGCTAGTTCTGTCCCACAAGCAATGAAGCTCCTTTAACCATTTCTGTCTTTGTGTGTGTCTGTTCCTGGTTGACTCGTGACTCTGTCTCCAGAATTGCTGAGCAAGCTGTTCTTTCATACTAGCTAACACCTTTCTCTACCCGTGATCCTCTTCCTGTCAGCCTTCCTATCCTGCTATTTGTTTGACAGCCTACCCTACCTTGTTTTTTGTAATGCTCTGTTCTCCTTTCTGCTATTTCACAACTGTTACTACTGCTCTTCCTCTACTTAGGCCCAGCTGTCCCAGTGCTTGCCTCTTTTCTACTCTACTCATCTTACAAATCTCAACAAGAAAACTCAGTGGCTGTAATACAGAATTCAGCACTACTCTGTAACTGAAGAATATATATATAAGTTAAGACGCTGATACAGCATCCACTAAGGCTTTCCAGTATTCTCATGAGTACTGGATCAATTCCTAAGTTAGTTTTTAGTTTTAATTTTAAAGGAGCCACAAGGGAAGAGCAGGAGTATTGTCTGTAGAATGAAATAGGATCTTGATTTGTTGTTCCCCCCATCTAAAATAAAGATATTTTAGAGTTTCTTATAGGAGAGTAAAAGCATGTATAATACATGTGATGGAAAAAAAATTGGTTTACTTCCATTCAAATAGTGCTTTACTGTTGATCCCAATTTGTCCTAATTCAAATGTGGCCAAATTAAGAAATGGAAAAAATTGCTATCCTAGGCTGTGTGTACACTTGAAAAGGAAGATGATGCCATTTTAGGCTATCTTAGGACTCATATTGGGAAATAAAAGGTCTGGAGGTTGTCCTGATTTAAAATCAAAGAAGAGAAACTTATAGAAAGCTTACAAGCTCTTATCAGTACTGTATCTGTCTGGAGCATAAATGGAGAACTTGATCAACTAGTTCCATAAATTTAGTCTTAGCACTAAATTCACTTAAAAATGTCAAAATTGGATTTGGTTGGCACTCAATCATATCAAAATTACTTTCTAAAGAGTTATGCACAGTTTCTATTATTGCAGTATCTTGGTAAGAAAATAATTGGATATAAATTATAACATGTTGTTTTAGTGCAGCATGAAGCCATGTTTTGCATGACTAAGAATGGAAGTGAAAACAAAATATCTTAATGATATTCTCTTTAAAAACAAACATATGCTTGTAATAAGGACTAAACCACAGGGCATTTGCTTAAATGCTAATGACATGGTGAATTTAATGGATCTGGATGTAGCACTAGGACACTCCTATAACTGGCCATTAATCTCAATGGAAATACTTTCTACCTCAGTCATTATTGCTTATTGATCTGACACAATTGACCATAATTTCTCTTCTTCTTATGTCATATAAATTGCTTCTCATCCAATTATGTGGTGCACTGCATCAGGTTACATTGTTTTCCATAAAATACCATAGTAAGTCTCTATTTTTTAATACTGTCTGTCTGATAAAAATGTGTTATATATTTGGGACAAATTCTTGAAATACTTTTTTGAACATGCTAGCTTCTCTGGGGGAGGCCAGCGTCTGAGAGGCAGAAGCATTAAGTTCAACCAGCCATGCTACAGTTGCAGTGCTAGAGCTAGTCTTTTCCTCAGAAAAAACTGTTGACCTTTTGTCCTGTAAGATTTTTGTCTTGAATCAAGATAATAAGCCAATCATCCACAATTTTTCTTAAAGGTAAAATTCTGTTTTTGAAAAATTCTTGCTATATGTTCTCTGAGATAGTTTATTTCCTGGGTCTTCTGAGCATAGGTCAACCCAGGCAGCTGATTTCATAGACAGATGAGCAGACTAAGAAACTGGGTGGTCCAAAACAATTGTTAGGGAGTCTACAGAGTTTTTTGCTGAAAAAAACATGTCAAAACAACCTATTCTTCACATAGATTTCTTTCGGAGCTGCCTAGACGATCAATTGGCCATGTAACGCAAAGGATCTGGGGACTGTGAAAGGCTGGGACCTAAGGAAGCATAGCAGATGGGCAGCTCATCTTAAAGTCTTGATAGGAAAAAATCAGGAAAACGGACAATTTGCTTTGAAATTTTTATTGCACTATTGTCAGCAAACTTCTGGTGTTTGACATACTTGCATTTTTTGATGGGCGACTATTTTGTAAAGTTTCCAGCCACCCTGCTAACATTGCCTATGGTTAACTACAAACAGTAATGTCTGGACCAGCAGAAACTGTATGGTGGATAGACTCACAAATTATGTCCTTGGCTAGCTCCCAGCTCCCACAAGAAAGGAAACCTGCAGTTAGAGCAACTCTTTATGGGCCAGAAGGTTAAGGAATCCATATGCATAAGTTATTTTTTGTTGTCATTCCTTTGCACAGAATCATGCCTGGCTTGCTCAAAATGATCTGTTCCCTGTGGAGTCTGTTCCTTGATTTCACTTTCCCAGAAAGGTTTACACTCTGGAGGAGAAAAAAAAAAAAAGCTAGACACAAATTTCACGTTTTTATATTTTGTAACTACATATATCTTGAGTCTCAAATAAGAGCTTCTGGTTGCTAGTCTCTGACATTCTGGCCAAAGGGGAAGCTGTGCTTCACTCGTGTTCTGCATCTTCAGCTACCTTCAAAGTTTAATGCAGGGAAATGGAGTCAAACAAAGAAAATGTCTCAAAGACAAACATCTCTGATTTTGCTTGTTTTTGTAATGAATGATGGCAACTTGGGGAATTATTATAATAGTAGATATATTAGAATTATAAATATTGCTAAATAAATTTGTATAGGTTCCAGATTCCTAACAGTGATATTTTAATTGTATTACTTTATTTATTTTTGGCCTTAATTCTCAGAAATATCACTATTTCTGCAAAAATTAATCATGTAAATCAAATTATCATTGATTGTTTTTAATCTAGAGAATGTTTTTCCTAAATTTATTTCTAAACATTGATCAAGATGATAAACAGCTTAGAGAATGTTTTAGCTCAAGATTGGAGATCAATTTTTAATATGATTATTGGCTGCTCTGAATTTCTACTGTAAATACAATATTTTTCTTAAACACACCACGTGTTTCTTTTTGGTGAGATGTGGGATTTTTGCTAAGGAAAAGCACCAGCCTAGAATTGCTTAATGTCTAAATTGATCGTTAATTCCAGGAAATTAATTTTGTTCGTTGATGAAACCCTTGGCATGGCAAAAAGTATAGTAGAGACTTTGCTAAGAAGGGGAAATTGTATACTTGTGAGACAATTTTCTTGTGTGCTGCACCATATTTAAAAGGCCTAAAAGGTGTAAAATTGTTGCTGGGAAGACAGAAGGGAACAATGAACTCCATATCATCAACATTCTAGATTAGGTTTCTAGTACATCTGAATTCTGCTAGATTGCCTTCAGCTGACATGCTTATTTTTGCCTCCCATGGGCTTTAGAACATAGTCTTGTACCTGGTAAATCACTGACAGTTTTCTCCTGTGGTTTCAATGCAATTGGCTTCAATTTCTAGTTTCCGCAGTTGAGACTAAGAATAAACAAACGAAAAATGGAATAGTAACTAATAAAGCAGACGAAAGACAGTCTTTTGACATCATTCTTAAGTAGCTTTGTAAAGAGGACAATACTTTGCATAATGGTCCGTTATTGGACATACATTCCATCTCGTATGTCTCATTTATGAAATAATTTGATTTATGGTATGTAATGTATAATAGACTCGCAAGAAAAGGATAACTAAAAATGTAATTACTGTTTCTTAAGGTAACCCCTTGCTGAAGCAACCCATCACCAGCAAGGTAATGTGCCATTATGCTAGTTTTTTATATACTGTAGCTCCTACACTCCTTATATATTTTCACAAATTCTCTAGTGATAATACACATATTGGCCTCGTACACAAAATTACAAAGTTTAAACCACTACATTCCTCATTGTTGTTTATATTGCTTGAATATTTTAAAGAGTACAGGGTTGCAGAATATTCAGAATATCTTAGACCTAAAATTCTGAAAGCCAGGAAATACATCTTTGAAGGATTTTTTTGATGTACAGATATTTGCCTAATAATTCACAATTGAATAGTAAGTTTATAATCATTGTTGTCACTTTGAGCTCTTGATCTGCTACTTTGAACACTAAGTTTCTGCAGCCTCTATGATTCCATTAAAATGGAATGTTATTTGTGTAACTGTATAGAATCAGGATTCTCAAAGTGTTAGAGACTGATGTTTAGAGTAATGGCTAGCGGATACAGGAGTGGAAAAGTCCAAATGTTAGTGGTGACCATGAAGTTCTGAGTGGCTATTATATGTAGGTAGTAACGATTTTGATATTTGAGAAGATATGGCTTTGTTAAAATGTATTTGTACCTATTTTTGAACAGTTCTTGTTTGCAACGCTTCTTATTAATAGTGAATCATTTAACATGCCATGGCCCTTTAGAGGACTACATTGTAAATTAAACTTCTTTTCTGAGTTGGGCTATTGTTACTGGGCTGAATATGCTGTGCATGCACAGGATCGAATGATTATTAATAGTTCCAGTCTTTCCTGGGTTGCTAGCTGCACAATAATGAAAAAACCAGCATGGTCAAGGTACAAATCAGATTGAAACATCTCCTGTGAACTTCTAATTCTAAATTTATACAAAGCAATTAAAAAACCCTGTACTTACATATTTCTTTTAGACTGCACTAATGGTTTGGAAGTAACAAGGTAAGATAGACGTTCTGTTTAGAAGAGACCAGCAGTTCACAGATCAATAAGAACAGAATGTCCTAATACCTTCTGTACCTCTGCATGATGTCTTTTGTTCCACTGACTTTCAGTTTAGAGGTACTCACAGAAATGTATAATTATAAGATGAGGGTTTTTTGTTCCCCAAATTCTAAAATAATAGAAAATTTAATAATATGTCTACAAATATGCTTGTCCTGCTATATGTATTGCAGTAAAATTCATGTGGCTCATATCACATAAGCTGCATGAACTTTTTGGTGAAGGTATATCCATATTATGTATTTGATAGACAGGTGAGGGCTCTGTGATCTACAATGGACAAAAGGACTTCTGAGTTCTTTCTTAACTTCAGAAATGATTGGCGGATGAAGAAGAGTTAGAGAATCCACAGTTTTTAGACAGTGAAGCACTTTGAACAAATTTTCCATTTGGGGAAAATGGAAATGTTTTGTTATGATAATTAAATAATTGATGACAGTTTGGAATAAAAAGGAACAAACTTTATTATTTAATTTGCTTCCGACTTTCCCATTTTATTAGCGATGATGCTATCAAGCATCATTCAGTTTTGTCAAATGTTGGCTTGTGAGTTTTTTCATTGAATGGTTGCATTTGACTTTTTATTTATCTAGTGTATTTCTGCTTTAGACTGATGAGGGTTTTTTTCTTTTAATCTGCAAAGTCATTGACGTAGCATCTTATTCTCAGCTGAAAGAAACAGGTTGCGGGGTTGGATTGCTGCGACAGATTACAACAGCATATTAGCAATGTCTGTCTGTCTCTTTTAGGAGTGCTGCTGGCTGCTTCTGCTGTGTAGAGTAGTAATTATTCACTGATTTACTTCACTTCATGAAGTCTGCCTCCATCCTTTCCAATCCCTATTCTACAAGATGAAAAGAGAGACTTTAAAGTAGTAGTTGCCTAAGGAGAAGGAAGGTTTTTGATGCTATTGCTAAGACAAGTAATGAAGAGTTTGCATTATCCATCTCAGAGCCAATATCTCAGAGATGTATTGTTTGAGCAGCTGTAAAAAATAGTTGAGAAGCTGATTTCCTCTATGGAGCAGAGTAGGAAGGCGAGAGATGCCCATCCCTCGACATTTGAGCTTTTTCCATAAAAAACCTGTTGTGCTGTTTCTGTAGCATTAGAACCATGTAGCCCACCACAGAGACATGCCTTTAATGCCAAGTCATTTTGGCCTGCTATGCCTCACATTCTTTCAAATGTGCTGCTCTTCAAACCAGTCTCTGCTTATATAGTCTCAGTGTTTTTGCTGCTATTGGGGAATATGTCTGACAGCCTTTTTAGAGTCTTTCTATGATTTTTCAGGTTCTTGACATGGTCTTTGACCCAGCTGCCTCAGTGTGCTGCTGCTACTCCCTTGTCTCTGTTCTTTTCTCTGTTCCTGTACAGAATTTGTAGTTGGGTTGTACAGCCTCTGTCTTATGTTATAATTTAAAACTCCAATGTGATCTTTATCAGAAATACCTCAATTGCAGGAGTGCAAAATCACAAGAACCTGTGATTACTGCAATATTCACTTCTGCCACTTTGGAGATGCGTGTCCCATAAGGGTTCCTCTTAAAGCGGGTGCAAAGCAGGTACAAAGGGGGAGCAAGCTGTCTACTGTCTCTCTCTGTGTCAGCTCTAACATTAGGGCACAGATGAAACATTTCTAGTTTCTCCTAAAGGGCTACACAGCAGGATACATTGCACCAGCAGCTGCAGTATGTGTTGAAAGGCTGGAGCATACGCTTTCTCTTCACTGTACTCGCCTCTGCAAATTTAGCACCAGCAACTTTAACAGACTCTGAGCCCTAGATATCAGGACAATATATCGATACCTAGTAGGGAATCATACTAGTATAAAGTAGTCTTTCTTTCCTTCCTGTCTTGTTCACAAAACACTAGAAACAACATGGATCTTACTGTTCAGGATATTCTGGTAGTTCATGAACTGAAACCTATTTTCATGCCTGTAAGAAGCTATGATGAGTATTATTCTAAAAAAAATCTACTATAAAATGTAAGTAGTGCTATCTGAAACTGCTGATTTCACTGTGGCCTAAAATGGCTTGCCTTTTTTTTTTTTTTAACTATTCCTAATAAACGAAGATTTTTATCTGCATTTACTTGCTTTGAATTTTATGGAAGCAGCAGTTTCTCACTACAATAAACCCAGATCAAAAAGTGTTTTCTTTTGAATTCAAATCAGCCAAATGGGCATCTCTTTCTGAATTCATTCATGCAGCTGATCTCTGATCTGCAGCATAGTTAGGAGTTTCATGTGGTAAAAGGGTTGTAACTCATATACACTGAATAATATATGCATATATAATATGTGCAAAACAGCCGGAAGCCAGAGAAATATCCTCCAGCAAACTATCTGTGGTTAATAAAAATCTCTGTCCTTTCATGGAACTCCAGTTTGACAAGGATCCTTTAAAGGATCCTAATCCTAATTAGATTAGACGTTTTTTACCTAAATTATTGTACTATCAGACAATACTGTACTACTGGCTTCCAGTGTGTTTCTTTTACAAAGAAGGACCGCAAGATTAGTTCAAAAGGATAATGATAACTATTTTGTTTGACATATGAATAACATATGAATTCCATGCACCATTTAAGAATCCATTAATTTTGGTCTATTTGCTGAGATACTGAATGATAACTAGTTCTTAAGATTTTCCATAGATGTCGCTATAGAAGACAAGCACAACTTTTTTCCATTGTAGTCACTGTTTCCTACAAGCTCTTTTTCTCTTCTTATAATCTGAAAATGATTGCTATAACTAAAAAAATCTTGGAATGTATTTTTTTCAAATTTGACTGATATTCAATTTTTTAAATTTATTTTTTCAGTCATGTCAGATTCTTATGGGTACCTACACAGAGGGAATGCAAATCATTACAGAAGTTACTATTATTAAACAATGCAAATCTTCATCAAGTCCTGTTGTGGAAAAAGATACTGGGCCTATTAGTTATGGCTGCTGAGCACTTATAACTCCAAGTGAAGTCAGTTGGAGGTAAAGCTGCTCAACCTCTCCAAAAGTAGGGGATATTGCATTAAAATAGATCTATCATAGTAAATTGAAAAGTTACAAGTACAGTAAGGATTGTCCGATACCTACTTTAAAATATGAATCTCTGGAGACTGGTTTCACACAATAATCTAAGCTGCAATATGAAAGATGGTACTTTCAGAGCAAACCCTATAAGCAAGAGGGCAGATTCTCATTGTTCCTATATCTTTTTTTGTAGACATTTGTGCTTCTTCCACAAGCTGAAGGTGTCATTACTCTGTTTTACCTTGTTAGGCAGTATCTAAGTACATATTCTCCTTGCTCTCAATTGTTCCCTGATCCTGGTCACTGTTGGATCAGCGACAAGTGTGGAGCATACATTATATCATGTGTGCACTCGTAGCTCAGCCTCGCAACCACCAGGCTTGGAGTCCCCTTCAGTCCATGGCTTTGTAGCCCTGGATAGGTCCTTATACCAAAAAGGTGTTAGCAGACTGAACAGAGGCTACAGCTTAGGAGTCTGAGAAAGCGTATGAACCTATGTGGGCATAATATATATTTGACTTTCAGTTTACTTACCATTACTTAGATATTACCATTATCATAATTTATGCCATTTAAAAGCTTCCCTGGAAGCTATTCTCTAATGACAGTATTTGGTAGTGCTCTGAACAGTAAAACTGTTACATAAGTTCCCTTTCCTTTTTTAATCAAGATTAAAAAAGGCTACCAAAACGTTTTCAGATTTTGGTGGTACAATTGGATGATCCGTGTTAAACAGCTGACTTTTGTCAGCTTGCACTTTGTAAACATTTGGCAAGCCATGCAAGGTTTTCAGGCCGTCTCAAAACAAGTTTTTTGAAGGAAATATAAATTGTCATGCAGGGGGAAACAATCTGCACTTGCTATGAAGCTGGTGACCCAGAGAGTCACAGCTTGGCTTTCAGTTTACTTTGGGGGCAGTGAAATTTCATTGTTCTTTATTGGAGGTTTCTTCCAATACCACAGTCAGGTACTTGGCAATACCCTTTCACATACTGCCCACCACATGCACGACGCATCATGCTTCTTCCTCAGTACTCCATCACAGTAGCATTTCCCTAGTAATCCCTGCAGACGCAGTTACTTTTTTGTCAGTTCTGTGTGCCAAAAATGGGAAACAAATCCAATTCCTTTCCTCCTCTCTGCCTCCAGCAAGATACACTTCTGTCACTCTTCTTTCTCTCAGGTTTGGTATTGTAACAGTATTTGTTTTGCTCAGATTGTAAAAAGCAGTTTGGGGACTTAACTGTTGTGTACTCCTATGATGATGCAGAGCAGATGTGGAAAATCATGTAACATCTATTCACTTAGTGTATGTTAGCTAATGACAGAGGGCCTGCAGTTGACAAAGATTTTTTAAAAAAATGCTTTTCATCTTGCATTCAGCAATTTAGCCCAACTGTTAATGACTTCTGGTTGTGGGGAGTGACCAAGTAACACATGGCAAATTATTAATTTGTTTAAAACAAGCATGTAGTTTAATGTTCTGCTTAAGCCTGTCTTAGACCTGCAGCTTAGTGCTGTCAGGATCTCTCTTACTGAGAAGGATTTTTTGGAACTTACTTCAAGTGGAAGTTTATTATATTTGAACTGAAAATGAGCTGTTCTGGAGGAAATCCTTGGAGAAGCTCCACCAGTATAGGACACAACAAATACAGCAGCAGCTGCAGCATCAGCATGCTCCTCACACTTTCAACTAGCAGCTCAATGAAAGATTTTGGCAAGGCAGAAGACCCAGTGGGTGCCAGGTTGGCACTGGTACCTATTGTGTTTTCTTTGCCTTATAGGATTTTTTTAAAAATCGGCAACCTGTTTTTATGATACTGCAGCTTGAAATGAGGGGGTAATGGGGAAAATAATTTATTCTTGTTTAGGGTCCCTTCCCTGTCATGGACTTTTGCCTTTATTCTTCTACTTTCTTCGTCATGCTAATTAGGAAAAATATTCAAATGACTGGTGTCAAGGACAGTTTCTGGAATAGGATGATATATTTTAAGAGTGAGAATTTCCTCAACATTAACACTATAGTTTCTTACATATATTGGTCTGTGTTTTCAAATTTAAGTGTTTAAAGGCATGCTGATCTCATGCAGTATAGCAGAGAACAGGGCTGCCCTATTTGCAGAACCAGAAGCAAACAGCTGTGCCACTGTGGTCTAATGCTCAAGCTAAGTGGGGGACCTGCTGAGGACAGAGCGTATCAATTCAAGAGAATTAGCAATATAATTGGCAATATGTTATGTTTAACATTTTGTGATTACTAGAATGTGGAGGGAATGGAATTATCTTAGTGTACGTTTCATGCAATCTCTTAGAGTTACTTCTAGATCTATATATAAGGGCTGTCTTTGTTGACAGTTTCAGCAGGAGATGTTCTATATTGAATGTAGTTGGCTTAGGTCTAGGAGCTAAATTTGTGATTAAAATTTCCCTCAGTTTCTGTCTTCAGGAGGTCGAAAATATGGCTACCTAAATTAATACAAAATATAACTGCCTGCTTTTTAAGTATTGCCTCACACAAGCATACTTTGTTGAGGTTCTGCAGTTACCACTAGTTTCCAATTAACTTGCAGGCTAAGTCCAAGTTGTTGGTTTTAATCTGTAAAGTCCTAGATACCTTGGGACTAGGCCACCTGATACCATTTGTGATATTCCTGCAGGTGTCATCAACAGATCACCTGTGATAACAGACCTCATCTTTAAAAGAGTGGAGCTGTTAGGGGAGGATATATTGTGCTATTTTCTTCAGTTCTAGTCTGTACTGAGCAGTATGGTGCTTAACTCCATGTCTTGTCTTTCATGTGTGGTGTTTCTGCGGGTGAGTTGAGTGAATTAAGTGGTATAAAGGAATACATGAGAGCATAGATTATGAATAGCAAAAACTGATAGCACATTTAGAATTAATACAAGCTCACAATAAATGTAATTAATAAGAATTTTGGAGAAGCTCAGAATAAATAATTTTATTCACGTTTGTCAGCTAGACTGAAAAACTTGCTTATAACAAATGTAAAAAGATAGCACTTGCCTTTGCAAAAGATATGAATGCACTTAAAGTATCTAAACAGATGATTGTAGCTTATATTATCAACAGCTATACTCAGAAGTATGTTTCTGGAGAAAAAGAAATGCTAGGTACCAGCACATTCCTGCTTGGATTAGAACTGTAAAAGATTTGAGCAATAGCTTATTTTTGACAGTTGAACTTGTGTTTCTTTAAGGAGATCAAAGCAAGTTTGATATAGTACAGCAGTTACAGAATTTTAAAGTCTTTCCTACAAGTAGAGTTGGACAGTCTTGTTTTGAAAAAAGTATTTTAATAATTAATTCCTGTATTTTGCAAAGACATGGACACTTGTTTGGCTTTATGTGTCTTACTGAAGTCAGTGAATTTATGTATATAGAGTTGAACTGCTTATATCTTTATGTTATTGAAGACTTTGATGTTATTTATTGTTTGGCTGTTCTGTGGTGAAATTGTCTTCTGAAAGCAAAGTGGATGAGATGCAGAAATGTTTATAAAGGGGAGGGAAAAAAAAAAAGGCCTAAATGAATGAGTGCTTATTGGCCACTGAGAATTTTGTAGCAAGATTTAAAACAAAACAGTGATGGTAATTATTATTTACTGTGCTTTATTTCCTTGATCGTAAATTAAAGCATAAGCTAAGTAGATCATTACCTCTGCTTTTATATAACCATAGATAAACTATGAGGAAAAAGAATCACTGACTTAAGAAACTGTGCCTATGCAATTATCTGCTCCCTTGCTGTTTACCATGTCTGACTATAAATGTTTTATTTTGCCCTGACCATGTTAGCATGAGTAGGGAGGTCAGAACCATTAGCAGATTGATCCTTCTGTCCTCTGTTTTATGGCCCATATCCATTGTTAGTTTCACTTCAACGATTTTTCTATTTCTCTTTCAGTACAGCTAATTTAAATAAACAAAGTTTGGGGTTTTCAACTCTGATTATCTGCCACTTTCTCTCTCTGTAGTTGTCTTTTCTCTGAGCTGTCTACTCTTCAAATAATGTTCTTAGTTGTTACCTCCTGCATGCTATCCTATTGGTTTTCAATTATTTTTGTTATTTTTCTGACTTTTTCTGTTGGGTAGAAGTGTCTTATCTTAGATCATCTCTATTTATTAATTTTGGAATGAGTATGTTTCCAGACTCTTTATTAATTTTTCTCTTGTGGAAAGCTATAAATTTTCTTAAGTATCTGCATTCAGCAGGGACACCCAATTGTCATTTAACACTCTGTTATTAGCAGCTTTAATTCTTGAGAATCTACATTTATTTCCACATTTACATGCCTATGTTTTAGTCATTTGTCTTATACTGCAGCTACAATAAGATAGGAGATACTTTAATGTAAAATTAATTTTTATCCTGGCAAATGTGACTGAATTGCTCATCACTCTTATAACAGTGTTTGATCGAACTGCCAGTCATTCAGCTTATTAGTGTCAATGTTTGTTACTGATTTATATTGTTCTTCCAGCAGCATAATTTTCAATTCACTTGCCAGTATCCTTTGTTTCTGTATGCTTCAGAACTCTTCAGTACCCAGGGCCTTGTTCTGGTCCACCTTGTCTTTCACCACAAGATTCCTGTGGCAGAGCTCCCCTGAAACCCGAGTTCTCTGGCAGTCTCCAAACAGCTGTAGATAGTCTTCTCTGTTGTATTTCATATGGCATTGTTTCTCCACATACATTTACAGTGTCCTCTCAGGAACTGGTAGCAAAGTGATTGTGCAAACAGGTACGACCACTTTGGTGCAGTCATGTGAATATTTGTGCAGGAACCCTTCCCAGGAGACTGGTTGTTCCTCTCTTTTTTCGAAGAGTGTCGTGGGAGCGTTTACATTCCATGCACAGAGAAGCCAGCAACTTTGAGAGAGTTGTGTTTAACATCTCCTTTGAAGTAGAGTGCTTCTAACAGAGCAAGCCTTAATGAAAGGCAAGAGGATGACAAAATAACGTGTTAGAGAAAAATCCAGATATAAATTATCTGGGAAGGATAGTTTAGTGGTGAAACTAGCACTATGCTGGAGGAGTCCATAGAATCCAGTGAAATAGTTTCCATGCTTACAGAACCACAATGCAGAGACTATAATATAAAAAGGAAAGGATACGTATGTGTATTGGGTCTGGCTGGGATGGAGTTAACTTCCCCATAGGAGCCCTCATAGTGCTGTACGTATATAAGAATAATATAATGCCATCATATGAATTTGTACTTTTAGTTCTGGTCACCTCATCTTACAAAGAGTATAAAGGAAAGAAAAGTAGTTCACAGAAATTATAGTAGACATAACCAACTGATATTTTAATACTATAAATCAGTCAGGCATAGAAAAAAAAAAACCTTTGAATTTTCTATTTAGTGCAGTATCACAAATGCACGTTAGCCCAAGGCCCTGTTTGGGTGTCCACCAGAAATATTAATAAATCAAATGAGAACCATGTATGTGTGGTTGTGTTTTTCTGCAAAAGAACAGATGTTGAGTGCGTATATTAAGGCACCTGTTTTATTTGGCTGTTATTTGTCCAGAGATGCTTATTCATGCTAAATTTAGCTAGGTTGTGGCAGAGCATGAGTTCACTTGGGAATGTGAATCTGTGAAATATGCTTTCACTGGAGCATGGTGAATAATTTAACTCACTAAATCTCTTTTCCAGCTTGCCATTTAACTGTGAATAGACTTCAATTTTGATTTATTTTGTTCTTCAAGTTATTCAACAAAAGGTTTATGCAAATACATTGCAGCCTAAGGATAGCTCGTATATTACTCACAGTGACTATAGCTTCTGCTGCTGGTGATGGGACCAATTCAATGCTCATTGAAGTAATTGGAAAGGCTCCTATACATTTCAGTTACAAAATCCTACAGATATTTTTTTCCATTGACTTCAGTGAATATGGGATGAAGCTGTGTTCTCAGCTAGCTACTTACGCTCTGTGACTGGGCAGATAGTTCATATAATAGGGTTTCTGTTGCTTGACAAGATGACTTGAAAATCCACAGAGTTCTTAAAGATTACCATGAGACTGTTCTCTCAAAAGATGTGCATTTCTTCATGATATTTTATCTTTCTGAAAAAAATTGTTGAAACATATGTAGACTTACAAAAATGTCTGCAAAAAGTTATTTAACGATTACATGGTACATTTGTTAATCATTAAATATATTTTTAGTATTTACCAATTTAAAATCAGCTTAAGGTATACCTATAGGAATTTAAGCATCATATAAAAGGAAAAATCTAATCTGGAAAGAATTTTTACTAATTGCAATATATAGCAATAAAGTCTTTCAAAACAGTTATCAATAGCATTGTTTCTAATATTTTTGGAAAATACCTGGTTTATTGTTAGCAGTTCAGAAAGTTAGGGTTTCATTTCTTATAGTCAGAAGTCCTATTGGAAAATGTGTCTGAATAAGAACTACAGGATAGCAACCTTGCATTGTATGATACACAGAACTAAAACATTAATACACTTCTATATTATTTCCTTTAATGTCTGATTTTTTCCTAGAAGATGAAAATGTACAGATAATTTTATCTAAAGTAAAATCTCTTGAGATACTTAGGGGTTTTTTTTCAGTGCTCATGATTTATAAGAACAATGTGTTTGTTTGGATTCTGTACTGTCAAATCTAAGAAATACCTAAGGGTACTTCTGAATCTGATTTTATGATTATTAGGCCTTACTTAGTTGTTTATAAATTTAGAAGAAATTTGCTTCATTGTTTTCTTTTCAGTGACTAACCATAGAATAGCCTCTGATCACATTAGTTGCTTAAACCAAGTGAAAGATTCAGTAATGCGCACATTTCCTTAGTCACTTGGCAATTTTTATGGCAGTCAATTCTTTGAATTCCCTCCTGACATGACTGACGATAAAGCATTTGTATACACTTCATTTATATGCATAAGTATCACTTGAATTATCAATATTATTTTGGTTTGCAAAGTCCATAGTAGCTTATCAACACTTTCTCCATATCCACCCATCATCTCGAGGCACCGTATCTATTTTGATGGTGAATCTTTAATCCCTGCGCCTTTCTCTGGAGGTAATTGGCTGAATTTTCAGTGGAAGGCCTAGAAGGACTTAGCTTTTCCAGTGATTACTTTAGAGATTCATGTGGTTAAACCTCACCTTGTTTACTTCAATCTGTTCTTTTAATATCACCAAAACTTCTTTCCATCTCACTTTTTCAATTGTTTGAGATATATTCCTTTTGCATGCTAGATGTTTTGTTGGTGGTGTGAACCCATGGTAATCTCTTTCATCATGTTTCTTTTAATGCCATATGCTTGCACTGCTGGATTTTGGATTTCCTTGGATATTTGCAGAAACAGTAAACATGGATTTATTTTTTTCTGACTTGTCTCATTGCTTGCGTGTTCCGGGCTTCTATTTTCTTGTCACATTTAGCAGCCAACAGTTAGTTCCCCTCTGGACTGTTCCAAGTACTCTGTGCCCATGTAAGGTTCTTGAAAGTATCATTGCAAATATTTGAAAGGAATAGCCTTGTTTCTTTTGTTTTGTGAATAAGCTTTTGAAATGCACTAGTGGTAAAGGAAAAACAGCAGGCACCAAGTGATCTGAAGTGTCTGTACTACAACAATTTTCTATTAAATTAGCTGGGCAACAACTCATCCATATACAATAACCAGCTGATGAGAGATGATTTTGTTAGGTTGTGTTTTAAAGAGTATAGTTAATTCAGTAGATGGCACTATTCCTCCTGAATCACTGAGCTAGTAACCCAGTTACAGGGTGGTTCTCCACTATGATGGTGTCGTCTTTTTTTTTTTTTTTTTCAGATGAGACCGAATAAAATTTCTGAATACTTGAGTCCATTAAAAGTTCCCATGAGATTATTTGCAAGAACGTGGGCAGCTTTCTGCCAAGATTCCAGTGTGATTATTAGATTTGGATAAATTTATAGTTGTGTTCATCTATATCTGAGCAGTGCCTGCACACCTTTTGAGCTCAAATTTTCTGAACAATGGAATGATTAATATGGTAGTTCTACAAATTATGTAGGCCTGCATAAGCTGTTACTGTTGCTTAAAAAAAGCAATGCCCAAAGCAATGATCAGTCCCACCCACCTATCGCCCTCTGATAGTTCATGGTGGCATGAACATGCCTATATGGATTGGGAAACTGATCTGGATTGTAACTAAGCCAGCAAAGAAGGAATCCACCAAAATGCTAGTTAGCCAGGGTACTTTTCCTGATCTGGTTCATGGTACAATAACCAAGAAAGTCTCATAAGAGGGAGTGGTACTAAAACAGAAATGTTCACGAGTAAGCTAACTAGACTAATTCTTTTAGCAACATCAACAGTTTGTACCAGCTTTAAGTGTTTATGGGCTGCAAACACTATTGCTGAATTCTTTTGGAAAGAAGATCTAAAACCTGCTCTGGAAATGTTTCCAATTCTGTAAATTCAGACCCTGGTTCAGCATGGACTTCTGTGTGACCAAAAGTGCTGTAGCTACATGAGGCCCTGATCCAGTATAACTTCCCTCTGTCCGTTGCTTTGATCCCTGTAAAGCAGGCATAAAACTCTATATGATGTGTACCAGCAAGAGTGACAGAAATACCATCATGTCATCAGGCCCAATCAGTTAGTGCACTGATCTGGTGTTAAAGAAAATAGGACCGCGGCTTCCTTGAGTGTGGGAACATCAAATTTCAAAACTTGGGCAAAATAGCATTGATTAAGAGAATTAAATAATGAGGAAAGAAAAGTTGTATGTGTTTTGTTTGTCTGTCTGTCCTCAAACATAAGAAGCAGCATAGCCTCAGCACTTTCTTCAAATAAGAAGTTACTTTTTATTGGATTGCATTTTTCCCACTAAAATTGAGGCATTTTTATCACAGTTGTCTTGAAGATAACTATTTCCGTTATTTCATTGCTTTTAAGAAACTGTGTGATTTAAATTATTCTGTGATTCTACTTTGTTTGCTGGATGTAAGAGTAACAGACATGGTGACAGTTTCATTGCAGATATTCAAAGCTGCCAGAATAAATTCCGAGTCTCTCTTGAAAAATATTTCAAAATGGGAGATGAATAAAAGCAAATGAGGTAGTCCAAAGGACTAAACCAATGATGTCTGAAATATATATTTAATTTTACCATGTGTGAAGTTGCTTCTCTCATACATGAAAGACTTAGAGGATGTGGTAAAAAATTTGGTGCTGTCCTTATTTTCAAGTTTAACCACTGGGACTACTCACATGCATGAGTAGTTATTGTATTTGTTGCACTATTCCCTTAGCCTAATAGTGGTGAGCTAGTAGTATCTATGAATATAACATATGCAACCCTGTTCTATCTAATGTAGCTCCAACTTCTTAAACCAAGTAGAAAACAAAGGTTATTTTAGAGTAAACACAATGCAGGTAACCAAAAACATTTTTCTTCCTTTCAGTTAGATCATATGACATGTTCTAAAAGAGTCTATGGTCATAAATAGAAAATTAATAAAGATAGTGGACATCTCTGAAAGGCAAGGATGGAATTTGCTGCTGTGGCTTGAAACTGCCTAACCTAGAATTAATTTTCTTTAATCGTAGTAATAAAATTTCACTTGCTTGTTTTGGAAATGTGGTGGGAACAAGGCTGCTTTCTCTGAGGAGCTGGTTGTAGCAGCATGTAGTTTCCTTCCTAATTTGCAGAGGTGGAACAAGTAGGCAGGTAGATATTTATTGCAGCAGAGCACTGGAGCATATTTGACTGGAGTATAATGGAATAAGTAGTGCTGTTACGTAGTAAGGTAATTAGTTGTACTTAGTGAAGAGTGGATAGTGTATAAACATGAATGTTTGTAGAGATGGGCTTTGGATATGTATAAATTTTTAGTTTTTATAATAATGACTTATCTTCTGTAACCACCTCCATGAAACAGACATCAGCATTTATCAAAGGGAGAATAATCTGTGACTAAGACATAGTCAGGGGACTTGGATAATCTGAGCGCTATTCCCAATTTTGTTTCTAATGTCAAGTAAATAATTCAGTTACTTTATGCAACTTGCACGTGCAATATTTTGGAGCTGAATGCTTGTGATACTCAGGGTTCCTGTGCCTACTGCTACTACCTCACAAAAGTGAGTGTTCCTCTAGCCATGTTCTCACTACAACTTCGGTTTTATTATTTAGTTCTCCTTTTACAAAATAGGAGTAATTCCTTCTTACTTTAGAAGGTTTCTTTAAGTTTAAAATCTTTGACTTTTCTGATGTGCCTAGCTGTAATGTTATGAGAAATCTGTATGTTTACGGTATTGACACATAATTTTCCTAAAATCAAAGGAATGACAGCTGATAGCAAATGTGTGACAAATAAGAGAAAGATAGGGTTTTTTTCCCCAAATCAATAGATTTTAAATGTCATTTAGGATGCAAGTAATTAAATGCAAGCTTTTTTCTTTATTTTTATTGGTAGCTTGGTCATAGCCTCCCATTACTATGCTATGATCTAAAAGAAGCCCTTAAGAAGCAGTATTGCACAGTTCTGATGTGTGAGTATCGTGAGCTTGGTTTGAAATAATGAACCTATTAAAAAAAAAAAACCAACCCAACAACCTATAAACCAGTTTCCTCTAGCTTTCTCACTGAGAGTCTTGAGGGTTATGTTACTTTTACTTTTTATTGAATTCAAACTAAAATCAGAATATTTCACGCAAACAGTTTATTTCAATAGGAAGGTCTTTTAAAATAACATATGAGTTGCCATAAAATATTGACGCTTGGCAAAACGGGGCTGTGATTAAAATACTTGTTTTAACTTGGACTATGAAGCCCATTGTTTTCATTGTATAAAATTGTATATATTGTATAAAATATATATATACATTGTATAAAATGTAATTTATTTTAAATTTATCTGTTAGCTGTTTACATGTTCGAGGATTACAGAGCTATTTAGAGAGTGGGAAAAGATTTCTTTTTTTCTTCCCTTAGGTATATTTTTATATAGCCGTGTATAACTTAGTGTTTTACACACTGTGGTATGAATAGCAATCACCCCTATATTTCAAAACTGGTAAAATAGAAAGCAGGTAGTTAGTATTGATTTGTGTTAATTGCTTAAGGTCCACACAGTGATCCCCTGTTGTGTTACGTACTATGTATACAGTATTAAAAGTCTTTGCCATCCTTGCTCTGACTCCAGTATTAAGATTACTGCTTGTAGCAGGACAATAAATGATCGGATTTGCAATTCCTCAAATTAAAAATACCTAAATTTCCAAAGTGGTGCTTGTTGTTTCCTCTCAATGCTAGGAAATAAGAGTCTGGCAGTAAATACATTTATTTTCTGTACAGAGCAATACTGATTCTCCTTGCATTCCTCCTGAATTCTGTCACTCAATAACATGCTACTCCTGTCAGCCTAAAAGGATCCCAGATGGACATAGCAAATCAGCTATGAATGCATCCTTCCTTCGTTCGTATTGTCTAATAAGCTAATACTGGGTCTTCAGTCAGTACTTTGTCAGGTTCATGTGTGTTCTTCTTAAAGCAGTTTCAAATTCCAGAGATAAATCTCTGTTTGAGCTGTCAGCATATGCATTGTGCAAGACCAGCTTCTGCAACGTTCCCAACGCAAAGTAATTAAAACATTGCATTTCCCTTAGCCCTTCTGGCTCCTAATGGCTGTTTATATTTTCTGTAAGGGTGACAGAAAAATGAACAGATTTGCTCAACATAGAACAGTGGCATTAAATGATATTGACCTTCTTTAAAAATGCATGTTTTGTTATGCTGAATGCTTTCTTTCAAACCATGTTTGGCATGGAAACTTTTTTGTCCTTGCAGACGAAAAATGGTTCTGTGCTAATGAAGACTTAGTAGCTTTTTAGCTCTGGTGAGAGAAAGAAACTTTCATTTGCAGTTGTGGTGGCCATGGAAGATAGTAATTGCTATGGCTTGTGGCAAATTTGTTTGCATCAGAATATATCCACATGGGTGATTCAGAGTTAATTTTAGCTGTTGGTAAGGCCCTGAAAGCTTTACACATTTTTTCTCTTTAGGGATGTCCAAGGTTCTCTTGTTTTACAGTTCCAGTCCTTCCTCTGTGAAATTGAGGCATGTGCATGTGACAGTCAGTTTTCATGAAGACAGATCACTGTCTCTGCAAGGTCAAACCTCCTCAAGTCCATGAGTTTTGGCAGCCACATCACTCAAAAATGGCAAAAGACTATCACCTTTCAATCCCTTGGCTGTCTATCTTGTCAAAAGCTTTTCTGGAGCATATTATGTCATTTAGAACATTTTTTAATAATGAGTATACTGAATTAATTTGGCCAATGTTTAACTGCTAAAAGTATCACAGGGAACAGAAATTAGTTTGAAGCTACATTGTGGAAGAACGTGACTGAGAAAGGGATATAAAAAGCAGACTTCATCATTTTCCAGTAATGAATAACCAGAATATCTAGAAATGAGTATAGGCCTGTAATTCATACATGCTGAATATCCAGTGATCATGTGAACCTGAACATGAACTGTAGATGCTCAGAACCTTTGAAAAGGATCTATTAAATAAAAATAAACCTTGAAGAGTTGAAAGCCTAATTTTCAAGCATTTGCAGCTGGAGGCAGAATTTTTAAAGATCTTAACTCCAGTTAGGGTGTGTATATCAGGACCAGATTTTCAAATACACTCACAAGCACAGTTCCCATTGTGACACCTAAGACCAGAGTTTTAAAAGACTTTGCCCCTCAGCATGCTTTGTTCTTTTGAAATTTTGTCTGAAACAGTGTAGATGTAACAGAACTTCTTTCTCTGAAGTAGAGATATCTAAACCCAAGAATGAGGGAAATCTCATAGAGCACTTTCCTCACATTATTTTGGGTGAGTGAAATTCATTCTTCTTCTGGTATTATCTCCCTCACATGGGGATGCCTGAAACTACAGAGGAACTTTCATGAGTACTGGGATAAATAAGATTCAAGGAGATTATGTAAGAATAATTATGCATTCATCTGTTTTCAGGTAAAGTAGGGAGACTCTGGACCTCCTTCTCTAGTTCCTACTTAAGTTTTTATGTTGCTTTTATTACTTTCAGATACTCTTCCTTTGTCGTTAATGAGACCAAGATACCATCAGTAGAAGTTCTACTAGAAAAACATGCTGATTTATTCATGGTTAAATTTAAAATTGTGCGTTTCTGAAGCTGCTAGTAGACAATGCAAATACCATTTATTGGAAAGTTTTTTTTTTTTTTTAAAAGTTTCACTGCAAAGGAGCCACAGCTTTTTTTAAGTTTTTATTTAAAAACTTGAAACCAGGAAGTAGCTGGCTTATCGATAACATCCTCCTTCCCATAGGAAATACCAAATAAAAGGATTCAAAAATTATTTACTTTTAAGGGTGAGGGGGGAAAATAGAGAAAAACTTTCAACTGGGAAAACTATATTTTTCTGGGAAAATATATTTCTATATTTTTTTCAGTTAGAAAATACACCTTAACTAGGAGAATGTGAAGTATCTTAAGTGGAAGAAAAGATGTTATATTTTCATTTTCAATGGCACACTAATTAAAAAAAAATACATGGATTTAACATTAATCTTAATTTTTTAAACCCAATATGATTTTTATATTTCCTTTATAATATTTAGCAGACAAAAGAGGTATGACTTTAAATATTTAAACATTTTATATGGTTCTTGAATGGAAACTAGAACTCATATGAAAGAATGCCCTGAGTGTGTAAATATAATTAGTCTGGCTATTATGAATCAAATCCTTCATAATCCTCGTACATACAGTGACTGAAGAATGGGATCTGTTTGTCTTTGTAACTCCTGAAATAGAGCTAATTTGCAATGGCTACGCTAATTTAGCTTATCTATAAAAGGAGCACATATTACAAGTGCTGTTTTATAGTTTTAATATGCTGTGATTAATTTTATAACTAATTTAAAGACCTGGATGCTAATTGGTTAGTGTGCATGCACACACACAATAGACTGGCAAAAAGCACACTTCCGTAAAACCTTGGGGCAAGAAAATACACCAGATAACCTCTTGCAATCTCTTCTACTCCTTATTTAATGATAATGAGCAACACGCATTGTAAAGGTTTAACGAACAGTAAAACACATTGGTAAATGTACTGTCCAAATGAGTCTGCTGCATACCTTTTGGTTGCATTCAGTCATAAATTTTTAGTACAACTCCAGCTGTAAATACAAGGTTAAAGCCAAGACATTAGATCCTGAGATAACTTTCTTCTCTGTGGCTGTGTAAAGAACCTGTGGTTCCCTTCCTCCCTCCCCCCCGCCTAGTATTATATTGTTACTGAGTTGAATTAATTCTGTGAAGTAAATAACCTCACCCATGAAGATGAAAAGCAATGGAATTAATGCTTTATGGCAAATATGCTGCTCAAATATAATGAAGCATTTTTACCATGTATAGATGAATATGGAAATACCTACCTACATATTGACATGGCAGTTTCCAGTGTGTTAACACCTATGGACTAGGGGAGATAACTTTTGTTTGGTTGAATTCAGTCAACTGTATTTAATTTCAGCACAGCCTTGCAAAATGCCTCAGGAAGGTTGTTTAGCACTTGCCTGTTTAACCACATTCTGGACATACCTGAAATTGCCTGCAATTTTCTTAAGGTAGTAGATGAAATAAAGCCTTTCAAAAAACTTAACATGATTCAAAGTAGATGATATAAATTTATTGTTTTAAAGATGAGTAGTGTCACTATTTTATTTTACAGCATTATTTGTTAGTGCTATTTTCATTGCATATAAGTAATTGTCTGAACATTTGCATTTGTTTTTTTACAGCCAACGTAGGTTACTACTAAAATACTGTGTCACTGACAGGTTTATAATTCTGCTGACACAGGTTGGCAGATAGATGAGCATCTCCCATGGAATATAAACATAAATTTCAATGAATAAATAGAACAGGGTCTGTTAGCACAGTCATCAAAAGAGAAAAGCCCCATAAGAAAATAACAGAAGGCTTTTGACCCTTTAAATTATAGCTCACTGCTACAATGAACTGAGCTCCTTAGCATTGGTGGTACTCTGACTACCCCCTGGCATCTGCTTGTATGCTGTTCACATCAAAATTCCCATGGAAGGTCACATTGCTCCCAAAATTAAGTAGATAACAGACTACCTGAATAGTCCAGGTTCTAGGTCAAAGTCTTTTGTGCTATTCTGCAAGATTCAGGGCTGCACATCTTTAGCGAGCTGTAGGAAGAAGGAAGATATATTTGAATTTCCCTGAGTGTTTTCTGTTTAACTTTTGTGATTGTAAGATAAACCTTGAAGAGATTAGTTAAAGTAATTTGAACAAACGTTGAAGCAGGGAAGTACCATAATATTATTAATTAGCACTCACTTTCTTAGAAGCATTTCCCAGGCATTGGGTTGGAAGTTTGTCCCACTGACTCTGCAGGGGGTAAACTGGGTACTGACTACCAGATTATCTGCTGGTGTGACTTTAATGAGTTTTTCCAGTGAGAAATACTGTCCCACTGCTTAACTTCTAACACATCTTTGAGCACCACTTCCTTTTTTTTTTAATTAAGAAAAAGATCAGCAATATCAAGTAGTTGGGTATATTAACATCAGTAAAGTTGATCCTGCCTACACTATTTTTGAATTTATCCCATCAACACTAACATAACATTCTCCTTGCTAGAAGAAAATTTTCTTTTAGAGCTACGATTGAGTTCAGAAGTTCAAGACAATTGTTTATCAAGCTAAGTCATTGCACCTTGTTTACATTATACATAATATATGTGTATATGTAGCTACATGTATCTACATGTACACGTAGCTACACAATAGAAAACATCTGTCTGTATATCCAAAATAGTACAGACGCCAAACACGAGCATGATGTAACTACAGCTACTTGTAAATGCAAAGGAGGGTTCATTTCAGTCTGAAATCCTCACATTGTGGAGGACGTAATTAGCATAGTATAGGGTTATGTGTATTTTTTTCTATTAGTCAGGCATTGGTGCTTGGTCCCTATCTAGATCTTGGCCTGCTTTAGGACTCCAAGGTCATTACCACCCTGTGGCAGCTACATTCACTTATGACACTGTGATCAGCAACAATTATACTAAAATTTATAGGCATCCTTTCAGTCAGTTGAGATGTGTGACTGTAAACAAAACTAAGCTAACTTAAAGCTAGCTAATTACAACACTGGAATGAATGAACCTATCAAATGTGGGATTCTGTCTGGGCTGTTCCCATCTTTCAATGACTCTGCCTTCCTGCCTTATAGCTGTGGCCCCAGCTCAGCTATCTGAATTAGAACTAGTTAGAACATGTTCACTGATGTTACAAACATTACTCCTTTTAGAACCTGTTTTTACTTTCCTGACTTCACTGACAGTCCCTTTACTGCTTGTACTGTTCCTCCTGATTGTCATTTTCATACCTGTTATTTATATTACTCCCATCACTATCTTTGAACCTTCGGTGAAAGAATCATCTATGTTGTCAGAACAGCAAACCTGGGAATTATCATAACAAAAAACCTTTTGTGTATCAGCTAGATTCAGTTATTTACAGTAAGTGCCTTAACACAGAGGAAAGACATGTGGAAATTTTTTTCTTATGGAAATTCAGTGTCATTCTTAACATTTGTAATGGTTCCAGAGACTGGAATTATTGGAACTTTCATAATAGATTCAATAATATATGTGGGAAACCCTTGTATTTCATCTAAACAGATTCAACCTGTCAGCAGGAAACTTTTACAGTGCTAGTTCTTTGATTTCTTTATGTAGGGTTGTGGGGTTTTTGTTTGTTTATACGTTTTTCATAGGAGTTACTGTAACTTTGCCTCTGGCTGAAATTTGTCATTGGCACTTTGGCTTCTCATTATTGACAGATATTTTTGAAAGGTATTGCATATATATGCTACATTTCTTAAATAAGGGTATCTTTGGTAGATAAGGCACGTGTGGAAGTGTTCTTGAAGAAAATCAAGTAGAGTTGGGTAATTTATAATTACTCTAATAACTAAAAACATGTCTGCAAACAATTGACAAATAATAAAATAACTGATAGATAAATTGTCTATATCCACCAGGGAGAATTGTTTTCAGCTGAAATCTTTTCCATTAACAGCAACTCTGTTTTCTATTTTAGATTTTTTTCCTGACTACCTGCCTTACCTAGCATACCTTTGTTCTCATTTACATTCAGCATTTACACTGATGTTCTCTTGTAAACTTTTACTTCTTCTTCCTATTCTTATCTATACTTTACCCCAGTTAATAATTGTAAATTAACCCTAGGAAAAAAATACACTGGAGGAGGAAAGAAAAACTGTAATGCACTACAAATTCATTAAAGCAAGACTTAAGTTATCTTGTGGAACAGACCCATTTCTTTAAGGGGAACAGGTCATGTTGAAAGTTGTACAATTTCTTTAGCAGAATTTGTAGTAATGTGTGTGGAACTTGTAGAAGCGTGTGCTTCTTTGAATAAAGTATGTAGTGGCTCATGCTGTCATTTCCTGGCTGTTCGTGTGTGTGGTGATTGTAAAGCAAATTTAACTGCTTCATTGTGATTTTTTTTTTTTGTGTGTGTGTATTAAAACAGGACCTGATGTAGAGCTGCTGTAAGCGTAGTTGCATAGTTCTAGTCAACTACCTCTAGACTAATGTCGAATATCCTTTGTCATTTATGAATAACACAGTAAAATGTATGCAGACTAACCTACTGATAGGCTTCCAATCTGGAAAAGGGTTTAGTGGTGAATCCTGCAGTCTTCATTCAAAGAAATCTTTTTGTTGAATTCTGTGTTAATGGCAGAAAGACACTTTGGGTGACACCTATGACTGGTTTTAGTGTTTTAAAATATTGCCAGTTTTCTTTTCTCCCTTGTACTAGTCTTCAAAACAGACTTATGTTATGGGTTTGCATTTAATGTGAGATGCTTTCTTTATCTTTTTGAAGAGTAAAATTTCTTTTTGTATAAACATCCAATTTCAAAATAAGTGCACTGTAACAGTCCATATGAAGATGTAATAGATGTGCAACTTAAAATCAAATCCAATTTACCCAGAGGTCAAAGGCAATAGTGAAGAGATCAGGGGATAAAAGAGATTGATCCATTGTACTTCCTGACTGAAGTTCTTCATAAAGTGTGTAAACTCTAGGAGTTAAAGACTTTGAGAGAATAATGAGGTATCTGCTAGCCTTCAAAATAGGCAAAATAATTCCAAGTTCTGTAGTCCACTGCCAAAGTTAGAATGTAGCTTTTGAACTCTCTTGTCTCGTATTTTTGAGTTAACAAATGCGACCTTCCCCCATCTTTTTATGGAGTATCACTTCCTTGTCTGCTTGAAAGATTTCAAAAGCTGTTCTCATTTTTCATTGACTGTGTATAATCAGGGCACGCTATTTTTCTGTTCAGAACTTTAATTAAACATTTTGTGTTCCTGATGTAGGAGTGTTGTGTAGATAACTTCTGTTTGAAGGAAGGAACTCTATTTTCATGCCTGCCACCCTTACTAATTTTTAAGACCTTGTTTTTAATTCCTATGATACAGGACTTGGGAGTGTTGGAATTTCCCATGCATAAATGCAAAAATGCACTGCTGTTCATAGCAACAACTTCCAGATCCACAGTGGTCAAGTGTAAACTGAATCTAAGCAGTCATGTTACATTTCAGTAATAGTATACAATAGGACATTAGGATCATTTTATGGTTATTACATCCACAGATCTGCAGTAAGGTGAATAATAAGACATGAAATGAAAAGCAAATGCTTTCAGCAGCTATATAAGGGTGGTTAATGCATAATAATTTTTCACTCTGGAATGGTTTATCCCTGAATAAGATCAAATCTATGTTATAATATACCATGATTTGTGAATAAATAAACCCAAATACACTCCTATTTGAGAGCTGTGAAACTCTAGAAGCTCAAAACTTAAACATGGTAAAATTCTACTTACTCCTGCTGCAACTATACCTTGCCAGGTTACTGCTTCCCTTAAGGCCCTTCTTCTACTGTGTAGATCCCTCTTTGTAATAGCAACATCTAATACAATTTCATCAGCAAAATATTAAATACTGATTAGAAATTACTATCGGCCTAATCCGAATACAATTAATTTCCCACTGGCTATAAGACTTGGATGAAGTAAACTACAAGAAGTATAAATAACTTGTTGCAGAAAGCAAGAACATTCTGATACTGCAAACTTAGGTCATTTACAGGGACTGACAGTTTCCTCTAAAGCACTCCCTAGTAGCTATATTTAGAAATGAGGGGGGGATTTTACGTTGAAAATTTTATCCCACCAAGATTGTTGTAAAGACATCTCTTGACCTGACAGAAACAAATTGCTCTTCAGTCTGTTCTGGTAGGACAGATCGCTAGCTCTGACCCTGATCTGGGCAAAAGCACACATTATTTCTTTACTCTCCCCTTAGCTACTGCAGTTTGTAAGGAGCAATAATTACAATCTCACTGGAGAAAGGAACAAAGCACTGTATGCTTGTTAGTAGACTGCCTAGCACAGTAGTCATAATTACCTTTAAACTGAAGTGTTTAGATTTTAACCTACCAGAAATAATGAAAAAAAAACCCCAAACTCTAGCTTGATTTTTCTGTTTAGCTTTCACTACACAATAAATGGAAAATCCTGCCAAATCTACATGTTTAAATTTGCTTTCAGTGAGACAGAATTCTTTTCAGAATTTATAAGATGAATATTATTTCCCCAAATCCTGATAGAGATTAAGAAATAAAATTTCATTTTGCATTTGTGATTTTTATTGAGCTAGAGAACAAGAGACTTATTTAAGGCATTGGAGTGGGGAATCTGCTCACCTGAGATTAGTTTCTGGTATGCTCTGAACTACTTGCATGACAAAGTTACTACCTCATCTGTAAAAGTCTTAAAACACTTTTTCCTTCCTCTGTGTGGGCTGACTTGTACATATATTATAAATACGTATGTGCAGTGCCTAGTATAACTGCTATCTGAGTTTTAAAATAAAAATGCCACCAAAACCCAAACTGAAACACACTAAAATTATACTGTCGTAGGATACATGGTTCTGTTGCATTTGAAATGCTTCATAAAACCAAGGTCTTTTTTGTTCCAGAATTTCATTTCAAAGAAAGAATAAAGTTTTGAAATTGTTAACATGGGACTTTCCACTTTTGTTTTAAATTTACTCTTCAATGTTTTTACTAGTTTGCATTATATCAGAATGAAAAAGCTTTTGGTTTTTGCAGTGATTTTTTTTTTTCTTTTTCTAGATGTGTGTTTGGGTGGGGAACTTGGTAATTTTCAGTTTTAATTCTGATTTCATGAAGCAAAACTTTCATTCTCTCCATGCTTCTAACATCCAGTGAGCACTGGAACTACTCCAGCCCCTTTGTCAAACGAAGGTTTGCTGTAATACTATCCTACTGGGCTATCTTGTAGATGAAGCACTGCATCTTTGAACTCCTCTTTCATTACTCACTTGCATTGACAGCAAATTTTTCTAAAAATCTTGGAAAGAATTAGCACAAATACCGATTTGGAAATTCTCATGAGAAGTCATTCAAAATGATGAAGTGAGGCACAGTCAAAGTAAACTGTAGATTTAATGAGAAATATTTGGCTTGATTCTTCTTTACTTCACTATAAATCACTAATAACTTAATGAACTCTCTTAGCAAATTTAAGATGTAATAGGAAATATTGTTGCATCAGAGTGCATGTGCAAAAGAAAATATTACTGGAAATGCTGATTTGTAACAATCATGCCAAAACAATGTGGAAATACGTTGACTTACAAAATCTTTCTGTATAATACATTCTCAAGTATTTTAAAATCCATTTTATTCTGATCCTATTTATTTATTACCAAGTAGCAAGCAGATGGAACAATTTTTTCTGAAAGCGGTTTGAGAGATACATTGTTCCACATCGTGCAACTCCACTGATTTACAATTTCTGCAGCTCAGGAAGCATCTCTGGATATGCCTCTGTTCTATTCAATGCAAGGGAGGAGGGTTTTCGGTGCAATCTCATTTTTATGAAATAACTTAAATGAAAAAATTACACAGCGAAACATTATAGTGCCAGAGTTCACTAATATATACTCAAATTTAAATGATCAGATATTGCAGCTTTATAGAGACTATGCTCTTAAAGCATTTTTCACTTTATTTTTAAATACGATTTAGCCAGAAAGAGTAAGAGATTAAACATCCATTTAAACAAAGACAATTTCCTTGTGCCAAATGAAAAAACCCTGTATCTTTAATTGTATGAATATTTGAATAGCTTCTGAGCTGGATCACTTGTACATTATCATACAGGCCTATTTTTACTTAAATTGTCACATACTGTTGAGTTTTTCAAACTGCCACACCTGAACAAGAGCACTGATAACATATAGCTTTTATATAGTATTTTAGACATTCAGAACACTGATTCTAGGTACTAAGTGTTTCACAATCACTAATTACTTGGTCACTACAAACACATTATCATCTAGCAAGATAAAATTGAAGCATATAGAGTAACTCCTTGGTTTTAAGATAAAGGCAGTGAAAGTAGGAGCATCAGAGCTCAAGAATTGCCATACATGAAACTTGAGGTATTGTTATTTCAAATTTCTTATATAATGAGGCAAAAACTTGCAAGTAACATTTTAAGAACAAATGGGACTGGAAAGTGGTGTGAAACCACAGGAAGAATGAACTGCTTTAGAATCTTTGGATCCTATGGGTCTAGACTGGCTCAAATGAGGTAAACACATTTGTATTTATGATATGGGATGAAGTCTTTCATTGTTATAATAGTGATGGGAAAGAGGAGGAGCAAGTCAGGAGGAAGTATTTGATGCATCATTTGGCTGCCCAGAAGATGGGCCATGAAGTCGGTAACAGGCACTTCTAGATTGCATACTGAATTGTGTCCTTACCATGAACTTGAGTGTCTTCTAGCAGGATAAGAAGCCATAAATGCATACCTCGTTCCTGATGGACTGTATGTGATGATATCCATGACTTTCTCAGCAAACCTGGAGGACTGTGGGCAAATATGCTTTGGCTATGTGAAATAGAATGCAGATGACTACTGATTAACAGAATGAACAAAGACAGAAAAAAAAGCCAAAACAAACAAAAAAAAACCCCTGAAGTGTTTTGTTGTTAGAATGAGAAATAAGGTTTGAATATATCCAAGAACATAATTTTGTGAAGTATTGGAAAGAAACGATCAAGTGGAACTCAAGAATGGGGAAACTGGAGGAAAAAAAAAAAAAGCTAAATTTGTAGTAATGAGAGCACCTATGGTACCAAAATGCTACTGCTTAAAATCAATTTGTGCTCTCCTGCCAATCCCATCTAATTTGCATTGAGAGGTTAAAAGAAGATGGCAGCTGTGCACAGTATATGAGGGCATAAGAGAGAGTGTACATTTTGCAGTACATTGGTCAAACTGCAATGTAGTGCTGGCACTGGTCCAGAAGGATGAAAAGTACTGGCTGCTTTGGATAAGAAAGTATTAAACAGTGTGAGAGAACAAAATGAATGATAAAATCATTGGTTCTATAATTGGTAATAGCCTCTGTGGTGGTGTGGCTTTTGTTGTTACTGTGTATTAAGAGCCCTGAGTACCTGAGGGCTTATTATGACAGATGCTGCGCATGTGCATACATAAATACTTACATGTACGTATATACATGCAGACAATAGTGAGAAGGTCTTTGGCTTAAGGAGTTATGAAAATTTGAAGCAAATACAGAATATGTAAGATGTGTCATGAGGTAAGGAGTAGTATTTCTTCTTAGTAATGGCTGTAGTAACAGAAAAAGTGATCAATGGAACTGAAGAGGAAAAGATAAAGACAACAGAAAGATTGAAAGAAGAAGGGAGAGTGGTAGTTGAGGAAGAAAATACACTGAAAGATATTGGCAATTAGTTTGATATAGAATATGTCAGTGTAGAAGAAAGTAGGAGAAAAATAGCAATTCCAACTATACCTGTAGGTGCTAATCCTCTGTTACTTGAAACAGCTTTATAGACTTCAATGAGCATAGATTCTTGCCTTGGCAGGATTAAATCTAAAGAAGACAAATGATATATTAATGCAGTTTCCTCATTTACTTCAATTTCTGTAGTCACCTGAAGACACTTTAATGAATGTCTTCTGAGTGAGTTGATTTTTAGTGTTGTCCAGTAGAAAAAGAGAAAGTAATGGAACTACTCTCCTCAACCAGTTGAACTTACGTTATAAAACAACTTAAAAACATTCATACTTCGAAGCCTACAGAGAACAAACAGCCGAAAGTTTCATTTGAAGCTAATTCTTACCTTATTTTTGCAGCTGCCTACTCTCATCTTTATTCATGTTGACTTTGCTAAACCAGCACTGCCACTGTCAGTCTTGTGCACTGGAAGGACTACATCTAGAAGAGCAGGTTGACTCAGCAAGTGTAAGACCAGCAGGCTGGTTGCAGCCAATTTCAGCAGAAGGATTTGAAAGTTATTATATAACTTGCTCTGCAACCTGTTCAGCAAAACAGATGGAGAGTAGAGACAGATGCAAGGGCAAAAAGGAGTAAGAATGCAAGGGTAGTAGGACAAAGAGGGGAACATCATAAAGGGACAAATAGAAGAGTGAGGAAGAAGAGGTTAAAGAAAAAAAGAGTTGATAGAAAACTCCTAGACTATCTGAAAGAAATATAATTGATTGCTGTAATTTTTTTCTTAGACTTTAATGGGAACTTCATATTTACCTAAACAACACAAAGATTTGGGTGTGAATGCATAATGTATACTCATTTTTTGTGGAAGTATTTGTCCTAACATTTGTAAATAGGCCTTTAGTAGTTGGGGTTTATTGCTGCTGATACATTTTACCTGACCTAAGTGTTAGCTTACATAGTGGCTTATTTCAAGATCAAATTAGTTTTCTCTTGTAGTTCTTGCATTCAAATTGCTCACTTAAAAAAAAAAAAAAACAATACCCAAGCCAAAACAAAAACCCTTGCAATTTTACAGTATCATCCATGTTAATTATACAATATAAAATGATCAGCATTGCAGATTTGGTAGAATGTCATTTCACTTTGAAAATCTTATACTTATCTATTCAGAAAATTCTAGAATAGTTTTGCTGAAGTCAGTGAAGTTACTTTACCTTTAGTGTAGTACAAGAATACTGTTCTGTTAAGTATTTTGTTAAGGAAATTACTAATATTTGCTAGGTTTTGCTGGTATTTATATATATTGTTTAGTATAATATTGTAAATTGGTGTTTGGCAGTTAACCCATCTAATCATCATTTATACATTATTTTACTCATAATTTGATTAGCTTTTGCTGTGGTATACATTTTGATTACTCAGTAATTCCTTTAGCAAATATTTATTAAAGGTTTGAGTGCAGTTATCATTCTGTGTGAACTGGTTATGTTACTTGTTTTACATCAGTTTGCTTTTTGTATGTGATATTTAATGAAGTCTTAATGTTTATGTAAGCACATTACTGGTATATATCCATTAAACTATGACACTGTAGCCTGCTCCAAAGTCTTCTGGAAGAAAATAAGGGGTCTTTCCATTGCTCACAAAGACTTCAGAATAGGTTCATTAACTAATTTGTATTGTAGCGTCTCATATAGCGTGCGTACACTAACCAATAAAGAAAGCTAAATTTGGCTTATTTAAGACAAATTCACACTAGTTGTGCATTTCTAGCTCATGAACGATAACATTGGCTGGATAATTTGCTAGGAGTTTGATCAACTTTCTCACACTATGTTTCAAGATCAGAGAAGGATCACATTATAAAGCATACCACTAAGGAAAAATAATAATCTAATTTTACTGAAGATGAACAAAATTACCCTTCATTTGAATATGCAAGCACGTATAGCATTTGGCAACTTAAAACTGTCCTTCTCCGAGGACACAGGAGGCGGTGATGAAACTGCCTATATTCCATCTCAAAACTTTGTTCTTAGAGGCTTTTACACATGAGTAAGTGCTAAATAATAATAATAAGCAGAGACTGAAACAAACTATTGGTATCTGAAGGGTGTCAACGCAGTCAAGATAAAGAACTGGGAGCTCTTCAAGTGAGTCGGGGTGTGACAAAATCTGTACTGATGAATGCTGACATCCTGAATAAAATCACTACATGACTTCACGTAGGTCAAGAAACTACATTGTTTCCCTGAGCCACAATGACAGCGGGGTGACAGAGATTAATAGCTTTGTATTGACTGAGCAACTTCCAGTTCCTTATCTTTGTCAAGTCAAGGCTCTGTCCAAGAGCTGAAATTGTTATTAGACTTATAATTGCAAAGACATTTAAAGGGTTTCCCCTTAAGGGACTATGAAATCCAATAAACCTTTCATAAAACCTCAAGCATTCAAGTGCAAAACCCTTGTCTTGGAGACAGGCACGCTCACAGCCATAACAGGGGAAACCTTGAAGCCTCATACATTGAATAATGTTTGATTTATGAAGATCGTTTTGAATTTGTATCAGTTGTTTTATTAAAAATATATGAAAGAATGTTTTAAATATGAGTGAGCTGTGTTCACTTCTGTCTTGATCAAGTACTTTATGTGTCTGAGCTGGAGGTCTTTCTTTACCTGTCACTTAGATTCATGAGAGCTCAGGAATACTGAATTTGTATTGCTAATTTAAGGCGCTTAATTCAATTTGGATGAGATTAAATCTCAATTCCTCACTGAAGTTTCAAAATAAAAGCTTTATGATCAGGCTTGGGTTTCTTTATTATTGTTGATTTGTAAGGAAATGTTTGCAGCATGTAAAGAGTTTTCAGTGCTATATGTCAGATTTACTTAATGAACCTCTTTGAATGAGAGAATGCAGTGTTTTAAAGCAGTAGATTTAATGCTTATCTCTGCGGCTTACTTAGAGTCTGTTCCAGTACAACATAGTGTAAATTGAGAGATTGCACTGGCCTCAGGAGATACCAGATTCTTTCTTTTGTTTAAGAAGCTTGAGCTTTGCTAGGAAATTATTGTGGCTTGTCAGTAACCCACACTGTGCTAAATTTTCTGTTACTCTGTTTATTTACTTAGTCCAGAGCTTAAAGGGCTTGAATTGATGCTAGTCATAACAGTGGTCGTTGCAGTCATTTTGCACCGGAGCAGATGATATTGCATGGTGCAAAGTAATATAGAGTCTACCTCATGATTTTAAAGGGAAGTCTCATAAAACTCTACTGTGTTGCATTTAATAACTTATAAACTCTGATTTTTTTTTTTTTGTTCAAATGTTAAGAAATAAACAGTTAACATAATTAAAAACTAGCTTCTTAATAGCGATAATCAGATTTAATAGACATAATACATTCAGGTACAGACCTTTCTAGAAGCATTTTTTAATGCTTCCACTTTCAGCAAAACTGAATGGCATTTACCAGAACTAGTTACTCCAAGTTATACGGCTCTATACTAGTGTGTCTGCAGCCACAACAGACTACTCCTTAGATATTTTAGAATATATTGATATGTGTTATGTTCTTATTCCAGCAATTTCTGTGCTTGCAACCTCCCATAGTTATAACTCATATCCTAGGACCATCAGACCGATATGGAGGTATGCCTGATCTTCCATTTTGCTCAAGAAGACAGTTTGAGCTTTTTGACAATAAGATGATGTTTTAGTTTTAAGGACCTGTAAACCTGAGTATTGAAGTGAGTGTAACATCCACATGCATCCAGTGGATTATAAGAAGGCTTATTTTTTTTTTTTGTCATCTGTCCACTTAATTCACATGCATATTTTAGGCTAATGCAACCATTATCAGGTTCAAACCTTTTTTATGTTTGCAGAATAAAGTACCTCACTAAGATCATGCAGTGTTAAGTATTACTGAGGATCCTGTCTATACTTATAGAGTATAATAGCTAGACAGACATATAAAAACTAACAGTGAGATTTTAGAATTGACTTTTCTACCTTGTCTTAAGATTCATCTGAAGATTTGTTGAGCAACATTGGGCAGAATAAAGAAAAATAAGAAACAGTTTCAGCTGCCACAAATTTCATTCCTCAATATGAGGACTACAATAAACACAGCTAAAACTAGTTAGTCTTCATGACATTGAAGAGTCATAAATTGCAGGATTAGAAAGGGTCTCTGGACTCTTGAAACTGTTTGGGAGCATTTAGAAATATAGTACTAGACTATTGTAGCTTGTCTTAGGGGCAGACTTTCATAAAAGACTTTTTTCCAATTTTTTTGGACAAATTTACCTTTATTCAAAATGCTGAACTAAATAAAAATAAAATTAATCAAGCTTTTATTTTCAGTCTTCTGTTTCTGAAGAATTCTCTGACAGCTTTGCTGCCGGCTGACTTGGTGATTAATGTAAGAAAAGTAAAATGCAGAAAGAGGAAGGGTTGTAACTGATATATTTCAGATATCTGAAGGAGCAAGTATTCATTAATTCCTTTTTGACTTGACTTTTAGATAGAATGGCAAGTAATTTTCTTATTGCCTGAGATTTTTTTTTATTTTCTGATTTGCGAAGTATTTTTTCCTCCAAGAACTTTCCAGTGGTTACAGTCTAATTCAAATGAGCAAGTTGTATTAGTCCTTTCATTACATATATTTGTTTGCAGGTACATCTGTGTAGAAGCATGTCAGTATTTATTATAAAGAAGCTCTATTCCAATTTCGGAATCCTGAAATCTGCTTTTGATAGTGATCACATAATTATCTTATATGTAATGTATTAATAATTAGAGATATTTTTAAGCTAGTATCAAGGTTATAAGCTCTTATGGCTTGATTTAACCCTGTCAAAAATATATTTTAAAAAAATAATTATTTATTTCATCGTGTCTATTGCGCAGAAATGGAAGAACAGTAAAAGATCAACATTATTTAAAACTTGTTTCATACGTCTCATGCATGTGTGTCATCTGGAAAACATTAAGATTATCTGAACACATTAGAAAAAAAACTTAAGTAAATGACATTCTGTCTTAACATTTACTTAACATTAACTGAAAGAAGGTTTTCTTATGTTTGGACCTCTTCTTTTTCTGTCTAGAAATGTTGCCAGAACAGAGTTTCAGGACTTTGGCCATTTTTCTGGCGGTTCATTTAAAATTTTGGATAAATTGTACTGCACTTATGTATGTTAATCCTAGCCCAGATGTGCAGACACCTGACACACTCTGCATGTCCAGTGAATTCTGCATACCCTGAACCATTGAGACTGACTGTACGTGTGTGACAAAGTACACCCTTCTCTGCTGGAAATCCTGGAAAGAAAAATAGGAGTTTTGTTCTTACATGGCTGACTGACCAGTGCTCTAATGTAAACATAAGCAGCTTCTCCACTGGTGTACCTTCCATTGTGGTTTATTATTGCTTGCTAAGGTAAGATTTTGCTTTGACAGGGATATTTTCTCCAAAATAGCTACTGAATAGCCATTTCAGTAGTCACTGAAATCTGTCAGAGGGCTGCAGTTTTAAAGCAGCCATTAAAGAAGTAGTTGCCGCTTGCTGCGTTGCTCTCTTACTGGTAACATTTTCTTCCTACCTGAGAAAGTGGGATATTGTGAGAACTTAAATTGGTTAGAACTATCTTGTTATATAATACAGCATTATATGCATATTATCAAAAGCAGATAAGCACGGGATCTTGTTTCATGCAGTGGTAGGAACATGTTCACAGAGGGTACTTGGTAGCAAAAGTTCAGTGTAATGTACAACAACCAGCACTTCAGTCATATTGAATGTAAGGACACAGTATTTTGCTGCCTACACCCTATTTCCTGCAGGGAAAAATGCCCAAGGAGTAAACTGGAGGGATGTAACAAACTGGAATGGACACAAACTGGAAAAAGTAGTTGTTAAAAAGGCAGAGGTATGGGGTGAAAACAGAAGAAAGCCTTAGTGTTTCTGTTTGGTGTTTTGGAGTCCATGGAAAAAGGAATAATATCATTAATCCTCCTGAGTATTTCTGTAAACAGTTGATTTTTTGTATTATGATTTTTTTCTCCAGTGTTTTTCATATATCAGTGCCAATGCTAATTTCTAAGTATATTGCCACAAATTAACTTGCCTTTGTTACTCAATCTGTGACAAAAAAATGAAGCAGTAAAAATGTGGCTTAGAGAAAACTGTAATCAGTTAAGTTAGCCGCTGTCTGTTGGCAGAAGATGAGCAGTCTAGCCATCTCTTCTCTTATTGAATGTTTACCAGTAATTTTATAACTATGTATATTATTTTGTATGTGTTGTTCTTGTATATACTAAATAAGAACCTTCTGGATTCTTATTCATATAAATATACTATATATTCTCTCTTCATAATTGTGTGTAAGAAAGAAATGAAGAAAAAATATTAACACATGTTCCTAAGCTGTTTGGATCCTATGTTGTTTTGTAGTTTGCTTATCATAATTGTTGCCAGTTAGTGCAACAAGTCAAGAAGCCAGGGAGTTGGTGACCTACCGATCAAATTACAAAAAAGAATGGAGTGACCAGACTAGTCCACTATCTGCAAAGTACAGTTCAAATTCTTAAGTCAATTTTGTGAAGCAAAGCTTGAATCCTGAAGTAACAACTTAGCTGTGTGACAAATAGAATAAAAACTACAAGTTGGGTGACTACTTAACTCTCAGTGTAAAAGGCCAGGTGGCAGCTGCCTTGTTATTAATAATCTAAAGCTGGAAGACTAATTGCAGCTGTTTCTTTCTTTCTCTTTTCTTTTTAAAGTCCTTTTCCAAACATTAGTTTTATGTTGGTCCATCTGAATGGTATGTTTCATAGTTGTGTTTAGATTTATTTATTTACTGGAATAAACACTTTAAATGCTAGCAGCATCTTTAACAAAAGTTCTCTTAATGAATCCGGAAGACAAACTGTCCAATAGTAAACTAATATTTTAGTAGCTGTATTTTGTTTTATAGATGCAATGACCAGTTTTAGAAAACATTCATTTCTAGGAATTGTAGTAACGAAAGTTTCAAAACCCTATACATGCTTTTTCTTATACCTAGAGGGGAGAGTTAGTCAATACAATTTCTGTTCAGCTATAGGCTTCATGCATGTGTTCAGGAAACCCATGTAATTTCTGACTTTCTCTGTTATCTGTGAAATGTAGATATTATGTTTGTAACATACCTTGCAATCCATGTTTAAGCAGGTTCAATAGCCACTCAGGATTTCATATGGTGTTTTTTCAACATATTTTTACTTTTTAGGGAATAGAAAATAACTTTAATGTAGCCAATAGATAATTGGATGTCTCCCTGTCAAATATTTCCCACAGATTCTTACCAAAGCTTATGGATGGCAACATGCTGCAGGAAGAAACGTTTTCTAGCATGAATAAATAATTTATAGCAAAAATTTCAGGGTTCATTCTACAATTGTACTTTGCCAGTAGTGCTAGGAATCAGTTATGGTGGTCATTTGGTTGCCATTTCATCATTTATTCCAACAGATGATTTATTATGAATCATTTTGCTGCAATTGGTGAGATACTTAAAGCACTGAGAGCAGCCAGACACTGCGAGCCTAATCCTGCCCAGTTGAAAACCAACATAGTATGAATGCAGCTTAGGTGGTCTCATGTAGCTCATGCTATTACTTTCCCTCTCTGGTTATCTCTCTTGTTTTTGTAGCCAAAAGGGATCTTAACTACACATTAAAGATCTATGATCTCATGAAATATTAATATGGCCTCCCCTTATACACAACAACTGCTATTTATAAGTTCATTGTACTGTAGTCAGTGGGTATCCTCCTGTCACCACCACTGAGAAGCCAACGTTGCCTAATGGTTATTATGTAGTGGGAGCTGTGGCAACCATTGCTTTCTCTCCACTGTTCAGGAAGTATTGGCACTAACTATGCAGTTACGAGTAGTCTCGTAAATTTTGATAAAAGGAAGATTTTGATAAAATTTTGATAAAAGGAAGATCATGAGATTCCTTCAAAAAGTTTGGATGGAAGTAGAAAGAGATGAAAAGAGAAAATCAGGCTATTCTTCCTTCCAATTCCTTTTTCTTCAGGATTGCACTTAAGTTAAGAAGCCTTAAAGGATAGTAATTATTGAGCTAAGTAGAGTTCCTGTTCTAATAACATAAAGGGTTTCCTCTTCTTAATTTTGGTAGTACAAAACTTGAAAGACTGCAGAAAATGAACTTATGTTCAGCAACTGTTATTTCTCACATAAATATAAAGCTAGAAAAGAATTGTTATTGATTACTGATGTTGGTTTTTAGTATAACTGAAACCTCATTTAGGACTGTGTATCTACTGAATGAGTGTGATACATTTACCAGATGTATCATCAGAGATGATTCCTGCCCTGAAGACTTAATAGCCCTTATGATTCAGTGACATGCACAAATATAAATCACATAAAGGCAATATGTTTTAAATATATCCACTACTGCACTTTAAATCCTGGATGTAGTATAAGGATATGAGTGCTTTGCTGGATCAAAGACTTATTTAAAATGGGGTGCCATAATGGCAAGTAATAAACCTTAGGAGGGAAAGGAAATGCGGTTATCTGTAGCAAATACGTGTAATCATGTATGTCACCTCTGTGCATGACTCCATGTTTTAAATTCAAGTGCAATTGCAAAGACACATTAAGCTGTGATTTTTACAGCTTTCTAATGTTAGGTGTCCTTCAGAAGAAGAAAAGGAAAAAAAAATTAAAATGCTTTAAAAACATTTAGTGAAGAAAAACTTTTGACCTCTCTATTGATTGTTAATTTTTTTTAATATGGAAAGTGAGAAACAATTTATTTTCAGAAACTATTGACTTCGGGAATCCTAGGTCTGGGAGAAGAATCTTTATTAGTTTATATAATCAAAATGTTGAAAATGTTTCAGTTTCTGTAGCCTTAGCTCTGTTTCTTTCTTAAAAGTAATAAACACTGTACACAGGAGTATTGCTAAAGTAGACTTCTGATAGCAACCTGGGGTGTTGGATAAAGTTACATTGCTCTGGGAAAAAAAAATACTGGTGTTTTTATGAGTATTTCTATAGATGAAAATACTTGGGAGAGGGTGGGGGAAGGAAAAGGTATTTGAGCTACCATTTTAAAGTTGTTTGAATGTGTGGCATTGTTTCTCACAGGTTGCCTAGGTAAACAGAATATTTTTTAATATTCTGCACTTACCAGAATTTCCCTGCTAGATGCAGATGGTTATTGTGTGTGGAGAGCTTCAAGCCATGTTACTTCCCTTCTCGAGCTTCCTCTTTACTCTGCAATTGAGCATATTCCTTATATCACTGTACATACAAACATGTACCCACTCAGTGACAGATGAGATAGTGTCATGTAGGACATACTTTCAAAACAAATGGAACTAGCTAACTTATAAAAATGGTTGGAAACGATGCCTACTGTTCTGCTGACTTCACTGCTATTACAATTTATGTGAGCAAAAACTTTATCTCAACTTTTTCTGCATCTCAGCCTTGCATGCTTTAGATGAGATTTTTAAAGTCAAAATGGGTTCTCTACAACTAGCATGTTGTCAGTACTAATGAGGATGCTTCAGACCAAATGAAACTCAACTTCAAATAATTCCCTTAGTATTCCCATAGTCACCCCAGTGGAATAGAAAAAGAATTAATACAAAGCGTGTGGAAAAGAAAATTTAGTCATATTCAAGCATTTCACTTCATTTTCTGCATGGTCAGATTTTGATCCTGGACTTGCACTGAGGCAACAACAGAGCAGGATGTAGCCCAAATACTTTATATTTATTTAGAAACTGCTATAATATATGCATCCTTTTTTTTCTTACTCAGTTTAGCTATATATCTATTAGTCTTTAAAAATAACTTGTTGAATAATAAGGCTCACGTTAGTAGTACTGTTATCACGAATATCCTTATGAAATAAATTTTTAACAAGGTCTTTGGGCTGACTGGAAAGTAGACACTAGTGAAAGTGCACAGTATATTTCAAATAAAGTAATTAAAGTAACATTGGTCATCAAAATGGGTGGGTACTGAATCAAATAATCTAGAATTTATTGATCTGTTGCAGAACTGATATAGTTGTTTATATGAAAAGATCTGTGATTATCTGAAATTCACCAGCTGTCAGTCAGTATGTTGATAACTTAATAGAGTATCTCCCTGTGCTTTTTGATCTGCAAAACAGAGGATGCTACAACTTTGCTATTTAGTATCGCTTGTGCAAGCAATATACCAAATTTCACTTAGTGAAAGTATGTAAACAATCTAAATTAAATAAGGTTTACATAGGTATGAGCTTCTCATGTGCAGCTTCTTTGGCTACTGCCATTTTGGAAAGAAGACAGTTCTGTGTTTTCTTGGTGGTGCCAACTGCATCTTCCAGTCCTGTGCTGGGAAGTACATTTTTTGTTGTCGTTGTTGGTTTTGTTTTTTTTTTTTTTTTTAAAAAAGGCATTGAGTTGCTAGACCAATAATCATTGCCCGAACAGCTACTGTTTGCTTTCTCTAAAGAAAAAGCAGCATTTCTGCTTTTTCACACACAATTTGCTAGTGTTGCAATTCACATTTTGGTAATCCCTGCAATAGAAATAGGCAATTAGACAGAATGATGTAGAAAAGCTCATGGCATCTAGGAGCTGCATATGAGAAGGCTGCTGCAACTGGAGGGGTGGCTGTACCACTTCGGATCATATGAGAGGGTGGCTAGAAGAATAACAGGGATAAACAGAAGATTACAGTTTTGCAGAGGAGACATTAAGAAAATGGAGGAAACAGAAGCAAACTAGTTAAAGGGCTGTAAAGAATGAGTGATGTTATTCAGTATAAACAGGTGGAGTTGCATTCAGAGGAAAGATGGATATGGTCTAAAGGAAGACAAAAGAAGCAACACTCAAAACAATGAGCAAAACAACTTTGTCCGTTACAGAGCTACAAACAAGGACTGATCAAATCTTTCCTTTAGAATAGTTGTTGTTGCCTCAAGTGTAGGGGAACAGTCTTCATCAAAGAAATGTATTGCTGCTAAGGCTTAATATAACAGTTGCAACTGAATATTCAAATATTTTCCATTAGGAAAAAAAACTTAGGAGAGCAACAAAGTTAATTGCCTCATTACTGGGAAATTAAGCAATATTATTGTTACCACAAGGCTACTTGTTTCTGATATCAGAGACTGATAATGCTAAAGAATCCTTGGGAGTTTGATGTGGAATTATGATCAGTTCTAAATGTCTTAAAAAGGCTGCAAATTTTCATGTATTCCTGCTGCCATATGTAGCCAATAATTTCCATCACAACTTCTCTGTGGAAATTGAACAAAATGTCTTGATAGGAACAAAATTAACACAGGTCACACATCACTCCATATGGCAAGTCACTGTGCCAAGACAACTCAAGGTGCTTTGTAGTAGATGGAAAGTCACTAACAAATACCTTTCTCTGTCAAGCAGTGTTTCTGTTATCTGAAAGTTTGACATCCATGTCTTCAGCCAAGATTCATCAGTGGTTTTCCATTACATTATTACATTAGCTTAATTTGACCTAGAAGAAAATACAGATGCCTAAGCACAAGCTCTGTATCCTTGTATACTCACCTCAAATACCTTGAAAAGGGGAAAAAAGTTGGCATTGGAATGTTTAAAAATAATCATTATAAATTCCTCCTTGTTGTTCTAGTGCTTGACCTCTACAGTATTCATGTTCTCTCCCTGCATCTGTTCATCTCTCCCTTCTTTTGCATTTCAGCTGGGAAAATATGGCCACATATTATTTTTTTGGATTATGTATGGGAAGTTGCCTTCAACTTTACCTATGACTGTGCACTGAGAACAGGAATCACAGTTTTTATCCTGGCTGATTCATATACATCAGGCTGCAATGTGAAGGTTCTGTAATTTAGCTAGACTCATAGCGTCACTGAACAGAAATCTCCCCACTGAACTTCTGCCTACAGGGCCAAAATTTTACTTTTTCTCAACTATATATTTCACACACAATTGTGTATGAAAGCACTGTGGAGCCCACACTGAATCTATGCTTCTGTCTGGAATTATTAAAAACCATAATACTGCCTCTTGCCTAGCATTTTCCTGCTGTATTCTACATGCAGGTTTAGAACCTGTGTTTCTGAAAATGCCTCATAAATAACACATGATTGACACCCACCTATTGATGTTGGTGCAAAATCAAATGTAAACTTGCAGTATACACCACTAAATAGTCTCTGGTTTGCTGAGATCACATATTAGTTCTTAACTTGGTTTTCAGGAGACATCTTGGTATAGTTCAACTGCTCCAGCACCTTCTGCATGAATAATCTAACTGTGTGCTATGGCATTCTGAACTTGGGAGTGTTGTTATTCTCCAAGTAACATACAATAAAATAGAGGTTTTAAATAAATAGGTTTGAATGGGGTATTGACAGCAGTTCTCCTAGTGAGATTAAGCATTTGAATGCAGTATGGTTTTGCATTGCTCTGATTAGACTAATCACATCCCAGCCTTTTGGAGACATGATTTCTATAACAACCTAGATAAGAGCATGGTGCATGTTTCTCTTTGTTGCTGCTTGTAGGATTATCAACAGAGGAAAGGTAAATCTTTTGTTGTGGTTTAACCCCAGCTGGCAACTAAGCCCCACACAGCTGCTTGCTCACTTGCCCCCGGTGGGATGGGGGAGAGAATTAGAAGAGTAAAACTGAGAAAACTCATGGGTGGAGATAAAGACAGTTCAATAAGTAAAGAAAAAGCCACGTACGCAAGCAAAGCAAAACAAGGAATTCATTTGCTACTTCCCATCAGCAGGCAGGTGTTCAGCCACCTCCGGGAAAGCAGGGCTCCATCATGCGTAACGGTTACTTGGGAAGACAAATGCCATCACTCTGAACGTCCCCCCGCTTCCTCCTTTTTCCCCCAGTTCTATATGCTGAGCATGACATCATATGGTATGGAATATCCCTTTGGTCAGTTGGGGTCAGCTGTCCTGGCTGTGTCTCCTCCCTAGTTTTTGTGCCCCCCCAGCCTCCTTGCTGGTGGGGTGGGGTGAGAAGCAGAAAAGGTCTTGACTCTGTGTGAGCGCTGCTCAGCAATAACGAAAACATCCCTGAATTATCAGCAGTGTTTCCAGCATAAATCCAAAACATAGCCTTATATTAGCTACTATGAAGAAAATTAACTCTATCCCAGCCAAAACCAGCACACCTTTCTGTGAACCTCCAGTCTCCACATTTTTAATAAGGCAGGAGTGATCTGATCTTTATGGCCAGGTTCAAGTGCCTTTGAAGTCAAAAAGAATTTTTCTATTGCCCTTAATGAAGTTGTATTGGATGCAAACTGAATGCTTATTCTGAGTTGGGAACTAAAGGACTTACGTAGTTTTACTAATTCCATTTTAATTTTGCTAGCAATTTTGAGAGGAATTTTTATTTAAGTGCAAATATCTTGTGTCTTTTTTCATGACTAAATGGTGGGGATGGTAGAGGACTGTATTTTCTAGTTAAGTAAACTACTCTGTATTGCTGAAAAGTTCACAAGAATTTCACAACTTTGAAATTACTACAGGAAAGAAGGATTGGAATTTTTTGGTAGTTTTGTATATGATTGTGTATAAACAGGTATGTTATAAACCCTGTTAGCTTTTGCAGATAAGTGCACTGAGGGCTGTTGGAGACCAATGTTTGTGGACTGAGGAACTATTAAAACATTGGAGATGAACATTTGAGGCACTGCAGAAAAACATATTGACCTTTCTAGTTGCTTACAGTGTGAAAGAGAAGGTTATTCACTATATAATCATGACTCAAGGAATCAACATTTGAAATATTACTGTGTTCTTCATGGGCTCTCATGTAGTTGCATTGTGGTTTTCATAATGCGATAATAATGTCCTATGTTAACCACCACCATTTTCTGTGTTAGAAGATGCATAATGACTGGCAGCAAATAGCCTGTATATTATTCTGTCTACTTATGCCTATAAGTAAGTAAATATATAAAATATCCATATAGAAAATCAGGGTTAAAGATGGAAATGAAACAAGCTCAAATGCAGTGTGGTAATAGCAAATATTGCATAATTTGCCATATACATTACATAAGTGTATGGTATCTTACTGGAAAATGACTAATTGTAGTTTTGTATTCCTTTTCTTCTATTATCCAAATGAAGGCTTTGAGAAATATTTTGTGAAGTTGTTCGGAGATTTATCTTTTCCCAGAGTATACATTTACAGTAGCACCAAGGAGCGAGGTTTCCTGTCCCAAGTATTTTCTTTGGTCTGTTGTTCAGTCAGGAGCACTCTTGATACCCATCCTCTTGTTATCCTGTATACGAAGCTCCCATGTTCTAACTCTGTAATCTCGCAGTTCAGAATTAACTTCCACTATGGGCTGCATTCATTTTAGGGGGATTTGCTTACAATATTGAAAGACAGGATGATACAAATGGATTAGAACTCCTGGGTCTTGCTCCCCATCTCATTCTCATTGTGCTTTGATCTTCTCTCTGCTTCCTCAAGGAAGCTCAGTATCAGAAAGAGAAAAGATTCTACCCATTAAGTGTAAAAGACCTCTGATGTTTGATGCAAGGAGAGCATCCACCATGTTAATAAATTTGTCAGTGAGCTAAGTGCAGAGGTACTATCTTTTGTTCTGGGTTTGTACAGTGCCTAAAAAAAAAAAAAAAAAAAAAAATGTACTGACACATGACTGAAGTTCCTGAGAATGTTTTATATTTTACTGACTTTTATGGGAAACTGGCCCTGTGATAATTATTTAGAAGAGGAAATATAAATGCTATTCGTGTAAAACCTGAATTCCTAAGATGCTGCCTATTTATTTCCATTCTATGTGTGATTTTAACATCGCTGAGCAAATCTTTCATGAAGGGTTGAAAAATTCTCATCTGTTGAGAGAGTTAAAATGTGGGTTGATGTTCCAAATATTGGTCTGCTCGCAGGCTAGGACTTGTTTCCTCCACAAACACATTCCCCCACCAGTTAAAAATCAGATGTCATTTGTCTGCCTCTGAATGATAGCACTCTAACTAACTTATTCTTACCAGAAAGCCTGGATTTAACAGAGCTGTGCCTAAAGATTTAACAGATACTCTCACTTTCTACACATTTCTCAGATTTTTATTGTACATAACTTTTCAGAGTCTTGAGCCTCCTGTGTAATATAAGGTGTTAGAAACTCAGGTTATTACCAGAGTGGCAGCCTCAGGCAGGAGAGAAAATTGGCACAAAAAGACACATGCTTACTTTCCTCCTCCTTTTTCCTGCCTTCTGGCTTTACCCTTGCCTAACGTACCACAAACTTTCAGAACTCTACCACAAACTTTCAGAACTCTGGTTTCTGAAATATGTAGACTTTTAGTGTTTGCTGATTAAGTATGAGTATTTTAAAAGTGAAAAAAGTATTAAAACATCTTTGTCTACACTTACATTTCTCTGTAATTCAGTCTATCAATTTTTACATGAAACGGTAGCAGAATGCCACTCCTACAGCAACAGTTTAACCTTCAAGCAGGCTGCCTCTGTTGCCTTTCCCTGTTTTCTTACAACTTATTTGTAAGTCGAGTAACTTTGTTTCTGCACATAAACAACTCTTCTCCAAACCTTCTTCCCTACCCCCTCGCCCCAGCCTCCCCCAAAAGAACAGTATGACAATCTTATTTCCCTAAGGCACTGATTCAGTTTCTGCTGAAAATTGAAGCATTTTCACTGACTTTAGAAAGATCCAATATGACCTGTTCAAAGACAAATCCAAAATCTGCATGATAAAACTAAAGTCATATGATTAAAATTAGAAATTTGCTCTTTCCTTTTGGCTGCTCAAGTATCTAGACTTTCATAAAAAGCCCTGAGAAGGTGTAATTTCTTGGCACCCAAGCCTCACAAGCTCAAAAGCTGAAAATAACCATCGCTTTCCCTCTACATTCCTCTTCTAGAACAACTACCAGAGAGTTAACAGTTCTAATTTTGCCAAAATGCCCTACTTGAGGATCTGGCCTATGATTTATATGAGGATTAGTTTTCTTTCAGTTCACCTATCATACAGAAGTAACTAGCCATTATACTGTTTTAAGACTTCACACAACCACATTTTGCACTGCATTTATAGATTTCCTGATTTTTCTGAATGCTACCTCTGATTTTGTTTGATAGATCGCACAGTTGAAATGTAATGTTGTTGCATTTTTACTTAAAGCCTTTGCTTCATCAATGGGCTGAAAGAAAGTTAGCCAAATACACCCCCAAGTTATCGTGTTGTTTACATGTTACTACTGTGAAAGAAAGATAGGGAGCTGAACACTTTCAAATTTGCTGAAGTAGTTCTGTGGTGTTACTCACAGGTGGCTGGAATTAAATTGACTAAGTGGTTTCTCCAAGCACAGGACCTGTCATATCTTGTCTCCTTTTCATAACTTCAAAGATATGAAAGTCATAAAACCAAGCCCAGAAAGGGTCAGAAGTCACAAGCTTCCTTGATTGATGTTTTGTCATATTTTGGCTCATTACTTCACCAGAAATCTTCTCTTCTAAATTTCAGAATTTATGAGCTCCCACAAAATAAATATTATTAAAAACTAGGCAAGAGGGTCAGAGTGAATCTAAACAACATGCATGAATCAAACCCTTATGCCTCCAGGATGCACTCAGAATAAGAAGATACAATAGAGATTACATTCAATGTATTTGTTATCTATTTCTTTAACCTTACAGCCACCTTACAGTGGCTGAACCATTGTTGAAGGAAATATTTTTTTGCTGTTGTGTACAGAAGATTCTTTTTAATGAACACCACAGAGTTTACTGATCGCTCTTAATGAGTTAGGAACAAGTGTCCTGCAGGTAAATTGTTGCATATCTTTAGAAATAAACCAATTAATGAAGGTGATGTATAGAATGATAGAGTTACCCGTACTTCTCCAAAAGAGAAAACGAATATATCAATGTCCTTAATGTTTTATATAAAAGACACTAAAGGAGCTGGCAAAAACTGTTAGACCTGTATTGCAGATCTTAAGAATCAATAACAGCAGTTAAACTGAGATTTAGGGACTCTCAAAAACAGTACCAGTAACAATATTCAAAGAAACAAAGAAACTGAAGGTTGTCACAGGAAAAAAAAGACTGATTTTGTCACTGTGTCTCAGTACTTTTTTTCAAGAGGTATCTTTTAGGAGAAATAGCTGCCTCTGAATGTTACTGTAACATACTCTGTTTTATACAATAAGCTTACCACTATGATTTAACAATGGCTTTGACTACCTTAATAATGTGTGGTAGAAATCTGCTATTCTGCTAGAATTCAACTAAGGAAATAAAAATTATATATACTTTTTAGCAGATGTATTTATTTCTGAAGATTTAAACCAGGATCTACTATTTATGAAATTTACTTAATTCTATTGTATTTGGGGTAAGGGAGACATACTCCTTCTCTTTATGTATGATGCATCTATATGGATCTTTTTATCCTTAAAGATACGTTTATATCTTTGTACAATATTTGCATGTATGTGCTGCATATATGAAGATTGCTTCATCTGCTACTGAAATACAGGAGGTATTGGCCAGACAGCTTGCACTGCCTAATGCACAGGGAATAGGAACGTTTCTTCTAATGATAGAAGGATCAGCGTTGTCTCTTATGGGAAGAACCTTCTGCACATAGATGTCTGTTCTGTCTGTTAGTCATGCTGGGCTTCAGGTTTTCAATGTGAAATTCTCGTGAGTTTCTGAGAGTTCTGTTCTCAGAATTTGGTGGTGTGATGCTTATCATAATAAACCCTCTGTTTGATAGAATTTATTTTTTTAAAAAATTTTAATCCGGGACCCTACTCCATATGAGTCAAACATAACATCTCTGGGAGAAGACTATATAGCTGAGATAAGTCTAATGTGCTTTCAACATAATTCTGCGTATTTTGTGCATGATACTTGATACCTTAACTCCCTTACTACTTAGCTTTTTTTACATGCAAAATGGAAAATGATGTTATTGTACAGTTCTTTAATATTTTTCCTTTTTCACATGTAAATGTCATTTTGCTTAATCAGATAATATATGTGAAAGAAGAAACAAGTTTTAAGGACAGAAAATCAGGATTAGGTGTTTAAGCATAATGTGTTATAGACCCCCTTGCAGCAGGATTTTTTTTTTTTGTAAGCTTGAACGTGATTTCTTTTGTATTTACATGGGCATTTTGAAATTGGTTCTATCAAACACCATAAGGCAATTTAGAGTACACAGCATAAACTCCAAACTATATAGTAAATACAGAATTACACGTGCTTTTGTGATTTTTTTTTTTTTTTTTTTTTTTTTAATATGTGAGTATATCTCTGGTTTCTTAGTGTTGGGATTCTTTTAACTTATGTAAGAATACTTTTTCTGAAAACAAAATGTTGTTTTATACTGTTCTTCTGTGTTATTCTTCATGCTGGAATGCATGCATAAAGAAGATTATTCTAGCTCTTGTAATAATTGCAGAAACTTCCATTGGGATGTTTTATTGTTATGACTGTGCTTCTCTGAAATTCCTTCTTCTGACACTGTAAGGAGCAAGCAGCCTAGGTTATTGTGTAAGAGGGTTGCACTTCTAGTTTGTTACCTAAAACATAATTACATCAGAAATCTAGAGTATTATAATTAAGCCAGAATAAATACAGCTGCTTCTCACTTCAGGAACTAGACAGTATTGAGGTGGTCAAAATTCTGAAAAAGCTCTTAAGTTTTCATTTTGAACTGGAAAATTTTGAATTGACTTTTTTGATTTTCATTGATTGAAAATATTTTTCATTTCCATGAAAAAATACTTATAAAAAGTTGTTTTTAATTTATCTCTTTCTTCTTTCTTTCCTGTGTCTACAAGAATATGGAGGATATTTAGAATTCAGAGTGCCTTTCCTCATCTCTTCCATGTTTCTGTTTTCATGCTGCATATCTCCAACAGAGGAAAAAAAACAGAAAGGAGAAAGGGAATAAGAAATTGATTGCCACATAGACTTCTCTGAGTTAGCACTGTTGAAAAGTTGGCAAATTTAGTGCAGCAGAGAGAGAGAGAGGTGAGACTGGAGGTCTTTTATAATATTCCTTGTTACTGTACTTGCCAGACAATGGAAGAAAAAGGGATTGGACTTTCATGTGGGTGACTTTCCATTTCTTGAGCATCATTCTGCATTATTTGCAGTGTAACTTTTTTCTTTAGAACATTGGTGACAAACCTTTTTGTTGTCGGGTGCAAAATAAATTTTAGAAAGCGTTGAAGTGCATATTTGTTTGTACTAAATTCAAATTGGTGGTGGTACAAATCTTAGCAGTAACGCCAGTTGTTTACCATCATGGCTGGAGAATATTCCAAAAACCTTCTTCTTACTCCCATTTTAAACAACAGTAAAAATACTCTAGTCTCAGCAATGGAAGAACAGGCTTCTGTACACGGCCAAGAGCTGCATTTATTTATGCAAAACTAAGGATAGGCATTAAATATTTATATATCTCATTTATCTGAAACTGCTGCCCCATAAAGAACAGAGTGCTTTTGGGTTGTTATTAACTGGTCAGGTTTTTCTGACCTGGGTTTAATACTCAGACTACTGTGCTTGAAATTGTCACCTTGTATGAGACATTCCAAGAAAATGACAACACTATTTTGAAATGTAAGTGAAGAGTACATGCTTGTCCTGCTCAGTGACCTCAGAACATCCTTTAGATACTTGTACTTTTGTTGTCCTCACTAGTTCCATTCAAGAATTTAGTCCTCATGTGAGGGTTATTCATTTCATCACCATTTAGGTATATTTAGGAATTTTCTTATTGTTCAGATACTCATTTAGTACATTTCTATGAGTGACAGACTTCTGCTTCCAAGTAAGTCCTTGCTTGTCTGCTGTAAATATGACGTTCGTCTGCCTACGTTGGCTATTTTGTTGCCTGGAGAGAGGCAATATGGAAAATGTTATTTAAGGAAAAAGTATGTCCAACATGCTGCATGAAAAAGTCCTTAGTTTCATAGCAGTAGGGACTAGAGGTGCAGACTACTTTTAATGACAGATTTGGTTATGAATTTTTAGATAATAATTTTGAATGCTACTTGTAATTCAGTTTTCTGACTTCTGCTTTTCTATGGAAAAGGCTTTGCATTTTTGTAAGGTTTTGCTGCTTTGGTTTTAGTTTTGTTGGGTTGCAGAACATACCATTACATTTTATTTATCTATCGTCATTTTTAATCTATGTATATTTTTCTTGTACTTTTATTTTAAAAATGATCTCTTGTATTGTGGAAGCACTCAAACATTTGAAATAGAAGCAGTAAAATATAAAATTCATGAATGCGTCTATAAAAGTCAGTGGTCTGAAAAAGTCAGAAGTTTGATACATACTTGCTTGTTTTCTTTCACAACAGATTAATGGGTTATTTTACAATAGCGTGACAGTATAATCTTACGTGTATGTAGTAGTTAATTTTTTGTTGGGTCTGCTTTGTAGTATATTTCAATTTCTATGTTATTTACCCACCTAATTTTTCTGAAGCCTGTAGAATATTGTGGGTTCAATTCAGAACAGGAGTTGGCCCCTTGCCTGTAATTCAAGTTAATCTCTTTGTTAATTTTCGTAAAGTTTACAGCATATTTACAGCCCAATCTTGAAGATACCTGTTCAAATGATAAATATAATTGTGTTAGTATCAGTCTATTCAGTATTACCATTTGCAAAAGCTGATTTTACTTCTGGGAATAAAAATTTACAAAATTGAACTTGGTTTTAAAACAAAAAAATTTTGCAAAAACAACAGTAGCACATTGATTAAATTGGGATCATGACAAGATATGAGCTACAAATCTTGTCTAATGTTTAAGCTATATTTAAGTTGTAAGATCGGAAGTGATGCACAGTCCTTAAGTGCTGTCGTTAGTTATAATATGCAGAAGCTCAGCATTCCACCTGGAATTTTTTCTAGGCTGTTTATTTAGGATATAAACATAATGTGATTATTAGGGGAGCCTGGAATGCTTTGAGAAGATTATTTTGAAACTCATAGCAAAGAATAAACTCTACTTTGACTCGCTGTAGATATGAAGAATATAGCAAAATAATATATTTCATATTAAGTCCATCACTTAGACTCATGAGCACTGAGAATGTACTCATTTTTAACTTTTCATTTTGTTTTGAAAGATGACCTAAGATTTTATTTTTATCTAATTTGCTTTTCTTGTCTCTAATGAGACTGAGTTGTAACTATTTGAATTGTAGCTGGTGTTTCTATTTGATCTGTTAGTTCAAATATGCCATGTCACATCAAGGAACCCTTGATTTATTTCCAGATCTCTTGCAGATGGATTTGCCAAGCAAACAATTTTCTTAGACTTATTTAGATTATTTTTGGCATTTTGTATTTAGTGAGAAAGGTGCACTAGATCACATTTTTATTAACATTTCTAAATATGTACCTATTATACTGTATGCATCTACACACAAAATCAATATTTGTTTAAGCTTGTTAAGATGACTGACAGGCTGGTTATTGCTTCTGCCCTCAAGTGACTGTCTACATGTATATTCCCAGCCATTCACAAACACTGACTGATTTTGGCTTAAAAATGAACTGCCTTGAGACTGATCCATAGATTTATAGATTGTGCTTCCTTCCCTCAGATTAGTGGTGTATACATTATTTTACTATCAAAACAATATTTGTTTTATAATTGAGACTCATATGATGTATATAAGAGGTTAGAGCTTTGTTTACTTAAAATATGTCTTTTATGTCTCTATTATGTCTTTATTAACAGTTCTGACAAATAGAAGGGTAAAATAGAAATACTTGAAATGCTTGAAATCTCTCAACAGAATTTCTTTTCCTAAATCACCATATTGGAGTGAAACAAGAAAATTTATTAAGAAAGTTTAAAAGCTATTTGAAATAATCCATATAATAGATTACAAAGTAAATATAATTTCTATTAATCTTGCTACTGTTTGCTGAGTCCTCAGTGGGGAAGTAACAAAATATGAAAATCAGATTAAAAAAAAAAAAATTGACTGGCAAATTGAACAAAATTTATTTTTTATCTTGGAAAGGGCAGATCTGACAATAAGGTTATTTACATACGCTAGAACAAAATCAGTGAAGTAATTTTACTTTCTGTTTTGGTCCTCTCCTATATGCAGGTGTAATAAGTCATCTTGACTGGCTGATCAAGGAGTGATCCTGGAGGCCATGGGTCTTTCCCTTTATTTCCCAAGCTGTACATATAGCAGCTCATGAACAGACTCTTTTTCTATATTCATTTTCTGCAATCCTTTTTAGTTTTATGCTGAATAGTTCATTAAAAAAAAAAATTAATCATACCTTTACTGAGATGCCCTTTGCACAGCAGTTTCTGAATTTCTCTCTGTTAGACTCGGTAGACAATACTGACATTGGCATCTCACCTTCTGATCACTGTTAAACCTTGCCAATGGTGCTGACAAGCAGAGTATACTTAAACTGCCAAAGGCTGTGGCTAAGTCCTTTTATGTGCGTTTAGAACTGTTCTTAGAACTAAAGAAAAGGAGACTCTGCTTTTTATTCAGGTGTCACAGAACTGTCCATCAAATAAGCAAGTGGGAGGTCAGATCTCCTTTAGCAAGACTTGCTTTTGTTAATCAGTGAGGTTTGTAAGACATTAGGTTGCTTATTGGCAAAAGAGTATTGTTAAATCTTATTCTGAAATTAGAAAAGAATTTGTGAGTAAGTGTTCTTCTGATCTTCTCGCTATCCTCAGATAATGAGATAACACCAAGAACAGTCCATTAAATGACCACCTAACAGTCTGATGGACTCTTGCTTTTCCTTTACTTGTAGAGCTCTAGGATAATATTTCCTGTTTTGCTGTCTTCTATGAATAATTTTATAGTTTTCATTTCTAATGGACATCTTGCACACATCAAACAGCTTTTGAATTCTACCTGTGGAGCTGGAAATGCGCTTGTTTTTAATAGAGACACCTTGCCATTTTGTTATGCTTTTCAAATTTGGAAGCATAGTTGTGGCAAGGGATGATAAGTTAGTATTAATCCTCAGTACTTGGAATTCAGAAACAAATGATCTAAATTAAAACTTAGCAAATGCACAGCTTGGAATAAAATTTACCTTTAGGAAACCACCTGGACAAGGATTGTACAAAACCTGTACTTGTCTAAGATAAAAACTGCAGGTTGTGTTGTTCCTCTGCACTATTTGAATCACAGTTTTCCCCCTCTTTGAGCTCACCTGATCTGCTACAGGAAATTACAGGAGGAAGTCCAGCGTCCTTACAAAAGCCATTTCTGTTCTCAGGTCAGTTTTTAGTGGACAGACATCCAAATCACAGAAGCTGTGATTATATTTAACTCTTAATTGTCACCCTGCAAAATAACAGGTTTTACACTTATACTGCCATTAGTCTCAGTGGAAGAAATGCTTCTTGCCTAATTGCAGTGGAAAGTAGTTCTCTCAGAATAAAAATGAAGCACATCTTCTGTGTTGGATTCCAGAGTCTTTGTGAATGATCTCGCATATTAAATCATTCTGGTTTTATTATTAAAAAAAAAAAAAAAGTTCCTTCCCCATTTGCAGCTTTGTAACTTTGCCAAGTATCAAGCAGGAAGAGAAAGGAGTTCCAAAGGAGAGAACCTTTATTCAAAACAAATATGTACAACAATGGCAAAATAAGTACAGATATTAGTTGGCCTAAATTTCACTTTACGTAAACATTCTTTTCTAAACTCTGTGAAAGTTGTTCCTTAACATAAGTATATGCGCAAGAGTACAGCACTGAATATCACTCAGATTTGTGGGAAATTTTCAACCTAGGATCTCAAACAAATCATGACTGAAAAACAGAAAGGAAGTCAAAATACTGTTTTCCTAAATCCCAGGTGAGTTTGTGAAAAACAGATTTTGGCATATTTCCCAGTTAGCTAATTACACAAAATTGAATATTTACACAATTGTTAAGTTCTGCATAGAGAGGCTATTTTTAGATGTATCATTCATTTCTTGAGTCAAACTGGAGATAGACATGTAAGAAATGGGTAGTATTACTTTTAATACTAACATCTAATGCAACATAAGACTTCTTCCTACTAATTTTAAAAAAACACACTCATGTTAAATGGAGAGTAGGCCAGAGGGATAGATACTGAACCTGTTTTTTCTTAGTGTTTACGGGAAGCAATTGGAAAGAAATTATATTTTGTGGGGAGGTAAATTATACGCAATGGATCAGTGCTCTGCTACTGTTCTTCTAAGCAGGTAGGAGAACTTGTTCAACTGTCTGCATCATGTTGAATGAGATCATGCAGTTTTCCCGTCTATATTCATCATGTGCCAATTCACTACAGGCAGCAGCTATTTCAAAGAGCCATTCCCATTAAGGCAAGATTTTGATGAAGTCGTTGGAAATAAAAGACTTCTCTTTTCCAACTGAAATGCTGCATATGCTACAGAATACTTTAGTATCTTAACAACACACAGTATATATTTTATGATGTGCTCCCTTCTTATGTGTCAGTATTAAAAGAGCAGAGTTTGGTCCTGTCTCTCTCTTGGTTTTTTTTTTTTTTTCTTCTGAAAAAGAATCTCATTTGCATAAGATGGTTTTGAAAAGACTTGTTTGGTTGGGTTTTTTTGGGGGGGGATGAGGCAGGTTAATCAGTTTTACTGACTGTTGCAAACCACAGCACATAGACCTAGTATACTACTCTTCTTTTGCTACAGAGAACCATACCTACATCTTTGTACCTGCTCAGAATTCTTTCTTTGGATCAGATGTAATGATTGCCATCTTGTGCACTTCTTGATGCACTGAATGCAGCTTGTGTCAGGGCTTTTTCTGTAGTATTAATTTCAGTTTTAACTGTGGCTTGAAGCTTAACCTCTTGCACAGAAATTGTTCAAGTGCAGCAAGCAAACAGGCTAAGGCCAATAGCCCTTGCATAAGTACCACTGTTTTGTGAGGAATCCAAATTTGCATCTAGCCCTGTCTCTGTAATGGACCAGACACAAAATCATGGTCCTGAAAGGTAAACTTACTCCTGAATTTTGAGTCTAAATGTGGATCTTAGGTTTGTTGGAGCTTTTATCCCAGGCTTCTGGCTAGCAGAACAGACAGTAACAGGCCTTTATTTGTAGTGGTGACAATCTTTTTTACTTCAGATGCAGAAGACGCGGATTCATTTTCTCTCTCCTCTCTCACTATGATGATCTTTTTTACTTGGTTGTCGTGGTTTAACCCCAGCCAGCAACTAAGCACCACGCAGCTGCTTGCTCACTCCCCCCCACCCAGTGGGATGGGGGAGAGAATCAGGAAAAAAAACCCCAAAACCAAAAACTCGTGGGTTGAGATAAAGACAGTTTAATAGGACAGAAAGGAAGGAAAATAATTATAATGATAACAATAATAATAATAAAATGACAATAATAATACTAAAAGAATTAGAATATACAAAATAAGTGTTGCACAATGCAATTGCTCACCACTTGCTGACCGATGCCCAGTTAGTTCCTGAGCAGCAATCACCTGCTCCCAGCCAACTCCCCCATTTATATACTGGGCATGATGTCATATGGTATGGAATATTCCTTTGGTCAGTTGGGGTCAGCTGTCCTGCCTGTGTCCCCTCCCAGCTTCTTGTGCCCCTCCAGCCTTCTTGCTGGCTGGGCATGAGAAGCTGAAAAATCCTTGACTTAGTATAAACACTACTCAGCAACAACTAAAAACATCAGTGTGTTATCAACATTATTCTCACATTAAATCCAAAACACTGCACTGTACCAGCTACTAGGAAGAAAATTAACTCTATCCCAGCTGAAACCAGGACATTGGTATATGTCTAAAGGGACCATATTAATTCAAGGCTAACTGATCTTATTTAGGCTTTTCAAAAAGTGAGCACTGTCAATATAATCTGAAAATAAAAAGTCATATTTTTACAAGCAATATGCATGGTTTTTGAATAGTCCTTCCCAGGCCCGTGTACTTTCATTAGTGATCTAAATCTTTCAGTCACTGAATAAAGGATTAGTAAGACAGAATGCTGCCTTTGCAATAATGTGCTCCTTTGTAAATTGATTAAGAAATAAATTCAGCAATGTATCTTACAACACACTAAAATTTGATCATAAAAATAATGAAAAGGTGGCATCATCATTCCTTCCATAGCTCTTTGAAGTCTTGCTCTAAAATATTGCAAACTGCTCAAAGTTATAAACTGCACAAAGTAAAATATCCTGTATTTCTGAATTACCTGTTGACGTTAAAAATTATAGAGTTTCCCTCTACTTGTGGATGCCAGGAAAGGATCTATTTCATGTGGGTAGCTGGGAAAACAATGCCAAGTACTGTCTTTGCAAATATATGGCACAGAAAGATTTTTTTTTTTTTTTTTTTTTTTTTTTTTTTAATTCAGTCATGTGAAACTGGTGAAGTAACACTGGACACTTTCACTGAACAGGATAATGTGTTAGAAAACACATGCATGTTTGTATATTCACTTCCATTTGTATACTCACAGCATAAACACTGAATTGCAATTATTGAAGTTTACATTTTTGCTTTAAATATTTCCCATTCTCCAAAGGGAATCTGTGTTTAATAGCTTTTCTCAATAGAGATCTCTGGATGTTTCAGTACTGCTGAAGTCCTATTTTGAGAACTGAAACAGTGCTTTGATCCCATGCTTGAGTTTTTCAAAGGGACAAATCCTCACTCACTGTGAATTTGTGTCCCTCGGCCTGTGCATTGTTTACTATTGTCACAACTAGCGGTTCCTGAGTTAGTTTGTGAGTATGTGACTGTTTCCTCAGTGTGACTGTCATTTTTAATGTTACCTGCGTCTAGGGAACCAGTTTCACTTATCTGAATCATTTCAAAGAAAGTCCAACAAAAGAGGAGGGAGGAAGAGGGGATAAATATTAGGGCTATTCATGTTTGTTCTTAAACTGTTAGACTGCCTTGCCTAGGGAAGCAGTCAGTAATAAGGGTGATACTTTCATGATGACATTTTTAAGTTATCAAGAGTTGATAACTTTATCAATAGTTGCTGATGTCTTGCATGGCTTCAACCTTTTTTTTGCCTTGTGAATCAGATGAAGTTGCCAATACCAATTCTTCTATGTCAGACATTTTAGTTATTCTGCAGTCTAAAATTTTTTTGCTGCCGTTATTTAAGATTCTGTATTATTTTCTTATGTATATTAGATTTATTGAGAGGACACACAAGTGCACATTGCCTTATCTGCTTGATCTGCTGCATCTGTTTTCCTAAAAATTGTTGAAAATCTGGAACTAAAACTTTTCCTGTTCTTGAGCCTACTGCTTGTTATTAGATAGAGTCTATTTATTTCTGAGTGATTTCTCAAGACTGTTGAGTACATACGGTGATCTACAAAGGAAGAGAAATACTCAGTTTAGGATGCTACATACAGCAAGCCAAGTAGGGAAAAAAAGAAAGAAATGTATGACCTGTTCCAAAACCTTCAGAAGAGAATCATTCACTGAAAGTGATGTACTTTTTGTTAGAAATGAGAAAGCTCAAGTTATGCAAAGGCTGATTTTAGTTCCTTTGCTTCTGGGCTATCAAATATGTGACACAGGAAGTTTGGTGTTTTGGGGGTTTTCTTAGATGATGCCAGTGGCTTCAAGTGAATTTGTTGTGGTTTAACCCCAGTCAGCAACTAAGCACCACACAGCCGCTTCCCCCTCCCCCCTCCCAGTGGGGTGAGGAGGAAATAAGGAAAAAAACCCTAAAACTCATGGGTTGAGATAAGAACAGTTTAATAACTAAAGTAAAATAAATGGGAACATAACTCCCATAACATCAGAGTATTATCAACATCATTCTTACACTAAATCCAAAACACAGCACTGTACCAGATAGTAAGAAGAGAGTTAACTCTGTCCCAGCTGAAACCAGGACAGAATTTTTTAGGTGCTCAGAAATTCTGAAATCGGATGCTTGGTGTCTCAAATGGAGCAGCAGCTCACTTTATAACTCTGTCTTCTGTGGGTGCTGTATTATCTGGCAAAAGGGTGTAAGGAAGATATATCATGCAGTGATTCTGGGATGTTTGGATAATGACTATCTCATTACAGTTAATAAGAGTAGGAGATACCAATGTAAGAATAAGATTTTAACTTAACTAATTATTTTCTTAGTAATCAGGTTTTTTCAGTCATTACTAAGACAATAGCTATCCTACTGAACCAATGTAGATTTCAAAAGGAATCTATTGCAGTGAAATTTACTATTTGCTCCTTTGTATGGCAAGTATTACAACTCCTTTTTTATCTGTGATGTTGAACAGCAAATCAAATAATAAAATAGCACTGAAGTTTCTCACCTAGATGGTAAGCATTTTCAGTCCTATTTTGCAAAGACGGAAACTGAAGCAGAGGTATGAGAAGCTACTAAGTGCCAGATGGAGGAGAGCGGTCTCTTTCTTCAGCCTGCTGGAACAGATTTTCTTTGACTTCTGACTCCAAGACCAGTCTGACTGGGACCTGAACAGCTTCTTCATTGTAGGGGCATTCTGTTAAACAGAGTGAATTAGGATCATGGAGATCAGAGGCTAGTCTTTTGCCTATAGATCATGTGGAGCACACGCAACAGAAGTGAATGACTATTAAAAACTGGTTCCAGGTTGAAGCCTGACCTTTGAAGGCCATCCATGGTGATGAAATTAGTAATAGAAATTAATGTCTTTTTAAAGAGGATATTTTTGCCCCCTAAGCCAGAATTACGTTGGGAAACTTTGGCTAGCAAGCAAGATTGTGTGGTGTTTGGGGTTTTTTTGGTTTTGTTTTATTTTCTTTTTTGTTTAGTTTTTGGGGTTTTGTTTTGTTTTCTTACAAATCCCCAATGGCCTCTGAATTTGCAAGCATTTCAGTTTCTACCTTGCTCACTGCCTTTTTTTTTTTTTTAAGGTTTAGTTTCAGTGCCTGAAAAGTGGTAAGCTTGTAAGTGCTAAAGATAGTAAGTGGGCACACATTCAACGTAGAAAACCACAGACAGACAAACAGGTAGTTTAACAAGTTCTTTTTATGCTAATTGCTTAAAACCAGTGCCTACATAACCCTGAAATATTGGGCCAAATCTAAAATTGTTTTATAATTCAAGCTCAATTTAATGACACTCCTATTTCTTCATGGGAAGCATTTTTTCATGGGAATCAAGCACGTTTCATGGGTATAGATGTAAAAAGTGCTGTGCTGAATAAACCTCAAATTTCTGCGGGTGTTGAACTATTGTGATTTACATACTGGGTTGTGTCCTGTCCATCCAGTGGGTTAGGTGAAGATAGGATGCCAGACAGGAAGTGACTAAAATTCAGCAGTACATTTTGCCATTAGAACTTTTTTTACTTAGCATTATCTCAGATCTACTGCCTGTTAGAGATGTCTTTTGGAGACAATGACTTAAAACCAAACACGATCTTTTAAAATCAAATTGGTATCTCTTCTTTTAGGAATGTATTGTGACTTTGGACTATCCAGGTTAATACTAATTTTTTTAGAGTGACCAGAGGATCTGAGTCAGCCAGCAAATGAGCTAGAGCCAAGGTGAAATCTTCCAGGAGACAGAGACACTAAGTATATGACCAAGAAAATAGGACCCCATGTTGTAAATGATACTCTAAAACATAGCTTTCCATCATTTGTCTCAACTGTAAGTTGGACAGAATATGTATCCCACAGAGGTGACAGCAAGAGAAATGAATATCTTCTAAGTGTTTACTGGCTGCTTTCTAAGTTATTCACCCACCATTTCCACTGAGTGCACTGTATCAGTGGTCTGTATTTCCACAGAATATAATGACAGTAGAATTTAAAAGTGTACTTTCTGTGCGGTGTAAAACACATGGCTGATGCATAATTATTCTTGCTAATGTTAACACAAGTTTTGTAAATGGACTTAGGACAAGATCAACTGTGCTATAAAATTTATTATAAAATTACAGAAGGCTCTTGACGATGTAACTGTCCTTTTTTTCTCAAGAATGAGTAAACATTTCTGGAACACTGATAATCTAGAAGTTGTTAGTTCTGATTTTTTTGAAGCCAATTCCCTAAAAAATGTCATCCTTGTGACCTGACCCTTGTCATGTGTCTCCTTAATAAAATTTGAACTTGTTGACCAATTTTAAACAAATTTGGCACAGGGTAGGAGTCTCAGAGATTAGGTACCTTCACATTTCATGAAAATAAGTGTTAGATGGAGAGAGAACCATCTTTGTATCCTTAATCAGGGAAGACAACAAAACTAATCTTGTATGAGACATGAGAGGCTCCACATAGACTTGCCCTTGAGACATAAATCTCAACTAAGATATTGGACTTTGATAGTTTTGAGGCTCAGAAAATAGTCAGATGGGGTTTGGGGAAGGTTTTTTCCCCTCCAGTTGAAAAGAGCATCCATATACTTTGAATTGAAATAACTTCAGACATTAAAAAAACCCCAAAAGTTTAAAAATTGCAATTAAACTTTTGATAAGAGCACTCAGGTCTAATTTATAACAACCTGAACTGAACATGAAATGGCTCTAAAAATAGTAGGGCACTTAGAAAACTGGAAGGGAAGCATACAGAAAATACAGATTTACATAGTTCAAAAGACTGAATGAGTAAAGACGGGGATTTGCTGCAGCTATTTCTGCTGCCACTTCATCGCCTAGAGAAGAAAGAGATGAGAACTTTCCATGTAGTTTGGAGTTTAAGGAATATTGAGCGTGTGATCTGTCATCCCTGAGTTACCATAGTACCTGGTTTCCCTGGTTACCAGTGACCAAGGAAGGGACACTAGGGAAGCTGGAGGTTTGGTTATTTATTTATTTATTTATTGGGGGGGGGGGGGGGGGGGGGGGGGGGGGGGGGGGGGGGGGGGAGAGAGAGAGGGGTCAGAGAAGATTTTTGTGTGTGTGAGAACAGAATGTGAGAATAGTGCTGGAGGATAACAGTTGGGAACAGATTTTGTTTGAAATGGAATTTATAGATTTCTCTTCAGTGCAAGGAGCTAAAGTTGTTGAAATAAATTATTGGTTGTGAGAAACAGAAATTCTGATAAAAAATGAGGAAAAGAGCAGCTGTAAAGCTGTCTTCCTAAGAGACTGGAAATAAGAAATCAGTTGTGTCAATACAGGTGATACAAGGTGTGATTTGACTAGATTTTCCCTTACTTTACTGCAGTAGCACTTATAGGCTGTGGTCCTGAACTGGTCGTTTCTGTGCTGGGGACTTTACAAACAGAGAACCAATTTACCTCTGTCTTAGAGAGCATGTTGTCCTGTTTCTTGCTAATCCAGAGGACTTCTTTGGTAATTCTTTTGGCTGGGACTACTGAGTGGTTCCCAGAAGGGAAATTTAAGGAGATCCTTTTAGTGTTTCCTTATGGCCTGCTGCAGAACTGTAAATAGAAAAATAAATATGGCAGATTATAACAAGGAGGGTTTTCAGTGAGTGTTTTTTTTTTAATCAGAACATTGTTGAGTTGCCCTTTTGCTTTCAAACTTATCTATTTCATGTCCAGAAAGCCTTTTGAAATATTCAGCACTGTAACAGACACCTGATACAACAAACATTCCTATGCAGCTTCCATTTTGATATTTAGTGGAAAGCAAAGGCAGGCAGTAATTGCTTTCATCCTTTAGACTCGTTGACACTTAATCAGAGTGCAGATTTCAAGGGAGGAATTATTCAGGCTTGGGGAATTTTTGACACCTTTACATTAGTAAAATATTTTTTGGACACTTTAATATTCTTATTCCACAAAGACCTGCTCGTGCCAGGGAAACTCTTAACAGCAAATTCCCACAAAGGCAAGAGTGGCTGTGCCGCACTAGTTCCAGTGTCAGAGGCAGCTTAAATGGAAACATATTTCTGGTTTCTCCTTGTGTTTTAACCATGATACACATGTTTGTTTGATTCCTTCATTTCTATGGCAAATTACAGATACTTGACTGGACCCGCTCCTCCCTATCCTTAAATCAAGACTATAGAAAGGCTTAAATATAAGAATACTAAACTTTATTGTGTGTAAACTCTTGTTTATGGCTGAAATTGTAAATCACAGTCTTTAATATGTTATTTTATTTCTTTTCATGCAGGCCAGATGGTAGGAAGCAGATGATTTTACTAGCCAGAAAATTTTGAGCATGTGATTGCAATGTTGTTAGTAAATGCATCATTTTGCTATTTTTCATTGCTGGGCTTGTTGATGGCCCATTCAGTCCAAATTTAGTAAGTAAGTTTTGTTTTTCAAAGGTTTACTTAATGATTTTATTTTCAAGATTATTTAAGATGTCAAAAAGACACTTCATGTCTTCTAAGACAGAGATTTTTAGAAAAAAGAGAAAGAAAAATAACCTGCTGTGTATGAGCCCTTAAATTCATTGAGTCAAATGGGCTCTGGATTTCACCCTTAAGTTCAAGGTTCCAGACCATCAATAACAATGGTGTGATGATTTTAATATCCTGAGCATTTCACTAGCCTACAGAATACCTTAATTCACAAGAGTGCTTCTGTAGTACTGTAATACTACTCTAACTGGCCTTATTAATAACTAATATGTTACTAACTACCATTAATTTAGATTAGTAATTATGGTGACTTCAGTAGATTTACTTTTGTAGGGTTTTTTTTGGTAGAGTATATGAAGGTAGAATGAGGTTTTGCATTTTGATTCTTCAGATTTATTGTGCTCATATTTATTCTCTTTTATTTGCCAGTATAACTCAAAAGATTTTTAATTTGCTTTCAAATATGAGTTCAGATTTCCAAATTCTCTCAACTTTTCTGATTTATTGGACTTTTTCCCCTATGCATTTCTGTTTTGATCCTGATTTGCATGAGTACAATGTCAAATGTACACACGCAAATTGGGTGTTTACATCTGCATATGATCATGCATGCAGTCACTTTTTGCATTTGCAGGTAGGCAATAGCTAAAATGCAAGTACAAGCTAGTCTCAGTATTGTCAAGATTCTCATTCATGTGACAGCAAAGGAGAATTTTATAAATGGATTGGAAGGAGGTGTTCAAGCAGAGCCCTCCCAGCCTTGTGGGCAACATGGGAGAACGCACAAATGCAATTGCTTGAAAATCTGAGAGGTTTGGACCAACATCACAGGCTGATGGAAGGAAAGAATCTTTTAGTCACATGCACAGTCTTATTCTTCCCAAAATGCATTTTGTGTGCAGGAATAACTTGGCTCCCTTGTAGAAACTTCTGTCTTCAGTAGTATTTGTGCTTCTGACATGAGCCAAGTTTTCCTGACAATGCATCTCTGTAAATTCTATGTTTTGGTACCCATAATCAGAGCTCAGTTCAGTGTTGCCCAGCTTAGGGGGCTTAAGGCAGCCAAGCAACTTCTGCAAGCCTCAAAAGTACCTTTGGCAAAGAAAGCCATGGCAGCTGCTTCAGCTACCAGGGCCACTCCTTGGGTCACCCTAGGTTCATGAAGTAGCCCAGGGAGCTACTCTCATAGCAGTACAAATTAAAGTGTTGTCTCGGCCACTGATAGTCAAACTAGACCTCCCTAGCTCTGAATAAGAGAGGAAAGCCACTCCTCTCACCTCATCCCTACAGTAACATGCATAAAGTCCTTGGTTACTGAGTAATGGGAACTTCTAGTGATCCTCCTGTGCCAGAGGCTGATTATTCAAAATTGTCATCTTTAATATCCAGGTGGTATCTAATCTGATCAGAGATAGGAAGGTTTTCAGAAATGAGATTCCCTCCACTACCCCCACCCCACCCTGACTTTTAAGGTAAAATCTCCCTTTCCTCAGGCAGAAGTACTTGTGTCTGGTTTTGTTGATTGACACCAGTTAGCTTTCAGTTAATATAGTATACATGTTCTAAATACCTCTTTTTTTAAACATATAGCAACATTTTCTCTTAGTCTTTCTGTGATATGACTCTTTTGCTAAATATTATTCCTTTCATGCTACTGAAAAATATTCTATTCAAAATGTGACTTATTTAACAGCTAATATCTAGATTATGTCTTCCTCAGTAGAAAGTTTTTTTCCCCTTTATTTTTCTTTCAATATCGATACAAGTGAAAAAAAAAAAATCATAATTACCTAACTCTGAGACAAACACAATATACAATTTTGTAGAAAATTTGCCTTAAAAAAAATAGAGTATGTATTGGAAAGGACAGTCTTTTAGAATTCAGTTAAAAGGTTGCCAGTGTACATATTTTGCTACTTGTGCATAAACAGTAATTTAATTTTCTGTTCTGCTGACATATTCCAAAAATCTCTATCGGAAGATGTGCTACATTGACCTTACCTTTACTTACTAAATTTCACAAGCACACTGGTAGTCAATTCCCTTGAAAAAGATGTTGTTGCAGAAATCATTGTTAAGTGTAAGCCCAACTATCCCATATGTGGCAATAAAGTTTACCTCTTCAAACAGAGGAGAAAAAAAAAAGAAAGAGCACCTGATATTCTGAATCCCATAGCTTAGCAAAGGTGGACAACATTTATGTCAACCCTGCCCCCAAAACCCAACCTGCAGCTTGTTAAGTAAATGCCTGATGAACACACCCAAACCACCAGAAGGATCCAGTATTGTCACAGGTGATGTGTGTTTGTTCTTACGATTTTCATGTGAAGCCCATCAAAAAGATGAATCAGCAGTTTTAAAATGGGTATTTGAAGAAGTTTGGAAGGAAGCATGCTAGTAATCTTCCACTAATATAGCATGTTCATCCAGAAGATCTCTGCTGTACGAAATTTCTCTAGAGATTCAGAAGTTGTCAGTAATTGGTAGAAAGACACTAATTTATTCTCTAATATGTGGTGTCTTCTGGAGTGAGAAATACCTTATATTTAACAGAAGCAAAACTTAGCTAAAAGCTGGAAGGACAGGGAGAGGAGGATTCCAGGTAAGTGTGACATAATAACATTTACACAGTGTTCTCTACAAATAGGTAAGAAAGCTGTATTAATGATTTGCTAGAAATATTTTAATGTCTCATGCTGTGTATAGTTGTCTTGTGAAGTACAGTTTTTGTGTCCCAGGAGGTAGCAGAAGGGGTGCATGCCTATATCATCTCACACCAATCACTAGTCCTGTACAGAAAGTTGAAGAGGTCTTACAATTTTTTTCAGAAATGTCCTGACTGCTTTCATAGCGTAGTTTGAAAATGACTATGATTCATGGAAAGGATTTATAGTGTGAAGAATGGGAATGCTATGCAAGTATGAAAAGTTCAGAAAATGATGGTTTTTTACTTTTTTTTTTTTTTTTTTTAATACTTAAGATTTCCCAGATCTGATTTAGGCAATCTTTTAAGGGTGATGAAGATCGGCAAATAGCTTATTAGTATTTAATGTGCTAGCTTCCTATATGTAACAGATATGCTATGCATTTTTATTCAGTTGTTGGGGGAAAAAAACCTTCATATTTACTGTGCAGTGTTTCACGTGAGGCATTTATCTTTTAATGACTGGTGGCCTAAAGATACTGTGTACATTAAAAAGTAATAGTAATTGCTATTCAATTAAAGCCATCTTTTGGATGCGCATTTCTGTACTCCTAAAAGATGAACTTTTTCTGAAGTGAAGATATCGTTAAATGAAAGTGGCAAGTCAGCACAACTCTGTTGTATTAGTATTTTCAGAGCTGCTTTGTTTTACGCTTTCTCTCCTGAGGAGATCAATAATGGATGGCTGACATCATTCTTTCACTACTCAGAAATGAGAAAGCCTAAATGCATTTCTTTAGGGCAGGCATGTTTTTCATCCCGAGCTGAAAAGCCTGTAATTGAGTGAGGTTTATAAGTGTGATTGCTATTGGTGTGTGTTCCAGTCTGATGTGCCTGTGAAAGGTTCCACTGGCATTTACCTGACTCTTACGAATGTTGACCTCATCTCCCAAACTGGCCAGCATGTGAAATGTCTCTGCTGGGAGGCACATACACAGAATTAACCTAATATTCAGGAGCATTGATGCTCGGCTTATGATCGCACTGGTAACTTTCTTAAAGTTTGCTGGTTCTACATAATTTGCACATACTTTATTTTTAATTAAAAAAGAAATAAAAAGAAAGAGCAGAGAACAGATGTCCATCCCCTTGCAATGTTCACTTATACTTGTATCTTCTTGGTGAAGTGACTGGAAAGACTTTATCAAGTTTGCTGTCAGTAAGAACATGGGAAAATTGAACAGCTTATTTGACAGGACTGTTCTGCTGCTATTCACAGGTCTAAAAAGTCAGCAGAAATGTGTACTTCTGAAACAACATGTCAGTATAGACATGTTTATAGCACAAGACTCTAATTAAAGAACTGTTACTATTACTTGTCAATACCAATAGCATTTAGGTCTCCAATCGTTAATACAAATGGAAACGTACCCAAATGAAAGTGTCAGGGACAAAGCAACAGAAATAAAGAACGACAGGTTCAGTGTGAATCCAAAGTCATCTCTGTGGCTTAGATCCCTCTCTTGTGTAAGCTGTCCTTTTGCTACTCTAAATGCCTTCCTGCACCCCAGGAAGCCACCTGTGGCACAGCAGGTCTCTGATCTTGCTGGGACACTGACTGCATTACCTACCAAACGGGCACTGAAAATGGCAAGAGCGTGTTCCAGAGCCAGGCAGCCTGTCTGCTCTGCTGCTCTTGCCTGAGGTGATCTTATTTTACCTTTGGAAGTCTTTCTGTAATATATTTGCAACATATTCTCCAGAATGGTTCAGGTATATGGGGGGATTGCAGTGAGGGTCAGGCAGACTTTGTCACTGTTGAAGATTTTGTCCTATCTGCTTATTTTACCCATCTTTTTAATCTGACTAGTAGTCTGCTTTCCATCATGCACATCCCAGAAGTTTCTTGGAAAAAATCCAGCAAAATTCTGTAATTTAATGTATTACCCTTTTCATCTGTTAATTTGGAAGGAAGTAGATAAGACAAATTGGTTTACAGCGCACGTGAAATGGTGCCGGAATACAGAACACAGATGCACCAGGGTACAATAGTTCTTTCCATGATTAATTAATAGTACTGAGAAAAAGACAAATGCAACTTCGATTTGCATTTTTGGTGGGCCGTTTTGGTTTTTTTCTGTTTTTTTGAAAGCAGGTAGTGATTCTGTGGGGCGTTTTGGGTTGATGACATGGTGATGGTATATGTAACGGTGAGAGGTGATTGCCTGATACAAAATGATGTTGAACGTCACACCTGCGCTGCAGGGACGGGTCCTGGCTGTCCGTGCCCAGGTGTCGGCTGCAGGGGGCTCTGTGAGGAGAGGCGGGGCTGCCCTGTGCCAGACATGGCCAGTTCCAGCCGGTTCTGCAAGGGACCCACCACAGGGCACGGCTGAGCCTGTCAGCGAAGCTGGTGGTGCCTCTGTGGAAACATATTTAAAAGAGGGCAGAAAGTGCTGGACAAATGAAGGAGGAGGGAAAAAAGGGTGAGAAAAGGCAGAAGGAACACCACAGAGGTAGAGGTGCTCCATGGTGGAGCAGATACCCAGTGAAGCCCATAGAGGACACCGCACCAGAGCAGATGGGTATTTCCTGGTGGGAACTCCAGCCCATGGGGAGGGCCCACGCTGAAGCAGGGGAAAAGTGAGAGGGAAGTATCGGAGAGGAGGAACCGCTATGTGCTGCCCACAGCCCCTGTCCCGCCCTGTGCCCCTCAGAGCTGAGGGCAGAGGAGTCAGCGTGAAGGAGTGAAGTTGAGCTTGGGAAAGCCAGGAGGAAAGGTGGTGTTTGAACGTTCGTCTTTGCTTCTTGCCACCTGAATCTGTTTTAATAGATTATTTAAATGTAATTAGTAATTTTCATTAATTTTAAGAAATTAATTTTAGTTATTTAGTTGTCTCCCCCTGTCCTGCTGAGGGAGTGAGTGAGTGGCTGGGTGGAGCTTGGCCTTTAGCTAAGATTAGCCCACTGCAGAGGGGAAGATTGTTCGGCAGTCAATATCAATGTGTACTTCTGTGATTGAAGATGATGTTTTGCTGTTAGTTGCGCATATATAACTTTATCTCTAGACGTAAAATAAACCCCTAACTGCTGTAAATCAGCACCATTTCTGAAATCCAACGTATGTCTTTCTTGCTGTATGAATTCAGTTCTATCAGAAGCAGTATTCCTGTGTGTGTTTTGATACACAATGGAAATAAGTACTAGTTCTCTTACATGTAAATATGCTATCTATTTGTGAATTGAGCTTCAGACTCTTTTATCAACACTGATTGCTGCCTGGGGAACTGATTCCAATATATCAAAGCCTGCGAGAAAAGAAAGCCAAGACTGGCTGGATATTTCAAAGCAGAATAAAAAAATGAGCATTAGAATTCATGACAAATAAAAGCAATTTGTAGTACAGAGGTAGGCGTTGTATTAAATAAATGCATTTAAAATATTGCATATAAATGAAATAGATGTCTAAGTTTAGGAAGGAAGAACAAGTGCTGTGCATCAGTGTTTAGTAAGTTATTTGTAGGTAGTAAGAAACTTAATTTGAAAATAAGATTACCTATAATTCACTCTGGATACTTAAAAATTAATTTAATTTTTTCTTTATCAGAATCAGTCACATTTACTCCTATTGAGTAATATTTTATTCTTAAAGTAGATTTCCCCATTTGCTCTACATACTACATAACATACTATTCAGTGCTAGAAATGGTGGGAAAATATTCCTAGCAGCAAGATATTTAAAGACAGAAAAAGGGATATCTTTCACTTTCTTCATTATGGTGTGACAGTCTCCTAGAAAAGGTGAAAAATATTTTGGGTGCCAAATTGGATGACACTCACGATTTAATTTTTTTCTCAAGCATTTTTTTTCAGCTCATGAGTAAATCTATTGTATGTTTTCCTGTTTGCCAATGGAGATGTAGGAATGCCATGGCAAAGCCATTTCTAAACAAAAGAACCTTATTTCTCAGTGACAATTAGATAATTTTGGAAGCATGTGTTTTGTCTTATATAATGGTATAACAGCTACAAATGAAGCAAAATACAGAAAACTAATCTTTTCTAAAAATAAATGACTATTGCTTGAACAAGTTTAGGATGTGACTAGATTACATTGCTGTTTTATTTTAAACATTTGGGGTCTACAGAAGGACAAGAGCTAATCTGATTGTTTTAACATGTTGCATAATAAGTGTTCACTTACAAGGAAAATGCTTTCTCTTCTAGTGTTTTTAAGATGTTTTTCATTTTAAAGACAGTAATTATTTGCTGATCGTAAGAGGCAGCAACACTTTCCACCATGATGTGGATGCTATTTGGAATATGTTCACCATTTTTATTAGATTCCAGTGATGAACTTCATTTAACTGAGAACCCTGGGGTTTACTTAGTGACATACGAAGTGTCTGTGCCTGTCTGTCTGTGAGATTTGAACAGCCAGCCCCTTTCTCTTTTCAAACAAAGAACATAAATGACAGAAATGTGAAGCATTGCATTCAGTCCTTGTTTCCAGGGTTCAGACTACTGTATGTGATTGGCCCACACTTGAGAAAATGACAATTAGAGAGTGATATTGAAACTTCCAGTTTCATAATTTTGTAAACTCTCTTCAGATTGCTCAAAAAGCATACCTGGCAAATCTAGACATGTCCGTCTCTATTCTGTGATGAATCTGTTCTGCTACCTCATTGTCACAGGTTTGTTTTTTTTAAACAAAATGGTTCCATGAACACAATAGCTCAACACTGGTTAATCAACTTTTCCTAGTTTTCCATGATTGAACTCTCTTGTCATTTTGTCTCACTTATATCTAACGTATCTTTCCCCTTTCTGTCACCTTCTTATAACTTCTGATGTAGCTGTCAGGGATCTGAGTCTTATTCTGTGCCAGGTACTAAGAGTTTTATGATTTCAAAACAATTGCTACTAATACAAGAAGTGAAAGTTTCCGGAATGATTTGACATGGGGCCCTGTTCTATAGTGCAAGAAGGTGGTTTGTGACTCTCAACTGGATCTGCACTTGCTCTGTTAGAAAGACATTGAGGCAGGCAGCATGGTTTTGGGTGTGGTTTGGTTTGTTTTTTTTTTTTTTTTAAAGGAGATTCCTCAATAGTTACACTTTGGGCGAGCTGAGAAACGGTAGAGGCTGCCAAGAATCTTTCAACTCTCGCTGATTTTTCATTTCAAAATTTCTTGTATTTTTGATGGCAAAAAATTTTGAAGCAGAAAATCTTTTGTGGTTTGGGTGCTTCCCCAGCTTTAGAGCCAGGCAACGCAATATGAAGCATGCCAGCCCTAGAATAGCTCATAAGTTGATTTCAATCAGTTTTAATGATAGACTGTATGTCACACACTTTTTTTTAAAAATAATTATTCCATCTATGTTTAATAGGAGCCGTTCTGAAAGTTTTTATTTTAACTGTGTGAAAGGTCTCATGGCTTAACTGCCTTGAAAGTAAGACTGAAGTAAGGCAGACTCAGGTCCTATTTCAGCCAATGTGGCAGTTATCCTGTGGACTTCAATGTTACTGTTTAATGCATAGTAATACAAATAAACTGATTAAGCAGGGACACATTTTTTTAAGTTGTGTTAGTAACTTAAATATGAAACAGTACTGTTAGAAGATATAGATGTAGCTGTGTGACACTATGGCTTGAGTGACTATGCAGTGTGTCTTAGGGAACCTGTTATGCCTGTCCTGTATGCTTTAATGCTTGAGTTGTAAAGCTGACAACATTCAGTATCTTATTTCAATCATCGTTTGATACACAGTCACTCTTATAAACATAGCTAGCCAGCTCACCTGTTACCTGGACTTTATAATTTTGACTTGTCTCAATTTATTGCACATTTACATGACATGCGGCGTTCATTTGTGAACGTTCTTTTTCAGTTGAACCACAAATTGACAACAAGTCTGTGGTGAAAGTTACGAGACTTTAAAGGACATATAATCTGCTGTGCTTTTCAAAACCCCCAAATAGGTAAGATACAATCAAATTTTATACTAGATTGTGTTTTGCCAGTCAGGCACCATTATAATTTGACAGGCATGATGTGATACAATGGAATCTGAATGACATAACCCACTGTGACATAACTGATAGGCCAATGTAGAAATTTAATAAACATTTCCAATAAGTTTGCTGTGCTTGGCCTGTCATGTCCCCAGCTGTGCCCCGGTGTTATGTCAATATTTGGGTCAGGTATTTGGTCTTAAACATTACAAAATGTAACAGTTTGCTTATTCGTGAGAAGTGTGATAGGTGTTTCTATGTACACTTTCTGGATATTCTGGATATGAATAATGTTGCAACTATATAATTAATCCAGTGTAGGCACCTGGAAATCATCTTGGTTGCAAATGGTCAGTAGAGAAACTACTGAATATATGGAATCACTTAACCTACTTACGTATAAATTGCCCAACACTAGTATACTGTGTTGTGGCTAGCTATGACCGAATTTTCTTCTTTCTGAGTTCTTAGGGTAAAAAAAAAAAAAAAAAGACACAGCCCCAGGTTTGTTTTTTTTTCTTATAACTTCTCACGACAGTGGCTTACTCAAAGAATTATAAGCAAGGTATCTCCTCATCTACTTCCAATTTACATTCCCGCTACCACGAGAGGGTTCTCTTCTAATTCAATGAAAACCAGTTGGTACAGCTAAACTTCCAAACCTCCTAAAATGGCATTTAATACCTAAATTTATCAGAATGTAAAATACTATTTTAAAAAATTCTTCACACTATCCCTTCAGCCAGATATCAGTTATGCCTTGGCCCCTTTTCTAACTAGTTCAAGTTAATGTTTTGGAATCAAGAGTTTTTAAGTTTTTGTAGTCATCTAATTCTTGTGTTTTCAGTGGGAGTTGGCAGCCTCACAAATGTAGCTCATAATTAGAATGTATTTGTTATATCTGCATTACCTGCTTGTTATATGGGAAAAAAATGTATTAATATTGCACACCACAAAGAATGTATTTGCAAATATTATTTCTAGGAACTTTACCTAAAAACCTTGTAAACAATTTGTACTCTTTTAAACAGCAAATGGTGTAATTAATTGCACTTATGAAAGAATTGCTTTTACAACCTGAGTCAAAACCGCTATATGGATTATTCCAAATTAGCCCAGGTAAATGTTTGCTAAAAATGGACTGGGATATGGAAACCAGAGAGCAATTGTCATGCATTACTTTGCTTTTACATTTGAAATAAGGACTAAGGAATCAGTGTAAATTAATTTAATATACTCTTACGACCTTTTTTAAAAAAAATCTACATGTAAACCACTGCCAAAAATTTCACAGCAGTGTTTGGGGACTAAGGATAATATGAACAGATTAATAATTAAATTTATTTATTACAACACTAAAGTGAAAAATATTTCCTTAAGATTCCAGGAGGAAAAAGAGTACCAGATATTTTTTTCTTTGTAGCTTTTAAGACCTGTCTGTAGGATTCTGCTGTGGACGTGCATGGAAACTCCACTGAGGTAAAATCTTCTCATACGAAGGAGTGAAGTTATGGATACATATAAACACACTAGTAATTTTGTCACTAATGTAATCTAATTGAGATTTGTTTGTGGATAAAAGTGATAACACTTGCAGGTTCAATTCTTTACATTGTTTTATACTGAAATCTGGTATAATAGAACTTATTTCCAAAAGAATTTTCCCACAGTTCATTCAACTTGTACAAAACAAGAAATTTTCTTCATATATTTTTAAGAGAATCTTGTGTTTTATTTTAAAATATATTTAATGATTTAAATTAAGGCACAGCTCAGGGAGCAGCAAGGGGGATCAGTGAATGAGAGACTGAATTGTTTTTTGTAGCTTACTACATGGAATTGGGGGAGGTGGTGTGGGAGGGGAGAGTTTCAAGAAGCATCAGAAAACAGCCCAAGTTCATGTTTGGAATGCTCCCTACCTGCAAATGACTATTTTATTAAAAGCCTGATCGTTATAAACATCAAGTCTCTTGATGTGCTACTATTGCACAATGAATGGCAGAAAGCGCAAGAAGTATACCTACATGTTACTGTCTGTATGACTGGACTCCATTGGCATTGGCAGGTGGTAACTTACACTTCTTTGAACAAGCAAGTTTGTTTTACTGCTAGAGCTGTAAACCCAAAAAGAAGGCCTTCCCAAGGTGACTTAGAAGCAAAGCCAGTTTTCCTTACCACTTTCCAAATGTGCATGTTAGTTCTAGCAGCAAACAGGAAAGTGCCTAGCTAGTCCTGCATACTGGCATTACCTTGACTCAATATACTTTCCCTTTGTGGCCAAGATGGGAATGGATTAAAGCTCACTGTACTCCCTGACCCACTTTCCTCCATATACTACCCATGGGGTGTCTGTAGGTTGGCATGGATCATATCTATCTGCCCTGATGATGGGCAGTATTAAAGCTGCTGCAGGAGTGATCCAGGGCTGCCTCTCCAATGTCACACATGTGATGTTGCAGAAAGAATATCAAATACGGTTGGTCATGGTGACAGTACGAAGCACAGTATACTCGTGCACCTACACTGCAAACTATGGTATGGTTGAGTCCATGGTAAGGGGACGTACTCTTGCCTCATCTCCCTACAGTTGTCTGAAGCTTGCCATGATACAAACATAGAGGTGAATTTTGGCTGGAATTTAGGTGCCAATCTATATTCAAAGTACAGCATGAATATACCCAGTTGTTCTGTAAAAATAAGAAACTCTTATCTCCACATGACTCCAAATTTGAAGGTGCCTTATGCCTTCAAAATAATGGTGTCTGCAGAGTCACTCTGAATACATATTTCAGTTGAAATTCATGCCCTCCTTTATTATGGAATAACTTCATTGATGAAGGGCATTCAAGTAACTCAAGTTCTGAAACGTACTGGTTAAAGACAGGAATAAACTGTCCCCTGCCTATGTATAGTAGAAACACTGCCACTGTTCAGCTCTGCAAGCCTGACATACCTGGAATATCAAGCCTCCATGCTCTTCCCTGCAAAGGCCGGGGGCAACAGAGGTGATGACTGTAACCTTTTTTTGCAAGTAGCCAGATGGTCTTGTTATTTCAGTCACCTGAAAAGATAATAGGAAAGAAGTGCTTATTGTCAGCTGAGATGTAATTGTTTCTGGACACAGAATATCACCATGTAAATCTGTTCGTATTGTCTCAGTTGCTATCTGAAATAATTTTCTTAGGCATGCTAGATTATACAAGTTAAATGTAAATAAAAATATTGAATGGTACTGAATCATGGGAATACTAATAGTCTATCTAGGTTTTTTAGGAAATAAGCCTCAGGTACAAATGTTGTGATCTTGTATTATATTAAATGTAGTTATTTATCATCATAATGCATTTCTGGGGTATTTTCCTTGAAAAGCAAGCTATACAATAAATCTCAGTAAACTTGACATAAATTCCTAGGGAAGAAGACGTAAAAGGTAGAAAGCAGGTAACACTAGTCTCTGAAAGAGATTTGGAGATGATATGTTGCTAATGAATACAAATCTCTAAGTTATAGTGAATGGTTGCATTCAGCAAGTCCAAAAATGTTTTATTCTGAAATCTTTAACTGTATTCTTCTGTTTCAAGAGTCTCTAGCTGTGTTTTTGTCCATTTTCTACCTATCTCTTCTCTCTTGTACTTGTGTGTTTATGGCTTAGCCCCACAAGGATATCCAGAGGTAGGAGCAAGGCAAGTAGCGTGGTAGACTTCCCTGAAGCCTCTACCAGCTCATTGATGCACACTTGTTTTAATTTCCTCTCTTTGTTCTTCTTCCTCCCCAGGCCACCTTTCAAAGGTCATATGGTTCAACAAACAATTCAGAGATGCCTTGCTAATTATTGTGTAGTAGATGTGCTTGCTGACTACCATCAAAACCAAAAAGTGATTTCCACCAAAGATAAAAAGGAGTTAGAGAGACACATTAGGATTTAACCAATCAACAACAGGCCAGATTCATCCCTAAAGTAACTTCTCTAAACTTGCCCACATCTGAATTGTTTAGTTCACAACTCCTTCTTTACTCATAGAAACAGACAGTTTCAAAACCCAGTGTTATTATAATTAATGGCAAACCTCTTGGCAACACAATCAAGGTGAAGTAATACTGCAGTAAGATATTTAATTTTATGCATATAGTAAAGCAATACTTAAGAGGTAAATTGTGTTTTGGAAGTAGTCTGTGTGAAAGGAGACATGATATAAGACAGATGCTTACTGACTGGGATGATGGGAAAATTGCACAATGCAGGAGGATTTGCTGTGGTTCAGAAGCAAATCCATTGTTAATTGCCACTAGCAAGAGACTCGGGAGACTTGAGAGAAAAATGTCTACTTTCACACCATTCCAAGCATAGATTTGTGCTTATACACCTGAACTGCCCTCCTGGTATGTTCCCATTCCTTTTTTCACCCCAGAAGGAAAATTCATGTAATGCTACTCCATGCATTACATGCATTTCCTTTGCTGAGGAAAGTATTTCTTGCTTCTTGCTTCTGTCGAAAATTCAGTGAATTAGCAAGAGAATGAACCCTTCTTGGTAACTAATGAATCACTTACATGTTCTTTTCCAGATTTGTTAAGGGTTTGTTAGTGCTCAGCTCTTTATTATATTTGTATGTAGTCCTGGAGAAAAAGGTATTGTCCTTTAAAGGTGTTTTATACCTATACAAAATTCATCTTCCCTTGGAAATATATACCTTGGTTATTCAGCAGGGTTTATGCCATTGTTGCAAGCCTCATCTTCAAGTGCCTGCATTAACACTGTGTTGACCACACTAACTGCTTTGGTATAACTGTAACGAGGAGCAACCTCTTTTCCCCGACCCAGCCTCAATATAGACAAGGTCTAAGTTATGAATGTGATAATTAACTATACATTACAATTCATTAAATATTCTTCATTCTGATGTGGGAACAAATGAAATTCATGATTAGCACCTGAGTTTTAGAGTGAACGTGTGTGGGTGCATGGGAATATGTATGCTAGAAGAAATTTATGCAGATTAAATCCATTAGCAATTTTCTGCACACCTCATTAAGCAAAATATCAAATCCCACTTAGCTGTTCTGCTGCTCTCATTAGACAATTTAAACTATACTATTCCATACCATGGAAATAAAAAAAATCCCTGGTGTAGTGTCCCACAAATGAATTCTCAAAATCTACAGCTGTCATACTAACACCTTGGACTAATCATGTTGCCTCACTGTACTGTATCATTGTTCAGTCTGCCAAGAGACAGGCAGCCTGGCAACTACAGAGGGGCTCACTAGAAAACAAGTATATTTGTTACTTCTTGTCACAGAGCAGTCGAGGCTCTCTGGCACCATAAAGCATATGTGCAGCTGTGCATCAGGTGTTGAAAATACTTCCCAGCGATGACTGTTGAAAAAGTTACCCTGTCACTCTTTTTGTCAGAAAATACAGATTTATCAAAAATTGAAGTTTTCTGTGTAAGGATGTCACCCTTGCTAGAATTTATAATGGAATAATTTCTTGGGTTAATGATGGAATATCTGGTGTGGCTACAACTGTGTCAGGGGCCACGGTTTAGCCATCACTCTAAGCCAGTTTAAGCCAACTCCACTGCTTAAGTAAGTGTTCCCAACCTGCCCTGACCCCAGCACCTCATTCCTGTCCTCCCTCATGTGCTTATGCTTGCACAAGAATGGACAACAAAGGGGGACAAACTGGCTTAAAATTAGCCTGGCAAAATAAGACTGAATTAGTTTGGATATAGTTAAGCTTGCTGATCTGGTTCACCACCTAGCCTTGTAAATACTTACTCTGACACAAAAGAAGGGAAGAAAGTACAGGTGGAGGCTAGAGAGAGGGAGGACAGAAAGTGCTTCTTTTAGTGGTAATATTGTCTCATGGCAGTTTAAAGTTTTCATGGTACTGTGGTCATAATGTAATCAGTAGTTCAAAGAAAGGTCTATAATCCAAAGTGAACAAAAGTAGGTGGAAAACTTTAAAGGGAGTTTAATTGCAAGAATTTGTAATTATTTTTGCAGGGAAAGGGGAAGAAATGGGATTTCCCCTTGTTTGTCCATTTACACACAACAAGAAAAGACGTGAAAGAAAGTACAAGCTAATATTATTATAACTTAGTCTATACTGAGTGAAAATCTAAAAAGGATGGAGAAACTTTCTTTATTCCTTTCTCTTCCTGTTATATGACTGCTCTTCCTGTTTTTGAGACTGAAAAGTGCCCAAACTGTTTTGTCCAACGCAAGGTCACACGGTCGAGAAGCAAAGTGATCTCTTAACCAGAGGATGGCTGGGGGAGAGGAATGACTCTTAGCTGAGTACTCAGGGTTGAGGTCCAGTTATCTTTTCTTTCTTATTTATGAGTGAAAATACAGTAGACTCAGAAAACGCTAACAAAGGCACTTAGTTCCTCTCCATGTACAGTATTAGGGCAGTATTTTACTTTTAAACTAGGTTAACCGTATTTTTAGCTTGTCTTCTCCTTCCTTCTTGTGGATGCCAGAGCAGGTAGAATTTCTGTTTGTACCTTACACTGGAAGCAGCAATGTATAAGAGAATAGATGAATTCTTGCAGTGCCACAGGTAGTGTCCTTTGCTGCCTTTGATCATTTGTCATTTTGATCATTACAGTTTGAACAAAGTAGCTAATCAATCCCTTCTCGTGTCCTTCACATACTGCCTGCTATCAGCTTTGTTCATTTCCTTTATATTCAAAAATGTACAGTAAATAGTACTGTAGGTTTTCTCAGCACTAGTGGGTGGGCCTGTCATTCTGCTGTGAGAGAAGGGGTGTTCCTATCACCAGCTGGCACCTCACTCAGTCAATCAGGAATGCTTTTGAGCCTCACCAGGGTATATTTTGTACCTCATTATGCTTTCTATAGCCAGTAGGTGCACCCCACATGCTGAGAAGCAGAGCCATAAGAAGGAATTGGCAGGCAGGAAGATTTCTGGAGCACTAACAAAGACTCCTGAACGCTATTTCCTCCTCTGTTCATTCACACAAAAGCAGACCCAATGTGGCATATATGAAAGTGGCCAAGTAGAAGCTTAGTGGTTTGTGCTTTTATTGGCTTTGTGTAGACTTATGAGGGTTATGGTTCCCAGATATCCTAGTGAAACTGGGACAGTCCTAACTGTGTCTGGACAAAGTGTAAGCAATTCCAGTTCTTTCTGTGAGTCATTTGTCACTCTGAGCCTCAGCCTCATACTGACCCCACCCCGCATGAGGGAAAGGGGTTGCTGGCTGCTTCTGACAGTGTGGGTCACTGGGGCCCAGACTGGCGCTCTCAAAGACATGGGCCCTCTGAAATGATCTAATGAACTGAGTTTAGTGCTCTAAAGAGAAAAATCTTAATTTTCTTAATTTTTTCTGTGTCTTCTGGCAACCTAGATAGGGTCAGATCCTCCCTCAGCTGTTGTATGCTCTCTAGTTCCCTGGTCTTGCCAAGGGAAGGGAATTCTGTCAGATGTTAGCTTATGAGCAAGTGCTTATAGCCGTGGGTGAGCTCATGGTACAGAACTGGGCCCTCAATTGCATTTGAATCAAAGGAGGATGAAAAAGGAGAGAGGGGGGAAGAAGTAATCTCATTTTTTGTCAGGATTGCCTTTTCTCCTGGACCATAACCCATTCCAAATCCCTTTGTTAAACCATGAATACGTTGTATGCTAACCAAATAATTTCTCCTATTATACTTTACATGCAATAAAATTCTTCAAATTCAAAGGTCACCAGCCAGACATGTAAAATGACTTCATGAACGACTTCAGCTCATTAATCATGCCTCAGTGTAGCAGTGGCTCTTCTCTGTTCATTAGAATAACATTTCTTTGCACTTTATGGCAAACCGTCATTATAATACAGAACAAGGACAACAGAGTGTGAAAGACTTTTTTTAATGAGACTTCATAGCTGCTCATGGTGGGACTCCCCATCCTGTTTGCTCTTGAAAGAGCTGTCTGACAGAGGTTCAGAAGGATTTTGCCTGATGAAGAGAGCCAGGAAGAGAGTTTCACAGGGAAAACTGTCAATGAGCTTACAGAAAGCTGCATAGACCTGGCTGCCCTGTTGGCTGAGCTGTCAGTCTTCAAACGAATACAGAGAGAAAGTCTTTAATTGTACTCACCACACACATGACAGTTTATGCTGTATCATTGTCATTTGCAGCAGTTCTTAACTCACAGAGAAAAAGCTGCAGTTTGGGATCCCCAGGATCTTGAGTGGACTCTGCACTTAATAAGGAGAAACTCTGTAGTTTAATAATTACCAGTTATTGAGGAAAATAAACTCTTCATCAGAACCTCTAAAACTCAGTTGCATCATCAATGCTCTTGCTGTTATTCTAATATTATTGTAGTCCTTACCTTGGATATACCAAAGAAATGGAATCATTCCAGTAGTGCTGGACTGAGACAGCTAATTTAAATCTCCCTTAATAAATATTTTAAGGGATGTTAATAATACTTTTAGTATCTTTCTTCTTTAGCTGGAATAATGAAATTGCAAAAATGGCTTATAAAGTTTTGTGGATGTTCATTTTTAATTCAAATGTTCTTCTCTGTTTTCCTTCAGGAGCGTAGCAACTTTAAGCGCTGGAAAAGATAGCAAGGTTCCTCACAAAAAGAAGTACCAGTCTGACTACTGACCTCATGATTCTATAACCTTTTCATTTCCTGTCTGTGAGGCCAGTACAGATTCTCCCCACAAAAAATAAATACTTACAAATCCAGGCCCTAATCTTGTCCTCCTGCCCAATTTTCAACTCCCTTTGAAGGCAAATGCAGTTTTAATTCATATAGGAGGCAGCATCAGAACAGTTCTGCAATATGCAGATAGAGGAGTAATAATATGATGAGACATACTTATAGTATTGCCAGCCTCCAGAGGTAAAATCAAACTTTAAAATTAATGGAATCATAAGGTATTTGAAAACGATTATATTGTTCTTTTGGCCTGCCATCTGTTTTTTCTTTATTGCCTGTCTCCAGTGTTTGTGACAGTGACTGCTATAGATATTATTCTCGCCATATACCCCTCATCTCCTATCTATTAATTAATTTCTACATCTAATCTCCTAATAAATTCTTTTCTTCAACCCTGAGTCAGTTCCACACCTGTAAACTCTGTATGTGCCCCTAGTAACTACATCCTGAAAAAGACTCCACCCTAGGCTTCAGCAACTGTCTCCCCAGCTTTGCTGCCATTTGTCTCTGCAACTCCTCTGAAGTTCTGTACATCCATCTTTTTCCTCCCCACTGGCCAAGGTCTCTTTCCACATGGGTACTGCATGGGCCAAGGGCAGAAAATTGTCATCTTTCAAGCCTGGAGTTAGGAAGAGGCACTGTTCTTCTCCATTCTCACAAGTATTTCTGTCAACACTGGGTGAAGCAACAGAGGTATTGAAGTAAAAGAAGCTGTTCAAAGTATAAAGCATGGTTACTAAAATGTTCATGAGCTCCTTCCTTCAGCTGATCTCTTCTCCAAATCATCAGGCTACTCTTTGCAGCATCTCTTGGTCTATTTTCCATCTTTCTCTCTGATAGGCCAAGAAAAGACCCTTTTTTCTTGTAATCTCTAGTCCTCTTTCCCTTGTATTGCTCTGATCTACTTTGTCAAGTGATCAAAGTCCCTGTACAGGTGAGCTGTTGCTTAGTTACCACCTGCTTGGAATTCACTCTCGAAAAATTGCTTTGTCTTGAGAAGTAGCCATATCTTTGTTCCTTGGTGCTCCATTTAAACGCATGATCAAAGTTTATCAGCCTGCTCTATTAGCACTGTGTTCTGTGCAAAACTTTTTCTTGTCACCTTCTATGGATTTTAGGTCAACCTGGAGAAAAGAGGTGGGAGAGAAGGTAAGAATGCTCTGCAGTTTAGAGAGAATGTTTCTCAGAAAGGAGTCTGACAGGGAAACAAAATGCATAGTCTTCAGCACCAAACAGGCATAGCCAGACATCCCAAATAGTGACAAGAGCTAATCAAGATTTTTTAGTGTTGGAAATTTTTTTTTTTAAATTATTGCCTCTAGAATTTTGTTTTTCAGTAGACTTTGGGGAGATGGTTGGTTAATTCCATTTAGGTACACAAAAATACATCCCAATGATAACATATATAAAAGCAAGCATGCAACAATCTGGAATGTAAATCTTCTTGCTCCAAATAGGCAGGCTTGCCTAGAGAGAAATATCTGTACTACTGATTGCTCCTGTTGCTCTTCCTCTTATTCTTTTCCAAGTCACCTCCTAGAGTCAGAATAAAAGTGGTATTTGCACTTGCCATGTGCATAACAGTGTACTACCTTAACTTCATGTTTCCTTTTCAAGCGTACAAATCAGAAACAGGCAAATTGACTGCCAGGGCTTTTTACCAGCCATGCATTAAGCAAGAGGCCCATTAATGTGTAGAGCAGTGTTTAGACCAGACAGGAGATGAGCAGCTCTCAGCAACAAACACGTGCAACAGCAGCATCAAAAGCAAAGGCAGACCTCAGTTGAGAAATATGGTCATAAAACTGTACACAAAAGAGCATTTAGCAGCATCAGCAAACGTGCAGGACTGATGGTCACCAGGATCCCATGTTGTACCCAGACCATTATTGATGTGTGTGGGCTCTATGCTATATATGCAGGTATTGTTCTTGTCCTAAGAGTGGCAGTTAGTATGTGTGGTCTTCAGAATCAAATTTCAAGCACCTCAGTAAAACAGAGTAGTTGGTACTTTTATAATATGATGATATGTTTCCATCATGTGGGAAAACGTGGGAACAGTCTTGGGATATTTTTTTTTTTTTTCCTGGAGGCTTTAAGTGTGTGCTCTGCCCATTGCTGTAAGGTTAAGTAATTTACAGAATGCATTGCAGCAGGTTTTTTGGGGTGTGTTTAAACCTATTAAATTAACAGAGAGAACAGGGAGCCGAAAAAACAAAGGGTTAACTTCCTGTTTATTTTTTAACTCCAAAATACATTTCTTATCATTTTGCCATTCTGTCAGTAGAGTACTTGTCTAATGTTAATATAATACTATCTACCTGTACGGCATCTTCTACCTATGGATAAACCATGTGCCAAAAACTTTCTTCAGCATACCTAAAGTTTCAGGATCAGTTTAGTTTGGGCTAGTTCTTTTTCCTAGCTAGCATGTTTCACTTTATTGAGTTAAGTTGCATAATGCCATGATGAACTAGGTACACTGGGCTGTAGGATCAATCCTCCAAAATGAATTTGGATTAGAATAAATTTACAATTAATCTTAAAGGCTTTTACAAAAAGCAGTAATGCCATTGTGTGTAGATGCCTTTTTGGAAAAGCTAATCTTTGAGGGAGATTCTCTAGCACAATTATCCACATGCAAAAATATGATGGCCACTGAAGAGCGGCACTGGAAATGTACAGGAGCCAGAGAGAGAAAGGAGGAGAGAAACTTTATATGTTGTTTTGTGTTTTTCTATGTTTCTGTCCTCCTCTGCTTTGACCTCAGCCCTTCCTCCCTTGGAAACCATTTGTCCAACAGGCAAGGTTAAGAATTGAGTATACTTTCTGTGATTGAAACTTGCCAGCAGATGCAGCATTTCATACTGTGCACATTTTATACATATATACAAGTATATATTTTTTTTAAGCAATTTTCCCTTTGTCCTACCTCTTTCCTTGGGTCTGGTAGAGATAATCTTGACTCTAGGTCTTCTGTGCTTTCTGTATTTATATTCTGGAATTCGGGGAAAAAAGCAGAATGGAGTGGAACAAACTATTCCGACAGACCTGTGTGTTCTGTCCTTCTTTCCCAACTTTTGGTGACCATCCATTTAGCAGTATGTCACGTTATTCTTTTCTTTCCTATCTCTTATTTGGCTCTTCCATCTCAAAAGGCTCTCCTAGAATGGATACTGCCTTCCTTTTGCTCTACTTTGTGTATTTTTTGTCATGAATACTGGCTTTGATTTTTTTTTTTGTATCTTCCTACCACCCTTTCTTTTATTCTAACCTGCCTTTGGATTCATCCCTTTATTCTGGTAGTATTGTATGTACAGAAGCAAATGGGTGGCTGCTGACTGACTACTGGGGGATGAAGAGCAATGACTCTCTCACTGCATGGGGATTTCTTCTGGGAAGTGCAGGAGCCTGGGGGAAGTGAATGAGATGGGCCTGGAGTAGCATCTGGCAATGGCTACATGTTTTCAAGATGCCAGGTCTGTAGCTATGTCTACTACCAGTGCTCCAACTGGGGAGTCTACCGTGTAAGAAAGTTTTCTCCTAAGTCAAGTGGTTTCCAAATAAAGCAGCCAGGAGGCTGCTTTTTCTTACAAGTGAAAACCGGTTGAACTCTTGTTTTAGTGTTTCTTCCCCCCCTTTTTTCAAAGAAAAATAAAACTGTAAGTGATATCAATAGTTACTGAAAACTGTTTCACTTCAACCAGCCAGCAAGGAGCAAATCCTTACGGCACTATTGATCAAGTCCTGAGCTATATTTTCACAATAAGAAAATATAAATACTAATTTCTGTGACTGATAAACTAATCTGATATCTGAATATAGAATATATACTTCTTTTGCACTTCTTTTTTAGAATAGCACTATATTTTGTGAGGCAGAGCAATTTACCAAAGTGACACTTAAAAGAAATGTTAGCTTCAGCTAACACACGCCATAATGCCAAGTGAGTTTTCCTAATATTCTTTTTGTATTCTCTAAGGCTGTTTTTATATTAGTTAAATCTATGTCAAGCTCTCATTATACAGCAATTGCTGTTATTATTACTTATTCCTAGAATTATAGAATCACAAAACAGTAGAATTGTAGTGTAGCTGAGGTTGGAAGGGGCCTCTGGAGATCCAACCCCCCCTGCTCGAAGCAGGGTCTGGTAGAGTAGTTTCCTCAGAGATGTGTCCAGTTGAGTTTTAAATAGCTCCAATAACGGAGACTCCACAACCAATCTGGACAATTTGTTCCAGTTTTTGTCAATCCTCACAGTGGAGAAAAAAAAAAAGTTTTTTCTTCAGTGGAATTTCCTGTGTTTCAGTTTGTGTCCATTGCCTCTGATCTGTCACTGTGCGCTGGCTCCATCTTCTTTTCTTCTTCCCATCAGTAACTTACACTGCTAAACTGTGAATAAATTAAAAAATATGCAAAGCAAGACGATGATTCTAAGGGACAGCAAAATGTGCTGTAGATATAGTAACATCCAGTTTCTACATGAAACAGCTTGCAGGATGGGAAAAGAAAGCAGATAAAAGATAGAAAAAGGCCAGTTAAGTCTGATACTTTGACCAATCTCGGTGCACCTGATTCAGGTGCAGCTGAGCGAAATTCTCTCTTTCTTTGCTGTCTAGCTAAATTTTATTGGGAAAAGGGGATTGTAAAGCTATCATTACAGTATTAGTATTATAGCTTCTGTTGTTCAATATCTGTTACCATTCATTTATTTTTTTACAATGTTAAATTTCGCTAACAATGAGATAGTATTAAGTATTTTTGTTGTTAATTCTTTTGCATAGGTACAATGTCAGCATAAAAGCTGCTACTGGGGAGATCAAAGCTGCGAAGGATCAAACATTGGGAACATACTTTATTTCTGACAATTTGTCAAAAATTACTAGGATTTGTTTCATATAAAGGTATTACAGATTTGTGAAGAACAAAGAGTTTTGAAGAATGTATCAAAAGAGATTTAAGTTAGAAGCAAGAGTATTGATTTGAGATGCAAGATTACTCAGTTACAGGGTTACAAAGCAGGTGGGAAAAAAAAGAATAAAACTAAGAGCAGTCTATGAAACCAAATTTATAGAAGTTCAGAAAGAGGATCTGGGCCCAATCCTGTGTCAAGCACCAAATAGTGTCAATACTACTGATTTAAAAAGCACATTGAAGAATCAGGCCCTATTCTGTTTAAAATAGCATGTCAAACTCTATTTTCCTCTTTAGTGCTGTTTCTCTTTCTGTCTCTATGCCAAGCTCATACAAGGACTCTAAGAACAAGTGTTAAAGCAGGCTTTCATATTGAGTGTTACTATATTAAATTTAGTTTTCATGAAGCAGCTAGATTCTATTTAGGTTCCACATCTCATAATATTGGAAAGTTTTTGTTAATTGCTAGGCTGTAAGTCCTCTGACTAACCAACCCAAATACTTTCATTTTTAACTCATGACAGTAATAGAAAGACACTTTTTGGCTCCTGTTATTTTTGTTCCTAATAGCTGAGAGCCTTGCAGAGTTTAAAAGTATCAAGCTTTGAACAGCTTTGCTCTGTTGAAGAAGCTCTAAGGCATGCAACTTCTTTGCCAGCTGACGTTTGCTAGATTTAAAAACAACAACAAAACTTCGAGCCCTGAAGTTAATTACAAATTTGGCAAACACTTTTTGTAATTCTGATGTTATGATAATATTTTGCATGATATCTCAATGTCTACACTAGAACTGTGAATTTAACTAAAGAAAGTCTTTTCAACTTCTAACAGAAAATGTAATACCCCTTTTTCTGAATCTGCAATGTGCCAAAGGATCAGGGCCTTAATGTTTTATGCAGGCAGAGTTGTGACTGTCTGGGCCTGCTCTGAAGACAGTTGTGCTGCACCCGGGTACAAAATCCATCTCCTGTGAAGTGTGTGTGTGACTGAATAGCTTCTTGAGTAGGATTTCCTGTTGTTCAGGGGGAGGTGGCATTGCATTGGCATCCTGCCTTCAGTTATTTGTTAGCCTACTGTAAAAAAATGTCTGGGTTGTAATTTTTTTTTTTTTATCCACAGAAGTGTTGAAATTTTGACATAAGACCAAGAAAAGGTTTCTAGTACTTCTGCATTCTGATGCATCTCTAAGTTATACTGGGGCAGTTAATACGAATGTACGGATCAATAATCTTATTTTAGAAAGCCTATTAATAGGGAAAATTGAAGTGTTCACCTGACACAGAATTTCAGTGTATTGAATTTGAATCTCTGGTTTGGTTTGGTTTTGTTTTTTTTCTGAAGAAGTCTTGTAAGGATGATCTCTTAGTTCCTATACTCTGCACACAAAAAGGCAGTTATCAAGCATAGGATAATTATCCGTGGCCTGTTACTATGCTGACCTTCAATTTTGAAACTGAACATATTCATACACAATTGACTGAGGGCGCTACAAGACCACCTTTTGCTCTGTTGAGGTGCATAGGAACAGGAGAAGCCATGAAAGTAAAAAACTTTCCTCTTCTGTTCCATCTTCAAGGTTTTTCATTCTTAGCGTGGAGGAGATTGCAGAGTGAGACAGGACAGTTCAGTTTCCAGACCTGCTGTCCTCTCAGGGTCTAGTAGCATGGATCTCAATTAATGTTAGTTCTGAGCATGACTTTTAAGATGCAGGTTCTTTTCCACCCAAAACTGAACATAATATTATATTCTTTCATATAGGTCATCTAAACAGCTGTTGAATTGTAGAAGCTTCCAGCCACTGCTGATCTGAGTCAGGTTTGAACTGATGACCCACCGATGAAAAGCTTGAGTCAGATTTCTGTCCCCTGAGTCATTTAGACTGCCTGCAAATGCATAATTAACATTTAAGATGCAAGTCTTTTTTTAGTAGCAGGTGATGAGGAAAGAAGGTAGTCAGTGTTTAATAATCTAAACTGTCCTGATACAACACTGTAAAGAAATGTCTGTGCAGCTGGGAAGTGCAAAATTTGATGTTAAAAAGAAAATGCATTGAGTTACAAGTCAATCAGTGTTTCACTGAAATAAACGGCAACACTTCATTTTCATTGACGGTTCAAAGATTGCGAGGGAAAGAGCAGAAGGGTAGTTAGAACACTTATCTGAAGTATTGGAAATATGTTCAATTCATTTACCTAAATAAGGCCCCCCATATCTTTGGAAAGGCCATGTAAACACTGATACATTCTGTGTAGGAGAATGGTGTCTCCTACCCTTTCTCCTTCATCTCCTTTTCAAAAAATTCTGAGTTCATCCTGGTGCTTTTGGTTATAATTCTGTGGTTTTTGCAGGAGAGCAACTAGCTTTAGTCTGTGTAGAAGGAAAGATGTACTGTAGTGTGTTTGCCAATTTCCTTCCAAAATAGTGATGTTCTCTGCATTAAGCAAAGTTAAGTTTCAAATTTGCAGTGATGGAATTTCCATAACATCTTTTGGGAGACTTTCTGATGGACTAACAGATTTCAGCATTACTGGGTTTTTGCTGGTAAACACACTAACTATATCTTCTCTTAATATTATCTGATGACTCCTAATTATACACACTCAACTTTTTGCCCTGTTTTCTTTTGATGTGTTTACAGACTTCTATATCTGCAGATTTTCATCACAGGCCAGCAACAGTTATGGCCATCAACAGAGACAGAAAGGAAGAAGTTAGTTATAATCCAGTTTTACACAGAAAGAAATGTGTAGAAACATATTAGGATAAATGAGAGGCAGTTTTCCATAAATGAGAGTAGATTTTCTTGGTAATATTTCTTTATCTGTGAAAGACTTACTGTTACACCGTCCAAACCTGCAAGTATCAAAAAAGAACTCTCCTCTCTGTCAGCTTCTTTCAGACAGAATTTTTCAGGTTGAAGTTGTAATTAAACTGGAATGTTCCTCCAGCAGAGCTACGGTGATAAATGTTTTTGAGTGAAGACAAAGCTGTCAAGCTGTGGTTCTCAGCTGGCAAGGTGCTGTGATACAGTGTGGAGCCTGTGCAAATAAAGTCTGCTTGCTCTTCCTTGACTTTATAAAGAGGCAGGTTTGTCACTCTGCAGTGTTGCTGAATTGAGAGTGCTAGGATGTGTGTTGTAAAGACATTTGAATGCTTCTGGATGGAGTCAAATGAGATTATTATACCTGTTGCACATAGCAGTTGGCAGTAGAGCTGCTGTTGGTGGGGTGGAAATATCTGCTACTCAGGAAAGCAGACAAGAAGTAATAGGAGCTCTAGGATGGGGTAGGAATGAAAAGTTTGATCTAGTGAAACATTAGCATTGTCCGAAAGTTTAGGAGTTGGTCTATATAAGGTTGTCTTGAAGGTGATTCCTTCGACTTAGCTTATATCATTTGTGCAGGGTCTTGCCTAACTAACAGACTAATTCCCAGTTACAAGTGATAAATAGAATAGGAAGCATGAATAAGGCATCACTAGATGTGGTTTCCTCACTGCTTTGATTATTGAAAAGCCCTTTTCTAATTTTTGGCTTGAATTTATTCATATTCTATTTGCTTGCATTTGGTCTTATGGCACCATTGTTCATTAGCTTAAAGAATGCTCTTCCCTCAGTGATGCTTATTTCCCCTCTTATATTTAGAGAGCACTATCAAATTCCCCTCAGCCTTCATTTTGCTAGACTGAGTGAGCCGAGTTCTTTTATTATCCTCTTTCAAGCTCTCCATGCACCTTCTCAGTCTAATGCCCTTTCTGACACTTTTCCAGCTGGAGTTCAACTTTTTAAACAAAGGTCATGATCAGCATTATAGATAATATTCCAGAGAAGATTTTATTTTCCTTCCTCTCACAAAAAGATTATTCACTTTATAGTCTGACAGTAGTCTCACTGAGAATGTCAGGATTTTGCACAGGTCAGAGAGGAATCTCCCTCCTTATTAGAGCTGTAGATCTTCCCTTTTTCACTTTGTCTTATGATTTCAATTACTTCTGATAATATGCACGTACCATTTTTTTCATCCACAGGAACAAAAGGCAAAATAGAAATATGATTTTTATTAATTTGTTTGTGAAGGATCTTTCTTTCCTATCTTTTATCCTAAATGCTATGCAAGATTAAAAAGACATGCGCTAATGTTCTTTTTGTAATAAAACTGTGTATTAAGTAGCCATTGATGATCAATAAATAAGCAAGTAAACAGAAACTTATTAATGAAACATTTTAAAAGAATTTAAAAGTTTTAAACACACATTGCAGAAGTGTTCAGTTCAGTCTTCTCTGTATGGACAAGTGTTAAGTTTTCATAATAATTATTTTTGGTAAAATAATTTCAGTAATAAAACTAGTTTTAAGACATACTTGGCTTATGTACCTAGAATTAAGAAGAATATAGCTTTTAAGGGCATGCTATATTACTTTCAAAATGTCACAGTTTGCTATGAAAGATTAAGAAATGCAGCTCCCCACTTTGTTTCATTTTATGCCACACTGTGATAGAGTTAAATCATATGGACGTGAGTCCAACAAAAATAACTCTATAAATTCATAGAATTGCTTGTGATATAAGATACAGCTCCCTGAGTGATGTCCTACCTCTATTGAAATCTATGGGATTGTTCCACTGACATAATTAGGTAGATTTTCAACTTAAGCGTATCATAACCGCATCTTATGGCTGCTTGCTGTCAAAAGCAAAGTCACTACATGCTTAATTTATTTACATTATTAAAAACAATACCCTTTCCTCATTTAAATGCCTAACCAAGAAAAGTTAAGATTTACATGAAAGAGATACAAATACAAGATGAACACTGTAGTAAAGAGGACAGTCACACCAGGGTGCATATAGAAAAATGCTGAATTGGAAAATAAAAGTGCAATTCTATGAATAACTAATTTAATTTTTACTTACACAGTAAGGAAATCTACAATAATAATAATTTCAAAAACCTCCAGAGGGGTTGTTAATGAATTACTAACTACTCACAACAGTAGTGAAATATTTTTAATATGTCTGCTTGTGAGAAGTCAGCCCCAGGTTAGACCAGCACTAAGTCTCTACATCACTTGCACCCTTAAAGAAAGGACTTCGGCAAAAGCTTACGCTGGCTTTCCTCAGAGAAGAGAATTTCAAGCAGGGTGAATTCTTTGCCAGAGTCACAGAGTGCTGTTTGAAGATCTTGCTATAAAGTGCCAAGCATGGTCAATTTACACTGATGTCAGCAGGAGCTTGAGAATAGTTACTAGGTTATGGTAGAGAAATCATGATATTTACCTGAGAAGTTGTTTTAAAAATGTTATTTACTCAAATATTAGTTAGCCTACTGTTAACAAATGATTGCCTAAATATTTGCAATGTTACAAAAGCCCATAAAGAGTTGGTATTTAGCTGCTAGTTGTATTTGCCAAACAAAATTTCATATTATATTAAAAGGGAAAATGCAAGAACATATTATTTTCCCCAAGATCAAGTTGCCATATTTTCATAGTTTCTTCTTGGATGAAAAATAGATACCCAGTCCAAAACGCTTTTGGAGGAGATGGTAAACAGTAAAATCACTTTAGCTTTTAACTTTTTATTTTAATTTCATATCTTGGACAGGTTGCTATGTAAATGAAAACAGCTAATATTTTAAATACATCTTCACATTATTGGTTCAGTTGTCATCCAGTCCTGCCTTACCATGTAATCTTTGGGTAATGGCAGTGCTTGATACTTCTAGGCCACTTCAAATTGTGTTGATCTTCATGGAATACAGAATAATAGGGCCAGGAAATGTTAGGGGTTTTGTGTGTTTCAAATGTTCATAACAGCCATAAGTAGGAAAGGGGTTAAGGATTATGCTAGTAGTCTGGGAGATGTACTTCTGTGGGGGTAGTGATACTTAATTCTGTCTCGTTACAGTCACAGCAGTAAGAATGGAACATGTTCTGCTTGGTTTTTTCCTCTGATAATGCCTTTAGATAAGCTTTCTTCTTTCTCTTAATTATACCGTGTTTCATTATACATTGCACTTGTGAGGGAGGGGTCTGGATGGTAAACAATTCTAGTGGGAAAAGATTTAGGCCCCACAAAATTAATTGGGTAAATTAAAAAAATTCCCTAAATACCATGCTTTTTCAAGAAAAATTTCACATCATATCAACCATTCCTATGAAAAATGGAGTGAAGTGATTTCAGGTACATTTGCAAGTGCATTCTTCTTTTTTGCCAACCAGTCTTATAATCAGTCTAGATAAGCTCTGAAGTGAAGCCTAAACCACAGAATAAAAGAAAGGTACCCTTCTGTTCTTCCTTTGTGCTAAAGTTATCCTTTCTCTGAAAAGACCAGCATCTGGGAATCTTTAATGCTCATTAATAGGAAAAATATTAAAGATACTCTTCACCTTCATGTCCTGACTGCAGTGAAAAAGGGTCAGCCCTGAGCTGCGCAGCTGACACTCCATATTACACTGTTACACTGTAAACAACTGTGTACAGGTTCGCTTGAAAATTGTAGTATTTAGTTCACTACTTGAAGGAAAAAATAGTGCCAGTAAGAAAAAGGAGACATCAGGTAGCAATTTCTTCCATTTGTTCTTTTTTATGTTATTACTGTATGTATCTCCCCCATCCCCATTTTTCAAATAGCACTAGAAGGAAACATAGGTAGAAAAACATTAACATCATGTCCCTTCCAGGTTACACCTAAATATTTTTGAACAAGAGACAAAGAAGGAGGCATCACTGGTTTTCAACAGTTAACTTCATTTAAAATGAAGCTCCCCTGTATAAAGAGCAGCTCAGCTCACATTTGAGAGCCATTTCTCCTAGAAATAAAATATGTCTGGGTAACAGATCACATTAAAGTACTTTTGCCTAATGAAAACCACTACTAAGGAATTTCAGACAAAGAATTGGACTAGATGTGTTATGTGAAGGTGCGTAGTGTAATCTTTAATAATTGCAAGAAAGAAATGGAAAAAGAATATCAAGAAATAAACACCCAATAACTTTGCTACCTTCTGGAGGATGTTTAAAGCAAACTCTCTGCCAAAATTTCTTGCCAAAATTTGTACAGCCAACACAATGCCACTAGCTTCAGCAGTGGTGAAATGCTAGTGTTGTCTGAATCATCTAAATTGCTTTGCAGAAGTGATAGGAAACATACTGATTAAGACCTTACTGGTTTTCAGCATTGGCATTGCTCTTATTGTTGGTATTAACAGATACAACTGGTTGTAGAAAACATAATCTGGTGCAGTTTTCTAGTGTTAAAGCAATCTTGGACAAGAAAAACTGTGGTTTCTAGGTAAGGAGTTTGTTTAATACATCAATCATGCCAACTGGCCAAGAGTCAAAAAATAGTGATTTTTTTTTTTTTTTTTTCCCCCTCAGTATAATTTATTTTCAAATTACAGGTGGCTTCAGATGGGCTTAGAGGGTTGGGGTTTTTTCCCAATGAATAAGATGATATCAGGACACACAGGAAAGTCACTAATTTAAATTGATGTCACTTGAGCCACAAGGTAACAGAAAAATAGAAAATAGAGTTGAACTGTACGTTAGTATAACTAATCTAACTTATGCTTAACCAAATGGCTACTAAACTAGAAACATCTCACTTGATGCTGAAAAAAAGCATTTACATTTATGAAAGAGATGTTTAAACAAAAATGTCATTCATAATAATCATTACCCTGTCTGCTGAGAAAGTGCAGCAGGCGTTGAAAAGAAAGATTACAGTTAAAATTGTGACAAAGAGTAGATAACGTTTCTCAACTTCTGTCACTATAAGAGATGGACATGTGAATGGTAGCACCAGAATTGAAACCTCTGTGTTATGGACATTTTGCAGTATGTCATGTCAATGGATAAGAAGCAGGGTCTAAGCAAAATATTGTACTTTCTTCATTTCCAGAAGAGCAAAGGATGTACATAGGAGATGTGTGGTATCAGCAAGCTGTTCTGAGTATGGTCAGCAAAAGAATTTCTAAACAGTTTTTCAACACAGAATAACTATAGTCTTGGAAATATCAACAATAGCTCATGATTTGATTTTTGCCTTGTGTACATAGCTGTTAAAAGATTTAGATAATTATTCTGTTAAAATGACATAGCAAACAATTGTATAGCCCACTTAAGGAAGATGAGGAATAGCTGTAGTGTACTCCAAATAGTGTAAGTTAGTTTAGCCCCATCCAGTTTATGCTGAGAATAACTTCAATGCCCAGGTAATACTAGAATAAACAGCACAAAAGAGGTATATGGACAACTTGACTTCTACTGGCAAGTTCCAAGATTGCCATCCAAGTTTAATAGCAGAATTCCAGTTTGATTCCACAGCTGACCTACCAGTTGAATATACTTCCCTGGATTTCAAAATTGGGTTGATAAAAGTAAAATTTTATTTGGCAAGTTCATTGCACTCTTAAGTGGTATCGTCACTGCCATTTACTTAATCTGCTAGCCTCCTAGGAGATTTGATTTAGTTATTTTACATTTTACATTTGCTGTCAAGGACTTTTTGAGGAAAAAATTGTTTAAAAGGTGCACATCTGAAATACTTCAACATGTTCTGGTAAACAAGCAGCTGTTTAAAATGTGATAAAAATATGGTACAACCTTAGATTATCCATCTTCTCTGCTTTTATTTTTCACCTGAGCATTATATTATCAGATTTTTCTGCTACAACAATCTATCCATAGATTAGATTAGACTATTAGATTATTTTTCCTTATATGAAAGATCAGTAAAATTAAGGGATTGTTTTGCATTTTAAAATACATATGACATCTTTGTGATGAAAATGCAATAATGCAGAGATGCTACACTCTTCATTGCCTCATCTTTCATGGTGTTGTTTTCCCTAATGCCATTTTAAGCCCTGCTCTTACCTACATGAAAAGTACCTTCAGGCATTTGTATATCCTTGAATCATCTTTACCTTTCCTCTGGTGTCTGTGGTTTGCCAAGTACTGGAAGAGTTATAACCTGTCATTCTGGAAGACAGAAGTAGCTTTGTATCTTCTTTCCCTCTGCCTTTTTTTCCTCCTCATTTAATTGTCAGTGAACAAAGCTAAGTGTAAAGTTGCACAAAGCACTGAATATGAGAGCGCAATTCCAAAAGTGGGACCTAGTATGGCAGAGGGTGTTTCTTTAGGAGTGAGCAGTCTGACCATCCACACTCATACTTGCTTGCCACCTCCCGCCAATGAAATAGTCTGACCAACTGATGAGTAGGCAGAGTGCCACCTGAACACATGGTCATAAGTTTGGGCAGCAAAGAAACCACGTCTGAGCACCAACTGTGTTTACTGGATCCTGGATGGCAGAGTGTGGCATCCCAAACAGCTGTCCACATTGAAGTTATGCATCAGTGGACAGGAGAATGTGAAAATGCTAATCTAGCTTTTGGCTGGGTCAGCTTAGAAAATGCCTGTTTATCTGCATAGAGATTTTGGCTCCGTTACATTAATCATGGTGATGTACAGAGGAACGTTAGAGAGCCCCAGAGAACCCTCTATTATTTATCAGACTGAAAAAATTAACATATCCAGCCAAAATAGTATCAGTTGCCTTTCTGCTGGGATGCCAGAAATGTATTGGCTTTTGCGTAAGTGATAGCAGTGGCCATAGCCATTTCAGAGGTGCCTCATTTCACTTCTGTAAAACTATTACCAGTGCCATGTCCTACTCAAAGGTCTCAAGGCAAAGCATGCTTTGGGCCTTCTATTGTAGCATCAAGACAAGTACAATACCTCCTTTCCAGAAGTAGTGGGCAATATCTCTCTAGTGAAAGAAGAAAAAAGTACTGACTACTTCAGATCTTTAAAATATACTTACCAGCACTAGATGTAAAATTTTTCTTAATCAGATTTTCTTGAGCAGCCAAGAGGCTTCTCCATAACTGTGAAGTGAACCTTTGCAATTAAGTTTTTTTTAATGCAAGAATGGAAGATGACATGTTTTCCAGGAGCTTGGCTAGAGTAGAAACAATATCAACTAATTACTATTCTGTTTCACACCGTATATTTTAGTAAATGTAGTAAATGTTGTAAATATGTTTCACACCATACATAGTACTAAAAAGTTAAAACAAGCAATTTCTCTGCAGCCTGGAAATTTTCTAAAACTCTTTGGAAAAGACTTGAAACTCTCTCATATACTATAGAAATCGCAATTATTTCATATCACTCATTTCAAATACAAATTCACATTATTTTCATTTAGAAAGTGTTTGGTCAACACTTTATAGATACTAATTACATTTGTGTAATTCCTTCAGTGAAAATGCAGATCACATGGCTGGTGGCAGCTACACATTGCAGCTTTTAAAGACTACTTTGCTATTTTTTTTTTTCCCAGGTAAAATGCTATCCTGGTTTTATGTTGTATTTATTGGTTCCCTTGTTGATTAAAAGTGCATAGTTCCTGTTTAATGTCATTTTCTTCAAGCTTTTATATACTGTTTATTATTCATATCATGTGGCAAACACAAAAACAAGCAAACCCTTTTTTCCAATGCTAATATGTTTTTGTGTGCTCCAAGCTTCCCAGGGTATTCTGAAGCCAGAGAGAGAGGCTGAAAGTGGACAGGAGTCAACAGCCTGATAATAATAGGCATCCCTACAGCTCAGAGGTAACATCCACATCTTTCTCCCCTGAAACTTGAATATCAAGCTTTCAAAATTCAATTTCCTTCCAGAGAGGTTTTCATTTAGCTAGCAATCCACTGTGCTCCTTGAGTTAATATGGTCCATTAGAATCTACATGAGATTGCCACATCCTCCACATGTGTTTATTGTGTAGAGAATAGATTTGCACTTTCTGAGCAAGGAGATATCTGGTCATTTGAGTTAGGATAGGATATGTGGGTTTTTTCATGTATGTATGTAACATTTAGGCTGGGATTTAGGTCTTAACACATTAGGTGTTAGGTCTTAACACATTTTAGAAGTTTGTTTATTATTTATCCAAGCTATAAATTTTCTCTGTAGTCATTGAAGAGAGAGAAGCACTTTCAGAAGGTAATTAATACTACCTTAACATAAATGTCTAAGGTGGCATACTTGACTCTGGAGGTCTTTCTCTCTTTCCCATTATCCCCCTCTCTGTTAACTTTAGGGGTGACTACAAAACTAGCTTAGATCAGGTTCCTAACTTTCAGACAGATTAAACTAGGTGACATGTAGCTTTAGAGAACTTAGTATATCATCCATCACTTCTTGAGTTATAGTGTCTTGGGATCAACTGAATAGAAATCTTTACTTTTTCCTGAAGTTACAGCAGATTTTTGCTATAACTTTTAAGTATTCCTTCCTCCCTTGAGCATCTCCTTTTATTTAAGATTGCCCACCATGCTGCTAATTGGACTATATTTCATTTGATTAGCTTATTCTGGTATGGACATATTGACATCAACAACATTTGCTCCACTATTCAGATTTGCATAATGATGCATGCATGAGATTTGTAAGGCTATTATGCAATAATAAGCTATGTATTTCCATAATTATGTCATAAGCAATTCTGCCATGAGTAGTGTCAGTGAAGTCAAATAGGAATGACATTACAGTCATAAAAACATAAGAAAAACACTTGTCTGCAATAATATTAGTAATGACCTTACAGCTTCTGGTGTCCCAAATGAAACTCAGTCATTGCAAACTACATAGTTTGATAGGTGGGTATATTTATAAGAGGGTTTTGTAAAGCGGAAGTTTTTGATTGCAACTTTTCCATAGACACCGTTACCACAAGGGTTCATCCTTTTGTTGGTGTTATAAAAAACATTTGTAAAAAATTGGAGGAATCTAGATGTTTCTGTGATAAATTTCAGTCAGCCAGATCATAATATCCTGAACTGTTGTGAAGAAGATGGGATGAAAATTCAAATTTGAAAGTGAATTTTTCAGCTGAATCTTATCTCTCTAACTGATATATGAAACAGTACCTCTCTCCTTTCCTCTTCCCTTTTTGCACCCTTGGCTGCTTTACAGAAAGCCATTTAGAGAATGGGGTTTCAATTCTTTGATGCAGACCCATTTGTGATTTAAAAAGTTATACAGACCTTACTGCCAGGCTCGTATGTATTTTTCTTTTCTTGGATTACTATGGTTCTCTCTTCTTTAGCTCAAAGGTTGGCTTTAATGAGACAAATCAGAATGTCAATTTTATTCTTTTTTCTTTTATGGTTTTCTTTTTTAGCCTTTGTTATAAACATCAGTAAGAGATTAATGATGAGTGAAGTACGAAAATTATGTACACATTTTTAAAAATAGAAACGCGGAAGCTCTGCCAGCAGTCAGCAGTTTTTAGAGAGTGAAGCTGAAGGGAGCAGCAAGTTTTTAATAAGAGTTAAATGAATAATCAGATGACCTGCACATCTGATTGCTCCTTCCACACGGGTAATGCAGACAGTTTATTTCAAATATTGTTACCATATCACATCATTGCCTGTGCAAGTATGTTTTATCACTTGTTTTTCATTTTTCCATAGCATTTTGGTTATGCTTCTGTACTTTATTTTGGTGTTTACCAAGAATAATAATTGGTATTCATGAATCAGTAGTATTTGGGGGTCATTTTAAGATACTAAAATATTATGTAATGCGGCAAACTAGAAAATAATTTGTAGTCAAGATTATCTTAATTGTATTTATTCATTTACTTTGCTGTAAATGATTACCCTGGTTTTGAATCTTGTGCTTTATTTTCATCTTTAACACACCATTTTCGATTACCGAATGATCATTTAAATATTATAACAATGACATTCCCAGCATTGTTACCATGAAAAGCAAGTGTGATAGAACATACACTAGTCTGACATTATTGAAAAAGTCAGTTATGTTGATGCTGCTTGTGAAAAGAGATGTTCCTGTTCAAAGAATTAAAAAGTCTTAGTGAAATCTGCTGAACTTTATTATCAACCAGTTTTAATTTATTCTAAACAAAGATATAATAAACACATATACAATATAACATAATAAAAGGACCAGGATAGTCCTTTTGAGATTGTAAATGCACGTGCTTAGAGATGTCCATGTTGGACAATCATGAGAATTAACAAATCTGGGTATGTTAAAATGGGCATTTAATCTGAACAGAAACAAAATAGTTCATACAACTGATCATGTAGATTTTTATCCCATTGTGGTAATTTGTTACTACATATGAAATTTGTTATACTGGCTGAAAAAAAGCAATTCAGTCACACACTTCTGTCTCTGTTGACTGATTTTTGCCTGTAAGGAGCAAACTACGTATACAAAGAAATTACAAATTGAAACTAAGTGCACATCTCTCTCAATCTTCCAATAAAAGCTTTTTGAACCAAGGGCACAGACTGCCTGACCAGTGAGCCGTGTGATAAAGCACAAACAGTGCAGGAAATGAAAACCCTAGGAGTAGCAGATGATGTGGGCAGGAGGCACAGGTATTTCACTCAACTCTATCTGGTTCACTCCCCAGGCTCTCAAAGAAAACTTAAACATTATTTACTCAACCATGTGCTAGTTAAAACCAATATCTCTAGACCATCTGTTCAGGAAGATGACCTCATGCAACTTTCTGCCCTAACATTACGTCAGTGTAATTCTGATTAATCAATCTCTGCTTGATCACATTGTCTTAGAGTTTTCCTTACCTACAGAAAAGAAAAAAGGTAGACTTAGATTTAGCTGTATATTTCAACATCATTTTGTGAAACAGAATAAGACCCTTAGTTGTTATAAAGTAGTTTGGCTCTGCTGGATTATGGGAGTTTCTCTGGTATATGCCAGACGAAGGGCTTGGCCATGTATATTTAGTGTATCAAACCTATAATTATACAGTGTTTCACTATGAAATGTGTTCCTTTTCAGGACACTTTTCAGAGGTACCAGTATTGTTTGGATCTTCAGACTTTTCTCATCTAACTATTCTCATCCAATTATGTATTCATATTAAAATGGGATTGTTTTTATAAGAAAATACTGTGGTGCAGTAAAATGGCTAAAATACTTCCTAACAGCATTAACCTTTCAGTGTGAAGTGCAATTCTGTGTCATGGACCTTATATGTTAAAGTGACTATTGATTATAACAAAAGAATCTTGCAAATAAATAAATAAAGCACAAAGTAGAAAAACAGTTCAGTGTCTTAGCATAGGAGTTTCTGAATTGAAAGAAATGTGAAGAATGAGCAGTGGTCTTTCAAATTCAGTGTGTGAGTTCTTGGTTTCCAGGAGTTTAGCACCAAAACAGGTGCCTGATGACTACCTAGAACCGAGTCAGGAGTTTTAATCAATTCTACCTCATCTATTCAAGGTAGTGTTGGGTATTTAATCTGTATACACACTCAGCATCCAAACTGATGAGAATACATTTGTTAATTTGCTTTTTCTCCAGCCTTTATATTGTGCTTGTTTAGTCAGATCCAGTTTACATGTACATACCTTAATCCTACTTTAATGGTGAGCAAAATTTGATCCAACGTTCCCCTTGAAAGGTTGTGAAAGCCTGGTCAGACATTCTAGCACTGAACGTGGTTTTACAGGGCATTTTCACATGTCCTTGTCACTTTTGTTTATTCATTCACACCTTTGCTGCTTTCAGATACAGTTCCTGTTTGTTGCCAGGCAACTATAGCTGTATTATGCAGGGTTCTGCAGTACACCCAGAACTAAATTGCAGTGCACTGTAAAGCAATAACTGATGTTAGGCTGTACTTTTTTTTTTAGTCACACCATACCTTTGTTTTTCAACTGTTTGCTTCTAATTAAGTGGTGTTCATCTGAAGGACAAAAACTTTCCAGATATATAGTCAACAGAAAAATAAAACTGATTGGGAATGCAATGAAGCAGGGGTGGGGTGGAAATTGAAAGGCATATTTATGTTTTTTCCCGAATCTTTTGAAATACCTTTGGGATATGCCATGGCTCTTTTGAGGCATCGCTGTTATGACATGTGTTATCATGCTTCTCGGCTTAAGTATGTTACATCAGATTGCTAGTGAGCATCAGCACTATCCAGAAACAGGCAGAAATATTAGGTGGTTGAATAATCTCTTTTTATTTAGATGGTGTAAAACCTCCAGGCACAAAATGATTCTCTGTGTGTATGTGTTTTTATAGCACAGTGATATGTGGAGCTGGTGGCTACTGCTGTTCTATCCATTAGAGCTGTAAACTTCTTTAATGAATCTGGACAGAAGATTGCAGGGAAAACGTTTTGTATAAGATCCTGAAAAGTCTCTCTAAAAAGACAAATAAGGAAGGAAATTTACAGTTGCTGTGAATGAATACATGTCTAATGCTGAGGAGGATAAATCTCACACAAGGGAATTCATTTACATACTATTAAAGTTGACATGTTAATATCAAAGCATTAAAATATGTAAATAGCATAAGCATGCACAAAATCCTAATTACTGCTTTACATTATCAACTCATTTACTCTTTATGATATTTTATGACTATTCAGCTGTGTCAGCAAGCAATTATAAAAATCTACCACAACTTGATGGTAATGCATTTCTGTATATTTCCTTTTCTTTCTAAAAAACATTCTTCCAGTCCTAAAAGAGAATGATGTGGAAAAGATTCATGTTGCTGAATGTCCTTTTTGCATGAACAACATATGCTTTGAGTTTCTAGCGGTTCAGCGGTCTTTCTTTTATCCTGCTTACCAAAAAAGGCAGATTTATATGCAGGCTAATGAGAACTGACATTTCTTACACTATCTGCTACAGTTACAGTACAGATTTAATCCATTGCAGGTGTTATATCATTACAAAATAAGCTAGAGGCATATGAGCATTGAGGAAAAACTTAACAGTTATTATCATAGAAAAAGATGCTTCATTTTATGAAGCATTGTACCTTTTCAGTCATAAAGTCTTTACAGCAGGGAAGAAATTTGTCATAAAATCTGTACTGCCAACCTGTAATAAGACAGTGTCTTTTTTCCCCCCAGTAACTTCAAACAGTTATTGAAATCAGACAGCCGTGATGTGATATTTCTTGATTTCACTAAAAATGTCTGAATTTTGATCATGTTTTATTAATCTCAAACAGTTGCTTTAAATTAAATGGAAATTTCTTTTGGGATGTAACACTGCTATTGTGATGAGCCTCTTGACTTATGACAAGGAACATTTCATGTCACGGCAACTTGAGACATATCAGATTGTGTTATGTCAGTGTCTTTCATGGTCTTAAAAAGGTGTTGTATAGAAAAAACTAAACGTGGGGGCAGTTCCTAGACTATTTGTATAGAAAACATTACTGTTACAATCAGAGTTTTATGTGTTAGAAAACTGGGTGAACCCTTAGTTTGAAAAATTTACTCTGAATTTAATTTAATTGGAAAAAAATATAGTTTTTTAAAAAAGGTGTTCTGAAATTATTTTAATTATTACTTGTTCGTAGAGGATTTATGTAAACCGTTCAGTTCTTTTTGCTCTCCTGTAAGTAAACATGAAGGGAGTCAAATTGTGGAGGATTGGGGCTGTAATCTGAGCCTATGCTGTTGCTGAGGAACTGATGTTATAAAGACAAAGGGAGCTAAGAGATTGACAGAAACAACTTCTGTTAAAGAGGAAGTTAGAGACAAAAAGCTCACACAAAACTATTTTAAGCCAAGGGCAGATGACACAAGATTCAGAATTTAATGAGCCTTAAATGCCATAGAATGTGCCAGATGTACAGTTATAGCATAAAGTCTCTGCACAGTTGCATACCTTCCCAAAACATTTTTTAAAGGCTGCTCAAAGCTCACACACTCATAAATTCAGCCATAAGATGCTCAGAAATAAAGCCCAAACCATTTCAGGCGATTGCCATCATCTATTCCAGGTTAGATTTCATTTTAACTGTGAGAATTTGAAGCCGATTTTCCTGACACCACAGATCACTTCCACAGAAGCATCGTTTTGTATCCTCTCACTGCTCACTTGCATGATACAGGTGGGTGTAACTTGTAAAGTGCCACCCAGCAGCAGGCTGAGTCCCTGTGCACTGTGCGAACATGTATCTCCATGCTGTGTCTTGGAAATTTGCTTGCCAGCCTGCAACTGCTTCTTGCCAGTGCTCACTTTCTTTGCTCTTTCTAACTTGCTGGCTTCCTATACAGAGATTTTGATTAATCAGTTTCCACTGATGTGTTATTTTGGTTTCTATGTGTGTGTTAGGGCTGCATTCAGATCTACTCCAAGTAACGGTTATATGCCAATTTTGTGCTTAAGTGCAAGAGAGTTGAGACTAATTTAGACTGCTTACTATCAGGTTTGGTAGATCTTGCGTGCCGGTGCAGATGATGGAGAGAGATAGCTACTGTATTCAGATAATTGTTTGGAATGCAATCATACCCTATTATCTCAGTTAACTGTCTGAATTGTTCTTTTAAATTTACGTTGTGTAGGAGACACCAATATCCATCCTGTTTCTGATAGCAGTAGTCCAAATAATGCTTATTCCTATTTTAGATAATCTGAAAATACTGGCTTTGAGGTATACCATGTAAAAGTATACAAAATTATTTTTATCAACAATAATTTTTCAAAGAACGCTATTTCAATGGGATGAAATTATCTGCTTGTCACTACAGGCTGAGCTTGACAAGCCATTTCAGCTGCAATGAGAAAGAAAATAAAATTCAGAAATACTGAAAGTTTCTTGCAGTATTTTTAAAACATTTTTATTTTAAAAGTCAAAATTACTTTTTCAATTCAAAATTGATCCAATTTACAGAATGGGTGTAGGAAAATGAAAACAAAAAATCATTTCACTTCAGGGCAAAGAAAAGATTTCTGATAATCAGAATTTATTTTCCATTTTGTGATTCAACCACTAAACCAAAATGTGCATCATCTGCTCAGCTTTTCTATGCTTCTACTTTTTACATTTTGCCTTGCAGTAATAGCGTGATCTGATCTAGTCTGAAACATATATTGTAGCCAAATAAAATAATTGCATACCTTTGTGACAGAATGTAAATAACAGTAATAGTTAGGGTTCTGCTTTTACAAGCTGTAGACTAAGGGGTTCCCAATGACATCACGTTACTTTACAAAAATATCTTATGGGACAGACTGGCTCAGTGTTGCTGGAGACAGCATGCTCTGTGGTGTCCCTACTTACGCTGCAAAAAGGAGCCATGAATGCTCTCTCAGAGCCATATGGCAGCATGTGCATGGCAGGAGCCATGGGGTCTGAGAAGGCCCAGTGCCAGCTGGCCATGCCCTCCTGGAGTAATGGACCACTGCTGGTCATCCTGGCTTGCCCTCAGCCTTGCACTAGATCTGTATCTTGCATTTTTCTCTTACATGTGCAGCAGGGAGAAAATACTTGGCATACCATCTCTTTCTTTGCTATATCACTGTGCATGCTAGAGAGAGCAGAGTGTAACCTCTGTATATAAGCTATTTATAATGGAAACAATAGAGGTTTTGTTGTGGATTAAATGATAATTTTTCATATTGTACTTCAGGAGTGGAATAGAAGCTCATTAGTAAATTCAGAAGAATATATGTTTCAGCACCCAAAATGAGGCGGAGTCATTACAAACATGTAATCTATTTTGGGGAAGGTGTAACTTATGGGCTATACCTTGAATACTGTATAAATGCAGTGGTCTTCCACACAGGTCTCAGTTCATGTTTCAGACCCTAACAAAAAACATGTGCAGGTGTGGAGATGAAGGGGGACAAAAAGTGATTATGAGGTTGAAGGATGGATCATTTTATGCTCTAAATGCATATTGCCAGTTCTACACACATCAAAAACAGTGAAAACATCAAGAGTGTAACTTAAATATATGAGAACAACAAACTTGGAACGCAGTGAACAGAACTGAGGGAGAGAAATGACAAGTCTTTTATTTGTTTACTTTAAAATGGGGAGCATGTAGGTTTCTCTACTGTTTGTATTTTTTTCTCCCATCTTCCTTTACTCAATATACATATATTAATTTTTTTTACACAGATATTTCTCCTCTCCCTTTTAAAAAATCATATTCTTAAGTAGAAAGCTAGTTTTGCATGTCTGCACTTTGCCATTATTTCGTGGGGTCTTGTTTTTCTGTAGTAGTAGCCAGATGGAAGATGCATGACTTCTGTTTTAAACTAATACAAATGAGATGCTACCAAATGACAAAACTCTGGAAATTGGAAAAAAAGACAACTCACAATCTCTCCTTAAGTCATGCAGTTATGAAAACAAAGATTCTCCACAAATATATGAATTATGAATAGGGTTTGAATCTTTACTGGAACTTTTTTGGCTTTTCTTACCTCGCCTCAAAATCTCACATTAACAACTACAAATCTATGTACAGTTAGATGTGTAAATATTAGATGTGTAGATAGACTAGAAGAATTATCTAGGGAACATGGAATTTCTCGTATAATTTCATGTACATCTGATATTCAACTCTTCAGCCACCCATTCCAAACTAGAATACCATCTTTATAAGAAGGCAGTTTTGCCCTTTCATTTTGTCCTACAATAGGACCCTGAAATTCTGTATATTTGTTCAATGGGATATCAGATGAGTTTGTGGAAAGGGAAAGCACATGCCCTAACTTTTTTAGTGTTTGATATCTGCAATGCACTATGCTGATAGCAACTAATTAATTACCTGTTTTTGAGATTAGGTGAGGAATATTATTCATCTGCAATGGATACAGGCCATAGAGGAATGGAGAGAGCTGACTAAAGCTACACAATGATTCTATGATACAATAAAGATTAAATTTTCAAGGACTTTGTCTCCAGTTCTGTGAGAAACTTGAGCACATTCTAAACTTTAAGTATTTACTTACGTCCTTGCCTGTTCAGTAGGCCATGAAATCCTGTACCTGTGGGTAGTATGTATCTGATCGTACTCACTGTGTCTGCTAAAAAAAAAAAAAAAATTAAAAAAATCACTTATAAAAGAAAGCCAAGGTATAATCTTCAGAATTGTTGTTGTACTAGATGTATTTGAAACAAATCCCCTTTGATATTGCTTCATTTTTTGACCTTGATAAAATTTTTGCTTACAACTCAAAAATAGGTGCACTGTGAACCGTATTTTTGTCTTTATCTCAGAGAATCTCTCTGTGGACTTACCTGAATTCACCTCAGAGTCTTGATCTGAATGGATTGTAACACAAATAAATGCAATTCAATGAAAAATAAGTTGATCTTTAGCAATAAATTAACATCTTGTCTTGATATTAGTGGCTGAAGTATTGCACATAAGTTAGTACCTGATGTTTATTGGGAGAAAATTAAAATAACTTCCATACCACATAGCTAAATGGCTTCCAGCTATGTGTTTCTGCACGTGACCAAGTTATTGCTCCAATATTTTTAGCAGGTAAAACAGTGAACCAGATTATAAAATTAATTTAATTGAAACTGAATAAAGAAACAGAATATATATTTTTAATCTCTAAAATACCAAAAATACATGATTGTTATTAGTAAGTGTGTTTGTGTTGTTCCAAGAAGTGACTTGAAATTGGAATGCTTAGTTCTGTCACAGTGTATCCTGAGATTTTGAAGGCAATTCTCCATTGGCTTCCTGATATTTGTTTAGTGATATTACCATGTGCTTGAGAAGAGTGACAAACAAGAGGGATTTTAATATTTGTATGACTTAGGCTTACTATGTGGTGTTTATCTTTTTATCTTAAGCTCAAGATGCTGAAAAAAAAGTCTTTTGCTGTTGTGATTTGAAGTCCTGCCAGAGCTCAGGCATTGGCAATAGGGTATTACCTTGGCTACTTCCAAATGGCTATTGACATTAATCCCTTGGCAAATATGTATAAAAACAGATCAAGTGATATGAACAAGGATGCAGATAACACATCACTAGGTGAAAATATTAATAAAAAATTAGGCAGGCTGAGTTACTATTCTCAGTTGAATTATTATTCTCTATTTGTTCTGTGGACAATTTGTCATTTGTTACTGCAGCAGATATGGGAGGAGTCAACCAAAGCATGCATGTGGTGATACTGTTGAGATGTACTTTGTACCTTACTGAGTAAAAGATGTGTTTAATTGTATTTAACTGGCCAGATTCTGAGCTCCGTATAAATCAGTATGACTTCATAATCTTCAGTAGTCTAAGTGGCCAATCAAGTATCTCAGCTATTGCTGTAGCTTACTCTTCAGTATGTGATAAATTGTGTAACAGAACTTCACATTTTGATGCGTGGGGGGTTTTTTCCTTAAAAAATTAAAATCTTCCATAAGTGTAGCCTTAAAGGTTGTGTTCTTCTAACAGTCATCTTCTTTGTGTCATTACAATTTGATTAAAAAATAACTGGGGTAACTGTATCTGAGAAGAACTAGTTCAAATCCTTTTATGGATTCTTTTTTTTTTTTTTAAAGTATTGTATAATTTTCTGTTTGAGGGGCCTGTGTACACTTGGAGGCTGGTCGCAGACTTCTGATGAGCTTCCACTGTAATTTTGGTCATTCAGTAGTGCATTTATGAATTAGTTGTAATATGCTTTCACTTATAATTTGTGAGAGAGGATTAGGCTAATTCTGTCAAAAATATAATAAACCTGGGGAAAAAATTAACATAAAATATTGCATCACATTGTTTCATGTCTATTTTGAGTCGTGAGAATATTACCTTGAATGAGCATGGTTTTAATGGACGTATGAAATCCCTTCTAGTTAAAATGTCAGAAGACCTTTAGGTCTGCAAGTGAAGCAAGCTTGCATAAGGTCCAGTTGTATTCTGTTCCTAAAGCTAATTGAAATTCTTCAAAGTGGTGAAGTAAATGTGGACTTTTAGAAATTTTGTAAAAACTCACTGAAATATAGTTTGGAATGTATTTCCTCATTTGCTATAAGAGTGTAAAGCTTTATGAAGATTTATAATCATAAAATCATAATCAGTGTTCATGAAAATTCACAGACCTACTCTGTGATGATTTTATCCTGTTCTAAATTACTTTCTCCCATAACTCTTCATTTACTTCGGTTCAAAGAGAACTGAATTACAATTAATATCCTCTGTCTACCCTAAAGTGTAGAATTTTTATGCCCCCAAGCAACAGAATCCTGAACATTGAATTCTGTTGGTGCTCAGGAGTAGGATTTCTGATTTACGGATGGTACATCAATAGTACCAATTCTTTAATATGAGATACAAAAAGCTATTAAACTTGGTTTGTATTTTTTTAACAGTGTGCTAAACCTATAGTCATGTACAGACTATAAATGTTACATCTTTTTCTTAGTTAATGCAGTAAAAATGCCCAAATACCACTTCTTTCAAAAAAAACTGGGGTCTGATGGCTCATAGCCTATACCTGGTTTGATTGACGCATGAGCATCAAACTGGATGGTCTTAGGAGCAAAGTCACCAGCTTCTGTCTTTCCCTGTGTGCTTTCATCCTGAGGCCAAATAGTGCAGGCCTGATTTTTTCACCCAGCATGGCAAAGGGTTTCCTGTTTCTGGGAACCTGCAAATATTTTCACCATTCTAGAAATAGTCAGAAACATCTACTTTTGATTGTCTGTGACTTTAACTAGATCTGAGGGGGCTCAGATCTTCTTATAAACAAACCTTGAGTTTTGTATATCAGATCTAGTTTAACTGGGGCCATTGGTTGCTGTATTGCTGAAAAAGCAATGTTTTTTAAAACACTGATGCTAGCAGCAGCATTTAAATAAATGCAGTCAGACATGATCATTGTTAACTTGCGTGTTTTTCCATTGGTCTTAGAACAATATTGTGTATGAAAACTCAGTCTTTACTACTAAAACATGAACTTTTTTTATGGTGAAAAGATAAAGTATCTATAAAAACCTTTCATATTAATCAAACTGTGATGAATCCTGGCAAAATTTGTGATATGGTCTTTGAATTCTGCATTTGAATATTCACATTAGAAGTTATTATTGCTTGTCACACTATAATAGACCAAATAAACTTCGTGAGTATGGGCTGTGTTATCTGTTTTAAAAATGAACCTGGTAAGTCTTATCTAAATGTGCAAGTAATCCTTTTGTGACAGAAACTGTTATTTAAGATCACCCAAGGAAAAAAAATCAGAGGTTGTTTTTACTCACACTTCATCCTTGCTTACTTTGTATACCTCTGCTGGGTCTTTCTTACCCTTCTTTTCCACAGTTTCAACAGGTCTTTGTTATTTGCAGGTTTAGTTAGAATAGCCTCTCTAATCATAGATCCATATACCAGTGGACAAGTTGTAAGTGACTTAACTGAGTAACTATGCGGTAGGAAAAAAGTCTGGAACTATACAAGTAGTTATGTTTAGTACTCTGTTGGCATACTGCCTATTGACTTGTGCTACAAGCAGCTTGCCAGGAGCTGAAGGTTCTGATACTTTAATAATATTTAGAAAATTTTTCATACAACTCCTCTCAAATTATTAGTAAAACAAGAAGAATTGTTAAGAATTAAATAAGTCATGAGAAATTGTGTAACATAAACAAAGTTAGAAAACATTAACATTCTTGAAAGAGAAGAAAAATGTTTTCCTTTGATTTACTACAGAAGCATGAACAGATGTAGTAGTCCTAATGGCCTTCTGTAGAACATAAAAACTGAAATGCCTTTTGTTCTGACAGTTTTTAAAGTACTGTGAACTGTGGTTAGGGATACCAAGAAGTAGATGAAAGAAGATCTTCAGCTAGAGGTGGTTTAGAGAACAATTCCAATACAACTGTGTGTACTGTCTTACATTATTTATTATAAAACTTTATTGACTTGGTTTATTAATCATTATATCTCACTTTATTCATGTTTGTGCTCCCCAAAGAAAGAATCATGTTCCCTTGCACCAATGAATGTTTAAACATACAATATGATATGGTCCAAGGAGTACACAATCTGGAGTATATTAGGCAGAGTAACACTGAACAGACACAGGGACTGTGTCAGACAGGGCAAAGAGCATGTTATAAGTCCCCGAAAATGCACCAAGCCTCAGTTAGTTTGCCTTATGTCTGTGTGACTCTAGTTACAGGACTTACCTGAGAACCAACAGAATGCACAGTGGAAAGGCCAGATGAAAGTCCTTTAAAGAATATTCAACTAAGAAATCCCAATGTCTACAATAATAACAATAAGGTAGAGGCACAGAAGATGTAACTGGTGCTTTCACTCAGTATTCTAAAGAACTAGGGCTTCAATATCCTATTACTGCTTTCTTTACCTAGAACTTCTGCTGTGAAATAGTGCTGATCATTAACCTTGTTCAAATTAAATAAAAATGATCACCTCACCTGGGTGCAACTTAAAATGGATCTGCTAGCCCTTTTAATTAGGCAAGCACTTAATCACATTGCAACAATTTGGACCAATTTCCTTCTGAAAGACACTGAACTACTCTGCTTTTCACGTCCATGGGCCTGAATGTTCATAAGAAACGAGTTTACGGAAATGCTTTTTACACTAGTTTCTCTGAAACATTTCCTGAATGCTCTGCCTGGTTCCCTTTTGTGGAAATGACGCCTTAAGATTTTGGAAACCAAACCCATTCTTTCAGATTGTTCAGTAACTTAAACACAGCTTCTCTCAGACACCTGACTATGTTGACACTGGGTTTGTAGTTTGTCTTTTCAAGGGCATCTGATAGGGGCAATGTGTTACTCACATTTCATATTTCTCTCTCTCGGGTTTCATTTTGTCTTAGGCTCCCCAAATAAAGTGTCATTTGTGTGCAGACTGTGCAGCAGAAGTGAATTACTGTTCGCTTTGGGAGTTTAAAATATATGCAGACGTAGACAATAGCCGTAAACCCCTTGATAAGGATTTCATTCCCTGGGAATCCTTATTGCTCTAGAGAGTTCCCTGGACTTTGGTGGCAAAATCCTCTCGGAGATCTCAGTTTCTGGCAGGCAGTTTGTGTCCAAAGTACAGATGCTGTATCTTCCAGCTCCAACTTTTCTCTAAGCCTGCTTTGACCATGAATTAAATCTTCCTATCCCTTCTCCCCACCTATCATCTCATTCCCCACTGATGCTTGCCATTACCAACAGTTTGCCCTGACCGTTAAGTCACTGACCTATACAACCCCTATTGCTTTAAAGGCTGCCATCGAGGCTGTCTGAAGATGTCTTCTGAACTAAAAAAATTTTCTACTGCCTGAACCCTGAAGTGCCAAAGGATAGCAACTCAACCAGCTCTGTTACTTTTGTTGCCTTTTAAAGGAAACAAAAAATTGTGGGTGCGTGGTAATACTTTTCTTGTATGCCTTACCTTATGAATTTCCTGACAGCTATTATGATGTGGACCTGCTGTTTTCTTTATTCTAGTTTTTGTTTCAGAATAGAGAGTTCATTTTGACAGGGCCGACTTTCAGTCCATGGACTGTTCTGGTCAGGAAGCAGCCATGCTTTCAGACATGAATTTATGCTTTTGTGAGCGTTTGTTAACTTTGGCTTGGAAGTTACACCAGAATGATCTTTAGTTCAGACAGTTTAGTAAAAATTTCATTAAGGGAAAAAAGAAAGAAAAATAGAGAAGAAAGGCCTGGCTGGTATCCTTATACTCATGCAGTGTTGTTAGCTGGGAGCAGTAGTTCAGAGACAGTTTGGCAGCTGAACTGCTGTTTCTTGGTGAAGGGACGCTACCTTTGCTGCACTACAAAAGGCCAGTCTTAATTTATTTCTTCATATTCCAAAGCAAATTCTTTGTCTTCAGTGGTGTCCTAGGAATGTATGCATTTGTTCACAAAGTATAGCCCTGACACCTTTACCTAGTTAGGTGATGGCTTTGAATGGAATCATACAAAACTGAAACGGAATAATTTTCAATTTTATTTATTTAACACTGTATGATATCGCTGTAGTTGTTCCTTCTATTCCTCTACCACAATAAAACTGTAGACAATACTCTACAGGAAACTTTTATATATAGTGAAAGGGCTTTTATTTTTGGAAGACTGTAGTTCTCCACTTGGTGGTCTGCCTGTAAAAAGCAGTTAGTTTAGAACACAGTTCAAATGAAACATTAAATACTAGCTAATGTAATTCTTAATTCTGGGACAACTAGTTTCTGCAGTCTAATCCACTATATTGCACTGGGGAAATATTTTATTATTTTATATATACACTATATATTTTATTATAATTATTCTGCTAAACATAACGGTAAATAAAACATTTCTTTACAGAAATTTAACAATAGGTATGTAGCTGGGTCTGAGCATAAAGTAAGTCTGCATGTCTTTTGCAAGCAATTAAGAACTCATTCTTCCAATGTTCCTACCTGACTGGATGCTATGGAGGAACATAGGATAGCAGCAAATCCAAAACAAAAATTTCTCCAGAGGTGCAGGGTATAGTTTCATCACAGTGTTAATGTGGTCATATCAGCTCAGATGAAATGGGAGAGAAGAGAGGACTGTATGTGCATATGAAATACTCCACAGATATATTTGGAGATGAAGTGATGAACGAAAGATGAACACTATAGAGAGAATGCCTTGAAACTTAAAACAAGGAAAGAGACATTAGGAGAAATAATGCAAAGTGATAGCATACCTCCTCCGAGCATAGCATTGCCACTGTTTTAACTACGTGTTGAGAACATAGTTGTTTGGTCCTGGGTCTCAAAAACATTTAATTAATTTTAAACAATTTTTTGCTCACTAGTCATGTACTTTGGGGAAGTGCATATTGCTTCCTGCTGGATAACCAGCTAGCAGTACTCTTTTATATGCCTGGTCCTTTGGGGAGTCATCTGTCCTCTTAAATAAATACGGAATGGACACGGGCTCCTCTGACCACTAAAATTGCAATTTTACTATATCTTACTGCAGACTGTATAATTTCGTGTGCTCTCTCAATCCAGTAAGATACAATCTGTGCCATGTTAAGACAGTTTGTGTTCTGACAAGATAAAAAAATCAGATGTTTAAATTGGATGCAACAACTCAAAAAGGCCAATTTCCTTAATTTTAAAAGGTCATTATAGTATTTTGCCAAGGAAATGCAGTCTAAAAATTCTTAAGTTCTTTCTTTCAGAACAGTTTTTCATTTACTATATATGTCTATACACACACATATATTTTATATATAAAAACTTTCAGATGAAAGGCTGCTTAATAAAATAATTATATTTCTCTCCTATTATTATATTTACCAAAATTTTATATGCATTATTCTGTTATGACTGTAAACTGTAGATTAATTTAGCGAAGCAAATGTAGTATATTTATTTTTAATCTCTCTACATTGTACATTTTGTTCTTGCACTAGAGTATTATCATACATGTAATATATAATTATTAGGTACTTATAATAAATGACATTTTGTTTTTAAGTATGTCTACAAATTCCTAAATTCCTGTGTCATGATACTTTAGAGTACCATTATATCTATAAATTTAGGAATTTGTAGAAGTAATAATACTCTAAAGCATTATGATAACAGCAATATTTCTTTTTGTCTAAATCCATAATTCCTGATCTCATTTCCACATTTAGGTGTCTAGTCAGTGAGGGAAAGTATATTATGGATTCAGGATGAACTTTGTGGTAGTGTGAAATTATGGATTTAAGCGATGTCTGCCTCTCTAAAAGGATGATATCCCTTGATATGGGGATATGATCCAGTGTTTTAAATAAACAGTTAATAAAACATATTTCTACTGTTCAAAAGAAGATTGTGCATGGTATTTTTACAGCAGGTCAGTGCTTCTGACTATAACTTATGTGAAGTCAAGACAAAATGCTTACATGGGTATATTTTAGGCTGCTTTTTTATATCTCCTGTATGTTTTCTGTCATATCATATTGTAATATAGTATTCCATTGTTTCTTCTGTGATACCTACAGCATCCAGTCTCATGCTTCTGTTTTAGATACAAGGAATTATGTGGTGTGCAAAGCAGCATAGTTCACTAGAAATTTTTCTTAAATATTTGCTTACACCAGTGACAGAGGGCAGGATGTATATCTAGGTCTGAAAAAATGACAGGCTGCTTTTCTGGAATTGATTGTGGGGAAAGGAGGAGCAGAGCACAGGAAACTGAACTTGAAAAAACTTTGGATCTAGAATAGTTCATTGCACTGCACATCCCTCTCATTAGAAGGCTAGACTCCTGGACATTGCCATTTTGGGATGAAAAATAATTCGTAAACACCTACTAACTGCAGGAAGAAAAAGGGAGTTTTCCAAGGATTTGTTCTCTTTGGTGGCATTTTACTTTGTCAGAATATCCACACTTCAAGTTGTAGTAGTAAATGTTAAAAATATTTACATTGAAGCTATTCCAGTTGATGCCTTTACTGTCCTGAATTTTACTAAATCAAATACATGAATATTTAATATTCCTAAATGTTTCCACGAAGCCTATAGCCACTTTCAGGGTAAAATTCAATTGCCTCTGGCTCACACTGAAGAAGAGCTTCCTTTTGAAACAGCTATTCTTAGAAAACAGTGCTATAGAGCACGGAGCAATGGAATTGCTATGCATAATGTTAGGGCAATTTCTTTTTGCCTTTAGGTGATATGATCAGCTGACATTTCAGCACAAGGATCCTTCAGAGCAATATAGAGAATTTGATGTGACAGTGTCTCTGAATCAACCACTGAACTTAAAAGTATTCATTATATATACAACATATGTACTAGCCTCTCATGTAATCAAAGTGTTTTCTCTTTCTTGTTTTCATATGTAGTTGCCTCTTTTTGTGTTCTCATTTTTATTTTGACTGAAGCATACTTAAATGATCACACTTTACATACACACATGCGCACACACCCCGCCTTCACTTTGCAGGAGTATGCCTCGTGCATTGCCATTTCTGGTTCCTCACTTCTTATGTTTCGGTCAGATTGCTTCTCTTGCCAGGAGTGTCATCTGAGGGAATATTGTAAGTGCAAGAGAACTAGCAGCTCCTTGCTTCTGAGAGGGCGATAGCAGGAAATGTCAAAGTCTGTCCTCATCAGTTGGATTAAAGCTGGATGAAATATTTGGCAAATGCATTAAAGACAAAGCAGAGCATGTTGGAAAACTGCAGTTTGAACAGTTAAATTGGCAAAGGAACTAGCAAACAAGTTTTTATGAAGAAAAGTATTAGACAACCTTAGTTATATGACTTTGTTGACTCCCCATAAAATAAAAATAAGTCATAAAACATTATATAGCGCTTCACCTAATGTTCCTGAAAGCTGATAATGAATGGAAGTAATCTTTAGGGTACTGAATGCCAAAATTTCAATGAATGGGGTTGAGACAGGTCAGTTCTCCACAACAATACCTTGCCCTATTGCTAGCTTGAGCACATGGTTTGTTATTTCCAAGTTCCTCTGTGGTTTATTCAAGAAGCTTGATGGGTTCATCTACTTTCCTAGAGCAAATATGTCCTTTCTGACTGGTTGAGGGCAGAAAAGAGGCAAGCCAGCAGAAGTTACTGAAAAGCATGGATTTCCTCCTTTGTGGTTTGAAAATTTGTATTCTGGTCACCACCGCAGTATCTGGGTGAGAAAGGACCCTTCAGTGAATGGAGATGGTCTCCCTTTTTGCCTATGAAAAACAGTGATTGTGCAAGATAGGTACACCAAAACAGCATACCAGTGACTTCAGGTGACAATCTCTGTAGGAGAACTTAAAACTGCTGCGACCTTCTAGTCAGCTCCAAATGGGTCACTGATTCACTTTGATTACAGTGTTATTCATTTCCCACGTTAAATAATTGATAGGTTATTTATGTGTTGCATTGTAATAAAGCCATAGCTTTTTGATCTCTAAGGTGGATGTTGCTGCCTTTCGTAGAAGCAGAAAGTCTGAAAGTAATAAATGATTACTCTTCCTAACAATCCTTTACTGTACAGATGTTTTACAATAAACCAAGGGGACAGGGCATTCTGTAAATTTAATGGCACATCACTTAAAACATCATATAATTACAAGGTGTATGTTGGAATAAAAATTATACCTTTGCAAGCTAAGTAAAGAATCACTAATAAAATTGTAACAGACGTACATTATACAGCATGGGGTTCATAATGAATAATTGCTAGGTTATTAGTGCTTAACAGATTAAGGGTACTTCCATTTATTACTGTGCTCCACTAAGGATGAACATTAATTTTTTTTCAAAGCAAATTCACTGGAAACAGACAGTTTAAAATTTATGCTTGTAATGATTGCTACATGGTCCATTAAGACCACCTCTAAGTGAGCTTAATTTGTAGCAGATAAATGTACATGTCTACATATTTTTCAACGTAGTTTATGGTGCATCCTGCACAGCTGTGCCCAACTGATTAAATCCTCACAAAATTTAAATAGGAAACCCATTACATAGACAGTATTATATCCATTTATCATACACACATTTTCAATTTAACTCTCTAAGCCTTTGTGTGGGTTATTTTCACTGATTCATTAAATATATATAGCGAGGCCATTTTCTCCTCTGGTTTGTTTTGCCCTTTTGTTTTCTGGGTTTGTTTGGTTCCTACTTTTCAGTTTTATCATCCAATAATTAAAAACTTCAGCAAACTGAACATCATCTACAACAATTATCTCAGTAATGATCCTAGATATGGCATTCACTTATAATCCTAGATCTAGAGAGCTCTTATCTAGGGAAAAGAAGCAGGGCTATAACCAGTATGTAGGGAAAGGTGATTGGTACTAATACCCTTATTTGCCTTCCAGGATGGATTCTGGACTCTGGATTTGTCCTGATAGATAGACATGCTAGATGCTGAGAAAGGTTGGGATTACAGATATTTCTTCTCTTTCTTCGGCATTTCCTATTGGTTAGCTCTGGGCATCTCCTGATTTTGTTAAAATGCTTCCTAGGATCCCATTCTGAACTGTCCAGCTTTATCTTTGCTTTAGGTGTCTTGAATCTCCTATAAACCATAGTTCTGGATTCTAGAAAGAGGATTAGAAGCATTCATCCAATTTTAGAGATCAAATTTAGCTGCTCTGAATTATCTGAAATCCCTCTTATTGTCATTGACTGTAGAGTAAACTAAAGCTGTTAACTTCACTTGCCTTGAGCCCTACGTAAAATAGATGGTATGAATTCCCTGTCAGCCAAATACTGCTCTACTTGATTCAAGGCCATAGATCTTTCTCTGGATCTAGTGCTATGGTAAAAGTCTTGATCATTGTATTCTGTGGTCTGCTAGGGTGAGCCTCTGCAACTGAGCATAGGTTTATTAAGCTCAGTAGAGCCTGTGCTAACAGACACTGCAAAATAAGGGCCAACTTTTGTTTAAGCTGTAGGAATATCTTTGCTTATCTTAGAGTAACAAAAGGGAAACAAGATTTTAAAAGAACAAGAATAACTAATTATTGTTCATGCATTTTCTCATTCCCCTAATTAAATGCCAGAGACAGATTCAGTACTCTTCTACAAACCGAACAAACATACAGAGCCCCAAGGAAGCATTGAACTCCAAAATCTTCAAGAATTGAAGATTTCTTATGAAAAGAAATAACTGTTTAAATAATAGTTCTCTGGTAGCTGTCTCTGTTTTCTTAATGTGTGTATAAAATTGAATCATATGGCCTTTTTTTTTTAGCAAACATGGGTATTTTAGAGACAAATTAAAAGGACTTAGTAATTTTGCTTTTCTCTGTGGTGCAAATAATGACAATGATTTATTATAACCTTCATTTTTAGCCTACCTTTGAAGCCATTGTGTCCTTAAATGATTTTTTCCCCCAGGTTGATAGTGTCAGTCCATTTGGCACAGAAACACCAAAAATGCATGAATTAATTTAAAAACCTTTAAGATGACAATTAGAAACTAGTGTATATCCCTGTATTCTGAATTTTGTTTTGGTGTATTTAGAATTTTGATTATATATTAACTGTAGGAAACAATTGATTTTTGTTTGATGAAGATGAAAATTCTGGTGTAACAGTTTGCCAACTTGCATGACTTTTTCCATAGGATTTTGGTGTGGGCTAGAACTAGTCCTGATCTTCAGAGCCTTTCACACGTTTGCTCTGCTCAAGCCCCATGGTTTGACTTCTCACTTCTCTACTTTTCCTTTCAAAAAGCCAAATCATCTGTAGGAAGCAAATAGGATTCCCAGCTATGAACCCCCAGATAGCATTCCTCTGTTCTCCCAGCAGCAGCACCAGGATTAAGACAATGAAGAACATTTAGAGCTACGTCATCCTTGGAATGTAGTGGGGAAGGGACTTCCCAAATCTTGGAGAGAGAGTAGAAATGTCTTAGGAGTTTCAGGGAAAGGAAGATGTACTTCATTCGAGGTGCCAGTGATGGAAGCAAGCACTATTAAAATGCTGAGCAATTCTTTCATTATTCCAAATACTCAGGTGATCTGGTGGTAGTCCCCATGCTTAGAATCAGTGCTGCTGGCTCAGTGTTTCAGTTTTTTTCTCAGATAAGAAACACATTCTCACCCTAAACGTTCTCTCAGGGTATTCCTGGCACCTGACCCTTTAAACAAATACTTGGAGAACCGAATGCCTGTTATAAGATAGAAAAGTGTATCTTAGAATAAGACCTATAAATGTAATATTATAGATGGGCTTACTATCTTAGAAGATTAGATAAATGCTTAGGAACACAATCAAACCATGGAAAAATTGTCCTGGATATTCATTTCAGTTCAAGCATCCCACAGAAATAGAGGCTGGCTGAACTGGACAGTTCTTGAAAAAAAACCCATAGGTGAGGTCACAGTTTTTAAAGACCTCTGTGAGAATTTGAACGTCAGGACCTGTGTCCCAGTTCATTCAAAGACATCTGTTTCAGTGTTCATTTTTCTAGTAATCACTGCCAGTAGGAATCAGTTGTGACTAGTAAAGTGCTGGCTCCAGGGTCTGGACAGGTGGTGGGTTCTTCAAAGTGTGAAAACAACAAGTTTCTGTCATCACAAGTGTGAAAATAATATTGCAAGTGCATATGATATTATTTCTAGATTTCAGGGAGGGAATGTTTCAATGGATAAAGAATTATGGGTAACGAGTTGCTTGCAGGTAAAGTCTAAACCTATGATATTATAAATATGCTCATTGGGTTTTTTTCTTTCAAAAGTGGGAAACTATTTACTAGGAATATTATTAGCTATCCAGTATCTGATGTATTTTTTTCATGGAAATGCAAAACAGTGTCTTTCAGCTATGCACAAGTTTTTGGAGGCTTGCTTGTGATATCAAGAAATTGCTGACTGTGAGATTCTAGCGTATATATAGTCATCTACTTCATCTATATAAAAACAATGTTTGTGCTTGTGATGAAACTGTTCTTTGTATGTTTAGTGGATAAACATTTTAACAGAAGTGTTTATTTAAAAAGGCATAACAGTGCAAATGTATGAACCTGAGGAGGTTTGTGTCACAATCTGTTATCTTGAAACCTTACCAAGACAAACTTACTTCAGGGGAGTCTGTTTTATTTTGCTGCTGGCAGCAAAATGATTAGTTGCAGAATAATCTTATAGAGAGCTGGTTGCTGATTAAAAAAAAAAAAAAGATGCTCCCTGTGTCATATTTTCAGAGGAATCTTCCTCACGTTTTAATTTTTGAGGACTAGCTAATGCATTAATGCATTATTGTTAAATAATCATTACATTTTAAATGATTAATTTAGCTAATTATAGGTATTTAGGAATCCATCAGCTCTTCAGTTTGAGGTTAACTTTTTTGCAATAAATAGATGTATGAAAGAGACAAACTAGCTACCTATCAGAAAATAGAAGACTATATAATCATTTCTGGAACATTTCCAGAGCAATGGAAGAATAGTTGGTAACTGGGTTATTAGAAAGAAAATGACCCTTAATCTACTGAGGATTTTGAAAGCAATAACATTTGGGATCTAAATTATATTAAGTACTTAAGCATTTCAATTCCTGGGTGCTTGGCTGAACTGTAATCCCTATTTCATTTTACCTCAGCCTTTATAGTTTAAATAAATTTATCAAAGTATGGCCAATTCAGAAGGTAGTTTAAGGTGAGACTATAGTCCCAGCAGAGTCAGAGGTAGGATCTTGCCTTAAAGCTAAGCTAAATAATTCAAGTAAATTCAGTGAACAAAACAAGATTTTATCTAAATTAAAATAAATATAGAAATTATTTTCTGCATGAGAAAGGGACAAATGCATTTAACAGTAGTTCTTAATTTTTTTCAGATGAGATGTTTGTCATCCTCCAAATGATAGCAAATTAAAATATGTTCATGACAGAAGCTGACCTTTATGAAAATATATTTTGTCCTCAGATGAAGGAGGTTTGATTATCATATAGTTACCACGGCACATGTAAAATACCTGGCTTGGAAAGCAGAAGCAATCGTGTTTGATTAGACTTTGTTTTGTTTCAATTCAGTTGACTTGCAGTCAAATTGAAAAGCATCATCACGTCTTAACCAAAAAATAAATCTTCAAACAATAGAAATATATAAATATTGGACCACTGCTACAGAGAATTTTTGTGAAACTGTCATTAAGACTATTTGGGATTTTAGTCCCTGTGCTGTACTTTATGGAGTATGATAATGTTTGTGGTTTACATCTTATTGCATTAACTGGCAGTGTTATGAGCTGTATTCTTTCTTTGTGCTCCCCTATGTGTCATATGATTTACTTCTGATTTTTTTTCTACAATATTTCTTTTCCTCTCAAAGTATATTGGGTTTTTTTAAAACCATAACTATTATTTTATATGCCAAAACATTTCAAGCACTGCTTAAATGTGGGGGAAATATGAAATCTTTTCACATAGCTCTGTAACGGGATACTAAACAGATTTAACACAAATTTAATACAAACATAATAAAAACAACTTCCTCTAAATTTAAGTCTCTTTAGAACATGTATTATTCTTATTTAGCTTTAAAACAGCCACCATCTTTTCTGTGTTGCTAAACTGTTCTTTTCTGTTTGTTTCCAAATCCTTCTCCCCCCCCCTCCTTTTTTTTTTAATGAAACCTTAGTGATTGTCTCTCCTTTGATTCATTCTTTTCTGAATCATTGTCTCAACTTGTATGTGCCTGGAAGGGTTAGTGAGCTGCTTGGATCGGATACCCAAGTCTGCCTTTTCTTAGTGCTCTGAAAAAAGCTCTATACCATTTTGTGCCTACTATTTTGCACCCAGTTTTGGCTGTGTGTAAAAAGCACAGTGCAGAAAGTACTTTAGATATGCAGTATGCATAAACACAATGCATAAATAGGGCTGAAGAAGGTGATCCATAATATCCCACTTGCTGAGCAGGGAGCTGTCTAACTTGGAACAATTTTGTGATTTTGCTGTGCTCTGGAGTATATGTTTCTCTTTTCTTATGAGTTCTCTGGTCACAAACAAATGTGCAGAGCTAGTGAGTCCATGAAAATGAACGAGAGAAGTAAAGAGAAAGTAGGAAGGAGGAGAATGAAAAGTTGGGTGAGTGGTAGTAGAAGGAAAATGCTTACAGGTCCTAAACTTGCAAATTCTTTACATCTGGATGAAAAATACACCTTTGTGTTAAAGGTCTGGATCCAATGTTGCCCACTGAATTTATCAGCTTCCGTTTACTAGTTTTCAGTGACTGTGTACCATGGAAATTTGTGGACTTATATATTGGTACTTATATACCCTAACAGCTTCTGGGCAATTGCCAGCTGCTGGATATTCTGAATAACTTAATCAGTGCAATGAAGCAATGCAGAGGAGCTGGTATTGGCTGTTTCAATGGTGCAGGCACATCCGGATACATTCTCTGAGTCAAAAAATGTTCACTGCTGAAGTCCCTTATGGCCAGTGTCATCTTCTAAAAGACTTCTCAGGAGAAGCATATTCTTACCAAGGTCCCTTTGGCGACATGAGTGATTTTTTCTGCTATATTTTGTGGCTTATCATTTGAATCATCCTTTAAGGATATGCTCTGGATTGAAATGCTATTTGCACTATTAACTTTTATTCTGTAATAACTCATTTAAGAACATCAGGTAGTCTCTAAACAGGCTTTTTTATTAATGTTTTGTTCAAAAATAATAAATTCTGTTCCTGTTAAAACATAATTTTGCAGCCTCTGCAATGTAACCTTGAAATTTCAAAACTCTTTTAAAGACCTTGCAGAGCTTTCCTGATAGATTGAAGAGTTTATTGTTTTATCAAAGGATACACTCGGAGGAACCGCTGATTTTTTTTTTCAAGCGCTAATGTCTTAACTCTGCTTGCACCTCAGATTTGAGTTATATATAAATGTATAATAAATATATAGCATATATAGCTATATATTCTTCAGGAACATAAATGGCTCAGAAAATCTAATTAGCTTTTTCTTTTAATTCTGCCTGATTAGTTTCAGTTATTTGGTTTTGAATCCATTGTTTTCCTTGATTAATTTTGCAGTATAAGTATTGAAGTCTAATGTAGTTTGTCTGAATAAGCATTATGTTTGGAAGTGGGAGGTCATTGCTACTTCTTAGTCAGGCCCTACACAAACATAACTGAGAGAAAAGGCATATTCGTGCGTGCCTGAAAACAACCTGAGAAGATTGTGGTTTTCTCGTTCTGCTGCCCAGCATAGCACATGCTCTATTTTGTGTGAGAGTCTGATGGAGGAGAGGCTGTCATCAGTATTGCTGCTGCCGCCTCTAGACCTGTTTATGGCTTATTTTTTAATGTTCTCTGTTAGTACAGAAAATTTAAAGGACTTTCATACATACTGAATAAGGATTTGCAAGAATTAAGCAGAAGCTCTAATCTGACTCCTTAAAATGCTCTTGAATTTCAGCTTTTGTCTAGAAGATACAAGTTTTTGGTCCATATTGGAAAGAAAAATGCAGGCCTGTTTTCTGTATGCAGGTCAGATGGCAGCCAAGGTAGCAAAAAGTTGATGAGAGCACCCAAAATCTTATGAGAATAGTTCAAATGAAATTGTGCTGGCATATATGAACTTGAATGTTAGCCCATGGACAGCATCAGTCCTTCAGCTCAATATTTCTTTAATCCAGACAGAAATCATAGTGCCTATGGAACTATGTGAGGAGGAGGCATTTTTCTTAATTCACTTTTGTCTAGGTATATGCAAAGCATTTCTAACTTTGCTACCAAACACAAATGTAGCTTGTTATAACACCTTCCTTCAGCAGTGGTGGAGTCCCACTGAAATATATCTTTCGACTCAAAGCTTAACACTGTGTTTCTACTGTTGTAGCGAATATGTTGCTATGAAAACTGTTGGTAAGTAATCTGGAATTATTGAAGGACTTGACCTTCTTCTGTGAAGTATTAGCGACATTATTGAGTTCTCTTTTAATAGTGTTTTTGTTATCTCTGCCCTTGTAAGTCCCTTCTTCCAAATGTTATAGCTTATTAGTTTATATGCTATTTTCATTGCAATTATAGCTAGTACAGGAATGTTTTGTTACCTTTTTAACACATTGTCACCATGTATCGTTTTTAGATCCTCATTTCTCCTTATTAGAGGTTATTTAAGCTCTCAACTCTACCTGGATAACAAAGCATGCTTATGATATAAACTAGCAAAAGCTTATGTAAAGATTTTGTTGCATTGGTCACAGTCTGTGGTGTTTTATTTGGGTTTTTTTTGTGTGTGTGTCATCTCTCAGGTTAGTTAAATGTAATAGAAGTGTACATAAATGTCAGACAGCTGGTACAGCCTCTGCTGGACTGACTTCATGAGTGCACCAGAATATGCGAGATCTTTGCGTGCTCCACCTAACCTCCAGTACAGTGCCACCTTCTTCCAGTCTGTTTTCTTCCACTGAATAGGATGCAACATGTGAGATGAAAAGCTTTGGTTGTCTGAGGAAAACCTTGGGATCCTTAAAAAAAAAAAAAAAAAGCTATTGGAAGATAAAGTGATGCAGATGAAAATTATTGATGTGGCCCTGAGAAGATTACGTTAAAGAAAATGGTGTGATTTGCCTCCTTTATTTCAATTATTGTTTTGCTTAGGTTTTGTTTGGTGATTGTGTGACCTCAGTGTGTATTAACCAAGCACGTCATAATTTGGGGTGTATTTATTACTTCTCGCAGCATCCTTGCAACATAAAGAACTATTACTGTTATTTATTATCTTCATTAGTTGTAGAGGCTTGAGGCACACAGCCAGCAGACTACAGAGATACTCCAACTAGCGAAGACCATGCTAAGATGAGATTTGTGGTGGCACAATGCTATGCCTGAGTTGCTAAGCTATGTCTCTCAAGAGTGCCTATGAATGCAGATGAAGAATCACACAAGCCTGGTATTGCCTGAGGAGCACTTATGGGATAGACCTTCTACCCTGCACAGTCCGTGCTGTGTACTGCACCATGTGGAAGCATTACCTTAAAGCATCATTAGCATAAACTTTTGTGTTCTGTGGTATCTGAGTTACTGAAACTACATTTTGAAACTGAATCCATGTCTCCTGAGTCCTACATTAACATCCTAGACCATTCTTCTTTTCATCTCTATGTGTAAGGTAATTTCAGTTTGGTTTTCATCTGTCAGGGATTTATAAACTTTTAAGGCCCCTGTTCAAACTCTTTCCTTTCTCTAATTACACAGATTTCTTATCCTGTATATTTTGGGAATTTACTCTTCCACTACAGAATTAGAGGGTGGACACCATGCTGTTTCCTAAACCAACTCAGCACTCAAGTGTATTGTCAGAACAGAAACCTGCTCTTTGAAGGGTCAGCCTCTGATTAGTTTGTTTCACATTTGTATCTCCTGCTAGTAAAACAGAAATGGCCATTACACTTTTGAGTGGAGGATAATGCCATGGCTGACACACAGAACTGTCTGTTGAGGATTTGCTGTACGTAGATCCACAGGATGTTAGGGTCTAATCCAAGACAGTGGTACCCTTTTGGTCTTTAAAAGCCAGGGGGATCCACAAATTACTTCTGCCCATTTATTTGCAATGATTAAATTCATGAACACCTCAGTGTTCTTCCTCTCTGTATTCAGGAGCAAGTCACTGCTACAGATATGGGCTGAATTGCATGATTGCTGGCATATATTTTTTTCTGAAGTGAAATCTGCAGAATGAACTGGCTGAGGCACTGCAATTCCAAAAGGTTTCACTAAAAAAGTCCAAGTAAAGCATGGAAATTAGCTGGTAGTTCTTACCTGCTGTGTTGTGGGTAGGTGGAGCAGTCACATTTAGTTGAAATAAGGTCAACTGGCCAGAGGATATACCAGCCTATGCAAAATATTGACAAGTAAGCTGGTGTATACAGGTAGTCATGTGGCTTCAAAGGGTGCATCAGTTCTTTCAGTCTGAGAGAAGGACATATGGATTAAAATTATATATCCAAACATTAAGAGAGCCAGAGGGGCCAGAGTATATGGTTTCAGAGCACTCTAGAGCAATCTGTAATAGAAAATCATCTTTGTATACTATTCCATAGTATTTAATTTTTTAAAAACACTATAGTGGTAGTTTTCTTTACATTTTAGGACAGTTAGAATGTTTTTGAAATATTACAACATTTAAATTTTAAAGTAATTCCAATAAAAGCTAATTACTATCACTCTGAATCAATTCTGTTTGATTTTCCTGAAAAACAGTGACTATAGGCCAGACTATACTTTTTCTATCATTGTCAGAGATGTCAGTAGATTTCCTGGTATATAACTAAAAGCAAAATGTGGCCATTTAATTCTGCAAACAGTAATAAAAATAGTGAACTCTGGAGAAGTATGTATTTGGAGTATGAGGAGTTGATTTTTCTTTTAAATTACCTTTATAGACTATTGTTAGTAGTATTGTTTCCTTTTTCATTGCATCCTTGAGAGTGGGTGTTTACAGATGCACTATTACTAGAGCTACTTATTGTAATATCCCTTTTGAGTAAAGTCAGGCAGCCTGTGCTAATTGCTGTACAGAGACACTCTACGGTGTAATATACAATGTCACTTAAGCCCTGTTCATAAAGACCTGAGTTTTCAAATGTTCAGTGCATTACAATAAGTTTTGGTTTGGGCTAAATTGCACTATTGATTTTTTTGTAATTAGGTTTTAATGAATTGTATTCGCTGAATTGTACATTTGTCAAGGGACTTCAAAGATTGGATTGTGATCATTTCATTCATTTTATTTATTTATTTTTATTGTGTCTAACAACAGAGAGCAGCTGGAAATCTTTTCTAGATATCAGTAACTTTGATTTTTGTGTTAGCTCATTTAAAGTCCAGCACCTACTTTTCTGTAGTATAATATTAATAAAATATGTAAGATTGTAGGAATTTGGCTTGCCTAAAGCTGTTGAAATAATCCAGCTCTTAGAAATTTCTGTTTTCTTACTGTTTGCTCCCCTGCACCATTTGGGTTAAACTGCTTGACTGAAATTGATCAGTAAGGGTTTTGTTGGACTTTTGCTCCTTTATGGTTGCTTATATTTGTATTAATCTTTATCACTGGGCACTAAAAAGCTGCTTTTCCTTGTTGATGCTTAATCAATTATCATGGCAGCAGATAATCCCCTGTTCTGATTTAGTAACACGCACCACGTTCTTTTCCATGAGCTTTTCTTATACTGTTTTATTAAATTATGTGCTTTAGAAGGAGAAACCCAAAGTACTGATTAAATGGTGCTTATACAGCTTAGTTTATTCTTGAAGGGCCAGGGGTACCTGCTGTAACTTTGAAATTATGACTACATTTCACTCTTCTAATGGAAAATCATATCTTTTTCTGAAATACTTAAGTAGTTTAAAAATCCCTATCTTTAATTAGTGGTTTCTGTATCTATGTGTAAGCTTTTCCTTTCTCATCACCTTTGCTAATATACTGGACTTTCTACTGTGCTGGACAGCAATCATGAATAATTTTTGCTGAGCGGAATCCTGGGTCAGCATGGTTTTCTTGTGAGCTGGAGAGTGAGTCTGGCCCTTGGTCAGTAACCCCTTCAAGGCAGGACAACCACCGCCTTTCACAGAGTCTACTCTTGATCAGTCAGTTGTCTTTTGTAGGGGAGGTGCAGAACACTTCACTGCACTTGAGTGGGCCTTATCTTTCTTAATGCGATTACAGCTAATCCCAACAGCAGATTAACTTGTTCTTCCAACTACAGCAGTCCTCCGGGTTTCTCCCTCTATGAGATACCAGTTTTTAATGAATATGTGTATGCTTAGATACAGGGCTGTATGCCATCTCAAAGCAGCGGTGGGGCTCTGTTGAGAGTCTTTCCAGACCAGAAGCAGCCTAGCAGTGTTAGAAAGGTATGAACCAACGCTAATGCATCCCAGAGAGATGTGACATATTAGCTTGACTTAGCTCCATAGCTTTTGGATTGGAATTTTTGGATGTAAAACTGATTCGTAATACAGAGAAATAGATGTACAACTGCCTGCACGTGGCTGGATAGAGGTACCTTCATGTTTTCTTTGATGCTGACCTACTATATGACCTTGAGTAAATAAGTCACTGAATCTTTCTGTGCTTTTGTTCTTCCTACATCTCTTTATTCTACCTTTTATATTCAATCTGTAATATTTCAGCTTTTCATATCAAAAAATAAAATCTTTCCTAATATATTTTACCATTTTTGTCATTGACCATTGCAAAAAAAGATTCCAGTATGTGTTTTATTCTGTATGATTTGCACTTGCTTAAGTAAGAATCAGTCAATTCAGACATGAAAACATGCACAATAGTTCTAGCTTGCTGTATTTTACCATTTAATTTCAATAAGCATGTTCATCTAGATGATTTGTATTTTTCAAACTAAATATTAGACATAACTTTAATTCCTTGTTAGATTTAACCAGTAGCCTGGTGAATTTATGCTGTTCCCCTTAGCTGTGAATCTGTTGTCTCTTCCAGAACTATTTGGGCATAAGGGCCTGTATTGGGCAAGTAAAAAAGACACAGAGCTGTTACAACTGTGCCTAAATACTACTATTAAATTTGTGCACAGCCTTTTCCACATAGAAATATGCACTTTGCACATGTGGCTGTGTGGTTTAGTGCCAAGAATTTAGGTTTATGGTATGAGTGCATCTGCGTGTGAGACTTTATTTTAAAATTTGGTCATGCAGAACTTTACTTTTCAATTAGGTTTTCTTTTTTTCTCTTGGACAAAACATTGCATATGCATATATTTGCATATTCTATGTGTATTTTTAGAAGGGGTCACTGTAAATTGAACTTACAGAATGGTAAAATACAGCTTGGGTATACCCAAATATGTAACTTATGTAAATATAAAAAAGGATATGTATCCCAAACTGAAAAACTCAGAAGGTCTGGCTAAAATGTGGAAAAATCTCTTTTCTCTTTGGCTAAGGAAGAAAAGAAATCTCAGATCACAAGAATGTGTTCTTCATGCTTCCTCATGTTTTCCTTTGAAAAACTTATTCTTTTCTTTAAATTACAGCTGATTTGGTTATTACTATCAGAATATTTAATACTGATATTACTTTTCTTTCTTTCTGGCTGTGAAACAGTTTACTGATATTATTGGTTGCAATCATGCTGAGAGGCATTTGTGCAAAATAGTGACAGGCTTTTTATTTGTTGAGATATTACTAGCTGTTTACAAGCAGTGCTGGTAGCAATGATTTTTCTTCTTTAGAGCATTTTAGTATAACGTTAGTAATGGTATGTATGAGTCTCTGGGGCAAGACATGGAGAGAAGAGGAAATATTTGGAGGCAAAAGGAGATATTTCCAGATAAGCAGCTTCCTTCTTGTTTCCTCTTAGAAATATATCTTACCTTTGTCATAAGTTTCATTTACAGATTCCTTTCCATGTGACAGCCTCCCATTTAAATCCATGCAGTCTAGCAGGACAATACCAATTAGCTAAAGTAAGGTGAATGGGATATTCAGTGAAATAAATAAATATTACACGTAAGCAACTCATTCTGCTCAGTTGCACTGAATGGATTTCCAAGCAGGCTAAACTTGAGTTTGTATAGACATAATTTTTAACTCTTCCTCCTGAAAACTATTTAACTCTGGTGTCTTCCAATGAGGTGAAACATGTCAGAGTGAAATTGTAGAGAGGATGAAAGTGGCAGGAAAACAATGCAACAACAAGTAAATATAGAAGAAGCTATCATTCCCCAGCAAATAAAAACTAGAATTCATAGAATTAAAAAAGTTCTAAATAAACAAGATTTACTTACATCATTATCTTGTCTGTCCCTGTGTCAATACAGAATAGTTCTTTTCAGCAAATTTCCAAGTATTTAATCCATTTTAAAGTACCTTAGATGACAGGGTTTCACAAACTCCCTTAGAAGAGTATTCCATGATCAGATACATGTAACTGTTAGCATTTCCTTTCCAAGTTCAGCCTTTGCTCTATTTCTTCCTATTATTCCTACCCCTTGGGCCATATTAAATAGTTTTTTCCTATTTCTGGTATGTATGTCCTTCAGACACTTAAGGATGCTTATAATTGATCTCTCAGCTTAGAAATAGTTAACGAGAGAAAAAACTGCTTCAGTAGTACAAAATGCAGGAGATACACCATTTTTTAGCTGCTGGATATGACTTTCTTAAACTGCACTGCAATGTTTTTGCACATTATAAGAGGAATTAAAATATGCATTATTTTTTCCCCTTAATTCTTGAGTTAAAGTGGATTTTTTTATTGATTTGATCTTTTCAATTAACTTGTGTTACAACAGTTGGATCAGACTGGGGACTTTAAATGATCCAAAATGTAAAACTTGTCCTGCTTGGGAGGTTAAATACCCTCTTAACTGCTTACTTATTTCTACTTGATCCAGTGTCACCAGGGGACCAGGTCCACCTCATTTTCAAGTAGCAGATACTGAAATGGTTTTCTACGAGAAGCGCTGCAGTTATTTACAGCACACATACACTGCTTTGTTGAGGGTATAATTGTTTCCTACCATCAGTGATTTTTCTTTTTCTCTTGTTCTACCTTCTAGTTATCAATGTTGCTGTTTGTCTTGAAACTGCAGATTTTCCATAAAAGAAAACCTGGTTTTGTCAAGGTAAGTGAACAAAACCATATTAGATTGCAAACATTCTTGTGGTAAGAAGGTTGCTTTTATCTTTGACATTTTGTGGTGCTGTTGTCTGCTTGTGTGTGTATGCTCCATGGTGAACACCTATACCCGAGGAATTGTTAAGCTACAGAGTGAACAAGACAGCAAACAATGCTGGTTGCCTGTAAAACTAGCTTTATAAAGGAAATGTATCAGAGCTATCAGCAAATGTTTCTCCAAGATCTCATGAACTAAACATTCAGATAAATATAATTTATATTATAATTTGCATAGCTTTCTGAAACAATGTTAGATAATGTTAAAACTAGCATAAATGCTGAACACTGAGGATTTTGTGTATAAACTCTGTTAAAGATATATCTTATTCATTTCTCATAGCTCCTTCAGTTCTAATTCTGAATACTCCTGTTTTACTCCTGAAACATTCTCTTCTATTCTTCTTTATGCCATGAAATGGAATGCCATCATACTGTCAAAGTACAGACTAGTAATAAAGAAAAGAATTGAAGTTATCTGAATAAGGCTAAACAAATAACATCCTGTCTGTGATGAGCTGATTAGTTTCTGTTTCTGAACGTCTATTTGATCATTACTGATGCTTTCTTTTGCATGTGTTCTCTATCTGTATAGTTATTAACACTGAACATGTGATATCCACCATTAAATCTGAAACTGTATTCATTAGCTCTAGTGGGTTCAGTTCTGGTTCAGGCCAGTACTGGCTCATAAATAGGCTTTGTTGCCCTGAACTTGCTAAAATTGGTTTGTGCCAATGGAAAGGGCCAAATGGCGCCAGGGCCTCAAGGAGCCCTTTCCACCTCTTAGTTCCTACCAGTTGTGTTTCCAGCATAGTGGCATGGCTACCTTTCAGCTCCCTAAACCTGGCACGGGCACTTGAGGAGCCAGAGAGAAGTTGCAATGCTGTTACTGTAGTATGACTAATGCCAATTCTATGGCATAGCAGCAGAAGAGGCTGAAGCATGTTTAGGGAGCTATCTCCTGAAACATACACATCTACAGAAAGAGGATACAGAAAAGTACTGCAATGGACTGTTAAATGGAAGTCTGGATAAAGAGGCCCATCAGACAGTTTCCAGATACTGCTGGTAGGAATAACAAAGTTCTACACCTGAGAACATATCAGGAGGATATTTTAATTAGAGTTGGTACTGGAAGAAACAGTGTCTTGACAGAAGCAAGTGGTCACGGTGAAATGCTGGTGAATAATAAAACAGGGAGAGAAGGAAATAGAGGATTGAGAGGCTGTGACATAAAACTGGTCTATAGATTTTAATGGATGCAAACAGTGAACTTGAAGAGATCTCCTGTAGATGACTACTATCCTCAACTTGCTACTAGTAGTGCTTATTTTTTTGTTTAGTTCTGTTTCAAGTTTCAGTGAAGACTTCTGTTCCTATCTGAGAGAAAATAATTGGTCACTGTTTTGGTGGGACTTCTTGACTCCTGAAATAGGTCAGCCTATAACAGTAAACAGAAGTTTACTGTCCTTCAGTAAGAAAGAACAAATTTCCTTTTTGATATTATTACTGTTCTCTGATTATATGATCATAACTCTTGCAATCACAAGAGAGAGTTAAGGAAACCACTGAAGCTTTGCTTTTTTAGAGAAAAGAAAAGAACATAACAGTATAGAATATTTAGAAAAATGTAATCTGAGAGAGTCGCATAAATATTACACATTATATCTGGAAACATAAAGCAATTTAGTAATTGCTGCCCCAGCATGGCTTATATTTAATATATTAATTGTATTTGCATACATCAGGTATATACATGGAGACCTCAAAGTCATCTCTGTCAGATTTCATGAATCTGAGTCAGGTAAACATCTGCAGCCAGTAGAAAAAGTGCGCTTAGTCAAGCAATTTATCAGGACCACGTAAAAACTGCTTCTCACAAGCCTTCCTTACTGATTGAGCCAGGACATAAAATAGCATCTGCAAATGTTTGACTCTTGATCCCAAAGCAAGGAATCATTGCTAGGCTGTTTGCAGAGTATACCTCAAATGTGGTATGTCCAGAAAAGCAGTACAGCAGACAACCAAATACAAGTCTTAAATACTTGGGGTAAGGCTGACTGATTAAAGTATATATTAACATTATCATTGTCAAATCCAGCTTTATCCTTAGTAAAATATATATATGGCTGTTGCAGAAAACATTGTTATCCTGGCAGTAAAAATCAGTGTCTGTCCAACATTATCTGCAAAATACTTCTCTCTTCAATGCTGACTGTTTTTTTCTTGATAAAATTAATGGTGATTGTTAATGATTTTCATAGTCGCTACTACATACCAGAGCTAAAGTACCATGAAGAAGACAGGGAAGTTTGTAAAAGTAAATATCATTTCTGATGGTCTTCACCTGAGCCTAAGCACAATCCCCATTTTTTTGATTGTTCAAAAGCAGCTGGGGATTCAATCACTGTTTGCTGTTTGCCAGCTACCTCTCTGGACAGTGCAACGAAGTATTAGAAACCCTCCTCTATAGTTAGAAGAAGCCATAGAGTTCTGAGCAGGCAAAACACATGGTACAGTGTCTTTTTCGTTCAGATATCTGAAACTTTAAAAATGGTTTCAAACAACAACCTGAAATACTCTAACACTAAAAACTGAACAATTGCCAGAATGAAAGTTTTGCTTAAACATTGTGCATTTCTACTACCAAACATATTCTAAGAAGCTGCATATTTAATTATGTAGGAAAGATTGGTGCAGGCAAATAATTTGAACACTATTGAATAAAAGTTGCTCTTATTTTGCTAGAGCCTTAGACAAACTAATATGAACTGCTTGTATAGGCTTGCTGGGTTTTCTCCAGTAGACACAAGGACAGTAATCTCAAGATAGTATATTCATAACATAATTAAAACATCCATTTCAGGGATCCCCCAACAAGTCCCAACTGGTAGTATCATTATCACTTGAACTAAGTTTGCTATTTAATAAATTTTATGTGAAGAGATCATGGTCATGTGCATGTCTGACTGGCTGAACATCTATCAGCATTTCACATGAAAATGGTCTTGAAGTTACTCATGGAATGTAATTGTGACAAACAGTAAACCTTTTAACAGTAATCAGTCAGCAAATTAAAGAGAAGGGTTTAAAGACTTATTTTCGTAAATACAGAATATGGATGATGAAGAAAGCATCTATTTTTGCAGATCATATTCCATTTATGTGAATGTGACTGGTGTAACTATTTTTTTTTCTGATGGGGTTTCTGAACTATAAGATGTATCTGGTTTTCATCTTTCATTGATCAGCAAAGATGGTCAGCATCCTTCCTCCCATCTCCTCCTCATCTATATCTTTTTGTCTGTTATCACATTTTATAGCCTGCACTTCTAGCACTTCCTTGCTAGTCTATAAAAGGCCAAAAGGAAGATTCAAGTAAGTCTGGAGATAAGTAGTCAGGTAATCTAGTTTATCTTCTTTACGCTGACTTTTGTTCATCAGTTGAGTTGCTGCTTTATAGACAAGACTGTCTAATTAGGTATAGAGAACATTATCCAGGAGTAAGGTACTGTACTTCAATTTTAGTGAAGTATTATGGGAGTCCTAGTTTTAAACACTTCATTTGCCACCGTTAGGACAAAAAAAAAAGGCTAGGGCAATAAATAGTTCATCTGGATCAGCATTTGAGGAAGTTTCTTTTTGAGAAACAAAAATCTAACATGCAATGTGTAGACAATGAGTAGCCAGAATATTTTAAAATGAGTAGTATTTATTATCTTTACATCCTTGCTAGTGAGTAAATTGATACTGAAGATGACAGACCCACAGCAGTTGTGAAAGGAATAAAAACGTTCCCAAAAAGTTTTACTTTGTCATGTCTACTAGATTGTTTTAAAAAGCTGTTTTGAATTTCCAAAAGCAGCATCTACAGCAAAATAAAATTCACTTTTTACGGTACAAAAAAATCTCATGAAAAAACATAGAAAATCCAAGAACATTTCAAAAGTAGCTATCTCTAACCAATAAATATTGCTTTCTTAAAACTGGAGACACTTCTATTTCATTCCAACTAGATGGGGCTCTACATGAACTACTGGAACTGCCATTTGTGTTTTCTTTCCATAAAACCAGTTAAATGCTGTTAATTGATCTTAGTTCTGAAGGTGACTTTTTTCCTCCCGTTTCCCATAATATCTGCAAAATTAAAAGCACTGGCAGTATTAATGAAGAGGAATAAATACAAGTCTTCTTAATTATAGAGACTGAAATTTATGCTTATATTTTTGGAGGACTTAGTGAATGACAAGTTGACTTTTTTTGTGTGCCACAAATCTGCACCTTCCTGCTTTTGACTTTGTAGTGTTTTTTTTTAAATTGCCACTTGAAAAAGCTCTGTTTTAAATCTTCAAAATTCACTTGAGGGAAGAAATGCAGATTCAGAGCCTCACTAAAATTAGTGTACATGACCTTGGGCTTTACCTGAAGCTCATGAAGTACTTCCATTTGGGATGCATCGGTTTACCCTATCCCAAATGAAGATGTTTAAGATATGTCAGAGAAATTATCCTCTAGTAATGCCCATTTCTTTCCATTGACTGTAAAGGGATCCCAGGCAGCTACCTCAGAAACAGATGTCTGTGTAGATTCAGACACTTAGCAGACAAGTGGAAATCCCCCTCCCCCTTTCCTGCTACCCTCCCTATGTCTTTCTCTTGACTTCCAGGACTGAGGTCTAATCTTTTATCCTCAGTTAATGCAGGAATGAAAGGATGATTTTCATTTGCTTTCCACTTCTATTTTAAGAAAGGAAACAATGGTTTTGAGGGAAATCTGGAGTCGGTTTATGTTAGTGCTCAATTATGCGTTATTTAGACAAGGGTAAATATTAGGATTTGAAAATCCAGCACAAGAGTAATAGATTTTTCTTTCTTTAAGGAAAATAGCGTGTTTGCTTTACTGCCAAGCATAGACTGTTTCAATATGTTCAAGCCTAGAAGGCTGAAAACGACACAGATGTGATTCACAAAGGGCTCACCAGCATGGTGCTTCAGTGTTCTGGCTTGTTGGAAAGCTTCCAGGGGATTTAGGAAAAGAACACACTGAAGAAATGGAAACCATTATTTAGCCAATTAGTTGGGAAAATGTGTTTTTTCAGCATGATCGGAATTAGCTTTCTTAATTTTTATTTGTTCTCATCAAAATTCCCCCCCACAGAACAAAATATTTAGTCACAGAGCTGTTATCTATAGTTAAAATGGTTATGTATCAATTCAAAGAAGTTTTAGAATACACTGTTTATTAAAGGGCTTACATGTCTCCTAGGTGATTGTAGGAACAAAGTAGAAGCATACTGCATAACAACAAGGCAAATCCATTATTGTTTTAGTAATGTACTATTGGAGCCTAGATCATGTTTTGTACATGGAATTTATTTGACTATTTTAAACTTGTAAATCCTAATTACAAGACTACGTGTTAGATTCTTCTTTCCTGGAACAGGATTATAAATGTATTGGATTTGGGGGGAGGTGAAAGAGACTGTAGGAAAATGCTGCTCAGTGATGCTGTTCTCCTTATATGATGTCCCTAAGAACCAGTGCAACTGAAAGACAGACCAATGTGGAGCCATTTTAAAAAGTGTAATTAAGTCATCTGGTTTTATGTAAGATTAAGACATATTAAGTCTTTAGATGAATCTACTGTAGATGCAAAAATTTGCAGATCAAAATCAAAAGTGGTTTTACAGGGAGGACCTTCCAGGCTTTCCACATAGTAATGAAATATGATACAAAGCAGCACAGTGTCAATAAATCTACAGGATAAAGGTCAGGTTTACATCGATGGACAGAGCTGGCAAATACATTTGTTCCTGCAATGTCTGTGTTTTAAATGCCACCCTCTGATGAACCTAGTGCAGAAATACACTTTTGGGTTTGATGAGATGTCAGTTTTGTTCAGTGCTGATCAAATAAGATGAATGGAAGTGAAACAAGAACAAAAATATTACTTCTGTCATTTATTTTTTATGCATTACAGGAAGTGGGTCAGTCAGGGAGATTTCTCTTAAACAAATAGCAATCACTGCACAATATCACCCATTGATCTATTTCACAGCAGGCAATAGCCTTTTTGTCAGAAAGGACATACAATTCAAATACCACAGAATACGTAGAAATGCCGATGACAGGTTTAAAAAGTATCTTCTCCTCCTTTTACTTGCCAAGCCATCCTTCTCCACAAATCAATCTAGGCTGCAGAGGCAGGGCATTGCAAAAACACTTCCACGTCTATAGTGAAAGCAGATATTCTAAAAAAATGTGTAACATAAATATTGTCTAATGTAAAGGAAATTTAGCATTTGGCAAAAATAAGTTGCTTTCTATGATAGAAACATAAAAAAATATACCTGATGAATTGGCAATTGCATGAGCCAAACCATTGTTTTGCCTAACTGTGGCAATTGAAGGCCCTGTACTTAGGCTGAGTGATGTATCCTATCGCTAATTCATCTTCTTCAGAAAATACTAGAGTCCATGTATCCCATAGGATTGTAAATGTTTGTTTTTTAAAAAAAATATTTTGTGGATGAACTGTTCTGAATATGTGACACTTAATTTGCTTGTGAAATTATTTTAAAGTGTTTAAATGCAATATCCTGCTTTGAATGATTGTAAGCAACTTTCATGTGTCTGAAATGAGGCAACTAAATTCAAATATAAGCATCTAAATAAGTGGCTTGAGTTCCTGAGCATTTATAACCTGCGTGGAGATTATTTCCAGTTTATCACCTGCATGTCAGCACAGCTAAAAAACAATACGAGAAATTCTCTAATAGTATTTTACAGTCAAATAGGGAATGTTTGCTTTATATGAGTTATTTATTCAAATAACTGAATTACTTCACTTTGCTTGACAAGTTGTCTTGGTTGATCATAAAATTCACAGATTATATCTTCTTCTGAAGATGTGTATTTTAATGCCTTGGCACCCATAAGCAGAACTGTTTTGATTTAATTCAAAAGACTTTTGTCTATTGCTTTGGCATATTATTTGTGGAGGTCAGATAAAAAAAACCTGTAAATCATAATGAGTGTCTGAAATAAACATTCCTCTAGTAATGAACCGAGATGTGTGAGAAATACTGAGAACCTCTCACCTCCGGTTGAAATCTGGGTTTACAGGTAGCCCATAATCTTCACTTTATCGTTTTACTTTTTAGAGGCAAGAATAAGCCTCACTTTTGTCTTCAAAAGTGGGGAGGAAAATAACAGCACTCATGAAATGGAAAGCTGGTTATAGGAGCAAGTTAAAATGAGGAGAAAGAGACCTACATTCATGTGGCTGATTTGTTCCTGCTCTGTCCACTTGTTGGATTATATACAAATATTTAAGTATTTACCATTCAATATAAAAAGACTGCAGATCTTAACCATGGTAACCATTGTATCACTTGCTATTTAGTATACCTGTCTTACCCTTGCAGTGCCAAGAAATGTCATTAAAAGAAAAGCATGTATTCAAGGCTTCAAAAGTGTTGATTATATTGTATAAGGTTTTCAGGAAAAAAAAAATCCATATATAATACAGTTTATATTCTTAATAGTTCTCCAGCTTTTCAGAATCCTTTTAAAACGTGAAGAGACTATAACAACATGGGTAAATCTGAGAATGACTCTCATAGCATGGCAAATCTAAAGCTTACGAGAATGACTTCTTTTTTCTTCTACTCTTTCTCTCTACTGTATTGTAAGAACACATTATCATTTGTATTAAATCCTATAATCTATAAAAATTAAGTAATATTGGGATTTGGGGATTTTAGCTATGCTTTCCATTATGAGCACTCTAATGAGATATCGTATAGTATGTTTACTTAAGTGATCTAGCAATAAGAAATGGGATTGTTAATGAAAATAAATACATAACATTTTAGGGCAATATTACAAAATATGTATTATTATGCACACTTGCATTTAACAGTGATATCACAAAAATGAGACAAAGCCTGGATTCTTCTAAAGCTTTATGTGTTTCACCCTAAAGATCTACTGTGAAATTTTCCTTTTGTATAGGAGGGCCAAGAAAGAGTCTCTTTCCGTTCCTTAAACCTTTCAGCTACTGGTCTGTTGGTACCCCCCTAAAGTCAGAGAAGGTTTGTGTAATGTTCTTGTGTAATAACCCTTGTTTGGCACATTTGTGTGGAGCTTGAGTGTCAAGGCTTTGAGCACATCCCCTCCACCTGAGGGCTTAGCTGCCCGGGCTTGGGAGCCAACTTTAGGTAATGGTGCAGGTGCGTGGCTGTGAAGAGAGCTGTCTGAGCTCTGCTGAGCAGCCTTACCAGGGTTCCCACCTCCTCACCTGGGAGCAGTGTTTAAGCTGAGGCTTTTGGCCTTGGTCCTTGGGTGATCTATGCTTCAGCCATGCCTGTGTCCTGGCTGATCTGGACGCTGTCCCAGAGACTTGATTCTCTGCCTTGAACGTGGAGCAGTCTGGTGATCTGGACTCTTGGCTAAACCTGGTTTCCCTCTCTGGATTTGGTCTGCTTGCCTTGCTCTGGCATGGTGGGACAGCTCTTTCATCCATAAAACCTTTGTGGCTGCCTACCTTGTTTTCATAGTGATTTTGCAGCTCGGCTTACCCTCCTGAAGCAGCACCTGACCTGGCTGCTCAGCTACACTACAGAAGTGAAGGGGAGCTATCAGCTCCAAATTGTAAATGAAGTGGGTAAAGCAAACCTGAAAGAGACTATAGACCTCCCTGTAGACTATAGGGAACCTGTAGACTCACTTTGTTCAATGACCTACAAGAACTTACCTTTCTGTAGCTCTCTCTTTTGACCAACCTAAACATTTAGTACCCAGTTACCAGGTAAATGTAAATTGTACTGGAGGAAGGAAAATTATATCTTTTTCCTATTTGGTGAGATATGACTCTTTGGGAAAACAGGAAGAAGTCAAACATACATATTGCACATAAATAACTCACAAGTTTAACTATGCCTAATTTCAGATCAACTTTTCTACAGCTGCAGACTGGATGGAGATCTTCCAGATACATACCAGACATCCTAATGTTATATCCTTCATGTGAAAGGAGGATCAGCTACATTTTCGCCTTCTGAAACTGTCCACTAACTCCCTTATTTTTATCTCTCAGATCTCTGTTAGATCATTGCTCTATCTAAAGCACCTTCCTTCCCATCATTACCATATATAATTGACCTTTTCCATAGTGACAGAGAACAGAGAGGGAGTGTTAAGGGAACGTTGTATATCCACACAGCGAGACTTTTGGCTGTGTCCTCTTTTACCCTTGCAGAGAAAGTAGCTGAGAGTGTTCCAGTAACAATGAAATTAGTGACTGTCTTCAGGGCATATTAATATTTGTGAATATTTTGAGGACAGCAAACATTTGATAAGCATGCAGGGAGCTATCGCATGGAATTGTTCCTGCAGTGGCAAATAATTTGACTCACCTTTGCTGACTAAGCAGTTGTTCTTATATATGGTTTCCAGTTGTACTTTATAAATGACTTTAATTTACAGTGCATTACATGGCTATGCCTCTAAATCCCCATGCAATGATTTGTATCCTTTCCCTCGATAGTTTAATTGTTTGTGGTTTTTTTTTTTTTTTTAAGGTAACTTCTTGATAATCCAATCCAACAACTTCTTTCCCTTGCTTCTGAATAATAAATCTTTAGGTACTGTTTATTCAAATTATCCTAGGTACTTATTTTATAACTCTTTCTAATCTGGGTAACACAAACAGTATTATTCTTACACTTCCTTGGGGGGGAAAAAAAGCACCACAAAAACTTATTTCTTTATATAAATACAAAACAGAACACTTAATTAGATTTGCTAGTGTAGCTGACAAATGGTCTGCATGTACTATAAATGGGATGCATATATCATGTATGCTTGCACTTTAGTTGGAACTTTACAGTATCTTAATACTGTATAAGCATCAGTGTAAAGAAAGGTTTTAGTTCCAAAAAATAAAGCTTCATCTTAATCAAATCTTTGCAAGAGTTTTTAGTATTCTAAACTCCGCAATATGATCCCTGGGACTTTAAATGCATGAAAGAATATTTGTGTAAAGAAAATTATGGGAAAAAAACCAGAAGGAATACATGTCTAAATAAATCTGGCCTAAAGTCCTTCCAGTTTGTTCATGATGGATCACTGAGCATGTGAAACAACATCTGAACTTTCCTTGCCTGTCAATGGGATAGGAAGGAGAACTTTAGGAAGACAATCTTGGTGGTTTGTGAGACAGTGAGGTTTGCATTTTGATACTGGTATTTCCTACTTGTCAAATGAAAGTGCTTGCATTCAAGCAAAAGGTTAGAAAAGGATTACGAGCTCTACGATGCTCTTTTAAGAGGAGACTTTGTCTTCACAATCTCATTAGAAAACTCACAAAAAAGCACATCACGTAATGCGTATGGAACTTAAAAATAAAACATATTTATCATTTTTTGAAGGATAAGTCAATCCTGCCAATTTTTTCATGGAATTTTCTTACATGTAATTTTCCACATCTGACTCATGTCATTTCCTATCACTTCAAAGATGAAATGGTGCATCTAATAGTTGCTTTGACCCTCACTAGCTGATGAAAAGGATTTTTTAAAATGGCAATATTCAGTAATACATATTAAATGCTTTCTAGTTGTCGGTGTGATAGGGACTTTTTGAAAAATCTGTTTTGCTTAAGAAAAAATATAAAAATTCTGAATTCTTTTTCTGCTCACTAAAAATTCTGAATTTCTCAGTGTACATATGTATCTGGACTGCAGGCCAATTCTGTTATAGTCTTTTCCCCTCTTAAGCCTTATGAAATGAATCTGCTGTTTTGCATAGTTGCTAAATACCAAATAAATTAAGCTCATGCCACATCTTAAATCTTCTATTAAAATTTTCACAGAGCTGTAAAATGAAATTAATGAAACAAATTAATAAGCATAATTCAGTCCATTAAATTTGCCCTTTTAACCTGTGTAAATAAAAATTCACTGATTTTTATGGCAATAGTTTGTAAAACCTGGTTGGTGGATGTAACCTCTTCAAAATGCTTGTCTTTTTATGTATTCAACTGGTTTACCCTTCTTTCTTGTATTGCCATAGTGTTTTTTTTCCATGTTCAAGCCATCATTGGAATTTGAAATTTCAATCTGAAGTACCTTACTGTCTTCAAAGCATGTAATCCTGAGTGCAGAAATTTGTTTCTTTATCAGTGCAGGCAGAAATCAAGCAGAAGTTTATAGCCTGCTTCTATAAGTAGGGTCATCAGCACACTAAAGTTCAAAGCAGGTGAACAGATGTCCTAATAAACACAGCAGGATTAAATAAGGAAGATAGTTTTCGTAGCTTGTTCCTGGTCCTTTAGAGGCAGATTTTTAAAAAAAAAGAATTTCCCCCCAAAAGAAGCCTGGCTTCTGGAAGTTCATTTAAGACCTCTTGATTCTCTGAATACTTGGCATTTTTCCATTTTCCCTCTTCTTTTTAGATTCAGATTTTAGGATGTGAGAAAGGTAGACCTGTTATGATCAGCAGTAAGTGGCAACTTTTGTGACCTTGGCTTTTTGTATATTGTGGACAGTAAAAATTCAAAAGCAATTACTGGAAAATTTGATTCACTCTTTATAGTCCCTATATGCCCAGCCATCATAAATAAGTAGAGAGAAGGAAGAAAAATATGGAGAAAGTCAATTAAAACCTCACTGTGTCGGTTAGAATCAAATATAATCATAAAGAATTCTATTAAAAATAAATTCTTAGGATAGAATGTTTCCTAAACTTCTAGTAATATATTTTTCTGATTTCCCCCCTCTATTCCTTTGTTGTCCCCTGGTCTTTGATAACATTTCCTTATGTGCCTTTTAATTTGTTCTTACTTTCTTAAAAAACAATCCTGACTTACAATAAATGGATAGAATTCATAGGTGATAACTGAAAATTGACAAGGAGTTTGATGTTTTACCAGTTAGCTGCCCTCACTTTGTTTTTTGGATGGCTTTTCTCTTTATCCTTCAGAAAGGACACAGGACCTTACTGGCTGTAGTCACAGCTGTGCAAATACACATTGAAACAGATTTTCACATTTCTACTGCTTTTTATATTCCTCACATAAATACAGTTACACCTAGGCATATATGCCTGCAGGATTGAGTCTTACTGAGACGTAATAAAGAAGGGAAAATTCTTGTTCAGGTAGGATTTGTCTTTTCTCTAGTGATGTCACATCACTTTAAACTAGGTTAGTGACACTGGGAATAGGAAAGGAAAGTTCAGTATGTGTCTGCTTTCTCTTCTGAGTCTACTGAAAGTGCTCTCCCAGCAATGTGGGTATTCTCTCTGGTCAGTTCATCAGAAGTAGCTGAGTCAGATATGATAAAATAACCCACATTCACTTGCTAAAAGCTCAGGCACATCATACTCATTGTTTAATTAGTTTAATAGTTACAGGTTTATTGTAGCAATAAAATATGCTATAGCTGTAGCATGTCAATTCAAAAACACTATTCCTTCTTCATAAGGAGGCTGTCCAGATATTATCAAACTACTATTCAAGAAATTAGATGACTCCGTGTTGGTGTCAACATGGAGAGTATTCATCTGCAGTTGCAGAACTTATCCTGGAGAAAATTGTGATTCAGATAATTGATTGTATGTATCTACATTTTAAATTAAAAATTAAGAAGTTAGAGTCCTGGCTCTACTGAAATTTCACTGAATTACTATTTGAACAAATACAGCTGATGTCAGTAGTCATTTCTGAACACTGTTGAAGCTAAAGGAGGGGCAAGAGCTTAGTGTTAAGTGGGAAGTTACTAAGGTAACCCTCATGGGCATAGCTGAGAATGTCAGCAGTGAAGAATTGGATCAAGAAAGAAAATGGTTCTGAGACAAAGTGTTTATGATTACTGAGGACAGAAATGAAGTCCAAAGAAAGAACTAAATAAACAAATTTGAAACTGGTCATACGAAGTCAAGAGAGCAGGCCAGAATTGGAAGATGGCAACAAAGAGAGTAGTAGCTCAGGAGAGATGTCTGAGTAAGAATCTTATTGATAGGAGATTTTGTACTGCCAACTAAGGTTATTAAATCAGCAACTAGAGAAGTCCTGAGAGAAGAAAAGCATGTGATTGATGTGAGTAAAAGTACTTTGAAGAAGATAAAACATTGTTAAATAATATTGATTGTGCAGGTGAAATAAACCATATCCATGAAAATCTGAAGTAATGTCTCCCACTGAAAGGGTCAAAAATAAGCCTTTCAAAAGTGTATGATATGCTAGCAGAACTTAAAATGGATTAGGGTGCAGGGAGGAAAACTGGACAGTGACCTACCGATTGGGTGAGATTGACACAGTACAAAGGAAAGGTGGCTGGAAGGAATGTACAAATTACCAAACAATTTCTGTAGTGTTGCATGTTGGCATGTTAAAAGGCCTCTGGAAAGGATTTAAAAGAAAACAAAGTGAATAGATAGGGTAAGGTATGAAAGGCTCTTAAATGAGCGGATGGCAAACCATATGACTATGATTAATAACACTGTGAGAATTTGGGCAACTGCCTTGCTGTTCTCAGAGATATTTATTCTGGTGAGAAAAATTAAGTATGAGTTTATGAAGAAGGTGGTGAAGATGAGGCTTCTACCAGAAAAAGAGGTTAAAGAATAGTTTAATTATCACAATCAGAAGCCATTAATAAATTTGCAGGAGTAATGCTTGAGTGAATTGTCAGATAAAAGGGTGGTGGTTTGGAAAATACTTTAAGATTACAATTCTGTGCCTAGGGAAGGCAATCCTTCAATAGACCTAGAGAAGGAGGTCTAGAGAGGGCAAGTATGTATGGAAAAGAGAAGGAGAGGGAAATTGCAAAGAACCTGGCTAAAGGCAGAGAGGACTGGAGAGAAATAAGAACCAAAAAAGAATACCAGTAAATAGACAAAGGTAGACTATATATATATTTTGTGTAGAAATATATATTTGAATACTGTGGTTATATTGTAAACATTTTAGGGAAAAGGAGTCATTAATGAGGATGATAGTGCTGTTCGTGGATAAATTCTTAGCAACAGTCCAACTGCTCCAAAATTAGCAAAGAACTTAGAAGATACTTCGGTGGTGTAACTATTGAGGTATACAGGCATATACAGTGGGGAATTCTTCATGCCAAATAGTCAGTATTACTGGTCAGAATGTTAATATTTTCCAAGGGGGAAGGTTTTTGACAAGTACAAGAGATAGACTGCGGACTCAGCTTCCCCTGAAAACTCATAAAATTTGGTGAGGTTTCTGCTACTACTTTTGAATTTTTCTTTTGATTTCTTTTAGTATGAAACTAAAACAATAATTTTAAATACAATTTATAAAAAATGGTCTAAAACTTTAAACAGAGTAGAAATTAATAAAAAAATAGCTTTATCTGTGAATGAAAAATATATGTTCATCTTGTTTGCTATTAAAAATGCATTCATGATAAAACCGCAAGCTGTCTGCCATTTTAGTTTGGCTTGTATAAATAAGGTATCTCTGTTTAGAGAGAACTGTGGGCTCTGTTATTCATCATCCTGTTCACTTTGTGTTTTACACTCTTTGTCATGACCCTTTGTTTGTTTTGAGGTTTTAAAGAGTATGCTCATCAAAGAAAAACTTGCCTCTATATATGTGTTTGTGTTTGGTGTACAACCATTGCCAAGGATGCAGATTGTAGGAAAGATTTAAGAATATATTTGACCTGAAAACTCTAGATACATATATCTCTACCTATACATAGTCTTACAGACGTATAAGTATGCATGCTTCTGAACAAAATTTGCACCTTTTGTGTTCAGAGGAAATGTGTATGAAATCTGGTAGGTGAAATGCCGACCCCATGAAATCAGTGACAAGTTTTATGTTGATTTCAGACAGAACAGTATTTGGCCCTGTAGAACACAGTTTCTGCAAGTGTGACGACGTGTATTTCGGTGGAATACAGGGAATCTATTCTAGTTTAGGATAAAATGCCAGAGGTATTTTTTGTTGGTGGATGGAGGGGTAAGAGGCTGCTCTATTGCTTGCTTTCTTTGGAAGGAGTTCATTTCATTCAATGGTATCACAAAAGGAAAAAAATATTTCAGGGCTGCTGAGTTCTCTTCTGTCCCAGCCTAAGAACACAATCTGAATTTTGTTCCGGTAGCTAAGTATTTTTGAGGGGGCAAAAAAACCTGAACATCTCAGATTTGTTCTTTAAAACTACCTAAATGCTTTAGGAGCTGTAGTAACCTTATCTTGCATTGAAACACAAGTCTTTAAGTGCACGTATTCTTTCTGAAAATAGGATTTCAGTGCTTTTTGAAAGACTTCCCTATTAATTTACTTTAAATGGAATTGATCAAGGTAAGCTTGCATAGTGTGTAAGGAGATTACTTTAGCAACTTCCACATTTAGATATATGTTCAGAAAAATAGTTAGTTTTCTGTTTACCAAAACAGAAGCAGTTGATATGATAGGACACCAAAACAGAAAATATTATGTCTCCTTGCGGATTGTACTTTTGCAAAAAGCCCCAGGGTATATGAAAAAAGAGGTATTTATTCTTTTGTCTATATGGTTAAATTAAATATTCTACTAATTGTTTCAGAATTACTTTACCACTGCAAATAATTCTCATGAAGCGTTTACACCCTTGCCCCTTTTACACAGCGAACAAAGCAAAAATGCCAGCTGCTATATCTGTATGTTCGCTGACATGCAAGGACATGGGTCTCCAGTTCTGGTAGTTTACAGTATTGGTAAGGTCAAACTCTTAATTCAAGTCCCACTAAAATCCATTTAAATTGAATGTAACTGCTATGAAACTGAGACAGATTGTATAAATAAGATCAGAATCAAACCTAATCCCTGAAGTTAATTTGAACATAGGACATTATTGCCCTTTATTTTTCTCCCACATTGTGTTTCTCATCACTCCTCTCAAAATTATTTGTTTTTCCTTAACATTAATAACCCAGCTATACCTCACCTTGCTATCAGGAGATGCACAACTCTGCTTTTATGGTTTTGAAAATTAATTTTTGTTCTATATTGGAATAAAACTAAACTTTTTGCATATATTTGTAAAGCAGAATCACTCTGAAACACTTGTTTTAAAACTGAAAACTGAATTCATCTTTTTCAGTTCCTCCTCTCACAAAAGCCTTGAAAGACCCTCATCAGTAAAAAAAAAAAAATTCTGTCAATATAGCCTTAGTTGCAGGTATTCAAAACCAGCATAGTTACTTCTCTTTCAATACTGCTTTAGTCATTTCTCCTTTAAATCCTTTGTTAGCCTTGCCCAAACAACACTTTCTTAATCTCATTTCTTGCCCTAAATGTCATTCCATCTTTCCCCTCCTTTTCTTCCCACAACACACAATCCTATACCCTTTCTTTTCACTCACATACTACCTTCCAATTTCGCAACATTTTATTTTCATCAAGCACTTGACCTTCCCAAGCCACTGCCATTCCCTGCTTCTTTGAGACCCACTCTACGATACCAAGTAGACAAGGGAGTGGAAGGAAAGAGTGTCAGTCCTTTTGAGTGGTGCAGCTCTGCTCCTACATGGATGAGTTTCTCTTAAGGGCTCTCTTACAGAAAATTCTAATAGGTTAAAAGATCAAAAGACAGTGATACCTGATAGTTTGTTGTATGCCAGTTCTCCAGTGCTGTACTGAATTTTGGAGTACAGTTCCAGTACTGAGATGCTGCCGTGGAGAAGACTACAGTCATACCAGATGACAATACTTGTGTGTCTGGTACCTTCCCAAAATCTGTTTTTTAAAGTTATGTGCCATGTTTCTGATTGAAATGCTGAGTTTACATTTAGCACAGCATGTTTCGCCAGCAATGCTTGTTTCTCTAGGTTTTCCAAAACCCGCATTTTCAGTTCTGCTGTGAAATGTATCTGAACATATGTTCCACAGCTGAATCTGTCTGTGACAGTGTGCTGTGTGGGACTGTGCAAGATAGCAAGCAGACAGAGCTCATGTTGGAGCTCATATTTGGTGAAGGAAGGAAAGTTACTGACGGATCTCAGGAGGTCTTATCCATGAACCGTATCCTGGTAGATGGCTACAGAATAGCGCTCTGTGCAGCTATGAGCTTTTACTTTCTTGTGTAGGTTTGTATCTGCACTGAGTGTACTCAGCAGGACCTACTTTGTTATGACATACAGATGGCCTTTTCCGCGTGATACACATTTAAATGGAGAGAGCCCAGTTCTGCAAAACAGAGCAACTGTATTAATAGAATAGATCTGTCTAATCATCCATCTGGCATCGGAGAGCTGGTGTCCTGTTAAGGGAAGAACACTAATGACTCTGTATACTTTAGTATGACCATTTTTACTTGGTAGATTTTAAAAATTACTTGTGTTTCTTCTCTATCTAATTTCCCCGGTTGCTCATATTGCACATTTGATGACCTTTTGAATTTGTTACATGATTACAGTTCCTTTCCATCTGAAATACGCTTTATTCCTTTCATATATTCTTCCTTCTTATTTTATGAAAAATGCTAATAATATACATTTTTTATACTCTGTTATTGTGTTCCTGGCTGTATCTGAACTTTTGTTAAATTCAGTTTACTAATCATACTAATCAGTGGCCACACAGAGACCTCAAAGAAAATGGCAAGAAGCAGAAAAATGGGAATTTATGCTATGAATGTGTCAGCTGCCATAAACTAGCAGATACCTTACTACACAAGCACCAGGAAGATTCAGCCATTTTTAAAACTGGACTTTAAAAAAAACTTATTTTGTTAAAGTTTTTAATTGCTAATGCATACCTTAGGGTTAGTTGTTGTTGTGGTGGGTTTTGTTTGTTGGTTTGGGGTTTTTCTTAAATTTGGTTTCTAAATAGATGCAGAAGAACCAAAATACTATAAGAAGTCTTTTCCTGCAAGATTTCAATCCCAGTCTTGAAAATTGAATGTTTTATCATTTATGTTATATATTTAATGCACCTTGTAGTTCAAGCTTCTCTTTTTAAGCATGTTTTCCCTGACTTCCACTAATAACTCACATTTCATTCTACTTCATTATAGAGGATCTGCACAAAACCATGTCTCAACCAGACTCTGAAGCCTTGGGCCCGTAAATACTGAGAACTTTTTAGAAGGCTGATTCTTTCATTTCTCCCATACAGTAATTGGGAGAGAGCTCATTAAGAGATTAATGCATTAAATTTGTATTTGTATTTTTTTACATCTTGTATTTGAAAACATGAATGTATAATGTCTCTCTGGGACTCTGCACCATTATGATGAAAGATAGAAGTGGAGTCTAAGACAGACATGTTTAATTGGTGAGCAAACTTGACATTTTCAGTGTTTAGGCTAGACCAGGAAAAAGCCAAGAGCAAACTAGCGTTTTGGGGTGGGGTTTTTTTAGATTGCAGACAGAAAATAATTGATTTAACACAAATCAAAATGAAACTTCTCTACATTTGTAGCGGATAAAAGGCCATTAGAGTTAGGATTCAATGCTTAATCACAAATCTAAATATTCCAAACACAAAGTAGGAGCAAATGTTATATCATTTTTGAGTGACAACCACTCAAATTCTGTAAGCAGCAATGGAAGACCTACATCTTCTTAATAAAACATTTAATTCAGAATCAACCTCTATACAAATCCAAAATTACCTTCTCAAATCTATTTTCTTCTTTTAATCAAAATTTGTTGCAAATATTATTATTCTTTATTTGCTCTGTGATAGCACAAACTTTACAGCATTATGTAAAGCTGTTAACATCGGGCAGGAATGGAAGTATTCAGCCATTTAATTAATGTGACTAATTTCACTTAAGTCAATTGGGACTACCTTTTAGTTAGCTTTGAATCTTTCATTCCCAGATTCACATCCATTGGCTTGGCTTATATCCTTTTAAATACAAGGACTAAGAATCTTGATTTTTATTTCTTTTTTAAATTGATTGGGTTTTATAGAAATGTTGATCCCAATCTCAATCAACAGAAAAAGTATAAAGGGAAAATATTCTTTCATTTCAGGTTCTAAGAAATTCTTAAATGCTCTAAATATATGTGCCTGGATTTTTCATTCAGAGTAGAAAAGCTGATCTTGGCTATGTGCTCCATGGCACGTAAAGAAAAAAAAAAGTCACTACCCCACAGTGATCATCAGTGGAGTTAGCTCTGCGACATATTGGGAAAGATTTTTTTGGTGAGGTCTGAAGTCAGCATAAAGCATTCACTTGACATTTAGCAACCTGCTGAAATAGAAAATGTAACATGGAAAACCATCAAATTCATAGCAGTGGTATATTACTTATTCAATGAAGTTGGCACATTGTTATGGTATAGCATAAATCAATGAGATATTGGTTGAACATTTCATATAGAACTATTTTCAAGCTAATACATCTGTGTGATGACATTGATCAAATTTCAAAGAATTACACCTGTTTGTTAAAACCAAAGAAAACCAGAAAAATCCTTACGTTAAAGATACTGGTATGTAGATCTGTTGGTAATCCCTTTGTTCTTCTCAGAAGCTGCACTATTTCAAAACAGGGCAGTCCTTAAATTAGAATGCGGATTTTGACCTCTGCTTCCAGGACACTTGTTTGAATCTGGTCAACCTTAGTTGGGTACAGTCATCAGTATTTGAAATTTGCTTAGATGTGGTGTGTTAACCTCATTTTCTGTTTAATGGGGCAAATCATCAGGTCTCAAATACAATCAGTGTAATTGTTTCTGACCTGGACATTATTCATTGGCTATCAGCAGAGAAGCTGGGAGCTAAATGAATAGCAGTACTGTCATTTATTATTAGTGATAATAAAGGAATGTAAGGCTCTGTTATCTTAGCCCTGTTTTTCCTAATTTAACAAGTTTAGTCTAAGATTTGTTTAAATATTTCTAATTTGTCACAAAACCTATCAAAAAGTACACAATAGACGCTGTTTAGAATGAAAGCAAACCTCCTGAATTTCTCTTGATAATTGTGCCATCTTTCTTTCCCTTCTTTCTCAGTCCATGAGGTTGCTAATCCTCATACTATCTTTCTTTGCTACATTAAAGTCTTCCACCCTGGAATTAATTTTTACCATCACAGAATGTTACAGAATCAGATCCATAGGATGTTATACTTCCTTCAGTGTTGTGAATGACTGAGCGACTTATAAGAAGGCCAACCATTTGGGCTGGCAGATTGAACGTGTTCATCTGCATCTACTGCTACTAGTTCTATATAATATTACTTAGTAGGTCATTAAGGTGGGTGGTCAGGTTTTGGTTTCAACTGCTAGGGACATTTTTTTCTCAGCTGGCAATAGAATTTTCTTTCTTTGGAAGTCTTATTCTTTGATGGGTAATGAGCGATTCAGTAGAAAGAAGCAGGAATAGTTCAATTTCACATACCCTTCTAATTCAGGGTTAGAGGATGAAACAAGAACCTAAAGAATCTGAGAGCTAGGCCCCTTAGGATTTAGCTAAGGCCAACTTTCTCATCTGTGAAGTTGTGTTTTTCATTATATCTGACATTTTTTGAGGGTGAGTTTTGTTACAGATTATTAGCCTATGGCACTGGACTGGGAAGATGAGACTTCACTGAGATACAGAACACATAAAAAAAAGAGTGAACAATTGAAATTACAGGGTTATTGGTATCTTGTTGTCAAGGTAGCTTGAGGTTGGTTTTGCACTGAGAGGAATTCAGCTTGCTTTTATGTGTGATACTATGAAATGAATTCAGTGCCCAGTGTGCCCCAACACTAATTATAAAACTTTCTAAAAACAAAGAACAAAACCAAAACAATTCTTTCTAGCTCTCTTTCACTGTTTAACTCTTATCATGCATCTGTGGAACCACTGTATTGATTTACACAATTGAGGGCTTTAAATGTGATTGATTACCGTATGTATCTTGTTCTGTCCTAGATTATGTATATTCATGGAAGGAACAGAAAAGATAATTTTGCATCAGATCATTACCTCAGGGATGTTACTTAGGACATTTAAGAGTCAAGTTCCTGGATTCACTGCCTTTAATTTTGAAGGGAGTAAGCCCATGTCAGCAAGGAACTAATAACTTCCAGGGTAGCTGCAGTGCAACTAATCAGGTAACAAACATATCACAGTCATCAAACATTACCAGCTTATTAAATAAAGGGGAATCTAAGAAAGGAAATTTCTAGGACAATTTAGGGAGAACCTTCTGAGCAGCCTTGAGACATCTTTGTTCAGCCTTCCTCAATGAATGCAGGGGATTAAGCCAGTGAGTAGATGCCTGCTGTCTAGAGGAGGTCTACAGTCAACAGACACAGGAAAGATTTCAAAATTATCTTGGCAAATATTGTTTGGAAATAAAACAGAATGCAGCCCAACATGTATATATTCAAGCTACTATTTAGGCAGGATTACAAAATGGGAATAAATGGCTGGGTAGTAGTTTGCATCTGAAGGCTGTAAATTTAATGTGAGTTATCAGAAGTATTGTCATGAGTGCAGTAGGTGTTCTATGACATGTATCAGCAGATGTATAACCAGGATTCAGAAAACAATTTTTTTACAGTGCTTGTAGTTATTAAGATCTCACCTACAGTACTGTGTCTAGTTTTAGTTCCTGCATGTTAAGTAAAACACTATGGGTCACTAGAAGAATTTTTACATATTTAAAGATTTGTCTCAAATCTCTTTAGTTTTCTCTCTTTAAAGTTGAATGACTCAGTTCTCTCAGCCCAATCACAGTTGTGTTTCCTGGATCTCTAATCTGTTTTTATCCTCTGAACTAAGTCTTTAGATATGTTTCTTTAAAAGATCTATAAGAGGAAGGAAACAATCTATTCTCTATATCAATGACAATTGAACAAGCAGTATTGGATTTATACTGCAACAAGGAAAATTCAGATTAGTTACTAGGAAAAAAACCTTTTAATGATAGTGATGCATTGGAATAGATTGCCTGGAGAGGTTTTGGAATCCCCATAATTGGAAGTTTTTAAAAAGACAGTCTAGACAAACATCTGTCAAGATTGATATGTTTGATCTTGACTTGGGACAGAGGATGGATGAAATGACCTCTTGAGGTCCCTTCCAGCCCTGTTATGAATCTATAAAATAATGTTTAAGCTCCCAGGGGAGAAAAGAACTATCCAAGCACAGAGAATCTGCTACAAATGACCTTTGATATTTTCATTGACAAAAATTTGGAAGCAGTCTCAGTGTATAGCTAGTAAAGATGAGGTAAAATTATCCAAACTAACATTAATCTGTAGTTTCTTCAATCAGAATCCTATATAAACACATTTCTAGGTTAACTCTGTATGCACTGTGACTTAAGGCTTCTTGTAGGAAATAAAATTAAGATTCTGTGTGTGCACAATGAGGGTCTTAATTTGAAAAGTTAAACAACATATTTTGTTATCCCATTGCCACAGAATTGCTCCTGGTCTCTCCAAGACAAGCTTGTCGAGAGAGTATACTGATAAACTTGACTCAGTCTGGAAAATGGTCTTCTGCAGAAGACCATATGATTTGTTTGGGAAAAGATCAGTGTCCTTACTTCATGTGTCCAGAGACAGCTGGAATTTGACTTTAAAAAGAGTTTACTTATAAGGGTCTGCACACTAAAGAAGCTCATTTCTTTCTGGAGTTCTCTAGAGCAATGGTTTTCAACCTTTTGCAGTTTTAAGACCCTTAAAAAATTCCTTGGAAGACGTTGACTCTAGAACAGTGATTGTAAGGTTACTAACCCAAAGTCTGTATGAAGGGAACTGCAATAGTAATGGGAAAAAAAGCAGCCTGAGCTCACAGGTGTCTGCATCACAGATCAAAAACACACCTACTGTAGAGCTGTACTGTACACAGGGGTGAAATTGTGTATAATTAGTCATAGGAAAAGAGCAAGCTCTTCTAACAACAACCTTAAAGATACCATTTTATTTACCTTGCAGATGAGTCTTCTATGGGAAATATTGTTGAAATATAAGGGCAAATAATAAAAGTGAAGAGTTTTTATAGAATCACAAGATATTTCAGATCAGAAGAGACCCCTGGTGATCTCTAGTCCAACTTCCTGCTCAAAGCAGTGTTAGCTATGATGAAGTCAGACCAGGTTTCTCGGGGCTTTACCCAGGTGGTTCTTCAAAACCTCCAAGGACAGAGGACTGCACAACCTCTCTTGGCAACCTCTTCCACTGCTTGAGTCTCCTCTTGGTTTTGTGGGTCTTTACCATCTTTAGACCTCCTCACCCTTTCAAGGGTGAAGGAAGATTTTTTTCTTAGTAATGACAGTGTCTATGCAACACCAACAATTGAAGTTCTCAATATACTTTGGAAACATTAATCTTTGTTAACAAACGATTGTGACTTTAGTCTTTCAACTGCCTTACCCTCATCTGTAAAAAGAAATGATAATGCTTACTTGCCTTTGAGTATTTGAGAACCTTTGGTGAAAATTGTATTTATGTTAATTAAGATGTTTCTCCTACAAATAAGGATATTTTACTCTTGCATAAACAAAAAAAACCTATCTCTTTTTACATTTGAAATATTCAAAACTGACAAAGTATTAGCTCAAGGACTAATTTAATAAGAAAATGCAACTACCATTATCTCTTACTGAATTAAAGGATGTTGAGACCATCAAAAAGATTAATCTACTATGTTGAAAAAAACCTTATACATTCATCCTATTGAAAAGAATTGTGCTATTGATTTCATTGATTTCAAATAAGTTGGTTCTGGAAATACAATTAGGTATCAGGATGCAGGAAAAAAATAGCTTATTTTGTATCATCAAAATAATGTGAAAAGCTTTTTCTAAACAACTAAATTAATTCATTTCTACAAGAAAGCAACAGAGATAAATAGTTCCTTTATCTTCAAAGAAGACAACTTTGCAATAACTAATATTCTTGAAAGAAAATTGATTATAATTCTTTTTCAAAGAGTATAATATAATTTTGGAGAATATTCCTTTTTCTGAGTCATTTACATAAAATAGTAATGTCAAGCAAATTAATAAGAGACTCTCTCTTAAATTCTGATTCAATGTTCTTATCAATCAATAGTTTAAATGAAGATGCTATGAATAAACGCATGCAAATCGTACACATGTTGCAGAACAGCAAAACAGTTATAGAGTGGTATAGTGAGGGAACTGTAGTATAAGTAGATATCTAGCCCAGTACAACTGTAAGATGATGCCTGGTGCTCAAGTCTGCTTTGTATACAATCCTTACAACTATAGGTATCACAGAAAAAACACAAAATGCAAAATTTAATAGACACCAACCTGCTGAACTTTGTCTACCTATCCACCATTCATAACAAAAGGAGCTTTGCTGTTTAAGAATCAAGCCTGAAAAACAGCATGAAAGGTAACCTGTCATGTATTATAGCTCACCTGGTAGGTATGAGGACAAGCTATTCTAAGGAGCTCTTCATTTTGTCTAGGAATCAAAATTTCTCACTGAAGGTGATTACGGCTTTTAACTGCAGATATACATGGCCTGATGAGTGACTTCTCCAAACTGTTCAGGTTGTGTTATAGGTATTTTCAGGTTTGGAAGAATTCTAATTTGTTGTAAATCGCTTGACTGAACTTGTGTCGTCTTATAGCTAATAGTGGGAGAAATGTCCTTTTTGCTGCCAGTTCAGCACTGGCAGTGTGCTCACCACTGCACAAATGATAAAGGACATTTGACCTTATTTATTCATTGGTAACAGTTTGAAGCAAAACTGTAAGCCCCCTTGGGACACTTGACAGGGTTTTTCCATCACATAAAGCATGTTCTGAAAGTAGGAAAATGTTTTCTTGCCAGCTGAAACAGCTGTAATATGCTCCTCTCAATTTGTTGTGCCCTAATTCTTCTGCTTAAACCACGTAAAATTTGCTACCTTTGATAGCAGTCTCACCTGGCTCTTTAAAAATAGCTTAAAATATGACTTAACATGTTCATCTTCTCTGTCCTACTACTGCAGTTTATATCCTTCTCTGGAATATATATGAGCTTTTAAATTATTTATGATAGGCAATGTTATTGAGAAGAATATGAATCAAAATGGCAGACTTTGATAAATAAAATTACTTTTTTTCTGTCTTTTAAGAATCACATGAATTCATGTTGTTTTGCTCATTTTGCCAGTGAGGAGAGAGGTTAAATGACTTTCCTAAGGAGAACTCTGTCAGAGTAGATAGTATATAGCATCAACTAGACTGTGGCTTTGCATACACTTACTTATGTGATTAATTTTATCACAATAAAATGAGGCATTTGCAAACATATTCAGTGACCTTAAAAATTAAATCTTCTTTGATTTGGGCTCTAGTGATAACTTGAACAATAATATGAAGTAGAAGAGAACAACCTGCAAGAATCCTCTCAATTTACAATTGTATTTCCCTCTCTGTTATTTTTATCTATGTCCTCAGGCTGAGTGCGAGAAAACGGCCAGTCTTCAGAAGGTCTGAGAGCTTCTCCCATGTGATAAACAGAAAAACCAATGGGGAAGCACTCTTACATCTTGCAGTTCTTTGGCTTTACACAATTATATTTTTTAACTTCTCTGTAAATAAGCTTTGAGATAAACAAATGTGTGTGTGTGTCCCACTTTTTTTTCCTCTCTGCTTCTCCAACAATCTGGAACCAGAGAGACTTATTTGTAGAATATAGTAGGATAAATGAGTATTAAATATAATAGTATCAACAAGTATCAATCAGCATTAGGAGACTGCAGTTGAATGAGGCTGCTGATAGTAAAGTCAATAGCTGATTTCATAATTAACAGAAAAAGAGGTTCAAGGAGACAAAGAATATTTCTTTTCTTTGCCTTGAAGTGAACTGTTGCTCCAGTCATGTATGATAGACAAAAGAATGCCAAAACAACCCTCATTCAGGTCCTCTCTTCACCTGACAAAGGTTGACGTATGTAGGATTAGGATTTCCTTCACTGTGACATTTCTAGGAGTGTAAGACACAAGAGAGAAGCTCCATGAGCTAAGAGAGCTTTTGCAATCAAACCTTGTAGTTTGATGGATGCATGGCATTTAGGTCTATTGATCAGTGACACAATAACAAGGAGAAAAGGCATTAAGATACTTTGTTGTCAAAACTATAGAAGGGTTTCTTTCTTCCTCTGATAGCAATATTTAAGGGGAAAACTTCTACAATGTAATGGAAAAAATGCTTGTAAAGGTATAGCTTATTCAAAAAAACATTTGTGCTCTTGGGTTGCTCCAAGAAAAAGAGTTTTAAAAACTTTTAAAAGGCCAGCAACCTGAAATGTCAATACTGAGTCAGGTTGAGGAAAAAGTCTACTTCCTGACAACACTTCATGTTTGTTGCTGAAGAGCGGATGTGTTACCTGCATTTAGGAACGCAAGCATACTTGTTAGCTGGAGTAGATATTTTGGCCATTTGCCATAAATTCTGAAACGTTGTTTGCAAAGTTAACTTATAGCTGTTTAGACCCTAAGTATCAATTAGTGTACACTGAAATGTACATCTGGAGCAGTTATTCTTTGTCACAGAGAATAGCTGAGCACTTATTGTTATACAGATGGTGGGTGTTTTTCCTCTTAAAAAAAGGATTACCTCTCTAGCATGTATGTCCACTATAATCTCTCTATATACCGCTATATATTTCTGCTTCCTGGCAGAAATATCATTAACGGTTTAAGTTGTATGATTATCATTCTCTTATCATTCCCAGGCAAAACCTGGGAAATGAGAGAGAGGAACAAAATGAGGAACATTTTATGTACTTTTTTCTATACTTCACTGTTTATCTGCTTTTTTGCTGACTGTCATGGTTTAACCCCAGGCAGCAACTAAGCCCCACACAGCCGCTTGCTCGCTCCCCCCCAGTGGGATGGGGGAGTGAATTGGAAAAGTAAAAGTGAGAAAACTCATGGGTTGAGATAAAGACAGTTTAATAGGTAAAGCAAAAGCCGCGCACACAAGCAAAGCAAAACAAGGAATTCATTCACTACTTCCCATCAGCAGGCAGGTGTTCAGCCATCTCTAGGAAAGCAGGGCTCCATCACATATAACGATTACTTGGGAGGACAAATGCCATCACTCCGAATGTGTCCCCCGCTTCCTTCTTCTTCCCCCAGCTTTATATGCTGAGTATGACATCATATGGTATGGAATATCCCTTTGGCCAGTTGGGGTCAGCTGTCCCAGCTGTGTCCCCTCCCAACTTCTTGTGCCCCCCCAGCCTCCTTGCTGGTGGGGTGGGGTGACAAGCAGAAAAGGCCTTGACTCTGTGTGAGCACTGCTCAGCAATGACGAAAACATCCCTGAATTATCAACACTGTTTTCAACACAAGTCCAAGACATAGCCTCATACTGGCTACTATGAAGAAAATTAACTCTATCCCAGCCAAAACCAGCACACCAACATAGATGAGAGCAACCAAAATGAATGAAACTTCTTTCTCTCACCAGCCTAGAACACTGATGTTTTCTCCACTCTTTATCAAAGTTGAAACCTTTTCTTCACTTTATATAGTGTGTGCAGCAAGAAATTTTAATTATAAAACTGTTATTTATTATAGTAGCACTTCATATTAATAGCTAGCTTACCTGCTGCATCTTAGAGTTGCATAGGTGTGACAATATATTTATAACTGTCCAAATGTTCACAGTTTGGGATTTTCTTTTCTGTCTGCAGGTAATTTCTGTAATTAACTAAAAGGAGAAGTTAAGTTCTTCTTATAACTTCAGGTGAATTAGAAAAAGATTATCTTGTTCTAAGGTTTGCAGCAAACATAGTAATGAAACTTGATATTGAAATATTCCTCGGAGAAGACTAGTTCTTTTGCTTAGTTTGAAAAAAGAAATATTGAAGGAATGTTTTTGTATTTTGTGGTGACTGCAAGAAAATAGCTCCTAAAATAAGCATGTACATCTTTCACACGCTCTGGAAATCTTGGCACTTCCCAACTAAAATTAGAGTTCTACTTTTTTTGTCATTTATTTACTTGTTTATTTTATTTTTAAAGAGAAAATTCAATGTCACTCTAAACCTAGGTGCTTTGGCAGAAAATAGAGGTTTGAGAGCATCACAAGTACGAAAGAATAGCAGTCATTTCTCTTCCAGGCCCTCACTAAGTGTATCACATCTTGTGCGTGGCATTCTCAGATGGCTATTCTGTAGAGAAAATGACATATATATACATATATATGGTTTAACCTTCTGCTAGGTGCCCACTGCCACCCATAGTAGTGTTTCTACTCCTGACCCCTGGAATTTAAAATGAGCTCACTCTAGCCATCTTCATGGGTAGCTTCACCCGCCACTCTCCCCGTCTCATCCATACTTGGAGAGTCACAGTGGTGCCTGGGCTACTATTGCTTTAGTTGTCTTATTAGCATGTAAAGCTTTAGAACTTTCTCTGGTGGGAAGAATATTTAAAAGCATGGAAGTAAATGGAAAATAGAGCAAAAAGTGACACCCATCTGCCCCTGTTCTAGTACTTCATTGGAAGTGGGGTAGATATTGTGGAATCGGTGAGCCTGGCACAGTGAACCAGTGCAGCACAACTGCTGCCTATATTGGGACTGCACTGGCAAACGTGCACCGCTGCTGATTTGGTGGAGACTTCTCAGGCTTCCCTACAAAATCAGCTGTGCATGCTGCCAACCTCACAGACATATCCTGTACAAGGATGGGGACTGTAGAAAAGCAGGATCCTTGCACAAGATATCTGTTTCTTGAGAAACAGTCTTAGAGCAACAAGCCCTTTCATTTTGGCTGAAGTAAAATTGTATTCCTAAACCAAAGTCTAGCACTAGAAAGGAGAGGGTTATCAATTTCATTCCAGATGTATTCAACATAATTCTTCTGCTGTATACAGTACTGTAATATTGTTCATCGATTCGGTGTGTGAAAAAAATACAAACAATTCAGTAGGTAGGATAATTGGTAGTCTGCATTAGCATATGAAAACAATATTTACTGGATTTTACTGTCAAGGAATAGAATTCTCTGTTCCCTGTCTTTTGACCCTGGAGTTATATGTGGTCAAGAAATCAGTAGTAGTTTACTAACCAATAATTAAGATTAGGTAACTCAACAGCTCAAGACATGAGAGAAACAGGTGTCAATTTTTCTCATCATTAATCATAGCCCATTGTTTGATCGATGACATATAAGAAATTAGTGACATACAGAATATAATTTCTGTACACCTAAGAGGTTATACACTTATTGGATTTAGAGTAAAGTCTCTTGAATTGGTTTATTTGCTATCACAAAGAATGTGAAATAAATAGCAATGTTCTTTGCTTTTTACTCCAGAACAGGTAATAGAAAAATCTTTAAATATAACTGTCTGCTGCAGGTCTGAAATACTGTACCTACATGAATATAAAAACACACACATGAAACCATGGCAATGATGAATGCACAGCCTTGCACTTACCTTGAAGCCCAGAAAAGGAAAAATATACTTATTGAATCAAAAGATTACAGCGTTAGTGTGAGCTACACGTAGGAATCAACTCCTGAAAAAGGAATGTTTTACTATTACATAGTTCTGTTTTCCTTTGTCACCTAAAGGAATAAACTTTGATTTATTGTAATTACATTTTCAATTGAAAATATACTGAAGAGTTTAAAGCTCTGTGCAGCTTCCATTTGAAGTAGATCATATAATGTGCTAAATATGTTCAAATTATACACCAAACATAAAATGAGGCTAAGTTCAAATACTTATTGTAATCCATAAATGATACTGTGTAATTATTTCAGCACATAATAAGGATAAATTTAGTCATGTGCACATGCATACTAAATATATATATATTCAACATGACTTTAATCATAGGCTGCTCCACATTAAATATACATCTTAATTACTGAGGGAATCTTACTCTTTTTGAAAAGTACCTTAACTCTCCACCATACAGTTTTCTGTCCTTCCATTAGCTTGTTTGACCATTTTCTTGTTAATAGACTGTTTGCCACAGTGCTGGCCCTTATGCGCCAAAGACAGGGGAATGCCGGTGTATTGCTCAAGGCAAGACTCTCAATTCACGTTGTTCAGGGACTCCACCTTTATCCTAGCTCGTTTGGGGCATTTGCAGAAAAAATTCAGGTGAGAAATGAATGTACTGCTGACAGACTATAGATCTGCTAGTTGTGGAGAATAGCTTGCTTGTGTCCTGCTTTATGAAAGGAAACTTAATGCAAATAGAAATTAAGTTTTCTATTTTAAAATGCTTCATAGATTTCAAAATATTATTTCTCTAGTTCATTGTTCACGTAAGAAAACTCATGCAATCTTGCAGATGTTTATTCACTGTGGAAAATCATTTTTCTCTGCGTTCTATGTATATGTGTGGGTATTCTCTAAGAAATGAATTCAAAATACAGTAACTCAGCATCCCACTTCTAAACATCTAGTGTTCCCTTCTGCAATCCCTTTGGAGCATATGGCTCCTGGAACAATAATGACTGTGTGTCTACAAATCACACAACAGGGGCAGAACTGTAAAGAACTACAGATGATGAAAAACTAGAATTCCCATTTTGCAATTCAGCCTGTGTCCCGTTTTCTCTTTTTATTTGACCTTGCTTGAATAATTAATGTGGGACTGGCAAGGAGATATCTAAGGAAACAAATTCAACGTAATGCAATTATGGAAAAATCATTATTCAAACATAATATATTTTCTATACAAAACATGGAATAATTGGCAATGTTGTACTAGCCTCAACTAATTGGTCAAGAAGATGGGTTTGTGGACATTACCTCCTTCTGTTTTTTATGGGGGGATTTTTCATTTTTTAATCAAATAATATGAAATTTCTCCAGTTGGCTGGGAAATTGTTAATGCTTCATTCTGTAGTTCCAAAGTAACGCAGAGATTAGTAAGTGTGGGGCTGAATATTATTCTGTCATCTTCAGCTGGCTTAACAGAGTATGATTGGCTTGAGGACCAGCAGACTTGTATTCTCATATCCAAGGAGCACTGCTGAGACAGCAGGGCAGATACAGAGCCCACAAGATACAAAGATACCTTCTGGAGGAAAGCATATAAATGGTTGTTGGGAGCTGCGCTATAAAAAGGCCGAGTGAAATATGGCATCACTAAAATGCATAGCAAAACTCAGTGTGATTTCTATGCTGCCAGAAATTCATTCTAATTCAGCAGAAGTTTCTAGAATGAGAGAAAAGGTCAGATACACAAACCTGCATAGAGCATGAATATAATATACTTTAATCAAAGCTTACTTTTATTGACCTGATATTTCCTAAATTTTAGTATGGACATAACTCTTGTTCTTGTACTCAGAAAATCTCATTTGAAATAAGATTTAGAAAGTGTTGATGCCTCTCTATAGCTAATCAGAAATAATTTCTGAATCTGTGGAAAATTAAGCTGAAAACTTTGTAAGACAACTTTCAAATATTTCTAAATGAATGCCTAAAGGTGGAGGAAAAAATTGTTACTTTAAGAGCAGCAGTCCTGATCTTCTGACATCAAATGGAGGTAACCAAAAAAACCCTTAAATATACATTGCCACAAGTAATTCTACCAGTTGGTCCTTCTAGCACAGAGTATGAGATTAAATACTCAAGGAACAGGTAGCTACCTGATTAATTACATCTAACATTTACTTTTCCATAAATGAATCTCTGTGATAATGTCTAAGACTTCACTAAGATGAATCTGATGTTATTCAGAAGGTTACAGTTGGCTTAATATCATTGTTCCCTTTCCAATCGAAGGGAGAAAAACAGAAAATAAAAGGTTGTCCCTTGCTTTAAAACAGGTAAATCATTGTTATGGAATATGCTGCAGTGATTTTTAAATGTTATCTTCTTTTTTTTCCCGCATATCTACAAATACTAACAAAATTAAAATCATCTTGAAAATCAGTCATTTGGGAGTAGAATAAAATACCACCACTGTTAGAGGCACTACAAAACTCTTAGAGTCTTCCCAGAAAGTTATGGGACCATTCAGAGTCTTTGTGTCTTTAAGGGACTAATTCAGACATATCTGCACACAGAGGTTATGTTGGTTCCATTGGGATTTGTCATTTAATTTTGCAGTGTTGCTGCAACAAACTTTAAGCTACAGTACAAGCTCTTCAAAACACACAAGACTTTTGCTTGTGTGGTTCTTGCCATTTATTTGGAGTGACTACTTCTGATCATAAACCCAAATACTCCCATCAGGCATACAGTTATAAGTGAGTCTAAAATGATTCTTGCAAACGATTGCAAGAGCATGTCAGTGACCTACTTGCCCATAGGAAAGTCAAAGTCAAATTGTTCCTGAGATGGAATCCAACAGAGCTGAAGGAATTGAAATGTTCAGAGTGAGATCTACAAATCCTCATTTCATTTTCATGAGTATTATGAAGATTTGTTTGACGCTTACTGAAGTATTTCCTGAGAGTATTTTATACTGCAGAACACTTTGTGGGTCTCATCTGCTCTGATGTACAGAGCATGCTGAAAAGAACCAGTCTTCATAAGACTTAGACTAGTGTTTTGTAGTTGTATCTTACTAAACACTTGCCTTCCTGCCAGAAGGAACACCACCACACCATTTTAGTTACCCTTTTCCATAGGTATTCATGCTGCCAGTTTCTCTCTTGTCTGTTCATATTTTGGGTTTATGTAAAGGTAAGGAGAAAATATGTAAGCAGACTTGAACATGTATTTCTAAAACTTATTGAATTCTTAAAAATTATCCCAATCTTTTACTCAGCAGGTGACTTCCAAACTTGCTTGTCTCTTCCTTGATATTTGCTTACCGAAGCCCTGTCAGAGTCAATCTGGGATCTGCCTGTAGGAAGCATTCTCTTTTGTACTTGAAAGAGGGGCTTCTCAGCACTTTTCTTGCTTATTTTCTGATAATTACCACCATCACACACATAAAAAGGGTAAAATTATAGATTTGTAAAAGTACATCTTCCAATAAAGTGGAAATGGTAGTCATGATAGTGAGAACAGAGAAGGGAACAAACACTCACCAGGTTCAAAAGAAAGAAAATACACAAATGGGTCACTTTGTTCTAAACTTGCATCAAGCAACACAGGAGGTACTGAATATCCCTCTCTTCCCCCACCCCCACCCCCCCAAGTAATTGTAAAACACAACTGATGACTACTGGCAATTCTTGTTCCACATGCTGGTTTCCCAATAATGCTCAAATTTAGCTCTCAGAATCTTAATTTTTATGGAATAAAATATTGCTGCTGTTTTCTACTTACAAAATAGCAAAACATGCCAGAATTTTAAAGCATTTAATCAGTTGGAACAAAGTAATAATGGGCTCTGTTTGCTGAAATTTTCGTAGAAGCAAACACTAGTGACACAAATAAAGTCACTTCCAACCTCTCATTTTGTCTAATCTAATCTTCACTTTTATTTGATCACTATTGCCATGGTATCTGAGAAACAACCAGAAATCAAAAATAAGAGTACTCCAGCATCTGCCCCTCTTCTGACCTTCCCAGCGTTTATGTTGCTTAATTAAATTTCTGAAGAGTTTTCTGGGAGGAGTGACAAGAGCCATACTGAGAGAAAGGCAACTTGTAGAGGAAATCTTGCACTTAGTTCTGAGCTTAAGTGCTGTTCTCACCTCCAAAGAGGTCCTACAAAGTTTGATTTTTCCAATGAGTAAGAGGTGTGTCCCTTAGATCCTCACTTCTTAAGAAACAACATTTTATTGCTACAGCTGTACTCTGTTTTATTCAGCTGGAGCGTGTAAAGAAATGCAGCATTTCCCTCCCTTGCTGTTGTTACCTGAATATTTAGTACAGAGCTTCCTGTATGACTATCTCTTTGAATTCTTAAATTGTGCTGTTCCTTCTTTATTAACACTTACCTACACTACTTTACAGCTTCAGACTATAAGGGTTATTATGAAAGACTGCAAACAGTAAGGGCTCTCTACAGAAGATGATAAAATCTTTGTTCTTCGCATAAGCTGATATATAAACACTGCTGCAAAAATCCTCTTCAGGCTCCACGACGTTCTAGTACTTCACATGTCACTTGAACATGGACTGGAAGTAGGTCAGGCTTTTGTCATCTCATTTCTTCAGATTTGGTTTGATCACAACAGAATTTCACAAGAGGAGGGTCTCTGCAGGAGCAAGACAAGTTTTAATGAAGAGACATGTAACATAGAGAACTTAGGCTTTGCCAGTTGATTTTACATAAGATGCTTTGTGCACGGGGACTTAGGAATCCTGTGCTGTTACACAAGTCGAACTCACTTGTTTTTGCCGAGGTTGGCATGTGTTGGCAATATTTGTAAGATATTTGGATAAATTATTTGAACAGGGCATTGTTTGGGGCCTCTTACTCATCTGTATATGAGGTGCTGATGATTCTGTCCACATTCTTGATCTTCAACACTTGTATTACAGTTTTCCTCTCAAAATACCTTGGTTTTGGTTACGCTAGCCATGCCAGGTTACCATCACAGGTCTCATTTCATAGATAAGAAAACCAATGCAACAAAGCATGTTTTCTCTGATACCACAAAATCTGTAAGAAGCCAGCTCTACTGAAAAGTAAATAGGGTGATAGTTGGTTAACCTTAAGAAAGTGATGTCAATTCTGAGAAGACAGAATAGACTTGCTTTTTGTTAGGATTAGCAAAACTTCAATAGCAGGGCCAAATAAAGCTCTGTGAATTATAACCTCTGCTGAGATACAGAAGAAGGATTTACCTGGGTGATATGCTGATATGAATTGCCCTTCATTCTGTTACCAGTGTAGACTGTAACGACCTATGGAGGCTACATCTGATACGCAGAACAAACTCATGTAGTATCTTGCAGCATCTCAAAAAATTGTAAACCTCCTAGCTGCCTTGCAAAAGGCTGACACAATTGTTGTGCTAGTGTTGCCAGAGAAGAAAAGCAGAAGGTGAAATCAAAAAGGAAGAGATGTGGAGGGTTTCGAGTTGGTTTCTTTTCTTTACTAATAAAAGATGAAATCAGCATAAGTTAAGGCAGGATTTTAAAGCAGTTTGTTTAACTGGTGCTGGTGATATTACACTGTGCATTACCTGAATGGGAAGGTTTTCATTTCATGCTCCTCCATACTTGTAGCAGCATTATGAGACTATAAGCTGTTAAGGCTAAACTCTGTTTTACTGCTTTCCTTTCACAATCAAATGATTTTATGTAGTAATTAAGGTCTTTTGCAAAAATCATAAACATTAGCATATTGCTAATTTAAAAAGCAGTTACTAAATAAATGCCTATCACGCAGTGCACATGTTCCACTGTGCACTTTGCTTATGTTGATATTGCTGTTTCCATTTTTATTTCAGCTGAGTAAGAGAAGTGTACCCAAAAACTTGCTTTTTAATCAAGTAGATGGGCAAGGGTATTTAGGCACATAAATTGCAAAATTGATTAAGGTATGCAGCAATCCACCTACAATCCCTAGTGATTTTACTGTGTGCATTTCCTGGTCATTGCACATATAAAAACCTACAGAGCTAACTAGCTGTTCACATGCAGAGAAAACTAATTTTCGTGTACAACCATTGGTGCGCTTCTTGGGAATGTATTGCAGCTGAAGCTTTGAGAATTGTGGCCCTTTAAGAAATAATTTCAGATTTTAGGGTTTATGTTTTTAAAGCTAATTGGGAGATTTTGATGCCAAATTCTCATTTAAATCCATTTACTTCTTTTGAAAAAAGCTCATCTTCAGCAACTATTGATTTTAATACTTGAAATAAATAATCAGAGCAAAACAACTACTCAATAATTTTCATGAAAGTTGTTTCTACTAACTTATGTTTTCTGTAGAAATAGAACAGTATTGCTGTGACAAATCACTGGTATTTGACTTGCTATAGCTAGAAATAATCTTATCTATCAGAACTCTATGTTACCTGAATTGTCATATTTTACTGCTTATTTTCCAGTGTAGGTTAGCACTTTAAGATAGGTATTGCTAACATTAAAGCTAATATCATGACTGCGGTAATACTATTTCAAAGATCCCTGGTTACATGGTAATAGTGCGTGGCCTTGCTGACCTCTGTGATAAATAAGACTCTGGAGCATCACTTTTAATTTCTTGTATTGAAAGGTAGATTCTCAACTTAAATAAGACAAAATTATTAATACATTCCTTCAGAAATGTTAAAAGCAACAGAATCAAAGTAAATTTTAGAATCAGTTGGGCTTTACTATTGGAATAAATGTCTGCATAATAATGTGCAAGCTTAGGGAAAACCTGTATGCATGTCCTTTGTGGGACAGACCTCAGGTTGGGCCTTGAATTCTCCACTGTGATTATTTTGATTCCACACAAAAAAAAATGGTCCCAATTCTAATGTAATTCCTTACGTTAAATTCTTTTAATTCCTAAAAAACCAGACTGTCAGTTTTTTAGGGAAGTTATACGTTGCTAATACAGATCTCGATGCTTATTGAAGATATTTCTTTTTAGTTATTCCTTTATGTCTAAAAGCATGCAGGTTTTATTAAATGTAAAATACTGAAAGGAACACAGAATCTATATTACATGGCATGTCCTGCTGTGGCCTTACTTTGCCAAAGAAATGTAGCAAAAATGTGCTGGTAATATCCTTTGTCTTCATTATAAGAATCTGTGTTACTACATTCTTTCTGATGTAAGGCCATTTACCTTGACTCCCAACTACATTTAATCTCATTACATTCACTGTCATTATAGCAACATCTTTATTCCACTTGAAAGACTTTAAAGCTCTGGAGGATGATATTACAGTAAGGGCAGAATATGCTTTATTGAATAGGGTCCCGTGTAAATTCCAGATATGATCATGCCATCCATTTTTATGAGCCTGCTCACATGATTCTGGGTTAATGCAGCAATTGTGATTCTTCCAGTTAAATATGGGGATGGGAAATCAGACCACAAATAAGCATCTTAAATATTTTGATATTGAAAGGAACAAAAAAGATATATTAGAAGATCTTAATATAGATCTTGACTTAAAAAAGAACTTCTGTACTTTTCCTGCAAAAGATTCTACAAAATTAAAACATGTATAAATAAAAATGCTAATGTTAGAAATAAGAGTAAATTAATTCCAAGACAGGAAATGACATCAATGTAACTTACCCTCAGTATAGAACTCAATATTTCAAGGAACATATTGGTTTTTGTAATATTAGTAACAAAATCTACAGTGCTGAGTTGAATAAGCTTTACTCCTGGAAAAACAATAAATCTAGTTTAGGCTACTTGTCAAGGGATCAGCATTAGAATTGAAAATTTCACAGACAAAATGCTTCAGAAAGCTAAAAAGCCAGAGAGTCAGGGTTGGGATTTTCAAGTCTTGTACAGCTCATGAACAGCCTGTGGGGCTGTTAAAGGTGTCCCAGACAGTCCTGAGAGGCAGTGGGACTCGCAGCAAGGTGGTAGAACACAAGAAGCTACTGTCATCTTCTCTATCTGTCCAGATCTCTTAGGCCTATAAAGTACGTTTCTGAAAATATGTCTTTGTGTTGGATTACCTCTTTCATCTCCTATATTCTTGTAGGTGGTTGTATAGAATAGCAAGTACAAGGTGCATGCAAAATTTTTGGGGGATCAGATAAACTACTTTCTTCATGACTTGCTCTAGATAGTGAAATAAATAGCTATGTGAAATTAATGGGTCATAAGATCTTTGTGAAAAAACAGTAAAATTTCTTAGCGCGTGTCTGAATAAAGCATTTTTTAAGTACTCAGCATGACCATGCTGATAAATAGACTTATCCAATAACTGAAGGGCAAGTTGTTGGTTCTTGCCTTTAGTCAGTGATAACGTTGTATGATCTTGTCATTTATTATGGTAGATTTTATTAGGTGTGTTATTATAGACTACTCATAAAATTTTATGTACTAGTAGAAAATAAAATTATAGTTTATCAGATTATTTCTCTGCCTCTAACTATCCCAGATGGGTGAAAACAGAGATTTGCAAGGTATAGAACTTCTTAATGAATACAGACCTAGAGGATGACAATGTTAAAGATGATTCTGTCTGCTCTTTAGCCTTTGAAGCTGCAGCATCCAGTGCTGATCCAGGGACTGACCCAAGGGAAGGGTAACACTAAAAACTGTTACTTTCATTGAGGTGGCTACCAAAGATTTAATTTTGCCTTCAGAATGGCTACAAAATGTAAAGACTGGGTATGTCTTAGGCCAATATATGCAGAATATCTTTTTTTTTTTTCAGAGGCAAGCTTTCTGCTATATTAGCTATAGTAAATATTCACGTTGCTAATTGGTTCAGATAATTTAGGTAAATAGAGTTTTTTGAAGATGACTTAAAGTGCAAGATTAGTCATATGAACAGAAATAATTGCCTATCTAGCCATTTCAGTAACCTCTGCTATCCTCTCCTTTTTATCTCACTTTACAAAGCAACTTTATCAGGCCATAATAAGCGTTACTCACAGACAGCCTGTAAGTCTTGCTATAAAGGGGCATATAAACGATGAAAGGACAGACAAGACAGGCAGGAAATAGAACTCAGTGAGGTTATAGATTCTTGCAGATTTTTCTTCCAAACTGTTATTCAGTAAAAAGGTTTCCCTTTCCCTCATGCCACAGAACCATATTTCCATGCTATCTGTTCCTGGCTGATCCATGGCACAGTATCTTTATCATTTCTATTGAACTTCGGAGATACAAGATCAGGCTGACACAGGGCTTCCTCACAAAAAGATTCATTGTTTTTTCCACTGAGCAGAGTTCTCATTACTGAGGAACACAATCTAATTTCCACTTATACAAGGGATGGGTCCCATAGTTCACAAAAATATATGGAGGGAAAAGGTGACTTACAAACGTATCACTCCATCTTTGGTCTCTCAGAGTTTATCCCCAAATGAGTTCAACAAAATGCCATTTGTATTTTCTTTTCATATGTAATTCCATACAGGCATGTCTAGAAGTGACATTTGTCCCAGGGTGCCCAGTCAAATGTTTGTACAAGACTGTATTACTGATGCAGTAACAGGACTCTCTGGAATCTCCTCAGAATGATGGCTCCCTCTCCTATTACTACGCATTTTGATGATCCTGAAAAATCTTTTCTGAGTCACTGTTTTCAGTAGTGTTTATATGCGTTAGTATTAAATTTCATATTTGCTAGTTATTTCATTAAACAGTTTTGCTCCATAATTAAGTTAATGACTTCATTGCTTTTCTCCTTTCTGATCAACCAGGAAAACAACTTATTTTTCTTGTATTCCCATTCAGATATGTTCTGCTTTTATCTAAAAATTAAGAGATTTGATCCCGTGTCTTTCTCTTCTGTATTAGAATTAATCAGATCTAGTTTAATATTGGGAGATACCAAGTAATCCCTGTTTAGAAAGTTTTGTGTTCTAGAAGTGCTGCTTTCATCACTCTACTAGCTATCAAATAGCTAGTATCAAATCAAATATCTAGTATCAAATATCTTGTATCAAATTAAATAGCTAGTATCAATATCAAACAGGTTGGCTGTTTTTACCACTAGCTCTCCATCATGATGGGAAGTGTTCCTGCTGCAAAAGAATCCAGTAAGACCTGTTGGTTTTGTAGTTCTAAAACTTGTACAGCTAAAAACAAATGGTTGATATAATTTGCTCTTTTGCAAAGAGAAAATCTAAAAATGGCGGGTGTACAAACCTGTAGCAGAATTCTAGCAACAGTTAAATCTACAGAAAAAGCTTGACCTAACCTTATTTTTTCTCAGACTGCATGTGAATTTAATTATGTAGAAGTTGAAAAAGGAGACATGCTAGACATTCCTAGTAGACTTGCTTTGACCTACCCTGACTGTTTTAAAGGATTCCCAAATTCATAATTTTGAAGGAGCATTTTTCTCTGAAAAAAAAATGAGGTAGATAAAACATTCTTCAGAGAAAATGTTTGTAGAATAGGAATCTGAATTACTTGCTGACACAAAATTGTTCTCACTCCTCCTCCCCATTGGATTTTAATTCAGCAATCTGAGAGATTTTACAAAACTAATCATTTGCTTTGATCCTGTGAATACATTCTCCTTGAATAAAGACAAAATCAATAGGAGAAAACAATTGATGAGAGGAAGAAAAACCATTTTCCTATACTTTAAAAATGTAGCTGTCCATTGACAAATGGTAGCATATTCTACAATTAGCTTATAGCATATCTCAGGGAGAAAGATGCAGAAAACACTTATGAGGGTCGCTCAGTGGAACACGTCCATATCTGGTGGTGGGGATGATTCAAGTTCACTTTGTCCTCCACCACCTTGTCATCAATTTTCTTAACTTTAGCTAGCTGCTGGAAACAGTTTTCTATTTGCCATTGATAAGTTAATCAACACCGTTAATCTGCATTCCAGATATCTGGAAAGTATGTTCCCTACTACTAATACCATTTTTCTTATACACTTGGAAGTCTATGAACTGGTGCATGTATGATCTTATCTATCATTACTGTCTGATTTCTTTGATTATAACAAACTGACTTAATCTTTACATTGTATAGGAAATGCTTGGGCTTTTCATAAAGGAAAAGCATTGTTTAATTCAGCTGACTACCTTGGGTTTAATCTGATCTAGATGATTTCCTAGAATTTCCACAAACATATCTGTATCCACGCAGAACTGTGATCTAATCAATTTACAAGCTTTCAGTAAAGTTTCAGCAGACATTGTAACCTTAACAATTGTAGCGCCGGTACAGATTCAGGCAAACTTAAAGGTCTTCATTTTACTTTTGCCCACTCATTTGCTAGCACCTTCTTCTTAGCACCTGTAATCTGCTGCTTCTGAAAGAGGGCATTGCATTTACAACAGCACCAGTGTGGATGTAGCGGACATGGCTATTTGATTGTTTAATGCTGTACAATGTGGTCAGTTCAGTGTGCGGACATAACAGTAATGGCTTTTTTGTTGACTTTTCTTGCAAACATGTGATTAAGTACTGATAACAGCATCTTTCCTCTGCCAAACAGTAAATGTTTGGGGCCTACCAAACTGGTTTCCCAGCAGAAGAAAAAACAGGAATATAGAAAGCCTCTTTATTCTAAACGTGGTTAATGTACACGTGATCCTGGGATACAGGTACTATTAAATAGAACTCTTCTGCTTTAGGAATCTAAGCCAACAATAACGCTCAATATCCAGACGGGAATTGTCTCAAAAACTGAGACCAGGGATGAGACCAAGCTCTCCTGGCACTCCTATGGTTCCTCTCTAACCATCACTACCTCAACAGTGAAACCTCAATATTAAAGACCATATTCTTTTCAGAACAGGCACCTACGGAAAAGAATTTAGAAAATTGCATCTAGCAGCATCTTTTGGGCACACCTACCAGAAGAATATGTTTGCAGATAAGATTTATTAAGCATTAAATGGAGCTAAGGACATATAGCCCTTAGTTAATTATGCCTGGTCATCCTGCTGTACTATAGAGAATACATTTTTTTTTTTTTTACTTTTCATATACCTTTTTGGGTAAATATGTCATGATGCTGGTTGATAGCACTGATTCCGATAGCTGAACTCTTTTGTTTACTTTTTGATTGCTCTGTGTTCAGGTATCCTGAACAGTAAGCACAGACCTCATCCATCTGTCTTTAAGGTACATTAAAAAATTTCCATTGGATATCTAGTTTGAGCCCTGAAACACATTGGCAGTTACGAAAATGATTCAGTCTCTCAAGAATCATCTAGTATTACTCAGTAATTACTCAACTACCAAATTATTTTTCCTCTACAATCTGTTTTCATCCTTTAGTTATTTACTTTATGGGTGTTGTCTCCAAATATAGCACATACAGGAAAGTCAGGACTTTCTAGCCTAAAGGGAAATGACTTGCACTACAAAAAGAGGGGGAAGATTTTGTTCCTTTATCCTGCTTCCTCACCTTTTCTCATTTACTAACCTCTTATTGAAGCTTAACAGAAGGGCTGACAGTATGCAGCACATTCTAGAGTCAGCATTAGCAAGAGTGTTAAATTTGCAAGAAAAGAGATTAGCTAAAGCAAGTAAGAAACAAAACACAGAAACTCTGAATTTCTTTTTTTTAGTGCTTATGTTTCATCAGATGGTTAGTTTTCATTCCCATGTGATTTAATGTCATTATAATTTCCATAACGTGTGATGCATTTTTTACACAGTATTTTCATTACGTATCTTTCTTGCTTTCTTTGCCTGACCTGCCATTTTGTCTCTGCTCAGATCTGTACAGAACTACCTTCACTCCTCTAGCTTGTGGCTGTTGCCTTTTTGAGCCAAACTCCTGCCCTGTCCGTGGTGGGGCTGTAGCTTCCCACTACTCCAGAAAGTTGCCTCTGCTGACTGTGCAGAATGGCCCCAGGAGGAAGCATAATAGTCAAAGCCTTGGCAGCTGTATGGGGTGCCATGGCTCGTATGTAAGTCAGGTACTAGCAAATGTGAGCCAGGACATTGCAAGGTTTTACTGGTTTGTGTTGAATCCTAGATTTATCAGAGAAGTCTACAGAAAATTAAGATACACTGCACATCACTCGGGAAGAACTTAGAAGTACTTCAGTGATACCTTTCCTGACCTACTCCCTGACAGTATTTCCTAAAGGCAAACAGCTGTGTAACAATTTGAAGGACGAAATACCAGTCCTTATATTCCTAATGGTCTGACAAGCTGCAAAAACTTATGCAAAAGCATCTTCAATTTTTTCACAAGAAATCTCTACCCAAGAGAAACTGTGTAGCTAAAACTCTCAGTCATCCAGATATATATTCAGCCTTGTTTCTTCTCAAAATAGAACAAAAGGATTAATTTCTCCAATTCTGTAGAAAAAAGAATTTACAAGATTTTTTAAAAATATTTTTCCCTTATTTTGTGTTCCTACCAGAATCTTACTATTCACAGAAAAACTGCAGATGTTCTTGCTTTCACTGTTATTTCTTGTAGGGGTCACGTGCTGCCTTTAATTACAACCTTATTCCCTACTGAGGGCTGTGCAAGTATTACCCGGAGCAAGATTTTAGCCACTGCATTTAGACAGAGACAAAAGCTAATCTTCTATGTCAGAGGTTTACTGTACTGGATTTATTAACACCCTCACAATCTTCACCAGTACTTTAGAATTCTTCAGGTCAAATTCATCGTAAGTGAAGTTAAGCATAATGAATTTTCAGACTGCTGTCTATTCTGTGACAGGCGACAAATTCTGTGGTATAACATGAAACTATAGAGAGATGTAACTGCAAGAGAAAAAAGTAGCGGTTGTAAATACTGATGGGCACAACAATTATCCATTAACAATGACTAATGAATAAATCAAGTATAGACTACAAAGAAAGGATCCCAAGGACCAGGAGTCAGATCAGGAAAAAGACTGTGCTTTGTGTTGTACAGTCAAGGATAAATCTGTGATTTTTAGTGAAAGTGCTCCAAATTGTTACCTCTTTGTTTCAGAATCTAGCTTGCTTTTATGTTATATTTCATTAACTCTAAAGTGCCAAGAAATTGATTCCTTCAGTTATGTTTATGTGGTGTCATTGACCTAAGTAGGAACCACATGAAGTGGTGTTGATCTAAATGGGGGTCAGGTTGAAACATCCGAGGAAATAATATCGTATTTTAGTTCTAGAGGAGCAAAACACCCACTAGATTAACTCACCTACATGCACTTTTCTAAGCAAGTCACAAACTATTCCTGTATGCACTGAGACTTGAGACTTGTCTCTTTCAGCAGCAGGGAGCAGAGGCACCCAAGTCTTGTATTTGTTGCTGTAGTGAGCAATAAATTACCAAGAGCTAATATAATATTAACCTCCTTTAATTGCAGTCTCCTCATCTGTTTGCTCTACTGTATATATTTAGTTGCACAGTCTCCAGGTGCTGTGGTGTTTCCAGTATGATCACAAATAAATGACTGTGCAGTTCATTTTCAGGCATCAGTGATGAATTTTCATCAGCCTTTAGTAAAGCTTAAAGAAGAATTTGACTATTTTAAAACATTAAAGCAAATACTTAAATTAGTTCATATCTGTTGTTTCCATATAGACTCTTTCAGGCACTGACAAGAGGTTAGATTCAGACTACAGATAATTTACAAGATAATATATCATTTAAGCACATTACCAAATCCAGAAATGATCAGAGAAGACAATGGAGAGAGCACAGATGAAAATGCAAATGGAAATCTAGGAGTCTGATGAATGGGAAAATGAGTGACTCGGCAGGTGGCACTCTACCAATACCCAGATGAAATTAGAAAGTACTTTATGACTGAAAGTGGTGAATATGTGATGAAATGCAAATTTAAGGTGCTGAAAGCTACAGTAGGTGGGGAATTCCTTGAGTTTTTAACATATTCCCAACTAGGTGCTGTGCGTAGACAACTCATCGCAATAATCAGCACTTAGACCGTGATCAGATGGCTATGTAATGCAATTCTACCGGAACTAATTCATCCTGTAGACTTATTTATTTCCACTTTCTATTGTATAGTACTGCTGTACAAAATTAAATCACTACTGTATTGTGTCTAGAAGAGGTGATAATTTATTTGTGACTGAAAGAACATAGTACCATCATGGCTGATTTTTGTGGGAGTTTCATGAAATAAAATCTATATCAGAATCAGGTTTGGCAGAGCCATGACTTTCTAAAGAAGCTTTTTGCAAATATAAGGTGTAGAATTACTGTGGAAAGTGATACACTCCTAAAATTAATTGCTGTGTAGCAAAGCGTTTTTATACTAGTTGGCTGATCTTTAAACAAAAGTTAGCATTTCAAAAACACTCACTGAAACCATTAGCTTTCTTGCAGTGCATTCCAGTTCGATAACTTTAATGAAGAGAAGTGATATCTTCACGTTAAAATTCTAACAAGGAAAATATTTTCTAGTCATCTCAGACTCCAGAAGTTTGGTTTTTTCAGTGAGTTGTATTGCTTTACAGGAAGAAGTATCCATCATTCCTATACAATATCTTAACCTAAAAAAGACCTGATGTATATCTATATCAGGTCTCCTAGCCTGGGGATATTAGTGGGAGATGACTGGAAAACACGTTCTATTGTATTATACAACATATTTTTTAAAGCCAAAAAATAGCACAAGATTTGTTTTTGCATATGCATTGCTGATTGTTATTGTCTCAGTGGGTAATTATTCTTGCAGTATTCATTTAACCACTTAATACTTGAAGTTACACTGTTCTGGTGCACATTAGTTGGCAAAGGGGGCTACAGCAGTAAGCACGAAGGGTTAATTGACTTTTATTGAAGCAGTTTATGGCTTGCTCTTGTCTTCATCCTTAAGCACTACTGATCCACTGTAAACTAAGATCTATTGGGACAGTATTTTTAAAGATGTTTAGTTTTCCACTAACCTATATTTTATTTGTGGTGTTTCATTTTTTCCCCCCAAGATACTCTAGTGATAAAAAGGATAAGGTCATTGTTACTGAGTCTCTTTTTCTTAAGGTGAACATATTAAATTCTCCTGCCCGTTAAAGGGCAGATGTTGCATATTTTTTTTCAGAGAAATTTACATACACTTCAGTTTGTGGAACAGAAATTGCAGTAATTCAGTAGGTAGCTACATTTGCTTAGCTTACATAAAGTGCTGTAAGGAGATCTGAGGGGAGAAGTGTTACCCTTTTAGGTGATTTTTAAAACATAAAATCTTATTTCAGTTAATTCTAATGGTTTGCTACTAGTAGTATTTTACTGTTATCACCATTCAGTGTGTTTGAGCTCTATTAAAGATTTAAATGGAGGTTTTATGGAATACGCTTTTTTAGAATTCAGAGGATTTTATGGTTTATTATTCATAATATCTGCCGCTTACAGAAAAAAGCCTTAAAATGCTCCTTTAATATGTATTTAATGCTTGTGATACAATTTTATATTAAATAAGATTTGTTTTATTTTAGCAGTAGTGTTTGTGTAGCTGTGGGAAAGACCTGTTTGCTCTATAAACCCTTAGGTCTGAGGTTTATAGCTTGGCTATTAAAACTTTCATTACAAGAAAACTTGATATTTCTCAGGATATAATATATGTATGTTTTTTGCAAAAGATGGAATACTGGAAAAATAGTACAAAATAGACATTTTAATATCAATGAATGCTTACTGGTAACTAAAATGGATTAAGTAAAGGAGTAATGTAGATCCTTTCTGTTTTCCTGTGGTAAGTTTTATAAAATCATTTTCATAAGAAACAAAACTTTGCTAGAATTTGAGATAGCCACAAGAGAGATCTTGGAAGGTATTCTAAAGGCAGACAAATCAAGCTTAAGTCCTTTTTCATTTTTAACTGCAGGAAACTCCCAATGTTCGGTTTTGTGCTTGACATTGAACTGGGCAGGTGTGTCCACATAAGGTGCAACAGGGAGGATTTGCATGCTGGCTTGCTGAAGTGACAGAATTGTGCAAAATAACTGCAGTAGTCTGGCAAGCTTCAGGAAGCAGGTGGATCTGAGGGTACCTATCTCCAAAATTGCAATGCTGAAAATGCCTGCTTGCCTGCTGCCTAACCCAGGAGGCATCTACACTTTTTTCCCCACATTATTATTCACCACACTCCTCTTCTGCACATCTTGACATGCCTAGAATTTGCCCTGCTCTTGATGGTTCTGGGTGGTATAGCCTATAACTCTGAGCAAATTTGGGATCCAGAAATTCTATGTGTGTATACATGAATATGATGTACAGTGAATAGGAGAATTTGTATATGCATATTGGGAGGTATAAATTTACATACAAGAGAAGATGTTGATACTGATTTTTACTAAATACAGACAACACTGTTCATTTAGAAGGTTTAGAAAGCCCTTTCTCCTCTCGTATTGTTACCTTTGTTCACTTGCTTGTCCAAATGCTGCTAATATTGAATGAGTATGACAGAATATGATAACATATCACATTAATCAATAAGACAGTCCTTTTTTCAGAAATGTTTTTTCATCAGGAAAAAGACTGGTCAAATGGAAGTGTCTAAGAAATCATGAAAGTTACATCAGGGAACTTTTCCAAAAAGGATAAAATTTTTGCTAAGCCAAGTGAAGAGACCAGAACAGTCAGCGGTCTGATAATTAGAGCATTTACCTAAGAGCATTTGGAGCAATGATTAGAATCTGGCCCTGATAATTAAGAACAGTCAATGTGGACTTGACAAGGATAAATCATACTGGATCAGCCTGAAATTACTCATCAAAAAAGGCAAGGCAATGGTGGAGAAGGGAAGAGTAGTGAATGTAGTATACCTTGACTCAGGAAAGGCTTTTTGCACTGTCTTCCGCAGCATTCTCATTTGGAAACTAAGGAAGTTTGGACTGGATGACTGGAGTGTTAAAGAAGCTGAAAACTGGCTGACCACCAGGCTCAAAGGGCCAACCAGTGCTTTGATGTCAGAGTATCCAGGGGCACATACTGAGGCTATATATGTTAAATGTCTTTGTCAGTGATCTGGATGATATAAGTGAATACACAGTTGGCCAAATTGCAGATGATACTAAATTGGGGTGGTGCATGACAAAAGATAGAGCTTCAGTGCAGATGGACCTTGAAAAACTTCAGAATTTGGCCAGCATAAACCTGGTAAAGATGAACAAAGTGAAGAGCAAAGTTTTGTACTGGAATGGAAAAACCCTGTGCCTTGGTAGAGACCAGAAACCCATTGGCTAAGAAACAGGCAGCCCTGCTGGAAAGGACTTGGAGTTACAGGGGATGCAAGACTGAATGTGAGCTGCCAGTGCCCTCTTAGCATGAATAAGACAAATCACAAACTGGGCTACATTATATATGTCTGCTCATTTCTGGTGAGGCTGCACCTCAAACACTGCATCTAGTTTCAGGCCCTCCAGGTCAAGAGGGAAGTTGACAAACTGCAGTGGATCCATCAGAGGGTTGTCAAGATCATTAGGGACGTAGAGCAACAGCCCTGAGGTTGAGGGAGATGCATTTGCTTAATCTGGCAAAGATGCTAATAGTAGCCTACAGCTACTTGAAGAGGACTTGCAAAGATGATGGAGTCAATCTCTTCTCAATAGATGACGTAAAAAGGGGCCATCGCTATGAATTGTGGCTTGGGAGGTTTGAATGAAGCCTTCCTATCAAGACTGCCAAAGCATATACAGGTTGTGAGTGTGCTTTTCATACTCCCACATCTCACATCATTTATTTTAATATCTTTAACACTTCAACCAATTTCAGTTGCTTTTAACACAAAATGAGTTTAAACCAGGTGAAAATTTCCACAGTCAGTTAGTCACTCCCTCAGCTATCTCCTGTCATATCACTCTATTTAAGTCTCTTATGGGAGTATTCAGGTTTCCTTTTTTGCACAGTGGAATGAATTAAAGGTAAAATATCAACTTGGAATTCCCCAGGAAAGGAATTTCAGTCAGCTTTCACAACAGGTTTTAAGCAGATTCAAAGAGGATTTTAGTTTATGGATTAATAGCACATGCAGAGCATCTGCATTGACCTAGTAGACACTAACAGCTCTGTCTGGGCATTTAAGTCTGTTGGGTTAATGATTAACTGATTAAAAATTCTCAGTGGTTTTTGACATAATAGACTATCATATTCTGTCAAGTAAACCATACAAGATTATTTAAAATTGTAAGTCAGATTAAGAACTATTTTTCCTAGAATATAGTAACGTGGAAAATAAAGCACTAATAGAATTGCCAGAATAATTTACTGTTGCATGACATGAAAGTGGCTTAAATCTCTGCTGGCAGATGAGCACACAGAGTAATGGTTCAAAGTGATCATTACTACATAATCATGACACGTTCTGCTGGAAGAGGTAGTTATAATTCTCCAAAATGAGGCATTTATATTTCCTCAACTCTTTCTCTTCTTCCTCTTTATGGCATATATCAAGTGACAGGGTTCATATTGAAATGAAATTTGTTCAAATCAGTTAGTGAATTAGTAGAATAATGACCATAAAATAGTTGCTTAAACTTTACTCAAATAATGAAAAGCATTTCAAATCGTAGTTATCACTGTTATCATCATTGACTTGAAAATCAATAGCACGTAACATACTTCTTGTTTTTACTCCAATCATTTACATTTTATTTATATATTTACAGATGCAGTCAGGTAGCAGTCTCCAACATGGTGACAGTTCCATATCCTATTTCTCACATTTGGTTTTATTACATTACATTTGCATTATTTTCTTTTTGTGGCATACTGTGGAACAAAATTTAATTGTTGCTATTTTTAGTTTACCAAATTAACCTTCTTCAGCAAGAACACCTGCAGAAGGAGTCCCTGGAAAGTATATGCAAATTTTTTTTAAATGTACATTAATACATTTGTGCCTCTTAATAGATGAGAGGTAGTTTGAAAGGGTCAAAAACAATCCATAAAGGATTAAAAATTATGAATAAGATTTTTAAAATTACTAGTATTTTGGATGCCAGTTGATTCATGCCCAAGGGGCATTGGAAAAGCAAGCTCTTTCCAGGTGTTCTGAGTATATGCCTACTATATTACACCTAATATATCTTCATGGAATTATTTTGAATACTGTAATCAAAATGTTTTGCTTTTAATCATGGAAGTCATTATTTGGCCAAACCTGCTGAGACTCCTGACTGGAGAACTGGAGTGCCTATAGCCCAGAGAAATACCATCAAAGCTTTTTAGAATTCGAGAGAGATGACTTGCCTGGATTACTCAGTATCACCCTCATTAATGAAATCCAATAGATGATGAAGATGTGTAAGTTCATTATAGGCCATTAGACATCTCAGTGTTGTATCTCTTGTTACTTAAATGTCTACTTAAAGAGCCAGCACTGTCTTCCAAAGCTCTAAAAATAATATTAGACTTTTCTAGGTAACAAAAGGTATTGAGCCATTTTCAGTTAATGAAAATCACTGAATGATAGATCATTAGGTCCATCTAGGATGTTTAAATGCTAGTCATATGTGAAACTCCAAAACTACACAAATGTTTTAAATTTAATTCATTTGGTTCTTGGTATTGATTAGTAAAGGCAATTTGCAAGACAATTGTTGAATGGATGGACCACTCAATATTTCGGTTATAATGGACATTGTCTTGTGTTAAAAGGAGACATGACACCTTGCAAAGTAACTTTTGCCGTGGAATTCTCTTTCAATGCATTCATCGTTTTGTGACAGTGAGTGTTTTAAATTCTGTGCCTTGTGACTGGTCTTCCTCCTTGTAACAGGACTGAACCATTTCAAACATTCCGATTTCACAACCACACAGGGTTTAAAATACAAATTTCTTCCGTATCTCAATAAGATTAGGGAGAATATATGTCAAGTATGTTTTTAAGAGCAGATTGCTCCTTGATATTTCAGTAGAGGTTTCTATTTTTTTGTCTCATATTGAGCTTTCTTTTCCTTGTTTTCATTGTGTTTTCTTTCTCCCTTTTGAAGTGTCCTTCACTGACACACAGTCTCTGCACTGCAACCTCCCTGACTTCTGGTCAGGATGGGGTGACTTTGCTTCATTCTGCCATGCTTGTTATGTGGCCATTTGTTTGCTAATGTCAAACATCCACTGTGGCACATTAGGTCAAGCTGTAAGAAGTAATGTCCAGGCTTCTTTTGACACTGTCAAACATACGGAAAATGCCTGTCCTGTGGGATCATTATAGCGATTGTAACATTATAACATCTTCCTTCAGATAAAGTGTCCAATATCACGTATGAGTCTATAAGATCTTCAGCGAAATATTTTTAAAATGGCTCTAAACATGAGTTTTCTGCATACTATGTCTTGCTTATCTTTGCCTGTAGAGACCCAGTCTATGTCTTGAAGGTACAGAAGCTCTACAAAATGTTCTTGCTCTTGGGATTATAAATTATAATTTATCAACTGAAATACTGTTCTTTATCACTATAAAAATAAAAAAATTTCTACAAAAGCTAGTTGTTATGTTCAAAAGAGGAGCTCTACTAACCTGCGAGATATCAAAGACCAGGCCAGGCAGTCTAAAAAGCTTTTGAGTTTTGACCCAAGTGAGTATTTGTTGAAATACCTTGAAAAATATGCCTTGACTTTAGGTTTTGTAGGATAATGCTCTCACTGAAAATTTTCGTATCCAATACTACAGCTGTAAGTAGTCAATTAAAGGCAGTAGTAACTGGAAAAATCTAGAGAACCCATGCTTAAAAAATCAAGAAACATTAGTTTTGTGTCATAAGAGAACTGCAGTGCAAATAAAATGGGTTGATATTTGATCCACAGACAGTGACACTAATTAAAGGACTTAAGGAGATCATGTGCTGATTTCACATTTCTGGGAAATACTGGGAGTTACGTCTGAGAGGACACAAGGTGTTATTTTAAAGTCTATATGCAAGATGAAAACAGTGAATGTAATGTTTTTAATTCATACAGATGCTTTTTATAGCTTGTCATATAGTAAAGTTAGAATTAATTTATTCAATCCAAGGATTTTAAATGATCTAGAAAAAATTATTTTGTTCTTTATATAAAAACTACAGAGAAAAAGATTTAGAATTGTAGAACAGAGAAAGACAATTACTCTGAGCAAAATCAATGAGACTATGCACAAGGGAGAGAGGGATACTCAGCATGAGTTAAGGGTTAGTAGAAATAAGCCTTTAGTGTGAAATTCAATCCTGTGCTAAGTACCGACACAGACATATCACACGAACCAATTAAGGACCATTTAAGACTGATGTACTTTTTCATTAAGGGTCTCTTAAATGTAAAACTTGACTAGGTCCCATCAGTCAAATATTCACTTAAAGGTGACCAATAAAGGTATTAGAAAAGCTTTTCCCTTAAATTACCTTTTCTTTTGACCAGGAAAAATCTCGCTGAGAAGCTTCAAAACAGTCTATAGCAACAGGAGGTTAAAAGGTAGTCTGTGCTTTTACAAGTCCCTAGCTTATTTATAATTAAGAGATGCACTGAATTTTGCTCTGCAAGGCTGCAGTTCCTCATAGAACAGCTTGTGAATTAGTAAGAAAGAGTACTAATTGTTTGCTTGATCATTAATTAGCCATCCCGCCTTTCCATATCATCATTTAACTCCATTAAGCCTAGTGTTTATAAATATACCGTATTAATGATCTCACATACAGATAGTAGTGGAATACATAGTGATTAGTGAAGCAATAATCACATAAAACATTATCAATTTCATCAGTGTTAATGCTAATTCCATCAATTTGCACCATTACAATAGAGACTAGATCACAATTGGAGATGTATTTTCAGAGATCATAAATTATTATCAGATAAAATTATTTCCAGAGGAACAAAAACCCATGAAAATAACACTGTGTCTTTGTGGGGGCTATTCTTTAACAACCCGCCCCCCAAACACCCAACCCTCCCCCAAAACAACAAAAAAACAGAAAAGAGGCTGAGTTTCTAGTGAGATCAGATAATAACTAGAAGTCTTGAAGTTCTCATTTATTTTAGTTCTTCTTTCATGACATCATGATGACATGACAGCAATCCTTTTCCAGAGCGGTGTTTCTCTTTTCTGTAAGAGTTCTTCCAAATTTTGATCAAGACAACTGAAATATAGACTGACTATCCATGAAAGCTCATAAAAAGGTAACAAAGCTAGTGAGATGTACAGTAAGATTTACATACAAAGCACTTCAAAGACTATAAAGATTCAGAAGGTATAAATTGACGCTCCTTTGGATCATTTACTGGTTCATACCACTGAGATTCTCACCCTAGAGTGGTTTTGTTTGGGAAGAGTAGGAAGTAGTGGGAACACAACACAGTATTCAGAATAGTGATGGGGGCATTTTCTGCATTGCACAGCTCAGTGAAATAAATGTGTCATGAAATTAAGGGCCAGTGTATTTAGAACAAATAAAAGAAAATATTTTATGCAGAAAATAGCCCATGGATTTTTCAATGGCAAAAAGACAGATAATGTGTCTGTATGTAATGGGGCTGTGTAATTTATGTTTGCTAATACTATTTGTAGCTGTGATAATACAGATGATCAAATCTCATGTGTCAGAGAAATATGACGAAAAGGGAACACTTCTTTCTTTTTCTTACTGTCATTTCATAGTCAGTTAGATGTTTTATGGGAATATAAAGTAGAGACATAAAGTATGAGAGGAGCTGTAGAACAGTAGATGCCCCCATTATGGCAAATTCTCTATTACTTGTTCTGTGAATACCCAATCCAGAATGGCCATTGTTGCCAAACTGCAGAAAATATTTCTATTTTAAGAGTTAGTTTGGACAAGCAAAGCTGATAAATGTTAGAGCTAAAATAAAACTATGGAGCAGAGCTAAGTGACCCAATAATAATATCTTACAATTTTTTTATTCATATGACACCTGATTTGTATGGCAGTAGTTCCCACTGATTTCAATGGTTCCTTGTGATTTACATTACTATAAATGACAGTGAGATCAATTCTTGCACAAAAAGGCATTTTCAGTTGAGATTTTTCAGTCTCAATGCTATGTTACACAGATTCAAGCACTATTTTCTCTTTTGTCACTTTTTGGTCAAGACATATTCTCTGTAAAATGTTCTGGAAGAGTTCTGTCACATTAATACTTTCTAACTGAAGGCATCATTTGCCAGAGCCTATATTCAGTGTCACACTCTTTAAAAGAATTGCTCTTGGCATCACAGCCTAACGGTATTACAAATCCTGTCACAATATCAATAGTGAAGTGGTAAGAGAGTTAGAAATATTAGAATGGTGCTCCATAGTCATATAGCTTGGCAAAGAATAATCTGACTCTTCTCCTGCTCATACCAATGAAATGCTGTCAGTCTCAACTATCCTGATTTATAGCCTGATTGGAAGACCACTGGAATCAATCTTCACCTATCCAAGGGGAACAAAGAATTCCAATTTAAGTGCTCCACAGTGTTCTAAATAAGAAGAAACTTGAACTTAGTGTGTAAACAGATCAGAAGTATGATCACTTGTTTCAGATTTAACAAGGAAGTAAATCACCTTAGCAAAATATTCTTTTGGATAAATTGTAAAGCAAGATCATATAATCCAGCAGACTACACATGGACTTTTGTACATCTAGTACAATCTGTCAAAAAGCCACCTAAGAAAGCATCAAGCAGTGTCAAATTTGACCATATCAGACTACTGACTGCAGCCTGTCACATAGCCCCACCAGATAATTGGATAAGTCATGACAGAAAGAAGTATTTATTTGGTTCTTTCTACACATTTCTGAAAACTAAGTAAGAGAATTTACAAGACAGCAATAGTCTAGAAAGTTTACAGAATTTCCTAAAATTAAATGGATGCATTCAGGCGGTGTGTATACCACTTCACATGAAAACCTCATAGTCTTAGTAAAACCAAATGTGTTTAGTATAACAAACTGGACTATGTTTGCCAGAAGAATTATTAGTGATTTCGATCTATTCTTTTATATAATTAGTTGGATTTCAGTTTTAAGTCCTAGAAAAGGGTGTAACCTCTTTGTGAGAATAATTGTCTGTTATTATCCACTCTGATGCCACCCTTACAGGACAAGAATTTCTAGGCATTGCTGATACAGCAAAAAGTCAGTAGGAACAAGTAAGTGTAGCTAAAATGAAAGAAACTTGAATATATTCAAACCATTCAATAATTTCTGATTTTTATTACCAAATTATTTAAGCAGACTGTTTTAAATGTTTACCAAAGAAAAAAGTAAAAGTACTGATGGAAATAAACCCTTCTAAAACAGTTGTATTATGCAGATGCAATTAGTTTTCCTTCTGTAAAACCATCAGAAAACTTAGTGGCTCCCTAATGTATATTTAAATATTCTTTGATGAATTTTCTTATGTCATGCTTGATTGTGCATGTGTCACACAATTCCAAAGAATGTGTACAGTGGGAGCAATCACTCCTCCTATATAACTGTAATATGGCTTCATATATAATCATGAACAATTTACATATGTTATATCTGTGCAGGAACAACCATATTTAATACAGTCCTTCAGTGAAAAGATTCTTGTCAGTCGTCTTGTGGGAAGGTTGTTATCTACAAGGCAAGCATTCAGTCTGAATATAAGGAAAGGTAGGGTCCTTTGTTTGTTAGTGTAGCATGCTTAAGTGAATTAGGAAGACTGAAAACAATTCAAGTATTTCTGTATTTTTAAAAACCCTTCTTTTTATGTGTCCATACGTCAACCAGTCACTAAGTCAGGAAGCAAATGTAGTCTTGTATTGGACTCAAAGCATGTCCCAGCAAATGTTGGGCAGCATCCCTGCCGATGGGAGTTAGTATAATCCTTCCTTCATTCTGCCACTGAGTTATTACCTCATATCACTGCTACCACCTTAAAATCATCCCTTCTCCTTAGAGCCTTCACGTAATTTTCACTGTTCTGTCTTTCTTTTTTTCCCATGTGTTGTGTCAGCATTGCAAGCCTGGTTAGTACTGCATAGAACTGACATTTCTGTATCCTCTTGATTTTAGGCACCTGGAAAAGAAAGGACTTTTAATTTTTTGTTAAAGGGTATACAAAGGAAAAGCAAGAATCTTCACTAATTACTATACTATGGACAATTTTATTTTTGACCTGTGACCTATATGTATGGAAATACGTGATAATTACTGCTTGCTTTTACACTGGTGTTGGGATTCTGGTGTCCTTGGGATTTGTTCTTAAGACTGGAGTGAGCACAGGCCATTTCACCCACGCTGCTACACTTGAGTCCTGTTCTCTACAGTCTTTTTCAGTGTCGATTCTGTCGCACTGTTACCTCCCCTGCCCTTCTCTGCCCGCAGTCTAGTCTCATTCTTTTCATTTGTCCAGGATCCATAGGCTTCTCTTGTAGCATCTGTCTTCTTGACCACTCAGCCTCTGTCTCTCCTGCACTCTACTACTCATTTCCAGTTTCTCTCAATTCTGCCCTCAGTCTCTTTGCATCGACTTCTCCCAGTTTATGTCCCTAGAAACCTTTTTATCCCTCTGTAATCAAATGGGATAGCTTGTTCCTGGAAATGGCTGAACTTCTCTGAATTTTTTCTAAATTTTTTTCCTGAAAGTTTGTAAAATCAGCCTGAGAATCTTGGAAATTTCCTAGAAACTTTCAATCTAAATACTTCCTGTTTTGTAAAGCTATAAGCAATTGAAAATATGGCTTTATGATGGTGATCATTAAAAACCTTAACTGGAGACAACCTTTTAGCCTTGCCTTTTCAGCTGTGCCCAATAACATTTTTCACTCATTATTACGCCTTATTATGCCATTAATTCACAATACGTGATTTCACTGAAATAGCCTGTTCTTGTTACCAAGAAAATTAGTGACAACATCACTGGTCATCACTGCTAGCTATCTTTTGCTGTGCTTTAAAAATATTCACATAGATCACAGATATCAAAATACAGATGTTGTACATCCAAGTTTAAACAAAGTCTTGTAGACAGAGAGAATGTGTAAATGGAGGGCTGAGCAGAAATAACACTTTTTATTACTACCAATACATCTTTTTTCTTTAAAAACAGGAGGGGGGAAGTAAGTTCTTTGATGCTTATTCTATTTTTAATTAATTTTTAGGGTCATGAATCAACATAACTAGTAAGTGTGAAGACTGAAGTTTCACTTTGACGCTGTTCATTAAGATTTAATGACCTAGACTTATTTACACCTAAATGAGTTTTTTAATGGTCTAATTAACAAAATGTATCAGTTTGCCTCTTTAAACTAAGTCACTCTAAGGTAGTATCTTTTAGTAATTTCAAATGTTTAATAAAAGATGAAAGCCTTCCATTATTTTAAGTGAGTACTTTTCTAACAAGCTGTTTCATCTTAACATATTACTGCTGCCTCAAAAAATCGGACTTTACATTCAGAATAATTTAAATTAGGATCAATTAAATTGAAATTTAAATTCAGAGGAATTTGAGCATTTTGTGTAGGAAAAAGGTAAAGAAATGTTTCGATCTTGATAAACTCCTGTATGAGAAATTCTAGCTCCCAGGAACTGCTATTTTCAGAAGAGGGTCCTGCTTATCCTGCTGAAGTGCAGAAGGTCCAGTTTGTGAAATGAGAAGTATGGTATTCCGAGCGCTGAGAAGAGTAAGTCCTCTGTTTCTCTTGGCTGCTGAGTCAGACTTGATCCATGGTGGATTAAGTCCAGTGCTATGGGTTTGGTTTGATTAGGAAATCTAATTATGAAAAACTTTTCACTGATTTTTAAGCATTCTTTCCAGCTGTGTTAGCTAGAATTCAATTTACATCAGAAGAAGACAATATATTAATTACCTGAATTTTATTATCTTTTGTCCGGAGGCTTCCAAGTACCTTGTACAGACAAATTTTACCCCCTTTTTTAATGAGCAGGAAGCTGGGTTATAGAATGATTCAGGACTTGCCCAAGATCACAGAGAAAACTGAGCAACAGACCTCTTCATTCTTAGCTAATTCTTAATACTGTGACACAGGCTAACATTTCTGACATGCAATAGTAACATATAAGTGGTAAACTTCAAGTACAAGAGGACCCCCGCTGGTTTCCATGGGGCTGCTTGTACGAATCAAGTTGAGCATTCAGATAAGGTATTTGCAGGATTAAGGCTTTACATATGGTGGAGAATTGAGCTTTATATAAACTTTAAATAGATTCCCAACCCTTTGTGCTTCCCATTGTCCTGTATTGCTTCTCACTCTGAATTAGGGCATATCAGACAGCCAGGAGAACTGAGCAGACAACTGGAAGGGAGAAGGCTGTCTCCTATGAATTAAAAAATCTAAAGGCTGACCCCCCAAATCATACGCTTCAGTTTCAATAACTTCCATGGCTTTGATATCAATCCTGTGATTCTATTTTGGTTTGTCTTCTGATTTTTGAACTCCTGGGGTTGGCTACACTGACATCATCTCTAAATTTGGTGGGGAGAGAGAAAGGCAAGCATTGTTAGGGTGAAGGAGCCTGAACAGCAGCAGCTGCTGATCTGCTCAGTCAACACAGTCTATTTTATCACACGGCTTGAGATCGAAGGTTTCTCAACTATATTTTTAGCACATTAAGTAAAAGCTTGTTTGTTTTTTGACTGAGGTGATTATACCCTTGGTGAGGTGCTACTGCTTGTTCTGCAAAATAATAAAGACTGTTAATCTTATGACAAACTCGGGGGTGCAAAATGAGCGTCACTCAAACCTTTATTATATTACATTCATAGTCAGAATGTTCAGAAAACAGACCTGCATCTCTGAAGTCATGATTATCTCTGCTTTAATGTGCATTGCATCAGTTACAAAAGATAAAAAATAAGTTACCCAAGTCTCCTGTTAGGTCTGGGGAGCTATGCAATTTAAGTAAATAATAACATAGAACATAGCAAGATCAGCAAGATCAGAACAGGGGATACATCTGTTTATGAGCTCTACCTCAGGAGTATTTTTAGTCTCTAACCCTTAGAGAAAGGATTTGTGGCAAGAAATACAGTATGTTAAGGGAATTCACTGTCATCTAAATAGCCTCTGAACTGGTGGCAATGAAGTATTGTGGACCATAATTAATCCTTGAGCTTACCATCAGTGGTAGGTCGGTAATTTTGTGACAGACTGGTGAATCCAGGCAGCTTGTGAACCCCCTACCTGTAACTTGTTCCTAGACAGTTCTATAGAAAAAACCCACAGCTACAACAGAGCTGTGGCTGTGTCTACATGGCACCATGCAATATCGCATAGAAATACCAGTGAGCGAGCACTGAGTGAGTACTAGAAACCATCTAGCAGCAATAGCACAGTGCTCTGTTTGGGTTTATTACTCTGATAGGAACAATATGTCAATACTGCAATTCTACTTTTAGTACCAAGCGAATTTGGAAATATCACTGTATAACACTGCATTTATGCTATGCAGATATGTACCTGGTGAAATGGGAACAGAGAGGGGAAATCCTGGCTCCCATTAGAGTCAGTACGAGTTTTCATGTTACTTCAGTTGGTTCAGGATTGCACTCGTGTTTTTTTATTGGCTTGGGGTTTCCAACATATGGGTTCATCCCACAGCTGGTATCATCACGGCCTATTCATTGCGATTCTTATTCTTCATCCAAGTTGTTTTGCAACTGTTATAAACAGAAGAATAAAAGATAAATCTCTGGCAATGTCTTGTCTGTTTAGACAGAAAGGTCTTTAGGAACAAGGACTGCCTTTTACTGTCTGTTGCTGTAGTGCCTAGCACAATAGGGACCTGGGTCTTAGCTGGAGTCAATGCAGTATCCTCATCGTAGTAATAAATGTTCCTGAGGAGACAGAAAAATACAACAGCTACTCTGTAATGCAGTCATGCACCATAATGGCATAAAATAATTTGACATACTGACTCGTCACATCATGTGTGGGATTACACCTTGCTATGCAAAAGCTTCTCAGGTACTAAAAATAATCCTTCATGTAGCACTGATGATCTTGCAGTAACCCAAATGATTTTACAGACCCCAAAGCGCTCTCTCACATATATACAGGTACCATACTCTCTAATGTAGCACTGAACTCAGGGAAATGCAGCTACACAGGAGATGAAATGCAGAAAATATTTAAGAGTACAAGAGCTGCAAGACAGAATGTGAGCTAAAAAAATGCACTCTGTTAATGTTGTAAGGTGGATTTAAATAATAGGACATTATGTGCTGGAATGGAATTTGGCAAGAAGACCAAACTTAACATTCCCTCATGTCATCCAAAATGTGTCATGTCCATCTGAATAATGTTCTCCCAGATGGAAATAGGCAGAAACTTTCCAGTAAGCAATGCTTCATTAGAAAATGCTGAGTTACTGAAAGCAAAAATATTTCTCAGGAAATTCTCTGGGTCTTTGGGTTGGTTTTTTTTTTTTCTTCTCCCCCTCCCCCACCCCCCCAAACGCAGGCAGGTCTCCATTATTCATTGCTCTGCAGCAGATCTTCTGTGTAGCCTTCCTCTACTCCAGGGCACCTAGCAGGCTTCCTGCAGCTCAACTAGGAGCTGAACCCAGAGCTCACATATCTTCCAGGTGTCTCTGGTAGAGCTGGAAACCCTGAATTTCTGAGGTCTCTGACCCAAGTGGCAGCTCGTGCAGCTTTGACTCCTCTCTTCCCAACAAAGAATTTGGATACTTTAACTACAGCCCCAACCCCTGGCCTGTGGAGGTGGAAGCCTGCAAGCCCTAGGAAAGCTTGCCCAGTAGTGGCTCATTCTTTTGCACCCCCAGTACTAGGCACTGTAAATACCAAGAATGCTGGTTAAAGTGTGGATGTCCCTATTTCTGAGGTTCCTACTCTATTGGTAGGTGAGAAACAACCAACCAACCCCAGGAGCCCTGAGACTCTCAGATCTGCTGCTTTCATAATGGGATGTTTCCCAGGTTCCTCCAAGATTTGTACAGTTGGCCCCATTTGTTTCAGACAAAATAATCAACACCAAAACTATCTAATTTTTCCAATGTAAAACTTTCAGAATTTTAATTCCATTGGAAATTTTGAGAATCCTTTTTTATTCTCATTCAAAACAGAAATGTGGAACAGAGATCTTGAATTTGAGTGAAAGCATCTCCAAGTACTGTCTGGAGACTTATTCAGGGCTCACTCCTTGGACCAAGTGCTTCATGCTGAATTGCTAGCATCACTCCAAACTTGTCTGCTTGGTGGTTTGCCATCTGAGGTTGTCTGGGTTAGTCATTCTCAGCCTGTGAGAGGTGGCATATCCAGAGTGGGAGGTTGATAATGTTTGGCACTTAATTCTTGGTAGTAGATTGTTTACACTAGGGTCATTAAATGTTCTATAACCTTCAGATATCCTGGTTTTTAACTATGACTTTTATAGTGTCAGGACGTGTTGAAGCATATGTACAGTATGTTCAGTCACAGTGTGTGCAGAGTTCAAAGCTTTGTGACTCTGTTACACAAAATCTCCCTGTGCCTTCACAGCTATAATCTTTCCTCTTGACAGAATCATTAAAAATAGCTGTGGATGTTAAAGACGCTCCCTGCTACCCATAACAATGTTTCATTACATCAGAGTTAATAGCTGTGGAAGGACTGAGCACAACTGACTGGTGCTATGAAATGTCACTACATTTGCATTGAATGGTCTTCTGTCCTGTGCCAACATGGCAGAAAGCTAACAGCACTTTAGAATAACAGTCTCTGATATGCATATAATTAGGATGATGTTTGCACTTGGTGTGGTAAATAAAAATAATTACAGCTCTCAAAACACACATTTAATAAATATTCAAGAACTGTAATCATTCACCAGCAATCAGTTGTCAGCAAATTTTATTAGAAATCAAGAGATATGTAGTGTCTGTTTGTGTGTATACATAAAAGCAAGGGTGGCCAAGGCTGCAGGTTGGTACCTTGTCCCTCTTTTTGTCCCTCCATGTAGACTAGGTGCAATGGCAACCCTGTGCTCTTGCCATGCAAAAGCTGCATTTGCAGGTCATTTGTAGGAAGATTTGCCTGGGATCCTTGTACCAGGGCACACCTTGCTCTGAAGTACCTGAGAATGCAAATGAATTTGGCACTCACGTAGGAAAGAGCACTGAGTATTGAATACCCAACATTAGCCTTCTGGCTGTAGTAGGACTACTCCTATGTGGCAAAGTGTTTGCAGGATCAGGACTGGAGAAAGCTTTGGCTAGGATTAGAAGCTGTCAATTCCCAGAATCAGAAAATTCAGAAAAGGATAGTGAAGGCCTTATTCAAGGCAGTGTGATGAAATTTCCCCACCAACTGTTTTGCAAAAATCATATTAATAAACAGTTAATCTGGGAATTATTCCAGCAGATCATGCACAGGGACATCAAAAAATAAATGGTGCTGGCATCGTTTTATGTATAATGAGTGAGATGTCAACACTATGCAGTGATTTGAGCACACTGGTGCCTAACAAGAGAGGAAAGGTGTATGCTGGGGGAAAGAGAAAGAAAAAAGAAAAGTTTGAGACAGTATTTGTTTAAAGAAAGAAATCCATCATATGGCTTTTTTAAATGAGGATAAAACTACTCTCTCCAGCTGCTTACAAATTGGAGAGCATCTCACATATTAAAATGGAACTGGGACTTTCAAGTACTTCACTCAATATGCAGAAAATGATACTGGGTGTTGACAGCTTTTCTCCACAAGGAAGACAGCTGTGGGGGTCCTTTTATTAGACAGTATAAAAAAAATCCTAAAGTGAAGTTTTCCCAAGTAAATAGGCAAATACTCAATAAAACAATCAAGTGCTGTTTTTATTTTGCTGTTCAGTATGGAGTTTGTTACATTTCCTGCAAATAATACACAAAACAAATCCCTTTTTAGGACTATGGGAAGTACTCACATATGACAAATGGTGATTGGTATATAGATGTGCTGAGCTGGTAATGTCTGCGTTCTCCGGAGCCTATGAATCATCTGACAGTGCCAGTGTGATGTTAAAGTAGAACAATATTTTCCTTTTCCATTCTGGAACGTCCTGAACTTTCCAGAACCAGGGAGCCTTGCTTATAATTAGAGATGACACCCTGTGAAACCACAAAACCTATCCATTCTCAAAATCTCTGTCTAGTTCCATGTGTGAACTATACATACTGCACGTGTGAACTATATGTATTGCCCTTATTCTTATACAGGTACCCCTAGTAGAGAGCCAAATCCTGCATTCAAACACTCAGAATTATGTGCTAGCTTCTAGCTAACTTGAAACTGCATTATCCCCATCTCTCCATGGCTGGGATCAGTCTGGGAACTACCCCTAAAGCTAAACTCACTGGGTTTAGATGCAAAGTGACTGTTGTGGAAGTGCTTCCTCCATGTCCCAGTCAGCTGATGCTCAAAAAACTCATTCTAAAGTAGTTCTTCAGGGATTTTTTGAGTCTTCTCCAAGAACAGAGGGAGATGTTTGGGAAAAGAATAGTTTATACTGTTGAAAGTGATGGTTATATCTTTCACAAAATATTTATGATCCTTGTATGAGCATCTGGGACGCAAAATAGTTAATGTGCAAACAACAGAGTTAACTGGGATATTACAGAACAAACGGCAAACATATACAGTATAAATTTGACAGGTGATACATGGAGATAAAAATCAGCCTGGCAGCTCTTAATTTCCATTTCCATTCAAAAGACGACTTCCCAGAGATGAAGTACTGCTCCAAGAAACAGCTGCATTTTTCACGTGCTTTACCTCTCACAGATTCAAGAAAGACCTTTGCATTTCAGGGAAGGAATGCTTCTTCCCTAAAACTTCATATATTATCTGTCTTGGTTTTTCCTCTCTTAGTCACTTTCAATCAAACCAGAGGTTTCTTTGTTGTTTGTCCTTCTGTGTTTGCTTGCAGAGCTACAGTTAAACACCAATTACAACTTGGATAGGTGACAATGTAACACCATTAACTGTTTAACTCTCTTTTTCAAGTCTTGATAACATATGTCTTAATCATAGTGACTGTTAAGTTATCACATGGAAAAACAAATGTATCAAATATAGATGCTATTACACAGTTTAAAATTATTGCCTTTTAAGAAAAGTAAAAGGACTGATGAAATTGATATACTGAGAGGATTTTGTAAATCTCTGCAAAGACACAGGAATACATTGCATAGTGCAATGTGAGTTATGTCTGCAGCTAGTTCTCATTTGAAAATCCTTACGTAGTTTTGAAAATTCATCCCATTTTATCTCTTTAAAATGTGTACTTTGTTCCTCACTTTCTACAGTGGTAGAAATGAGAAGCTAAAATCATCTTCATGGCTTGTCGTTTGACAAGTTATTCTGCTGGCTCATCCTTTACCTTTTGTGAAATACAAACATCTCTCTCTGCCACAAAGACCCTTTGAAGCTTACCCCATTCTCCCTAACTAGCTGACTTTTGTGTCTGACCTCCATCAGCACTTAATCAAGGGATATTTGTTAGCTTAATTAGCCAATACCTCATTTTCTGTCAAATCTCTCCTAACCTCTTTTACAATGTCTACACAAGGCCCAGATCCTTGCCCATACCTCAGCAAGGTGCAAACTACAGTTGCTCTTCCCTGACTCACCTTCCTCTATTCATCTTCTATATCCACAGAGATAACAAAGGTGAGACAATTTATTGCCACTTTATTGACGGTTATTCTATATTCCCACTGGGATTTCAGTGCCACCTGGGGCTTCTCAGTGCTAGAATAACATAAATGTTTCATAAAGCAAATATAGAGAAGGAAGGGGAGCAGGCAGGAGTCAGGTTGCCCACAAATGTTGAATAATGGGACTGGAAGAAATGCTGCAAGTCACTGTAAGCTGAAAGCTTACATTAACATCTCTATTCTATAATGACATGGTATACTCAATGGTTGTTAGCTTTGGTGGGTGTTGCACAGTAAAGATGCATTAGAGTAATTACATTGTAATGACAGAAGATGGTGAGTTAAAGATGTTGTGGATCCTGTTAGTATACACACCTGAAATTGTTTGGAGCTGATGTGGGAGGCGTATCCACATGGAATTTGATAGCACTGATATTGTAATTAAAGCTGAGGAGATGGGGTTTGTACTTATTTCCTAGTGCTGCCTGTGAATATTAATTAGCTCGTGTAACCACCTGACCCTAGCAATAATCAGCTCTGTTAGGTAGAGCAGGAGGGAAAATGTGAATTGCCCACTAAATATTTATTAAGAAAGCCAAGATGAAAACAGCCCAGTTGTGATAAAGAATAGAGGCTCCTAGAAGCCCAAGTGCCTCCTCCCTGGTGGAAGGAAGAGCAGAATCTTTCCAGTTTCCTCTGGCCTCTGTTTCATGGAGGACAAGGACGTTTCTGGCACCACACAGATGACAGAAACACACCTGGTTTGGCATGCAAATGAGTAAAAGAATCACAGGTCTGCACAGATCTCAGATTTCTGAAGACAGCTGAGACTTTATTTTCCTGTTTGCCTTCCTGCCTGCATAGACTGTAAGGAGGAGAGATGACTCCAGAAGGCCAAAAATGTAAGTCTGAGCTGAAGAGCTTCCCTAAGTCTGGACACCCTGGGTAGACATATGTTACTCTTTCTGAGGGCTTCAGCACCACTCTCAAAGAGAAGGAAAATTATTATTTCATCACTTGCAAAGATGGGATGAAAAAGTACATGGGGAAACCCTGCATCTTGTACTGGGGAAAGCCCTAACAATTAAACTAAATAAAACTAAAATTCTAGCCCCAAGTCCTAGGCTGCCTGGCAATTGTCTCTGCCTGGCAAAGCAATCCTTTTCACCATTCACACTAATAGTGTAGTGTGAGCTTTGGGGACACCCAGAAAATTGGGTTCAGGGGAGAAAACTGAATGCATGCTTTTTAAAGACGGCAAGTAAAAGCTATGGAGAAAATGAAGATTAGTCTATATCTGTAGCATAACTAGGTAGCTCTGTTTGTCTCCCTGTTAGGTCTTGGGTCTTGTTTGCTGCAGCAGCAGCCTTCCTAATGGTTTCCTGATAAGACTCATTATAGAGTTCATATTTTTGTCCTTCTCACATCTCCCTCATCTCTTCCTATCACAGTCCCCTCCCCAGTCATAAGGATTTGATCGCCTATGATACGGTCTTTGGAGTTTGTGTGGAGAGACAGGCTGTGTTAAAAAAATGGTGTGTTCCTAATCGCTTTAGGGTTGGCTAGACAGTAATTCTCAGAAAAGGTGGTAGAGCACGATGCTGCTGTGCACTGGTGTCTGGTTGCTGCTCTGCTGGAGATCCGTGAGCAACAATAGCACTGTGAGTCCTTTCTTCTTTCCTGACAGCACCACAGTACCTGTATCTTAATTAGTCAGTGTCAGACAGTGTCACAGGCTCTGAACGCTCCTCTAAGCAAAGCACAGCACAGATGCCTCCCTGCTGCTTGTAGCTTAGGTTACCATTACTAGACTAAGCTGCCTGATGTAACACTTAAATGCTCCAGACAGGCTGAAATCTTCAGAAGCATTGGCACCAACATGCGTTCAGACCAAGACACCCCTCAGCCCTGGGCCAGGTGGTTTCTGTGCTCTCGTGACTCTGGCAGAGGCTGCCACAAGTGCTACCCTGCTAGTAACAGCACAGACAGGAGGCAGAGCTGCTGCCGGAGAGAGCTGACAAAAGCAAAAGATTGTTATTGTGGTTGTTGATATAATTTTAGTTGCATATGTTACAGAGAACGAGGAATTTATGTACATTTTATATTAAAATATTGCATGCCTCTCAGTCTGTCTGATTTGCAACTTTCATGACTGGCATGATTTAAATCAGAAACGATGAAGAGGGAAACCTACCCAAAATGAAACAGTGACATAAATAAGAGTTTTAGAGGAAACAATGGAATAGCTGACTATAGGGAATAGTTGTAGCTCCATCAAAGTCAGAGCGGTTTACTGTTCCCAGCAGTGAGTCTAGCATCAAAGGGAATCCTAAACCTGAAACCCTTGGAAAGAAGTGGGTTATCAGCAGATACAAACTGGTTCATGCAGAGAACAAAGAGAACATTTTGCGAGTGGGACAGCCTGGCTTTTCCCAGCTCAGTGACAGCGCTCTCTTCCCTGGGCACAGAGAGGTTAAGCTTGGGCTTTTAGGCCTTTCACCGTGTTAACACATTTTCCTCAAGGCCCTGTACCTTCAAGGTATGAATAAATAAGGCTTTATTTTTTAAAACATTGTGTAAGTTACATCTGTTCAGAGGATCCTGCTGGGAACGTTTTCAAGTTCCATAAGCAAGTTAGACCTGTGGCGTTAACACAGGGGTCTGGTGAACAGTGTTCACCCATGGGCACTGAATATTTACAGCAGCTTTATTAAACTTTCGGTGTTTAAATGCTTTACAGAATAAGGGCCACCAATGATAAACTTCAGCAACCTGTCTTTCTGTTTGTTGGTTACCACTTTACGGGCCCTCTTGATGCTGTATAGGCCTTCGTTGTGTGTGAAAGAGAAATAATTGATTATTTGGAGCTACCCTGCTAGTAACAGCACAGACAGGAGGCAGAGCTGCTGCCGTAGAGAGTTGGTAAAAGGAAAAGATCGTTGTTGTGGTGGTTGATATCATTTTAGTTGTGTATGTTATAGAGAATGAAGAAACTAGGTTTAATTAGCGTGGAAATGCAGAGGAGTGATGACGGCTTTACACTAGATGTTCCAATTTGGCTGGGTTAGTCTTCCTCCAAACAGAGGATCTTCATGTGCAGAGGAAGGTATTTGGGGTGTTACTTTTGTCTCAGATTTTCGTTGAGGGTATTCCTTCTGTCTCCCTTTCGAACCAAAAGCGTTTCACCCCCTCAGGTTAGGAGTGTTCCTCAGTGTAGAGGCATGTCCTCCACAGCATGGTCCAGCACTCAGGCAGATGTACCTGTGTGTTCCTGCGAGATGATGTAATGGCAACTATAAGATATCTCCTGCAAAACATGTACACAAATGGATACAGAAATCAGTGGCACTCTTTTTTACAAGCACAAGGCCATTCACCCATTTGAGCTGTTGTAGGATCGAGACCTTGTTTAGAAACAAGATATTCAGTAAAAATAGTATGTTCAGTTTTCATTTTTGAAATCTTAAACAGATTGTAAATATTTTGGAAATGAGAAAGAATACAAAAATGCTCAAGTACTGCATATTCAGAGGCCTCAGCTTTAGTAAAATGTTGTGGTTTTATGAGGCTACCTTATAATTCATTTCAGCTGCCCCAGAAGTAAAAAGACAGTGGTGTTTCAGGGGCTGATTGCAGAGGTCATAACCTTCTGCACACAATATATGGAACAATTCCATCATTCCTGCCTTCAGAGTGAATTTAGACTGACATAGCAGAATAGAAAAAAATGCTTAATAAACTAAGGGTTTTATTGCACGCACGCACACACAGAGTCTCATAGGTATGCATTCAGCAAAGAGTGGGCATGACTCTATAATAGGTACACTAAAAAAAGCCATCTGTTTGTATTAATATCCCCTTTCACCACACTGGGTAAAAAAGCCCTTTTCAGTTATTTTACTCTTTATCCTCATCAGCTTTACATTTGTTTGACTATAGTATTACCTTAGTAAAGAAACCTTGTTACACAAAGCGATAAATATGAAATTTAAGAGAATGAATCTCTTACGGGTAGTAGTAGATGCAGTGTGCTGAGCCAAGCAAGGGATTCAGGAGACATTGCCCTGGCAAGCACTGGCCTGCGTGCGTGTCCTCTGGCGAGGACAGAAACTTTCCGTTGTGCTGCCCCTCCAGCCTCCTAAAAAGCAACGAATGCAAGTGCTTGCAGGGGCCAACTCATCAGCCCAGATGCTGAATCAGCCCAAGAATTTTTAACTATAGGAGAAAAATGGATCACACCAGAGGATTTTCTCCTTGAAGAGAACTTCACTCTGTTCTAATCAAAGATGGAAATTTCTGAGGTATTCTGGACTTCTTTAACAGGTCTCAGCAGTTTAGTGTAATAAAAAATGGAAATCATGGTCATGCGCTTTTCACGTTAGGCATAAGCATTAGTTAACTCTTTGATGTGATAAGATTTGTAAGGAAAATCCCTCAGACTTTCATCCCCTTGAAAAGATCCATAGCAAAACTATTTGATAAATCATGCCCAGTCTTTAGCACCCTCTCCTTCACAGTACTCCCGAGAAAGAGAAGCTTTAATATCCCTCATTTCCAGATGAGCAGCTGAGTTCCAGGAGACTCAGACCAAATCCTCCAGGACATCAGAGTGCATCAAAACATTTGAGACACTAGGCCCAACTGACCCTCTAGAAACTGGGACAAAGGATGGGAAGCAAAGCCTTAAATCCAAGGCCCTCATGCCTTAAATGTGAATCATAAACATAGCTCCATCCTTCTCCTATAGAGAAGTTCCTCACCGTAAATAATTACCAACACTTGTTTGCTAATTGCTTTTGCTTTGCAGTCTCACTGTCTCATTATCATGTTGTACAGCCACTGCCACCTTACTTTTCAGCCATACGTTGTCAGTCGTATTGTTGCCTCTTGTTGTTGCATTACTGTCAGGCTCTAAGCTGTTTATGAGTCCCTGAAATGTGAAATTTTGGTCTTGCTCTGTTTTCAGCTAACCCTGCTGCTTACATGCAGCAATATCACATTTACCATACAGAGAGATTTATTTAAAAACCAATTGTGAATTACACTGAGGAATCTTCAGTAAACCATGACAATAAATAATGAGAGGATGTTTGCCTGGAGGACTTCTCTAATGAGGTTTGGTCTTAGGCAGGCATTCTGCTTGGAAGTCAGATACCTTGTTTCTTGAGATTTTCATGTTTCTCCCTATCTAGCAGGGCTTTTTGTGAGATTTTGTTAATAATTGACCATGGGGTCACCAATGATTACACATAACGGGAAAAGGCATGGCCATGTACATACTTGGGGGAAAAATAATTTTATGTAAAATTCCAATGTCTAATATTTATTTATTTATTTGTAGACAAAAAAATCTTAACAAGATAGCACAGTTGTTTTGGAGGTAGGCATACCCAAGCGTGCTTAAAAAGAGACTATGGACAGTTGTTAGGTAGAAAATATTATTATGGTCCACATTTCTTCAGAGAAGAGTTTCTGCTCTGAGGTGCACCTCTGTGTATTGTTACAGTCTTGTGTAGGATCTGTTCTCAAATGAACGTTCCTAAACGAACTCTCACTTCTGTAACCGTGGCATTTGCATTAGTTCACTCCCCAAAATCCCCCTTCCTTTGTGAGTGCCAGCCTTGCTGTCTGCTCCTTCAGTGACACACAGGATCTATGCTAATACGGGGTTGTGGCAGCTACCTGGATGAATATCGGTGCCCCCAATATTCCACCAGTTCAAACCTTCGTTGCTCTGTAAGGTACACAAAAACAATTTTCCGGCATGGTATTTTGGATACTCTATTATAAGGAGATATATGTAATAGCAGTGGAGGCATATACGATGCATGTGCAGGAAGAAGAAAATCTGTAGGGAATGATGTACAGCTTACTGTGTTTGAGGGAGACGGGTGCAGTTCTACTGATGCTTGTTGAAAGCCCTGGCATCCTGTATCACAAGCCTGTACATTAATTTCACATCTGTTAAAAGTCGTACAGTATTTCCTTGTAGGCTTACCTAAAGATTGATACAAATAAGACAGCGAAGCACTTTTTTACTTGAACAGTGACAGGCATGAGTATAATTACCTAGAGACCTGGGGTTCCTAGCCAGTTCATTGGGCCTGGTGAGTTGCTTACTGGATGCTTCTTGGATTCTGCAGAATAAATGAACATCTAGGTAATGGGATAGGAAAGTCACCAGACTTAAGGATTCCCCTGTGGAGAAATCCCCACCGATATTATAAGGTAGCCAGAATGTACATATGGCAGGCCACAGCTATCAAAAAGTACTATGTATGGCAAATAGTTTTGGTTGGATCTTTCAAGCTAAATTAACCTGCACCATGATTTTGCATAACTGTATCCAGGATGAAGTCTTTCCTCCCTAGATATTTCATCTCTGCTCATTAGTAGCTCGTTCCCATACTGGGCAGAACTCTCCTTCAAGTAGAGAAAAGGGAAGAATAATATTGTCAGACTCCTAAATTAATAAAGCTCTCCCCTGACCTAAAGCAGCCCAACCATTTACTTACTGTAGTGAGCTGCACATCCCCAAGTTACGGAGACGCACAATGGGAAAATCTGTCCCTTCGCCTCAGCCGCACATCTGATAGCCCTTAGGCAGAAGACAGGTTTGAAAGGCATCTAACCAGGAGCTGCACACAGTGTCTGGTTCTTCAGGTAGTGCAAGGTTCAGCAGCCAAGTAAAAAAAAAAAAAAGCATCGCTCCTTTCCTCCTTGCCTCCGGCAATATCTGCTTGTGTGACAAAGTGAAAGCTCAGTAGTTCTGCACTTCAAAAACTAGTTTGATGTCTGACTTATATTCGAAGTGCTCGGTAACTCTATGCTTTGCACTTACCTAACTGTTTTAATCTCTCACAGTGCAAGCAACTTGATAATGTAATAATCAAACAAAAGATTGACAGAGGAAGTAACAAGCTTAACATATCCCTCTGATTCTTCTACCGTGGAGTGATAGATACTTCAAGGAGAAAAGAATTCCCCTAGTGGCTTCATTGTTTTCCAGGTATCTTTCTAGATGAACTTTTCCAATGGTAAAATCATTACAAAGTAGAAATGCAATCCCTCTAAGGGCTAACTTGAAAATCTAGTCTAATATAAGGAGCTATAATGCAGTAATGAATCCTACAGGCAAAACAAGACTTTTTGCAACCGGCTTCCTAAGGTGAAGAAATGGGAGAAGATGTTGCATTAGGAGAGTTAAGCCAGTGTTATTTTTGACTGCCTTATGATTTAGGATGTTACAAAACCAAGGTCTCTCTAAAAGCTAGAGCCCAAACTCTAAAATGAAAAACTCTTGAACTTCTTGAAATGTGAGCTCTCATCTATCTGCTAGTTCTGAAAAGGGAAAGGCAGTGCTGACAACACTGGTGTTTGGATATCTCCGATATTGAAATCTCGAACTGGATTCAAATTTTACCTCTCGATGGCAGGGGCAGTATTTCTGCTTCCATTCCTTCCGAGATTGTTGCAGGGTGCATAATCCCCCAGTTACACGATGAAAGAGGCTGTGGGTATTTTATGGCTGCATAAGAAAAAGGTCCCTTCCCACTCACACTGCAGCTACATCAGGCCCTCTAACGAGCAACAAAATAACGCTTAAACATACCTCCGCCGGAGAAAGGTAGTGGGAATCCAGGCTGATATCATCCACTCTGAGATGGCTTATTGGGAATTTTTATATGCAAAAATAGAACAAAATCAAGCCCGTCCAAAAAGAAAACTCAAAACTTGCTACCGGGACAGGAAATGAGTGAGAAAAAATCAATCTTAGTCAAAAAAAGCAAATTTCATTTCCAGCATGACAGAGAGGAAATAGTTAGATAGCTAAGTTATAGATTTACAGTGAGAGTTCAGCAAACAGACAGAAGTCTATACAAAGTATTGAAAATTAGAGACTCTTGAAAGAAATATTTGCTTTCATCCTTCTTAGGAAAAGAAGCAATTGCAATCAATTATGTTGTACTTTTAACATTGGCTTCAAACTATTTGTAAGATTACTTTGCGTTTAATAATGCAGCTTACCCTAATATAAGATAAAAGCACAGTTTGTCTAGTTTGGAAAAGAAAACTTAAGAATTGCCTTGTTCAAGCTGGAGCGAATCTACTAGGCATATGTGTTACAAACCACAGTGATAGTTCAGGACAATGCAGTATCTTGTACTTTTTTTTTTTTTTTTTCTTTAATCGTGATCAAATTAACATGGAAAAATCAGTTTCTAATCTACTATTAATTGACTCCTTGCATGTACTAAAATTTTTGGCTGTCTGAAATCATAGCATTTCAACTGTCGACAGAAAAGATTATAACATGATTCAGTGCCCTGCAATAAACCTAAAGCAAACCCACAACAACTGTACTTGGCAACTGTACTTAACTACTTTCTAGCAAAGCAACAATCTCTGAGAAAGGCACACTGTTTAAGTAGTAAAATTGTACTAGAGGAACATCAAAGCTCAAGTCGTTGAGTGGAATGTGTGTAGCATGAAAGTGATTTCCTTTTCAGAAGGTCTGATAAAAATAACATTGCGTTTTCCTTAAAAAAAAATTAAATCTGGTTTTAATCCAAGAATTATAAACTACAAGAATTTAAGGGTCACTGAAAGAAAAAAAAAAAACTCTGAATACTTGACAGAAGTGGAGACAGTAGAAAGCAGAAGTAAGACTGTCACTTTGTTACTACGCCGTAACGGCTCCGAAAAAGCCTTTGTGGGAAATGTCTGGGTTGCTTGAACAGCCTCAAAGTAGGTAATGAGACAAGGAAGAATTAAAGGTGTTAGTGGGCCGTTGTGTTACCTACAAGCACACAAGGGTCTGTCTACCTTCCTTCAGTGTCCGTTGATGGAGTAAAAAAAGTAATGTCTCCCCAGTGTACCAGCTAGCATACCACCTGACTACGAACGTGCCTTAAAGATCTCTTTTACATCTCGTCCAAGCTGCTATTATTTCCTTCCTTTTTATGCAATAAATGTTACACTCCTAGGAACAATATGTATCCTCTTCCGATATTGCAGCAGTCATCATTAGGAAAGAGCATCTTTTTTTATATTTTTATATATATGTACACGCAAAATAAATATAATTATATAACGTATACATTTATTACAATTATATTATTTGTATTTATATAATTTGTATTTATAGATGCTATATATTTATATGCATATGTATTTACCTTTTATATATGTAGTCACATATTACTTATGTTTGTATTAATACTTTATATACTGTTTGTTTTATATGTTTATATTATATTCTGTTTTATATAGTAGGTAAATATTACATGTGTCTCATGTTATATATTTACTTAGTTATAGTTTATATGGTTTGTATCTATATAAAATGACAACATGAAGGCTATAGGTGCTTTCCACCTACTTGGGTGGGTGGGGAGAGGAGGATATAGGTGTTAGTTTTTTGTTTGTTTGTTTGTTTGTTTTTAAATTGAGTCAGTAATAGCAGCTGCCTCTGGGGGCCCAGGCTAAGGCTGGTGCTAGGAATGAGTGTCAAAGATCCGGAGTGCTGTGTTTGGCACTGTGTAAGTGATGCAGAAGCAGCCCGAGTCTGAAAAGAAGCAAGCTCATGCTGCTCTCACAGGGTTTCTTTGTGGGTGGGTGCTTTTGGGGTGTATTTGTTTGTTTTAAGCACAACTCTGCCTTGACTCCCAAGTGTCTCCAGCTAGCAGCACTCTAAATCCAGGTGCAACGCTCTTGTAAAAGCAGCCAGCACCTGCCCTGTGGCTCCTGGGGCGCAGGGAAGGGGATGCTGGCTCTTTCTCAGGTTAACACACACTTACAGTCCCATGTTGACAGTACTGCAGCCACCACGGCCAAAGCAGCCACCTGCCCTCTGCACGGGTGGTTCAGCCCTGCCCCAGCATGGCAGCCGCACGGCCTGGCTGCTTCGCTTGCACAGAGCAGGACATGGCTAATAAGGAGCGGGCTTTTGATGTTGCAAAATCTTCCATCTGTTCTCAGGATTTATAATTACATGCAACTCACTGTGCACCTTCAGCGATCCATAATTGGTAGGCATTTGCCTCATTAATCATGCAGGTGCTGTGAGCTGCTCCACGCACAACCGCAGAAGTTATGGCCAAATTTGCATATCCTTACTGTGGTTTATATCATTTACCACGTGCAATTTTTCTGAACTGTGGTTGACTCTGAGGACATTTGCAGTTATTGTAGCTCAGGGGTTTTTTTAATATCATGAAGTGCCACAAGATGGCACTGATTCCGAGGCACCTCGGCCTGGCTGGCCTCCTATAGCCTGGGCATCGGCTTTGCCATTGCAGCAGGTGCAGTTTGGGCTATTTCGGTCATTTTTTACTAACTAGCTGGTGGCTCCAACAGCACTCAGCTTTTCATGGTTTAGTTTGGTTTGTTTTAAGCTGTGGCTATGAAATGCTATGATTCTGTGACAATGATATGAAGCTTTGGGATTTAGACAGATTTAATTTTCTTATGCTATAGGTGATGGCTGTTTGTTGGGTTTTTTTAAGGCCTGAGCCAAGCCATACAAACAGCATACGAAGACCAGACTGCGTAAGTCCACCAAGAGCTGACATTTGTTATTTGCTGCGAAATTGGGTGAGTTCTTATCAAAAGGCAGAAACCAGCACTTGTGGGACACTCATGAGAGCAAGACCGTCTGCTTAGCTGAAGCATTTACTGAAGAAGTGCTTGTAACTGTTGGTAGGCAACTCGCCGCTGTGGTTGCTTCCTTTTGGAGCCTCTTCCCACCACCACGCCGGTGAGTCCAACACAGTTGCTCACTTTGCAACGTGTCTGAAGCACCTCCTGTACTTTAGCATTAGACACTCATCTCTAGACTCTCCAGGTATTCCCAGTTGGTTCATAATGTCTCTTGTCATTTTGCTATAATAGTAAGACATTGTTCATTACTTTTGACCAAACTGTGCTGGTTGTAGCATCCTGAACGGTGCTCCAGTGGCTCATTTGAGTGATGAGTTGCAATAACTGCTTTTGAATCCCTTTGTTGTGACACTGGTTTTCAGTTTCACTCATGTATAACAGCCTAACAAACACAGTGTATTATTTCATTCCTTTACTAAGTCATTTATTACAGTGCAAGTTCTTTAACTGCATCAGAAAAGTTTCTGGATAAAACCAATTTACTGTCGTCATGGTTTAACACACCACTCTTACATGGATTGCTTTTCAGTAAATCCATACATTACAGAACCTGCCCAACACTAAACCAATAATCTTTTCATTTAACAAACTTGTAGTCAAACCAAATTTTTATTTTGCCTGGAAACTGGATTTGTTCTGGTTACCGAAAGGAAAAAATTCTCTTTTAAGTGCCCTTCTCATCTATGAAAAGATACATATTGGCCACATGCTGAACTACTACAAAAACTGCATTTCTTTAAAAATAGGATGAATCCCACACTTTTCCTGGGTTTGAATCAAACTCTTAGTCAAGAGAAAATACAGAAATAAAGAATACAGACAGTGCAAACATAAAACAGATGTTTATATTTAAACATATGCCATTCAGCTGTTAAAAAAATGATCCAGACACCAACATATCAAAGGCATATTACTGACATATGGTGTCTGACATGCTTCCACAAATGCATACATATGCCAGCTTCAATGACAACCATGCAAATTGTATCTTTCCACGTGAACAGTTTATCAGGGGAACAGTCAGATTTGTGCCTGTACAGGAACATGTATTTTGGATTTCTTCTGGGGGATGCACCATGTTGTAACCGTATAGTATGTCAAATCAGGAGAATGTGTGTCAAATCATTTGCTCCCTCTTGTTTCCATTCAGACGCAGGGTAGGACTTTAAAGCATGTGAGACCCAGCAAACAGGTCTGCTCAGAAATGAGGTCCAGCTGGCCAGCTGTGCGGCACAGTACTGCATTACAGTTTCAGGAAGCACTCCTCCTTCTGGGACAGCGACCCTGTCTCCAGAAGAAGGGTCAGGGGAGAGTACCCTCTAAACCAGCCAGACAACACAGTGGCAAATTTCAGCCAGCCACATCAGGTTGGTTTTTTTCCTCTGCAGTGAAGATTTGCCCTGGTTCCTGCAGTCCTCCAGCATCAGTAACAGTACAAAACGCAAGCAGAGTCTCCCATCAGTTGTCACAACATAGTCCTCATTTCCTGCATTTGCTAGAACCATTCCAAGTTAACGTGTCTCACAAAGGGACCCCAGGAACAGCAGAGCACAACCACTGCTGCTGCTGAGCTGTTCTCCCAGAGGCAGGCAAGCAGAGTAAATCAGACACAATGGGCTACTCCCAGTGCTAGTCTCAAAACTGACGGCTTGATCTCCTTGGCATATGGTTGGCGGTTCCAGCACATGGGAGGTTACTATTTCACCATAGGAGAAATAGGTGTTAAAGCTTATTACTATTACGGGGATCAGTCAGGCTAACGCAGGGCTACATGCCAAGGTACTCAAGTCCTGTCTAGACTTAAGCATGTTTCAGTAGAAAAAGCATCCTTTCAGTCAGGTGCTGGGACAGCTCTGCTGGCCGAAATTCGAGGCACCAACTTGGAGGCTCTTGAGAGGCCACCAGGGTCAGATGTAGGGTTAAGGGAACTTTTAAGATTTCAGCTTTAGAATTCAGTGCCTAAATTTTGCCTATGTGCCTTTCTAGAAAGTCGTCAGGGGGTAGTTCTTCAGCTCAGAGCCTGTGAAAGCAAGAATAAAATAAGCAAAGGCCATACTGAAGTTTACACAGATACCAGCTGAGGAAGGTCAGGCTGTTGAGTGAGACTTTACTGTGGCTGCATATGTAAATAAACGGGGGGTGGGCGGGGTGGAACAACACTTGCTTAAAGCTAAATTAGCCCTATTGTCCTTGCTTCCCCAAAACAGCTCTAGCTCCAACCCTGAATTCAAGTTCATGGGCACTACCTAATTCATGTGTCCTAAATAAATATTTTTCTCTATTAAATAATGTATTTCTGCATCAGAATATCCTTGAGTCTAGCAGTTAATTCATCATTTTAAACAAATACCATTCAACTGGGGAGGGTTTCCCATGAATGCACTAAATAAGGAGAAATTCCAAAGTGTTACTCCTCCTCTGGCTACGTTTAGAGCCTAACGGGGGACGCTCACTGGTCCCACTGATGCCTGGACAAGGCTTTCAGCTCCCAGCGGGCTCACATCCTGTCACTTCAGAGCACAGAGAGCAAGCTGCCCTCCCTCCCTGGGGACAAGAGTACATCTGTTCCTCAGCCCAAGGTGCCGAAGACAGGCAGCACGCTAACTGGCATTCAGCGTAAAAACGCCAAGTGAGCTGGGCTAGCCTTAAGTTGCAGGTTTGATTGCAAGAGGTCTGCCTTGATTTCTTCTGTACTTCTAGTCCCAAGCTTTCTGCCCTTAAATAAAAATACTGTTAGTGTTTATAGAATTTCCACAGTTTATTTTATCAGCCTCTGCTGCGTGTTCTCTCTGGTATAGAAAAGGGAAAAAAAAAAAGCCATATATTGTCTTCTAGTCACTAGTTGGTCCTCCTTTAAGGACCTTGTAAGACATTTTTTGTGTATTGTTTCCCTGCATATGTGGGCAGCTTTACTACTTCATCCCCCTCAGGACCACTTAACAACATCAGCAAAGCAATTAAGTGTAGTTTTCAGGAAAATGCCAGAGGCATTACACTGGCTGGATGGGAGTCTCAACCCAATTATTTTCAGCTAGTTGTGAACTGTGGAAAGTGGACTTTACTTCATTATAACTTCAGTTCCCACTGATTAAAAGTCTAGTGTGTTACAGACGGTAAGGAAAAATGAAACAATTAAACTTTCCATCAATAAAATTGCTGCATATTCTTCAACATAGGGGTTTACTTCTCTCCAGAGAAGTGATTAAAATGAACTGATTGAACTATAATTTGATTGACTGAAGAGCTGCAATCCATTGCGCTAAAGCTTAAATTCCATCTTATTGCTCTGTTTAACTCCAAATATAAAAAATTACCGGCAGTCTTGCAAGCCCCTTATGCAGTCATCCAGCTGAAATTTCTTGCTGCTCACAGGCTGCGGTAGGTTCTGTTCTTTCTCTGCTGTGTGTGCATGATTCACAATGGATTGATGCTGAAAAAGACACAATGACACCTAAGAAATTACATTAATAGAGCTTTAAAAAAATTAGAAAAGGCCTGCTATATTATCAGGTATCTTGTACCTATTACATAATCATTGGGGGATTCTAAACTCAACCACAGATAAAGTTAACCCAAGAGACTGGAGAGAATAATTGTCAGGTTATATACAGTTGTTGCAGCAAAAATTAGCATATTCTCCTGACAAAAAAATGCAGCCGTGATGCACCTTCCTACTGCAGAGCTGTCTTCAGCAAGGTGTGAGGCTGCCAGATTGCACAGGTTTGTATGCATGCGTATGTATGACACTTTCCATCTAGGAGATACTAGAGGGGCACATTTAGTCTGGTCTCAGGTTTAAGTAAGTTGTGCTGGCTATGAATCAGGATGCCTGGATTCCAGTCCAAAGACTGTTTCTTTGGACTTGGGGCAAGTTTTTAAGGTTTGCTTAGCCTACGAGGCCTTCATCTCCACAGATGAAAAAGTGTGCTGCCAGAGTCAGGGACTCCTATTGCACAGTGAAGTCTAATGAAAGCCAGTTAAGAAACAATGAGCTGCTCTTCTGTCAACAGGCTCCTATGACGTTTTGAAACAGAAAATATCTAGAATATCATTTCCCCTCTGAAAATTTAATTGAAATGCCATTTCCTATTATGAGGTTGCCCCTCTGTTGTATGACACCTGCTTTCTCTATTCCCACCTTATATTTTGAAATAAAACACAGTATTTGACTTACAGCTGCACCACAGTAACATTGAGTAAGAATACATTATAGTATTAATTTGCAGCAAGAACACATTATATTGGTAATTAAATGAATCAGGCTGGGTAAGATGTGCAGATAAAGATGGGCAACAGCTGGGTTAAATACTTAATGCACTTCCTCTAACAGGCAGCTCGAACTCCAAATGAAGTCAATAGATGTTTTTCCATTAACATCACCAAGAACCAGGGCATGTACTCTTTGAGCTATAATATTTACTACTGTGCTCAGTTTGCTGTTGAGCTTTGCACTTCTGGCTGTGACTGATCTACGAGGCTGGCTTCATAGCTAATCAGGCCATATATGTGATTTGTATCAGCTCCAACCCTTGGACATTGCCAATCCCAGTTTTACAGGGATTTCTGACCACAGTCAAGGATTACTAATTCACTAAGTTCTTTGGTCTTATTGTTTAAGCATAGAGCACACCACAATTCGTACTTGTTAGCCAAAAGCTACCAAGACTGTACTGGAGTCACTGAGGCGATATCAAGCTGATAAAATGCTGCCTCCGTCTGATTTCAAAGGAACGCCTTTGACAAATTTTATTTCGCACTTAAATGATTGGTCTTGCATTATTGGCCTTTTCTTTTGTTTCCTCTTTCATTTTCATTACCAGTTACTATAAATGTTATCCTCTACTCCACCACATGTAACTTTAAATAAAGATGTGCAGCAACAACAGTAACAGTAGCATTTTGAAGGGAGACAAGGGCAAATGCAGAACCACAAATTTGTAGTGTCTCTGGAGGCTGCAGGATGTTTGCTACGTTCCCTGAGCCGAGCTTTATGTACACACACCAGAGGTATACAGGGCCCCAAACAGCTTAAATGCCTACTTAATGCCTATTTAATCTTTCAGTTCTTACACAGAGAGATAAATTCTCTCAATTATAATAATACCTTTGTCTGTATAAAAGCTGCAGAAGAAGGTGCTACATTTCAAGTAATTTATATCTTATTTTCTTGCAGGACAAGAAAACAGCAAAAAGAGGAGCCCCAAGTGTGAAACTAGCCTCGAGACTTCTGTAATTCCTAAACAAGAAAGTGGCAGGGATCTTACAAACCATTTATTCATCTCTCACAGCGCTCCTACATGTGTGGCAGCAAGCAGAGCCTGCGAAGGGTTTTTCTGTCATGCTGACAAGAGTCACAAGAAATCTGGGGAGGCGCAAACAACGTCAAGAGCAGGGCAGGACCTTCTTCCAAGCCCAGCCTGGGCAGGCACGTGAAGGAGGAGGAACAGGCATCTGGTGACCCAAGCAATTGCTTAATGTGGTTCCCCAGAAAAGCATCAGCGACTGTATGGACAGGAACTTGCCAACAGTTCCACCAGACCATGCTGGACTGGCACAGCAGGGAACAAAGTGAAGAATGATTCAAGCTGGATCTGCTTTCTGTATCTGTGGGTCTCCTGGCAGATGCACAGGAATAACCATTCACAACTACCAAAAAGAACGTCATTTTGCTATGGATGCTGCAAATCACGCAAGTGACTTCGCTGTCCTTACCCTGTTAGGGAGAGGCATCTGAATTTTCTGTTTTTCAACAGCAAGTTCATTTCAAAATCTCTAATTACAAAAATATATAAAAATGTATTAGCCAGCAGATTTACATTTGAAAAATACAGCACTTTAATTACAGAGATACCTAATTCTCAATGTTTAAGGGAATGTGATTACTGCAATTTCTTCATTAGGTTATAGTTTCACTATTTAAGAAGACATTATTTGAAAGGCACGGTGTTATCTGTTTATTCTACACTGTTAAAACCCCAGCAAAACATAAGCAAACACTTGAATACTCTCTTCCTAGCAACCAAGGTCTTTCATCAGAAAAGCAGCATATTTGCCTTTTTTCTGTATCTTGTATTAAGCCAAATTTCTAGTTTGCAACCCTTTGGGCCATTCAATAACCATCAAATTCCTGGAATATAATTTTAGGTGAAAGTCTAAGCTAATGACTAAGCCATCTCTTTGTTCATTTTCTAAAAAAAAAAAATTAATTGAGCTTTTTTCCAAAAACACCACATGAGTAACAAGAGTGCCCTCAGCTTTAATGTTACAGGAAAACCATCAAGCTATCCAAAATGACTTTGGGCCAAAATTCCACATTGGATATATCCGAATCCCTATTTGAATGCCTGTGTCACCACTATTTACATGTAACACTATGGTCATAGGGCCAGATTTTCAGAATTGTGTGTATCCCTTACTTCCACTGACAGAAATATCAAGAAATTAATTTTAGGCACTAAGCTTCTTTATATTTACTAACCTGCTGCGTGACTTAACTCTTCAAATTACCAGCAGCATTTTACGAAGTGCTGAGTTTCTGCAATTCCCACTGGAGCGAGTACAAAATACAGATATTGAGTACTCCCTTGGGATTTAGCTCTGTCTTTAAAGGCTGGGACAGCGGTGATGTTTTTACTGAAGAAACTGTTTTTTTGGATCTCTTAAGACCTTTGCAGGATGCTGGGAATCCAAAAAAAAACCAAACCCCAAAACAGCCAAACCAGAAAATACTTACACTAACAGAATCCTCTCCTTCTCTACCTCCCTTCTTTTCTTACATAAGGGTAGGTTCTCCTTTCTTTCTTTTCTTATCTGAGGGAGACCTATGGTCTCCTTGCTAACTCTTCAAGAAAAACAGAGAAGCAACGAAATCTGTCTTCCACGGAAAAGATGAAAGCTAGCTAAGTGAGAGGATGTGTCCTTCTCGACACTTACAGTGTGGTCAAAGAGCCAGCTCCCTCTCTTTTCCCAAAAGAGTTCGCAGACAACTGTCCAGAAAAGTACACGGTCTCCCCAGCAGTTCTTCTAACAGCAGGATATACTGCAGCACTCTGGACTGCTGCTGCCGTGTCATTTCAGTGCCTCTGAGGTCAGCTGAGTGTAATAAATTAACAAACACTGTTCCCAGGCAAAGCAAAATGTCTGCAAACAGAATGGCGTAGCATAACAATGGGATACGAGGGGTAGATACATGCCTAAATATTAAATGATTGAAAGGAGCGGGGAGCATTGACATGATTCTGACTTACGTGCCTTAGTGCCAAATGTACGTTATCACACAGATCTCCCAGCAGATTATGTGTCTGTTCACCACCACTTCACATTTTCATCGCTTATTTCAGTATTTTTGCATTTGTTTCACCCTTAATAATTTATTTATGAGCTTAGGATTATTAACAATTTGAAGCTTCATTACAAACTATCCTGGGGGAATCTCACCTGCCTCATCCCATTAAATTATTATTCCCAAATATCTAATTTACATTTAATAAGACATCAATTGAACATCAATAAAATAATAATAAATTAATAAACTACAGCTTCCTAGAAATATTAGTAGCTTAAATATATAAGCAAACACAGTGCACAGTCTGCAGGTCAGCTGTCAAATCTCTCTGAGAACATTTGTCGGAATCATTTAGTAGTCTGAATATGACAATAGGCCATAAAAATATTTAATTGCTACGGTCTTCAACTCATCCTTGTGATAATTGTGAACCATACCAACCTGTGAACCTGTAAGGCAGAGCTAGGAAGTACCCAAGTGTTCTATGTAAGTAAGGAGGCCATCTCAAAACACCATAAATGCCTAAGGGACTCCATGTTTCCATGGAATGAAATGGCAAAAGAATTTTGGTTTGGGTAAATACTTATTTTTTTTACTTTAACATGATCTCTTAAACTGAAATGCTTTATTTTTCTACACAGAAAGTTAAAATACTTCTTTATTTTAACCGACTTAAACGTCTGCCTAAGAACATTAAAATAGCATAGTTCAACATTGCTGGCTGGGTGTTCTGTTTTAACAAAATACTAACCCAAAGGACAAGCTTTGGCAAATATTTCTATCCAGACAGAATTGGCATTATTTCACCGTGGGGAATTTCGGTAAAGGCCCTAATCCTATTCCACCCTATAGCTCCACAGCGCTGTTTATCACTAATTGGGCACCACTTCCATGTACATTTCCTAGGCTCATACAAAGCCCACATGAGGCTTAACGGAGGAAGAGGAAGCACAAGAGTCAAAATTTTCATTCTGGATTTTTTTCTTCACTTCACCAAGTTCTTATTATGTACTTTCCTTTATGGTTCAAATTTTATCAGGGCTTGAAAAAGAGCCTTAGATGGAAAAGATGACCATGTTGTCAGTAGCATACTTCTCTGTCCCACTCCACTAAGAACCACTTACCTCCGTTCTTCAAAATGATCCCGCTGAAGTCAGTGGAACTCCCTCAGCCCCTCACTTCAGCAGGATTTACATGAGGGCTTTAAATGCCCATCTGTGGAACTGTAGCCAAAAGACAGTATTATCCTTCTATGACAGTCTGATATTATTTTAATATTCACTGACTCTCCTTTTCCTTTTCATCCACAACGCACACATTTGTCTTTTTTAACTGCTCATGTCCACTGCCTGGATATCTATCTATCTCCATTACACAAGCAAGGATTATACACGCAACATGGGTTCATGCAAACATTACAATCCTATTTGGAACCTTAATGCCACTTGGGATGTTTACAAGTCCACCGAGATGTGCTATTCAAATCCTAACATAGAGAGGTTTCAGTTCTAACATTTTAAAAAATGTTAAGATCTAAAGGGGCTATCAGACATTCTGGCCCGACCTCCTACATCAGATTTTTACTCGGTTACTTCTATATCAATCTCCGTAACTCCTATTTGACTTAAACACATCTTCCTGAAATACTTCCAGTCTTAATCTGTAAATGGAAAATCCATCATCTCCTCTCAGCAGTTTACACTAGCATTTATTACCCCACACTTAAAAGCACATCTTCTCAGTTGAGCTTGTCAGGCTGTCACTCCCACTCACTGACTTTTCCTTTGACTTTTTTCTGCTACACAGCACTTTGGTAGTCTGTATTTTGGTCCCATGGAGGTGCTGGCACACTACAACCTGGATGAGCTGGACTCATCAGAGGTATGAGCAATTCTACCATTCAGAAACACGCAAGCAATCGCATGCATACATTCACATCCTTGGCATGTCTTTTTACCCTGTAGGATAGTCCAGAATCAAGGACATCTCCTATGTTCCCTCCTGAGCAGATCCAAATACATTCCTTTTTGGGGCCCTCTCATAGGGAAACAATGACTAATTTAACACAGAGAGCACTTGCCCACAGCTTTGAGGGATGGTTCTAATTTTAGGGCAACCCGCTTACCAGATTTTCCATTTCCTTTCATTTAACCACACTCAAGTTTTGGAAAAAAAAAATACGACTCACCTCTCTTTTTAAAAAATTTCCACTATGGACTAGTTTCACTGCCTTCATTCAATCAAACTACTCGCTGACTTGAATAGATCTTTTTCTTGAGTAAGAAAGAATAAAGTCTTCCGTTTTTGGGCCTTCTTTGCAACGGATCCTGTGAAAATTAAAATAAATAATGTACACCATTTCACCTTTAGTGAGTGCAAAAATAGTCCCCCAGAGTGATAGCTATCAGTTTTTCTCCAGTGAGAGCTGTATAACCACTTCTGTAAACATGACAATGAATAATGATCAGTCTCTTACTCCTCTCTTACTCTCTTACGTGACAGACCCTTAATTATGGCTATTACATTATTAATTGCTCCAGAGAATTCTACATGGCTAAAGCTGCGTTCTCCTCTGGACATCAAAGACAGTATTAAAACCCTGCTTAGGAAAGCTCCTCAGAAACATCTGCTGATGTTCATCCTGACTAAGGAATGCTCTGTTCCAGACAGAAAGCACATTGCTTCAGCTCGCTGCCTCCTACTCCCAGATGATAAGGCATCCTGCAAAAATTGATACACCACTGAAAAGGGAAAGATTTCCACCTGAAAACATTGAGAGAAAAGAAAAGTCCACCTCTCATTAAGCTCTGAAAAACTATTCAGATTTCTGTTATCTTAGCCAGACGTCTAGATCCTGCAAAGTTCATCCATCCTTAATAAGTTCCTGACCGCTGAGGCTTGCGACACAACAACGCTAAAGCAGTATCACAAATTATGACTTCGTAACAGAAAATTGAACTAGAAACCACCCACTAAGGCACTGTACCACCAGCATCTATTACTGCACCACAAGCAGAGTGGTAACATTTTAATTTTGTATGTACAGCATTTATGGGCATCCTTCAGGGATAAACGTAACTCTACATGCTTCTACAGTCGGCTAGGAAGGATGTCTATACAGGTACCTCAAGGAGGGAACAACAGGGCAGAATCAAGATTCAGGTTTGCACCAAGCAATGAATGATTCATAAACTCTTTACATGTAGGTAACATGAATCAATTCTTACATAGTAATTACTAGAAAATTAATGTAACTGCCTCTCAAGAGAATTACTGGAGAACACTGTTATCCTCTGCAGGTATGTAGATGCAAGCTAAAGCTAAGTATATATAACAGGTGGTGATACATATTATGATAACTTATTTGGTTTAGACTTGTTTCAGAATATGTAGCAACTTATCGATAGCCAACATCTTACAACGTTATCTATGTGGAAAGTAATGCCTGGCAATTTATCAATTCTTAATAAAGCTCTGTGCTTCTAAGTATTACTGTTGATGCTGCTCTTGATTTTGATTCAGCTGATTTTTGTCTAGGCTCAGCACTGTGGCTCATCCATGCTTCCCCAGCTCCCTCAGGATTTGCAAATACAAATTCCTACTTGATGAGCCTGTTAAAAATTAAGAACTGCATATGCAGCACTGCCCTTGTCTGTCCCCAGTCTGTCCATGAAACTAACATTGGTTCAAGATGCTAGAAAGGCACATGTGTATACTAAAAGCATAGGTTCCAAGATGAGCATTGCGTTATCCATAAGCAAGTTATACTATCCTAAAAGCATACTGTCAAGGTGTACTACCACACGCAATTAAGACTGTATGTGCCATGCAGGAAAACAATTTTCAGATGAACCACAACTGTAAAGGTAAGTTTCCTCAGAACTTCACAGCCACATGGTGATGAAGCAAAAACAAGTAGATTTAAAACACCTCTCTGCCAAAACTTAAGCCTGTTCCATACCTGTACAATAATCATTACTTTAGATGATTCTAAAGCATGACTGCATTTCAAGCAGACTTTAATTATGTCACACATCTCAATCGTCAAGAGCTGTTGTAAGCAATTATGATATACAAAGACACGATTCTCAGTTACATCCTTAGACAACAGTAACACTTTGTGAACTTTCCGAGTATCCCTTACCAACATCATGTCAGATACTCCATGAGCCATGTTCCTCAGCTGTGGGAGCTTAGCAGCCTTCCACTGATTGTCAGCTGTGGGGATTACTAAAGATCAGGTCCCATGTGATTTTGAGTTCACAAAAGTGTTCTGAAAAAGGACATTTAAACTATTTACGATTCTTGTTGCAGTTTAAATCCTATATAATATTTTTGATGAAGCTTTATGACTCCAAAAATCCACAGTCTAAATGAAGGACTGCTAAAAAACCTCTGATTTGCCACAAAAATCGATCTTCTGCTGCCCAATTCCATTCTTAATGAAAGAGACAATTCAGAAACCTACAGGAACATGCTTTATTGATTCATTCGCGAGTCACTAAAGCCTGCTGCCTATGTTCCCTCCAGTAAGACTAACCACATAGTGCTTCTCGTGTACTGAACTGCAGGAAAAGACAATGACCCCAGATCTGTTCTGCTGGAAGTCCAGTGAGACTAAAAATACCCAATAAATGTAAACACAGTATGCCACTAAGTTAACGATAAATGTGTGTAGGAGACAAAGAGACTTACATTTCCTCTTTATTATCCCTTCAGTTGAGCCACTGCCTTCTCTGTAATTTATTTACCCAGGACAGTTGGGCCCAGATGCATACCTGTTTTTTCATGGAGGTACTTGTTTTTCTCAATTTTGCAGATGGACTAAATAAGCCAGGAGGAGGCCAGCTTACATGTGTGAGGTCACACAGTGAACTGTAATCTCCACTGCAGTAGATGCCTGATTCCATTCAGGTTCAAGACCTAATTTGGCACAAACCTGGTGTGTAGAGGTACTGCACTATATATTTTATAAACATATCTTTCAATAATCTCCTGTGCTTCTTATGAAAGCAATAACAAGCAGTAAGAACAGCAGAGCCTATATTGGGCAAGCTTTCCTATGAAATTCCACTAATGCATCTCAGCTGTGACCTGTAGTAATCTGGGTAACCTAATAAGGCTGAATGCCCCAGAAGAATCTGGGATGATATACTGTCTACCTGCAAGATACAAGGAAGTACAAGAGCGCAACTAGATACCAAGTATCACCGAGCCGTCAGAACAAAAGTGAACTTAAAAAACAGATTTAAGAAAATACAGGCAGAGAAAACACGTTATCAAGAATAAGAAAATCTGCTTTACATAGTCCTACAGGTACTTTCAAGTACCACCATTTCAACATTCATTTTGAACTCAAAACGTTACATCTGCTTGTCCTGCTTAAGGGAGTATGCTACACTCAGATTTAGCATCAGGCTTTACGGTAACTACAGTTACTACAGTTCTTCCAATACAAATACCTTGAAGTATGGCATTTTCTTAGATTCACCCAGGTTTTGCCAGAAACCCAAACAGTCGTCTTTCTGCCTTCTACTTTATGACACAATAGGTTTTAGAGAGCCCACTTCTCTTAAATCATTCTAATACTCTTCTTCCTTTACATATGCTTTTGATAAGTGTGCACAGACCCAGTCAAGCATAACACTCTACTGCAAAACTCATCTGTTCACCTGTATTATGATTTCAGTCCCTTAGTGGCTTTAGTACAATTCTATGTAGAGAATGGCTTCAGAAAGCAGCCCCTGCTCTCAGGTAGCTGTTACTTGGATAAATAAGGTAACAAGCAATTTAGTGGTGTATAGAGGAATTAAAAGGTGTTTTTTATGCTCTTTAATATTTCCCCTAATTCTAAAATCAGCCAAAACCCCAGCATAAAAATCACTTTTCCTTTAGAATTGTCTCTCAGCAGGGTAGTGCGCACTGCCAAGTTATCGCTTTGTGCCATACCGTACGTTCAAAGCCATCAGTATTCAATGTGCTAAGAACTGACACTGAATCCCACAATCAGAAATAAAAACGAAAGTTTCAAAAAGATTTCAGAATTTAAATGAATATAAATAGCTGCTTTGAAGATGGAAAGCATTTTACAGATTTACATTTTAGTCTGTTTTGAACAGATAAACAGACAAAAATACGTTTTTTAAAGGAACAATAAGATTTCCACTTTAACACTTTCCATAGTTAGACTGTAAGAAATACTAGGAGCCACAGAAAGAATTACTTATATTCACTGTACAGAAAGCTTATGTTTCACTTCTGCTTATTACTTGAGCTCCTGAAAAGCATCTCATTTTATAACCTTAACAACTATTAATGTAAGCCACAAGCTTTCTGCACATGTACATTCCCACCATCATTCACACTATGATCTTTCCCACCCAACTACAAGGATCCAAAACAATCAGGGCGCTATCACTGTTTAGCCAAGAGATTCAGAAGGTTTTCTTCTGAAAGACACAACTAATGTTGCCAAAGCATTCATACACACTTAGAATTAAAAATGTTGAGAAAAGGGCTCTGAAAGGAAAATTAATTGGAAAGATTCATTCTCCAACACTGCTTCCTGTCACTTCACTCCTAATGACTGAAGTGTTTTTATAGTTTTCTGTGTTCTCCCTTAGTGCTGTGTAATTTGATTTCCAAATCCCCCGAGAGCTCTGTGACAAACCTCCAGGGTGTTTCGAGAATGTAAAGGTCAGAGCTGAAGAAGATGGGGATGGGGTGTGCAGAAGACAAGTCTCAGAATCTCTTGCTTCAAATCCGTCACTGACACAGAAACCAGGGACAGTGAAGCACAATGGGTAGTCTCTTAAAGGAAAATCAACCATGGTGGGAACTTCCTAAGGAAAAATCAACCCTGGTGGGAACCTCTTAAAGATCCTAGAGTAACTGCCAGCAGAATCTAAGTGACATTCCTTAAATCAAAGGATGAAGACAGCTTTCCCAAAGATCTTCTGCATGGAAATCAGACAGGCTTCCAAATGTCTTGAATTTCTTGAACAAAAACCTTACACTGGGAAGCCCAAACAATGTGGTTTGCACGCTTGGCTCATGTATAACGCTTGGTATTTAGGGAAATCCTCCTGTGATATATTCCTGGACTCCTTCCCACCCCGTCCTCCAGAGACATCTTTCCTCAGCCAGCTCCTTCACTGCCCTCACACCAGCCTCCAAATTCCTGACAAGACATTGCTGTTTTGGTCTAGACTTTATATGACCTTCCTATGCTGCCTGGTTCCCTTACCGTTAAAGAAGTGCCAGCCAATCTCTATCTTAGGGTTCCCTAACAACCTTATTTTCATTTTATTGGTTAATTAACATAATTGCTTCTTAAGAACAACTGTAATACTAGTTAGTGGAACAGGTGTTGTAACTAGGAAAAAGTCTATATATAAAGAGAAAAATCAATATCCCACCAGATGTATGTAGAGGATGTACCTTCCAACATCACAAATTCCCTTTTGGGGACCTGAAAGAATTCTCTGCTGCTTTTGCATGATGTGCTTCAGTTTTACCTTACTTGTTATTCTCTGTTTAATCAAGTTCTTCCGTAGTATAAACGTGATCACCATTATGCTAATCTCTGCACTAGACATGCAAATACATAAACATTTGTGTGCCAAATTATAAAGGTTCTGTCTATAATGTTATGCCCCTATTTACTATCTATATTTTATGTCTTATGGATTTCTAAACATTTAAATTTATATCAGTGCTGTCACATATCTGCAAGCAGAGACAGTTTTATGAGCACTAAAAAAGCTGCAACACACGGCCACTAAATACTGATGACATAAATGGTATCCACTAATGGTCTCTATTTTTATTACAATGCAAAACTTCAATATATTGCAATTACCATTGCTCTCAGACTGAGCCATACACACTGTATAACGCCAACTTCCATCTCCATAGCATAAAATGGCATTATTTGTTGTATATAGTTCAGCTCTGTACTGCAGATGTTGACTGAATGCTCAAGTCAGCAGTTGTAGCTAAAACTCACTCTATTTACAGAGTCTTACTGTTAACTAATACCCTAAATTGTCAGATATGCCAATGCATTAGACATTTTTCAAAGCCTACTGCACTAACAGCGTGTAAGCGTAGCACATGTCTTGTTGTACCTGTCAACAGCCCAGTAACTTTGCAAAGGTAAAGCATGTCAAAAAAGGAAATTATCTTCTTATGCTTCTGTGTTAAAGAATCTTTAGTGAGCAATTTTTCTAAAATATTGCAACACAAAAGTGCATTCAACAAAGCTTACTCTCTTGTAACTGGGCTTCTATTTTACCTTTTTAATGTTAAATTTTAAATTCTTTGTTCATAATTAGAACAGTGTCTCTTTTTAATTAGCTATCAAAGAGACAAAAGCTTGCTCTTAGGACTTTGAGACAGTGGAAACCTCAATGTTGTCCATAAAACTGGATGAAAAAAAGTGTATGGCAAAATCCCTCATACATGAATCGGGGGGCGGTGGGGTTAATTTCATTTCATCTATGCATTTTACTTGCCAGAAACTTTCACCAAAAAAGGAGAGCTAAATTCATCTCTCAGACTTTCTCATGCCTGTTTATCTCACATAAAACAAGCCCAGTTATATTCCCTTCCATTGACTTCAACTGAGAATAACCTCCAGAAAGCTGGAAGTTTTGTTTGAAACAGGAGACATTTTTCCTATTTCCATGCAGCTGGGTAGTCATTTACACAAGGAAAACACTAGAGACAAAGTAGGTGTCAGACTTGGTAGCATTTTACATGCATTTTCTGACACAAGGCAGACAACAGAAACGTGCACACAAAATATTTCCCTTCAAGGTCTGGCTAGTGAGAACAGCAAAAACTAGAAGACATTAGTGTAATTATTACAGAGTTACCAAATACTGCTTGTCCTTAAAACTACAATGCAATTATCACCCTTAAGTGTGGAAAACCACTCCACCTGAAAGCAGTATTTTCTTTACATGTTCTCACTCAGCTTGCATAAATCTAAACATACATGACTGGCCATAGAAGAATGAATGATGTAAAATACATAGAATAATAATACCTAAAGCTTACAACTGGGAATACTGATATAGTATTACTTATTTTTTCATCTTCCTTTCTCTGTCAATAATCTCGAACATGACAAGTGCTTTCTAATGTAATCTGAACCCACGTCAGTGTTCTAATATTTTGACTAAATAGGTTTTATCAAGGATCCCAGTTAACTGTCTCTGTTCTACAATTATAACAATAAAATATTCCAACTGAAAATTAAATGGCACTTTAACTTCAGAATACAGAATTTCTCAAAAGAACAAATTCATTAGTTTAAATATTTGTAAGATGTATTTTCTAAATAAGTAAAATATTCTAGCTCATTCTCTCAACCAGAATTTAAAATAATAGCTCATGTTTGCAATTCAAAATGTTGGGAGTTTTTCATTTTTAATCCTCTCTACACATATTAAAACTTGAAACAAACCAGACTGACTGACTTCACTAACACAAAAAGGAAGTATTTGAGTACATGAAAAGCACTTAATTTTTTAATGAATTCCCTGTTTTTCTTGAGGAAACTGTTGGGTAACTATAACCCATTTTGAGCAGTATTTTTGGACATTTTGAAAGGCCATCTTTGACAACCTGTATTGTTCACTGAAATTCTTTCTCCCTGCTTAACAATCACACTGTACGAAAGGAGGAAATGAGCTCTTTTAAATAAGACCTTGGACAAAATCTGAAGCATATCAACTTGAAAGAAAATGTTGACTTTATTTAAGTTAATAAGTGTAATGCCTCCAATAGAAAAGTAGCAATAGGTCACAGGTCTGCTAAGGCCAAGCCAAAAAGTGCCTGACCCATTTTTTTTGTGGTGGTTTTTTTTTTTTTTCCCCTTTTTTCCCCCCTGACTTGGGGTTCACAAGTTTGCCGGTATAACTCTCTATGCAGCAAAGCCCAATGCCATTCCCTTAACAGACAGCACTTTGGTGAGGTCCCTAATTTAGGAAAGCAGCTGCCCTAGAAACGCTGTAATATCAAGGAGAAAGAGTGAGACATCTGCAGAGGTCAAGTCAGATGGTCTCCACATGGGAGTGCTCCCACGGTCCTAATCCAGGTGCCTGGATACCCGAGTTAGATGGTCTGCATCCAGCTCAGGATCTAAACTGTCCTCCCCTAAAAATCCTGAGTGAATCGGTTTTGTGAATAAGGGTTTCTGTTTCAGCCTAAAAAGTGTATGTTCACTAAGGGCACTGAAAAAGAACACAGGTAGCAGCACAGCTGCCACCCAGAATCAGAATTACAAAGGTCTCCATGGATATTACGTACATTCACACAGCAGTATGTCCGGTGGGTTTCTGAACTCACCGACTTGACTGCTGTCTCTGGACACCTTTCCCACCCTGTTGCCAAAGTCTCTCCTACAGTAAAAAACAATGAGCTCTTGTGGAGCATCTCTCTACCTGGTTACACACAGTGAAACCATGCTCCTTCGCTGAAACAATAAAAAACCCATGGAAAACAACAAGAGCCTTTCTGTACACTTCAACAGACGGTCGATTAAGCCCTAAACTAAAAGCCTCTTGCCCCCGTTACCTGCTTGGAGTATTTGGCTACAGATAGTTTTGTTTCCACGTGCAAATACACTATTTTAAAAAGCACTCTAGGAAGGATGGCTGTCCATATCTGCATTCCCTCCAAAGGGAATGGGGTGGAATATTTACACCTAAGGCAATGGGTTTTTAAGGTGTTTCTTCTTCTTATAAAAATACAATGAAACAGCTATAATATCTGGAAAGTTTAGACTTTTGTCTTGTAAGCCTGCAGATGAATAGCTTCAACCTTTGAAAGAAATTGCGGTATGAATGTCTATTTTATTCCAGAGTTGTGTCTGAGCAGACTATTAGTAGAATACTGATAAATGCTACAATAGCTATTCTTTTTCCTCCCCTTCTTTTATGCCATTGCCAATACCTATCCTTCCCCTGGTGCTGTCAGCTGATGCCTGTCTCATAACTCTCAGTGTAACACCATTAGAAGAAAAAGAAATTAAGTTCAAATAAAACTGCCAGGTAGAATTCAACATTATGAGATTATGGACTGAATTGTTTTCTGAAGCAGGCACATATATGCAGAGTTATATCACTAATGACCTACAAAGAACTTACATATTAAAATTTAATTACTATAATATTATTTAAGAGAAGGGAAAAGATACTAAAGCTGATTATTTTTCTTTTTCTAGTAGCTCTGCTATTTTTAATGGCACGTAATAACTAACTTCATCTTCTCTATACATTTCCTGAGGACCGTGTTTGTAGCACCACACATTGCACCATGTTCGCATATAATCAACAGGTGTTATGAAATCTTTGTAAAATGTGCATGTGGCTAGTAGGACATTTAACTAGGCCTTTGCAAATCTCACTAGGCGTTCTTATGCACACAGTTGCATTTGTACAATTCTCTTCTTTGTGTTTGCTCTAGTGTAGTAAATCTAAAAAGATAAGGAACTGCAACTGTTGGTCCTGTGAGTAAAAATAAATCAGATTATGGAGAAGAACATGCAATATAAAGACTACACAGTAATTATGAAGAAATCCAAAAAGTAATTGCAAGCCATGCCAGTGAGAATAGATGAGTACTTGATTATGACACCAACAGCTTTAAATTATCAGTATAGAATTGTTTAGGTGCCTTTGTGAAGCAGATGAGTGAAGCTGCTTAACATATAACAGAGAAGTTATCCATGCTATAATTTATGTCACATATCTTAGAACCACAGTTGGATACTTCATTCAGACTGCAGCAACTGCTACTGCCATCAGAAACAACCAGCTCCTTAACTGGCTGTTTCAAGGAAGCCAAATAATGAAGTGCCACAGAGAACAAATACATTTTTTGTTCCCCGAAGCAATGTCTTCAGCGAGTTAGGGTAAACAGCTATGTCCCAGAGAAGCTTATAAGGCTGTAACTGATGTTTCATTTGCTTTGAAAATTTGTATTTTCTATAGCTCCGAGACAATTAGGGTTGGAGCAAAAATAACACATGTAAAAGACACTAAGAGAAACAAAAATCTTTCTTCTCATAAATACCTAAATAAATTTGGGAAAGATTAGAAACGTCTAGATGTGTGTCCAATCTTAACGCAATCCAATCCAGCAACATTTTTTCAAAAGGCTCTAGCATGTCCGTGGTTAAAAGTAACAGTTCTACTGAGTAATAAATATTTATCTTTTAAGATCATGGTGGTAAGTACTGTTGAAACATGCACGCATGCATCTTATGAATAGCTAACATTTGCTCATGGCTGGAAAGCTATCTTGGTGAAGACAAACAATCTTATAAAAATGCTGTAACAAAACTAATGAGAAAACTTCGAATGTAGTATATGTGAAGTGGGATAGTCAAGGAAAAGAAGAAAGTATGTTGCAATTTCAGTTTTCAGGAAACCTGAGTCAGCTGTGGCTCTGTTGGAAGCCTGGACAACAACAGACATCAGAGGAAATCCCACATGTCTTCCCACCAAAAGAAATCTGACTGGGAATTTGCATACACAAACAACAAAAGACTAGACCTTATAACTGTATTAAAACACTGTTATGGGACCAAAAAAAGATCAGCAATGCTAATGGATGAATGCCAGTGAATGCAAAAACTGTAGGAAATTAGAACGATGCAGTAGTCATGGTGAAGCAGCTATCAAAAGATGAAAGGAAATCTAAGTACATCTGGGAAGGCAGGCAAAATTGACAAATGGTACATAAAACAGGAGCTGATGGAAAAGGGGGACTGGCAGTTAAGATGTAGAAGAAACAAAAAGAAGTTGGAACATTTATCGGGAGACTTACATAAGGTGATTTGTAAATATATCTCAACATTTATAAAAGGCAAGGATTTCTCTTCAACTATTTTCTTCATATACTTATCCATAGTTTTAGAGACAGTCAGTTTTGGAGATTACATCATATGCATATTAGTCTTCCAACATACTGAAACTTTTTTTTTGACCTTTCCTGAATAACAGGAGGTATGTTTATGTAATTTAGTCTCATTCACTGTAATTCCTAATCTTTGTCATCATATCAAATACCTTAAAGATACTGGGCATGATTCCCATAGCACAACTATTTCAAAGAATGAACACACTGAGAGTAAATAAAAACATGCTGGTAACTTTAATGATTACCCAAAGAGTCACCCAGAAACTGTATTTTAAATGCTTTGAAATTTGCAGTTTCTCTCACAGAAGTCAGAGAGGCAGCACTTCTCACATCCCATGGCCACTCACATCGGTATGTGCTCCAACAAAACTCAAAACATTCGACTCCGCTAAGTCAGGCTGATGGACTTTGCAAGCCACAATAGAGAAAGCATTTGTGGCATTAAGCTCAACTCTGTTGAAACCTGCTCTCCTTCACTTCCTCCCTGCTCGCTCTGTGGAAGCATGGTTGTATTCCTGTGTATGTGAGCGGGATGCAGAGACAGAAAACAGCTAGAAAATGGCACTAAGCGAGAAGACTGCTCCCCCTCAAGCTCTCTCACCAAAATTACCCCCTCCTATGCCCCTCCAACCCCCACTTCTCCTTTACAGTGGCTAAATCCAACAGTCACACCCTTTCCAGAAGGAAGAGAGCTAATGAGGGTCTTGGAATATTAGCTGTGGTGACTCGTAATCTCATAAAGCGCTTCACACATGTCCCTGCCACCAGATCATTCATGTGACCTCAGGAAAATCTCCAGTTGATTCACTTATCCCATCTTACTCATATTCATGTTGCAGAAATAGCATTTGAGTTTCTCCTCTCCCCATCCCCACCTTAAAAACTATAGGCAAAGAGAACAAGCCACCACTGAAACTCTGAACTGAGAGCCCACCAGCTAGCATCTGGTTACTTTTCATATTAGGTCCTTCCAATCTGTGTTCAGAGTTAACAGGAGTTTACCTGCTATAGCCAGCCTTCACCTGCTATCTTTTTCACTTCTTCCTTTCGTATTTACCTTAAATCCCAAATATCTGAGATGTCTAGCTATGGGAACGAATTAGAATAGATTTAAAGATGTCTGCACAATGAAGGTTACAAGCTAGGGATTTCTTCACATAGCTGTGCACTAAGCTGTAAGAAGCTGAATTAAATGCAATAGTAAAGCAGAGCTAAACTTTCAGATGCATCCTCTCCACTTCCTAGGTCTCTCCTAGTAATAGAGGTACTGCTTGAAAACATAAAACCTAACTAGCTGGTATAAACTAACTTTACATAAGCAGTTATGACCTAAACAAAGTTTGAACAGTACATAGCCTCTGGGTACTCTTGCCCCAGCAAGACGTTTTGAGTTTAAATTTAGATTTTTATTGCCCTTGGAATGCTGAGATAAACTTTCAGTCCCACTGGTGCAACTCCAGGAAGAGACTATATTAAATTTTGCTGTTCGAGAAGGAGTGCGCCTTCCTTCTATTCATTACTAGGCATGGAAGCCACGTAATAAAGCTGAGCTGTTTTTATTCGTATACAATGTGCACCTTATTATGGCTAGCAGAATTCTGCAAGAGTAGTTCCTATTAGCAGGTGGTACCAAGCAAGAGCTAAGAATTACATCAAGGGTCTGTGGGGTTGAAAATACAGACCTGTCACACACCAGGGCCTATTAGGGAATGGTCACAGATTTTGTTCTTTACTTCTCTAGCCTGGGAGAGATCTCTTATCTCCAATTTCCCCATTTCCACAGAAGAACATTTAGAAGTAACTCAAACACAAACGAATCGGCTTACTGAGATGGCATTGTGAAAACACAACAGCAAAATTAAACACCTGAGTTTTGAAAAGCCAAACCAAGAATGTGCTTATTTGACAAGGAAAAAGCCTTGAATACCCTAATATCAGTCTTAGGTGCCTAACATTTTACTAGCAAAAGAAAAAAGTAGGCATTGTTAGGCCCAAGTAGAAGTAACAAGTCTCACTCAGGAACAACCCAAGATACTAATAAAATTAAAAATCCACTGTTTTGTCCGAGGTTTCTTCGTCAGTTCCCGAACTGAGTCCGTCCTTGAGTCAAAACAGTTTAGTTAACTGGGAACAGGGAAACAGCAACCTTTCTCTTACAAGTCGCAAGGAAAGATTCACCCATTTCATCACTTGTTTAGTCGTGTAACTGGAAGATGCATTCCTCATTTCTAATGTAACAACCTACAATGCTGCACAGGCCCTAGGCAGAACGTTTAAGGTAACAGTTGTATTATGCAATGAAGCAGAGATTCCTGCACATGAGAACTGATGCAAATCATCATCTGCCTCAATAAAATAAACTCACAAAGCAACCTACTCAAAGTTAGGCAGATTCCAATCACCTGAAAATAGTCTTCGGGGCAAAATAATAGTAGCCATGCCTATGACAAAGTAACTAAACATGGTATATCTCTTGATGCAACTTGTCATTATCTTATTGATGTTCTCTCATCAAAATCTCATTCAGTTCTGCTTTTATTTCAAGCAAAAGGTCATAAGTCTTCAAGGCACTGTGCCCAGGCCACAAGCTGTAGGTCCGCATTGGTGGCAGAAACAGTTCCATTTTGGGGAAAATGGACAGAGGTTATGCAGATCTTTACCCTGCTAATAGCAGCTGCAGCTGGTATGAAATGCAGTGTTAACTTAGGGCAGAGCTTGCAACACTTCATCAATGTAGTTCTCCATTGCACTATTTGCTTTTCAAGGTGGTACAGAAGGGAATCCTTTCGGTTTTAATCACGGTCATTATACGGGAAGAGTATTTGTGATCTAACCTCTAACACAGGAAGTTTAAAGGAGAATCTGTCGTTTTGATTGATCATTTTTGAGATTTGTATTTTGGGGGGAGGGTTGTGGGTTTTTTTGTTATTTAAAGACAGAGAGGCAGTTTGAAGAGCAAGCTAGAGGTTGTTTGTTTATTTTTTAAACACTGTCTCAGCAATACAGTCAAATTGACAGTGCTTCTGATCCCTTTTACCCAGAGGAAAGTTTGTGATTATTTTCTCTTTCTGCATACAACATAAACGAAAATTGCTTAACATTCCCTTCCTCTTCAGTTCCTAACCTATTCAGCTAGAACTGGCTTAGATGGGCTTCTCTTTTGCTGGTTTGGGGGGCTTCCTCCATCTTTTGGCTTCACTTTTAGATCTCTCCAAAGCTTTTTTTTTTCCAGAATAGCCTGTAATTTGTGGTTCTGGCCCTGGCCCTTCCTCCTCTTCTACAGTATTTTGAAGTTTAATTTTATACCTTTTATAAGGCTTTTGATTTTATTATGTTTTTTGTAACTCCTACTGCTGTCTTTTCCTTATCCTTTTATAGATATTGATAACATTATGAATTACATTATACTGTACAGAAATAAAGCTCGCTATAATTGAAACTCACTGCCATTTTCTTTCAGTTTTTGCAAGGGGTTGAGACTCCCTATGAATTTTTTTTTTAAATCTCCTTTAATCCTACCACTGGACTGATGTCTCCTTTCAGAAAAGGAGGACACTGTTCCAGCCAGAAGAAATGACATAGCATGAAGGAAAAGAGGAAAAAAAGTCCTGAGTCATGAAAGCAAAGAAGAAATACAAGTGAAATAGAATTGAGAGGATTAAACTCCACAGACTGGAAGGGACAGAAAAGTAGGATGGAGCTCTAATTGAAAGGAAATAGAGGACTGACTCTACATAAGAACTAGGTAGATCAAGGAGGGAGAACTTGACCAAGGGAGAGCTGAACTAGAAGACACCTCTCACCTTTTAGCTCTATGCGTTATCCACCCCCTGTCTTCTGTTCCCAGAGCCCTTCTGACAAACTTTCTCTGGCCACAGTCAATGCTGAAGCTTCAAAGCAAAGCCTCCGGGACAGGAGCTGCTCTCAGAAGGTCACACAAGCACTACCAGGGTGCACTGATGGACCTGCACTGTCCTTCCAAGGGTGGGATGAATACCTGGCCTCCAAGGAACATCAGTTAAGTCAGTTCTTGTTCCCACATCACCGAGAAAAGGGAAGATCCGTACCTAAAGTTTGCAAGTTGATGTATTTTGTGAATAACTGCTTCCCTTCTTTCCTGGTACTCTGAAAGTCTGATTGCTGCGGAGGCAAAAAACCACTGCTAAGAGCTAAGCACACTGCAGCTGTCTCCCAGTAATCAGAACACCTAATACAGCCATCAATAACTAACCACCATCCAGGATCACAGACCACAGCCTGCTTGCCTCACCTGTGTGCAGCCTGGCTGACTCCCTGGAGACCCTTTTGTCAATTAGAGAAGCAATTTTTTTTTTTCTCAGTTCATTAACCTTCCTTCTACTCCTATACACCATTTTGGAAAACCCATGTTTACAGTAACTGAATTCACTCTGCACTCATCAAAAGGAGTGTTACAGTGTTAAATCAGAGCCCACAGTTATAGAATACATTGCTTAATCTACCACTCTTAGCCACTCTGTAGTGTGAGGTAACAGCATTTAAAACAGAGCAGTGCCAACTTAAACAGTTGAAAAGGGCACTATTTTCTGTAATTACTCCCACAGAATGCACAACTGGATTAAAAAAAACTATGATCTTTTAATATTCACCCTTCTGAACTGGATGTTAAAAAGTAAATCCCTTTGAGCATCAATGGCTATACTTCAAAGATGAGTCCAGCAATAAAAAAGATTTCCTATGGATAACTGATACATTTTTTACTAGTTGGAGAAGAAAAAAAAAAAGAAATAACCCAAGGTATGACAAGTTTGCGGTATAGGTGATATATGATAGTAATTGACATCCTAACAATAGGAGACTATAAAGATACCCTGAAATTATCTTCTTTTCTATTTCTTCCCTATCTGCTCTTCCTCCTCTGTTTCTTCAGTGAGCCAGATTTGCCAGCAAGACAATTTAATTTTTAAGGGATAAAGAAAGTCTTCCTTCTCTAAGAAAAATAAAAACTTCTACTGGTCAAGGACAGAAAGCCCAAGAGCAGGAATTATCTACTGACAGTGAGCTATGTTTTTTTATTTCTAGGAATGGAAGCAGCAGTATTCTGGAAGAAATAACACTGATTTAGCTAGAATGTAAGGAAGACATCTTCTGTTTGATGTATGTTGCCTTCTGGACAAGGGTAGGACAATAGCTTGTATTCCCTGAACAAAATACCTCCTACTGTGTTTTCACTATCATTTAGTGAGAAGTATTTTACTCCCTTGTAACATTAAACTCTGAACCATGAGAAACTTCATGCTCAGTCATGAACGTGGATGAATGCTTATTTAAGGAGCTACCAATAGGGTAATTCTTCTGGGCTCTTATGCCACGCGTAACTGGGAGAGGGAAGGGTCGTTGGCCTATCCTGCACGGATAATAAAGTAAACCGTGCCAGCCAAAGAAACAGGTACAATTTAACTCCTTGGTAAAACAGACACAGAAATCAAACCTCAATTATTGCATAAGTTTACAAACCAGAGCAACCTTTTTTCATCTTTTTTGTTACTGCACTTCACAACACAGCAGTATGTCAACCAGGGTCAATAAAGTAATGCTTAATAAAGTAATGCTTAATAAAGTAACATATTAGTCAAAGAAACAAACTTGCTAACTTGGGCTTAAATGTAAATACAGAACAAACCTCCACATCTGTCATCTTTTCTTCATAAACACACATCTGCCATCTTGTCAAGATCCACCTTAAATGTAGCTGACTGTTGCCTGTGATTCCTTCTAAAAGAACGTTCCATTTTTTAAAGGGCCACTTTTATCTACTGTTTTAAATATAAAACAACCCTTGTACTTCTATTATCTAGCCTGAAGGCATACATGGCTGGTAAGCTTATGCTTAAGTGCTTTAAAAACATGAAGCACCTTGTTGCTTTCAACTGGATGAACATATTTTTCACATCAAGCACATTCTTAAGTGTTTTGCACAACTGTAGGCTTCTCAAGAGAATAACTATACATATCGGTATCTATCTCCATCATTTCCTGAGGAACCAATGAGAGATGTGGGTAGCCAATATTCAGCCAGAATTAACATATTACTGGTTTCCAGCAGAGATCCTAATACTGCATATCAACAGGGTTCTTCTAAACAAGAAAAAAAATTAAGTTAGAAAAGGAAAAGCACAGCATGAACAACCTATAAAGGTAGTGGAGAAAACTGGAAAGGGCTACTAAAGGAAAGAATTATTTTAATTTAATCTCGGAGATGACAGGGAGTAGATCTACAAAGAGGCAGGCACAAAACGAGTTAACACAGCAAAGAGGGTCTCCTCCTGATTGGCAAGGCTGAAGTATTGGGCTTTATGAGAAGAAAGATGACTAAACCAGTTAAAACTAAAAAGCTGCACAACTTGTAGAGGAAACTCAGCAGATGAGCAACTGCATCAGAAGGAATGTACAAAAAATGTCTCAAGATATAAAGGACTGTACTTCTACAGCACGTTGTCAAAGGTGCGGGCAAAGATGTAAACTGCTGCGGCAAAGGGTTTGAAACTCTCCTACAAGTGGTCGTGTGTGGCCAGACCTTACCTTGCTTGCTCTAAAGTGCTTAGTGCTTCCTACCATGTAACAGTCCCTTTGCTTCAAGCTTGCAAAAATGCTTTCCTGCTGTACAGATGCAGAAAGAACTGTCTTGCGTTCTTCCTCTGACCCCAAGAATAGACATAGGGTTAGCTGCAACCTGGCCACAGTGTAACAAGAGGGAAATTTCCATAAACTGCAGAGGTAAAGGGCTGAGTGAAAATCATCGGAGTCAGACAGGAACTCACTCAGCTGCACTATGTACAACAGCCTTTGTGCAGAAGTATTCATTAGACGCTAGTGTAGATACAGTAAGGCAGAAACATAGTGTGGTATGATATGCTGTCACCATTAAGGTAGGATGTGACAGATATATTTGGAAAATATAAAATATATTCACACAACTTCAAATTAAGATAATACATGTGAAGCCAACCTGAATAAACAGCCCTCCCTTCTTTGGAACATGCTAACATTAATAGCACTAATCAGACCAGCTCCTAATTATATCAATTTAGAAACAACACCCCAATGTTGTATTTGCAGTATCTTCCAGCTTAGCTCAAAACAGATTACAATAAGGGGAATATTAAAAACATGCTTAAACATTAAACTAAAATTATCATTCTGCAGTTGATCTGTGCTTATACAGGACTTATTTATCTTCCCAGCTGCTGAAGCATAACCAAAGGGATTTGGCTGCGTTACCAGTTATTAACATAAAGCAGTCATGACCAAACCTGCAGGTATTGACTAGTTGGCCTAGAGAACCCGAGCATCAGTTTGCCTGGTTTCAGAGGAGCCAATACTACCTTATACTATGACCATCTCATCCATAAAAAGACACTAAACTGTGTCAGAAACAAAAATTGTATTTCAGTCCTTGATATTGTGTTCTCCACATTTTTGTATGCACTTCACTTGTTTTGTCTTAAAACACCTCCAGACCAATTCAACTATTTCCTTTCCCACACAGGACAAGTATTCAAATCCTCAGTACCATCTAAAAGACTGCTGGTAGACAGAGGGGAGATGGTTTCTTTATAAAATCATCTACCGTTTCAAGAGAAAATAGTAACGGGTGTTATTCAAATGAATACCTTACTTGATATGTTTTGTTTCAATGCTTTTAACTGTTTTTCTTCTTTTTCTGCATCTTTAATAAAATATAAATATTTTAAGTAGGAAAAGTTTGTCACAGGACTAGAACAGGTTATGCACCCAAAGCCCTAGACTGATGGAACTTAACGTGACCATCACCAGATAACACTGGACAGCTTTGACCCTGTGACATTCCAGTTATTTTCAAAAAACTATCCTAGGCATCTTATTTTTTGGACATCTGCATCCTTCTACCAGGTGTCTGCCACTGAAACTATTAAATGCCTCCACAGTTATCCAGAAGTTTTACATGATCTTGAAAACATGGCCAAAAGAATTCAGTTGTGTTATGTAAGGCCACAGGACAAATGAAATGGGAGAAGAAGAAATATGGATGTGTTTCTTGCAAAGTTCTAGTTATCCAAATAATCTTTGTCTCGTGCAAGTATATCTGCTGCTTGCAACAACTGAGGTAATAGGACTGGGACATATTTCTGTAACAACACTGTTTCCTAGCTTCTGCCGTAAGATCCCACAGGCAAAATAAGTTGCAAGAATTTGCACTGCAACACAGCTATGCAAATTTACGTCAGCAGAAAAATCTCATTTAACAACCCACTGGAATTTAAAACCGCATCTTGAAAACCGAGCCCTGGCACCTCTACTTCAATAATGAAAGATCCTCCTCTTCCCATTATAGAGAGAAGCTGATTTTTCTCTCAATGTATCTGTTCCAAAGCCCCTTCTAGTCAATGAAGTCTTTCCACTACACATATTAGGAAAATAAATATGACTTTCACAGGTCAAAATGTTATGTTAAACCAGCGCTTCAAGGCTCAGCGATGTCTTAGCTCAGTCTGGGAAAACAATTCTGAGTTTGGTCAGAGCTGTGCAATTTTTCATGTACACGATAAGCTAAATGCAAAGTTGGTAAGTTTATATATATTAATGGTGGTGAATTACTAGCAGGGCTCTCAATTAGCTTAATCAAGCCACAATAGGGACCTGGGAATATCGCAGGAAACTCAGTGAAGATCTCTGCTCAATACATCACTGCAAGAGGTTGGCCACACGACAAACTGCATGGCTACCTGAATTAGTATTGCTGTTATGTATATAATAACTGTTGAGGCTCATCTCGCTATTCTGGATAGAACTGGTCCTGCCGTTTCAAAAAAGCGTTTCAGAACTAGAGGCTGCAATCCTCTGGGTTGTAAGAACAACCGAGCCCTTGGAAAGGCTCTTCGAAGACTAAAATAGTGAGATTAATCACTCAGAAAGGAGACAGCAAAGGAACAATAAAACCAGATTAAAAAGAGAGACATCAGAAGCTTTTCTTTCCCCACACCTCAACAGACAGAATCACAGGGAAATTCAGCCCTGTTGACAGCTGGGAAATACAACCAGGTAAAGAAATTATAAAAACATTCAGAAGGGAGTTATGGATCCATGCCAATCAATAATTTTAGAACACGACTCAATGTATGCCCATGAATTTGGGGAGAACCAAAGTAGGAAGGAGAACTGACCCACAAAATTTCAAGTCCTGTAGACCAGATTTTAACAATTATGAAGTCAGGAATAGTACCACATGAATGGGAAAGAACAAAATGCTTCTCCATTCTTTCAATGGAAATGGTATTTATCAGGTCAGCAGATCAGGCAGTCTGACCAATATCCTGCAGTGTTTTACATGAAGTTTTGAAGGAAAAAACTGTTATAGACTGAGCAATATGACATGTTCATAATTTTTTTTAAGACTCAGCATTTTTATTTGATAACAGAAAGAGAAATATAGACCTGCTTTGGTGACAGCAACACCAGAAACAACTATCATGCAATTAGTGGCCTGGGATTTTTATTAGCAGAAAAGGTTCAGGATTATGTTCATTTTCACTACAATATTTATCTTTTTAAAAGGGTTATTTACTACTGACAAAATCGGGAAACACTGTCAGTATAGAAGCAGCTCAAGGAGGATGTCCCTGACTTGAATGACCCTGAAGCCCAAAACGTCAAAAGCACATTAAAATTTATTAGCATGAAGTACAAAAATGAAATGAGAATTTCCACTATAAGCTGGATGACTATTAATTGCAAACAAAGCAGGAGTCCTCCTGTGATCCTCTAGTCCTTGAATGAGTGTTGTATAGACAAAAAAATAAAAATAACACTACTGTTGGATGTCTCTGGCAAGAAATTTTCAACACTTCTGACTGGAAATATAACTGAAGTTGATGCACGGATATTTCTTCTAACATACTGTACACAACATAAATTACTGGTATGAATGACAATTATTCACATCTTCTGTCTCCATTTTGCTCAAACTCTTCCAACATCTCTTCCTCAGGTCTTCTTTCTTCTGATAGCTTAGCAGAATTTCACAGTCTCCCCCAACTAGAATTACTCTCCAAAATACGGCAGGGAGGCACACAAGAGAAAGTATGAGGATAACATCAAAATATGTATGACTTGCTACACTATGGTAGAATAAAAATTAAAAGGTCACTAATAACAAGAGTGCTAGGAGCAGCATTCTGCGAGGAAGACTCATGACACTGAACCTATTTTTGTTAGTGATCCAGGCACAAGAGGCAGGAGACCCTTGGGAATCTCTTTGCAAGTCTAGATGCCCATACAATGCTAGAACGATTCTCCAATAGTTCCACAACTCCCTCCTGAAGGAAAATTCCCCAAACAGGGCTTTTCAGCATCCCAGACATGTCCTGAGTTCAGAAGAGCAACTGTTTCATTTTAGGAGTCCCATACTGTAAGAAACTAAATGCAACTGGTGAAATGTAAAATGGCTCATTACCACATCTCCCCACCAACACAGGTATAAAGCTGCAGGAGGGCAAATTGCATCCTCTTCCTCACTTGTCCACCAGAAGGCTCAAAGCTGCCATGGACGAGAGGGAGAAAGCTCTGCACCCAGATGTGCACAGCTGTTTACACTGGCATCAACACTGCTACTGACCCAGGACCACTGGAGCAGAGGCACCCCATTGCCCTGTATCCTAGGAAGCCTGGAGGTGCTAGTGGAAGGTGGGGAAAACACACCTAATTCCTAGCGCAGGCAACGAAGCCTCAAGTCCATGCTGGGTTTCCAGCAAGGGTGTTGAGAGCACAGAGAGGAGCAATGCTGCAAGACACGGGGACTGATTACTGCTAGCCTTGCCCGAGCCCTCTTCTCCCACAGCAAGGCACACAGCTCGTTTCACTCTCCACAAAAACACAAGGCCTCTTTTCTTTCTGGGCAAGCAACAAGAGAGGCCTTTTGGCAACTCTTAGCTTGCCAAGTATACTCCATGCTTCCCCCACTGACCCTGCCCAAGGGGAGGCAAGAAAACCAGTTCTGCAAGGCCCCCCCCCCCGGATTTCTGCACTACAGGGGTCCCACAGAACCTGAGCCTTCCCCTCTCCCCCTGCACATGCCACTGGAGATGCCTCCAGCAAAACGCTCTGATCACTCCCCTCCCAGACCACCTTTCCACTTAAGTGGAAAGGACAGTCCCAGAAGTCACCCTCAGGGACACAGCGCTCAGATGAGGCACAGCTGAGGTACACAGGCTGCTTCTGACTTGCTCTCCCCCAGTCCTCACAGTACTGTCCCCTCCCTCCCTGCCTCTAAAATCCCACCTGGTGGCTGGCCCACGCAGTCCCGCTCTGCTCCCCTTACCTGTTGCAGCCCTTCATCCTGCTCCAGCCAGGGCTCTCCAGCACTTGCCGGTCTCCGTCTCCCCCTCCCAGAAAGGATCAGGGCAGCGAGGCGGGCAAGCCGCTCCCTGCCAGGGGCGGCACTGCCGCTGCCGTCCAAGATCCTGCTGCTGAGCGAGCTGCTCCCTCTGACCCCGGAGGAAGGCGCAGCTCTCCCCTCCGCTCGGCAGCGGCTCTGCCTCTGAGCCAAGCCTGCCGCCGCGCAGCTGCCGGCAGGGCTGGAGGGAGCCGGCTTCCCGGCCATGCACGAAGCCCTGCCTCTGCTGGCTCCTCGGGAACGGCCTCTTCCAAGCGAACTTATTGGGCTTCGAGCTGTACCTGGGGGGTAGAAGAGGGGAAATTATGTGGCGCACTGTGAATTGTGCATTAACTATTCCCAGAGTTAACTGCATTTGACTTTCTCTTCTTTTGGACCAAACTCATCGTCTCCTGCTGGAGTTATTAATCTTTACATTCTCATTGTTTCTGCAGAAGCAAGTTGGTTTGTTTCTCCCTTTCCACCCCCTCGCCCCCACATGCACTCCCTAAAAACCCAACAATTAAAAATGCGGATTTTTTCCTCTAATTCCCCTACATTGTGTAATTATATTCACATTAGAAATCAATCAACTCTGGTCATTACCATTAGCGATATGCTCATAAACCAAACACTAGTCATGCTAATGAACTGAATGAAACATAATTTCTTGTTGTGTAAACTGATGCTCAACGCTAATCAGCAATAAATTCAATCAGACATTATTTACATCAACTGAAAACCACATTAAAGCCGGGTAAAGAGCAGTAGTTGCTCACGTCTGGGGGAAGACGCGGACCCGTGCCCGGGAGCAGGCTCAGCAGTACCATGGCTGCGGGGGCCGAGTACGAGGCCGCTGGAGCCCTGAGGGGACGCGGCCTCCCCGCGAAGGATCCCTCGGCGGCGGGGAGCCGGGCAGGAGCCGGCGGGCTGGGGCCCAGTGCTTGCGGGCGGGACAGGCCGCCAGGCCCGGCCGCCCCTAGCCCGCCGGCTGAGGCGGCTCCCGCCCGCTGCTCGCCGGTCGCGGCGGGGCCGCCGAGCAAAGCCGAGGGTCCCTCAGCCGCCCCGCTACCCCACCTGTCCCTCGTCCGCCGCTGCCCCCACGCAGCCCGGCTAGCGGTACTCAAAATGGAGGCTGCGGGCGCGGGGCAGCCTCAGCAGCCGGGTGAGCCCGTCCGAGGGCGGGCGAGCAGAGCCGGCCCCGGCGCGCTTACCCGCACCGCGCAGGGGGCCGCTTGCACCCGGGTCCGGTTTCCTTCGGCTTGGTCGCCCCCTCGGAGCCCGTTCTCCTCCTGGAAAGCGCCCGGGGTACTGCGGGTCGCAAGGCCCGGCATCGCGCCGTGAGGAAAATGGCGTCGCCTCGCCCGCCCGCACAGGTGGGAGCCTCGCGGCGGGCCTCGCGCCGGCCGGGGACCACGGCTCGCGCCCGCCCTTCCCGCCCGAGGCGCCGCGGGGGCGGCAACGCCAGCCCCGTCCCTCGCCGGGGAGACGGGCTGCGGGGCGAGCTCCGAGCGCTGCCCGCGGAGACCGCGCTGCGACGCAAGGCGCCCGCTAAAACAAAACCCTCCTTCTACGTTTCCCTGCCTCACGCACGGGGCGAAAGCACCGACTACGCGTGGAGACGGCCGCAAGCACGGGTGCGACCGGCCAGCCCGCCCTGCGCCGGGCTGGGGCTGCCCTGCCCGCCTCGTCGGGGCAGCGCTGGCCCGGGGGCACGGCCCAGCCCTGCTCCCCCCGGCCCTGGGAAGGCAGCGCATTAACGGCTGCCCGCCTCGTCCTCCAGGCGGATCCGAGGGCTTCTTCGCGGCCTTTCCCTCTCAGGGCCGGCCCCCTCTCCTCTGACCGCGGTGGGGGACGGGGACGATGGAAATGTCCTTTGGTTTTTTTTCTAAACACAGTCCGTTTGCCGAAGTAAATCACCCGGCGGCAACCCCCCCGCGGCTGCTCGAACATACTCCCCTTCGCTTCCAGACGCCGCGGCCGGGGAAGCTCCGGGCGGAGCCGGGGCGGGGAGGCAGCCGGGCCCGCCCGCCCCTCCGGGGAGCCGGGGCAGGAGCAAGAGCAGGCTCCGGGGCCGGGCCGCCGCCCCGAGGCGCCGACAAGGGCTCCCCGGCCCGGCAGAGCGGCTGAGCGCCACGGGGGCTTCGGTGCGGTGGCGGCTTTACCTCCAAAGCGAGGATGCTGTGATGCTCTCCTCTCCCCTCCCCGGAGGCCTCCGGACGGCCCCGCCGCGCTGCTCTGCGCCCCGAGGTGCGCCCGTGGGAAGCGCTGCCCGCGCAGGGCTTAACCCGGGCTGACGCACGCTAGCGAGCGGCGCGGAGGGGCTCGCTGCGCGGGCGCGGAACGGGCAAGGCTTTTCCAGGCAGCCACGGCGGCGTTTTGTAATAGCCGCAGAGCAGTGATTTGCTGCGATTGGGGGTAATATCATTTCCAGCTGCACAATATTAATGAGATTCTCACAACCAGGGGAAAACTTTGAGCGGAAGGTGGCTAGTTTATTTGCTTCGCGTTAAGGGAGAGGAGAAAAAAAAAAAAGAAAAAAAGACAAGCATCAGCATCATCAGCCCCCGCACCTGCGGTGCTTGCCGGGGCACCCCCGCGGCGGGCCCGGCCGGGAGCCGTAGCCTGGCTCCCTGCGCGGGCCGGTCTCAGGGCGGGTGAGGGCACCGGGCCACCGCCCGTTCTCTTGCAACCCGGTAATTCCTGTTGCCCCTGCTTTTTTTTTTGCTCACTTTGCCCCCTCGCCGCGGTCACAGGAGGCAGGAGCGGCTTCGCTCGCCTTGCCCGTACCTGTCGCTTGTGGGTGAGCGTTCTCGGCGGGGTGCGGCGGCGGCGGCGGCGGGCCGCGCTGCGCGGAGAGGGGCGCGGGGCCGCGGCGCTGCCAGCCGGGCGGGAGGCGGCGGGCCGGGCCTCGCCGGCGTGCCGGGCAGGGAGCGCAGCGCGGTGCGGGAGCCGTTAAAGGCTTCAGGGGAAAGTAATGAAGTGTCTTGTATAGAGAGAGGAGCGGGCAGCCCGCAGAATCCGATACGTGGGCTGTCTTGGGCAGGTTCTAACTCCAAGTGAAAACAACCCGACTGCCTTCCGTTGTTAACCCTTCTTCGTAAATCTCAATTGTTTCCTCGTACGGCTCCTGGCCAGCAGCCGCAGGTGCCGAGGCTCCCGATGAGCTCCCGGCGAGCGGCTGGCGAGGGCCGCGGGGGCCGGCCCACGCCTTCCCCTCTGCTGCGGGGCGCGAATCGCGACATGTGCCAGTCGGCAACCGCGGGGGGAAAAGGCGTTTTGGCCCCCGCATCCCTAGGTGACAGAGGAGCAGGTACTGACACGCGGCTGATGTGTTTCAGTTGGAAAAGAAGGGCCGCGGCCGTTCCCGGCTCGGACAGAGCCCGAGCCGGCCCCGCTCCCCGCCGGCCGCCCCTCCGCGGAGCTCGGCGCGGGGTAGCCCGGCAGGGCCGCGCAAAGGCCGGGCCGGCGAGGCGCCCGCGCCCGCCCCGCGGGTCTATTTCCAGGGCAGAACCTGTGAATAAAGCGAGAAGCGTTGCGTATTGTGCTCGTATTAATCCCCCCCCCCCCCCCTTGGAGCTAATTAAATTCCTTCCTGGGGGCCGGGGATTCGTGCGACTCCGCCGGTGCCGCAGCCCGGGCGCGGAGCGGCCCCGCGCCGGCCGCCGCCGCGCCACGCACACAGCCCAAGGGGTGGTTTCACCGGTTTATTTCACATTAAAGTTTAGATACAGTCGAAATCCTTGTACGCACCTTTTAATAAAAGTAGTAATCTCTTTGAGTACTGCAAAATTATAGCATTTACATCTTTAAAAGACTGTAAACAAAATAATACTAGCAAATAAATAGTACTAGCATCGAAGTATACATTGTCAGTTATTTTTAGACGGCCGTATAAAATGCGATCTGGTTTATAGAATATAATACAGACAAATGCTATAAATAAATGGATATAAGAGTCGGCGGGAAACGTCCTAGCGACGGGTCCGCTTGGGCTGCCGGCACCGCCCGCGGGGCTTGCGCCACCGCGCCGAGCCGCGGGGCGCCGCGCAGGGCGCTGCGGGTGGGCGGGGGCTGCGCGGGGCGCCGCGGCCGCGGCCGCACCCGCGGGGGCTCCCCCGCCCCGATCCAGCCCCACCGCCGCAGCCCCGGGACCGTGCCGAACCTCCTCCCCCCGCCTACCTGCATTGAGAAACCTTATTTCTGGTTAAGAAAAATAAAAGTCCCATTTAAACTTTATTGAATTAAAGCAAAAATTAATTTTCGATATTCACACATATATTACAGAGTAATAGTAAAAGTTCAATATACTTCCTGGCGTTTAGTTGGGCCACGTTGTACAAGAGCAAAACAAGCATCAAAACATTTAGCAGCCTTTAATTTCACAATCACTCAGAATTACATAGAAATATTGAAATACTCTAGTCAGCCTTGGCTGTGAATAGTTCTTCGTGTAGAAATTTTTCCTTTTGCCAGCCAGTACACAGCAAGAATTGCATTTTCCCTTCCATCATGGCATCCATGTAGTCAAAAATACTTTGCCTTTTTTTTTTTTTTAAAAGTTAAACTCAGAGAAAGAGTCAAGATTAACATGTTTTAAAAACAAAACTACAAAATATGCTCTAAAGGACAATGAAAATATCTAAAGTCTACTTGTGTGAGGCAGAAACCATGGGGGAACGATGGCAGATTACACCAGTGACACTGAGATGGGAACTAATTTTGTGGGAGGAGAGAGAAGAATATAAATGGGGGTTTGATCAATTACAGTGTCTCCCGCCTGTTGGCTGCAACACAACAAAAATAAGTAGTAATTCTTCAAAGCAGATGTACACAAACCTAAGCAGGATTTAGCTTCTTTAATATTTGAATGTAAAAAGTCTGCTGTCCATGACTCTTTAAACCCAGCTATGACTTGGGAATTCATAAGAGATGTCTCCCTTTTCTTGGATGAGAAGTGATTTAAAGCGGGAACACTAGAAATCCAGAGAATGTCGAATACTTCCAGCCTCCCATCAAGTTTCCTCTCTCCAGTTTTAGATAAGCTCTGTCTCCTTTCTCCATCTGAATCAGGACTCCATTGCTAGCAGCTTCTCGGGTCACATCTTGGTCCCCTGCAAAGGCAGAAATCACTGGCCACCCATTTAGCATCAAACTCACCTAAAGAGCAAGATAAAACAAAGCCCTCCGTCAATTAAAGTCAGACAACGACACCGCCGGGGCTCGCCTAGCAGGCGAAATGCTTAGTTAAGAAAGAGCTTCTTTTGACAGCTGAAACTCCAGCCCCATAAAAATGAAATATCAATCCAAACCCACCTAAGGTATGTACTCTAAAGGAAGAAGCCTTTCACTGCTGTTTTAGACCGACAATCACATCAAAACACCTGGTGCATATAAAACAGGACATTGATCCTATTTTGAAGAATTTCAATAGGGTGCCTGTGTTTTCAGGCTATGAAAAGAGGTCTGCTCATACTTATTGAAAGATGGCTTTATGCGAAAGCTCAGAGACAGCGAGGAGCAGAGCCACAGCTGCCGGAGTCAGCGCGTTTGAAGTGTATTCAAGAGGTAGTTTTCCTTTGTTAGGCAGCAAAGACAATATGCCACAACACAGTCAATAAGCTCTGCTCAGCTCGCATTAATGATCCCGGGACTGCATACCCCACATTAATAACACGCTACCTGCCCAATCTAGATGTGTGAAGCCGCTTACACCAGAACGGTGCTATATAGCTGTACGTTCACCTTTGCAATGCGTATCGCTACGCAGACAGATTTCCCGTCTAGGTTATGCTACCTTGCTTCAGGCTGGTAATTTATTATCCCTACCTAGAGGTGCGTCTGCATCAAACCACGTACAAAAGGCGTGTATTGGGTAGCTGCATACATACGCACAGAGCTATATTCATTATCGTATCCGTGCCATAGGCACCTCCGTGCACCCCAAATCCCTACAAAACCTTCTGCTACCCGAGAGCGGGTGAGGAGCCCACCGGGGGCCGCGGTTCCCACGGGCTCTGTGCAGGGATGCTCTCCCCGGCGCTCCGCGGCACGGGGCAGCCCGGGGGCCCGGCAGGCTGGGAGGGGACGGCAGGCGGCCGTCGGGCTATCACCTCCCGTCCCGGGACGGCTCATGTGGGCAGGGGCCGGGCGGAGGCCTGGTGGGGCTGCGCGGCCCTTTGGGCACCGTCCCCTCGGGCGGGGAAGCGCCGGGAGGTCTGCGCTCTCGGCGGCGGCTCGGGGGCATGCCCCTGCCCCGCCGCCGGCACGGCCCCCGTCCCCGCCGGGCCGCGGACCCGGTCCGCTCCCCCCCGCGGTGCCCACGGAGCGAGGCGACGGCGCTTGGGGCTGACCTGAATGGTTTGCCTGTTGTACACTTTCACCACGTGAAAATTGAAACTGTAAATGCCTTTCCTGGGCGAGATAAAAGTGCTCCGCTCCGAGTCGAAGTTGCTGCCGATATTCACTAGTACCTGGAAGGGAAGGGCACCATCAGCACCTCCGCGGGGCCGCCGCCGCCCGGCCCCGCTGACCCGCGGCCGCCCCCGGCCCCCGGCGCCCCCCCTCCCGCGGGCAGGGCCCCGCGGGGCGGCGCGTCCCCGCCACCTTCCCCGGCAACTTCTCTCCTCCCGCGGCGGCGCGCCCGGAGCCCCGCCGCCCCGCCGCACCTGGTCGAAGTAGATGATCATGGTGCGGTTGCTCATCTCGGAGGGCTCGTGGTTGGTGCTGCGGATGGCGGAGAAGGCGACCTTGGCGCTGCCGGAGCGCACGGAGATGCCGAGCGCCGTGCCGGTGGGGTCGGAGGTGGGGTTGGAGTCGCACACCACGAGGCACTTCCCCTCCAGCACGATGGGCTCCGTCTCGTTCTGCCCGCACGCCAGCCACGCCGCGCCCAGCAGCAGCAGCAGCGCCAGCCTCAGCCCCAGCCCCGGGCCCCGCATGGCGCCGCGCTCCCTTCGCTCCGCGCCGCTCCGCGCCGCGCCGGGCGGCACGTCCGGGCTCCGCTCCGCTCGCTCCCTGCCCCGCCGCGCTCTCAGAGCGGGGCCGAGAGCGCCCCGCCGGGTGCGAAGCGGCCGCGAGGAGGCACGGGAGCGCCGGCACACATAGCGCAGGGCGGGGCGGCGCGGGGTGGCGCGGAGCGGTGCGGTGCCGAGCGGTGCGGAGCCGAGCTGGAGCCGAGCGGAGCCGCCCGCCGCGCCGCGCGGGGCTGAGGGAGGCGGCGGGAGGCGGCGGCGCTGCCGGGGCTGCCGGCGAGCACAAAGACGGCGCGGAGCGCGGCCCCGCCTCCCCACCGGCCCCGCGCTGGCGTCAGCGCCCCGCGCCCGCCCTCGCCGCGCCCGGCCCAACCGGCGCCCGCCGCGCGCCGCCGCCGCCAATGGCCGCGCAGTCCGTCTCCTGCCACCTGACGCCGCGGCTTTTGTTAGGCGGCGCGGGCGCGGGCGCGGGAGCAGGTGCCGAGAAGCCGCTCGCACCGCACCGCACCGCACCGCACCGCACCGCGCCGCACCGCGCAGGTAGGAGCGTGGGGCGCGGCGGCACCGCGCGGCGCTGGGGCGGCGCGGCGGGGGGCGCGGGGCGGGAGAGCCCCCGCGGAGCGGAGGGGCCCGCGGCAGCTCGGCGGGGGACCGGGGTGTCGGGCAAAGCCTGGCTGAGGGCCCGGGGCGGGGGAGGGGGGCGGAACGGGGCCGCGGGTCTTCGCTTTGCTCCTGGGCGAGGGAGGCTGGAAGGAAACGGGCTGCTGCGCGGCGGGGCAAAGGCCTGCCGCCGTCTCCGAGCAGAAACAGCGTCGCCGGGTGTGCTCTGAGCCGCGGACGGATCCGGCCCCCGCCCCGCCGCGCGCCCTCCCCGCCGGAGATCGCACCGAGGGATGGGATGCTAAGGGTCCCCCTTCCCGAGGTGTCCGATCTCCGGTGTCTCCTTCAGCCGCCTCGTTCACATCCCGGGGAGGAACAAAACGCAGTGCCTCCGGCAAGGCTTCCCGAGCTGGAAACTTTAAAAGCATATAGAGACTTCTCTGGCCGCCAGAGCACCCAGCTGTCAGGGAAAGTCACACCCCCGGTGCCTGCCCTGCCGGTGCTTCGTGCCCTGCCCCCGGAGGGCTCCAGCCTGCAGCGCGTTTTTAGGGCCGTTGTTGTTTCCTAAAGTGCAAAGATTGCTTTGCCTTGGTGGACATCTGACCAGTCTTCATTCTGGATGTGCTGTCAAAAAATAATAACCCGGGATTGCAAAAGAAGAGATTTACTGATGAACCATTAGAAACAAACCACTGGAACAAAATAATTTTCCCACTGGCAGACCTGTTTGCAAAACTAAACTTATATGCAGAGATAAAAACTTATATGGAGTTTGTAGCCTCCTCTCTGGGATATTGAATATCATCCAAAACTGGGCTCCAGTGCAAATCATTATGAGTTTTGGTAATGGCTTTAATTTATTTTACTGTGCTGTGCTGATTGTGTGATTCACAAGGTTTTACCTGGCAAACTGATCTCTCTCTGAAAACTGCTACAAATAAAACTTTGATCATATTACTGCCCTGCTAAGTTAAATGCGTGTCTGTAAAGTTGCTGAGACAGAAGTCTGTGAAGTCTCAGAGTTTGCCGGTGGGTTGGTCCTGGCTGGCTCTGAGGGGACGGGATGTAGTTACGACCAATGGCATCATACCTCAGGGAGGATCAAAATACCCTGCACTTTGATTTAGACATTCAGCAGTGAAGCAGTCTGGAAACCAATGTAGTGGCAACATGATTATAGGGGAAGGAAAGTGGTCAGAAAGGAGTTGGAGAGATAATAAAATAGAAACAAAAACTCTCCTGAGAAGTAGAAAATGAGAGAAAACTGTGTGGGTGGAGCCACAACCTGTTAGAAGGTGTGTTATGTTTTACTTCAAGATATAAGCTTATGATTTATAATGTATTATTACTGCTGACATTCTGAACTGACTCCGAAGTCAGAATCAGAAACTTTTTTTAAAATAAAATTAATATTTCTGAATATTTCTAAGGGCTACTAATAAGGCTAAAGCAAATAAAAATCAGCGAAAATAAGCATTTTGCATCCTTGTCAGTATTGGCAAAATGACATGGGGAAATGGAAACTGAAGGAGCACAACTCTGCCCTTTCAAATTTTTTAAGTGCTTGACTCTGTGTTCTTCCAACATACATGGCTCTTTTTTATGTAAAAAATATTCACATATTTCTCTTTTAAGACACTTCTTGTGCATGACAGAAGTCAATTCTCTTTTGCTATAGAGCTTTTTATTTGTAGCTTGCTGTTTTGAATCCAGGAGGGGTTTCCCTCTTGACCTGGAAGTTGCCCTTGATGTTTTGTGGTGACCCCCCTGGGAGGAGGGAGCGTGGGCCTTCCTCCCCTGCCTGCCTTGACTGCTTCGCGGGCTCTGACGGGCGGAGTTAACAAAAAGAACAAGAACAGATGGGCCTGGAAAAATGAGCAAATCTGTCACTTTTACCAGAAGCCCTATTCCTCACAAAGAAGGTGGGCAGGCAGGCAAGGGGGGCATGCAAAGTTTCCTGTGCCAGACACCATCGTTGCCACAGACTATCAGTCTTGCACACTTGACTAGCACTGTAGCACCCAGCTTCTGCTTTAATAAAGTAACACCAGCCGTGCAAATTAGACATTACTTCATTTTCATTAAATGTCACGTGCAGCGCTAGGCAGTTATGTTGATTTTCTCTGTATTGACAACAGCCTCTGACTCGTACTGGGAACAAAGAAGAGATGCTCAGCAGGAGGATGTAGGTACTGATATATAAGAACATGGCGTAATTAGTGATGTGTGGCAGAGAGCTCCCAAGCTAGGAGTGCAGATTTGCAAATCCAGATGTTTACAGAGGGCCAGGAATTACATTACCCCATCTAATTACAAACTGCCTTGTTAATCAATGTCATTGAGATACAATAGGGCAATTGTCATTCAGATACAATGGGAACGGTGACAAGGTATTAACAAACTGTAATAGATGTTGTAGATATTAGACTGAAACTAAGGTATTTGTCAAGCAGAGCTCTTTGTTTGTTTGATGTTTGCTTTTAAGAAATACTTTTGTGGATATGGAGAAAACGTGGGAACTGTCCATTGCACTAGCCATGACCTTGATGTTGACAGATTGACCACAGACTATTAGTTTGTAGAACTCTCCTAACATTTCACCCATGGTTAAAGGAAAAAACCAAACAAACAACTTGGAAATAATCTGGAGGGAAAAAATTTAATGGAATGATCTTCATAAGTCTCTGAAGAACTGCTTCAGGACTGGTTATTATTCTGCTCAGATCATGAGAGAGTTGCTTATTTTGTTCCAGAAAAAAATACAGAGAGACCAAAATAACCTGGTTTTTACCTCTTACAGAAGCAAGTTTAAAGCTCAGAGGTACTGAACCATTATCTGTAGAAACCAAAATATAGTTTAGCCACAAAGCAGTTTAAATCATGAGCAGCAGCAACATTACCTGCCCTGCATTACACTGTCAGTGAGCCTTAATCCTGTTTTAGGAAAATCATCCTTAGAAACTCAATCTCACTAGACATTTAATTTTAGCTTCACTTATGAAGCACGCCTCTAAAGGGGGCAAGCATAAGCTTCTCTGAAAACAAGTACAGAGAAATCTACTGGAAACCTTTATTTTTCCTTCGAGAGAATAATTTATCAAGAGTTTAGCTAGCTGTGTATAAAACCACCTTTTCACAGACTACTTGCCTTTTGATTTAATCCTTCTTGAGTAAGAAATGCAAGGTCTAGCCCATAACTGGATAACTTATATGAAATGCAGTTTGTTCACTGCTATATTAGTTTATGAAGTATAAACAGCAAAAAGCAATTCAGGGATTTATATATGCCCATACAAACTTAAGATACTTGTCTTTCCAAGCATCTGCTGGGATTCTGTACAAAGTCTGAAGATGTGTGAAAATGACATTTAGAGCAAAACAGCTCTTGCTGATCCATACTGTGCACTATCTACAACCATGTGATTTGCTGTTGTAAGAGAGGTTTGCATGTATTTATGGTGATTTGCTTATGGTGTCACCTTCAGCTTCCACAGCAAGCAATTAAGGTATCTCAAAGAGCAGACTGAGTTCAGTGAGAGAGTGCACAGCAGGAACAGATGAACTGTTAAGGTGCCATCCAGCAGAAATTATCTGTAATGTTCCACACCCTGTAGAATAAGAATAGGCCACAGAGACTTGCCTGCCACACGCCTGCCAGCGCAGGTCGTACACAGCAGAGAAAGGACAGAAAATGGCACAGACAGGCTGGCTCAGGTGCCAGGGGAAAACACCACCAGGCCAAGGGAATTCTCTCATGATCACTTGCGGCTGCAGAAGAAAGATGGCATCACTGAGGGTAAAACCCCGAGTAGCTTGGACACCTAAAGAGTGCATATGCTTTCCAAGGTGTGTACCTGAGAATAACTGCCAGGTGATCATTTGCATATGTTCATATCCAAACGTTCTGTAATTTTATTTGATCAAATGAAACCAGATTGCTTCCCAAAATTAATCATGCACTCCTTCCTACAGAAAAATAGTTCTGATTTTTACTTTCAGATCTCACTTCTGGCCAGAGAATATCAAACAAAATAAGCTTAGTGTTTTCCCTGTACCTTCATGTGTTTTGAAATGTCCAAAAAGATTGTGATAAAATTTTGAAATAAAAATTCACCTTTTGCAGTTCGCCATTATGGCAAACTTCAGTCTCAGAAGTGGGAATTTTTCATGGATACGGGTAGTTGCAAACAGAAGGTCAAAGGGGAAACTGTTACACAATCTCAACCAAAGTGGGAATTGCAGCAGTAAATTAATATGAAATTGTCTACCTTGAAGGATCATTGGGCTGCACAGATACTGGGGTTTGTATATTTTGAAGAACAACACAGTTTATTAAGATAATGTGGATAAAGTAATCTCCTGCTTTTTATTGACTACCTGCAATACAGTATTTGACTTCTAATCTGCCATATACAGATATTACATATAGAAAGAATATTAGCTCACTGCTAAAGATATTTGAAAACGCTGTCCTTGAGATGACTATTAAACATTCTGGTTTATACAACCATAATTGTCCGTATGTAGTATAGTGCTGCCAAGCTTTTCTTTCTTCTTTTTTTAAAAAGCAACATTGGATTTCAGTCTTACCTTAAGAGGTGTCTGCTTTACAGCTAGATCTCTGTTGTTGTATTTACTGATAACATGCAAGTTAATTCATTACTTGGATGGGATACTAGCAGGTTTTCTTTCAGGTACAAAAAATTCCTAAGTGAGCAATAATGCCAAGGTCAGGATCTTGATTTGTTTTTCTTGTCATAGACTTCTGTCAAAACAAGTGTATTGTTACAAATAAATAACTCAAACTGGAAATTAGTTGCCATTCAGATAGGTAATTATATTTTAACAGGGCAAAATCCCAATCCAGGCTGCCAGAGAACACTCAGCTAAAGCCAGCATGGGTTGGAACAGCGTGTGTGCTCGCTGTAATTGTAAATGTGGCCACCTCGGTCATGCTGCCTCTTCAGACTTAAAAGAATTAAGACCAAAGCTGTCCAAATGTTAACTGAAACTCCTAATAATTAGGGGTTATTAGAGGCTGTTGGCTGGCTTTATTTTCTACCGCAGTACTCTTCTATTTGTAGATTCTATTTATACACAGAATTAAGAGCTCTGTTTGAGCAGGTAATCCAATCTTCTCTGTGTAATTTAGCCAATGATTTTTTTTTTTCTGGCCCTTAATTTTGGCTGTGTTTCAGGATGTACGGTGAAACTGCAATAGTAAAAATAACCTCATTCAATATATTTTATCTGAAAGGATAAATCAGGCCACCTTACAAATCCTGGGTAAAATTCTGAATTTTTTTTTACTTACGGAGGAAGCACCAGAGGTGCTGAGGGGAACTTCTCCGTGTGCATCCTTCCCTCTAGTGGCTGCTCTTCTCAAAGAAAAGTAGCAACACTTCAGCACTTCTCTATTAGGTACAAAGGGATGGGTATAGGAATGGAGGGAAGCTAGCCAGGAAGGAGACAAGTAGACACAAACTTTTAGGTACCAGAAAATTCAAATCTCATAAGCAGCCATATCAAGACAGAGATAAAAGAGCCATGGATTTGACAATATTTTTGTGAAAAATGCAATGTGTTCTTGAAAGATGATAGTTAATTGTGATTACTCACTTGCAAGACCAGCTTCTCGGCCACTTTGCAGTCTCTCACACCGATCCTTTTTGTTGGTCTGTCTTGTTTTCCCATATTCCCAGTGATTGCAGGACTCACGGAGTTAGAAAATACATCAGTAACAGCCCATAAACCAGCTGTCCCTCTTGTATCCCTTCCATACATTTTCCTCCTATCTGCTACGTACTTTCTCCCTTTTGTCTGTCCTTTTCAGCAGCAGTAAACCCACATCCAAGTCTCCATGTTCATTGCTTACTGTTCTGCTATTCCTTCTTTGGGATTAGTGCCTATCATACAACCCAGCACCCCTTCCCAAATTGCTATCAAAGTGATGAGTCAAAACCACGACTGTTAGGACGATGAGGTGGCTGAGACAGCACTGCAGAAACACAGCTACCCTAGGTAGAAAACAAGGCTGCAGGGGTACAACCAGCACATGGAATATTTCATAAGGACTTACTTCTTGTCTGCACACAGCAGTGAGCGGTCACGTGCAATGAAGTCCATGCACTGTATTGCATCTCTGTCCACCTTTTCCAGATGTTGAACCAGGGACTCTGTGGAGTTTAAACACCTCAAATGGAGTGGGTAGGCTGCAAAAAAAACAGAGGGGGAGAGAAAACACGCTGGAATTTTGTTCATGTCTCACATGGATGCCAAACTGTGAGAGGTTTCCAGCCCTTCAGCTGGAGACATTTCTATTCCTCTCTGCTTACTCTCACCCCTTCGCTTTCTTCCATTTTTACTAGTTTTATAGCAGGGTTACTCTCTCCAGCCAGACTAATTTATTCTGGTTCTGAACAGATAGGTCTAGGTCCTTGTAATCTACAGTAGCTGGGAGATTTCCTTAACGCTTGTCACTTACTGCTCTGACAGTATATGATAACAAAGGCTATTGGATACCTCCCCTTTTTCACGGCACATATTGGACATATGTGGTACCCGGCACAGAAACTATTACAGGGCAACCCCAGGGTGCATCCCAGGGCGCACTTCCATCAGAAATCAAAATCTGACAGGAAAATTATGACTATCACATCTAGGGGGTTAACTTTTAACCATAAGTTACCAGCAATTAAAATCTTGATATTAATATTTCATTAAAGGCTCCTCCTTCTGAGTAACTAATTTGTTATTCAGCCAGTTAAAAGTTCTATAGCCTTTCCAGCAGAATTTAGACCAACCCGTGGTTAAAGAATAGATCTTTAAAATAATGGATTACTTACAAGATCTTTGAACTTCTACTGGGACAATTCTTGCTGCATTTATTTCCTTCTGTGTTTGGATGTGAAAATTATTAGTAGTTATGTGTATTTTCAGCAAAAAAGTAAAATAGTAAATTCCATCAAACACTGACTACAGCTACTTTTTATCATAAAATTTTACAAATTCCCCACCAGTGAGCTCATTAGTGTAAGTGATAATGCTTTATCTCAGGTTTAAAGTCAGCATGTTTCCTTAGCTACCAAACAGTCTGTTTTCTTTCGTGACATGGTAATGGAGGACTTCACTCCAGAGAGCAGGGAAAATATTCCTCTGTGTTCTTGCAGGGCAATCAAGTAGGGCTGGTAAAAACCAAGCAGACTGAGTGGGATTTCAGTGCTGTCAGTATCCTTCTGGAAGCCTTTTCTAAAAGGAGCAGAGCCTTTGCAGGGGGGAGAAGTGCACATTGCACCACAAGCCTGTTGTGAGGGGCAGATGTCAAGGGACGACAGAGGAAGGCTATTTCTAAAGAAAATAATAGGCTCTCCCTATTCTCCCTCCCCATTCTACCCTCCAAAATCCTTGTGACATACAAGCATTACATGATGTACACGTTAATATCCCAGGATAGCACCAGTGTTGGGAAACTGCGGAGTCACGCTGGCAATAGGCACAGGCGGTAGAGGTCTCCTCCTCACTTTCCAGGAGCACCTGCAGAGCTAGTAAGAGGGCCCTGTAAGAGGAATGGGCTTGAGCTCTTAAAGACACTGGCAACTACAGATAAAGATAACGCTTAAAAATTTTCAGTTGAAAATGATGACTTCAGATTACTTCAGTGGCAGAGAGAGGGGAAAGGGAGGGCAAAACCCTGAGTACCAACCAAATTCTCATGACTTACGGCTGGAAACGACTAGCCTAGTAACTGTAGAGTAAACCTGTAAGCCAGCATCCGAACACTGTTCCATACTGCTTATTGAACTCTGCTTTTTATGTATAGTGATCTCTTGCATTCATCACAGTACATCAAAATAACTGTAATGAACATGGTCAAGGGCTAAAGCTGGGCTGTTCAGAGGGCTCACGGTGTTTAGGTTAGCTGTTCAGAAAGGAGGAGGTCATTATGTCCGGTGTTCATCTACTGCCTTCTGAAATTGTAATATAGCAAATTTCTGTCTTCTGAACACTCCCAGTATTTTAAAGAGTTGTTTGTGGCTCTGAACAAGAGCCCCATCCTCCAATACTCATTCAGGCAAAATCCCATTTGGCTCCCAGCAGCGCTGGGGAGCCCAGCTTGTGTCCGCACCCGCAGGTCCCGGGGGGCTGAGCATGCTGGCATGCCGGGCCCAGCGGGCTCCAGCGGCTCTGCTCTGACCTTGGCAGCAGGCAAGCTGCAAGGCAGTTTGCTTGAGTGACATGAGAGGGAAAATACGATAGCTGCAGACTGGAGAGCCTTTCCTGGTGAAACGCAAGCGGTCTCCAGCAGTGCAACAAATGGGACACGTAGATTTTGTAAGTTTGAGTTAATAAAAGTTGAAGGGACATAGCTGTTTGTGCCACAAACTCAGCAAAGATTTCTGAAGGAAACCTTCTGTCCCTAGAGTCAAGTGCAATCTAGTTCAAAAAAATCCTGAAAGGAAGTAAAATACCTTAATTTGGGGAGGAGAGAATATATCTCATAGAAAACAAAATGTCTTCAATTCACTAATTGGAGCAACATTGTTTAAATATTAAGCTGTGAAACAAAGTGTCATTATTAATTTGGCTTGGGTCAAGCAGCACATTCCCTCCTCTCAATTCTAGATGTCTGATTTTGCAGCGAGCTGGGCCTGCGTTGCACCTGCGTGGGGAGGTTGTCCCTCCGTGACAGCATCCTTTGGAGTGCTGATTCTCTGCAAAGCTCCATCCAAAGCCTGTCAGGCTCAGAGTCCATTTTTTTCTTTCATCTTCTCTCAATCTTGAATTTACCTCACCATCCATGGATTCAGATGTTTTATGTAATTTCTGGAACTGCATTTGCACTACAAGATAAGAGGAGGAAAAGAACAAAGAGAACTGCTTCACATGAAGAGCGGACTTTTAGATTTCCTCTTTTTTCAGGTTCACAGAGCACAGGGAAGTGCCTGTATGTTGCGGTAAGCTCTGGGCCTGCTACAAGGCTCAGGGGAGTGGAGAAGGGACTTTTTTATTTACTGAGCATCACAAGGATCCCCTCAATGGCACCAGTGTGGAGGGTGACTGGGATATGCAGGCAGTTCTGCTCTTCCCCAAGGGCCAAATCTACTTGTTTTGGACACTGCTGATGTACGCAAACTTCAGAGGAGACACAACTTGCACTTCATGTAGTTGTGGCTACTACTTGGGCCAAATTCTCATTTACACTGGAGTAATTTTTGCATAGATATTAAATACCAGAGAGGTGGAAAGAATTGTTGGTGAATATGGGTACCTAGTTCTTCATCTATACTGCCTCCACATGTACATTTCATCCCCTGAAAAAAAATTTCCAAGTTAGGCCTGTCACAAATATCATATTTTTTTACATATTCCTTCCTCTAACTATACCCACAAGCAGATTGTCCATCAGTGCCGCCAGCAGCTTGTGACAAACTGCTGTTTCAGTAATTACTGAAGGTCTGTGTTACATTTGTGATGCTGTTCACCGGAGGGGTTCAAACCTAGAAAGACAGGCATCATCATTTTTCTTTTGAAGCTCAGACCAAGCCTGAGTCACTGGGCCGGCCACTGACGGGCCCAGCAGATCAGCAGTGACACCAAACATATTGTATTTATTGAATATTATGGAGGGGAACAATGAGATATAGGATGGTAACAGCAGTGATACAAAGGGAGCTAGACAGCACCAGATAAGGAATCGAGTCAGGTATTGGCCAGCCACCAGGATGAGCATATTTATAACAAAGATCATTTGAGGGTCAGAATCAGGACATAAAGGGAATCTGCTTTGCTTGCAGTCCCCTATATTTGGAATGATCCACACTTCACCACCATGGTTCAGCACATCTTTAGGGTACAAAAATGCTTATGTATTTACCAAGATTTTAATTAAAAATATGTTTTTCTTTTTGCACTTGATGACTTTTTTATTCTTTTAGCTTTTAAAATAAGCTGGGACTTCTTCCTTTGGGTTATGTAAAATATTTACCTATGGAGAAGCCTAGCTGCGTTCATTGACTCTGCACCACACCATTTTCTTACAGGGTCAGCAAAATTCTTAAAGGCTGGAGTATAAAAATTGTGTTGCATTGCCTTTCCTTTTTCCACAGAAACTCACCTCACTTGCCTAAGCCCTTTTGCATACTAGGTTTTATTTACAAATTGGCAGTAAAGTGCTGTAGTCTTTTTGACAGTTTGCAATTAATTGCACACAATCTGTTTAGGCTTCAAGATGCACCTTTCATAAATGATGATATATTCCAAAAGGCAGTCCAATTGGCTGCTTTGCATATTGCATATATTTTTCATATTTCCAAGACAGGACATATGCAAAATCATTTTACTGTGGCACAAACACAGGAAAGATGATTTGGAAGAAAGGCCAGAGGCCAGAGGCTCTGTTTCTAATTCTTCCACTCACCTGCTGCAGACTGTGGGTAAGTCATCTAATATTTCTCTGTCTTTCTTCTGCATCTGCACAAGGTTGTTTATTCTTCTAAGAGCTGGAATTCAGTGAATGAAACTCATTTATTATTATTAATATATTCCAATAAATAGTTGCAGTGCTTTAGCGTTGCTTTGAAGTCAGTCAAATAAGTATTAAAGAAATAGTGAATTGTAAGAAACGGCAGTTCAGTCCATCTGATATGCCTGCATTGAAATGTTACTTGTGGGATGACCTCCTCAGAACAAGAAACTGATAAAGGTGTATGTGCTAAATGGATCCCAGAGTCTTGAGAAGCTTCTTCTCTTTTCACTCAACCATTGTGTAAAGAGTGAGGTGAGTCATGTGGCCCAAATCACTAAAAGCAACTTTTATAACATAAAGCATTTAAATGTGCCAGTAAATACCTCATATTGGCATCATACCTATCACCATTCTTACAGCTAGCTCCTATCTACTTTCATTATTCGCTCCTTCCTCCCACCCTGTCTTACTGTTTTGAATTATGGGCAACTCTTGGAAAAGCGACACACACTTTAATTATACATGTAATACTATAATTGAATCAAACTACTATGTTTCCCAAAAAAGCTATTCTTTATTTGCTGGCAGGCTGCTTGTTTGTGATCCTAGCATTGTCACTCACATCAGGAAAGCCATCGTAGTCATTAAATAGCTATTGTAGAGGAAGTATTATTGGTTCTGTATGGCACTCTTTAGCAGTAATTATGTAGAGCTTTTAGTAATTTTGAGAGTCACCCAAGCATCATTGATACAAACCATTTGCAATGACATGCAATGATGCCTGTACAGAATTTTTACAAGCAAAATAAAATAAGACATTTTGGTGGTAACATGTAAATTAGCCTTGAGGCTTGTAATGCAGTGCTCATCAAGTGTGTAACATTTAATTACAAGACCACTGAGCATGAGTGAGGTCCTCTGAGCTTTTCATCCCTACAACAGAAAGATTCTCTCACTGAACTGACAATTTGAATTGTCTCATCAGATGTGGAGTGAATCCACCGCTCCCTTGGCAGGCCAAACTGGCATTTAAGTGACTGATGTCTTTCAGGACCCTATTTGGTAAAGTACTTCATGGAGCTACTGGCGCTTGAGATACCTTGTTGAATTCCATCTGCGAGGAACTGAGAACTGCAGGCACTAGGTACAACGTACCATCAGCCTGTAATCAGAGAGAGTTGCACCTAAGGTAGAAGAGCTCAGTCTGGGCCATTCTGATTTCTACCTTAATAAACAAAATCGTACTGCACTTCAGGAGCTACGTAATGTGCAGTGTCTTCATACATTCATGCAGAACTGGTTGCTTCTGACATGCCTAAGTGTACAGGAGCACAGGAAACTCCAGCGATCCTGTGTTCTGCACTGAATCGGTGCAGTTTGCATCCACTTGTGCATGGAAGTATGGATTAGATCTTTCATTGGGTCTAGCCCTAGCACAAACAAAACTAGATTATTATTCGTCTCAGCCTTTCCTTCTAGATGCTTCTGAAAAGGTAGTGAATGTTTTGTTGTGGGGTCTAGGTTTCAGGCTGGGTACCTGTTTTCTAAATCTTGGACTCTGATACTCGTAAGGTGGCTGGTATGGCCAAAGAGTGGTAAAACAAGGAAGAAATACCACAAGACATATTAAATACATGGACATACGTCCTCCAAGCCCATTCAGAGCTACATAACTGCGTGCCCTCTACAGATACTTTGCAATCCTCCTGTTAGGGATTGCAGTGGAGATGCCTGGGAATCCACTGACAAAGCAGAGGACTAGCAAGTGCCTAAGAAGATGCACACAAAGGTTTCACTTGTTCATGGTCTCTCTCCAAGACTGACCATGCATGATACATAATGAACAACCGTCCTCCATCTGTTTCTTTCTCTGATCGACTTTCCCCTGCCTCTGACGAACACCTTACGTGCTCTTGACCAGAGCCCAGTGACTATTGTCCTCAGATTTTGGGGCTTGTGAGCGTGGCCCACACCCCTGAACCAGAGTTCCCTGTCCTCATCCAAAAGAAACAGGACTGCAGCAAAGGTGAGGGAAAAGGACAAGCGGGAAACTGGACTGCAAGTCCCTGGCAGCACTCAGGAGGACCAGAGAATGCTGTGCAGAGGTGTTGGCAGCTGGTTACCTAAATACTGTATATATTGTGAGCTTTTGTTTGGGGCTTATAGACTCTCTGTTAACATGTTTTGGTTTCTGGCTGTATACATTATTCTCCTCAATGAATGCACTTGTGGGTGTTTTTCATGAGCAAACCTACCAGCTTAGTTCCAAAGCTAGAAAAGGACGTATGTGGAAATTGCAAAGTATCTCATCCAGTTCTGTGCAAACATTTACAGCTTACTACATTTTGCCTAGTCTGATAATGAATGTTGTAATTTCACATGTTTCTTAAAGTCATAAAGCTTAGAGCTACATAAATATGTGCAAAATTTAGCCTTTGTTTAAAAAGAGTGTAGAAAGTTCCTGTCCACATTTTTAGTCTCTATCTTTGATGACCTACATAAAAAAAACCAAACCCAAACTAGAAAGATAAAGGGGGAAAGAAACAAATACTGTTGTGAAAGAGTAAACTGTATAACAGTAGTCTTGCTCAAAATTTTAAGGGCCTCCTCATTTTTGAGTTTTGAATACTTGAAGTTGACAAAATTAGCATATCAGGAGGAAGGAAAGTTTATAAGAATTTGATTACAAGAATTGATTGAAATTAATTGAATTAACTTCTTGATTACAAGAATCAAATAGAAAATCAATTAGCCATTTCAAAATCCAAAATTGATGCAGTTTTCAAGTATTCTTAAGAGAGAAAACATTATTCTGTAGGTTTGCTAGAGATAAAAGTTTCGTTTTCAGTATCTATCTAGTGTAGCAAATGTATTTGCTAACGTACTTGTTACAGACAACATTATGTATGTGTTGTCCCAGTTCTCTAGATGCTGGAAAATGAGAAGCCTGAGGAACTGGCTGCCCTGCTGGATGTGGCAAGGGATATAACTCGATCTGGGACAGCTACTGTTAATGTTCTGAAAAAATCTGGCTTCCCAACACTGAAGTGTTACCTTTTTATGCAAACAGTAGTCGCAACAGCATGCTCAATCTTTGCTATTTCATGATTAGTGTTCTCATGTCCAATCAATAAATCCCCAGAGTCTCTCCCTGTAATGGCCATTTTGCTCAGTCTCTCCAGTAGGGAGGTCTATTTAGCAGCAGGTTTTCAGCAGAGCAAAATGTGGAATCAATAGCCTGAGAATGATCTGCCCACTTGTCCTTATGAAATATTTGTGTTTTTCCATGCAAGTTCTAACAGACCAAATGACTTTTCCAATATGTAAGGGTTTAGTGCCTCGTATGGAAATGCATCAACTACACAATTGCCAGCACACGTGATACGATCTCTCAAGGTCACTAGTGAATTGACTGAAGAGCTTCCATAAAGCTTTAAAGTCAAGTCATGCCAATACAGAACACCCACCCAAATGGTTACAAATTGCCCGTGAGCGACTACAGCACGTAGATAAGCATAGCCTGAGGAGGACATGCACCTCTCCTCTCCTGAGCTCGCTCCACACATCTTACCTCCCTTCTGTTACATGAGACAAAAATCAAAAACCTCTCTGCTGCCTCTACTGTATGTATACCTTACCTAGGGAAGAGACACTGATGCCAGCCTCCCTTCTTGGTTGTGTTTACCTGCCTGTGTGGTTGCAGCCTGGTGCAGTACATGACAGCAGCCCACTCCTCAGTCTGTCCCTCGAGCAGAGAGCAGGAGCAGGGGAGCACCTCTGCACACACATCTGCATTCTGTCCCCCAGGTAACCCTCTCTGATTTTAACTGTACCATGGGACCATTTTTTCCCTTGAAAAGTAAATACAATAAAATTATTATTAATAATTGTAATAATAATGGTGATTTAAGAGGACTTAAAAGCTATTCACAATTAGTTTCTTTTCTTGACTCCTTTAATATAGTCACAAGAATACAGTAATCTCCATATGTCTTTTCTGATCTGGGATGTATCTGTTCTTATCTTGGCTTTCAAAGGAGAAGCCCTCAGCAAAGGGTCTGAGGTGACATTTTCATTTTTAGCTTGGTTTCCTAAGGAAATGAGGGTCATGCCATTGCTGTCTGTCTGTCCTTATTTTTCTCTCACATTGCCTTACAGGAACTTTTGATCCTGTCAGTCAATCTCAGCCAGAATAAAAAAGCACTATAAGCCTCAAGAACAAATACATGCCTGTAAGACTTCATGGACACTTTTGGTTGGGGAGCAGAAGGAAATGCAAATTAGAGCTCTCGCTGAGCAAAGGTGAGGAAAACGCAGCTGGTGCCATCTGCTTGGCAGCAGCCGATGGCCAAACCAAGACCGCCCCCTCATCGGCACAAGGCTAAGTTTGGACAAGCCAGGGCAGAAACGGCTTCTTGGCTGGCAAGGGTGCAACAGTGAGACCCGGCTGCTCCCAAGAGTGGGAGGCTCCCAGGAGCACAGGGCACCTCTCCCTCGCAGGCATGTCTCTAGTTCTGCACTTCACAGCTGTAGTTACAATTCTGTCATCAAATTCTGCCTTCCCTGCCAAAATAGTCAAGATGTTTTGCAGATTACACATGGCAATACCATATCTGGTCTAGAGAGATTACAATTTAGGGATATAAATTATATTAATTCCTAAAACCTACTGCCTGTCTAAATTTTGAGTTACTGACTGGAATATAATCTCACTGTATCAAAAACGTCCAGCTGTTCTCAGATAGCGCCTGATCCTTTTTTTAATGTAGCTGAAGCAAAACTCTCACTCAGTTTAGTGATGCAGGACCAAACTTGGGCTGTGCTGCTTTGTATTTGGTCAGTGGCACTTGACAGGATAATGTAAGCACGTTTTTTGTATATACTTCATACGTAGCAGCACTGTGTGGTAGGCAAAAGCAGTGAGAGAAATCCCCACAAAAATAATTAAAAAACTTAACAACTGATGGTAGCAATGAAAAAAAATTCACCATGAAAAAACCACAAAATCAATAGATTATGAAAGCTATTCTGAGGCTTCCACTGCTATCATTTCAAGGCTTTATTATCAAATACCAAAAAATCATTACTGCAATATCAAAACATTCATAATAACAATATAAAAACTCCACTCAATCTGTTCCTGCAGGGATCTGATCTAAAAATCCACAAGAAAAAAAAATAATTGCTGTGAAAATGGCAGTTAGCCAGTTCAATCATTCTGCCAACCTGGTTCTATAACTGTACACTAGTCACTACATTTCAGTGCCACCACTGTAGATAACTTCAAAAGAATTGCTCAAGCAAACAAACTATAACCAAATCAGACAAAATATGAAGCCTTTTAGAAAAGCTCATAAGTGCTGTTATCAGGTGCTCTATTTGTGGCTTCATGTCTTTTTATATCTAGCATAGCTGATTCTCTATCATTTAGAAATGACAAGTTATAAACCCTACCTTGCGTCCTCCTGCAAAAGACCAATTCTTATCAACTTTAATGTTCCCCAGATTTCCTTACCTCAAAAGCAAGAGGCACTCCAGATGGCATGGGAAACCTTCATCCTTGCTGTCTATGGGAATGAAGTTTTAAGGAAATCAGTTTTCTACATGGAAGACTTCTTTTGTTTGAGACTAATTCTGCATCTTCCATGTGTACTTGTGCATAGTACTTTCAACTCCTTTTGAACCTACAGACACATAGAGCTTGTAAGTTCATAATGGCAGTATTGGGGGGGGATCATTCTCCATTTACTAGTATAACAAGAAAAGGAAAGAAAGCTTTCTGGTCCAGTTCATCCAGGGTGATCTGCTTCATTCTTGTTTGATACCTGAAACCCCCAGTCTGACCTGAGATTTATAACCCCACTCAGCTCTTTGTAGTGCACTGTTGTATTCAACAGATATTTATAAAAGCCCCCTGTACTTAAGGACAAATCATAAATATACACTAGTAACAGACGTTTGTCTTTTCTTAAGCTTAAAATAAGTGAAACTCATTGTACTTCCATTATAACTTATAAAATTTATACCTTTTTTGGATGGCTTTCTTCTTGAATGTGTGGGTAGCAGATGGCCCTTCTGAATCCCAGAAAATGCATGGAGTTGGCTGACTAGACCAAAACAAGAAGGTTTAAAAATTGAGGGGTGTACACAGGATGCTTTCAGTTGGACAAGTTCATGTGAGCTTACTCTGTGATTTTACATATGGGGAAAGACCTGTGGGAAAAGTACCCAGACCCCCCAAAATGACATCTTTGTAGGTGAGGAACATCAAAGCAAAATATCATGTGACCAGAGTGTAGATCTGGCTTGTATATATTATATACTGCCTACATGTCCTTGGCTTTTCTTCTGCTACAGGCAGACTGACTGAAGTCACCCTCCAGTCTTTCAGCTGATAATCTACTTCCTGACAATAACTAGCAAAAGACCAACATCGCATTTGGCTCTGCAGTAGACTCAAAACAGCCCACAGGCACGGCACAGGGTCAGCCTGCTGCTAGGCTGTTTGTTTATTTTGGTTGACATTTTCCTTTGTTGAGAATCTGTTCCTTGTTATTCAGTACGTACAGCCCTGCACATATCCTATCTGTTTAACTGTCTTTGGATAAAAGTGGGTATTTTCCCATGTCAATAAATGTTCTGGTGTGAAGCTGTGAGCTGGCCTCTGAGAGAACCACCCCCTGCTGAGTATCTCACTTCTGCATTGAGTTTTCTTTGTTAATCATGTGCAAAATAAGAAGGCTTTCTGTCTAGCAAAAACCCATCATTAATTTTTCATATGAGCACTAAAGTCTTGAACAGAATCCTTGAGTGGCTTCAAAGAAAAAGGAATAATAAAACCAAAGAGCTACATTTTCCTTTTCCCCATCTTAGTTATTTGATATCTTAAGAAAACTTTTTAATGCAGAACTACAGATCTCTCAGCTTCACGGTGACACGTTCATTCTGAAGACTACATTTGACCTTCAACTTTGTCCTTCATTAGCAGGATTACACCTAAACACTCCTTCATTTTACTGCAAATGAGACAGATGCAATGTGTATTCTGTTCGGCCCCAGCATTAGGATTATCCCAAGAGTGGCATTTATGTTCTTGTAGTTCCTTGGTATAAATAAATATCAAAGTAGGAAGACCAATCTGTACTCCACTAGGAATAATAAACTAAAATAATACGGCACTGATTCTGTTTGGGTTGTCTAAATGTGTTTTTATGATTGTATATGTTTATGGCTTTCTCACACAGCCACCATGAATTCCAGGCAATTAAAAAAGACATGAGTTCTGAAGCATTTTAAAAGGGGCTTTGCCTTCCAAATGGTGTGTGTTAAAAGTAGAATACATTTTTTTGACAGAGCTACTGCAAAGTCAACAGTCACACATTTCCCCTGCTCCAAATTTTTTCCCCTTCTTCTTCCACCTGAAATAACTAATTAGAATATTTCTGTAAGTTGAGAAGAAAGGAAAGGAAAGATTCCTTTTATGTTTGCATATATATTAGATGCATTGCTAGCTTAAGACTCAGCCTGTGGACCCCAGATTTGAAAGTAGCTCAGAGGGAGTATATAGCAGGTCTTATATCAGGTGTATCAACCTATCTGTACACTGTACCATCTGCTTTTTCACGTTGAACCAGTCCAGTGTCACCGTGTACATGATTGAGAACAGTTCTGTCCTTGCTGCACACTGCCCAGCGTTCACCCCCACTTGACTGAGAGGCACAGATTTTTCAGTTGTGGGTGCAGAGAAGAACTTTATTTAATTGGATAAGTAAGTAACTCTGCTCTAACCTACCGTGAACTGGACGGTCTATGTGGCGTCATGAGTTACTGAACAAAGAAGTAAAAATACGAGCAGTGAAGAAGTAGTACTTTTGATCAGACTGTTAAACATTGTTGGCTTGCTTTTGTTTTTTACATCAATTCAAATACAGAGTAAAGGGCTGAGAGAAAAAGAAAATCTTTAAGCAATTTTCCAATTATGAACTAAGTCCAGTTTCAAATGTTTATGTTCAAGAAACACTTCGGAAGACTAGAGAAAACTAGATTTGATAGGTAAATCAAACAGCTACATTTTTAAAAGGTAAAAATGCATTGTTTCTCGCTCAGGTCAAACTGTCCCTAACCACATGACTTTGTACATGAGAAAAAGTAAATAAATGGAAGAGGGAGGGTGATAAAGCTTGATATGTTGCTTTCTCCAGTAATTTTTAGAGGAGATTATGATTCCTTGATTATAAGTAATCTATACCCTGCTCCACAAAGTCTCCCACAGCAGTCAGTGGAAGAACTCATGGACTTAGGTGTTAACAGCACAAAATTTCAAAATTTGGCCAGATTCATCATGAAAAGAGAATTTATTAAAGAGTATAGCTACAGCAGTCACTCATCGTTCGTAACACATCTGGAACAAGCACCTGAAATCTCTGCAAGGTCTGGGGACATGGCATTGTAGTTCCAGCAAGTCCATGGCACACCCTTTGACACACAATGGATGTGGGCAAACACACATAGAAATTCTGGCTCAAGAGTCCATAATTCTGAAATTCTTTCAGAGTCCGCAAATAGCTGTATTTTATGGGAAAACCACTAGGGATTTCTGCCACTTTGGTCATAAGACGTTGCCTCTTCTGCACTGTTCACTGTACCTTTGGTCCATCCACCTATTACATAAGTATTTTACTGGGTGCATAGTCATGAAGAGAACCATTATCCCATTGTGCTTAAGTGCAGAATACCAGCTGTGTTAATAGAAATGTATCATCGTGTCATTATTAAATATTTATATTGTTGTAGCACCAAAAGACCAATCCTGTCAGGTTTCCTCTTAAATTTTTAACAAACGATAGTCCCTGACAAGCTGACATGAGTCTGTGAATGAGCAGGAATTGACACAAGCTTCCTGTGTTTCCAGAAGAAGGGTGTAAATCCTGCCCAGGATTTACAAGCGCTCCTGAGATAACCTCTGCCAGTAGCAGAGCAAAGAGGGGAAAACTCTGATGAGCCAAAAGTGTTTCCAAAGGCAAGAAGCAGCAATCCCGTCCCTCCGGGGAGGTTAGGAGGCAAGAAAAGAAAATAAGCAGAATGGGGAAAGTCCAGTTTATTATTTGAAAATTATAGCCCAATTTTTACATGTTTATTCAAACCAATTTCTGAGCCTAGCAAAACTATCCGTCATTAATGAACACGCCAGAGCTGGCTGTTCGGTACCAGCCTGTAGCAGCAGACCCAGCGCTGCCCCGGGTGAGAGCTGTGCTGCACGAGCCGAGCTCTTCTTTCCCCGGGTGGAATGTCTCTTGCTTGTCTATTACAGCAGGAAATGTTTTGAAATCTGAACAATGCAGGAGATCTGAGGGCAGACAGCACAGATAATGAAAAGAAAAAAGAACTATTACTTGGAAACGATTGTTGCTTTGTCACTTTTCCTTAATTTCCTCAGTAACTGGTAGAAACCGTTCCTTAGAAAATATTTAGGAAATAACATCCATAACACCATTTCCCTGCCTCAGTCTTAGCTATTGTTTCCATCCTTTTACTTTTGATGACAGGTGAGTTTCAATTGTAGTCCTTTTTATGAATACTCAGTGTATAAATTATGCAGATTAAAGTCTCTAATTTCAGAGCAAATTTCAAAGATTCTCCTCACCTTGAGATGTGTAACAACTGCATAACATTTTTATTTAGTTCTTCAAAAGCTTTATGATCAAAATTTTTGTTTTAAATAATGTCCATAAAATCCCTACATTCACTTATGAAAGCAGAAGCTGGAAGAATTAAGTAACAAGGTTTAATCTTCAGTTAATTTGTTAAACTCAGGTAAATAATACTGATGTTCACACTGTAACGTGTAATTTGGACGGAAAACTGTTTTTTGTAGTTTTTAATTGAGTATGGTCCATGGCTAGAACAAACTGATGAGGAGGCAGACCTTCACCTGGTGCAAAGTATTTTTTAAGTTAATGCAGCAAAAGCAATGTACATCAACAAAGAACTAAAGTATTATCAAGGCTCTGATTCTGGAAAAAAAACCCTTTGTTGATCCACACTGAAACTGAGAGAGCTGCATGTGGGGGACAAGGATTCAGCTGTTCGGATTTTTAGGCTGAGGGCTCAAAGTTGGGAAATAATTTCCTGCATTGCCGTTTTCATTTTTGAGCTTTCCCTGGCTGTTTCTCTGCAATACAATGAAGAAAACTTTCCTCATTCCACAAAAAGTTTCTGGATATTAAATAAACTTCTTGTCAGACATTGGCATGGAAGAGATCTCTCAAAACCACCAACTCTAATAGCAAATACTTCCCTCCAGTACATAGAAGATCAGCTTTCAATGGATACTTTATGTGAAATGAATCAGTTTGATCAGGAGCAATTGAACAAGGCTCTGGAGTAGTCCGTTGCCTGATGGCTGGTAACTTAGTGAGGATGCAAAAAGTATATATATGTGTGTCTGGTTAAATCTGGCAGAGACATCTGAACAGCAGGTTCCTGCATTCCTTGCATGAGCTCCCTGACTCCTGACCTGCTGGACACACTGGCACAGGCAAAGGCCTCGCTTAGTTTCAACCTTGTAAAAATCAGTATTTTGGCTCCTACAAAACGGCTTTGACTTTGAAATTTGGTGCCTTACAATGACATGCCATTTATTGGAATATTCCCAGTTAACCTGACTTGCATGTTTTGCTACTAAGCCCCAAAGTGTTAAGATGGCACCAAAACAGAGAAATATGAAATTATCTTGAAAATCATGCGTACCTTCCTATTTGTGTTGCATGACAATTAAACAGCTGAAGGTCGGCTACAGTCTTACAGCTATTAGGTTTGGATTGCTGTGCGTCACGAGCCTTTTCACAAGAACCTGACAAATCTCTCTCATTAATAACAAATGACAATCTCGCTGGTGCTACAATGCATGTTACATTTAATCAATTTGCTATTTGTATTCATTATGTACATCTCCTATTTTGAGTCATGAAAAATTGAAAAGTAATTACAACATGGAAGAGCATCATGGATAACAAATGAGATAAGATGAGAAAACGTACTATTAATTGGTCAGTTGTGCTTGTCAGTACATTAAAAGTAATTAAGGCGGGGAATGAGATAAGACAATTGTATGCCTTTGAAGTAAAACAGAGCATCAGGATAACCACTGGTATGGTACCCTGGTTATGACAAAAATTCAATCATCTAAACATGTACAGTGTTAAGACGAGCTTTAAAGAGCTGTTTAACAACAGCTGTTACTTAAAGAAAGTAACTTCTGTGAGTGAAATGTAATTGTAATGCCTGGTAGCATGACCACGCTGTAAATAAGTGTGTCAGCATCTCCGTTATAGCCCCCACTGCCAGGGGCTGCTAACTCATCTCTTTTACATTTCAACAGCCTCAAAGAGGGCAAAAAAATTAGTGACTCAGATGTCTATTTCTGTACTAAAAAAGGAAGAACAAGTTAAAATGTTTTTAATCAAGACAATATCAAGATGCTGACAAACTTTTAGGATTTCATTTGCATTTTCCTGTGAACCAGAGCTTAATGTAAGTATTACCTTAAAAAATGGAAGTGGAAGAAACCATGTCTCTATACGAGACAGAGGCAGGCTGATGCAGTTTTGCACCTTGGTAAGACCTTGAAAAGTGGAATAGCCACACTATCTGTATTTAATGAACAGCTGCTGAGTACTTCTGCCTGTTAGTTTATAAGCCTTTTACCAAACCTATTAGTCCACATTACTTCTGTTGCTGGTATATATAAACACATAAGAACAAAGGTCCACATTCAGAAACAATGAATGTGCCTAATTTAATCTTGAACAGAACTTTGAGGAACTTACATGTCCACGGCCAATGCAGCAGTCCTGGGAAGTCCTCTGTCCAGCCATTTCCTCTGGGCTCCAGAGGTACGCAACTGTCTGGGCTCCACAGTGTCAGCCAGGATCAAACTGAGCAGTACGCTCACATCTGGACCCAACCAGTGCAAGCAGCAAGCACCCCAGGGCCTAGTCCTAGTAAGCACACTGGACTTGGTTTCTTAAAAATGCAATTATGGACCCTACTTCAAATTAAAATGTCTAACACCTAAGATAGTACTTACAAGAGTAGAGTGTAAGCTAGGCTGGTCACAGCCAGTATTCTGTGTCTGCATGGTAGATCTTCCTGAAAAAAAACCAAAATCTGGAATTAAAATTCATACATCAAGTTCTTAATAACTACTTCTTGGGCTTCAGAATTAAAATTCATCCTTATAATCATGCTTTATAAGAGGCAGTGGTCAGGGCTTCCTGCTATGCAGAGTCACAAATGTAAACTTTAGGCCATTTCTGCTGAAAAGGGTAGCTTTAAGGTTGAATTCAAACAGAAAACAGAGTAAAGACATAAGAACAGAAAAAGACATGGCTGACAATCACTTTCTTGAGAAAGAGAACCACAGTGACAAGGGAGGGCAAAAGTGCTGAGGAAGGTGATGACTGTATTGCTGTGACATCTGGGAAGTAGAGTTTGGTCATAAAAAACTGCTCAGCATTAGCAATTATAGTAGCTTTTCTTTGACATTGCCCCTGAAGTTTAGAGGGAATATCATTGATTTCATAATGAAAGCTATTCCTTTTGCAAAGGTTTATTGTAAAGTGTCATGAGGAAAGGCATCCTCAAGACACTAAGAAATATAATGAAAAACCTGTAAAAAGGTGTAAAGAATTCTAAATCACTGCATTGTCTAGATATTAATGTAAGCAGGTACTAAATGCACTGGCTGATTAATGCTTCCATCCCCTTAAGGAAAGAGAATTACTAAAACAATATTTAAAGAAATGCAGGAGTGAATAAAACCAGTACTAGCAGCACAGTGATTACACGGGAAACAAGACACAGTAAAGCTAATGTGCTTTCTCAGATAGGATTTGATCTAGAAATTGACAGCTAAAGCTATTCAACTAGGCAACACGAAGTCTTCATTACCTTCACATAAAACATTTTTTATCAGTTAAGTACCTTGCCAGCTGCGTGTGTATATATATACACTGTATAGTCTATTCCTCATCAGCAGTGGGGTGTGAAAATTCTCAACTTAAGTCATTCTAGAAAAGAGTTTCAGCTTTTCAGCAAGCTTTTTTTAACTGCTTGTTCAAAAGGATTGCAACTGTTTATTTGTCACTGTCCTGTAGTCAACAAAAATGTTAGGGTTTTGTGAAATCATAGAAGTGTGAGCTTTTTGAAGAAGAGACTACACGTGTATGTCTACTCTGAAGACCCTCTCTGAAGGAGAACAAGGACGTCTGTGTCCTGGATACAGAGTTTTGTAAATAAGGCTCCAGACAGTTCATTTGTATAAACAAAAGAGTAAAGGCAAAGCTAAAAAAGACAGTGATATACAGGACAGGATTTTCTAGACTGGTGTGAACTTCAAATGGAAAGAGAAGAAGAGGTTTTGGTGTTTTACAGGACACGTCCCAGTCAGCCTCAGCACAATAAAACATTTTGGCTCCCAGCACTTCATAGTATTTGCTTGGCCAACAAGACCTTGATCTCTGTTCTGCATGTCAGACTGCTGCATCAGTGCAGTCCCTGCTGTGGCTCTCTGCAGGCACAGCAGTTTCTGCAGCTTGTAGGGTTGGGGTTGAAGTAGATATATTTTATATACAAATGCATAACAGATATTTCAGGTATTACAAATATTAGGTGATGTAATTATGTAACTTAGGACCATGCATCCAGACTCCTAGATTTATTAATATATTGTAGGTCTTGTGTTTATTTGGAAGGAAATTCATATATCAAGCTCTCTGAGTAGTGGTATGTACTCAACTTCAATTGACTCACAGCTAGTTGGAAGTAATTATATGATTTCTCAATAAGCATCAGAAGTCAGCCATAAAGTTCAATTATTTTGACATAAGAGATCAATAACAGGAATCTGAAGCAATTATAGGCCCATGATTCAGAAGTTACTTGGCTAAAAATGATCACGCGGTGAATCAGTCCCTGACCACAGCTACAAGTTCAATTGGCGGTGTGGTTCTTCACAACAAAGCACATGCAATCAATGGTTTATGCTATTAACGTAAGCTGTTATTATTTTGCATTTCCAGAGCACACTTCGCACCATGGGCTGCATCCTGGGCTGAACACATCCTTTCCCAGAGTAACTCTGAATGTAATATTGAAATCTGCCATCATTCATATCTGTGAAAAGCACAGAGATAACAGCATACATTCACTTCTTTTTTAAATCAGCATCAACACACTGTCTCTCACATTAAATATTGATCAAACTTCTGAGTCAACAAATTTCATCACTGAAGCAAACAGAAGGCAGTACTGGGATGCCCGCTGTCAGGGCCAGTCCTGAGCAACTGTGCTGGACGCTTTTCCAAAGCGCTCCTGCTGCCCTTTCCCTCCCAGAAAGTGGAATGACAGCAAGCTCTGTTGTCATAGCTCAGCTGCATGGCCAGGTCATTACCACGTGCTTCCTAGCTCCACACCACACTGCCTCCTGCCCACTATCCCAAAGTGACACTGCTAATACCTAAAAGTGTCAATAATACAGAGGTACCATATCTCTTTAACGATTGCCCTGTTCCTGGTGTCTTCTCCCAGTTCCTTTGCTGTAATAAGCAGACAGCTGGCACTAAACACCAGTGGTTTTTCCTGGGTATGATAATGATTTGACATAAAAGATAATGTTAGACACAGTTAGGTACAGATGTGACTTTGGCAGTTTCCCTCCTTTCCCATTTCCTTCTGCTGTCTTTGAAACAAGTCTACAGCAAGCAAAAATGAGCAATGAACTGCTGCTCTCCATTTTGTTTTATTTACTAGTGCTGCTGCATCTGGACAGACATTGACTGCTGTTTCATCTGAATGGGCCCAAACAGGGTCTACCCTTATGAAATTGAGGCATTTCCACTTTTGCATTTTAATCGTTACATTCCAAGAATGTGGAGGACGGTTCTGGAGTACAACACATTAGCCTACAATGCAAAAAACTAAAAATATGTGTAATTTAGGCTCCAACATTTGGTGCTTAGGGTCACAGCCTAGGCTGTTCAGTTATGTATTAAATAGCAGACAGTGTGTCTAACAATTTGACTAAGCAAACCATAGGCCTATGCTCAAAATGCATTGTTCTGTTTGTTTTCAAATGACTTATTCAACTAAGTAAAAAAACCAAAAAAAACAACAAAAACCCCACCAAAGTCCCAAACATAAGAAGGATTTATTTTAGTAGGTTCAATAGTTTGGATGTTGTTCACCTTAGAGATGAACATGTACTGAGTCCTTGGGCAGATAATTAAGAATTTTTCTGTGTCCCTCTATCGCTGACGGTAACCAGAGACCATGGCTGCAAAAAGACAAGACAAAAACCTTTCCCTTTTTTTTCTTACTTTCTATCCTAATTCAACAGTCAAAATATTGTTATTTTAAATAGTTTAACTAATACTAGAATGGGTTAAAAACAGGGAAAAAAATGTAATGGAGATTTTTTTTCTCCACCAACAGTCAAAACTTTCACATTTTACTTTCAAATCCATAAATTTTGACCAGCTTTGCTCACCAAAAAAACCTGAAAAGCAAGACAGACTCATGCCACTGAGAAGTGTTAAAGAGCACCCTTCAAGTTTCTTCGACAGCTGACTATGAAGAAACCAGAGCGTTCTTTAGAAGCAACCAGAAAGACTGTGCGTAGACAAACACTTGAGAAGCATAGCCTATAAGAAAAATAACTTCTCGCATCTTTTAAGCATTGCATATAACACTGTTTTATATCCTTAAGAGCTATAAATGAAGTTGTTGATTATATACTAGTATTATCACAATACCAGTGTGGTCTTAATCAGTCATAATAGCACATGTCTAGTTTTCAAGTGTGGGTTCATTAACTGGACAGAAAGATCCCAACTTGTTCAGACCATTCAAATCATGCCTTAAAGCGACGTGGCTATATGCTGGTTGTGCTATGTGGGGACTTATCAAATTAGAGCTTTGCACAGGGGGCTCCTTGTTATTTTCCCAAAGGCTGCTCCTGTAAGCTACTGCCCATGTGTGCATGCAAGGTCACAGCAACAGCTACTTGTTTCTTTTGAGCAGTTCTGTGAGCAAGCTTGCTTGGAAACTCCCAGGCTCGTTAAAGCTAAAGCATGCCAGCAACCCAAGCGGCCAGCCAGTTCTTCAAAGGAATCTCCCAGGCCTGGCATTACTTGTGTCCTTTGTCCAGGGAAAGAACATTTGTTTCTTGAAACTGGAGCAACCAGCGTAACTCAGCAGCCAAACCAGGTCATGCTGCCTGGACTCCTTCCTGGCGCCTCTGCCACCTGCTTCCACGCCAAGGCTCATCTGCTCTCTGCATGAGGCTTTCCAAAAAACAAACTCCTTTCTGGCCTTTCCCCAAAGAGCCACTCACTCCTAAGCCTTCCCTGACGACTGGGACACAAATAAAGCAGCAGAAGTGAGATTCAGACCACCTCTGTTAAAGGGAGGTAACATCTCCTGCCGCTTGACACCAGTATGCAAGTTTAGCACTATCCTTTGTTTTCTGCCATGGTTTTTGCTCTTTCATAAATATTCATATGTGTATTTTATTTGCATTTTTTGGTTAATTTGTAAAATTTGAGATAAAGTTATTTTACTTTTTCCTTCCTTGGGCTCTGTGGAAGCCCATTCTGCTTGTGTGAGCACCGATAAATCCATCCCACGAGAGACACCTAATTAGTCACAGGGAGGCTTAAGTCTCATTCCTAAGGAAGGAGGTAATGTCATGGGGGCAAAACCTGTCACCTTTGCCTGACCAACCTGAAGGGAGAAAGACTGTTACCGCACAGTCCAATCCATTTGTGTGACAGGAGAAATGATACTGACTTATCTAGGGTGGAAAATGTAATAATCTAAAAATATTCAAAGAGAAATCGTCTCCAAGCAGTGCTAACATTTTCACAGGCAGCTCTCTCTTCCAGCATCACAAACGAATCAGAGTATCAGTAACTAAGTGATGGGCAGTTATTTAATGAGATAATCTCATTAGGATCTTTGAACTCTCAGAAGAGGCTCAACCCATTAGCTACACGACAGCTTTGAAATGAGCCTTTCAAAAGGACTATAAGAATATATTAAAGAGTGGTGAATACACCGTGGACTTTACCAGGCTGTCTGGCAGGAGGAGGAGCAAGAGGTCGCTGCTGGTGAGCTTCTCTGCAAGCCCTGCAGCCATGGTAGCTAATGGGCCCCAGTCACCCCTAGAGCCCATCAAGTAACATCACTAACAGTTTGGATTCCTGTTGTTTCTCAGGTTAGCTTTGCTATTCTGTGCAATTTCACCTTGCTTCCCAATTTTGAATCCTATAGCTTTACCTGATCTGGATAGTTAAACCTGGACTAGTCTTACTTTGTATATAAGACAACCCCCCCCATAATAATAGTTTTAAGTTAAAGTTACTTAATCTCACATTCTCCATAGTGATAGTATCCCCTCTAACCCCTTCTTTTTTTAACTTGAATTTAATTAACATAAATGCAGATTATGATTAACTAAATTAAGAACAACAGCAGAGTCTCATCTGGAACAACATCATGTCATTACTTCGATTTCAGTGGAACACCATAGCTTACACAATCGTAACTCTGGAATTTACATTGTATAACTGGTTTCTGCTCTTTATATTTACTTGTATTAGCTTCAGTAGAATTATTCACATCAATAAAGTGAACAGTATTTGACCCTATAACATTAAATGAAAGGCATTAATAGCAGAACCTAGAGAATATCTTCCAGCAATAATTAAAACTCAGGGCAGAATAATTTTTTCCATCGTCATAAATCACAAGGAAATGTGGATACCTAATGTCTGATTATTCAGATCTGCTCCACAAAAGCAGTCAAGAAATGTCCACCGCATAATTGCTAATGCTAATTGCATTTAGTCTATGGTTTTAAAAGCAGTGATACGAGAGGTTCATATTGTTTAGAGTATTGTAAAATGTAACTGTTAAGTAATGCATTTTCAAGAGTTTGGGGAACATCATTAAAGTTCATGCTGCAGCTGCAGGAGTTGGAATTATGAAAGTGAAGAAGCTGTAAAATTGAAAAGGTCAGTAATGACATTCATCTATTCCAGCTGTCAAATCAAGGGAACGTTAACAAAACTAGTCTCTGGTAGAAAAGCTAATTGTCTACTTGTATTTTGGCTGCCCCAATACACATACTCTACTGTGGCTAATCTATAGGAAAGACCACACTGGAACAGCACATCATTTTTTGAACAGGCTTCTGGTAAACAAATGAACCTCATTTCCCTAAATTAGCAAGCTCTAATGATTCTATAACCCCAATCAGTCTACAAAGCAGCCAAATGTTTCAAGTCAGTGTTTAAAGAAAACAGTATGTGAATGACGTTCATATACTCCTGGAAGCAGAGTTCAGTTTTCAGAGTGCTGGGAGTACAGGGCAAATTTTAAATTTTACTCTAATGTATTCTTGCAAGCAGCATTTCTAAAATGTCTCCTACCAAGGCATGTTTTATTATAACAACATATAGAAAAGTTTCTGTCACAGACCAAATCTTTTATAGATGACCCGGATTTAATGATCCTACAGTGTGAAGGACCTTCTCTTCAACAGTCCATTCCCACGAGGCGAGACAGTGCAAACATAACACACCTAAACCACAGATCATCAGTGGAGACGGAGTCTAAGACCCCTGCCATGTGCAGGAAGAGCCCTCAGCAAGGAACAGTAAGAGACTTGTGCTTTTTATGATGCACCAAATCCTGCCTTACACAGAGAATGACACTCCTCAGCAACTGAGGCCAAAGAAAGGGGCGCTAGATCTGTAGTATGCCATTCATTCAAGGGAATCCAGTGATTAATCTACACAATTTTACTGCAAGCCCCTCTGGCTATCTTCTATTGCTCTTTGGTTTTATGTTTTCACCCTATAGGCTGCAGCTGTTACCAGAGGTCTATACATACAACTTGAACAACTACACATAGCTGACACTCAGTGAAGGCTGTAATCCCATAATGCATATATACACCACCTCAAATTTTGATTCGTCCTGTGTTATGTAATACAGATGTGACAGAAACAATCCAACTTGACCTATGACAACATAATATTAGGTCAGTATGTAGCTTTCTGGGTAACGTTTTAAAAATCTTTTCTGTTATCTGACTTTTTTCCTATGGAGAAGTATTGCAAAAGCTAGAAACAATACTGACAATTCATGAAATATTCAGGTGTACAGTTGCAATCCTTTAATAAATGGAAGTGACCTTCAAAACAGACATCCCAAAGATTAAGAGAACTTCTCAAAAGATGGCATTTGTCACTAATCAATGACTTGAAGAACTTACACTCTTCCTAGAAAAGAATACAAAAAAGACCTTTCAGAATTATACCGCTTTAAAAGCAAATCATTCACAAAACCCAGATAAAAGAACATTAATGAGCCAACAAAACAACAGAACAAAACATCAAACAAGCAAATTGAAAGAATAAATCCCCTTGTGCCTATCAGTACTTACATCCATGTCTGGAGTGCTGGAAAGCCATCCGCACATCCACCTGCTGTTCCCAGGGGCTGGACGTTGCTATCAGCATTAACTACATTTCTTTTATTGTGATATTGTACATCAAAATATTTATAACATTTTACAAATGGATTTCCTTTTTCATAGTCACACAGGTATCTTAGCTCTAACTGGGTCACTGCATTGGAACAGATGTAATCTCAGCAGAATACTGTGAGAAATCTGGGCTACATTAATGACTAATCCAATTACAGAGGAAATCTCTAGAAAACCCAGATTTATTAAGAACCAGGAGATAATTACAATGTACTTCTAGGGACGACCAGATGGACAAGCCAGTCTCAAACTCTTTAAGGGGGCTGGAGCTGAACGAGAAGTGCCTATGCCATTGCCTATGTAGTTGGAGAAATTCCCATTTCGAGGATATGATGAAAAAGCTGGAGACTCACTGCAGACACCTAGGGGGACTGAATCTAAACGCGTCCTATCCCAGGAAGCCACATGGCTTACGCACTGCTGTGAGGACAGGGTGACAGAGGAAAAGGTGTCCAGAAGAGAATGACAGAACAGGAATCAAGAAACCCCAGGCAGCTTTTTTCCAAGGAGAGTATTTACACAAAAGAGCTCCTTATGATTTAATATCAGGTCCTCTTGAAAAGCTACATTTTCTCTCCTGAATAGGAAATAAATGCCACCTTCCAAGTAGCGATCTGATCACACACTTAAGCAAACCCAACAATCTACCACAGATTTGCACCCAGAAAAAGAGAATGAAAAATACCTGAGAAATCTGAGTATAAACAGCTCCTTTTACCACTCCAAAGGCAGGTAAAATTTCACAGCATCCTCTGTGATCGTGATAGCACACTTCATCAGAGGGACCTGCCCTTGCCTCTAGTAAAACTGCATCTGTGAGGAGTCCCATTAAGGTAATTTGGATCTAAGAGGATGTCTGAAGTTAAACATTTAGTTAATTAGGAACTTTGCTGAATCAAGGTCTTTTTTTTCAGCCAAATATTTTACCTAAGAAAATATATTAAACAGTAGAAGATAATATTTCTCATTTATAGAACTTCCTGCCAGCTCCAAGCCAGTAAATATTTACATTTCAGCCACTCTGATAGCCAATGTGACCTTTCTGTTGTACCTGTGCTGTATTTTACTTTCAGTGTTAACATTCTTTCTGGTCCATCTTGCATTAACAAGCAGTATTTAAATATATGCAAATTTCATATTTTAGCTGATGTTTTAGGAACATTTTTAAGGTCACCCTGTTTGATCTATCACACAGACATAGCAAATTTATGCACCATATATCCTATCTCTACTTGTTTTTTACCTACATCTGTCTTCTCTGATTGCATTTGAATGGGGTTATTTTCTATTTTAAATAAAAGATTTATGCCTTAGCTGTCAGTTTGCCTTTATTTGAAAATTTAATTTTGTTTCTAGAAGTCTAGATTAACTTATTAGATTTAACCGTCCCTTGTGCATTACAGCAATAGCAGAAGTACATTTTCCCTTGTGGATAGAGTACATAAACAAAACACTCTCGACTTAAAAATAAAGAACGTTATTACTCAGACCAATACAACACAGTCAGTCCAGGATACAAAAACTGGTGTTGTCATTTTTAATAATGATGGTGAGCAGTGGGAATTGACTAATAAGTATGACAACTCACAAATCCAGCAGCCTCCAAAACCTGGGAAATGCTTTGCAGAAAAGGCATGTTCCCCCACAATGTCCCCTACACTTAGGTTAGTGAATATCCTTTCATGACACAGCACCACTGGGACACACAACTTGATCCCTGATACTCATGGATTTATTTAAATGAGGCAGAAATAAGAATCTGCACCACTGTTTCCAGTTAGTCAGAGGCCTATTTATTCATTCAGTGTGGTATTTCACATCTTCAGTGTGACATGTTCTTTAGCATCTCTCAGCGGTGCTACATTCATAATATTGTTTCTCAAGCCCTGGAATTTCAGGGCTTTCCTAAAAGGATAACTGACTCATTGCAGTTGCTGCTTGTGGTACTTGCAATACCCAAAACAGCTGAGTTTTTTTGGGGGGTGGGGGGGTGGGGGGGTGGGTGTTTGGGGGGAGGTTAATCTTTTCAAATGTGTTCACACATTTTGACCCTTTTTCTCCATTTTTCATTTCTAGAAGTACCTGGGCTTCTGACCAGTTCTGTTGTTTTCTCTTCACGTTGTGACATCCACGTAGACCTGGACAGACTCTGTTTTTAATCAACCCCTGCACCTCTTACAAACGCTAAAAACCTACAGCTTGTGATTCTGCACTCTCAAGAATATGCACTGCTTTTGAAAGGAATTAAAGTGTTCCTGTATCAATAAAGTTCAGTCAGGACCACCAAGAGGTTGCAGTATAATGATGCCAAGAACAAAGAAAGCAAAAAGCTGAAGGATAGGTATTAACTTGGCTATGTTAGTAAACCTTCAGTCACATAGTGGCAAACTGTGTCCTGATTCACTTTGTTAAATATTGAGCACAGGTCTTTTGAGGACAAACAGGAATTCCTTATACAAAGAAAACAAATGTATGTCCATAATGGCTTTTATCAGTCGCAAAATATCACCTAAGAATTGAATGGCACATATGACTACAAGGCCCTCTACTCTCCCATTCAGGGCAACACAGCAGCTGTTGAATATAAGCAATGATGAAGAACAGCATGGCCACCAGTAAAAAGAGAAGGCATTAAGAGAGGCAGAACAGGGCAAAACTGAACCTGTTTGGCAGCCTTCAGTCTATGGCACTATATGCATAAAGTGCTATCAGATCCAAGCAATCACTGCAGTAACTAGTCAATCTTGACATCAGCCCTGTAAAAATTAAGTGAAAATACCACAAAGCACAATCTCCACATACACAACACCATCAACACAAAAGTGGAGCCTTCCCAAAGTTCTCGAAAAATCTCGTCAGCTCAGAAACACTCTAAGATATATATTTTAGACACAATCATGAATATGAGCCTCCTGCTGTCATATCCAGGTAAAGAATACACAAGAACTGTGTAACATCACTTTTGGCACAGTATGACCACACTAGCAGAGGTACTGGGCAGGTAACCATCCAGCAGGGAAGGCTCACACTTATCTGCTCTCTTGATAGCAGATTCCCCTGCTGAGAGGCATGAGTAAATCCATTCCAGCCTATCCCTTCTGCTATGATAGCAAAAATTTATCAAGGATGTGTTACGTTAAATCCTATGCCAATGACCTTTCAAAGCATCATACAAGACAGAAAACAAAAGGGTAAGACCTGCAAGGAAGTAAACTGTGCACTACACACTTAAAGGTTTCTTCATCATGCTTAAGAAGTAGAATATATTATCATGACAATTATTTTATTACAGAAAGCACCTTCAAATACCAAATCAATTGTACAAACCACTGCACCAACACAGCTGAAAAGACTGTTCCTCCTCCAAAGTAGTGTCGCTTTTATTTAACAAGTAATTAATGAATACATAAACCCTGGACAGAACTTTAATCTATCCCAGTGCCAAATAATTAATCATTCATTCCACGTTTAATCCTCTTCTGATAAATGTAATTAATATTTCGCCATGGCACTGCAGAACAGAACAGTACCTGGCAGTAGAGAAAGGCAGCCTTCCATTTCTCCCTCACTGTAACTCTGAAGTGATAGGTGCTGTCTACAACTGACAGGTAATCCAGAATACAGTGTTCCCCTGCAGTTGTACATTAGGGTTTATGCATGGCATATATGGTGATTGTAACGAGGCTTTTCTTCCTCTGACCTATTATTAAAAAAACAAAACAAAACAAACCCCAACAACTATGAAAAATAAGTCACCTGAGCTTGGTCAACCATTTTTCTGATCTGACAGCATTTGGGAAACCAGAGCTTGCACTAATGTCTTGGTCTATACAATGTCACTGAACATATGCCAGGGCTGTGGATAGAGAAAAAAGCATGTGCAGATTGTCTGCTTCTGTCCATAGAGAGCAGTGCTGTGAGTAAAAACAACTGGATGAAGATTTAAGTCCTAATTTTACTGCAGGAAAACACTGGCATCTTTTTTGAAAGCTTGAAGTGTAATCAAGAAATGTGTTGATGTGTAAAAAATTAAATTGCAGGAAACCCTATGTTGATTTTTTTTCAGGGTGACACATCTCAGGAATCCACATATTTCAGCAAAGAGTTTTGCAAAGAAGATTCTATAACAAACAAATTGCCTTGGGATCCTGCTGCCCAATTACTGAGAAACAGAGAGGCAGTCCTTCAGATTTGTCTCCTTGCTCAGCATTCTCCAGTATGGCCACAAATTCTTCTCTCTAAACAAATTCAAACTATGCTATTATCATTTTTTCTCATTCAAATGCAGAAAAAAAACCTTTGATCGATAATGCCAATTGCCCTGACAAGTTTTTACAGTCCTTACAAGAAATCCAGCTTGTGGCACAAAACTCTCCCAGAGTCACGTACGGATGCTCAGACAAAGGCAGCTGTAATTTCTCCCCTTCCTAAGACCCTATATTATGCTACTATCCCAGCTATCATTAATCTAATTCTCCATTATATCCCAAATCAGTAAGGAGACAACTTTCAGATGGGGGTCTCTGGTGGAGCAAGACTAAATAGAGCCACATGGAACCAGGCAGTTTTAATTTTGGGACCTGTCAAAAGCTATTTTATATGCAAACTAATTTGCACACCTGATAACTGCTTATCTGTGGTGACTGATATCTTTAACATCTAGATGGCAATTCTAGCCAATTACGCTGGACAGTATTTGCACATTTACAGAGAACTTTAATTTAGGATCATGGTTTTATCAGCTGAGATTCATTTCAAAATACTTTGTTTTCCATTAGCTCTAAATACTTTAAAAATGCACCTAACTTCTTGCTACTTGAATAGAATCTAAACCTGTTATGAACCTGAGTCATATCCCTTTCTCAGAACACTTCTCAATGCTAAAATAAGACCTAAGTACCTAGTAAGTACTAGTTTCAGGTTCATAAGAAACAATTGACCTGACTAGGAGCAATGGATCATTGAGGCAAGTGCCCTGCTTCTGACAGCAGCCAGCACCAGAGGCCTCAAAGGAACACTCCCGCCCCACAATAACACCTAAACAATAGGAGGTTTTATTTATTGTATTTCTTGATTGAGTCAACAGTTCTTTTGCACAGAGGAAAACAAATGATTGTATATGCCACATCTTTAACTTGTGCTTGCAGCAGTGGATGATATTAATACCCTTGTACCAATAGTCACATGGACTTGTTGGCCAGCTGCTGCACTGTCACCTCATTTCTGAATCCCACAAGGAAACCTTTTCCATATTCATGAACACTGCATTAATTTCTAAGATTCTGGAAACCCTCACTGAAGCTATGTGTTATAATCCAATTGATTATTTTATCACTTAAGATCAACAAAGCCTTAATTCACTGTAGAAACAGTGTTGTGTGATGTTTCATATACGTACACACACGATATTATTACATCTTCGCTATCGCAGGTGGATTTTATTTCTATTCATTCATTCTAATAATTTAAAATGGGAGGAAGATTAAGTTATTGATAAATGTGAATATACCATTCTACATTAGATTTAATGAGATTGCATTATGAAGAGTAACTCTCGTAGGAAAAATATATTTCTGCTTTATAAGAAAACCAATGTTAAATTGAAATGGTAGCTATCAGCCAAGGTTAGACCCATTCATGCTAATATGACCTTCAATTAGTGAAGCACACATCTTGAGATTCAGCTATTTTATCAGATACACAGTATAGGATGAGGAAATGTTGGTATCCTCGAAAAATTCTACTTTGAGGTGACCTTCTACTTAGCCAGGCTCATTAGGCAAAACAAAAATAATTGTGCAGCTTCTTCCTGGTCTCTCTTCAGAAGGTTTTCAGGAAACTTCAAATTACAAATTATGATTTAACCCATAGATTCATGCTAATATGTAGCAGCTTAGACACTTAACACATTCATCCTGTGCAATTCCCCAGAGACACTGGTTTACAGTGTTTTCTTTTACTTAGCAGCAACAGCTATTGGCTTTTACTTAGAAAACACTACAAATCCACTTGGGTCCAGATTTTTGAAATAGTAAATACCATTGTGACATCCCTAAATCAGCAAATAAGAACTCAGTGGTCCCCCTTATTTTCAGCCACATTTTCAGGGCCCAGTAGTTTTCTCACCCAGGTCCAAATGGCAGCAAAGCTCTTCTGAAAATCTGACTAATTTTAACGCTTAAGTAGCTGAATCATGAGACTTCTTTTATTCTCATCCAGAAATATAGCACCTTTGACATGGCAAACAAGTAGGTATATATCATACTCCATTCATAAGCTCTAATATGTTCAAAGAAGTTTGTGGCTGCTAAACAAATGTTTATCCTAGCCAGAAAGAAAATAAATGAGATTATCACGTGGAATTTTCTCTAATTTTTACACGAGCCCTTTCAGCAACATGCTGTAGGCAACAAAGGAGTTGCATACAATGCTTATTTATAAACAGTTGTATTCCTTTTGTTACCTATTAGAATATAGAGAATTAAATTAGAGAGAGATGCTTAAGTACCTGCTTAAGTAAGTAGAAACAACAAATGCAGGTAAGACATCTTAAGGCAACAACTGGAAGGCTGACTATTAGGAAGCAACCACCAGGGCTAAGAACAGTACAAACTCTGTAAGACTGAAGAGGATGTTAAATCACCCTAAGATTCAGCATTGAAGAATTGGTCGAACAAAGGATGGCTTCCCAGAGAAGATCAAAGAGTTGGCAGGGATGGAGGGGGATGTATAGGGAGATACAGCTGTTTTACATTGCCATTACTGACTGAAGTCAGCTGAGATATAACAACTTACATTATAGTTAAGGATTTGGCTGTGCAAACCTAATAGATAGGATGAGATAACAGACTGATACAATGGGATCATGTTATATTCTTAGTACAGGAAAGAGAATCTGAAATATACTTTGTTGGACAATACTTATACCCTTCCCTTTAGTTTGCTGGCATATTCTGAGTACTCAAATATGTCACAATACTTTTTTTCTTTCTAAACTTGTCTTCTCTTCTGAAACTATTTCATTTATATCCCTCTTTGGCTGTGCCCATCATGATGTATGTACACACATTTCTCCGGCACTCTCCCAGTCAGGTAGGATGAAGACATTCCTGGGTCCTCCAGCATGCTCATACAGACCTTCTTAGCTTTGGAGGTTTAGTTTGTAGATGGGTTTTTTTGTTGTTGTTGCGTTTTGTTTTGTTTTTTTTTTTACTTAGTTAACTAAGTAATTTGAAAACAAAAAGAGCCATGCATTTTGAGGGTAGGCTTGTGGTGTGCTTAGTCAAATTGTTAGACACGCAGTCTGCTATTTAATACATTTTTGAGTGGAAGTTCTTAACAATTACCCCTTTCTTCTTCCCTAAGCGACATTAATAGCCAGAGAAACGAGCCCCTGGAAACACTTTTCTCCCCTCTCGTTTTATTAAACCAATACAATAGGCAGCCCTCAGTGTTTAACGAACCCCGGGCTCGCAGCGCCTGCGCGGACGGGGCGGGCGGGCGGGCTGCGGCGCGGCGGGGCCGCCCGCGCTCGGCCGTTTCTGCAGCACCATCCCCATCTGCTGCCCCGCGCCGGCATAGCAGCCGCAAGAACACCCGCTTCGGGCACACGGCGTCGGCCTCGCCGCCTTGGGCGGCAAAGCTCTCGGTAACTTCGTATTTAGAATTCATCCAAGACCTTTCCTCCAGTCTTGCGTTGCCCGTACCCGCAGTCTGGTCAAACAGACTGATCCGGCAGTGTGCTCTGCAAAGCTCCTGCTGGTTTCACGGGTTAGTAATATTTACGTGACATTTTCCAGCAGAGCGGTTCCAAAATCTTGACTTTCTCTGCATTAGTGAAAAAGAATAAAACCAACAAAGGAAAAAAAGCTCTGATATGATTATGATTAAGTGCAGCCATTAACGTAAACACTAAAGCGGGAGGCTGTCAAGTTGCTCCCCAGCAACACACTCGGCACCTCTGTCAGAGCATCTCAGGGGGCTGGTAGAGTTGAGGTATGTGTGTGGCAGCAGACCAGGACAGCATGTTAAGAGGAGCGTAGCTGTATTTGCTAGAATAATATTTCTAAATGGTGTTGTTAGAGTAAAGGAATATCTCATCTTCCTAAGATCATGTTCTGTCAAGCTGCCACAATAATTTAATTTACAACCAATTAAGATACATACATTGTTAATTTCATGTGCACACACACTTTGCTTACTTGCATTTGTGGGAATGCGCATAGGCTTTTTTAAGAGGAGCTTTTTTTCTCTTTACCACTGTTTGACAGAAGACCTTCTGATGTCTTACAGAGCAGCAGTGGCCCACAGACCACAGCCTGAGAAACAGCCCCGCAGATGGGGCTTGCAGGGGTCCTTCATTTATCAACTACTTGATTCATCTGATGTGGGCTGATACTTGCTCTTGGCTTTGCTGTTTGGTTCTTTTTTTTAAACGTGTTTATAACAACATCTGTAGTAGATTCTTTTATGTATAAAAAACATAAAATCATGTCTTGTACACAGGTAGTAAAAGCACTGATTTGCTAGCGCAGTGTGTTTCTCAAACTAGTTGGGTTCATTTTAGCAACGTACTTTATCGAAGCTGTATTTTGCCTGCAGCAAAACAAACTGTCAGCTGTTAGAGAGGAATAATTATTTTTCATATTAAAATGTGGCTATATGACAGTTCATTGTATCCATTAAACAGCTACCTATTCTTCAGGCTGGAATCAGAACTGCTTTCAGAGAGTATCCAGCTTGCTACTGAAATGATTTAAATAGGTCGAGTGTAACACTGTAAATATGATCAAGGCAAAAAGCCAGTCAATAAAACTGTCAGTTTTACCCTAATAAAGCAGGAAGGCCTTTGCTATTTCTCTGTAGCAGACAGTTTATTGTCCAGCTGTATGCAACGACTTCAGGACATCTGGCCACTTAACCAATGAGTATGAAGTCCGGAATGCCAAAGGAGCCATAAGCGAAATAATCAGTGGTCTGACTCCCTTTTGTACTGAAGACCCTGCACACAGCTCTGACATCGACATACCGCATGGTTTTGGTGTAAAAGATGTAAGGATTTGGTGTAAGGATGTAAGATTTTAACATTCCTGGGAGCTGTCAGAATGTGACAAAGAGTCTTGACGGAAAGACAATCACATCTGAAGAACCGCGTATTTTCTAGGCTAGGTCATACTGCTTATATGGTGGGGCATAAGTCTGGGAAATGCAGGAGTGCATTTATCTCCGCTAGGAGGTGGTGGGGCCTTGTCTTGCAGCTGAAAGAAGTATCTGCCTTTGAGAGTGCTTCCCCACTTCTCCTTTCCATCAGTGGTCAAGGCTAAATTAATCTGAGTGGAGGCCCTGGTCTCAGTGCAGAGGCACTATGAAAGTTCCTGCCCCTCTGCCAGTGGGGAGCAGTGCCCGCTGGCCAGCACCAACTCCCAGTGCTTGCCTTAAACCACAGCTGGACACATCAAGAGCATCAGTGGTCCCAGCTGGGAAGCATACACAACAGTCTCAGCCAAGACAGGGTGGCTGTCAACTGTTCTGCTTTGTAACAAGGTTTATCTAGCTTACCTGTAACCTAATTCAGAGGCATAAGCGACGGGCTCAAGACTATGCCAAAACAGACAGTGTGGTCAATGCTTGGTACTGCCTGTAAGGCAATGACATTCCTTGCTCTAGTTACCCTACAAGCAGCTCCTGCCCAAACTGAAACATCCACTGAGTTACACAACTAACCCAAGCAGCTCCTTCACCCTGCGAACCCTTCTGTAAGGCCTCAGGTAGTTCTGTGCACATAGAAATCCCCTTGCTTTAGCAAACTTATCAAACTCTCACTTTCATTGCTACAGATTAGGGCTTAAAAATAGACTTGACATCTGGATTTTCTGGTTTATACAACAGAGTTAAAGTTCAATATATTGATGAGCTGCAAGGCTTATTTCCTTCAGGGTGCAATCAAAGCATGTGGATTTCTACAGCTGTAAGTGCACAGCTTTGGTATGACTGCAGGTACAGAAGCTGCTGTGGTAGCCTGCAGGCAGCTGATGTTAGACTAGCCTGCAAGACCATGTCGGTGGGCAATGCTGGCGTATCTGTGTGTTTTCGCTTCTGAAAGTGTGCTTCCCACATCCTGTGCTTCCTCCAGGATTGTTCTGGAAAGCAATCATGCATCATGATGATACCTGCCCTCATCACCATTTTCTCAGGACGCATTGCTCCTCCCTGTCTGATGAGTCTAACGCAAGGATCTGTGTTATCTCACAAAAAGGGCAGTGATGGATTTGGAAAGCCAAGAGGCTTAAGTGATCTTCTTCCCACACCTGTGCACTCAGAGGGTCAGTTACAAGGAGGCTGGGCTAACACAGACACTGAATTTGCTGGAGAACTGATGGGAAGTGGTTACCAGCTCATCTGTTTAATTATTGTAGTGAGTTGTCACACAGTCCCCAGGCACCCTCCGACTATGGAGATTTCCAAGATACAGGAAGGAAGCATTAATCTATTACACAGAAGAGGAAAACAAGAGAAGGACACAGCAAGCCAGGGGTAAAAATAGGAACAAATCCCAAATATCCCTCCTCTCCAAGTGAGTTCCTCCTCTGCTGAAATACAGGCTCATCCTGTGTCACCTACCATTTTGTTTGTGCTTGTTCAGTTGTGGAGAAATCTGTCTGATGAAATGAAACATCTCCTCTCAGAAATGAGGTAGCTGCTAAGCGAGAGTACCGGCTTCACGCAGTCGTCAAGGCAAACGCCTTAGGACTGAGCTGTTCAACCTGCAATGGAAAACAATTTTGCTTTTTTTCTTCCCACTGGGCATGAGTCTTCCCTGTCTCTCTGTTGTGCTAGTGAAAGCAAATTTCACTGGAAACTGAACCCATTTACAAATATTTTGACAGATTGAGACAGTTGCTCAGGAAAACATTATTAAATGTATGCAGATAAAATATAGTGTCATGTGAACAGCTGCTGCACAGACCCACAGTCTGTGTGGACTTCATTTTATTTACGCTTTTTAAAGGCTATGTGGGTGTCCCTGTAAAACAGAAACAAAGTGAACGTTATTCCTGTTAGTGATAAATTAAAGAAAAACCTCAGATGATTAATCCTCCAAAATGTGCAGTCTTGACTTTATTTTTTTTTTTAAACTTTTTGGCAGGAAGATATACATGCAAAATTGCACCAACACTGCTCTTGTATACACTCACATGTCTCATTCTATAGATCTCATCAGCAACTCCCTTTGAGGCTCAGTGTCTGACTGGAACAGGTCATTATGTGTGTGCCTCAATCCATCACTTTTGAAGTATCCTGCAAAAAGATTTCCATTAGAAGCCAGTGCAGCAAAACCAACTATCTTCCATCTAACACATGACTTGCATTTTTGTATCACATCTTATTTTTTTCAATTCCTAACATATTAGCTATCTATATAGTTACTTTTCTGTAGGGGCCGAGATCATGCTGTACCTGCTTTTTCTACACCAATTACTGTTATTTTAAGACTGTGTAGAAATGTCTGCAAATAAACATTAGCTGAAAGTTCCTGATGCTTTCCCCTGACACTGTCATTGGAACATTATGACCATAAACTGCCCTGCCTATAGCAGTTATAATTGATTTTGTTTCAAATTCTGGACACCTGAGCAGTGAAACACTCAAAGTGTTTCAAATACCAGCATCAGTCTATAAGCAAAGGGCAACAAATTTCAGATGCAGCTGTTGCACTGAGTGACATGAACGGACAAACTGCTTCTCCATAAATGCCAGCACTTACTATAACCTCTCTTGCCCAGGCTCTATATAGAGTAATCACAATCTGCACAAAGCTGTGATGCTTACTGCATATACACAGGCACATTTTCTCACTTTTACAGAACTTGAGACACATGTTTTGACACCCAAATTCATATACTCAATCCAACACCAGAAAACAAAACATCAGTGGGGGAAAAATAACTAAATGTGCATTGCTCTCTGAGAGTTCAAATAATCTTTTCACACAGTAAGACTGCAATACATAGGTAAAAACATGCTATTTCAACTGGATCACCACTTAAACAGAAAATGGAAGTGCAGGGTGTTCAGACAACAGCCAGGAAGCAGCCTTGCACAGTCAGAGCCACGTTGCATGTGAGCTACCCCCAGCATGACACCGTCCATGAACAGAAGAGCTCAGCGCGTTTGCTGACTCCTGCGTGGCCCCAGCGAGAGCAGGGCAGATGATATCCTAGGGCCTCGCAGTGCTGAACCAGCTCCTGGTCTTCAGACAATCAGCACCGTAGGACGCCTTTACTCTTAAACACAAGAAGCCACACAGTACCCAGCATGAGGTCGTAAAGAATTTAGGGGTGAAGGGGATATGCTCATCCAAAGGCACACCTCGCAAGGATAACATTGCTGTTTGGAATAGTGCTGAGAGTTTTTAAAGGGTGAACCATGCCGTGGCAAAAAAACTGATAATAAAAATAATCTATAAATGCCCTATTCAAATGTACAAGATGTCTCTTATTGCTTGTTGCTCTCCGAGCACTTCTCTTGTCAAATTCTACTTTGCGACTGATGAAAAAAAATATCTACAGTGTTTCATAATGATAGGGCACAGCTATTTCAAGGCTGCTGATGAATAAGGAGGCCTTGAACACAGCTATGACAATGCAACATTTGTTGCTTGCCACATCAGAAAACAAATGCCAAACCACTTCATTCAGGGTCTTCTATTCATCAGCCCCTTTAAAAAAAAAAAAAAACAGGAGCAAAAGACTGGGACTAGAAATAACATCATGTGGAATAATGTTCTCAACACCAGTGCCAGCTTACTGGGGAGCTGCTGCTCGTGAACTGGTACACCAGCTTACCACCATGCACAGCTCAGGGAACAGGGACTATTTAGCCCATATTTTCTTTCACCTTGAAAGTTTGGTGAGCAACAGCTGAGCTCATATTTAAGAAACCTGTTCATAGGGTTGGCCATCAACAGCTGGATTATCTCTTTGTATTGTTTGTCTTTTGAAATTGTGGTATTTTATAACACAATCCATTTTGCATTTGCTGCCCCCTGATTAAAAAGGTGTTTTGGATCAGGGTTGAAAGACAAAAAATACCTACATATTCACACAGGATGATAAGAAAACATGTCACATCACAGCAAGGAGAACAAAGGGAACAACAACTACCTGCGTACCTGGGACACTGCCACCACACCAGCAGGAGTGGTTAGCCTGTGAACCTCAAACCACAGTTCACCATCTGGTCCCTTAAGGGGAAAATACTGCGACTTCTAACCTTACAGCAACAGTTTCAAATTAATTTTATAAAGAAAGCTTTCTGAGCCATAGAAAATTTTTTTGTATCACTTTGTTTAGCAATACTAAGTGGGTGCATTTACCACAAAATTTCTTCATAATAAAATGTATTGCAACTTTATGAAGAAGCTTATACTACTGCTAATTAAGATGAATAGTTTCAGGAGATTCTGAGAAAAATAACACCTATACTCATAAAACTTGATGACAACATCTGATGTGTTAGAGAGAAAAGTGATTACTCTAATGCACTATAATGCTTGATACATAGTCTCATGGCTCTCCCCTGCTGTGTTTTGTATAACCTATGAAGTCAACAAAGCACAGATAAAGAAACAAATCAAAAGTAGGACTCACATGATTCATATTTCAATAAAGAGGAATTAAAATAGATAATGGCTCCCAGACAAAGAAGAAAAAAAAAAAAAAAGGCATTTCTTGTAGTATTTCAGCCTTGACCCCATTAGAACTTTGTGATACTGCAGATCCATCCTCTAATTAGCCCATACATTAACTGTTAAGACTCACCTGACTTCAATTTATGATTTACATCTACAACATAAAAACTCAGTACTGTTATGTGGCAGTTGGATATAGAAAAAGTTGCATTCTTAATTTACATACTTCAGGAGCAAAAATATTCTAGGGAATTTGCAAATGCCTTTGTGCAGCATTGCCAGTCCCCTGCAGGTTGCTGCCAGGATGTGGTAGGTCCTGTCAGTGGAGCAGGATTTTTCACATCTCTCACCTCCTTTCACTGTCCCTGGTTATTAAGAGTTTTGGAAACACTCTAACCATCCCCCCTTTCTGCCCACTCTGCAGGAGGCTTTATACTCTCTCTCCTTTTTTCCTCATCTTCTTTTTCCTTTATTTTTTTAAACAAAGACCTTGCTGTTACCAGTTCTAATTTTAATCAGAAGAGTTTTCATGAATGGTGCTTCCCACACATCTCGAACACATTGTGTTTTTTGGTTTCACTCTGCAGCTGTGCTTACCCCAGCATGGTGCCTTCTCAGCTTTGTAATGATGAATAGCCACGGGTGAAGGAACAATTAAAACATACCTGGATTGTCACATTATTTTGATAGAAATTATCTACAAATATACTCAGACTTCTGGAAGAAGAATATATGCAAGGAACGTATCACAACATGGGACCACAGTTGGGGTGGTGACATTTGTTATGAGACCCAGAGAAGCAAGGTGAATTGTTGATTTTTTTTAAATCTCATTGACTTCATTTGCACAGCCTCCTCAATCCACGGGTCTCTTTCCCCCTTTGGGACACCCTTCTTTGGATTTTGTGCACAGCTATGCCACAACAAGTGACTCCAGGCACCCACAGACAACTTTATGTTGCACTGGTAACCAAAGTGCCACTCAAGGAAGGCTGAACATCTCTGTGGTCTTTGACTTACTCAGACACTGCAATGGAGTTCTTGCTAAGGTGGAAAGGCAGAACTCAACAGCACAGTTACAAAAAGCATCAATCGCTCCCATGTCCTCTGAAGTATGAATCACATCCATGGCAAAATGAAGTATTTTAGGTGTTTAAACCAACCATTAATGGAAGAGCAAGAACTTGGACAGCAAAGGGGCTCAGCCTCAAGAATTTTCTAAGTGCACTTGGCAAGCTTCCAAACCCACAAAGCCCTCTTTCGGTAATACGCCATACGGGCAGGCGAGCCTACAAAAACAGGATTTTTTTAAAAGCATGTAACACACACACACATAAAGCCAGTTTCTACTGTCCTAAACATTGCATAGTCGTTCACATCAGGGCAAAGCAGATAGAAAAGGATCAGAACAATGACATGGTAGTACTGTTACACTCTCTGTGTCGGTGTAAACACCTTCACAAAACGTGGAAGAAAACCCTCCCCATAAACAGACTTTTTTTTTTTTTAAATCTATTGAACTGTGGGGAAAAAGAGAAAAATAAACCAGTTGGCAAATAATGTATTTGAAAAACATGACATTCCTGGTATAAACTGTCTGATGAATGTTCGAGAATATCTACTTTTTACTAGAGATCTGCATTCTCAGCAAGCCTGAACGGTTGTTCTTAAGCTCCTCCTCATCTGATGAAACAGCAAAGTGACCTCATCGAAAATTTCTTTCTATGCACTATTTTCACCTGCATCCTCCCAAATTCATCTCTCTCAATTGCAAAGAAACAAAGAAACTGAAGAACTGCTTAAATGAGTAGGTGAAAAGCAGAATGTGACCACTTTATCAATGCAAAACACTAACAGGAATCACACCATGTAGTCCTTTGTTTCTGTGAACATAAGGATTTGCTTTGGTGACAGCAGCAGTGCATTGCCAAAGCTGCGATGGCAGCGACAGCCTTGTGTGGGGCACAAAAGCACAAACGCTTTTCCTATAAGAGACCTTGACAGTACTGCCCAGGAGCCCACAGCTTTGAGTACCATGAGAATCAGCTTGCTGCTTTTCTGTACAACAAAAATATTAATGGCTACCAGCTGCTGATAAGCACTTGCCAAAGACATCAGCTTTGCTATTTAGGCAAGATGCTGGAAATGCCACAGTAAACTCTTCAAGGGCCTTTCCAAGCTGACTTTTGCTAATTACGGCTGAATATATAAAAGTCATCATTGTGTTTAAACATGTCATTTTTGATACAGAAGCCTGGGCCTAGTTACACCTTTTATTTCTCCTGTGCTCAGCACAACACAGCAGGATGCACTTTAACTAGTTCACTGTCTAAAACATCTATATGTGCATCCATGGCTTGATGACAGGATTCTGCTGAACATATTCTGCATTGCATAGCTGGGCACAACTGAGATTAATTGTTCAAAATGTGCTCTCCCACTCAAAGGTAAACACTAAAAACTGATTTTAGTAAATATTTGTACTGTGTTATACCAGTTGAGTATTTCACATGCTCTGTGTTAGGCAAATGAGCTGCCCCAGGGTATTAGCTTCATGGACTGTTTGCAGTTCTATAAAGCTCTATCAGCTCTCACCACATTTACTCACTAAAATAATTTGGGATATTGAACATTAAAAAGGGCTCTGCAATGCAAACAGTCATAGTCTCCCTTGTACTGCCTATAGTTCGACAGCTATGAGAGCACTTAATGGAATTAAACTGAGCGTGGGCAGGTGCTCTTCCTTTGCCCTGTGTACTGGTGTGTACTGACTAGGAGGTGTCCATGTGATCTCAGGATAAACCACAGCAACCTGAAGCTGTTACAGGCAACAAGCAACTGGAAACAGCAGCTTTGCTGGGTCATCGCTTCAACTGCCAAGGGAAACCTTCAGACAAACCTTACATAAATGCACACTTTGGTGACACAGGCATTTCTTTCCCTCACCCTATTTCTGTTTCTGGACCTCTCAGGCTAATTTATAGAAAATAATAAAGTTAACCTAAAATAATGGCAAAGTCACCCTCCCCTGCTTGCCCCATGTCTTTCATGCCAACTCCTCTAGAAACACTCAAAACAAGATCCTTGATTTGCAGTGAAGTCCTAAAGTCAGCAAAATGAAAAATAGCTGTCAGAAAAATTAGGAGCCAATCCTAGAGCTGGAGATACTTTACAGAAGGCAGCCTGCTGCAGGTCCTGGCCCTCTAGCCGAGGTTTGCTCTGGCTCTCCTGCCAGGACTCCCTGGGGACAGCAGCAGTCTTTCAGTCTGTAGGTACTGAATGGAGAGCTTGGCTGGGGACAACAAAATGAATGCCTCAGTCAAACACTGCTGAGAAAGCAGTGTGGATGACTTCTCTCCAGCGAAGATGTTCCCTGTCCCAGACTGCCTACCTGGGAGAGTCCACTCACTCCTGTTCACAAAGGAAGCATATAGCCTTCCCAAATAGCACACAGCACCTCCATCCCAATCTTCTGATGAAAAGGAACAGAAAAGGTGAAGAACGATTGCTCAGCTGGTGCCCCATCTCCTCTATTCTCAAGCCTTTTCAGTGACTTTAATAGCCAGCTAAAGATGATGGTGTTTCTGGGAAAACCTGCGGTAGTACATGTAACAGAGAAGCAGGAGATGGCCTTGGAGTCTGCAGCACTCCAAATCCTGGAAAACGGATGCCCAGTCCGAAAAGAACCTGCAACACTTTCAGAGCCAATGCCCAAGTGCCAGGTGAGAAATAAGGGATGATTTCCCTGCAATGATATCTCTTTTCCAGATACAAAGAGGGCAATACATTTTTCTCTCACTCTTAGATGAATTATTTTGTACAGAAAAAAATCCCTCATTGCTCACATGAATCACGCTGTCAAGAATCACAGAGAAAAGGAAACTAACACTTTAAAAAAAAAAAGTATTTCTGATACTTGGGATATGCAGGTGGTTGGTCAAAGATCCACTCAAGAAACTAAATAACAGATGACCAAATCAACGGGGAGGATACAATGGCATGCTGGTGTGCTCATATCTAACTACCTGAAAAGCAAATCTTAACTTTTTACAAGGTATTCTACCTTGTGCATTCTTGCTGAGAAAAATAGACACTTGCCAGCATCTATCTGTAAAGGTAACCTTCCACACATCTGTGACTACAAGACATGCTGCAGGAGGGAAGCAGCAAGCCCTTTTGATGGGGTAGAGAGAAGAGCTATTACCCCCATAGCCCAGACCTCCATGTGCAAATCTATTTCTGGTTCAGAATCCTTTACCCTGCAGATAACCAAGAACAGAGCAGCAAATGAGAAAGAACTTATGTGTAGCAACAAACAAGAACAGACAAGGACTCTGTCCTCAACGTTCAGGTCAGAATCTAACTCTGCCCAAAGTTCAGCAACATTCAGCTCTAGGGTTTTCTTCAAGGCCAAATCTGGGAAAGAGAGAGAATGAAAGATCTCATTATATGTGTCCATTGCATGGAAAAATCTCTTCAACACGCCATGTGAAATGCTTTATATTTTAGAAATCTATCAACCAGATCTAGTGCACATTGAAGTTAACAGGAAGCCTCCCACAGGCTTTACTGGGCTTTGGTTTAGGTTATGTGTTTTAATTCTTTTTTCCCTACAACAGAGAAGCACAGTAAATTATAGAGGTTCTCCTTGCTCTGTTCCCCTCCAGACTGCAGGCAGCATGCACAGAAGCATCTCTCCATCTTCTTCCGTGTTCATCTTTGATGGGGGCTCCATTAAACCCTCCCAGTTGTTACTGCTCAGAAGGATTTAATGACTGGTGTTCAACCCTGATAGCACTTAAAAATAGCATTTACATAAGGAATTTATGCTAAAATGGTTTTATGGCTTGCATGAGAATGTAGGAGCAATAATAATAATAAACCAGACAGCAATGTCTTTTTTAATTCAAACTCTAAGGCAGGCAGATGTCACTACTCATAATAGTCAAGACAAGTGAAAATATTATCTTGAATCATAATCTCTCATAATATCATTTTCACAATTAAAATTCAGAAAAAATGCCATTTTCCTGTGCTTATCATAGAGATGATAAAACCAGAAACGTGTTGTTTAATATTTTTTGTAAGTTTTGGTGAATACCAGAAGAAATCAATACCAGCAGTGTTCCGCGATCAAACCCCAATCTTTCCAAACTTCTGTGTAATGCCCTGGGGGCCAAGACTCCTGAATGTACGTAATCAAGCATTTTAAAAGGCTAAAGACCAAAACTTTGGTGATTAAATACCCTACTTAGCCCTGGGAGGAGCATTCAACATATGCTTCTTCTGTGGCATTATAGATTAATTTTATTTCATCACATCCATAGTATGTTTTATTACTTCTAAGCAGTATCGCCTAATGTATACAATTGCCAGACAGAGACTCTGAAAATAAGAACTGATATTTGGTGGGAAGAGACATCAGAAAGACCATTTACTGTTTTAAAGTGCAGTAGGATGGATGACCAACGAAATCATCCATTCCAAGGCAATTTTCTTCCTTTACTACTAAAGGTTTCATCCCCTTGGATAAGGGGGATGATTTTTTTACCGCTCAGGTAAAAAAAGTGCAGGCAATTGTTCATGATGATGCATTAAACAAGGTCTGGGGTTTTTGTTGTTTGTTTGGGTTTTTTTTTTTAAACATATTTGGGCATTATCAGGTTTCTAAAACAGAGAAAACCAAAGTTTCTCTCTGAGTCACGTTTTCAGGGAGGAAGCAGAGACAGTCCCTTTGTTTTCTTGCTGTCAAAAAGTTTAGTATGATTAAAATATAGAAACAAGCTTCAAGTAGTCCTGTAAAGCATGTCCAGTCTCATTAGCATTAGAAACATTGCTCAGATCAAATGTATTTAAGAGTCCTTACGCAACTCTTTCCAGCCAGGTTCTCAGTGATCTCGTCAGCATCGTGGGACATACTACGTGGGACATAGCTCTGTTCCATGTTTTGACCATTTTCAAAGCTCTCTTGCCAACCCTCCCTTGCTTTAAACTCATCTCTACCCAACTGCTCAGCCAAATGCTGCCTTCTCTCTCCTGCTCCATCTCATCTGCCACTGTACCCACTCTTTTTCCACCTGCTTGGGGCTGTTGCCACAGCTGTTCATACAGCCAAGGAGCAGTGCCACTGAATTTTGCAAGAGAAGAGCAAGTGCAGCCCCTTGCTTTGTTAAGAGACCCTCTGCATTATTTGTTTCAGAGGCAGCCACCTTCACTCTTGGATTTCTAAATGGGAGAGGGGAATTAGGCAAGCATGCAGGCAGATGTCTGTGTAAAAAAGCCCTCTCTTATAAATAAATCTTCCAGATTCTAGTCTACAAACTAGATTAATAATGCAACTACCGGATGGAATTTAGAGAAATTTTGAACAATGCTATACAAAAATAAGGTAATTAACCCTGTAGTATATGAAGACACTGTCTCAGTATTAATGCGTCTCACCCTGGTAATAGGAAGAAGTATTTATTTTTTTTTCTTTTTTAACATATCAGGTTCTGATAAATGTAGACTATCATGCTATCTAGTTAGTGGCATGGTTTATGTCCTCTAAACATCCGAGCATCTGCTAGGTACTTGAGGATTTATTCACAGGCTGCCACAATGAGGCAGTAGTAAGTTGTGGTGAATGCAGTACTTACAGCACAAATGATGCTGAAGTGCTAATTAGTGCTAATTTGACTTGGCCCATTTTGGACCTCTGACAATCACAGCTCTTCAAAAGCAAGCAGGTCTGGCATATGCTCATCTATGGAAAATTTCCACCTCTCTATTTCCCCATCTATTATGATATTTCTAAGGCAAAACATTAAGAAATTTAAAATATCTGTGTTTTCCTAAAGTAGTAGCCCAGGCCACCTGCTACTGCAGATTGATTTCTAGAAGAAAACATTATATATATTTGGCTTAACAAGGATTGTCAAACGTATTAGAGCAAAGCTAGGAAGAAAACATGTCACTGAGTATAGGTCTGCGTGTTGAGTTACATACTTATTTGGAAGTTAATAAAAAAAAAAACTTTTTTTTCCTTGAGATAAGCAAAAGCTGTTTCCCAAAGAGAGGGTCAGGAACAGGAGAAGCCAATTTCTCTGTTTCATCCTCTGCCTTTGGGCCCTGATAACTGTACTTGCCTTCCCCCCATTTTCACTAGATGAATCAGGCTAGTGAAGAAAAACAGCTTAGAGATTCAGTAGGTTCATCCTTTGAGAAACATGATGCAGTAAACTTTCTTGATCAGGAATATTTTTCTACTAAGATGAGCTATATAATTAGATTCCTTAAAAAAGAGGACTTTGAAGCTACACTCTGCCTCCAAATACTTGTCATTTGACCCAGAAGGCAATAAGTGAAAAATTCTGAACAAATAAATCAAAAAAGCTGACACGCTTTTCCGGGCGGTAAATCTTTCGTGTGCTAACAAAAGGCTTGATTCCCACTGCTTTTGATATCTGCAGAATGACAGGCCAACGAAAGCACTGCTCAGTGATCGACAGTGTAGCAGAATGAGGCCAATGGAGTCATCACTCAAAAGAAGAGAGTAACTACTCCAGTGATCTCTCAAGTGGATGAAATGCTGGGCAAAGGACTACTGGACATTTTCTACAAGATACACTTAAATAATAATTTTAAAATACACTTAAATAATAATTTAAAAAACCCACTGAAACACTTTAAATACCTAAATAATAAAAAATACTTAAATAATCCTGTTTCATGTTTTATCAACTGCATTTGTACTTTATGTCTCCGTCATAACAAAAGGAATAGGCAAAATATTAGATAGATAATTTCTGATAACTGCTTATCTCATCAAACTATTGGTACTAAAAATGAGTGGCTCCAGCATCTTCACGGGGGGGTGGGAAATAAATAAAAAAAAATTAAAATCACAGGATGAAGCACTGCAACTTCTAATACATTAAAAGCGGGAAAATATTTTTGTTGATTAAAAACCTACACATCCTACAGTTGAGAAGAAGCAATAAATATGCACTGAATTAAAGCAGAAATCATTTAAAAGACTATGGAACAGCATTAGGAATGACGTAAAGATCTTGTCCCATTTTTTTCTGCTAAACCTACCAGAAAATTAAAAAAAAAAAACTATGAAAGATGCAACAAGAAATTGTGTTGCTGTGAATAATTCCTAGAGACCATTCTATCATGTGCCAGGTCATGTTCATCAAACTCACCTGTGGCTTTTACATTTAAACATTTCTCACATGAAGTTGAAGCCTGCACTCACAGGAGAACAAAGCACTGATCACCCCTTCTAAAAATCACAGCAGAGATCATCCAAGGGCAAGCACAGCTCAAGTTTACTTTGCGTTAGACTTGGCACCGTACCTGGTTGTGTGGCTAATGCTTCTGAGCGCTGCAGTTACTGCCACCTAAGGGAATCCAGGGCAAAGGGGACTGCAGAGGAGGGGAACACAGGGCAGAACACAACATTCTGTTTTCCCTTGATTGTTAAAAATATTACTTATGCAATAGATCAGGAACTGGCCAAAGACCACCTGATAAAATATCTCAGAAAATGCCAATTCATGAAAATAAACATAGCAGCATGCATTTAATTGAATTTCAGGTTTTATCCTCTCCCTTCTTCCTATATTGATGCTTATTTTTCTGCCTTATTCTAATGAGAACTGTAAAAACATCAATAGAAGAGGAATCTTTTTTATATATACACAGGCACACACTGGTGATAATGTCCTGCAAATACAATGATGTTCTAAGTTTTTCTTGTAGTGGCTTTTTACATTTTCCTTTACTCAGACAACCAATCCCTCCTAATGCCACACAAGGTAAACACACATAGGCTGGAAACCCTGTTTTGCAGAGGATAATGCACTTCAGTCGTTCTTCGTTCTTGTTGAGTTCTATTCCAGCTTTCTGTAGTCTTGTACCATCTATTTCCATGGCATAATTATACCTATGGAGTTCCCTGATAGCAGCAATGGGGAGAGCTTATACATAAGATTATCCTTTCTCTCTGGTTTCTGAAGGATGAGATCACTTTTTAACGACTCCAAAATCAATCCAGTTTCCTCAAAAAGCAGACAAATATTGCAATAGCAGAAAGTCTTAGAAGAAAAATTTGGCTTGCTACTTGTTTTTCAGTGGCCATAGAAGACTGCTAAATTACTTTCCTTAATATATCTCATGGCAAACAAATTTTCGAAGCTCTGGTTTTGAGTTTGCAAACGTGAGGATTCAATTCAATGGCTATTACCACAGGCATCTAAGAGCAGCAGGAAAGGCAATGTACTTGAGAAGACTTTCACAAAACAACACCCTGTCATCATCTACTTTTAATGTTCCTAATAGCATATTGGCTTTGGAGTTGTCCTGTGCAAAATAACATTGCTGGGTCTTCTATAAGTCCCCATTTTACACTGGAAGAAAGAAAAGGTGGTTTTAACTTGCAAAATTCCTGTTGTGACAGTAACACACGGGCTCTTCATCCCTCTCAGCAGCAGGGGGCTCCTGGAAGTGAGAAAGCTAGAGTTCACTGACTTCTCAGGAAAAACATTCTAAACGTGCTCTCTGCACAAGGACTGTAAAGGTGTTTGTCTCTGCGCTGCAAGAGAGGCAGTCTGAGATCAGGGCTGGACTCTGAGCACTGGCCTAAAGTTTCTCTTCATCAACAAAAATCACTCACTATGCACTACTGAGATGAGCAAAGCCCTTCTGTGCACACCTGAACTAATTCTCTTCCATCTTTAAATTGGACAGCTCAGAGAAATGCCCCTTTTAACTAGGACTAAAACTTCCTTCAAATAAAGATCCTACATTTACAACATAAGACAAATTTACTGTGGAGCTGCTTGTGTCAACACATTCTCAACCCCCTTTCTGGTTTTCACTAGTATCTTTTCTCCACCAGTGCTATGCATTTAGCAGGTAACATCTATTTCTAACACTGTTGATGAAAACAGCACAGCTGCTGCATAAGTTCACAATCCACACATATGCTGACAAGATTGAATGCAGTGTGAGTTAGACAATTAGTTGTCAAAGATGATTAAGAACTGTGGGCAGCTTAATTCAGACAAATCAAATACTACTCTAAAAATGCCTCACCTGAAAACGAAGCTTTAGAATAGGCTGATAAGTGGACATCATTCACAAAGAAAAACTGTTGGGATTTTGGGATATTTTGTTAAAGGAATTTTAAAAGAGGCAATAAGGACAATTAGCCATGAGGATACTTTTTTTTTAAGCAGAAGCAGCCCAGACAACTCTCAGATCCAGAGTGCAGCAAGGCATTTGCACATGTAACTAACAGTTTTCATGCACAATTACCTTGTTATTCAAAGTATACTTACGATTGCGATGCATTTAGGGTGAAATTTAATGCTCTGGGGAACAGCCCATGCATGGTCTAGGAGCTATTAAATACTAGTTTGCTGAGGTGTTAAGTGATACACTACTGATTGGATGAATTCCACTAGAGTCAAGTATTACCCTTTGTTGATGCAGCTCCAGGTTGATCAGCCCTGGAAAACTGGGTACTCGTAATACAGAAAAAATGACATTTCTAGAGATAAAACATTGGCACTGTTTCAGACAGTTTTTTTTTAAAAAAAAAAACACTTTTAATTCCTTTTGTGTGCAGGTGGGTTTTCCTCCAAAATATTAAATAAGCATGAGGATGCTTTTACTCCCTATTGCTACAGTAAACCTATGGCTGAAATCATTCTCCATTGACCTGTTCAAAATGTGAGTTTTGCTTCTGTAAGTATTAAAGAACTGTTTTTTAACAGGTCTGCAACAGAATTAACCGGAGAAAAGCTTTCTAGGGCAAAACATACTCTCAAAATTTCCAATATTTGGCTCATGCATCAAACAGGTTCCCCTAAAACAAGAGAGAGTTACTCCGTGCATTCCAGCACCAGTGCACCAGCAGCACAGGCTGGGGGCCAGACCTACTAACACTGGGGAAAAGAAGGATCTTAACACAATAAAAATATTGTTAAATAATTTTAAGCTAAACATCTTGTGCTTGGATTTTTAAAGAGCTCAGAGTGTGTGTCAGATGGGGGATAATCCATAGCGATATAGTTAAAGCGCAGTTTCAGGATGACCTGCCTCCACATGTCTCTCCATTAGAGCAACTTTTCTCTTAAGCTGTCCCTTCTGCTTCTCAAATGCTTTTGAAGAAAGAAAACTAAAAGTTCTTGACAGTGCTATTAAGGCAAGTTACTTGTGCTTCCCACTCCCTTCTCCTCATGCCAGTAGCCTGACTCACCTCTGGATATATACGTACACACAGAGAGAAGTGGTTTTGGTGCTCTCTCCTTCTGAAGTACCAGCAGCCACATCCTCACAGAGGTATCTATTTGACCTTCACGGCTGACACATGCCAGGTCTGTCCACAGTCTGATGCAAAGTAGAAGCAACACAGCTGTGTTAGTGTAATCCTAAACCAGTCCTAATACAACCAGTTGAGAGCAGGGTACTAAGCTAGGCAAGCTGACCATGGCTACATCGTTTTTGCAAGCCTGGACAAATCATAGGCAGATTTTACTCAAATGAGAGCTGGTTCAAGAGACCTTTTAGACTTACCTATACACAAGTAATGCATTTTGCCTTTACAACATGGTAAGGAAGGACTCCCCATTTTACAAGTGGGAAGAAAAGTATGGTCAAATTCAAAGATTCACCCAGGTGACACGGGAAACCTCTGGGAAAACTCTCAGCCTTTTATCAGTCACTTCAGTTGATCGCAGTGCCTCCCTGCTCTCCATGTATTTCCAGACTGCTGTTTAATATTACAAGCAATACCATATATTTCTTCAATAACAGCAGTGGAGACTAAGCTGAACATTGTTGATAATTCCTCTTTTTTTTGGCTACTGTCAGTCTGTATAGAGTTTCTTGCCTGGAAAAAGAAACCAGAAGAGACCAGTAAACTGAGGCCAGCACCCTTCCACTGTCTCCAGTCTCCTCCAAGGAGAGGGTCCTGACCGCTCTCGCCAGGGCCAAGGGAAACCCAAACCATCTCTTTTAGTGCACACACACTATTCAATCATTCACTCCGAAACCAACTACAGCCTGTAGCATGGGGTGCTTGGGACTAGGGTAGATGGGGAAAGAGCTAACTGCAAAACCTCTCTCTCTGTTTAGGATCTCAATTGTAGTAATATGTTACACCAGCTCCATTTTTTAGCTGAAGTTTAATTTGTCCATAGCTTTGAAAATAGATCTGATTCACAAATATGCATGAGAATATCTTAGTATGGTCAATTTATATTTATATTATAAGATCACTTGCTTAAAGGAAAAAGAGTGGTAGATTTTGATGAGAGGTTGGTGGCATTCCTCCAAAACCAAGAAGGGCTTGCACCATGGGTGCAGATAGTATTGGTACTGGGTGGAAGGCTGTACTCAGTCATTAATTTTGATCCATTTCCCTGCTCTCATTTCCAAAGTCTTGTTGAGCAGATGTCTCAGACACCATCCACTTCCTTCGTCCTTTCCTGGTTTGTCTATTTAGATTGCAGATCCATGAAGCAAGAATGTTTTATCCAATGGCAGTATAGTATCTTGCACAATGCAAACCTTTTATCTAGAACCTGAAGACTCACCTCAGATATACAAAGATGTACAGGAGTGGAGGCTACAATGGAAGCTGCTTGGCGTGAAGGCTGAACGGATTACTGAATGGACAAAACAAGAAGTGTCAAAAGCTTTAAATATCATCAGCTAATGGAGTAAACTCCTTCCCCCCCCCCCCAAAGTAATGCATACAGAAACGTATAAAATATCCTTCACATCATTAGAAGAGCTCTCAATTCAGCTGTCACAGTACTGTACATCCTTGTTAAGCTTAAATGGATTTTTCCCCATGAATTCAGAGAATTTTCTTTTAGCTCCATGCATAATTCTTTAAATAATTATACATGCAATAAATTAATGAAAATCAAAGAAACTGCCTGTGCTTAGAAAACCAGCTTAATTTGGCATGCTCTGCTGCACACTTCTAAATGCTCAAAATCTTTCAGGCCCTGCTTAAACCAAATGCCTCCACACTGTGCAAGTAATCTTTATAAAAAAATAGTAAATTAAATTTGGCACTAAGTGAGGTGTGAAATTCTCAAGCTGCCTCCTAAAAAAAGGAGACATCGCGGTCAGATAGGGGCTGCCATCCTGTTGCCTCCAAGCACACGTGTTTATTTAGAAAGGAAAACTCACCAACAATCATCAAGTTACATGGAAAATAAGTGTTGTTACAAATACCTCCCTGCTCTCTGCAAGAGCCACAGTATGTTTTTTTTAAACGGTTCTTTTGAAATCCACTCATTACATGGCTTGCACTGATTCAGCTGAGCTATTTTTGCTTGTCGTCTTCCTCGAGCAGGCTGTTCTCCAAGGTGCCTCTGCTGACTTATGCTGCTTTGTGGATCTCCCAGAGCTTGCTGTACCATTTCCATTGCCCACTCTGGAAACAGGAAGTGTCAAATTTTACAGATCACTCCCATCCAGTTCTTTTCACTAGCTATCAGTGGACCTCTTCATATGCCTCCCCTGTAACTGGGCAGCAGTTGTGTCCTAACCAGGACATTTATTGAGGGGACCTCAGCTCTGCAATGTCTTCCCTCTCTACAGCCTGAACCTGCTGATCAAAAGAGCAAGCGGTAAGAGTCCTGGGCACTCACTTGCTCAGTTCTCCACACTGGGAGGGAATCTCACAGGTGTTCAGTATGACAGTGATGCCAATTCTTTGAAACAAAACCAAAACATAAAAACCCCCAAACAAAAAACAACGCCCCCCCCAAAAAAAACCCACAGAAGGAAAGGGGTAGAAGTCTAATTTATAATATGATAGCACACTATTTCTTGCAATTACACAGAGCCTGGTTTTGCCTAAAATCAAATACATTTAAATAGTATAAAAATGGAAATAATTAAGGCTTATCTGTTTTCAAATCTAACAAAATATTTCAAATCCTGAACTTGGAAACACATTATAAACACACATTTAGACTGGAGACATGAAGTATCTCAGAAGTTTTGAAGTTCTACCACTTTCAGGACAGAACTTTTTCAGAGAGCTCTGAACTGCATCGATTAACATTTCAAATCCATGTGAGTCTCCCTGGCGTACACGGAATCAGCTCTCCGTCTGTACAGTGTTTTCTACTTACAGGAGCGAAGGATCTGAGGACCAGACGCTGCATTGGCATGTCCACTTCATTTCAGAAGGAGTCTGACAGTGCAGTATCACTTAAATAATGAAGCACACATCTGGCAGGAGATTGCTGAGGTTGGCTAAGTTTGTACAAGGTCAATTCATCCTCTAAGCTTCTGTGTGCTAAAAATTAAGCAAGAAGTTTACATGGCAACAAGCAGAACCAACTGATCGACCTCAGGGTTTGTTTTCCAAGTAGCATGTCTTTCTTATTAAATCAGTTTTTATTGTATAAAAATAGGAGGGAATGCTATTGTATTGCTCTGAGACATATTTTCTGAAACTTTTCATTAGTTAATGCATACCTATTCTAAAATATGATCCTTTTTCTTTTGTAAGGAAGGTAGAAAAACTACAATGTACCACATATGGCAAAGGGAAAAGTACACATTTCTCTTCACAGATATCTACCCCACTACCGTGCTTTGCAAGTCATGGGCTAGTCTTAACAAAGGGTGGATAACCCTTGAAGCAAGTGGAAATAATACAGGATCAGGCTTTGGAAAATTTATTTAGTTAGTGCTCTCACTAATTTTCACAGAAGGGCAATACCTGCTCAATATGAAGTGTGGTATCCAGTATCTTTAGACATTGTTATCATCTTGCTTTACAGAAAATGCATCAGTCCTGATACAAAGTTTCACCTAGAAATTCTTCCTATGTTAAAAGAAATAACAGACATTTTTACAAACTCAGAGTAACATAAAAATGAGACAAACATGATGAAAAATTATTTTTATCACTCAATAAGTGACATTGATGGTCCACAGCATGAAAAAACAACTTAGCGAGTAAGGAGTGTAGGTTAAAGCTCAGATCTCAATGATTTTTCACATTCTACCAATTATCCAAAGTAGCCTTTCTTCAGCAGTGGTGGAAATCAGCTATCTGCATCAGTGCTCAGTGCTTTAACTGCAAGCAATCTTTTCATCTGAGTCTCTGGCATTTAAAAAAAGATACTCAAATACTTTTTGCAAGTTTGCTTATTCTCCATTATTTGAAGATTCCAACTTCAACATCCTTTTGTTGTTGCTGTGGTGGCTTTTTTTCTTTCTCCATTTGGCAAGCATTGATTTTTCATTAATGCTCCTGTCAGAGCATGAACCAGCTGCTATGTCTCATGAAGTGACAGAGAAAGAGGAGAGCTCACCCTCAGATGGATGCACATACAAACACTGAACTATCAGCAGGAACACCACTCTCTCTCTCTCTGATCCTCTCCTCCTGCTAGCTTGTTCTTCTTTGAAGGGACAACGTCAAGTAGCTACCAAGGGAAGGGGTCAGAAAACACCATCGCAGCTTGGTTGTATTTTGCTCCCCCTCTGATGGTCCACGACTGCCATGCCAGCAGACATCAGGGCTCGATAGCTGAGCTTGTGTGACTGGGGCTGCCTCCTTCCACAGAGCAACTCAGTGCTTCAGTCACCACAAGTGATGCTTTCTGGCCTTGTCGTTTCTTGGCATCTGTTTTCTGGGGCTTTGTCCTGAAGTGACTGAAAATCTAGAGGAGAATCCTAACATAAGTGTACAGAGAAATCTGAAATGAGAGAAATGTTTTCCTTTCTTGGCTTTTCCCTTTGCTCTCTGCTTCATATTACCATCTTGTGAGAAAGGTCAGCCTCCTCTATGCCCAGAATACTGTAATAGGGACTTAAACACTGTAATTTCCCATTAAAACTATGGCCTTTTCAATGAGCTGCCCAGATACTTTTCGAAAGTAATCTTGGTTTTATGAGTCAGTGCGTTGGGCTTGTATGGCGGGGGTTTGTGTGGTGGGGGAGGGGCTACAGGGGCGGCTCCTGTGAGAAGCTGCTAGAAGCTTCCCTGGCTCCAAGTCAGACCTGCCTCTGGCCAAGGCCGAGCCCATCAGCGACGGCAGTAGCACCTCTGTGACAGCATATTTAAGAAGTGGAAAGACTGCTGAGAAAGAAGAAAAAGAGGAGCTGCAGCAAAGAGAGGACTGGGGTGTGAGAGAAACAACCATGCAGACATCAAGGTCAGTGAAGAGGGAGAGGGAAGAGGTGCACCGGAGCAGAGATTCCCCTGCAGCCCGTGCCAAGATGGCAGGCTGTCCCCCCTGCAGCCCATGGAGGTTTAGTGGTGGAGCACAGATTCCTCTGCAGCCCGTGGAGGACCCCACGCCAGAGCAGGTGGCTGGGCCCAGAGAAGGCTGTGACTCCGTGTGAAAGCCCACGCTGGAGCAGTTCGTGGAGGACTGCAGCATGCGGAAAGGACTTGAGTTCGAGAAGCTCATGTAGGGCTGACGCCCATGAGAACCACCCCACGCTGGAGCAGGGGAGGAGTGTGAGGAGTCCTCCCCCTGAGAAGGAAGGAGCAGCAGAAACAGCGTGTGATGAACTGACTGCAAGCCCCATTCCCACCCCACTGCGCCACTGGGTGTGGAGGAGGTAGAGGAATCGGGAGCAAAGCTGAGCCTGGGAAGAAAGGATGGGTGGGGGGAAGGTGTGTTTTTAAGATATGGTTCTATTTCTCATTATCCTACTCTGATTTGATTGGTAACAAATTAGATTTTTTTTTTTCCCCCCAAGTCGATTCTGGTTTTTGCCTGTGACCATAATTGGTGAGTGATCCCTCCCTGTCCTTCTCTCAACTCACAAGCCTTTTTGTTATATTTTCTCCTCCCCATCCCATTGCAGGGGGGAGGAGTGAGCGAGCGGCCGTGTGGTGCTTTGTTGCCAGCTGAGCCTAAACCACAACAGTCAGTTAAAAAAAAATAAAGGTAAAAAGCACCTCTGATGACCATGGAAAGTTCTGATATGTTCACACAAGTCCATTATGACGCCAAGCAACACCCCACAACCCAAATACAATCTGAAGTGTCTCATCCATAGTGTGCTTGGTTGTTTATCCCAGAGTACACACAGAGAGCTAGTCAAGATGCTTTTTTCCTGGGGGGCTCAAGAGCGTCCTATATGCCTTACCACCAAAAAGATGTTACTCATGCAACACGTTACCATGGAGAGGAGCCACTTCACGCTTTGCTCACGTTGCACTTCTTCCCTTTGTTTTTCTACCTTGAAAACAAGGACACTATATTCTTCTATATGTGGAAAGCACCAAGCACATTCACTTTAGCGCTAATCACTTTTGTTTAGTCTTTTTTCTGTTCAGAGTAGCAAAGATCATCTACTGTCAGATCAGTTTGTGCTAACATTTGATTTCCTTCTTGCCTCTAACTTGGTCAGTCACTTACTAAAACTATTAATTTGCTTTCTTAATAGACAGACAACCTCTCTTGGCACCCATATTGGCAGGTCCATCTCCACTGATGTCTTTCCCCATAGAAAAACAATTACTTGGATGGGGAAAAACAGCTAGAAAGTTACAGGAACAGGCTGGTACCCCTTTTGAAAAGAGGTGACACAATCTGAAGATTCAGGCACTCACCACGCACTGCAATAGAAGTCCAGCAGCACTCCCACTCCTGAGCCCGATAGCTGTGCTATGGCCTTGCAACCCTGGGGCCTCCCCATTTCTAAGAGGCGGCTGGAAACAACTTCACTGTAGCAATGACTATCCTGTAAACATCATTAGTTTAGTGACATTGCATTGGCTTCTCCACAGTGCAATCAGGGACCTGAAACTGAAAAATCAAGGCGTTTTACACGTGCTTCACATTTTAAGGCTTCTGGACAGTGATGAACAACCCTTGGGCTGCCCTGTCCATGTCTTCCACTCAGCACGTGAAAATCCCTGGGACAAGGTCTCAGCTCTGCAGAGTTACATGCTAACAGCCACGAGGTGGCACGCAGAGCAGAACAAATTTGTCCTGTCTGTGGCAGCACCAGAAAACTGCAGCAGTGCCATGTGGATCCAGAGAAGGACCTCCTGGCTTTAGGCAGACACCAAGAGACTGGACCTCTACTTGACGCCTTTATCTTCTGTGCCTCGTCCACAGCTCACTGCTCATCTGTTTTGCTGCAGAGTGGGTGGTCGGTGCAACAAGATTGGGCAAAGACAGCAGAGACGCTTATCAGGGTGATGAGGGGGTGCAGACCCGGCTTGACAGGAACGCATGCTGAACGGCTGCTGCCACTGCAGAGACACTGGCCAGTCTTGTTCCATCTATTTCCTGAAAAAGAAAAGCTGGTTGTTTATGCTTCTGAAAGCTCTGCTTTGGGAAAAGCTAATTACACATTGAAGCACAGTATGTGCAGACCAGCTGGCCATGGCAATAGGGACAATGGAGGTAATAAATGCTATTTTTTTCCTGAATTAGACCTAACTGCAAGGAAGAAAACCATATTCAAACTGTATCAAGAGAATAAGCCCCAGTTTGCCTTGGTGTCGGGTGTAATAGCCTGCTCTAGCCAAGAATCTCTTGTGCATAGTGTATGTGTTTAATTACTCCAAGCATCTCCTTCCCATGTTGGATACTGCTACCCACAAATTTGAGAAGTGAGGAGATCGAGGCTTAGTACCCTGTACTCGCAGCCTACCCGAGTCAGGAGCAGGACCCAGACATCCTTACAGCCAGGCAGAGTACTTCACTACTGGAAAAAGTAGCCGTTTTATTTTGCCAAACATGTTCACGCTAGAGCAATTATCTTTGGCAATCTCTAACAATAATTTTAAAATGTTCTCTTCAGTATCATCACTGAATTAAAACTGTAATATTTTTTTTAAAATCCACTGTCATTCTCCTTTCTAGCTCTAATTATCTGGATTGCATCCACACCATGAAGCAGAATTGTGACAAGAAAGCAATCACCCCAGAGATTTCCCAGAAATTTGCTTTCTAATTGGGTTGAAAATGCCTCAGCTTTCTGCATCACATTTTGCACATAACTGGGTTTTCTATGAAGACAATTTATGAAATGCATAAATGCAATATTGTAATTATTTGAGTTGTCACACCACAGGATCTTACGGTGCTAGGTGCTGTACATAAATTTAGGCAAAAAGATACTCAGTTCCTGTGCAAAAGAAATGAAAACTTGAGGGTAAGATTAAAAAAAAAAATACTGGAGGTTTTTTTTAGAGATTAAGAAGATAACCTTGAAATGAATAGGTGTTGCACTGTAAGCATGATTCTGTAATTCTATTGCAAAGAAAAGAAATATCATCTGTTGGTGAAAATCCAGAACTTTCCAGACTGTTATTTACAGACATGTCATTTATGTCATGTAACCTCTCTGTCCCTTATTCACTCATTGGTAGAATGGAAATAATACTTAACATAGCTTCCTCATGAAGCATGATTAAATGTTCACAGTGCTTTGCAATCATTTGTTTGACAATATGGCTGTAGAATACTATTGCTAAAAACAAACTGTGCAATATTTATAGCTGATGCAGTATTGACTAAGCTCATCTTTTCTGTTTTTAAAGTTTTAACTAAGCAATGCTTAATGAAATTTGCTAGACTAACTGCTCGTATTGTCTCTGCTGGTAATGCAAAAGCAAACGGCTGTAAGTACGGTACCCTGAAGGCAGACATTAGGAGTTTCTCTGTTGAATCCAGCAGAGAAGTTTCTTGCATCTCCGTTGAATGCCATCATGCTGTGATTAGTTAATCATTAAGTACATAGTGCTTTTAATTAACTGCCAACTCTGCTTGGGCATCTGTTCTGAAAATCACATCCGATCATGCTTTTCCCAGTCTGTGGCTATGGAGCTCTTCAATAATACAGTTGTTGCTCCATTCTCCAGTTCGTTCTGCTGCAAGACAGCTCAAGTCCAGAGTGTCCTACATGAAATGAAATATAAATAATATATTCTTCAAAGGGAATAAAAGTAAATGGGAATTAAACAAACTTATTTGCCTCAATAGGTAATAAATGCTGCTATTAAAAAGCAGATCTGGCCAATTAACATTTTTTTTGGAAGAAAAAAAGAGGCTGGAAGAATATTTTTATTCTTCAGTATTAGCACACAAATTTATCAGCCAGCCAATTTTTTTAAAAAATACTAATCTTTAACTGTAGAAAATAATCCTTCCTATTTTATAAGGGGCAGGGAAACTGATAATAAATGCAACAGATTCTGCAAAACATTTCATTTGACTTAAAGTTAGAGAAAGATACACTGTGCAAACATTCCCTTACAAACACTACATTTCTCCATCTACATAGCTCAATCTCTGCTGGCTTCAAAAAGCTCCATTTTAAGTGTATTTTACAATAAACTCCAACATTTTTGGAGCATATAGCAGGGGAAATACTAAGATTGTAATACATCTTAGGTAGCACATTCTGGTTTAAAGGTGATAGGAAAAAAGCAACATTAGAGCAAGGAGAATACACAGTGAGGCTGGTAGTAGGCATGGCATCTTCTGCTGGTGCTGTCAATCTGGTTGAAAACAAAGTCAAACGAGATCAGAGGATGGCTGCGGCATTTGATGGCATGAAATGAAATAAGGGCAGACACCTAGATCAGGAGGGGCACCGATCGTGCAACACCGTATTAGCTGTTTCAGAGAGACTAAGAATTTGCTGGGTCATGCTCTGTTCCCCAGCCTAGGCACAGGGGCCTGGACCCCTTGAGAGCTCTGGCCTGCACTAGAACAGACTGACCTGCCAGGTTAACAATAGAGCAGGTGTTTTATGGCATGAGAAGTAGCTGTGCCAGTACATGCCTGCTCCGTTATCACAGCTGGCGCTGGTACAGCTAGCCAGAAAGCAACACTCTCAGCCAACGTTCTCATGTTCCAGGTGAGACACTCGGTCACACTGCATTTGTGTGCTGGCCATGTGAAAGTTCCTGGACATATGGCAATGCACTGGAAAAAGCCGCAAGAGTGGTCACGTGACTCTTTCTACCTAAAACTTCTTAGTATAAGACGAGGACATGCAGAAACCCAATGTACAGTATAGCGGACCACAGTATAGCAACTTCCCTGCTGCCACTCCCACACCAGTGTGTGCCATCTCAGACCCTCCATCTCCGAGCTGTTACTTATTTTGTATGAATCTAGGCTAATAAAAAGGTAGAATTCATAAAGTGCCCATTATTTCTACATAGAAATGTATGTCAAGGAAAAGGGCACTCTTTGTCAAGTACTGAGAACAGAGAAGAATAAACCACTATTAAGCTTTAAACTTGTGGTTCTTTAAGGAGTGGAGCTAAGAAACTTGTATGAACCTTGCAACAGAATAAAACATTACAGTTAAACAATAGCCAGTCTATAGCAGATAGGCATGTAATGATTATGGTTAATGTAACAAACACTCACTGTCAGATACACATTTTACATAATAACCCTTTTTCAACAAGTTCAAAGTAATTCTCTTGTTTTCTTTAAAAATTCCACTGCGGATGTCAAGATGTGCCAGCACACAGAAAAGAGGTATTTCATCATGATATAAAAACATGCATTTCTAATTGTTTCCATACTGAACTACACCAAGGGCAGCACTTTTATATACGGAGTTCAAGGTATTCCAGGGAACAGGCTGTTTTCTGATGACGACATAAGAACACTGTCACTCAGGCAACAACTTGCTACTATGGCAACCACAGCTTTTACAGATGCTGAACGCCATTGAGGTTAAAAACACCATTTGGAGATTTGCTAGTTAAAAGTTTGCCAATATTTGATGCAAGAAGCAACAAAGAGTCCATTGCAGATGCACAGCATTGTGCAGTTCTCTACCCATTATTGGGAAGCGGAGAACAATCAGTTTTATGTGCCAGCCAAGGAGATCCTGGGATAATGGCACTTTCAGATAAGTCCTTAAATGCCACTGCAGCTAGAAATAGGCCTGAACACCAACTTTGTGATTTCAGGCAGCTGGAAGGACTGCTGCCTCATCTAAAAGAGTCCCTAAAAATGTAGAGATTTGGAGATCTAGATTTTTAATACTCTCAGAGCAGAGACCACACAGACTGTGAAGATAGTCTCGTATTATATGAAGACGTATCTTCAGAAAAGAAGTTGATTTTCCACTCCCCCCAGCCCCCCCCCCCCCAACTGCAAAGAATTACAGGATATAAGATAAAAACATCTGGTTTTGTAAGCAATTGCTATCTGTGCTGAGACTGTCAGATGAAATCAGTCAGTTACAAAATGTTTTAAAACTAAAAGCCACTTGTTTCTCTTCCAGAACTTGATGCATTTTACTAACTGCAAGCAAATCTCAGAGGCTCTAGAACACTGTCAAATTAAAGATACCAACTTGGCCAGCAACCTGCCCTCTGCAGGACATCAGACAATTTCCTAACTTTAACCACAGATTTGTTCAGCTGGTTTTGTCCCCAGCCGATATAGCAGAGGCTTGCAGTCAACATCCCCAGTAAATCAAATTTCCTGTATTAGAAAGGGTCATAAACACAATCTAGTCAGAACCCACTCTTAAACTTGACTGAATATCAGCAGAGTATTTTTTCATTTTGCAGCAGCAAACCTCAACTCACTTAGATCCTCCAGGAGTTGTACAGTCTGCCAGGCTGGAGAGCTGCTTGGGGTGGCCTGGCATGGGGAAGAAGAACTGGAGAGGGAGAGGGGTGTACAGATTTACCCCTGGGGCTTCTTTCCTTGGCAACACTTTACAGTGAAGCTCCTCAACTAAAACTGTAATAAAAGTGGAAGTTAAATGTGCATGTTAAAAATGCAAAGCCTAAAGTGTATTGTTTATAATGAGTTTGCTGCCACATTTGAACTAACTGGCCTCTACTGGCAATCTCAAGAGGAATAGCTAAAGCCAAGTTATAACACTCACTTGTGGGGTGGTCTCAACAATGGGATACTGAGATGCAACAACAAGCTTTGAGAATCACTCCTGTTCTGGGTCTGTATGAAAGCCATCCAACTCCAGGGCAATGAAGACAACATGCTTTCAATACACCCACCTGTTGTAGTTCTGTTTTTTTTCTGTATGTATCCTACTGGGCATTTTATAGTGTTCAGGACATTTCCTTTTTAGTCCAGGAGAAGATTAAGGCCATTGCTGGTTTTCATTTCCACATGTTATCCAGCAATCCTGGCTCCTATTGGCAGTGGAGCGCCCTCTCCACACAATTCTCCCCCATCATCTGTGAGAACAGAGATGTGGAAGAGGCCAATTACCTTTTGGAGAGAAGGAAATTACTTGCTTATAATTGAGTTCTCCGAGCATGGTGTCCGCTATTAGAGTCACACTCATCCTCCCACCTCCCCCTGAGAGCTGGGGTTTTATTCCTATTTAAGTTCTAATTATTATAATTAGTCTGAAAAGGATTTGGGAGTTAGGGGCTATGATATGCCATATAGACCCCTCAAGGCATCTTTTTGTACTAACTCATTATGACCAGTTCTAAACTTTACCATTTAATCCAGTCATTCAGTACCCAAGGTCACAACAGCTGAGACCCCCTGAGCATCAATCCATAGAGACTCCCACCTTCAGAGAACTACAATTAAAAGGTAAATAATTCCCTTGCTGCCTTCTCTGTGAGGCAATGCTATAAGTTAGAGAACGGAATCCAACCTCAGCCTAATTACTACTTTGGTAATTTACGCAGTTGCAATGAAAAAGCTGGCAAATGCTTTTTCATTTATCAAAACAGAAACACAAGGCCAGCTACAGTTCATTTCAGACTGAACTTGACAAGACTCAGCCTTACAACACTCAAGTTGCAAACTTTGTTTGTCTGTATCGCTCAAACTCCAAGAAAGTCTGAAGAGCTACTCTCCAAGAAAGTCAAATCATCATCACAACATGCAGGCCATGGAAATAGTATTCTTCACCATGCTAATTAAAGATGCAACCCTTTTCTTTGTTTATTCCATCACAAAACTTCTGTTGAATCAATACAGTACAAATTTTAAATTATTTGAATCAGGCTGTGCATAAAAGGATTCAAAACACTCAAAGCTGAATTGAAGTATGAGCAAGTACAAATTCTTAAAAATACCATCACCCAAGTTGACAGATTCCAAGAAATTCAACAGATGCTGGTATTTTTCTGAATGACAGCAGCCTCCAGGCCTGAAAACTGTAAAGCAAAGCTTTGAATTTCACAGGGAAGATCATGAAATGGTATTAAGCAAAATAGTCTGTTACAGTGCCAGCAGCTGGAGTCCAGTGCACAGTGTCAGTACATGGAGGCAGCAGATTCAAATACTTCTATTGCTGATTTTTTTGAAAGATAAGTGAATTACATCTGCAAATCAGAAAAATGCATCCACATTTCTACCAACAAAATACACTGTGCAACAATGTAATACTTGCTAATTATACATGCCATTAACCACAAGTACAAAACTCAATGGCTGTATTGAATTCTTAGTGAAAATGTGAAAATTCTGAATCAGAATTTAGAAAGTGTAAGTAATAACGTACACCAATTTCTAGATAAATAAATCCAAGTTCATTACATAACAAAATTGGTAAACAAACTGTCTTCTAGATATGTTTTTTTTAATGAGCAAATCACAACTTAGTACATGTTATTATAAGTCTATTACAATGCAGCATGTCCAATTTCCATACTGGTTTGGTAGTACATACTAATATCACACTTGAAGATTTGACAACTCTAAATCTTTGATTACAAGCAAGTACACCTAGAAGAGGGAAAAAAAATAAAATGCTCTATTTGTTCTCATTTTCTGCTAGAACTGAGTGCCAATTCTTCAGCCTGAAAGCAACCTGAATCTCTACCCTGGGATCGTACGTGTAGCAGCTTCAGCACTGTCCCTAGTCGTACCATGTCCTCCTAACCAGCGCACACAATTAAGCACGATAGGTAATCTTTGCTCTGAAACAGGGTCCACAAAATGAATTCTTTTACTCCCAGCCAACATTAGTATCACACTAGGGACCAATATGAAGAAGTTTGCACTGTTGCTGTCTGAGCTGTGTTTGCAGGTGACAAATGGACTTCAATTTCTAATGTTGCTGGGTCAGAAATAGCCTTCTAATTTTCCTAAACTCAGTTATAGGCTACTGCCATATTTGTAGCCAGGTACATTAACTACAGAAGCAATATTTCAGCTGCTGCTGTTTCCTCCTCTAAGAAAATAAAGTGGGAGAGAAAGTTGAAGGACAAAAGCGGGGGAGTAGGTCAAATATTGATACCTTAATCTGGACATCAAGATGCTCTTGTAGCTGTTTAAATGGCTGAGGCCCCATATAAGAATTGTGGCAAGACTAAAGATTAGTCCCAGCCATCATGTTACTTACAGTTCCTGAAAGTCAGTTTTTACTGGTGGCCATTCAGCTTTAACTACATTGTCAGATGCATACAGACCTCTGGGGGCATCATTTAGGAGAGAAAACACTTTTGTTTCCACCTATTGGCTGAGAAGGTTGTATGTCGTGGGCTGCTCAAAGCTTTCCAGCACCATAGGCAAAAGTTAATTTCCCCTCCTAAAGGATAAGGAACAAAATAATATATTTTGTATTTACCACTGGCAGCCGCAGAACTCCATGGACGCGTAGTGCTCCAGGGATGGTTGCCATCTTTCTCCAATCTCCAAGCTGCTTCCCTCCTCCTGTTAAGGACGCTGACCCTGAGAAATTCAAACCCCAATGATGGCGGTTAAAAGACATACAGGCAAGAATGAAGCTGCCCTGTGCCTGGGATATGAGACCATGATCCCCAGCCCCTTTAAGATTATACTTTCCTTTTCCACCACCAGTGCCCAGAGAGATGTCTGCTCCACCTGCCCAACTCCCAACCGAGTCCCTCTGCACTCCCACCCTCTCCCCTCCTCAAGGAGGGCACAAGCCCCTCTAGCCCATCTCCCTCTTCCAATCTCATCTCCCCAAGATGCGGAACCCATTCTTCTCCCAAGACATACAGGCTTGTGCTGACACATACAACAGCCAGCTCAGTCCAATCGTGCCTGGCTCCATCCCTCCCCCCTCTAAACAGCACCAAAATCATGAGCTTGGGGGAAGACGAGGAGAGCATGGGCTCCCTTTCCTCCACCCAGCCCCACTCTGGTGGGAAGCCAGGCTGAACACAGGCTACTGAGTCCCAGCTCTCCTGAGCACCCAAGGGCTATAGGGAGCACCCTGCCCATGCCCGTCCTCTGGGCGCAACACACTGCACTCCTCTTCAGTGACTGCTTGAATGCAAAAGGTTATTTCCCTCCAGGAGAAGTTGCATGTGAAATGCCCAGCAGACGCACAGAACGCAAGCAGACTATAATTATAAATTAAAGGGGAAAATTAAGGTGCCAAGTCTTTGATTTGTATTCCTGGCAGCAAACTGTCAATGACATGGGAAGCTGCATTTTTGTTTTTTCCCATACGTGGCTTTTACAGAAGGTTTTACTTTAAATCAGAAGACAAACATGAAGAAAAATATTCCTACTGAAGCTTGTTTATAGTGTGTTTTCCCAGGCTTCATCCCCTCTTGTACTTAAAGGTCACCTCAACCAGAACTGCACAGATTCACTCCCAGGTCTTTTTGTGAAGTGTTAAGAAGAATCTATACCATGTAATATTGTAAAAATACTGCCTTCCTCTAACAGTGTGGTTAAGTTCTCATTTAATAACAAATACATTATTTAATCTCTTGGGTCTGATATCTAGCATATCCTATAATCATAAAAAGCCACAAATCTCCCCCATAAAGCTGCTCTCAGTACATTGTATCCCACAACCATCAGTTCATTGCTCTTCCAATAGCTCTGGGAAAGGCCCATTGCTATTGATATCTACATCCCAGCAGAAGCACTTTCCTTTGAGGTACTCTGTTTCACGAAGCTATTAGATGACCTGAAATCCCTGGGAGCCCCAGATTAGTGAATTCAGACTTTTGTGCGAGTGTTTTATTCCTGATGTTCCACTTTCTGAGAGATGGTTGTAGGTGAATGACTTTTCTACTGTGTCAAAAGATGTATTGGTTTAATTTAATGCATTTCTGCAAACAGAGTCACGTTTGTTCCTCTCCACAAATAGCTACCCACATGTGAACACCACTAACGTGCCTCCTTTCTCCTTGTGACCTCTGGTGGCCAACCTCTCCTCAAAACTGCACATCATCGTGAGCATGCAGCTCTGAATTCAGCACTGCAGGACAGCATTCACGGATGGAAGCACCTGCTGAGGGGCGCCTTGCACCTCATTGTTGCAGTCAGCCTCAGAGTTGCTCTGACTTCCCACACATCTTGCTATCTCTTCTGCCCCTTAATTTATCCTTTTGGAGGTTACTTACATACGTAGTGATTGCAGCACTTGAAGATGATGAAATGGAAGTAAATTAAAGCTCTAACAAGGAACACATGCAAACAGAGAAGAGCATCACTGACTGGACATAGAAGCAGCTACAAATTCTGCTTTCAGAAGGGTGGAATACCCTCGTACACCTCTTCCACACCTAAAGTTTAGCTAATTTTTCTCCTCTAGTCAATGGGGGCTCAGCTCTGACACAAAAATTGCCTGTGCTGTACCTTTGGTCCCAATCATATTTGTAACAAGTCTCCAAAGCTTGCCATTTGTAGTCCACTCTGAACATGCAGAGATTAAATATAAATCATCCTGAACACGTATATAACTGCTCATTTGTGCAATCTTTAAAGCCTCTCTGAAAACAGGACCCTAAAACTGCAGAAAATGACACTTTTATCATGGCCAGCAGCCATATGCTATTTTCTAAACACCAAACCACAGGTAGGAAAGCAAATCTATTATGTATCCCTTGGTAGTGAAGACATTCTTCCATCAAAATGCTGTTTTATGGTGATGCAGCTGCTGATAAGGAGATAATACATTTATGTGATCGTATAAACGCTGAGAAATTTGTTTCCAGAAAGGATGCAAAGCAGAAAAAGCATTTGCAATACTAATTTATTTTGAAAAAAGTTTTATAATCCAGTACATACACTGAAGGCTTTTATAGCCCCTCAAGTTTTCAGTGTGGAAAACACACACTGGGAACCTTTATGTGGCAACAGAAACAGAAATGCAGCTGCTTAAATCATTCCCCTGTTCAAAATGTTTTTCTACAGTACACAGTTTTACAATTGCCCTCAATTTAATGCCTCTGTTCTGGTCACTTGAACATGGTTAAGCTACTGCCCCAGTTGGAACAAGCTGGCCTTGCCCTGCTACAGGGGTAACTGCTCAGTTAACACTTTCTGTCTGGTTGCCAGGACATCACTCCATGGCACAACATAGTAAAAGCCAGTTTATTTCTTCTAAATTCTGTAACTATCTATCACCCTCTCTAAAATCAACCATAGGTAGACATTTTCATATAAGACTGTTTATATTAAATTTAGGATAACAATGTTACCATCAGGTAGCATCACTACCATTCAGTTGCCATTCACCACCATCAGGACCTGTTTGCCTCAGCAGCCCAATTACCTTTGAAATTAGCATCCTTTTCACCTTTATGAAATCTGGCTGCCACAAGTTAGAATACCGTAGTCAGGGATGTTACAGGCCAGCTGGACAGTAAAAGAGCTAAGACATGGAGAGTCTTCAATACCAGTGAGTCATTCCAAGCATGGAGTGGAAAAAAATGGGTGCTTTATCTTTTCAACATCTAAACAGGAGGGGAAAGAAAGAAAGGAAGGGGGGATTAACTGAATTTCTCATATATATAAAATCTAACGGAAGAGAAGATCTAACTAGCCATAACATGTTTGGAACTGTCTTAATCATAGAAATGGCACTGCTTATAGCTTCAATTAACTAAAAAATAGAGAAACCTTTATTTTTCTCACAAACATACATAGATTGTCACAAGTAATTGCAGAAGGCTAGGTTACTAAGAGTCGTGACACTTCTCTCAACATTTAGTTTAAGAAGAGTAACAGAGTCCTTGACACTGTAAAGAGCTTGAATGACAACCTGATAAAGCAGAAGGAAAGAAAAATTAAATGATTCCTAGCAAAACAAGCTAAACATTTACCTTTATCATCACGTAAGAAAAAATTGGTGCCTTACATATGTTTTTAAGGACAGGCTATAATAAGTAAATGCAGTTTTCACAAGTATAGCATGGCAATACATAGGCCATCACTTAAAACAAAGCTTCTCATTGGGAACCCGCCTGAATCTCCATCATACCTCCTTTTATCCCAGTTCCTACCTCCAAAGAAATATCAAGGATGAGCAGTAACTTGCAGGTCTGAGCTGAGTCTCATCTACAGCAGGTGTAACCTATGAAGAGTACATTCAAGTACAAACCACGACAATTTACTTTGTGTATTTACCACTTTGAAAAAAGCCAGTCCTTCGACAACTGCCTCTGAGAATTTCACCTTCTTCCAAATACACAAGTATCACTGACACCAAGGCTCTAGGGCTAGGTTTCCCATACTTGAGGAAATTAAAAACTAGAGAAATGAGGCCCCTCTTAAAGCTTGCAAAGGGTGTGAATTTTAGGCAGTTGCTCTAGATTTTTTGATTCATTTTTGCAAGGATAAAGTTTCACAAGAAAATTGTGAGCCAAATCAAAAAACAAATGCAGAAGAATAAAAAACTTGAGCCAAAAGAGTTTCTGAGATGGTGATGATTTCATTTATGGCTGAGGATGTATGGGTGCTGTGCAGCATCAGGAAGGTTTTATAAAGCCTGGTTTTTGTTTGCTTATTTTTTAAAAAAGCAGGTGATATTGTAGAAAGCAGAATGTTTATTTTTTTTATAACGTTTGTTAACTGTACTTCTATAGCATTTGTGGGTTTTAATGTGTGTAAAGCACCTGGCAAAATAGTGCATGAAAACTGGCTGTAATTTCATAAATCATAGGGATTTGGAGACTTGCATGAGAAGAAAGTGTGAAGAACGTAAACATTTGTGTTGCTTTTAAACAACCATTATAGCACCCTCTCCACATGTAACACTGAGTAAAGGTCTAGTGACTTTCCAACATGCACAAATTGAAATTAATTGCCTTACTTGCCTCCACACCTAAATCTCTCGCTTATTGTCAAACTGATGCTTCCTTCTTGGGAAAGATATCACAAAAAGAATTACAATTTCTCCTCTGACTACTGCATTCATTTTGGGGGAGATGGACCTAATCCAGCTTTTGAGTTTCTAAGACCTCATGTCCTGGTGTCCTTAAGTAGCAGATCTGCATCCCTTGGTAAACAATGACACTTTCAGGCATTTACCTCTTGTGGTTGCTCGTGAATACAAAAGGTTAAGTAGTTTGGTTTTAAAAAAAAAAAAAAAATTCCAGTGTATCTGCCCACCTTCTGTCAATGGAAAGAGCAGCACACCGATAAGGTAGGCAGCTTTTAAATGCCTACTTATTCTGCTATCCAATTTAAAATACATACTAATAAGGATTATATGTCTTACACTTATGTTTGCCTTGGCTGATACTAGCAAGCTGTTAATTGCTGCTATAGTATATCTAAAGTATTAAAAAAAGATCTGCTACACTTTACATACATTATGACCACTCAAACCATTCTAGTCTGATGACTCCGAATACCCAAAATGATTTATAACTGTGCAGCAAATGGCTGCTAAGGACCAAACTTTCCTCCCTCTCTTCTCATGCCTCACACGGAAGAAATTCCTTCTCCACACACCCCACACCTGCCTCAGGACTCCTTGACGTTTGCCATCTAGACAGGATTTTTAGTTACATACCGCCTGCCTACGCTAAACATTAAGAATGCATTTCCAACTAATGTTAAGATGCATCAACATTAGAGTAAAATCTTTATGGGGGTGCTGGAAATAACCATAAGAACCCCTAGTGCTATGAACGCCCAAACTGCAGAATTAACCTTAAACTTACAAATAAACAGCCTTTACCAGCGTGGAAATGAACTGTTTTGATTCACAGACAATATTAACTATGTCCTTTAGTGTGGGATGACCAATTTGGAGCCATTAATGTTGGAACAGTTGGTGGCTGTCTTGAGAAATGGCTTCTGTTTTAAAAAAAAAAAAAAAAAAGTCTTTTTTATCCTCACTCCTTTTTTCAGACCAGACCAGAAGGAGGTGGCAGACAGTTTGGAAGCAAGCACTTTTACATAAAATTATCTGAGGAAAAATTATTAATTAAACCTCTGCAAAAGATGAAAGCTTCACTTACTGAGAACAATCTAAAGTTACGTCCTTTGTTCCCTACCCAGCTTATAAATATTATTTTAACAGGACAGATTAGAGGATTCTGTCCTTACAGCTAAAACTAAGACTGTGAGGGAAGAAAATAATTTGACTGGGGGAACTAAATGTTCTGAAAGACATATGCTTAATTTTTAATTTGTAAACGGAATTAAGTCTCTAGTTTAAAGGGAGTGTTTTGGAATTACAAAAACATAGTATTATTCGCACATAAAAGAGCGTTTGGTCAGCCCTAATTTACGTGCAAAACTCAGTTCATTCCTAATTATGAAGCCATGACTAGTTCTTAGATAGTACATGTCCCCCCACCCCCAATTCAAGTACACCCATGTAGCATTTGCTTCTTTTGAGGAATGAACATGAATTCCTTTCTGTTTGCACTGAACAGCAATTAAAAGGGTGGCTGCCATTCAGACACTGCCAGTAGTGAGCAGGATTTAAAACACAGTAATAAGAAAAAGATCAATTCCATCTCAACTGTTCTGCAGTTAAAGCTACAAGAAAGGCCTGTAATTTGACCAAGTAATTAATACCACTGTTTGGTATGTGTGAACTTAATTCTAAACTTTGTCCTATTTTATTCCTATTTGATATTTAAATTCCTTGGAATGACTATCTTAAACATTTAGTTTGTAATTGTAGGGTCTGCTGAAAACTGGTTAGCCTTTAAAAAAAAAAAGCTGTATGTGACTGTGACTTGTATTGGCAGTGAAAAGTAATGGAAGGTGCCACCTAACTTAGCGAACCAAGAGGCCAACCCATTATATCTGGTCTCAGAGAGGTTCCAGTGAAACCACTTCAGTGACCGTCTGCCCAACTTTGTCAGCTTCCTGCAGTTATCAACCGAAAGAGCAGGTTCAGACAGGGGAGATTATAACGCTCATGCCATTTTTATGAGGATTGATTTACCAGATTAAGAGACATAATCCATTTTCCTTACTACAGCAATTACACTGAATCTGAAGAACATCCTCCCTCTGCTTTATTGACACAGTCCTTTAAATCAAAATGATAGTTTTAGAAATTATTCCTGAACAGTAAAATATTAGTTTTTCTTCTTTCATTTTAATATAATTAAGAGATAGTGTCAACGGAATAGAACCTTGCCAAGAGATAATGATCTCATGCTGACAGACAAATAGTAAGGTGAAAAAAGCATTTAGTGAAAGCATATTTTTTTTAATCCAGTGATTTAAATTACTACTATACCAACTGACCACCATCTAAGTACAACAGATTGACAGACTGGTGAAGTGACAAAGCTGGTACCATAAATGTTTGTCCATTCACATTCTCATTGTCTTTGGAGATTGTAGCAGCTAGGGCGAATGCTTTCCTCCACCCTGGTGGAATGTTGTTCCTTTGTACATGTGGGCATCTAATAAGTTCAAACAACAGAAACTAAGCATCTGGTCATCAAAACACTGATTTGGTGATTACCAAATTTCTGCATTCTTGCATCTCGAAAGAGGACAACTCCTGGATGCCCTGGCCTGGCCTCCCAGCTTACCAGAGAAAGACCAAGTGACCAATCTTTTGAACATGCACGCTGACAGTCTTTCACAGGACATGTAGAGTTACCAAGGGCACAGCCCTGCTCTTTTTTAACCACTTTTTTCTTACTAGTTTTTCATGCAATTTCAGCCCTGCAGTTTCTGAAGATCCTGAGGTTTTCCCTCAATATGTCAATAGGATGCCTTTTCTCTATTCAATATAATAAAACATCCACTACAGCTGCTGTTATCACAAGCTCACTTTTATTCCTAAGCTACCACCAATTCAATTGCTTTTCTCACCAAGTTAGCCTTGCAATTTTTTCTTTTTTTTTTTTTTAAATTATCAGAAATTAACTAAAAGGCCTGGTGCTTATCTATAAATATGACACAAAAGACACTGCTCTATCCCATGCACTGGACACATTTGGCTACAAGGGCAATAGGAAATGCAGCAGGTCCCTTTAGGAAACCTGCCAAATATCAATAAAAGATCTCCTAGCCCAGTGCTCACCCTCGTTCCTCTTACAAGGTCAGTTCTCCTACAGCACCTGATCCACAGTGCTGAGTGTGTTCAATATCAGTATGATATTTTTTAATATACTGCTGGAAGAAAGACTCTAAGACCTACCAGTATCATGGAAAATCAGGTCTTTACATTGAATATTCAGCTTCTGTCATAAAGGACCTAGCAGATTAAAGAAAGTGACGATTCATTCCTCTATCTTCAGCCTTTTGTGCACAGCTTGTAATAGTAATATCAGCTCCTCAACTTATCAAATCTGTGGGCAAAAGCAGTGGTTGGGCAAGTGAATTCTTAGTGAGACAGATGTGTTTGCATTTCTTAGACACCATATGCAGGTATTTGTGATAAAAGTCGTTTTCACTTTTGAGAAGTGACATGTATTTGTCACTACATAGTCGTCTTTCAATATCTGTAGACATAGCGGACCCTACATCTTGTCCACATTTAGACAGGCACAAGATGGCCTAAAACACTGATGACTAAAGTTAAATTAAAAAAACCCAGAATTGTATAAAAAGCAAATTGAGACCAGTAAGAAAAAAAATGTTTAAAGCATAAAGCATGAATCATATCTATAAAAGTAGGACCAAACAGCACTAGCACTGTGGTATAAGACATACACAAAGGCAGAAGAAAAGATTTAATATTTGATAGCAGTCAACAAAATGGGAGCATACAATACTATGTGCAAGGGCACAAGCTAGTATTGGTCTTGGATGAATTACAGGGAAAGTGAATATTAAGTAGGCATTAATAGCATTGCCCTGCTTAGTGATACACTACAGCTGGCTCAGGTGCTTGGAGTTTAGGAAAAGTGTTTAAAATATTAGAGGAAATACAAAGAGGCAATAGAGGAATTAGAGGGTAAGATGTGTGAGGAGAGACTGCGAGAGCTAAACTTACATAGTCTCAAAGAGAGAAGACTCAGGGGGCCTCAATCACAGTCTATAAATACCTTCAAGGTAATAATATAAATGAAGGAAGGGAATTCTCCAGTCTCAGAAGATAGCAGGACAAGGAGCAATGGCCTGGAGCTAAGGAAGCAGGAGCGCAGGGTAGGTTCCAGGGAACAGTTCTTCACTCTGGCCTCCGCCGCGCCAGATGAATCCACTGCAGGGAGGAGGAATTGCTCTCCTTCCACCGACTCCAGCGCACATTGCCCACATGCATGCACACGCTGCACTTGATGCATCCAAGACGGTTCTAATCAGCCAAAGACCCCCCAGAACCTGTGCAGCACTGAGTCATACATCAGCACGGACAAAGAGCCATACGTGCTGTGGGCTATCACAGTCTGCGCGCTGACTCGCAGGTCTTCCTGCAAGCACGGGATTGTTAATATGGAGTGATTTTAGAGTGAAGGCATTCATTAACCTGGCACCAGTTTCATGAGCAGAGAAATAGCACTGCGTTTCTCCATGGCTGCACTTCACTACACTGGGATTTTTCTCCTTCTTAGAGCACTGTTACAAAGGCTGGTTTTGCACATTCTGCAAAGGGTGAATAAAGCTCAAACCACATATTAGCTAGCACATGTGGTGATTTGACTTCCATTTATCCACTTGGTTCAGTGGAGAACAAAAATTCAGAGCATTGTACCAGTTAAATAGAATGAGTCCTCATGTGGCTTATCTACTCCTAGGACATATCCACGTGCAGAAACAGTAAAAAACATGACTCCTCCATTTTTCAAGGAAAATCTTTCTTTGTCCTGGGAAAAGACTATCCCAACATTTTCATCTTTTGTGCTAGTTTATAACCAAATCCCAATTTCAGGTTCTCTGGCTATTTTCTTATCCTCCAATCCACCTGAAATTGTGATGGTGGCAATTCACAAACCCCATAGCAAAAAAGACAGTGAATTCTGCAGATGCAGAGAGGCACCTGCATCCAGCAGAGGCCAAAGCACTGCAAATGAGGAAGGACTATAGAGACAGTGACAATAACCTGAAGTTTCTGAAGTGGCTTGACTGACTGACATGGCTGGTGGCAGAACAAGAAAGCAATCCAGAGAACATAAGCAAAGCACAGCAAAAAATAATCATAGCAGCAGTCTCAAGTACTGTGCAAAGGGTTCAAACAAGAAAAGTAAATGAAAATGCCTCTTAGTCCAGTGACCCACAAAGAAGTCACTGCAGTTCTTGTACATTAAGGGATGGCTTCCCAGCAAATCAGCTCCTCTCCTCTGGACAGGAAGAAATCAACCTCCTCCACTTTCTAGGAAGACTCTTTCAGCTTTACTGGAGTCCTAACATAACACTTAAACACAGAACAAAACAAAAGCCCCAACACTTCATGACACCTATTCTGTCCAGTCTATGTTGCCCTTGCTCCGATCACAGGGAAGAATTTCAAGCAAAGGTCTTTGATGTGTATGCTGTAGGCACTAGCAATATTAATTTTATTTTATTTAACAAGAGTTTCTCTGTTTTATTCAGAAAACATCATCCCTCCTGCATCAGGATCCCCATCTACCAAGCTAACATATTAGCTCAGTGCCAGACAGGAAACTAGGTTGCAGCTAACCACACCATCATTTTATACAGAACCAGATCACCCATCTGTAACCTGGTAAGCCACCTTCCTCCTTAAATCAACAGTGGAAAGAGATCAGGAAACACTTCAGCTTTGTAACAAGCTGGCTCTTCAAGCTCCTCTACATTTTCTCATTCAACGTCTCCTGGATTTGTGTTTCATGTCTGGAACCTTGCCGGGAACTTGCATCTTGAATGCCTCAGCCCAAAAGCTACCATGCCTGTTAGTGAAGATTTATATTTAAAAACACCAAAGCTGTTATTAACAACGTACAACTCAATTACGGTTGGACACTTCAACCAAAGGTCGAAGGTGCTCGGCACCTCCAGAAAAACAGACATCTCAGTACCGCACTGACATACGTGTAAAAACTCCGTAGGCAGACTATCCTGAAATGGTAACCTGTGAAAGACTCATTGCTTGTTAAACCTAATCACCTCCTACTTCAAAAAGGGAGTCAGAATAGAGTTCCTGTACAGAGATCTACTAGTTTTAAAAGGTGTTTTTTGTGCTACTGTGTCCCCCAAGTAAATACTGTTATTATAACAAAGATTTGAGCTGCTGTTAAGACAGATATGTTTGAAGGTTTTAAAAACTGTTTTCTACATTTATAATTGAACATACATAGCAGTATCAGCTCCAGTGAGGGCTTCCCAGCTCATATTTGCATGCTGCAAGTTACAGCTTAAATGTTCTAAAGTATATATTTGTGCAAGCTACCATACTACATATTGACTGAAAGGCTAGGCAGCTTTGTAAATACACACTGAAAAAATTATCTGCCTTATTTGTGTGTTGTCAAGAGACTGGAATCACTTCTGGGTAAATAAGATGCATTTTTAAAATTATCTAATTATGTACAATATTTAACTTGAAAGACCTGTAGCCATTTTGGCCTCTTAGGAAAAAGAGCATACATGTTTTATAACTCTAAAATAATGATTTCTAATAAAATATTAGGAAATATTAGGAAATATTACAGCCTTAAAAAATTACATAGTCCAAATTAGAAAGACTACATCAAGCAAGGCATACATGAGAGTTTGGTTGGTAATGCTAATTTTCACTGTGAATTGCTTCTGTAGTAGCAATTGTTTTCCTATAACTTCTTTTTTACTTTTAACGGTAGTAAGTAAAAGTAAAATAACTTCTGTTTTCTATATTCTAAAGCAGTAGAAGAAAATCTCTAGTTTTGGTATCTACCAGAACATGGTATCAGTGACCACTATTAACATTTATACTTAGTAAATCCCAGAGCTTTTCCATACACACAGAACAACACATAACTCAGTAGTAGCTCTTAACAAAGGGCAGTTTTATTTTTTTCAAATACCAATCACTGAATATGTGTCTGTCCTAAGTAGTTGCTCTGGAAAAAAGATAGCAAGAAAGCAAGCAAGCATTTTAAGGTGAAAAACACTGACCCATTATTAGAGGTCTTTTTTTATTATTATGCAATCCTGCTTGCTAACAGCAGGGACCCAGAGCCCTTCAAGTGACGCAGACTGAAGCAGAACCATGTCACTGTCCTTTGACATCCATTACTACCTATCCTTCTCCTTGGAGTGGTATCCTCTGTGCGTCCAGATTGGATTTTTATTTAAGACACATTTCTAAATTGACATCTATAGTCAGCAGCTATCTATGTCTACCCTCTACAGTGCAGGGCACATTTCTCAAAACTGGAAAAAAAAAAAAAAAGGAGAGGAACAAAATGGGGAAAAAGGGAGAGACTCAGAAAAAGAATATGGCCCCATAAATACTGAGGGAATCTCAGGCTCTGGAGACATGCGTTCAACTTTCTGCTCTGCCAAATTCCCTGCATAATGCGAGGAAATCAATTAGTACCTTATCTGTGAAATGGGGATACTCAATTACACACAAGGGGATTATGAGACTAAATAGTCACAAATTTGAAGTGATTTAGACAGTATAGAAGTAAAAGACAAAACAGTACCAACTGAGAGAGAAGCATATTAAGGTTTCTATTCTACACACACACACGTAACAACAAAATTACTCCAGTGTTTTTACCCTCTTCAATAGAAACAACTCCTCTAGACCATCAGTTTCAACTACCAATTCCAGTGGCCCAGAAAGCAACTCTCACATTGTGTCCCAAATGACCAGCACCTTCAGGATGGGTAGCAGCATAAAACAGTTTTAACATGGATAACAGTAGCTTACCCAACCAAGAAGTTACAGCAATGTTTCCTTCCTTGCAACAGTTATCAGAAATGGGAAAGAAGCTGTCGCCTCCTTAGCTTCCTAGGCATGAACCAGTTCCTGCATCTCCAACTGACGAAAGCTGGAAGATTATCTCTGAAAGTGCTTGCAATGAAGACAAATTTAACCAAAGACCCTAGCTCCAATCAGACCTGAAGAATTACTGAGCTGCAGGTTAGACTATTGTTTCTGAAAAAGAACATCTCCAAGATTTATAGTGAAAAAATAGGTACAACGGGTGTCATTAACAACTCACAAGCTCCCAACAGCGAGCATACAATGTCACATAAGCTACTGTATTTAGCTTCTGGAGTTAGCCTGGGAACCAACCTACACAGCACCGTGTGCTGCTGCTGGCAAATGATCTTTTAATGGCAACAGCTATATGGGGTTGCTTCCATTCAGCTACTGCGTTGCAAAATGATGATAAATGATAATGAGAAATTATTACAACTATCAGAAGTATTAGTAAATATTCCTACTGCTTGGTATTATAAATCTAGAGAAGTCTTTAAGACTGATGTCAAACCACATGACGTACACCACGCAGTTAATGTACAGCTGATAACTTGAATTTGGGGAGCAAATTCAGCACTACTGGAGCAGGAATCTGTTATTTCTTTAGCATGCTATAATAATATTCAAGTCATCAGTGAAGGAACTTTAAACATATGATACAGTAGTATCTTGACAGTAAAAAATAGTTGAGGATTGGTGCAGAGGGTGCCAATTTTTCTTTCAAGCAATGAGTAATTTATGTCCTCTTGTTTTGTCACTCCACCTCCAATGGCAGAAGCACACCCATGTCTTCAGTGAGAGCTTTTAAAATCACCTTTGAATCATTGACTAATTTAGGTTAGAATGGATCTCTAGAGAACATCTGGTAGGAGAGAAAGAAGTAAGCACATGTGCTCCTTTAAAGATTAAACTAAAAACCCCAAACCAACCACTACCTCAACCCCTCCCAGCTCATGAATCTGAGGAAGCCACGGTGATGACCTGGCCTAGTCAGTGATGCTTCCTGCTCCAGTAGTGCCATGGATGGAGAGCTCTGGCTTTGTGTGGTTGCCCAACCTTCGCTCGCACTCTGTACTCTTGGGGCACAGGTGGGATACAGTGAGAACGCTTTCCAGCTGGCTGAAAATTGTTTCCCTTAATAGCATTGTCACTAGGGACTGAAATCTAAAGAGCCTCTGTACAGGATTTTTACCTGCCAAGAAAGGTAGTTGATTAGAAATAAATCATGGAATTAATTTTTTTTTTTTAAGAAGATGCCAAATACTTTGCTGACAAAATGTTTCCCTTTTTCTTTGCTTGTTTTTTTTTTTTTTTGGTTTATTTTGGGTTTTTTTTGTTTGTTTGTTTTTTCTTTTTTTTCAGTCAGGTAGTAAACCATGCAGGCTGTGGGGGATTTGTTAGTGATCTGACTACTCATTAAAATAATATAAAAATATAATCCAGCATTTTCAAGCACCAATAATTCAAACCAGGCATATTCATAGGTTACCTTTTTCTCCAAATACTGCTGAGCATGCTGTAGGCAGCCATCAACTTGAAATTATTTTTATTAAAAGAAGGATGCGTGTGCCTACAGCACACAACTCAAGAAATGTCTCTAATGATGCAATATGAAACCATTTAGTGACAACTATGTTTGAAAAAGCCAACCAAAAATTACAAACAACTTGCAAGACATTTTGTTGCTTTTTCTTGTATGCAAGTATTGGGACCTATCTCAGAGCAATATTAACACCTGGAGTTGTGTAAGGAGTCAGGAACTCAGGTAGACATTCATCTTTACATGAGAGAATCCAAACTCAACATCAACACTGCTCTTTCTTCAAAGCCCAGAACAGCACTATAGAGCTTTAATTCTCTCAACTAGCATTTACTGTCATTAGATCAGCTTTTAATTATCTGAAGTTATGACAACAGCATATTAAATGAATTCCCATCTCTTTTGAGCCTTGAAAGCAACTCATGTTTTGATTACTGTGTTCTTTTAAGAGAGATCACCTCTCAGTCCATTACTATAGGGGTCTGTAATCATTTCTTTAATCAGAATGAGAAGCTGATAAAAGACATATTTGGAAAACAATATTCTTGCAAACGAAACTTCATTTTCAATAGGTTTTCAAACTATAATAATTATTGGAAAAGGACAGTGTTTGTTTAGACTGGGATATGATATAACTAGCCAAAATTAGAAATACTTGTTGTAAGGCTGTTTTCCATTTACCCCATGAATACAGATTACAGACCAGATGCTTGGTGTTAGAGCAACTCATCTGCTTTTATGCTCATTTCTGTCTCTGAACAGATTGGTCAGAGATACAGCTGTACCAGCAATATCAAACCGTAAGAGGGACCTCTAAGGGCAACTGAACTAACCCAGCCACCTGTGCTGTGCCATGCCATGCATTTGCCGAGACAATACCTCCTGGATTCGCTCTGATAAGCTGATCCCATACTGTAAGTTTAGAAATTTGTTCAGAATTAGACTCAGTATTTTATTTTATTGAGACTTTGTTTTTCTGTTCACCCTTTTCATAAATTCAAGCTGTAGATGCTGCTATGCAAATATCAAACAGGCCACCTGGTTGTACCAACCACTCGAAGGTTGGTTGGTGGTTCTCCGTATACAACTTGCTCAATTTGCTGCCTTTTTATCATTACTGAGATGCAATTAAAAAATCCTTTTCAGGAAACTACGCTCTTATATACCACAAGATCAATGTTCAAATTAATGCTTAGACCTTGAACCTCCAACGTACGAAGTCCTCTTGGCTCCTCAGAATTCAGCACCTGAAAAAGCAGCGCCCAGTCCTCCCAACAGTCACACTGAAATAATTCTTAAATCGTCACAACTTGTGTTCTGGTTTTGCCACCTTCTTCATGGCACATCCCAGCCTCCTGACCTGTAATCAGCTCAGGCTCATTCTGGCCATTCAGAGTGGACCATATTTTCAAAAACACACAGAAGACCAAAAAGGTCCAGTCGTGTAGACCTAAATGGCTGCTAGGTGCTCTTGACAATTGTTAACCAAATTTCAGAATATGCTTTCATTTTAGAAGAAGCAAGATTACCGAGGAAAAGGAATAGCCACAGAGTTTTAATTCTATTTGAAATTTCACAATATTTGGCAATGATCTATTTCTAGGACTGTTGGCATGCAGGGTGAATAAAATTAAATAAGTGCCACAAACTTGCATTGTTTTTAATCAGCCTTACAGAAGGGGTAGAATTCCTATTGGTTTATACATATTACAGGTTAATTGTTTCCAAAATAAAGACACCCTGCTTTCTCATCTGACACCAGGAGATACAGACAAAAGCATGCCTTCCAACTTTCCTAGCTATTTTATTCATTAGATAACTCACCAGGATGCCTGTTTCATTCGGCTGAAATCTTGGCTTTTTCAAGACATAAAACCTACTCCCCCATCTTTTTTGTGGGTGAGGTAGAGGGATCCCAGGCTTGAGAATGATACCTGATGTTTTTCTCTTCCCCTTTGCCCCCATTAGGTATCAGTCAGGTGTAATTTTATTAAGTCATGCAGTTACCCTGGTCTGAAAAACACTAAATCAGAATCAAGCATAAATTACAGAGATATGGAAAATCCATTTCAAGCATTACCAAAAACATTCCTCATTCCAATACCTTGGAAAGATACTTAAATTATTCAGGAACACTGTGAACATATTTCTCTTTTCCTAATAGAAAAATGCCTTTAGAAGGCAATACATTTGCTAATTTCTTAAGATTTTGAAGGAGAACTAACTACACCATCTGGATGTTGCTCACCTTCTCTGGTCCTAATGCAGTGATGGAGCCCTCTACCTCCAGCTGCAGCCCAAGTGTGTTATTACAATACATACATCGCATCATAACCAACAACAACTTCCTCAGGGTAAAAGAAGAGAGAAGAAAAAAACACACCAGAAAAAAAAACCAAAAAACAAAGGACATGATTATTAATTCAGGTCCGCCCTGCTGCTAATGCAATATTTGTATCAGCAGTAGACTACCCCCATATTTTATAATTACAATACATATCCAAGGAAACAAATTAATTGACTAATGGGAAAGGATAAGAAACTCAATCAAAAATAATACATCAAGTAAACCACCACCACAACTTCTGGATTACACGTACTTTCAGCATTTGTCTTTATCCATATATATAGGCAGATATATCTGTGTGTGTTATATTGAAGTTTGTTGCAACAGTAATCTTTTTTCAAAGTTTCTGCTTTGGAAAAATTTTATTACTATTGACAGTAATAGTGACAACACACTGTGGTCTGAAATATTGTTTCATATTTACCTCTATTTTATCCTTAAAGGAAGCTGCTGTTACTTGTAAACTTCTAGATCAGAGTACTTCCTGTATGCAAATTTAACACTTGATCAAAAAAGAGATAGATATACTGCATACTATAAAGTAATATATATAAAGTGATATATATAGACATACAAAAATAATAGTTCTTGAAATTGTAACAAATTCAAAATGAGAAAAAATGTGGAACTTGTTTATATCTTTTTTCCCCTCCCAGAAAAAACCCGCCATTAAAAATAACTTCTCTCCCTGGTGACACACTGCATTACATAAATCAAACAACACAAACTCTTCAGTATACAACCAATTTATATTTCTTTCTTACATGGACCCAAAGTGCACTTTATATCAATTAACATTAAAATCATCTTATAAAGCTTTCTTTTTCCCTGGGTGCATCCATAAAGTTGGATTTGCTGTGTGTATCCATCCAAATACAGTAACAAAAGATAGAAGACGTAACAAATACAACTTCGGGAATCGCAGCCTCTTAAAAGCAATCAAGATTAGCAATTATGTTTCATGGTTATGTGCTCCAAATATCATTGTGCTCCAGCTCCTAAGGAGAACCGCACTGGCAAATGATCAAACTCAGCTACCCCTCTGCATAGAGTGCTGCATAAAATTTCAAAGTTTTTATAAACTCATTCTGGTCATAGTCAAAATCCTCTAAGCCAAAGACTTAGTTCTGTGTGAAGGTGCTTTATTCAAACTTCTATGGCCACTATAAACCATCAGTGAGGTTTGTGGCCTGTAAGTGCTTCTATAATATTTTCCATTGTTCTCAAAAATCCTATTCTATCAAAGGATAATTTACCCTGCCTGAAAGATGGAACAGTATTTTCAGTTTAAATATTTTTAATAAGATTTCCCAAATCACACCTTCCCTTCCCCTCAGTCTAGTTATTTTTCCTGCTAACATATCATCCATCATTTAATTAGCTATTGCTGCTCTTAGACTTGATTGCACCCACCCTACTACTGCCCACCCATAACATTAGTGATGCTGCTTGGAATACATAGCAGTTGCCACTGCAAGGCAACATTAGTTCCCTCTGTCCTCTTTCCTCTCCTTCTTTCAAATTTTCCCTTGACCATGGGTTACAACAACCTGATGTTTCACAGCTCTTACTTTATCTAGTGACACAAAACCAGGCTTCGTAAGGCACCAGATGACAGATGATGTTGTATTATTAAACAATGCAGTGCTGTTACAAAAAAGAGCAGCTCTAATATCAACAGCTACCAGTATCAATTCAAAAACAAACTAAAACTTAATATGCCACTGATGCATTTGCTTAAGTCTAAACCAGAAATGGACAACTTTGACCCCTAGAGAGATATTGCTGTTATTTTTGGTTTGGAGATCTAAAATCTTAATGAAAAGCAGCTTTGACTACACACAGTATCACAGTTGCAGCCACCACAATTAACAGTTCATAAGCAATTCCATTATATAAATGACACTTACAAACTTCCACTTTCATTGCAATTTAAGAACCATGCTTTTTAATACGTCACAGTTGAAAGAGGTCAAAAGAGAACGGTAAATACTGGCACAGAAATTAGTCTCCGTGAGAAATGCCGAGTACTGCAGTGTGAAATGATTTCACTCAGCCTAGTCAGAATCGAAATCACAGCCTCCCCAGCCCGCCAAAGTGAGAAAAGGGTTAAGTTTACACAATTTGTACAGCACAGGAAGATATTGCTGAAGGGAAAAGAAGGATCTCATAAAATCCCCATACACAGAGCTTCAGGAAATAGTTTTTCTGCGGAGATTCACAGCAAATTCACAGCACCAGATAGCATAAAATGGACTAAATATTAGTTCAAGTGGGGATGCGAAATGCGTGGTTAACTTAGCCATAACTCAATTTCTCAGTCTTCTAAGATGTTCTAAAACAGAAAACCCTTTCCAAGTTGTTCAGAAGAACAGCACGTACTGAAAGAGGTCCTCAAATTGGTGTTATAATTAACAGGTAAAGAAAGCTGAAAGCCATGCAGTTCATTAACAAAAACTAGAACAAAAAGAAAGTGATTTAGCTAGAACTAACAGAACTGTAACGGAAGACCTGCAAAAGAGCAGTTGGTGCATTACTGATTAACACTATATGCTGTGCAAACTTCCCAAACTACGTATACAGAACTCACAAATATACAATATCCATTTCCTCCTTGCTAAAGGAATTCAGCCACACCTCTTCCCCTGTAATTCTCCCTAAAATGTCAGGGGTAAATGCAAAAGAAAACACACAAAACCTGAAACGTTCAACCAGAGAGACAATGATGCCGTATTGGAACAAGCAAAAACATGAGTACAATGTTAACTAATACCTGGTGAAAGAGAGAGAACAGACTAACAGCATGTAGCAGTCCCCATTCAGAAGGGGGAAAACGGGCAGCTGGGGTTCATGCTGGTACCCGCCAGACCCCAACAGCACCTGCGCTTCATCCCCATGTTGAACACACAAACACAGTGCGGGTACTCTCTGACTCCTGTCACAACAGAACAAACTACTTGCCAAATACCTGAGCATTTGTAAGTGTAATAAACTTATAAATTGCATTTATAAAAACATATAATAAATCAGTTTTACATTAGGTAGAACTAGAGCCAATATAGGCCATACAAAGCTGTTTACAGGTATAGAGCTATAAATACCTAAACTTGAAGAAGGTATAAAAATATGCATATTTTGAGAAATGAATGAGAATTAAACTCCTTCCTGTAGAATAATAAAGAATTGAAACTGATTATTTTGGATGCTCAATCCCAACCCAGCTCTTCATGCCACTAAGAGAGGCTCCATGCGAGGCTGGAGCACAGGAACTCCTAAACCTCATACTCCTGCAGCTTGGTCCTCTACCTGTCCCAAACCTCACTCATCTGCTGATTTTAGCCAGGAACAGGCTGATCTCGCTGAGCTGACAGGCTGCACACCAAAACCTACCTACAAGAAGAGTACCTGGCAGGCAGAAGGGATGCTGTTTTCAGTCCACAAGCAAGAAAACGCCACCGGGACCTGACCCAGACTGGTGTGGGCATACAGCTGGGGCCACAGTGGCCTCGTGGTGTCACCCCAGCAGTCCCTACCTCTCCCCTTTCTCCAGGCCACCCCAGTCGTCACTGTATCAGCTCAGCCCATTGCAGCCATGAGATGTAGCTCCCAGGAACTGCACGTCACCTAGTTTTTGCTGTGATGGGGACTCCATGCAAAGGTGAAAACCAAAATGTTTACCACGCTGATGGCAAAGTCTACCCCTGGAGACACACCAAAACAGACACTGGTGTGACAACCCTGAACTCTTTAATGATAGTTACTAGCCTTGAAGGCAAATCAACCTAGACTAACTCCAGAGGAGAAATACGATGGAGATGCCCAACTTGAATTTCATACGCACACAATCTGTCAGTGCTACCCTTCCAATTGCTGCTCTTGTCCTCATTAGCTGGTGAACTGCTACTATGTTGTACAACAAAACCACAGGAGCTTGTGATAATTAAGTTTTTCCAGGAAGTGACTGAGTCCACAAAGAAAAGTCAATTCAGTATTGTTTTTCTAAGCCGAAGAAATTGTTGACATTTATTTGAATCAGAAACGTGAAAAAGTTAGTACACCACAAGCAAGCATTTGCATTAAAATTCAATCCCCACAAAAGACAAAAAACTATCTGCAAACCTTCCAAAAATACTTTTTTCATTCTTTAAGATATAGCTATTAGTTTGCACTGTAGAGCTGAGTATTTTAAAAAAGTGTAGAGATTATATTGCACCTAGATGCATACATATAATTTATATAGTTAAATCTTTGATCTTTTGAAAAGAGATTCATAGTTTGTGAATCTTTTCCCTGTAGTTACAACTTTAGTTGTTTCTTTACATCACCACCAGATGGGGCTCACTTATAGCTGAAATCATTGGACATTACACAATTTTATATTACATACACAATTTATGTTGTACACACACATTTCTACTGCATGCACATTCATTTTCACAGCATATTTGCACACTTTTCATCTCATGAAAAAAATCCATATTTTTAATTTACCGATACAACTGGTTATGGATTTTTTAAAATTTTTTTTTTAATAACTACATTAATCTCAGAACTATTATTACACTGTATGCCCAGTTTAGATCAAGTTGATAGTGGCAAGAAGAGGGGATGTATTGCATGAGAATTACAGTGCCAGCTTTCTAACTAGTTCCCAGGTTCATGGGATCTGTGATGGGGACTATCTCATTACATGCCTTAGAATTACAGAATGCTTTAAAACATGCTGCATCCAGTTCCAGTGTAATCAATAGCAGCAAAATAAAATGCAATTCTTTTGAGCAGTACTTCAAATCTATTAAGAAACCTCCAATATTGTTTTCATATACCAACATCTCTCCCTCCCCTTTTATTTTTTTTAAGGTCAAAAAAGGAGGAGTGAAACCTCTTGCTGTACAGCCTGGAAATTCAGTCAGGGAAATGCCCTATTTTTATCACCTACTTTCTCTCTTTCTGAAGGCTTTCCTTGCTACATTATTTTCTCCCCTCTTCCCAGTTATACATGAGCAGTAATTCCCATAGAAAATAACTGAGCTTCCATTTTAGCTATTCAAATTTCTCAGGACAGATTTTGAGTGACGAAGGGCTTTAGCCCGTTCTCTCAGCCCAGGTAAGCAGCGCTGGGTACTCTCTGGTTGATGTCAATCAGAAACATACTGTGCTTAGGTTAAGCAGCAGCAGGGACCACCAAATGCCTATTTGATAGAGAGATGCCATAATGGCAGACAAATAAAGGAGATAAGAATTGCAAAATGGGAGAATAACAAAGTCCATCAGATGCTTAGCCACAGTGGTGAGAATATGAAACCAAAATTAAAACAAATGTAAATCCATTTCATTATCAATAGTTTAGAGCCATAGACAACACGTTAAAAAATTTCTGTGACTTCATCCTTGAAGACTCCAGGGGGCTTATCAGACCTGGCTCCTGCACAGGCTAATCCCATTTCTGCATTAAAAACTGTATCTCCAACACAGAGCGCCTCTGACTACATGGTTTGGCAGCACCCACTTGATTCACATGGTGCCTACTACTGTAGCACTCCATCGATATTTTTCAAACATAATCACAAGAGCATCTTTTCAGAGAGTGAAGTTCCAGACAGCAATTGATTAGCTCTCAAGACTCATCAGATTTTAAATAAAATCTGTATGCAGAAAAGAGTCTTTCATACAAGATCACCAATATACAGTGACAAAAGTCAGCCCTAAAATGACAAATGTGATGCCAGTTCATTTCTCTAAATGGATGCTCAAACCGAAAACCCCTCAGTCCTAAGACAGGACTCAACAGAAACACACAGAGTTTGCAGACCACATCACTTAAGGAGACTGAAAAGTTAAGATTCCAAATAATTAGGCACTTTAAAAAAAATATTAGCCTGCTTCTGCAATATTTTCTTTTAGTGGATGCTGGATTTTCCCCTGGCATTTTGAATTTTATTTCACACTAACATACTTCTGAGATAAAAATCTCAGAAGCTGTAAAGTTAGGAAAACATAAACACTATAGAAAGCAACTTAAGACTTCATGATGATGCTTCCTAATTTCTGCCTTTTGCAAAATATTGCTAGAGTTGCCCCACTTTTAGAGGTCCTTATTTCCTACTCAGTGCTGGAGAGACTTTTCTGACTGCTGAGCCAGAAAGGAGATCTTTTCCTGGGCAGCCACTCAAACCCAGTGCCCCTGGCCCTGGCTGCATGCCTGACTGTGCAGCCCCACGGGGGAGGCAGGCACAGGAGCAGAGTGGGCTGAAGTCACCAGGGACAGGAGGCAGACAGCTAAGCAGGCACAGTCTGCCACAAACATCACCCAGTCCCACTCCTGGGCTATGGCTACAGCTGGGTAGAGGGAGTCAAAAGCAAAAATAAGGAGCAACAAAACAGAAAAGAAGGGAACTAAGGTTTACTAATCCAAAAGATAAGAGAAGGAGGGAAGAAAAGGAGTTACCTCCTGCTTAGCCAGCTCTCCCAGCAGGCTGAAGTAGCGGACAAAGCTACTTTCACACAAGTAAAGTACAAGAGGAATGAAGTGCTGGGGGCTTGCATGAACAAGTAATGAACATCACATACAGTATTGGAAGATGTTCAGAAGCTTCAGATCGCTTGGGTTGTACTTGCTTTTTAGATGTTTATATGTACCAACCCCAGCTTCCCAAATCTTCCAGGTTCTTCCACTACATAGCCAGTATCTAGTTTTGTAGGGTAACATTTGTGCTAACACTGACTCGCAAATATTCTGTTTCTCCCAAGACACCCAGGATGAGAAGAATGATTTTAAATGAGAAACATGGCCAATAGTTCCTGTATAATTCCTCGAGAGGTCGACTCCCCTCACACATTTCAACTCCTCAGCATACGCAGAGGGTTAAAGAAGTTTAACAGTGACTGTCCCCTTCACTAGCAACACCATTTTATTTAATATGTTATTAGAATGGATTTGGAGGGGAAAAAACAAAGTTATTCTGCAGCCACTACAGTAGCAGATAGAGATAGCCGAACACAACCAGTATTTAATTGTTCATATATTCAAAACCGAAACCAGCAGCAAAACAGCTGCTATTAAGCAACTTTAGAAGTTGGATGAACTCACTCCACTAAAGATCTTCAGTTCACACCCCAGTTCATTTACTTCTGACTTCAACCACTGTATCCAGCAGCAGAAGCACACTTGCATCAGAAGGCAATACCACAGTTAAAGCCTCCGTTCCTTTCTTCTTTTATGCTCCAGACTGGCACAATACAGACCAATAGGTACATCTTTGAAATGTAGTTTTTGTTGTGCTACTGGAGTATGCCCGAGTGGTCATCAGATCCAATTGCTCCCATTTTCCATAACATATAAACATGTTTTTCAGCTTTCACGCTAATACCATTGCTTCCTTAACCCTATGAACAGTCCCAATCAGTACTGTTGGGTCCCATGCAATCTGTCACAAATTTGTGTTTCACATTTGTATGACCACGACATTACTTCTCTCTCTAAAGGCTGCAGAGTCCTGGTAGATAAGGCCAGATCCAGACAGCCATTCTTAGCCCCATCTGTGTCCTTCAGTGCGAGGCTCATGACTCAAATGCATCTGAAAATGGGTTATCTTCTGGTGTAACAGCCCTTTGGTAAGGTGAGCACCAGGAAAAGGTTAGGCCACTGTTGCAATAGTTTTACATCGCATTCATAATTTGGCAGTTAAGGCTGGTGGACTTAAATCTTTGAATTTGCTCATTCTTCTGGATCCAAAGTGCAGGAAAAGAGTGTTGGCACATCAAATAAACTTTAGTAGACTGACCTTGAACATTCATTTATTCTTACAGTGCACCAGCAGCTATAAAGAAACATATTAAAACATAAAGCCCTTCCCCAAAGAGCTTACATTTGAATGCTTGACAAGACCATGACAAGCAGTAGGAAGGCAAAGGGATGCACACTGAGAAAAGAATCACAGTAAGAGGATCACAAGACAACTTCACTTAGCAAGGGTACAGTTTGCAGGTCTATGAGCTTTCCAAGAACTAATTACTGCTTTTGTGGGTGAAAAAAGTGAACACTTAAGAGTTTTAAATGGAGCTGAATAAACATGGAGAAGGAAATAATGTTTGATGCAAAGTATGAAAAGGAAAAGGTCTCAAGGCTCATATAATTTACAAAGGAGGCAAACAAGAATTGACAGGTCACAGAGATAGGCCAGGGAAGAACTGTAAAGAGTTTTGAAGAAGCAAGAACAAGCTGTAGCATTTCTCTCAGGGCAGAACCTGAAAGGGTCAGAAAAAAGAGGGTAAAAAGCTAATTTCGAGACCATGTAATAAAATATTAAAAAGCCAAGTACTGAAATGCGGCATTTGTACTGAACACACTTGATTGTCAACCCAAATGCCATAAAGTTTAACATTTTAGTTTGAACAGATGCTTAATTGTATGCACTTAATGAACCATCATAAACCAGGAAGATTCCTGATATGGTTGTAAGCAACGTGTTACACTGCATAATGGCAGGGACAGATAAAGGAATCTCAACCTGATTATAGTGAATAGGGTACAGCAGACACAAATAACCAGAGAACTGCTAAGATCCTGATTTTTAAAAAGCCTTTAAAAAATTTAAGCAGACAAAATAGTTTTGTCTGAAAATGATGATGAAGGTCCTACAGTTCAGAAGGCAGCACTGGCCTTCACCAAGGCAAGAAATGGGCACTGTGTTACCTCTAACAGAGTCCAAGGACAGTCATGGCACAACAGAGTGGTGCAGAAAAGCAGTAACCCTAGAAAGAATTCCCTAATCATGAAGAAGTTCTCTTTACTTATGTCCCCTTCACAATGAGAGGCGTACTAAAGTTAGGGCTAATGACACTTTTTAAGGGAATAGTGGAAGATTCTTAGAAAAATACCCCTTATCACAGATTACCTCTAGTTCTTTTAATTTACAGAAAAAATTGGAGAGACATAACTCTTTCCATCACTGTAAAGTGTCCTTAGTGTCCTGGGAAAATTTCACACTCAATTGTAATGAGAAAAGGTATCCACTTTGGTTCTACCCATTTTACATACTGACCCCCTTCAACTTTCGGAACAGTTTGTTAAACTAAGGTCATGTCTAAAGGAAAATTTTTAGTGACTCAGAGGCTCATGTCATTATGGCCTGCAGCACTGACAGAAAGCAAGCATACAAACAGACATAGCCTTAATCTGCAACTGTCCCTTCAATAGGAAGCCATCAAGCAGCTAAAACACAGCAAAGGAAGATGCTTTAAATGTGTGGAAGGAAAAACAAGAAAACCTGTAGCTGCTGCAAACAAGCAAATCATGGAAAACACAAGATCATATGCTATTAGTGTATGAAAGCAATGGGCACTTGAATGTCTCCTGGGACTTGAGCCACTGTGAATCACAATACTATTAATCTTTGTGAGCAAGGTGTTAATAAGGTTTGAAGGGCAATGGACAGGTGTAGGCATCTCTGACTCTTCCTTTTCCAAAGCTGTTCGCATCTATGAAGTCAAAACCTGCTCTAGAAGTTGTTCTTCCCATGGTGTAGACAGTAAAGGCACGTGATGGCAGTGATACCTGCCTGCTCTGCACACCCCTCATGCGTAGTCCATCTATCCCAGCACAGCTTGGTCTCTCCACACTCCTCCAAAGCCATGAGCCTACACAGCTCTGCTCGGGCACTTTGCTAGGGAGATGTCTCAGCAGCCAGCCAGGAGAAGAAAGCGCAGGCAAAGGGGGACACCAAACGTAGCACTCCCAAAAGGCTCCACTGGCCCTCGAAAGCACCCAGGGAATGGGTGAGCTCTGCTCAGCACTCCTTTTCCCTACCTCTGCAAAAGGACAGGCCATGCCGGTACTCCCCTTCCAGTTCTGGGGAAAGGGGATGCACAAGGAGGCGAGATAAGGTGGTACAGAGTAAGCTGAAGCCCATGAGAGTCAATTCATGATAGGTTTCCAGGATCAGCAGCTATTAGTTTTGGTGTCATCTAGATGCTGTTGCGATACCAATATATTGCATATTGCTGCATGAGGACATTACACAGCACCTCAGGGCTCGATCAGCAAGACCTTGCTTTTTCCAACCTCGATTACAGAAAGTATTAGATTTGTATCATGAACACATGCACATTATGAATAACTACATTAATTATCTGAAGAGAAGTTAATCGAAAGGTTACACACTACACTCTCACTGACATTGTTTAATCTTTATGTGCAATATGCATACTAAACAAATCTACAGCTCCTGCACTAAACAGCCAGAAATCCAGGACTCTAAAGATAAGACTGCTGAAGTAGGATCATTTCTCATCCTTGAGGTTCAGCATCTGTGCATTTTCTGAAATCTTTTTTTTTTTTTTTTTAAAGGATCCAGCTATGGAAACACAGTTTGTCAAAGTGCTATTGATCTGTATGTACACCCCTCCTCCCCCTTAAATGAGCTGCAAGGGGCAACTGGGATGCCTGTTAAACCTAAACCACTTAAATATATTTAAAGATAACTTGTGACACTCACTTTAAGAAACGGTTGCTCTGCATGTTTCCCAGCTCGCAGCTCCTTGATGCTTGCTGCCATGCTGTAGGTGGCATCCAATCAGAGCGGCTGCCACTGAGGGCCAGGGAGGCAGCTGCCAGGTTTTATTTTATATTCCAGCTACAGTGCAGGGAATGTAAGGCAGCAAGTTTGTATGGTACGAATAATGAGTTGTACTAATTCACAGAAATTCGCTTTTTTTGCCATCACACACTGCTCCTTTTTCTATAGACCAAGACTTTGAAAGTTCATTTTTATGTGTCATTTACTTCCCCAGGGTGTAAAGCCTACTAAAAATATCACTATTTCTTCTCCTCTGATAACAGATTATTTATGCAAAGGCAGAATAATTATTCTTGGCATACTAGAAGGCCCCCCCCCCCCAGCTAAGGTAGTTTCAAAAGATACCTCCATAAAATACAGTGAAGGTCAATATTGTCAGCTAAAGCTCAACATTGAACACAAGTCTTCTGAACTCAGGATACTGGAAGGCTTGTTAAAGGAAGGAAATTAATTTGCAGTTGTACAGGGCATTTGATTTGAAAGCATGAAGGGAACATGACTGGGACAATGAGGTTTCTGAAACCAGTTACCTCATTCAACCCTGAAGAAAATGAAGTAAGATCTGTGTGGTGTAGAAATATAGTAGCAATTACACCAGGCAGAAATATATGTGGGGGAAATCCTGACAACTGGCATCAAGAGGTTAACTCTTCTTTTCTTTTTAATCAGTAACTAGTTCTGTCATCTTTTGGTTCAGTGCAAAATCTCCCCAGAGAAGTGCCTCCATTCTTTGAATGTCCATAAGGCAATTAGGTTTTACATTTTTAAAACTGAAGGGTTTTACAGGATGAGCCAATTTATATGTTTCCATAATAAGAAAAGACTCAGGGCTACTGAAGTATCTATTTCAAAATGGCTTAGGTGGTGCATTATTGAATCCTACAAAGCCAAGGGGCTTCCAGGTCCCAGAGTCTTTAACAGTCATTTTGAGGGAACTACCTGGGCAGAATACAGAACAGCCTCATTTTTGGAAACCTGTAAAGCAGCCATTTGCTATTTGGAGCTCCTTCAACATGAACAGTACAGAGCACTGTAAAGAGAAGTCCTGGCTGGAACGCAGGCACCCAGAGGTAGAAAGGTGCTGCCACAGCACTGGGTGGTTATGTTTCTTTGCTCCTGAGCCTTTTTATTGTCTTAATAAATGCTGGTCAAGTCTCAATCATAAAAACAATCGGGTGGATATAGCTGTGAGCAAAAATGGGTGATAGCTTTCAAACTGGAATAGTGGAACAGCTCTATCTACCAATTAAAGCCATTCAGTGAACAAATCTGATGATTAACTGGATATGTAATTAAGCCTTTATTATTAGTCTAATTGGATGGTTAGGGGAATTATTAAAGCTGTTAAGATTCTGTGTAGCAAGCTGACTGTGCAGTACAGGCAATATGAAATTCAGCTCATTACAAGCAAGGCCAAATGAACATATTTGAGTAGAAATTTGAGACAGCTGCATCCAAGTCTTTCAAAACAAACCAAAACAAACCTTAAGGCTATGAGTTCAGCTCAGCAGAGCACACTATAATGCCCCACTCAAACATGTATGGCAACAAGCCAAGCACAGACCCATTCCCAGGAGGCTAAGGAGAGGGGAGAGCTTTTTCTGTGACACTGGCTAAAGCATCCTCACTTCCCCCAACCCCCCACCCCCATCATTTCTGACACCAGGACAAGGAGGAACTTTTCCAACAGAGGTGTCTGACCAGCTAGGCAGCTGAAATACAACTCCTGAAGTGTTAAGAGGAGCAAAAATATGGTTAATCTGTGAAAGAACTTGGTGCTCCAAAATGTGGTCTTGGGAACACAAAAGAATGAGAAGGAAGGTACATGCAGACCACTGTGTAGGCCTAGCAAAAATTAAGCTTTCCACGATCATTTAGTCCATGTTCAACTTGTCCCAGGTCAAAGTTTGGACTCGGCACTAGTAACCTGCTGAGTTGAGAACCAGACCTCCCATGTCCCTTACCAACAGCAAATGTCACTCAGCCCTCACCTATCCTTACCAAAAATCAATAACAAAGAAACTAATACAGAAATTCCCAGGCTTACTGGGTGATTGAGAAGGCAATTTATGTAACATGCAGGCAAGTGGAATTATGGCTATTGAAGAGTTATCTCCATTGGCCTCAATGAAGTTGTTAGATCAATATGATGCTAAGTGGCCTGATACAAGCCTGTTGGAGAAAAAAAAAAAACAAAAACAAAAAAACAATAACTGATTTTTTTCCAACAACCAAAGCAAACTCCTCCTAAATTAGTATGTTTAGTGACCACGTCATCTACTGTCCTTCCCATCTGAAAAAGTGCAATAATAAGAAAGTATTCTAGAAGCACAATTCAAATAAGCATAGATGGAGAGCAATTAACCGAGAATAACAATTGCTGGAACTGAGGCTGAAACAGGTACTGATCAGCCACATATCAGCAAAACTAGAAAAGCCTACATCCTGACCAGAGGAACTTTCAAGGACTGCAGCTAGCTGAAGTACAGAAGTACATAGTTTTCCTTGGCTTGCACATCCTTCTGAACCCAGGTGCAATCTCAATAAAATAGCAAAAGAGGTCAAAGTTAGTCACACGTGTGTGCACACAGATTTTGCCACGGAAAGCCCCTCAGTTCTGCATATCAGCAGCCCAAACATGTAACAAAAATCTAATGACAACAGATATATATTTAGGCTATATTTCCCAATAGCCATCTCTTCTGCCTGCAATTAACGTCAATGGAAAACCCCACCACCACACTCCAGTTGCAATCAAACTGTTTTAAAAACGCCAAAAGCAAGATGACATATGATCGCAATGCTGTTGCATGCATACAGAATATATCTAAATCTCTGTGGAAACCAGTGATAGATCTGATATGCTTTAACACTCTGGATAAGATAAGTCTTGTAAGTGACTGTAAAAATGATACAAAATGTTACAGAACTCACAGTGTGTGTTTTGGGTCTCATTTAAGTTCTTCTCTTCCCCTGTATGAGCTACACACTACTACTGCTATGAATGAATTTCATTTAGAGGCAATTGTCTCAACTCAGAACCATGTACCAAACAAGACTATTCTCTGTGAGAAAGTCTGGTATGAACCAGGTATTGACACCTCCAATTAAGTAAATATAATGAAATGAAAGAAAACAACATATGATTCCATTAATTTAAAAACTTGTTTTCTAGAATAATGCAAAAAAAAAAGTAATTAAAATATATGGTAACCACAAATAAATAAGCATAAATTAAAGAAAAGAGCGTACCCTAATTATCAAAATCTAAAAAGACTCAATTTTACCTATACATGTGAGATTAGTTTTGTGCTGGTACAGATCTCTTAAATCAAAATAATATGGCAAGGTGAAAAACAATAATTTAAAATAAAAAGGTACGTTAAGTATAAAAAACTGTCGTGGTTTAACCCCGGCCGGCAACTAAGCCCCACACAGCCGCTCGCCCACTCCCCCCCAGTGGGATGGGGGAGAGAATCAGAAGAGTAAAAGTGAGAAAACTCATGGGTTGAGATAAAGACAGTTTAATAGGTAAAGCAAAAGCCACACACACAAGCAAAGCAAAACAAGGAATTAATTTGCTGCTTCCCATCGGCAGGCAGGTGTTCAGCCATCTCTAGGAAAGCAGGGCTCCATCACACATAACAGTTACTTGGGAGGACAAACGCCATCACTCCAAACGTGTCGTGTGTCCCGTCCCGCTGCGTCCCCCCCCTCCCCCCCACTTCTTCGCCCAGCTTTATATGCTGAGCATGATGTCATGTGGTATGGAATATCCCTTTGGCCAGTTGGGGTCAGCTGTCCTGGCTGTGTCTCCTCCCAACTTTTTGTGCACCCCCAGCTTACTCACTGGTGGGGTGGGGTGAGAAGCAGAAAAGGCCTTGACTCTGTGTTAGCACTGCTCAGCAGTAACGAAAACATCCCTGAATTATCAACACTGTTTCCAGCACAGATCCAAAACATAGCCCCATGCTAGCTACTATGAAGAAAATTAACTCTATCCCAGCCAAAACCAGCACAAAACCAAAACAAACTTTCAGTTTCCCTTTGCTATAAAGAAACATATAGATAAAGATCTTAAAAGAAAAAACCTTTTCTGTTGTCCATTAAATCACAACAGTTACTTTCTACTTCTATGTATCAAAGTGTTTCCTTAGTCTGTAGAGTATCATGCCACGAGGTTTACTTAATAAATAAATAAAAATTGTTACACTGCTTGAAATAATTTACTTCATGGATAAAAAAAATTCTAAGAACAATAGACTTGGGACTTTGAGTCCCAAGACTCAATCATAATGTGATTTGCGTTTTTATATTCAAATTGGCACAAACATTATTAAATATTACACTTTAAAACCAAAATACTTTGATGTAACAAAACATGGAAAGGAGGAGTTCATTACACAAAGGCACTTAGTCACCAATAAAAACCCCAAACCATTAGAAAAGCAAGTATTTGAAAGGCACTTGGAGCAGCTGCAGTTAGAAGAACAAAGTTCAAGGGAAGTATGCTTGCAGGATAATATGGATAGAGCATCGTTTAAACAGAAAGAAACCCTAAAGCATCTCATACAGGTGACTCAAGAAAATGTCATATTAAGCTCTTCAAAAGTATGCTCCTTCTCATTGTCCTTGATAAAATCTGGTGTGCATACACACACACAAATAGGTGGAAAAACCACACTGCGTGCAACCTTAAAGATGGGAGACCTGATCTGAGCCAGATCTCCAGATGTACCTTGTGTCACCAATTTTCCCAAAAAACATTGGGAGTTATTGCAATGTTTCAGTTGTATTTATTTTTCCAGTAGTTAAACATTTCATTTTTATAAAACCCTTTGAAGCTTATATAAAATAAGCAATAGACTTGTGTGAAAATCACTGTCATAAAGTTAATTATAAGCAGGTACTGACCTTTTCCACAAACAAAATTGTTTTCAGTTCTTTTAGACTCTGAAAACCACAGGCTGATGAAAACCAGTTGGTAGCTTATAATCCCCCTAGTCCAGTAACTGGGTGTGCATATCTGTACTGCTGTGTCTTCATAGACCGCCTCAGCAATGGTGCTCAGGGAGCACCGCAGTGCATCTGCCTACAGTGAGTTCCCAAGACTGAACCTTAAACAGCTCAAACAAAAAATATTGTCTTGGAGAATGAAAAAACCAACCAACCAACCAACCAATCAAAAAACCACCAAAACACCCCCATAAAGATTTACATTTTGGTGACAATTCATTATCTCTGGGGTGGGGTGAGTGTTTGCGGTCAGCCTTCCAGGACATTAAAACAAATTGGAGGACTTCTACATATTTTCATAAGATGGCACATAAACCTCAGGAGAAAAACAAACAAAAAAAAGATTGCAAGACCACTGGAAAAAGAAAAAAAAGAAAATACCACTGGTATAAAGATGACACTGCAACTTACGGAATATACTGCAACATCCCTCAAGAGAAAGGTGAATCAAAGCTGCTATTTTGCTACTTTCTTCCCCTATAAGAAAGATAAAGACCTGTCATTCATCAAAGCAGGCTTCTTTATTCTAAAGGAAAGTAGAAGAAAACCCTACCACATAACATCTCAGAGCAAAAAACTTTTCAGGTGTCATCGGCCAGTTTTTTTTCCTAGAATCATCCTTACCTTTATTAAAAAGCACACACAATACACATTTGTATAACAACAGAAACAATCACTTGCATACTTGCACAGAAATGGCATTGCAGCAAGCGTCTGGCCCAGGGACAAGCCCATGCTTTCTGAGCTGACCAAGGGACCACAGGCACGGACAGCCGTGTGCTCCCAGATCCAGAAAGAATTCTGCACTAGGCTGCTGTAAGCAGCACGTACACGTCATTGACAAGGCTGGGCGAGTTTCTCCTGCAGATTTCCCCCCCTGCCTCCATTCAATAGTGTATAAGGGACTGAGACTCCCTAGTAAACAGCAACTTAATTAGTACTATCATTATCATTTAGAAAACAAGGATTATAAATTCCGTAGTGCGTATTTTAGCTTGAACCTGATTTATGATATTACACAAAAGCTTTCTGGAGTGGAAAATTATTGCATAAAAAATAATATTATATCCTCAATAAGTTAATAAAATTTTATTCTCAATAGAGTCTCTCTCAAAATACTCTCAGTGATGCAAATATCCATAGCGAATAAAGCATACAGAACCAAAATTTCTAAGGCTATGCAAAATATTAGAGAGGGTACAGGGCCAGCTGGAGAATGCCATTCATTAGAAAATATACGTGAAAATTCCCTATCCCAAAGGCTTCTCATAGCACTTCTAATTTTATTAAAGTTGAAAGTGATTTCATTCATTTCAAGTTTTGGAAGAAAGCTGTAGGTGGAAGCAGTGCCTTAGGAGAAAAAGAAAAAATATATTTTAAAAATCTATTTTCATCCATTCATCCTAATCCTAATTCATCTTTTTCTACGTAGGAGCCTTGAAAAAGGCTAAGAACAAAGAAATGACATCCTTCCACTTTATACGGCTCTGCATTGCTTCCTACATATAGGTATGGTCTTTAGTTAACCCCAAACTTGCTCCTTTAATCATTCCTAAGAAAGCCTAATTTCAAGGTTTTGCTGTAGTTTTGAGAACTACACTAAATGTCTTTGTCAAGCTGCTGCAAACTTGCTTGTATTTCTGTCGCATTACACTGTAAGGAAAGCACCAGTCACTATTATCAGCCGTACAGGGCTCAAAAAAAGAAGCATTTCAAGGACACAAAATAACATGATTTAATCGATGCACACGGTCAGTTTCAGATTTTTCACAAAGTCTTATCAGCATTGTGTGATACACAAAAAAATTAAATATTTGAACTTCAAAATGACAAAACAGTACCTGTTGGAATGAATGCCAGTAACTTAATGCTTTGAGAGTATAAGAGAAACAGAAGAAGATCTTGTATTATTGAGATTATGACATTAGGAAATTTTGTCACTTGGTATGCAAGAGCAAAGCATTCCTCAAAAAGTTTTCCGTAAAACCAGCAAAGAGTTTAACCAGAGAAAAAGTACATTTACCTTCTAAGTAAATTTTACCTGCTTGACTAGTAGGCTACTGGAACTTTTTGTATTTGGAAATCAGTATTTGTAGCAACAAAAAAGCACAAATCATATAGAGCTATAAAAGGGTGAATAGGACACAATAACCTAACAATTACCCTGAAGCACTAAAGGACTGGGACACTGATGAGAACTGCTTGCAAGCTCATACCCTTTAAACAGCCCAGTCTGTGCAGGAGGGATATCAGACTTCCCAGGTTCTTATTCTTCCCCAAAAAGCGTGAGAAAGTGAGTAGTGAGAATATAAAAGCACACCTATAAAAGGTAATGCACACTTCTTAAAATAATCCCTTGAAAACTGAGGACTAAATTGACTTTTTATGAAGTAGTAGAATTACAAAAGAAGAAATTTGAAATATTCGTAACTTTTAGCTGTCCCTCAAATGTATTTACAGTATTGCTTCCCCCCTACACCTGTAAAAACAGGCAGTAGTCACGGTAGTAGTAGATGAAAATACAACTATCAAAAGAAAATTATGTTGCTGAGACTCTATTAGAACCATAGAACATCCTTCACAAAAAGGAGAAGCTTCTTCAAGAAACATGAATGGGTGGATGATGATGACTGATCACTGTGCTAGAAAAATCCTAGAAAACTATATGTCAATAGTAAATGTGTCTACCAATAACGTTCAGCTTGAGCAGCTATTAGCCATGGTTTAGAAGCAAGGTAATTGAGAACTGTTATATAGAGCAACACTGTCTACGTTTTTAGGTGGCTAGCATAAAATCTCTTAGCATCCAAGAAATGACTACTGGTATACACCAAAAAATGGAAGCTACTTAGAAAAGTGTCGGTGCTCAGTATTTCCAAGAGTCTCTCATAAACCTGTGAAAACAGATGTGAAGTTACTAGAAATCCAGAAATGGCTTCTTAATCGCTAGATTTGTATCATTAACTAAAGTAATAGCAACTGTGTGTAGATGCCAAAGGGAAAAAATAACACTTGTTCAATCTGCAAGTGTACTTAAGAAAGGGTGGTCAGAATTATTTTGATTGACTCTACTTCTCAGAGAGGAAAGATTTCAAGCCTTAAAAGCTATGTAGATGTTAATTACTCACATAGACAAGATTTTAATTTGGTGCAGATCTTGAAGTCCCACTGACTTTCAACACGACTTGCGTTTCTCACTCAGGACAGAGCCTTTGGAAAATTTTCCATTGACTGCACACTCCTCTGGTCTAGCTCATCCTGGGACCCTAAATTAGGGGTCCCAGCCTTAGATGCCTCCTGGGAGTTGTGACCTACATCAGCAAGACTAGCAAAGTCTCCTGATGTAGTGTGTCAGCTGCTAGTTAAAAAAACAGCACTCATCACATCCCTAAGAGCAAGCAAGAACAAAACTAGGTAGACAGAGTAAGATTGAAGAGGGGTAGGACAACCAAAACAATTTATAGACATTTTGCAGTTGAGAGACTGAAAAATCTCTCCCAAAATAGCACAATTAAATGCTGGTAGTTGTGGAAGGCTCAAGGTAGGGATTTCCACCATGCCTCTGGTTTGACTGTGCCATTCTCATCCCAGCCTCTGCAACTAGCACTCTTCCCAACAATTCTTTTCTCAGGCTGAACTCTGGGAAAAGAATTGTTTTCCACCCCTTTCTTCCCAGTGTCTTTATTCAGTAAAGCCAGAGAAGTCTCTGCCCTTGTCTCTGTTCCATATCAGTTTTACAATCCAAGAGCGACTGATGGCCACCTCTGCAGAAGGCTTCAGAACTGAACACACTATTAATTAGGTACCAAACCATATTAACCCTCTGGTACAGAGTTCAAAAATTTTGGCCAAGCTTATTTAGCTATTACTTGTCGTCATCTAGTTCAAACTTTCAGCCAATATGTCAGAAATTGATAAACAGTCTATAAAAAGGGACCCCTTGTGTACTGAAAAGTTTCTGTCCTGCAACGTGGTGTGAATATTTAGGAGAAACTGTTGGAATAAATAGCTATAATTCTGGCATCATGTAAAAGGGTAGACTTGCAAATCAGGAGGTACATGTACAGTTCATGCATGCATGTAGTGTTTCTACTTTGCTGTAAATCCATTTGTTTATTGCAATTGTTACTACCATGTGAACAACAGCTCTCAGGATAAACACTTTTACAGGAGTGTAGTCTTCAAGCCTGAAAGTGAATAAAATACAAACATTACTGTGAAAGAAAGACCTTGCAAGGTCAACTGTAGAGCAAGGGCAAAACCAGCAGCTACACGCAAAGGCATCAAGCTGCAGTATGTGTGGTTCACATGCAGGACTCTAAGGAAACTCTGAAAACAGTGGGTCAAAGGAGAAAAAGGAAGAAGTATTACAGCATCAGCTAGGTCATGGTCTCAGCAGCCGAGCAGCAAGAGATACATGAGGACTGCTGTGAATGCAGGCACTGGGGGGGTAGGGAGGGGGGGGACACGACACACAGGACGACAGGACCACAAAAAAACAAGTTCTCTGCCAGCTCTTGAATACAGTCTCAAACCCATCAGTGTCTTGTGACTGATTTTTAAAGAAGGAGCTAAAAAGTGCTTAGCAACCACAAGCACCAAACACAGCACTGAAAGGTCAAGAAACATAGTATAAAAATAATCATCTAAATGTAAAGGGCAAATTCTCACTTGTGGTTTTCCTGCTAAACAGACCCACCCCTTAATCAAAAACAGTTCAAATAAATGTACAGGTCAGCCTCGATTATCCAGTCTCAAGCCACTTGAAATTCCAGGATAACCTAGGATATATTGCCTTACTTATTCACTAAAACTACTTTTACAGAGAAACCTATTTTCCTTAAAGATTTTAAGAAATTTGGTGTGTAACATGGCAAGGAAACACAGAAGTTGGGGATATCCTCTAGTGTTAAGCAACAATAATACTTAATGTTTTTATATAAAGCTTTCCAGATCTATGTCAATGTGCTTAAAGAAAGGCAGCAATGGGCATAACTACTGTGATGTGAGAACTGCTGCACAGAGATACAGAGAAACATGCCCAAGGTCAAACACAGAAACACGCAGAACCCAGGTCTCCCGAATCCAAGCATGGTGTCACGTAGATCAGGTCTAAGCCATGCAAAGGAGCACAATGTCTTCAAATCACCACAGAGCAAGCTGATTCCACATGCAAGATGTAAGGACAGCAGCATGTTGTCCTGTGAGAGGTAGAGCGATGCCTGTGGGGCACAGTGCTGTGCTAGCATGCCTATACTGATTTGGGAACTTGAGTTAGTAGTCTATATGACATGATGTAGACACAGTATGCTTAGAGCCCTCCCCAGTCACACTGCATCAAACCACACTGACAGTCCCCACCTCCTTGCTACCTAACAGAGACACTGTCCTCATTGTACATGCAGCAACAGCAGTTACTAGTAATGGACAACACTCAAAATATGAAAACAAGCACCCATAAGACCCATGCCCCCCACTTTGAAAACCTAGGTTAGTTTCATTTAAAAAAAAAAAGCAAAGTACCCCATCATTTTCAATGATTTCAACATTCACTTATTAGTTCAGCATCATTTACAGCAGATATTTCAATCCATGGGGAGTTTGATGCCCTGCAAATTTTTTTAAGGTCTTGGTCATCTTCCTCTCTAGCCTTTGAGGTTAAACAGCTTAAAAACAGCTGTTAATCATCTCCCTTGAAGTTAATGAGTACATCATGCCCTCATCTGAATCCCATCTACTGGAAAGGAATCCAATGCAGCACCTAATTTAAGGCTATGTAAAACTATACCTACTTTCTGCCCCATATTAAATTTCACATTGCCCCAGTCTATGTACTCAATCTTTGTTCATGTTGCTCTTACCTCCTTTTTTGCCACGCAATTATCTGCACAGATATGAACTACCTGAGTAAATCTGCAAGGCCCCTCCCATACCCAGAATTATATTCCTCCGAAATACCAACTTCTTCTATCCTTCCTAGGGAGAACCTAATCCATTTATATAACTTATCCTTACTGGTTATTCCAAAAATATCTAACTTCTGTTTACATGTTTAGCTGTGAGCTTAGAAAACAGATAGTCCTTTCACAACAGTCTGAAAATACTCCAGAAATACTAAGTAAATAAGTACATGATTTTTAAAAAAAAAAAATTTTAAAGGCAGACAGTTTAAAGAAGTTTAAATTCACATGAAAATACATCATTAATTTCACTGTAACATTGTGGCTAAGTAAAAATTAAAATTGTTTGCATTATGAAACAGGTGTAAGATACCTGCATTAATCACATACCAGTGCAGCCTGATTCTAAATTATAACAACTTGATAGCCATATTAAAAGAGGGTTTTTGTCATGCCTGTAAAACATAAATCAGTTTTGAAGCTGCAATGTGTAAACATACACACACACAAATGCACACATAGCTATCTACATGATCCAAGTTATTGCTATTTGAGCGGCAGGGACAGTGAGGATGTTTTAGCGGGCAAGACACATATACTGTTTGTTTGCATAAACCTCACATACTACAGACTTGGCCCTCATATTTGTTAACACATTTTATTTAGTGACAAGAATGCATACATATTTGTAACAAACAGATTTGGAAGCCCTTTTTTTAATTTATAAATCTCTTACATGAGGTCAGTACTCCTCAAACATGTAACATTCAGACAACTAAACAGATTCATATATAGTATTTTGATGACCTGATTAAGTGCCAGAGCTCGCATACACACACACACACGCAAAATGAAGATAAGGTAGATTCTTTTGTCAAAGATGAATTTGAGATTAATGGCAAGCTGGCAGACTGAATGGGTTCCACTGCACTGAGGCAATTACTGTAGTAGGTAAAGCAAGTGATAAAGATTTATTTAGTACAAGGCTGATATTCATTAATCTCTTTAAACCCCATGTTAAGGTTGTTTAAAGTACTGTAGCTCTTCTCTGGAAAGGTCTGTTGAATCTATGACAGAAAAGGCAGACCTGCATAAATGCAGTGCAGGTCTCCGTGGACTATGACATTTCTATACCTCCACAGGGAGGCAAGTATTTTAGATTAGTTTGGTTAGCACTGCAGATGCAGCATGCTGATTTACTAAACTCTGATGCAAGTTCCAAAAATAATTAGCTTATCAAAGATCCACTTTCCTTCCTCTCTTTTATTAGTGTGCTAAATATGGCATTGTTGCAAGGAAATAATTCATTTCACTAGTATTCAGGCACTAGGCACAGACTTGTCAAAACCGAGTCTTTTTAAAAAAGAGCTCATTCTCAGTGCTGGCTTCTTTTGAAAGATGCTCATGTTACATGACTAACTAAACAAATGTCATTCAGCTGTATAACTCCTTCCATGCTATTACAAAAAAAAAAGGAATTAGTAAGCTTTTCTGAAAATCAAGTTATTTTATTGGTCCAATATCATCAGAGCAAGCATCACAACAGACAACTAAACAGACACATGGCACACAAGCTTTTTATGAACCGGATTTGAGGTACCACACAAGAAACTTGTTGAATGGAGAAGAGGCTAAAATTTCATACTTCTGTGGTAGTCTGTGGTAGACTTTTTGTTACAGATATTCATTTAGGAGGGCTTTTTTCCAAGGAAAAAAAATCATTTTGATTTGGCATACAGAAAATACTCCCTTTGAAATAGGTTATTTCCTTCAGTGTTTAAGTAAGAGTTGTTTGTCAACACATCAGTAAGAAAGAATACTATTTCAAGAACCATGGTCAAAGTTCCCAGTTACTACTGGCATGCATATAAATAATCAGCAAGACACCCACTGCCCCTCCTAATTTTTTATCTTCAGAAAGCATATTAAAATGATTTATTTCTAGCCTGCTACTCATAGCGAATGCAAGTCAACCTCTCCTTACCTTGCCAGTGACAGGGATATCAACAGAACCCCAGGTACCAACTCCCCAGTGAACTGTGCCTGGGGCAAAATCAGCTGCAATAATTCCAGCAACTGGAAATAAAAAGGAATGTTAACAGTAGAAGCTAATCCAGCACACATTGAAGTTACATCAACAACTTACACTATGTAGCAGATAAAAATAAAAATCACCAATTCTAAATGCAAAAATACATTCCATGAGACCACACAAAAGCAGTGAAACACATTTTAATCAATTTCAATTAGAAGATATTTCAAGTCTATATTAAAACTTTCTCGAACTACCAGAATCATGCAGAAACAGAATTGTAAAAACCGGGTTTGCACATAAAACCAGAACAAGTCAGCAGGTGTCATCTTCATTTTAATAGTAATACATTAACCATTTTTTGTTGTTGGTTTTTGTGGTTTTTTGTTTTTGTTTTTTTTAAAAGGTTTCATACTGTAGGGTGACTTAATCCAGGTTAGCACAAAATAATGGGGTTGGCCCAGTGTTTCTCTAACATTTTTTCACCCGTACTTTTCCTTATCTCTTCCCTGCTCTCCCTCTCTCTATGGGGCCTCTACAGTTTCGTATCTTCATTGAAATGCCTTCCAGAAATGCCTTTGTGCTGACAGAGTTGCCTTTTCCAAAAGAGCAAAATTCTCCGGAGACTGGGGTTTCCAGATCTGAATGCTTAATTTCATATTCCAGCCCAGCAAGGGCAAGGATTCAAAAATACTGGATCAGGTGATCAAACTACAAGAGCTAGTTATGTTGAAATATTCCCTCATTTTCCAATGCTGTTTCAATATTAACATCTATCAAAATATTTTTGAAGATCTGTATTAACATTTCACAAGCTTAATATCCAGCCTATCAGTAATCCTACCCACTGCCCACAGAACTCTGTGCCAGTTATTAAATGAAACTGAAAATAAAGGATATTATTATTGTGTTAAATATCTGTTTTCCAAAAGAAAAAACCAAATAAAAACCAAAAAACAACCCACAACACTCCAAAACAAAAAACAAGCAAGCCCCACAAAAACACCAACACTCCCTCCCTCCCAAAAAACAAACCCAAAAACCCCACGCTTTGCCAGTCAAAAAACAGCAAATATTTAGCAAGCACCACTTTCTTTTATCCCAGTTATTACTTGTTTTGCTTTCCTTGGCTATGAGGTAAAAAACCTACCTTTTTCAATAAACAAAATTAAAAAAACAAAACAAAACCAAAACACTTTGCCCTGAATTTAAGGGGAAAAAAAAATCTTAGCATTACATACATCACACCAGTGTTACAGCTAGATTTAATTGCCAACTTCAGTTTGCATTCCGCTTAGAGAATTTCTAATCATAATTTTTTTTCCAAGTCCTCTATGCTGATTCTAATATTTGAAAGGGATCTTTATTAGTTGCCAGGCCAAAATCTAGAAATCAATTTATCTGACTAAACAAGAGTTATACAAAAGAATTATTAAAGTCTCTAATGAGCAAAATACTTCTTCCTCTTTCAGGTTATTTCTTAAATGTTAAAAGTATAGAGTATTTCAATGGAAGGAGAACTATGTCTTTTATGTCATCTATCTTCAGTTTCAAACTGTATCTCCAATAAAAACAGCATTATAAAAATAATTCCATAATTAACTTTATTCTATGTGATTGTTACTGATTCACAAAATATCCCTGCTTCTCGGTAACAGACAACCAAGGCACTCAAAATTTTCACAGTCATCATTGCCTTCTAACAAACAATATAAAATCTAATTTCCTAGACAACAACTTACTGATCTACGTAATACGAGGTGCTCTCCTGCCTTCTCAATACCAATCACAGGGCCCCTTTCTTACTTGAAATACCTCCAATATCATGATCAAGTGTAAGTAAACAAAACATCAAGGCCAAACAAAACCCAAAACCTATTTTTGCAAGGAAAAAAAGAAAATCCCTAGTTGATTTTTTTTTTTTAATCAGCTCAACAACAACAAAATGCCAAACACCCAAACCAATGTATTTTGTCCTTCAATGATGTTTTCAACATCTGGTATGAACAGATAGATATGCCAACACTATTATTTCTTATCATTGCACCCTCTCCTCACACGTATTCACCCCAATATCACATCTCTGCTCTAATGAGTTTGTCCTTGCAAAGGAATACATGAGGGTTCTCCTTTTGTTCAGGATGGCTTGGTTTCATAGAAAAGGTCTTGAAACGGATTGCCATGGAATGCGCACAGCCTGTGTAGTTTAGCTCTTCTCAGGGTTGTAAGGTACAGGAATGAGATTGGGATGGTGGAAAGCAGATGCAGACATTGGGAAGCAGACCCTGAACTCATCCCATTCAACCGAGCAAAGCAGGCAGTGCACTTCTGCCACCCAAGCTCAGGGCATCTTGATGCAAGATCAGACAGTAGGTGCACGAGAAGGCTAAAGGGGGCTGCGCTAGAGATCCTGTGTGAAGAGGACTGTTAGCCTGGCTAACAAGGACAAAGGACTCTGGATCTATGCTTTCTGCAGATGGGTACAGAGCAAAGAGCAAAAGCAGGACGTTGTCGCTTGTCCTGTCACTGGGGACCAGCAAAAAGAGCCTTGCTCTGACTTCTTTGCAGCCTTCTTTCAGGTATTTGAAGGTACATTGATAAGATCCCCTGAGCCTTCTCTTCTCCAGGCTGAAGAGTCCCAGCTCTCTCAGACTTTCCTCAGAGAAGAGATGCTCCAGTCCCTTAATCATCTTCACGGCCCTTTGCTGGACTCTCTCCAGCAGCTCCATCTCTCTCTTGACTACACTACTGGCAAACATAAGAAGGGGAGAATTCATGATGCTAGAAAAGTTGTTACGACAAATTAAACATGGTCATGTTACTCATAAAAGGTGAAATCACCTGTGAATTTATTCATATTCATCAAGTGTGCTTGCCAAACCACAGCACCAGACGATCACATTTTCTGTGTGAACTAAATCATTTACAGAAAAGCTATTTTAAACACTGCTTATAAGAATTTCCAATATTTTCATGTCCCAATACCTCTCAAGTCAGGCTCCCTCAGTGCCCTTAGTCAAATGATATCAGCCTCAGAATGAGAGAAAGATTTTAACAAATACATTTTAGAAATCTCAAAGTGATTAAAGTAGTTTTTCTATGCATAGTAATGAGGTGGTTTTCAGGTTTGCTCTTAAAGGGCTCAAAGCAAGTTTTAAGATGTGATCTCAGAGCTAAAAGTGACATGCCCACTGGAAAGCTGCTAGTGTCCCCTTTACATTATTATGCAGAAGCCTAATGTTTCTAACCTAGTGGATTTTAAAATATCTGACTTTAAACCCATCATTACCACTAAAATTGACCCTAGGCATCAGGCCAAGGTACTTTAGTTGGAAATTCCACTTGAGGAAACTGGAAAAATATTTACTAGTAGGGGGATTTTAAAAGACCAAATAAATAAAAATTAATTATTTAAAGGCAGAGCTGAAGGTTAAGAATAATCCTAAATGACAATAGCAGCGTCATCACTCACTAAAAGGACCCAAAAGTATTTGATAACCATTTTTCATGTGGCTGTGTAATTAGCACTATTTCTCTGCTACACAGGTATTAAGTATTTATGCTAGAGAGGTATCACTGTGCAACTATATGTAAAATATACTTGATCCCAAGATTCAAAGGAATTGGAAAAATTCTTGTTGCTAGAATTAGTTATACTTTCTTGGTAGAATTTTTGGTATCCTTGATTTAAAAGGGATTTCTTGAAAATGCTGAAAAACTAAAATAAGAAAAACCTAAAAGATCCTAAAAAAACAGGACAACCACAGGCTTTTAGGTCTAGCTGTCAAGGTCAACTGATATCATTAGACTTACATGAACAAGTTACAGTAGGGAAATCATGTTAGGAAATATGGGTCAAGTCATCATGCAGTAATAAAGCTGTTACCTCCAGACTCACTTTTTGAAATATTCTTTAAAACCTGTCATAGTTTAGTATTTCTAACATTAGAGTCATAATTGAACAATGAAGTATGCCAATGTTTATAAAGGGCCACTTAAATATTTATTCAGATGTTTCAAAGAAAAAACCAACACACAACCCCCCCAAAAAAACCCCACCAACGTGCAAATCCAAACAATATTTCAATTTAGTCCACAATCATTTTGTCCCTAAACATGTACAGGCGGGGGGAGAAAAAAAAGAAAACATCTTATGCTATGCATACTGAAATAGCTAGGATAAAGAGCTTCTTAAATGTCTGTGTGGGTACAGGTGTAGACCTGGACTGATATGACCACTACAGTAAAAATACAAGGATCAAAGAGAGAAAAAGAATAAATCCCATGTAAATATGAATTACAGTACCAAATTCAGACAAGGTGGTGAAGTGACATAATCAAGTAGATACAGCGCTAAATCTAGGGCACTCAGTTACTACCATCACAAGCTCAGTATAAAAATTAGGTTGCAACATTCTCAAATGTATATTCTCATTTACAGTTTAGGGAGGCATTTTCAAAGCACTCTGTGTTGGCATAACTACTCCCACTGAAGTCACGAGGACCTTAACAATTGATTTCTAAGGAAGCAGGGTTAGGCTGAGCACTTTTGAAATCCCACTGTAAATGATTTACATGGAGAGAATCTGAGCTTGTATGGCATTCTTAGGATTACAAGCACCTCCAAGGGCTTAAAAAAAAATTATTAGATACAAAGTGCCTGGTATACGCTCAGTAAGAGCTTGCAGAAACCCTTGGATATTCAAACCTGCTTAGCGAAGAAGGAGAATGTGTGCAGATAAACTAGCCCCCATTTTCAATAAATGCTGCTCATATGAACAAACTGGTAGTTAAAGATTATCAAGAGACAGCTACAGAGGGACAGCCAAGAGCTCCATGCACCATCCCCACAGATCTTCATTCCCTCCTGCCTATTCCCAGCTCAAATACTCCTTGGTCCCTCTTGAAAATTCATGCTTCAGCTCTAGCTTCTTTCTTACCCCCTCACCCCTGTATGGGGTGGACAGAGCAGCACTGCCTGCAGAAGCATCCACACAGCAGATCAGGGGACAGTCAAACAACCCTGAAAGGAGGACAGGAAAAAATATGCTAGTGCACTATACTGCCTGGCCACAGTGTGGGTTTAATGGGGATGCAGCCACGGCTCAAAAGATTTAGACATGTACAGAAAGCTTCTGAATACTCTAAAATGAGGTATCAGAAATGCTGACATTGTTTCAGTCAATCACAACAATTAGCTGAATTAGTATACCTTTTTTTGTATGATTTTATTTTTGTACTTTTAAAGACATGTTAAATGTAACATCTTTTCCAAGTTTAGTATGCAAGCAACACGCACAATGGTTCTATATGTTGCTCAAATTTAGGTCTCAAAATAATAGTTGGATCTCTTTTTCAGAAGCTAAATACGGTGGAAGCCATTTAAATGAATAATGCATTTTTTTTAATGGAACAGCAAAGTAATATAAGTGGGGCATGTTAATTCCCAGGCATGTGAAATTTATTGTCACTTAGGTGCCCACTGGGAATAATTTATGCATCCTCGATTAAGAAAATATTTTTAATTTGAATTTGCATATTTTGCTCATTATGACTAACCTTGACACAGTCCTTTTTGGAGGTGCCATGCCCTCAGGTGGGAGTTTACAAAATGTCCACTTACCAGGAAGAAATAATGAAACAAAGACACACACGTGTTTTCTAATGAGAAAAATAATGTGTGTCCTGGACAGTATACAGCCTTGGCTTACAATGGTCTTCAACTTTGTCTAGTACAAAAAAAAAACCAAACCAGGTTAGATTTCATTCTTCATTCTTTAAAGGACACCTTTATTCAAGTGCTTGAAATCAAGCTAATTCAAGGATAGTATTGTAAATTCCAGCACAAGATGACAACTTAAAAAAATTAAAAAAAAAAAAAAACAAACCACAAAATCACAAGGGTCAAATTGAGAGAGAAAAAAAACTTTCAACAAAACTAATCTCTTCATCATCTGCCACTACAACAAAATACATACACACACCAGTGAACAGTTTCTGGAAAAGCATTTAGTCTTCACAGCTTTCTTCTGACAGGTCCAGCAACTGTGAAATTCTGAGATTTATAAAACTAGATTTTAAAACTGTTCTCATTAAATCACAGTCAAAGTCAATATTAAAACTCTGGTCTCTAAAACATTCAGAAGCACATATACTAATGAAGTTTTTTTAAAAAAAAAAAAAAAAAGACAGAGCCATTTATACCTCAAAAATACACCTTGCCAAATTTCAGCGTTCTCCTGGCCTCCATCTGGAAGCACAGAGGGAAGCAACATCATATTAAAAAAAAAAAAAAAAATCAAGTCCCAAAACCCCCTATGCATAAAAAAAGCCTTTCACTTCCACATCTGGGCTCTGCTTCTCTCCGATCAATGCCCACAGGTCTCACTGCCACATGGGAGAGATGGCCAGAGCCAGGAATGGTGAGGCAGCAAGGCTGAAATATGAAGAGGCATATTAGACCACAGTAGTACATTGTTTCAAGGTGGAATGTATTCACCCTTACACAGTTTACAGAATGCTGTTAGCCCTCATAATAGAAAATATAAAGGGACATATCCAAAAAAAATGAGTCTGCAAAGAGCCAGAGCCCCCTAGATCTGGCCTCAGATACGCAGCTTTCACAGCCTTTCCTGGTTTGTGCTGGTGGCCCCAATACCAACCAAATAAGCTAACCCAGAGATACTGTATTAGCACTATGTCTCTCATATTTGAGAGAAAAATATGGAAATAGCTCACAAAACAGCCAAAATAGAAGCGTAAAGAAGCATTTGCATGAGATTTCCTGTCCAGTTCAGATAGGTCTAAAGATTAAGACCACTGAGAATAAGCCTCTGAACTTTTACTCACCTCAGTGCCAACACGCAATTACCTGTCAACTAAAAAGCAGAAGAAATAGGTGGTTTCAGAGAACAAATAACCAATAAAATGGAAAAAGTAGATGATACTCAGTGCCTACACAGTTAAGGACCTTAAATGCCCAAAGGCCATCTTAACAGTAACCTAGCACCTTCTGGGCAGCCAATGCAAAGGCCAAGAGGATAGCACCATGACTGCCTATACCAAAGGTGAGAACACTGCTGCAAGCTGTTTTTCGGGAATTAAAGACATCGAACTCCAAATATGCAAGGACAGCCTGCACATTCAGAAGCATTCCTGAATAATCCCACATATTCTCATGCACACATGGCTTTCTCCAAGCAAATTAATCCTTATTTTAACTACCAAAAAGGAAAAAAAAAAAGGACAAAAAAAACTGCCATGGAAGATGAGATGAAATTCCAGGCCACCTCAAAGGCTTCTGAAGTTTACATTTTAAAGTTCTAGCTGTTTTACTATGAACTTCCTAAAGAAAGAGGCTCTAACTAAAAATCTGCTACATTCTCTCAGCACTAAATCAACTGTGTTATAATTTTACAGGCCTTATAGAACAACAACTGTAGTAGACAACTGTAGGCAGACTCTGCAATTCACATCATTTATCAGATCCTCAGTCTTAAAAAAACCCCATCAGTTTAACAGCTTGTTTTATAGGGAGGGCTGCAGGTTTCAGAACTCCTTACAAGCAATACAGCTGAAATGTCATGTGGGTTTCAAATATGATTGAATTCAACTTGATTACCAGAACAGGTCGGCATCATGTCAGTTGCAAGGTGAATGCTAGAACACTATTTAATTTACAGGCTGCAATCAGACCCATGCAGGTGGACTCCAGCAAACACGAGAACCCCACCACAGCTGCTACAGCTCTGTGAAGAGATGAGCCTGTCACTCATCAGGTGAGATTACAAGAATTGGGACTGACTCTCAGCAAATGAACTACGACCTCCCGAATACCTTATGCAATACATTTAAAAAACAAAACTGAAGAGCATCTTTAGGTAATTCTTAGACACCTCTAAAAGAGCACACGCTAGCCCTGCTAAGGATGCTACAGTTTCATAGCTATAGCGTGACTCAGAAAACCCACTCGCACTATCCTCACGGCTGTACTCTCCCAATTACAACTTGTGTGAACTACATCTAGCCCAAAACTTTCTCATAGCTTCTTCATAGGCCACATCTCCCTTTCTGAATTAAAGTCATACCAAAGTTCACCAACAGCATAATATTCCCACAGTGCTGGGTCAGCTGCCCAGGTCCCAAAAGGCCCAGTGTGGCACAGAGGAAGGATTTCTGCCAAGTCTGTACCTAACTACACGCCTCTATAGCCAATTTGGCTGGATATATTAAGATCACAATGGCAAAGCCAGGGGGCTTCATTAGAGGCAAACAGCTGCTTCTTTTGCAGGACACCTTTCAACTGAAATACGTACAATCCCTTGGGAATATCTCTGTTTGTATTACAGGTTCTCAGTTGCAGTTCAGGAATTAAAAAGCTCTGCAGAGTTAACTGGCTGTTTAGACCAGTGGAATTACAGAGCAAGGTGTTCCTCACTTCTTGTTTACAACAGTAGAGACAGTATAAATACCATATTTCTATGTGTATGTGTGTGTTTTATACATACACTGCTGCAGTTCAAAGCTTCCTTTACTTTTCCATAGAAGTTTTCAGTTTCTTGTAATACATAGCTGTCCAGGATTTCTTGTCACATTTGTAATAAATACTTACAACAGAAGGATGAAATAGACATTAGAGGTCCTACCAAACCATTTGTAAAAGGACAAAGAAGCCATGTCAATGCAGGAAAACAGCTCACATGGGATCAAATGCATCTCTGCTTTAACCTGACAGTTTCCCCGCAATGCAACAGGGTACACTGCTGGCACATCACAGATGCACACCACCTGAGCTGGCAGGGAGGGAAAAAAGTGACTAAAAGAGGGTGTGATAATTAAAAGTTGTCCTTAAAATGGATATCCCAAAATACACACCTGCTACACATGAAACCATCCTTAAGAGTGCAGTGCAGAGTTTAAAACAAGTATTTTCTCAATGAAAACTCCTAGACTACACAACTGCTGCACTAGGTTGAAGATTTCTTCCCTCCTCCTCCAACGTACCTCATACAGCAGGTGCCATGTGCTACAAAAATCTGATATTCCAAAGGAGAACAATTTCATAAAGCCTGTAAGATCACTGGAAACATCACCAATAGAAAAGAATTGCTGGAAACATCTTTTACATATTATTTCATACGAATAACAAAAATCCAGGAATCAAGCCTGATTTTTCACATACATAGACACAGAACATAGAGGTTTTGCTGAATCATTGTGCTTGATTCTTAGAAGTGCCCTTTTAAAGAGACACTCTTCCTAAGTATATGCAGCTTAACCTTATTTCTGAAGTTCCACATTTCTCTATACCATCCTTAGAGTATTAAACAGCTTAATTAGAATCAAAATAAAATGTGCGACATTTTCCACCTGGCTGAAAGTGAAGAATTTAAGGCATTTTATTTTGATATATTTAAAAAAGGAAGACTTGAAATAATTACCTGTGCCTACTATTTTCAAAAGATGATTTGTTGAAAAACATATTAAATAGAGCAGCAAGTCAATTATGATGAAACTTGGACAAATAATAACGGAAGTCTATTCTTGTAACTTTTTACCTAAACAGAAAAAAAATAAAATTCTTTTGTAAACTGAGCAAAGGAAAGAGGAAAAGAAGTAAAAAAAAGAATGGGAGAAAAATTATAAGATAGAAGATGTTGTATTTATTTTAGAAACTTATCTGTTCTTTTGCAGCATTTCCCCACTGAATCGCACCAAGAAAATAGCAGCTAAAAGGTAAGTGAAAAAAAATTACTCAGTCTTAATAAAAATGAACAATCATGCCATGAGCAGTTTTTTCCTAAAGGCTAAATGCTCGTATCAAGAACAGTAAAGTAAAAGTTCTTGGGCACAGAGCCTCACCTTCCTGTAGGAGTTCTCTCCTATTTGCCAAACAGTCACCTGACACGGTCTTCTTCAACACCTCCATCAGAGGACTACGCAGTATAGAAATTCACTAGGAAGCAACTCTGTGCTTCTGTAACCTGCCAGAATATAAAAGGTAAGGCCTTGGTTTTGCACTGTGATCCACTTGACTTTTTCCCTGTCTTCAAGAGGAAAGGTGACATGCTGTATGTTGGAGGGGAAAGGACACTTATCAGCCTGGGCCAGCTGATCTCTGGGAACCCTCCCCGAATGAGATTAACCTCTTCTAAGACTCTCTATCCCACACAGTCATCAGAAAAAAGCACTAGAAATGAATCACTAAAGTTATGGTTTCTAGTTCAGTTAGTTCGAAGACATGGGATCCCTAAGAAAAAACGAGAAAGTGAAAAAAACCCCAGGACTTAACACTACACAGCACCAGACCATTGCTATCTAACCCATTGCTCTACTGGGGAGACGCTCATTAGCAATGACATACCAGCTCTTGCAAGGACAGGGTCCATCGGCTGCTGAGCCCCTTGCCCCGAGAGATGCTGCACGGCACACAAAGCACTGCTGCCTCCCATCAGGGCTCCCCAACAGCATTACCAAAATGTCCTGCTCAGTGCCTCTATCTTGCCAGCAGGATCCACTTCTCCCAGGGGCAAGTCGCTGCTCATCGGGAAGAAGAGCAGCGAAATCAGATGCCCTTGCACTCAGCCAGTCCAGGAGCAAGACCATTATTAAGACAATGGGAGTTAGTCTGTCTTGTTCAAGCCGACAGTCAATTCACCTGAAAGGATTTTAAATTTGTTCATAAGCCTCTTCGAAACCATTTATGACTACTGTAAATCCCACAGCAAATTTTAAAACATGAGTAACTACAAAAATTTACATCAGCCACAGCCCAAAAAGTTGTATTTTTAACATTTTAATCTAATTCTCATGCAGACTCAGATGACAAACTGCAAGCACAGAGTCCATTTCTTGTAATTAATGATTTTAAAGTCCGATGGCCCAGGCAACTAAAATTCATCTTTTCCTGTACCTCCCAGAAAAATCACCTCACATGTTGAGAGGACAGAAAAAGTGAAATCGTTCATCAACTTCAGTGCCGGTTTCAGTTAAGAACACAGAATTGGTTTAATCTTACAGAAGTTATGTAGTTCCAGCCTGATTCCTTAAGAACACAAATATTTTAAATTGCCAACTCTCCTTTGAATGAATCTGTTGACTTTTTAAAAATAAAATCTGAATTACTCAATTTTGAGTACATAATTTTGCTGAATTTTAACAAAATCTTCATTGACATTTTCTTGCTGCTCCTGTTCTCTTTATGTGTAGGACACATCCTCTATAAAATGGTTTTCTACAAGTCTACAACCACTTTTACAGGAAACAGACTGAATGAAAGGGGAAACACACCAGCCCATCCCCTTTCCCATGAAACTGGGTCTGAATCTAACAGCAGTGCAGGTCCAGTCCTGGGTCAGCAGTTCACCCAATTTAAAGTGTCAGTATTGCAAAAAATTTTTTATGAGAAACAAAAGATTCTTAATTGTTTAAGGAGTCAAACACTTCAGCATTGATATCGCCAGCCTTCTAGGTGCTAAAACACAGTCTGGACTCAATCTTTGATACATGTTACACCATTTTGGGGATTTGGAATTAAGTTCCAGCATTGCATATAGCATAATATTAAATCACACACAATGCACTATAACCAATCCTCCACTGGCCCAATCTACTAAAATGATTTATGCACAGAAAGTTTAACTGTACAGCAGGGAGACTGCTGCACATTTGCACCTTCACAAAGAACCCTTGTCAAGCAAGACACCAGTATAAATGCCATTTGGGCAGGTTTTAGACTGGCGTGAGATTTAGAGTTTCGAAATAAACCCACCTTCTTTCAATATGAAAGGACAACCAACATATTATATGGAAAGTATGCAGTTTCTTATGCACAAACATATAAATACATTTTATGGCAGTCACATAACAAAAAAAACCCCGCCAGCATTAAATAAAAGACCTGCCATAATGCAACCTGTTGTTACTCCTCGGAGTGATTAAAATATGACTTCACCATGCTGAAGTGTCTCTCCTCCCCCTCACACCAGCAAACCTTTCTTCTTCTGCATTTGTTATACATTCTCATTTATATTATCTGTCTAGCTGTCTGTCCTTAGATTGTAATCTGCTTAGAACAGGCACTTTTCCTTCTTGACCATTCAATGAGCACTGCAGTTGGTGGTACCATGGACAAATATTAAATGAACCTCTCTGAAAAGAGACAACTGTAAGGGGGAATTCTATTGTGTAAAACAAACGTTCCCACGGAAGAGAGCTAAGGTACTTAACGGAACTAGTTTTTCGTCAAAAGACTATTCAAAATATTGAAACACTCCTCTGCACAATGTTTGCTTGCACGGAGACATATATGGTGCATTTTTAGGGGCCTCATCCTGACAGCCTTTCAGAAGCACAAGCTTCCGTTGATATTTTAACAGGAAACGTGACTCGTGTAACTGTTTTGAAAAGTTTAATCAATGCCTTTAAAAATAAGTCAACACCAGAAATGGGAGTTGGTTTGTGATTCCTCCTTAAAAAGCTGGTTATGGAGTAAGGGAAAGATTTTTAAGCAAAACCGTATTTCATCTTGCAAAGGGAACAGTGCATGAATGAAAAACAGTGGCTACAGGCTGACAGTATCTCTAGAGCACCTGCTTTCTGCCCTGCTGTAAATTTAAGTAACCTTGCAGCATGCAGTAACTTTGAAATTAGAACCTGTCAGAAAAGACTTTCTATATTATTTGTGTTAGTGCCTGCAAGTTTAGCTTTTCTGTTTGAGGATCCCCATCCAGTTTTATGAAATTGTCAGACAAATTATTTCCATGAAGCTTCACTAAAGCAGCAAAACAATTCCACAATTAAAAACCTCATGGAAAAAAAAAAATTACATGAGTTGTATTCAGGTACAGCTGTGAAGAGGGTATGCACAATTTGCTGCGAAGCTCCACTCAAACCTCCTCCAATCCAGTACCCTTTTGCCCTCAGCATCCACCTTCTCCCCTGTTGAAATCAAGAATGCAGAGTGGATATTGAAATTAACTAGTACAGTAAGTGAACTGCAGAATTAGTGCCAGTCTAGCAAATTAAACAAGGGAATAACCTAAATTTTTTTCCATTTTTCCTTTTTTATTTCCAACAAATTAGAGGACTCCAGTAGATTTTATCAAATACTGAGCTCCCCACTCTTTCTCAAACTGTATAAATGCCTTGAACTCCCAAAAGAACATCACCATTCCTTAGCCCCATGTAGTTCTCTTTCATTTACCCACTTCCACAGCACCATTTTCAAAGACTTATTTTAGCCAAAGGGAACAAAAGTGGAAATCCTGAAAGAAGATCTGCAGATTTTTCCAGAATTTTTACTCTGCCCCCTCCACCAACTGTCCACAAGACCTCAACTGCCCTGCTGGGATATCCTTTATGGATGACTCCTGAAGCACTTAAAGATTAAAACAAAGGATGAGCCTCACAAGTCTTCCACCGTGATAGCAGCCACAATAGTTTAGTCGCCTTCTCTGAACACAAAAGAGAAGCCTAGCCTCACCTTTGGAGTTGTAAGCCTTAGTCAAATTCCAGAAAACAACAGACACGACAATATATTATATAACTTACTTTGTGAACTACACAGAGGCACACGCATACTATGTGTTCTGATCAGACACAAGTGCAAAACAGATATCAACAACCAGGTTGAAAGTGTTTTCTTTAAAAAGTAGTACTAAACTAAACAAATAAAATTTACAAATAGCCTCATGGAACAACACTAAACATTTAGAAAAATAAGGAAAATGTCTCTTTAATGCATAAGCCATTCAAAATTGGGCCCCAAGTGTTGTGTGAGGCAAACTACAATAGAGCGCCTGCAGGCTGCTTCAGAGCTGCACAGGCACTGAATACAAAAAAGAACCACAGTGCTTCCACGGTGGCATCAGTTCCAATTCAAGCACAATAATAGGGCAGAGCACAGTATTCTTCACTTGCACCACAAAAGGAAAAGACCAGCAATCTCAAATTTTGTGTACATGCCCTAAAATGGATGCTAAGAAACCAAAACCCTATTTTACACAGGGTTCCCCACACAAAAATTACAAACCTCTACTTTATATATGCAACTGATTAATTTATTGCAAATCTTCCTTCCCTATAATATCATTTTCTTTGCTTTCAAATAACCCATAATTTCCAGCCACTCCCATGGCACAATTTAACCTAAATAAATCCATTCAGGTATGCTCCTGTCATCAGTTATTTTGCAGAGGACTAAATTCTAACTATGTATTATGGAGTGAATTTTGTACACAGATACCACATTAATTGGTGATACAAATAAAAGGCCAGTTTCAGTGATAAATTTCTTCTGGTCAAAACTGAAAGTTTTACCTACAGCTACTTCTCTACAACTCTGGAACAAGACCATATGCTGTGCCAGTAACTCTGCCCATAGTGGTATCTTTAGAAGAGGCCATCACTGGTACCTGCTCTGTTTTGATGATGCAGCTACACAAAGTATGTCACCCTGGAGTACGCTGCACATGTAAAAGGAGAAGATTTAGAAAGATGACAAACCTGACCATGTATCGAGCTGATCCTACACGCTGTGCCTCTAGAATGGCAATATTCTTCAGGATCAGGAAATAGCTTGCTAAGTTATAAAAATGCAGATCTCGCCAAGATGGCAAGTAAAGACTAATAAATAACGGAATGTCTTTTACCAAGTCTAAGCTATGCTATACAGAAGCAAGTGAGGCATTTTTTTCATCTGTGGAAAAGCCTGTCTTTGTGAAAGAGAGGCAGAGATGATTTTAAAGAAGGAAGCAAGGAGACCACTGGAAACAGGAATCCTAGAAGACAACTGATGAGATACAGCCTGATGGGAGCCTCTGGTCATTAATTTACAAAGAATCTAGTATCTTGTTTTGCAACACCCTTTAAGAAAAAGCATATCAGTGACATGATATCTGAGCACAACAGATTAGAGATGGGATGGTATCTTGATATAGCCATACATGTGTTTTTTAAAACTAAAAAACAGCATTTTGACTATTTACTCTGAGGTCTTAGATGAAAAAGGACATAGACTTTCACTGACCTCTATTGAGCTCTCTAGATCTTAGATGCATTAGAACGTGTCTCTCAAGAAAATTACAGTGTTTAAATCAAGACTTCAAGTGACAGAGAACCTACTGGGGCAAAATGTTCCAATGGTTAATTACACTATGTTCATTATGGTACATAGGGCAAAACTACTCTGCTCAGGAGACGTATTAAAGTCACTAGAGGACAACAACCTAATCTGCTAGCTCCAATTTACTTTGTGAAAGAAATTCAGGCTAAGAAGACAAGGCATACACACTCTTTCTTAAAGCAGGAGGTGGCATACTATACTTCACAAATGAGTGTAACCTCCTCTTATCTCCTTAATTATGGCCAACATATCATCCATCTCTGTTTAAAATACATACCCATTCCTGTGTAACCCAATGTGAAATCTCAAGTTTGAAAAGACTGTAGAGTTCATCATTTCAGACTGGATGAGGCAAGGAAGAAGACACAAACAAATGCTTTTCATCTGAAAATACTGAATAGCACACAAAATAATAATCTAATAACCTAATGCAATGCAAGTCCTTAGGAGCTGAAACACAGCAGCTTTTCAGTAACATGAACTGTTTAGGACAAGAAGAGATTAATATTTTATCCCAACTGAATTTCATGGGGAATTTTGATAAGAATGTAATTTCCCAAGCTGACTAACAAGCCAGGCCTGTGAGGAGGTGTAACACCCCTTCTGTATGTGAAGCAGCCTCAAATCTATAGTTATCACACATGTTAAAGAGTTTAGTTTCACATATCATCCAAAGTCAGCACTCCAGCTACACACTGGCACCTAACACTATTCTTGGCACTGTTTATAAGCAGAGTTATCATTCAATTTTGTCTTGAGCATCATCTGAATGCTTTGCACGGGACATTTACCCTAAGGGACATCCTAGATGACTATGCTCATCTTCTAAAATCTGGCAAGTTTACAGGAGAATAGCATGTAGGATATATTACAGAAAAGAAATTTCAACTGGCTGGGTAAAATATTTATTCAGACTTTTTCATCTTTAGTTTCTACACATTGTATATGCAATATGCATTAACAGTGAAATTTATCACTTCAGCTGCGTTGTGTTTATAATATAAATAGCCCCATGTTGAAATCTTGAGACAAAAAGATATTTTATACAAGATATTTTGATCTGAAAAAGCCCTCTTCAAATGAAAATGAATACTTATACAGAACAAATGAAGTGACTCTCTCATATCAGTCATTTTCAAATAACAGTTTTACTTCTTCTGAAGCTTGTTTTTAATGGAAATCCACTTTTCTGTCACAGACACACACAGGTTAATTAGAAATACTCTACGAAAAATACATTTTTGTTTGATTTCTCTGTAACCATGATATGTCTCTTCCTAAAATGGAGAACCAAGAAGTTTTAATATTACGATTACAAATAAACATTTAACCTAATAGAGTACTGCAATTTCTGTACTGAAGCCTTTTTCCACATTAAAAATATTTACAGTGATGTAGGTTTATGCATGAAGTTATACAAATACATACTCTTAAATTACTTTAAGACAGTAATTCAGGTAGAAATTCATTCTAAAAAGCTTTTAATGCACATTTTAGGATATCCAGCACAACATAAAAATCACTGCAGTAACATGATGCAAAGCACTGTACTGGCATCACATCACTCCAGTGGATCAATATCATTCAAAGAATTTTTAAGAGGAAAACCTCACAAGGATCATGTAACTGCAATCTTCAGCCTGCGCATCTGTCAGATAGCCCACAGCTCTTTGCATCAGTTTCTTCTTATCCTCTTCTCACTATTAATGCTTCCAGATCATTAATCACCCCTTGATGTTCACGTTATTACCACTGTGGGGCCCCAGATGCTTCCTCAGCTCCATGCAAACCACCATAACCCCAAACAAGCTGGCCTCCAACAGCTCAACACCAGCATGGCTCCACTGACCAAGCAGAGGCAACTGTAAGAAAGAGTATGTGCCTTTTGAACATGTTTCTCAGCCTAACGAGGATTCTGGCAGAGCAGGATGAACGAGTATGATGGTTTTCTCAAAAGGTGACATCTTAAGTGAGCTGCCTACCATTATGCAATGGGACTGGCACCTTATAGCACACTGTGCAAGTAAGCAGATAAGATGAAATGCAATCTGGGATAGCAAGCAAAAGCCTCATCGCACATGAGTCTACCCCTTGTGAGATGGTAACTTGCTGTGTGCTCGCAGCTGATGTGGAGGAATTTGTAATGCCATGTGAACTGTCAATGCACTGATGCTGAACTGCAATCCACTGACTAATGATCTGTAGAGCATCGATATACAAGCTTTATATTGGGGTAACTACCCTGATAGCACTGGTACCAGTGCTAATGTCTATCACACTGAGCTGTAGTTTACACTGAAGGAAAAAAAAAAAAAAACCCAAACCACCAAACCCAAACAACCCCATGTGAACAACCCACAAATGAGATGCTATCCAGTAAGTGTCAAAGCATACCAAACACAGAGACATTATGTGCTGGTTTTGAAAGAGTATATTCTGTTTACCTATTCAGTTTTGCACAGAGGTCTAAAATTAAACAGGCTGATTTCCTGGCTGGGAAAGTAGATTGTCAGAAGAGCGTTGACCTCATAAAACAGGCTATCACATATCTGGAATTTGTCATGTATACATTTTTTCAGACAGAAAAGCTAAGTCATCTTGTATTTTAGATTCAGCCAAGATTTCCAGGTATTCAGATAATACATCCCAGGAAATGCCAGACATGCTCAGATACATTTTTGTCCCGGTGGTCTGAATATGGGCAGCAAATCCAGTATACCTGCAGCATACAACATTTCTGTATACAATCAGCTCATAGGTAGTGATTTGTGTTTAAAGTCCTAAACACATAACAAGGTTTTATTCTAAGAGGAGGTAACTAGGCCATCCTTGATCACTGGAGAAATGATCCTGCTCAGCAACTTCTTCAAAGATGAGATGTGTGGAGAACATGTTACTTTGAAAGGCTATAAGCAAAAATCAAATTATGTGCACACTTCTGTATTTTGTATAGTTAACAGTATTAGGGTTAATTTCTTCTCTGCGAGTTGCAATGTTTGCTGTCCACATCAGATCATTACATGGAAGTGTAAAGAACAATTAATTAATACAATTACTTGAAGATAAACCTGACAACTAATGGTAAGACACTACTGGTCAAGTACAGGAAGTCAAGGGAAACAAGTATCTGAGAATAGCTTGTCCAGAGCGTGAAGCAAACTGAAGCATCAGCATGCTGGAATAAGAAATGCGCCACCACTGCATGGACAGACTGTGCTTTGGGTCAGACATGCAAATAATGTCAGCACAGACAGTAAAGACCTCTTCTGACTGACTAATAAAACCTGTCTGATTTTAAGAAGCCTGTTCTGATGTTGCAGAAAACATCCACTGGATTCACTGGTCCCAGAAAAGCGGTGTTGCAAATTCCTTTGGATGCAGTGCAAGAACCTCAGTAAGAAATATGGATGATAAAGCCAGAATTCAGCTTTGGCGTTCCAGGGTCTCAAATTAAAAAAGAAATACCTTTGCGATAGACATATGAAAGCTGAATGCAAACTTGCCTTGTGCATTCGAGATATTTAACACGAATAAAATCTTACCATCTGATGATACAACCTGTAATACTTCATACCAATCCTAGACACAATATATTCCTGAATATCTCATAAATCATAGTGAGTGCCATGACAATAGGTAATTTTGCAAGTTGCTGAGCTTCTGCTGAGCACAGAATATCTGTATTAAATAAAAGCTACGCATTAAAATCTATTTTTAAAAGCATTTTCCTCTCTCTTCGGTAAGTTCATTTTTTTTTTTTCCACCAGAAAGAAATTATTACCTATCCTTCTTCCCCCCCCATCCAACGACAGAATGAAAGGGAAGCTATAGTGCTGATCTAGAATTTAGAGGTTCTGCATGAACTACAATTTAAAGCAAATCTGATTTCAGTCTTTATCTAATTAAGAAAATTTTATATATTTCTTTAACATACATAAGCTAGTAACCCACCTTCCATATAATACACTGCAGAGTTACCAATTTAATGAACTGAAAGGACAGCTCAAAAAACCCCAAACCCCAGATTCGGAGAGATATCACAATTTACTAACTCAGAATATAAAACATTAAAATTGTTATTATAATTATTACCCTCTTAGCAACATAGAGGTGTCACATCAATTTTGAATTAGACGTCTATATTGAACAGGAAGCCAAAGTAAACAAAGCATGTCATTTTAGCATGTTTACTTAGACCTGTATAATTTTCAAACTTAAAAAAACCACTACAAAACAGACATCTCTACAGGAAAAATAAAAACAAAATAAAAATTCCCCATGGCTCAGATCCAGCCATCAAACATAAATTCAAAGAATCAAAAAACATGCATTTGAATTGCTCCTTTACAAGTGGCCAGTAAGGCACTTTGTGAAAATTACTGGTTTTCAAATTATATTTAAGTCTTACTTCGAGAGGAAAAACTCTTTCAAAGAATAATAGATTTTTTTTTTATTCTATCTTCAATGGTCAGATTTCCATAATATGAACTGCTTGATAGTCACTTTCCCTTTAAATTATTTTTTAACCATACAGGCAGTCACATCTGATTTCTGATTCTCCTTACCTTACTTTTCCTTTCAATTACTTCAGTTCTTAATAGGAACAATAAGAGTGCTCATTGCATGTCCTCTGTGGGACTCCTGGAACTTAGATACTCAATAGACAGGTGCATAGATAAGGATTCAAAGTCTTTGTTCCACTGTCCAGACAGAATATGTTTAATCTTTTTTCTACCTTTTCTATGCCATTTAAACTTTAACCTAGTAGTAACTTTTACTGCCTTGATTCACAATTCAAAGGTATAAAGATGAAAAGTCCTTGCCTTGGAACGTAGCTTGAAAACTTCATTCTTAGTCTGTATTTCTTTTGAACTTCTTCTTGTGGTTTTTGTCTTTATTTTTCCAGGGTGCCAACTTTACAGTATAGGACTTTCCAAACCTAACAGCAGGGCTACTTGGAAGGAAGAAAAGCAGAGCAAATTTGCCCAGAATCAGCTCACCTTAATAGAAAATATTTAAATTACTGACCAGGGTTGATTAGAGAGTAGTCAGTCCACTTTCCCCCCATCTTTTTAAATATGCCACCAGTGACAGACTCTTGCATATAATTGTAAACATACACATTAGCCCATCAAGCATGGGACAAAGACCCAATATAAAAGCAATAGAAGAATCATGCTTTGTACAGCACAAAACACATCACAATTAATCATACAGAAATAATAATTTACAGTAGGAAGCACGATATATAAGTAATGTCTCTGGGCACCTAAAAGAAGCAGCCTTCTGCAACAGCTGAAATAGATGTTAAAAGCATATTTGTTTCAGAGCAGATAAACATCCAAATTTCTGGAAAATTCAAATACCTTCCAGGAGTGTGAAAGGTGGTGCTGCCATATGTCACACTGATTCAGTCACGATTCAGTGATCATGCTGATTCAGTAATGCACCAAGCTGCTAAGTGAGGTGCCAGAGGCATGGGTACACATGCTGATCTGGCACCCTACTCCAAGGGGACTAGCCACCAACAGAAGGGTGAGACACCAACCAGCTCAGTTTGCCACAGGTCACCTGCAAGAGCCCATCTTGCTATTTCTAACTTTGTATGGGAGCTATCCTAAGAAATAAAATGTTTCTCCGATTCTTAAAATGTACTGCCTTTCACCTCTCTCTTGGTTTAGGGAGGGGAAAAAAAGCAAAGTTGGAAATGGTGCATAATGCCCATTATCTGAACTGCTTTTCAAAGCTATTAGCTGGAAGAGCTCACTTTTTGTAGCTCCTCTAAGACCTTCTAACAGGACTGTCACTCAGCTATGAAAAGTAGCATTGCCTGCCCACTGCTAAGGAAAAAACCCAGCAAGGCCAGGAGGATGCTCTGCACCTCTCCCAACATCGCTCCCTGGAGTCCAATTACCATATCCTGCAGTCAGGCTAGGTGAAGAGCAATCTGCACTTCCGGGCATGGGGCTCACTCAGGTGACCACGTTAAAATAAAACTAGCTTTATATAGCTATAGCCAAGTGGTCATGTGTTCCTTGGAATAAGACAACCTGCAGAGATGGTGATCCAGGTTGGCTGCAGAATTTTCCAGGGCCTTACAACACTTTCAAAGACAGAGCTGAATCATTTTCATCCATACAACACTGACAGCATTCATATATTTACTTCTTACGCAAGGACTTTAATGAGTGCAAAGCAAAAAGATAGTTGTGTCCATCTAGCACCCTTTAATCAATTACTATACTTTCATATCAGGAAATTATGTCCTATCCCCCATCTTTAAGGAACTATCATTAAATCTAAAAATGACATATTGTGAAATCTAGCCCAAGTATTGCTTAGCATCATATTAAAACTACTACTTTGTGAATAAAAACTGAAGGTCAGTAAGTTGTTTCAAGAAAAGACCCATTGCTTATAGATGTTAGCACATCATTCAAACTACTTCAGAGTTACTAGAGCACTGTTCCTTTATTGAAGTTATCTTTACCAACTAAAAGGAGATCAAATGAATGCCCCCTTCAACAAGGTGAAAGCCATCAGGAAGGCAGGATTACAGCATGCAGACTGTCAGGTAGCAATGTGATTACCAACTTAAATCCTGAAGCTATAGAAAGCATTTAAAGTAATTATGTAAAGGATATGCCCTCACACTCTATCGTTTAAAAACCATTTAACTCATCATTTAAATTTACTAACAGATGTAAACTCTTTTCAAACACAAAACTGATGTCCATCACTGCATTCTCCATGCCTTGAAAGAAATTTCATTTTTAATTTATAGAGCCATACAAACTTCTGAAGTGCTTCATTCACCATTCAGTCTAGATTTATAACCAGGCAATAAAAAAAATTAAAGGGCATACATATACTGTACTTACCAGCTTCTGCCATTAAAAAAAAGCCATCGGTAAAGATCTTCCTTCCCTTAAGCATGAGGGACTTGGAGAAGCACCACAGAGAACAAACAGTAGCTCTGGAGAAGTCAGAGGGACTATTCTAGCTATCTCAAAAATCTTAAGTCTTCAAAAATCTATTTAGAACAATTCAGAGTATGAGTTAACTCTGTCTTCACTGAGGGGAGGTGAATCAAAAGTTATAAAGAAAAGGCATTCAAGATCCGGGACAATAACGTGTTGGAAAGGAAGAATGCTGCGAGGAGTTGGGCACAGACTACATTTTGGACCTTGCAGTGCTGCATGTTCAGGCATCCTCCACACCCAGGTCATCAACAGCAAGATGCTCAGACTGCCAACTCCCTTCTCTGTTCATTCTTTTTAAAGGATGGGAAGGGGCACTGTGAGTCTGTTTTAAGCTCCTGTTATTCAAATACCCAACAAGCAAGTAATGCTTGGTGAACTAAAGTGATTCCAAGCACCATTCCTCTGGTTAAATGCTGCTGCTCTTACTGCTCTTCCTGGCTCTTTCTTATTTTTAGGATTCTTCTAGATAAATGCTAACAACAGAAGTTATTTGGAATACAAAATATCAAAAAATTGCCCAAAAAAATGAAAGGGGAAAAAAGAGGAGGGGTAAAGACCTGACTGTGACCCATAAATCAAACTGCCATGTTTCCAACGAAAACTTATGTGAACTAGGTTTACATAGTTTGCTTTTCATTTGTAGCTTTTAGCTTGATCTGAAAAAATAGTAGTTTTTTGCTATTCAAACTAATATACAGTCCATACAGACTGTACAAAAAATGAGGTCTGAACATTTCTCATTTAGAGTTATACGGTTACCCGAGAAACATGGAAGTTTATAGAAGAGTATTGAATGAATTCTGGAAAAAGTCCAGAAAGACATTTTCAATGCTCTAGGACATCTATAAAGAAGGCCTGACAGGTTTTAAGTTCTGTTATCTATTTGATTCACACCTGAAAACTTTTTAGGTATGTTAAGCCTATTCTTCCCTGGTTTTCCTGCTTGATTTACAGGCGATATACTTTCAAGTTTAAGACTTTAACAAATATCTCTCTCTCAAATATTACCCAAAGATATGCTTAGATATTTTACACACAGATACAAGTCAAAAAATCCACAAAATTCAGATTTTAAATCACTTATTCCCTTTGGCATACTCGGTCTTCATTTTTGGTATGCTCATGCTGGCACCAATTCTTGAATTTTCCAGCTTTCACACTCTGCTCCAGAGCCCCTCAAATTCTAATACAAAAGCAAAAGGAATGTCTATGACAAATCTTACAGGAATTCTTTACTTCATAAAGAAATAATAAAAGAAATAAACCTATTTTTAACCTCATTGGACTCATTTGAAAATAAACTTTAAGAAGTTGGTTACAGGGGGAAAAGGAAAAAGAAAAAAACCCCATGAAGTTGGTTTCCATGCCATTTATGATTCCCCCACCCCATTCCCTTGGAAGCAGAGAAAATCTGCATGTTTTCTCTGTGTTTCAAGTCACTCAAGTAATACAGTCACTTGTAAGGTAATTGTGAACATTGTAGAAATTTTAAAGTGTATAAATCTAAGTAGTAACTTGAATCAAGCAGTCAACGTACAAAAGCCAATCCTAAAAGTATAAATATTTATTTGTATTTAGAGTCAGACTTGTCTATTTGTCTTTTTATTTTTTTTTTAAATAAATGTGGTTTTATTTGGTAGTCTTGAGACAGTTAGAAATCATTGTATTGGAATCAAAGAGTACAGCATACCTTGTCTAACAAGAAGTTAAATATATTTCATTGAAAGTGTTCAACAGATTAAAAAAATGCCTCTTTTACCCTTCTTATGAAAGTAAGGGAAAAGTCCTAATCAATATATTTCCCCCAATAACCATCTAAATACCAGACACTAATTATATCTTAGGCACAAGCATGACTGCCTTGAATACAGAGCAAGTCTAAAGTGGCAGTCAATAGATTGATCATTTAGTAAAGCTAGGATACAGATATATGCACCCTACAGTTTACAAAACTGTCACCAGCAATATTGATTCTGTAGATTGCTTCCAACAGGTTAGCGTTCACTCTGGCTTCATCTATGACTTTCTGCAGGTTTTGTTGCTACAGGCAATAAACTCACAAAACATCCCAGCTGGACCAAGCAAAACAGCTATGTCCTGTACTCTTAATTCAGTGACAGTTATTTAGTGTTTTACAATCTATCCTCAAAGGTATAGCATAATTACAGTTGCCTTGTAAATTTATAATTATTACTGTATTTTCTTTGCATCACGTTAGCACACAGGGCAAAAGCGTAGCTCAGGGCTTAACGTGTTGAACACCAACGCACACAGAAAAGAGACTGCCTCCCCGTTAAAAGTATCAAGTGAGACAGTCAGGCAGTGATCAACTTCATTTCTAAATCAATTTCTCCAAAAACATCTTCACAAAACCTGCATGATATAAAAGAAATGAAAACCATATCTTAACCTCAAGCTGATTTACAATCCCTATGCATGCAACAGAATTGCTGTGGGTAGTTACGACAGCACTTTCAAGGACAATCATCAACATTTACCGGTGTGCTGAAACTATGTTAAAAAAACAGATGCCATTATAGAGGATCATGAAGTTATCTAAAAGAGACTGCAGATTTAGTACTGTTAACCTGGTTAAATTGAGCAAGAATTGTACACCGAGACATTTTAATCTCCTCAGAAGGAATCACTGACCTGAAAAATTGCAGCACTTGAAACAGTACCTTCTGGTGTCCTCTTTTCTTTCGTGACGTATACACTAAAACCAGTTAAAATTCTGTAGGCTTAAGATATCAACTAGACATAAAAAGCAAACTGTGGGAAGGGTAAACAAAATGAGATACATACTGCCTTTATGTCTCCCCTAAGCATCTACTACTGTGCGCTAACTACTGGAACAGACAGGACCTTTGGTCTGAAGTTGTAACTCATTATATATATACACTCCTATGTCCTTAGTGAACACTGAAACCAGGTGAAAGTGTCATTGCCATCGGCTGTGGTCACTATTCCTTATCAAAGGTTACTCACCTGATGTAACTAGACTTAGAAGCATAACCAACAGACTCAGCCCCTCATCCTCGTCTGTTAGAGTGATGTATGTTTGTGATCTCAACCAGCAAGACTGAGTTAGGGAGCAACCTCGTATGTAGTCACATCTGACATGAAGGGGGAATTTCCCTTAACAAAAACAGTGCTGATCAGCAGGGCTCGCTGGGGGTGAGGATTTTTTAGCAAGTAGTTTCAGCCGTATTTCCCCGATTCATTAAGACTGCCAAGTGCGGAAGGAACAGTTCTCTGCTCTGTGCTACGCTTGGATGTATCCCAACAAACAGCTACCGCAAATGTATCGAACAGAGAAAAGAAAGGAAAAAGTCAAAGGCAAAGGACATCCTTGCCTTGGGCAGCTTCTGATAGGTGGCATTCAAATACAGCATATGGAAAATTGTAGAACAGTTGGGCAGAGGTTATAAACTGATGTCTGAAATTAAATTTTGCCACTACTACAAAATGATAGTCCCAAAGAACCCTATTGACTGCCTTCTCTGAACGTAATAGTAGGAGGCAGCAACTTTTATTCTCTCGGTTAACGTGATCAATGTGTTTAATGCTTCTTAAAGTTTATGAATTGTAGCTGCCGTTGGAGTAAAGCCAGACTGGTCAGTGTGGGTGAGCTGGAAGGGCTGGAGACAGTCAGTTTGCTAAGATTTTCACTCGTATTTCACAGACTAGTTTAATTAATTATATTGCTCAGCCAGGCTTTTGGATGAAAGATTTGACACACCTGTAATAAGAGAAAAATACTCAGCACTCACACCTAGTTCTGGACAGCTCCTGAAAGGTTTCTAACGGCATTCACCATAGAACTTCTAGTTATCTCCATTTCCAGCTTTTTTTTTTTTTTTTTTTTTTTTTTTTTTTTTACAGGAAGCATCAGTGAGCATCCATTAACAGGATTTAGGTGTCTTTTCAAGGTGAACTTCTGTTAAAAGCATCTTCTGAATCCCTTGGATGATATTGTAGGTCCAGAAAGCACATGTAATGGGCACTCCTCTATTATGTCCTGCTTATAGAATGTGTACTGAGACAAAATTTCTCTTTGTACACAGAAGAATTTCTGTTGGGCTCAGTGGCCTCTTCTAAGGTTGAATATGACTGAAGCTCAGTGCCACCTCGACCCCAGTAGACTCTACTGGGTGTTGGACTAGGTTCATTTAAAAAAACCAAACCACAAAGTCCTCCTCAAACCCTGTAATTTCTCTATTTGAAACCCATTCACTTTAACCTGTATTAAAAAAAAAAAAAAAGGAAAAAGGAAGAGGAACATGAATTCTACAAGAATCCCTCAAATCATCACTGGGCCTCCTTTACCACACACATCACTTTCAATCTTCCACAACATTTCACAACAGTAGAGCGATTTCTCCAGTGCAGCAAAGTGAAAGAAATAAAATTAGTTTTCAGGCACATGGTAAAGTCAGAACAAAACTCATATTGGTTCAGTAAATTTGCACAGACATCTTCCATTTAGTTGAGAGCCACTTTCCCATTCTGAAGTTTTCAACCCCATTATTCTTCTCCCCAAACTTCTATCATGACTATCACTACTGCTCACTTTTCAACCTCTTTTTACATCAGAACAAGCTCCAACATTTGTCTGAAACACCGTACATCTCCAATAAACATGCTTTTGTGGAGAGGATGTGCCAGCTGATTAGCTTGAATCAAGGGATTTGTCTGGATTTTTGCATGATGCCGCATGTCCCAAAAGCAGGACTACATGATGCTTTTTGAATGTGTGCTCAACAACAGGAAAAAGAAAAAGAAAGAAAAAAATCCTTGCAGGTGTGGATTTACACTTACTGCCTAGTCATATGCAGAGTAAGTAAAGGAAATTAATTGTATTGGGGATCCATTCAGATGGATCAGATAATACAGAAAATAAACATTTATTTCATAATGTTGCATACAGAAAGCATTTATACCATACCTCAGGCTGTACTGGTGACTGTTTCCAGGTTCAATTTAAAGTGTAACCTTGAGTATATAGATACTGCTTTAACTTAGAGGTCCAGCATCTGTCAGGCACCCCTCTCTGGCTGGGTAGGAAGTCAGTTTTTGAACATAAAGGTGCTTCCCAGAAGTCCAGGTCAGCAATTGGCAGCAGAAAGCCCAATGCTGGCCATGTCAGCCAGAGCCTGAAACAGAACCTGAAAAGATCTTCAGAAGAAAACCACATGGCATTAGCCCATTGTGTTCCTCAAGTGAGGAATGCAAAGAAAGTGCTTCCTCTTTTGGGGAGAATTATTTGGGTATGAGGCTTTACGACAATATTGGTGCGAATCAGATTTCTGAAGAATAAAGAACATGTGCAGCAAAGTGCCCAGGAACCTATTGAAAGCTGTTGCACTCATAAACCCAAAGAACAAAAGATCAGTCATGACCACACTACCCACGCCACTTTAAACACTACCACAGTAGTTGTTTGAACAGAAATCTGATACTTGACATTCCCTGGGACTATTCCCAGGAAGAACTTCTAATTTCTAGAAAACTGGCATAAGCAGTAGTCAGCAGCATTTAATACTGCAGCTCCCAAATGTTAAGAAACTAACACTTTTCCATAAAAGGAAAGAGGTCAAACTTTCAATTTTGCCTAGTATTAAATGAGCACCTTTACTAGAGACAATCAGTCTACCGCTTCACTAGTTAAGGAAAAAATATAAATCATTACTTTTGCATTTCTAGTTATGTATACTACTAGGTAAATCTCACAGCTTTTTAACCACTACTTAAGTAAGCTAGCTCTATAACACCTGCCCTGTCTACTTCGCACCCCAATTAGGCATCAGATATCAAGGTCATTTACTTTATAGCTGAAGCTCAGCTCCTTCTGTCATGGATGAAGGATGCCCTGTATAAGGGCTCACACAGCTGTATTACTCAATTGTATTAATGCATAAAGTAACTTAAGCCACCTTAGCCTAATAGCCTTTCTTGCCATTCACATTGGCAGCACACAAGACCTTTACTGTGGGAAGACATATCAAGAGTTCTAACAGCCAACGTCCTCAGTTATATCCAAAAGGAGTTTCAAACAGCACAATGAAAAGTAACATCTTAAGTATCAAAACCATGACATCTCAAATCTGGTACCACATGTATCCCCTCCAAAACTGATGTGACCTTTCTTTGCTTAGTTTAAGAAATTTAGCGGCATGTTATCATAACATGGTAGAGTCAAATTAAATGTTGGTTTGTTTTTTTCCTGAAGGATAACTGAAAAATAAAAAACTATGTTCAAGATTCTTCTCAGAAAGTCAATTTTCATTTTAGAAGGCTGTATTTATAGAGGATGATGTTATTTGGTTTGTTTTTTTTTTTTAATCCAGCCTTTGTTCTTTACCCATTTGTTACGTGGCCATGTTCTGAAATGTTAAAGACAGAAACACTTAATAAATTTCTTCGCACTAATTAGCAAGAAGAAAATGCTACAGAAGAAGTTCTCCCTTGAAACAAGTGATTCTTTAAAACTAAGAAAAAGTGTGTGGACAGATAGTGGTGAGAATAAAGTTGATCTTAAAGAAATATTCTAAAACTTCTAGACTCCTGAAAACATAAAACAATCAGAGATGAGAGAATACCAGAAGTACAGATAAAAAACACAGTGTAAAAGCTTAAGCAAAGAGGATGAAGAAAGGCAGAAGATCAAAAACTAAGTCAACCTCAAAGCAGACACCCAATATAAAGAACAGAAATTTTAGAGTTTATGTAAGAGTTAGTAAATGTTCTTCTAAAGAATTGTTTTGTAACTTTAAGCAAGGTTTGCCCATTTAGCTAAAAGCCTTTTATGTGTTACTCCATTATTAAGGATTATCAAGAGAATTACAGTAAAAGCTATCTTCCTCTCACTTGAAAAAGTTAATCTACCATAGCATGTCCTTTAAAATTATTACAACTGTACGTCCTTTTATGAAAGCTTAAAAAGATAAGACTGAAAATAATACTGTACAGCCTTTATTACAGGGTGCATAAAAAATAAACAGGACATGTTTAAATCTACTTTCTGTCTAACCAACTTAAGACACTGTAGGACCTGAACTAACTCAGCTTTACAATTTTTATTGAAAAGACACTGATAAAGTGTTAAAGAAACTAGGAAAACCACACAATAAAAACTAGTTTCCTGCAATAAAAACTAGTTATGTTTAACTTCAAATGCCCTCCCTTGATCTTTGCATTAGAAACATTACACTCTTCAGTTTAGGTGCTAATGTTGTATTGTCTATCACTTCAGTTAATGAGCTGCAGAATGCAAACAGATAATGTAAATTGTGAAACACAGCTCTGAATTACAAGTCCAGTTACTTGGGATGTGATAAAGAGCAAAGCTCAACTTAGAGAGTACTGTGCAAATGACTCTGCACTCACCATATAAGACCGCAACCTAGAGACTCCTTTAATTTTCACTAGCAGCCATTCACTGCTGCTGCTAAGGATGAATAAGGCAACTAAGGAAGAATAAGACCTATGGAAGTCGTGCTTAGGCTCATTCACAGCCACATCCCCTTACACAAACAAGGAGAGCATGCTAACTGCTATATTACTTAATAAATTATCTCAAGGAGTTCCTTTGGTTGTCACTGTGCTATAGTGCAGCCCGTTCTCACTGTGCAGCACGATTCCTCAAGCTCTCCTTAGAAGACAAGTTGAGTAATTTCAAACACAAGGCTCAATTCAGACACATGCAAACCACCCTCCTCTGAAGCAGCAACAACAAGAGACAAACCTTCCAATGGAAGCCTGTACTGTCTTTCATTGCTCCTCTTCACAGTGGTCCTCCCTTGTCTGGACAGCCAAACCAACGCTGCACTACATCACTAATGCATAGACACCGATCAAGGTAGTCTGAGGTTTGCTACCCAGCTCCCAAAGGCTGAATGACCACCACTAAGGACCCAACAGAGGTTTCAACTTCTGCTAGCTTGCTTTAAACACAACACCAGCAAACACAGTCCAGAAACTTGAATTCAGCAGTGCATTTCTGTATTTATTTATAAAGCCTTTGTGAGAATAGCAAGCAGGAACATCCAAAGCAGCAAGCCCACAAAATTCTTCTGCAAATTTTGGAATTATCAATACAATGAAGAGCTCAAGATCAGCCCGCACTGCACACCTTTGATGGGCTGTAACACACATTTCAGCAATAACCTACACATCACTTCCACCTCCAGATTGCTCAGAAGTCATTTAATGAGGAACCTACACCCACACTAGCCTACAAAATGGGAATAACGCTTAGGGAAGTGCAATGTCAAATTTAAGCATTTTGCAATTAAGGTGCATGCTAAATCACTTTAATTCCAATAATCTCTCAAAACGTCTTTCCTACCATTCTCAAAGGAGGACAGAAACATTTTCCATTAGCCAGCAAAGAGACAAATAAAAAATTCACAGCTAAAACATCTCAATGCACAAAAAAGACAGGGATATGTAGCTAGAAGCATGGATGACTGCCTTAAGGCTGGGAAGATCTTCCTAAGGCTTGTTCATACCCAACACTACTGCAAATGCTTGTAACAAGCTTGAGAAAGAAAGGTTAACTGTCTCATTTAAGGTCTTGTTGGAAGACTGCAACAGAAACAAGCCAAATGCCCCAAATTGTAGTACATTACCATAATCACAAGGCACACTCCCATCTGTGATCTTCTGAATAATAAACTCAATTGAACAGGCATTGTTTGACAGACACCATCCTATGCCCAAAACCATGGAGGTTTTGGTAACAGCAACATTGCTGAACTACATGCAATTTTTCTGAGAGCTGTTGAAGACAAAAAGAAATGTTCCTTGCCACCAAGTTACACAGTGTATTCTAAATTGTTTTCTACTGTCTACCAGGAGATACAAGCAAACCTTTTTTCTTATTTTTGTCTACTTGGATTATTAATTCATTTTAGTTCACTTTTTACATGCTTAAAGATGTTAAAATTTATCTAGCAATGTTTTCACTCGACATCTAGCACATGTAGTAGAATCCTATTCACCTGAAGTGGAATTAAAAAAAAAAAAAGGTATTTGACAAAACCAGAGCAGCCTCAACATCTCAGGATAACCACACAAAAAACCCCCAAAATACCACCAGAAACACCCCTCAAAACTCTAAAAAACAGTTTAGCTCCAACAAGGATTATACAAATCCAGATCAGCAAACATTGCACATACAGGAAGAGGTCCTGCTGTCAGATTTACAAAAGTCCAGCAAGGGGAAGAGCAGGAGAATGCCGGCTGCTGGGAGGGTACTCCACAAAGACCATATGTCTCTGTTGCAGGCCCCCTCCAAAAAAGTACCCAGCATGGCCTAGAAATCAATTTATAGAAATACTCGAGCCTGTACTGTTAAATGACTGTGTGAAGTGGAAAAGGAACTAGACTACTTATGAATTACTGGCTATGCCCACATTGTTTGTGTTTAGCCTAGGGAAAGAAGTGTTTTGTTTATTTGGGGGGGTTCGTGAATGTTTGAATACTCGCTAAAACAACAGTTATTGCTGAAAATACCTTGTTTGAAAACACAGTAACAGCCATGTGTTCTACAGTCATACATTACAGTGAAAGCTGATAATTTTTTACATGCAAAACAATCCCCACAAGTAACAGAGCTCTCTAAATTAAAAAGCTCCAGCACTCCTCTCAGCCAGGAGCATGTGTATGACTAGTAACTGTGGCTGCAATGGTGTGCACGTGCACACACACACACTGGTATGGTGGGAGGAAAAGAGCTAATAATTGGGTCCTACTGATTCAGTGTGTGAGCTTTTCCAACCTTGAGCAAGATCTCCATGGGAGATACACACCACAGAGCCAGATCTGTGGACTTCTGCACCACAAAAGTAGTGGTTCTTTGCTGCTTAACAGAACTCAGCGAGATTAAGATAAAATGCTTCCTCTCTACATGGTTCTTTTAACAAATCAAGGATTTTGCACGTGACAATAGACAGTTAAACCATTTATTTCCTCTTTTTATTTCTTTTGGTAAATGAATAGAATTATTTTAATATTAAAAAACTATACTACTTGTGAAAGCAATGAGTATACTGCAGTAGAGAGCAACTTCTGAGAAATTAATAGATGCAATTAGTGAACAAGCTATTAGTTGAATATACTCTCCCCTTACAAAAGAACACCAAGAAGATTGTCTTATTTTCACCTCATACTTACTCACCAGCACTGCATGTAAAAGCCTTCTCTTCTTTTCACAACAGGATCAAGAAGTCTCCCCTTGAAGAATTTAGTAAGCAATACAGTGTGCCATATTTCAAAAGAAAATTTACATGGTGTATAAAACAGCAGAAAAGGCATTCCAACTCAACCCTTCTTCAAGCAGTGACATGTACTGCAAAAACTCCGATGTCTTAGGATAAAAAAAATGTAAGGCGCAGCTAGCCTGACCAGTGGGATTCAGAGGAGATTTTGCCTCCCTCAGCATGAGCAAGAAATCTCCCTCTTGTCACCTGCAACTACAGCACCCTCTTTAAGGTCTTCACAGTGGACTACAGCATATCAAGGGGGTCTGACTGATACCATAATCAGTGAGGACCTGGTTCACAGAAGTAACAAGCTTTTTATTATACTGACTCAAGTAACATTTACCACACAAGCACTATCATGATGGAAGACTTTCATACTGCCTGTACAGCTACATCAGGAAGGATACTGGATTTCAAAGAAGAATCAGGAAACACATTCACACAGAAATTAATATATACTTTTCAACAGAAGGCAGGAAACAGAACTTCTGCTAGAAAGAACAACAACAACAAAAAAATCTACCAACCTAATAGCAGACTCATACCATTCAGGATTTGTGCACTAATCAGATTGTAGTGAAGGGAAACAATAAAAGGTATAGCAAATTAGATGCTATGAGATATTTCAGAATTTATTGTTTCATTGCCAAATTCTTTGTCACGTGAACAATCCCAACTAGAATCGCTGCTCTGAACAACTACAAGGAACTGAGATTGCCACATAAAGTTAGGTGATAACACTTTTTAATCACAATTGTGAGGCTAGTGTCTGATCTAGTCTAGCAGACTATATGGCAGCTGCAGCTGGCATGTTAACAGCATGCTCGTTTTCATCCCTAGCACTCTAGGACTAAAATTAAACAGGTTCCAGTTTTCCAGGATAGTGTAAGAGGTTACAGGGATGTCCTATAGAGAGCACAAAAGGCAAGAGCACACCTCCTCCTTGGCGCAATCCTTCCTGGAGCTCATCTTGAGGCAGCACAAGTTTTCTCTACTCTTAATGCAAGACTGTGCCTTCAAGGAAGGACATGGAGCCAGGGAATCACTGCTCATCCCCAGTGATTCAATCTGCATTTCACAGCAGTCTCACAATCCAAGGAAGCTGCTGCTTCTTGCTCCAGAAGCACTGAACAGCTCTGCTGGCCAGGGAGGCAGGCTGATTTTTATGATTTGGTATAGCAACCCTCTCATTTCCCCAAACTCATGTGGGGTTTTTTTTTTTTCCCTTAAAGCAAATATTGTTATAAAAACTCAGTAGCCAAGCCTATAAATTAAAGTCACCTAACGCTTTCCATTCCAAGATCCTGTATTCCACAGCAGATAACTGCTACACTTCAAACATTTTGGTGGAAATAGTCTACCTGCTACAGCTGTTTCCAAGAGTGGGGGGTTGCTGGGAGGGTGGTGAGGATGTGACAACTTCCTGGTAATATCACGAAATCTTTCCATCAGGAAGCTTCAACATTAACAAACTTTAGGAAGAACTTGAGAAGCAATAAATAAGGCTCGCAAAAGCAACCTTAACATACTTCAATGTTGTTGCTTTGTATGAAACAATGAAGACAGTTCTGAAGGCAATGTCACCAACAAAAGCAAAACAGAGTGGCTACTGGTAAAACTTACAGCTTGACAGAAAAATTAGAAATTAAGTTTCCAGACTTTTACTGTTCACATGACATGGATGGAAGCAGAAGGCGGCAAATAAATCCACAGTCACAAAGCATTCTTGGGGCACGACCGACAACGGAACCTAGATTTCCTTTCACCTTGATATAGTCAACATCTCAAGTTAAAAAAAAAATTAATATCAAAAGTGTTACAATTATCCCAATCTCCCCCATCCAAGGTCGCTCTTTTGCCTAGTTTAAAACCAAAAATAGTTGTAGTTTGTTACAGTCCACTTGATTTCAGGAAACAAGTTCTGCATATTTTGAAAGAATGCTTGATAAAGCAATACAAATATTGGAATTTATACCATGCTCATCCCTGTGAATCTTAACCAATCTTAACTGTCCCAATACAGGTGGCAATATCAAAGGAGTGAAACATTAACTCAAAGATGTTTTTTGGAAAAAAAAAAGACAGCTCTCCTACTTTTACAACAGTACACCAAATATATCACCTCAATTTGCACTTACTTTGTGTGTATTACTTAAACAAATGTGTTAACAAGGAGATAATTGATTTCTCTAAAAAAAGTTCACATTAAAAATGGAGAGAAGTTTATGGAAGCGAAGAGTTACATATCACCAGCAGAGTTTACCATCGACTAAATCAGCCTGAATTTAATTCAAGCACTGTGATAATAAGACAATCTACCTGCTCAGCTACCATGAGAATGATAGTAATGGAATTACCTGGACAATCTGGACACATAAAACATATTTTAGAGGCTGTTTCACAGTGAGGTCACCCACTACTAAAGCCTGATGAACTAATTTTGCTAAGAGATTTCAGCGCTCTAGTTTACAGAAGATTGTGTCACATGAGAAAAATCTCCTGGGAAACTTGGCCTTAGGAAAGAGAATGTCAGTAGGTGAAGATTGTTAAAGCTGTGCAACTGGAAGCTCAAGGCAACACGCTGACAGCATAAACTGCTAGTGAAGCATACTTGGAACAAACCATATTAAAAGACCTAAAAATTACATGATGATGGCCATTAGATAGCTTTAACATGTTAAGTCTTAAATCACAAAGGCAGTCTAACATGCAACCTCAACCTTCCTCAGTGGTTTTAGAAATACAGATGATACTGGCATTAAGCACTACAAATGGGACGGTCTGCAGATTTTTCAGAATGGCTCCAGGACGTCAATATGCAAAACAAAAAAGGAAGAAAGCAAGCAAGCTAACACAAAAACCCCACCAGTTCGCTTTAGTTGTTAGAGGACATTTTTAAAAGTCACAGGGAAAAAAAATTAGAAAAGCTGCAGGAAATACCTTAAAAAAAAAAAGTCTGACAGAATCAGTAGGGGATGCCTGTAACTAATGAGAAAATGCAGGCAAGCTAGAGAGGAAGATCAGGTCAGAAATGCCAGATATGATGGAAGAACTGTATGATGTGACAGTGGAGGCCCTGGAGACAACAGACAAAGACAGAAAAAGCAGAGAAAGAGACAGCGCTCAAGAGATGGTGCTGAGAGAGAGAAAAGAGGTTGGGGGGGGGGGGGGAATCTGAGGACCCAGGGAGAGCCAATATATAAGAACCCAAAACTGTTTGCCAAGACTATTTACACTGATTTAATCATGCAGAGTTGACACATCTCAAACTAGGAGCATAGTGGGGAGGGAACAGAGAAGATAAGAACAGGCAAGAAGGTAGATGGTAGATTGCGTAAGTTTTTGAAAGAGCTTTTGCTAAAGCAGTTTTAAAGAAAGGTGGCCACCATATGCAGCAGAGATCTTGTGAAGGATGAAAAGAAGAAAGAGCGAAGCTACAGATCATGCTGATGCCAAACAGACAATGAACATGGAGAAAGCAGCCTTGGAAAAGCTAGAGAAAACACTAAATCCAAAAGAGAGGGATAAGAAAGGCCACCCAAGAACATGAGGAATCAAAGTACTAAAGAACAGCAGATTAGAGGACAGAAAAGAGACTGTAGATCAGTGGCCAGAAGCAGAGAAATCTCATTTTATAATCTGTGCAGCCTGAAGGGCAAACAGGCAATACAGAGCTAGGAAAAAAATTTAGTTATAATACTGTACAAGAAGGAAATCAAAGTAGCATTAAGAATGTCCATGAAAGAGCCCTGCCACAGGTTCCAGAGAAAATTAATTAAAAAGTTATTTTAAAAAGGAGTCAGGGTTATCATCAGGAAAAGGAAAGTAATGTTTAGTTGATTCTCCACCTATTAATTTCTTTTTAATGAGGAAGCACCAAACTTTCAGCTTGTCTTCTGCACTTCAAACACTCATGATTTTCTTCACAGACAGTAGAGCATGCCAGCTGAAGTCATACAGCTAGTCAGAATTAAAACAGCACTAAAACTTACATTAGAGTAATGGATACAGGCTGTATCCCTCATCACTACGCTTTTTTCCAGCGCCAAAGAAACACAGTTGTTTAATCAACATTGGGCCAAAACCAAATGAACAAAACAAAAAAAACCCCAAACAAACAAAAATCCTAACCCAAAACTGCCCACATTCATCAACTCTTACTGTGAAGATCTCAGTTTGGAGAGAAAGGAGGGTTGTTCAGTGTAGGGTCAGAAAGTCCCACAATTAAATAGGGCAAAGGGTATACTTCTGCTTTAGAGAAGTTAGTATTTGCAGCAAAGCAGCTGAAATGCAAGCATCTCACTGACCAAAATGAATTACAGAAATTAAACAGTTAGAACTATTTTAAAGCATGCAAAGAATCGGGACCACAGTAAAAAAAGTTAAATGCACAGCTGTAATATGAAGCATGTTAAACATTTGAAGGAGAAGAGAGAATTAGGAATCTAAGGACTACACACAGCTGTTTTTGTTTTGAAATGTTACCTCCTCATATACAACGAAACTATTGTTAGTGTATCACTGGAAGACGGGAAAAAACAAAAAATCACACAAGAGACAGAGGAAGGGATGCTTTTGAGCAACAAGTGTTTACAGAATTTAAGCAGTTACCACAAAGAGATACTTTTGATAAAACTCAAAAGCATCAAAGTGGAGCAATTCCACCACCACGCTTGCTCTTACAGGGAGCATCACAAACTGCCCATTATCATCAGCACTTCTGTTCTGAAGAAGAAATCCTCAGTCTGAGCAAGGTCACTGCATCAGGCCTCTCTTGAATCACGATGCTGCCCCCCCAAATAATCTGAAATACTGATTCAGACGTAATTTTAAAATAAATAACTTACATGACAAACATAAGAGCATACAGAAAAGGATTTCAAGATAAGATGCTGGTGACAGCTACAGTTCTGTGCTGCTTGAGAATAACCTAAAGCACATAGCTTTAACACTCTGCATACGAGCAACGGATCTTATGAAGGGAGGGGGAAAAGCTGTTCAGCAGTTTTTAGCTCTACAGCTGAAGGACTGGATTCTGGCATGCATACAAGCTGAGTGAAGAAATTCAGCTTCACTTCCTCACCCAGTCTTACACCGGTGAAGATTTCTCCTTGATACAGACCAGGAGAGTTTTGTAACAGCTGGTTATGCCTGTATTTTTTCTGTTTAATACCACCTGAGTAGTACAAGCAGATGTAGTGTATTTAAAACAAAAAAAAAGGCAAACTAATCACCCATTGGCCTGTTGGTTTTGTAGATAATTTCTCAAATTGCTTGGTTTTCTTTTTATACACAATAACACACAAACCAAAAGCAAATTCCACCTCAAACTTGTTTCCATAAAGTCTCTAATGCAGACACCAACCACTGTGTAATGTGTGTGCACTACTAAATGTGGATGAATTCATACTGACCTCTCATACATCCAGTTGCCTTAAGAGTGACAAAAAACTTCCTAGTATAATCAATCCAGTGTAATTGTAGACTACCACCAAAGGGATGGTCCTATTCCCACACTTTCTTCCCACAAGCACCAGTAGATTTCCAGCCCCTCCCTTCCGTGGGACATGGACACCATGCAATCGCTATATGAATCAGTTCAGTTCCCCTGCGTGACAGAAGACTGTATGTCTGTTTCATTTTGGGGAGGCAGTTTTCCATCAGATCAGCTTGCTGAACCAATCCTTCTCCCTCCTGCAGCCACACCATCACTAGATTTTATGCAAAGGGACAGGCAAGGCAAACAAGTAAGCAGAACGGGGGCAGAAACAAGCAGTGCAGCCCCTTTCACCAGGAACCTGCAGCTACTCCGAGCGAGGTGAAAATAAGAAATGACACTGCAGTACAAGTGCAAAGCTCTATCAAAACATACCTGGCTGTAAGGCCAGATCTGCAAACTGAGTCACAGCTAAGTGCAATATTAACACTATTTACTTGCAGTCTGCCACTGAAACATCTTTCTGCATTCCTTTCCTTGAGGAACAAACTGCATTTTCCAAACACTGGCTCTACTTTACAGTGTGTAGTTAATAGCAGCATTAAATAAAAAATATCAGTGACATGAAAACATCTGCAAAACAAATTCACAAAAGAGCACTTTTAGTTTGTATTTGCCTACCTCTGTCCAACTTCTACTCTGAAGCAAACACACTCATGATAGCTGCATGAATAACATCTGTTTCCTGGTTATTAAGACTCACTCTTGCTCCCTAGTTATAAATGCAATAAAGTACAAATGCATTTACATTTGTGGAGAATTTCTATGCTATCTTATGACCAGGATGTACAACTTGGACCAACTGTTCATATCACTGTTGTCACATGAAGTGAGAAAACTCATCTCTCCCATACAATAGGGGAGTAGGAGTCACATAGCCAGGTGCATGGTTAAGTGCTATCAAGGCCTGTCAACAGACAAGCAGAATTACCTCTGAGACGCAGTGAAAGGCCAGTGACAAAATACAAGCTACCCGCAATCCAGAATCAAAACCTGTGCAAAGAGCAGGACTAGCATGCAACAGACACACCTGGACACCACAGTAAGAACTAGCTGTCCCGCACTGAAAAAGAATATATACATGCACTAGAAATTCACATTACAAGCCCGTACACATCTTCAGTTAGTTTGCTTTGCCATTCTCACATAGGAACATATTTGGGCTGACTGAAAAAATGCGGCTTCTTTTGAAAGGCTGTTTTGTGTCACTGCAAACATCTGCTGCATATATTGCTCCCTGTAGGAATAAGCCTCTAACAGGATCCTAAATTCACTGGATGAGCCAGAACAGCGACAGTACAAGACACACTCAGAGGGCAACCCCCATCACACAACTGCTGCCTTGCCACTTTGGGGCAGATGGGCTCACATGGAACTGCCCCCAGGACACTCAGGGACATCCGCAGCATAAATAGAAAGAGAAAGGGGCACACAACTAGGACCTGCTTTTAATACCTAACTGCCAAACTCCACAAAAGCTAATTTGTGGCTAATTGTTCCACATTTTAAACCTTTTCCCTCTCCTGACTATGCAAACTTCTACAAACTCTACCTCGAAAGATCACCTGTTGGCCATACCAAGAGGTCTCCTCACCAGATTCGTTTTCCTCAATCAGTCTTTATAACATATGTCCTTCATTTCTGTCCAAAGCAAGTCTCTTATTCTCATTCTGACAGACCCCCTGCTTTTTCCTCTGGTAACCTTCATCTTTCTTCTCCCAGTACACATCAGCAGCACTCATATTTTTCTGTATTTTCTCCTTCATCCATGCTAGTTATTAAGGCAACTTACTCCTTCTCAAAATTATACAGCAGATTTATTTTATTGATTCCTGATCTCACCTCTCCCTATCTATCTCTGTATCTCTGACACTTCTTTCTAGATATTCCACCATTACTTTCAGTTCACTACGCTAAAAATCAGACTGCTTATTCTCCATCCATAGGACTGCCTTTTTTTGCTGTATTTCATTTACTGCTCTCCCTAATAATGCAGACTGTCTGCTCTGCTCACATTGATTTCTTTCAACATTAAAAATACTATTACAAAAAATCCTAAGAACTGTCCTGTGTAAACTATGGGAACATAGTAAACTTTTTATGATCATCTCTGAATCCAGGTTCAGTGATCTCCCCATCCATCCTATCTTTGGCTCTACCAAGCTATCCCTTATTGCTCTCTTTCCAACCTTTTCCACTCTTGTCTTATGCCTCTTCTCTCCTAAGCCAAGTACCCCCATCATCATCTTTCAAATCCCTCCTCTGTATTCGTGTCCTGTATTCTCCGAGTACGAGTTTGCTTTGCCACACAGTTGACGTGTACAGCATCTACTCTAATGTTTAAATATTTGATGCCAGAACCTCATCTTGATAGGCTCTTTCCTACATAACTCTTAAAAAGTGAAAATACAAGCTGCATTTTATTTATGTTAGAATTATTTATCAGTCCCTGATAAACAGAGCAAATACAACATACGACTGAGGGAAGCGTGGTCTCCTTAGGCAGAGCCACTACAGTCAAGGCGAGCCTGTCCCTGTCATGACCGTGAAGCTTCAACCATGACTTGAGGGTGCTTGGATGGAGATGACTGTTCAAGCTGCATGCAACTCAGTCCTCAACACTCCTGGCAAGGGGAGCAGCTAAAGCAAGACTTCATGTGATGATTAATAGGTGTGCATTCAAACTGGCTGAAATCAGCAACTCGCCTCCAACCACCAGCAAGTCGGCAGTGACTTTCAGCCATTACCAGCCTGTACACAGCTGTAACTGACAGGAGGCTGCGGATGGTGGGTTCCAGATCCGGACCCCAAGCTCCACTCCCCGGGACGCCTCTCCTGCAGGCGCTGCCGTGCGCGGGCCCTGCCTCACGGCCTCCCCCACACCGAGACCTCTTGGCCACGGCGCGGAGCCCCGCAGGCTGGACAGCCGCGCTCTGCGGTCGAAGCCGGGGTGGGGAGGAGCGGTGGCATCGCCCCAGGGCGGAGACGGGGCCCGACGCCGCTGCCCGCCCCCGCGGCCCCTCGGCGGGGCCCTGCTGCCGCTGGGGGCGCTGTGGGGCGGCCGCGCTCCCCCGGCCCGGGCCGCCTCCCGCCTCCGCCGCGGCCATGGCGGCACCTTGTCCCCCTCAGGAGGTGGCGCGCGGGGCCCGGCGATACGCGGCCGGCTGCCCCTTTCTGCCCAGGCCCGCGCTCACCTCTTCCCGCCGGCCCACATCCTGCCGGTGCCCGGCGTCCCCCAGCGCCTGGGGAGAGGGACGTGCCGCCTGGTGTTAATGCCATTATTCAAGCCGAGGTGCTCTGTTCGCGAGTCCTCCACGCGAGCAGGATTTCAGAGAAGCCTGTGGCCACGCAGCTACAGTGGCACGGCTGCCTGAGGAGAGGGGCGCGCGAGGGGGAGCTGGCAGCCCTCGTCTGGCTGCCCAGCGCATTTCTCACACGGTGGTTGAGGTAACCACAACACTTGCTGCAGGCCTCCCAAACCCAGCAGAAGGCAGGAATGAAGCAGAAAGGCTCAGTCAAATACGGTCACTCACGCCTGATAAACAACCACCTCCTGCTGGAGCTCTCGTTTTCCTCAACAGCCTCCAGCTGAGCATTGACCTGTCAGGTGCGTCCCATCCGAGGCTGTGTAGGGGTGCAGTGTTCGACTGGCTGGGTGTTTCAGTAAAGATGAATGCAAATCAAGTTCTCCCCGACCCCAGAAAATGTAAAATGAATATAATCTTTAAGTACCGTACATTTACCCCTCATTCTTGGGGCCATCTTGTACTGTGTCCATCTTACACATACCTTTTTACTCATGAGCCTTAAATACCCTTGGCCTTGGACTAATTTTTGTCAGTGTTACAGGCTAGAAAATCCTACTTGATTTCAACGGCAGAGTCCTCTGCTGTCATCACAGGAAAATGATACAAATAGTTTAAAAACTGATCATTAATAGCTCCTAACACAAACAGTGCTTTTCACCTCCTTCTGCAAGTATTGATTAGTGTATTTGGGGACGCCAGAGAAGTTTGGGATTCCTAAGACTACATCTTCACCATTTCCCAAAGCTGTAAGCCTTCACGAGAGAGGGCACAGCAAACCTTCATGTTCTCCATTTTGCAGACTGTACTGCTTGCCCTTGCTTTTTATTGTAAGGCTCCTTCAGTTCTTATGGACATCTGTAATTCTGTTCTCCATTAGTTCAACCAACTGCCATACCTTCCAGTGTAATCAGCATCACTCCAGCCTCCACTTTCTTTCTCAGGTTTCTCAGTCCTGTTAATCTGAAAACAGATGAGAAAGGGAGTTAATACTGACACTGGGAGCATCATATTAAAAGTGTCTTTGATTTCCATTCGCTTATTGGAACAAGTGGCAGCTTGCTTAGACCTTACTGGTCATCTTCTCAGATCACCTACTAATGATCCAGGTGCCAAATCCATTTTACTTGACAATTGTATTTGCCCTGAGATGCTGATCAGTCAGCAGGCTAACCAGACCAGCAATATTACTCCTGGTGTGTTGTGGGAGTGCAGGCGTAAGTAAGGCATTTTGTAGAAGCCTGTGCAAACATGGCAGTAGTGGTCCAGCCCCAATACTTGGCTCTGTTCCCTGTGTAGAAGAAATTGTCCATTTCTGATAAAAGAATAAAATATATAGACATAAAGAATTTGCCTTGAATTTGACCCCTTTTGGATAAAATCATCAAGACCTTGGGCTCAGGTCCCAACAGTCTGTACGCTGGCCCTCTGAACTGAGAACTGAGTGGGCTCCGTAAGAAGCAGGTTGTTCCCTGTTCTCCTTCTAGGCCATTAGCTATTCCTTTGATTAGTTTGCCTTCATCCCTCAGGGTCTCACATTTCTTTTCCGTACATAATATGCCATACATTGTATTACTCTTAGCTCAGTTTTAGAGCACTGTAGAACACATTTTTCTTTCTGGGCTTGTCCAACATGAGCTTGTATACTTCAGATCTCTTTTTCTTCCCCTGATCATTGAAAATAAAATATCACAAGTAACCTAATATTTTTGGATCCATCCAAATCCTTAAAAGCTGTGGTAAATCCTAACATCATGGAGATGGGTGAGAATTAGACCTCAAGTACCCACAGAAATCAAATGTATGATTACATCCTTTGCAGTTCTGGGCTCCAAATTAGCCTGTCAGGTTTGCATGTACTACTTCTGCTGACTTCAGTGGGAATTGCACATATGAAACTAACAGAATAATCAGGCCCTGAAAATTTGAGCTTGTGTCCCCAAGCATAGCTACTGCATTTTTAACTGATTCAGTGTGAGACGCATCTGTGACCCTAGAGCAACAGCAACAGCTGGGAGTATGTGCTGGCACCCAGAAAGCTAGTGCTGTCTTTCCACATGGGATATACACCAATCTCCAACCTGCCCTGCTTGTATTTAAAACACAAACTTAGATATAATATAAAGGAAGTGTTTCTGTTACCATGACATCGAGCAAGAAAATAAACATTACACTCCCTAGAAAATGAAATACAAGGTAACAGAGCATTTTAGCAAGTCTAATGGCAGAAGTCAGAGCCATCATAACACATTGTAGAAGACAAATGAAAAGGTTGATTTTGATAGCTTGAAATAAGAGAGGAAAATACGGAAATATTTTGCATACAGAAAAAGACACACTTTAGATACTCTTTGTTCCAACCAAGTGTTAGAAAAGCACTATTTTTATTTTCATTTTAATCCTCTGTTTTTGAAAAGCTGCTCTTTTTTTGCCTGAATTCCCCAACTAAGGGATAGGACTAGATGTAAAACTCACTAGGTACTTCCTAGAAATCTCCCAAGCAGAAAATAGATTATTTTTCAAAAAAAAACCCCAGGAACAAATAATTGAAATCTAAAACACAGGGAGTTTTAGCTATTATCAATAAGATGTTGCATTATTCCTGAAAGAAATATCTATTCAAGTATTTCATACCTGATATTGATGGTTCAGCATCCCAATTCTTCAAATTCAGGCTGACTAGACACTGGCTTAGGAAAGCAAAAAGTTACATAGACTATTAACTCTAAACCTGAAGGCTACATAAGCAGTTAGTATTACACAACCACACAGAAGTCGGTGCAAAGAAAATACAACCGATCATCAAAAGCAAAATAAAGTAATAACAGCATTTCAGACATATACTTTAAATCAAGCTTCCAGGATACATATATTACAGTCTTTTTTGTTAAAGTTGTTGATTTAATATTTGAATTCCAGTGGTTATTTCTGTACTTAAAGTCCTCTTTGTAACAGATGGTAGAGAACTTCCAATGATAATTCAGTAGAAATCACTTCATTCAACAGATACAGGAGTTACACTGAGTGCTGGGCTCAAAAACGTTGCAACGTTTATGTGCATTTCTCTTCAGGACAGCAATGAAATCCTAATTCAATATGTGTAACTTTAAGGATCTGACCTTGCATTGGTATATTATTCAAACACTTCATGCATCTAAGTCCCATTTTGTACTGTTTTAATTTTGATCTGAAATAAGATGCCTTCCTAAAAAAAAGTGAAAATGTTTCTTTCTTTCAGTTCGGAGTATGTCTGTAGTACTCATATGCCTGCCTGTTTGTTATGTTCTGCTTGGCATAGACGTGGGGGCTTCTTTGCCCTCATTTTACAAAATAGCAAGCCTTCCTGGTACAGACAGGAGTCAGGCACGTTATTTTCAGTGAGTCCATTACCCACTTACTCTGCCCAATTCTATGAAGTAAAATAATGACCACCCAACGTTAATTATTTATTTCGTGAAGTTGTCCATTTTAGAGCTGAATTAGTGAAATGCAATTGAACTGAGCCAAGGGCTCGGACTGGGCTGCCATTTTGACATTCTCATCAGGGAAATGATGCTGTAAACACCCATACTTGATTCACATGCATGGTCTCTTGGTTGCCTACAGTAATGCCCATCTGTTCGGATGGCATCATGCCCACTCAAGTTGCTCAAGGGAATACATGCTGGGCAGTGATTGGCTTAGGTAAGTATTTTTCAAACTGGGTCGGTGTCGACCTCCTTTTGGGAAGGCCCAAGAGGAAAAGGAAACAAAAAGAATTTTCATTTTTTATTTTAATGGATTGTTTTCATTTAACATTCAGCAAAACCACCACCATCTATAAAACATTCAGTAGATGGTTTTGCTAATTCCTTGGTACCTGTGACCCCAGCAAGGAAAAATAAATTCAACTATATTCTCATTTTTTAAATAAATGAGTTTAACCTGTTATAAAGCCACAGTCCATGTAACATTAAGACCATCTCATCTGCAGAAAAGAAACCTGTCTCAGCAGGCATTGCCACATTCTCACAATTGAACTAATTTCTTTTGTTGATGAATATTGGTCGACACTCAAATATCTGAATTCATAGCTATTCTTACCATAGCTTGAATTTTGTGGGCAGAGTGGTGAGCAATACCATGTCCCAAATTATTAGTCAGATCAAATGAATGCTATTGTACAAAAATGCAATTCCAAAATATACAACAAACACAAACATGCACAAAGATACACGATTAATGTGCAGTATCATGAAAAGATTAACCCCTTTTGGTTCCTAAGTTGGAATAATTTCCAAATGTAGCCTTTTACTTCTCCAAAGCCAAAGAACTTTGCTTTAGTAAAGTGCATTGTACAGTGAAGCCATTGTCTGTCACACTGCTTTATCAAACAAGAAGGGGGGAGGGGGAACATGTCACCCTTTCTTCCTGCAAATAAACTGTGGGGTTTTTTATTTAAGAGAAGGCTACTATTATTACCAAAAAGAAAAAAAAAGGAAAAAAAGATGAAAATAATCCAGCTCCTTTTCATTTGGGAGACAAAAGCCTTTCAGTGCTGCGTCCATGCGCTCTGACTACTGTTTTGACACTGTGTCAAGATGCTCCCGCTCTGCTCCAGGTCTCAGATCACAGTTGGAGTGTCTTGATACAGTGTTGAATCAGTAGTGTCAGCAAGTCTCAGAGCAGAGTCAAAGAGCCTCAATGTAGCCTCAGAGCAGGTAGAGTCAGAGAGACCTTTCCCCTAAACTGAAGTAGGCAGAGGGTGCGCCATTTTTTTATTTTTAATTGTTTGTTTTAACACATTTCGACCCAGCTGCACTAGGTTCATGCTTCTAATTACTAGTCTTTCTTGCACTAAGGTATCAGAGCTAGCTCTCTCCCAACCCTGAAGAGCTGTTAAAAAGCAGCATGGAATAATGTTAATATTTTCTTGAAAGAGCAAGCCTAGGCACAGGAACTGAGGACCTGCACTTTCTCAGAGCAGCTGGCACTGTAGTGATGGTTTGTTAACAGGGCCAGACCATGCTTTGGCGGCACCCTCGTCTCCTGTGTGATAGCACTGCTGTGCTACCATGGGGAAAAGCGCAGGGAGCCTGTGCCCTGGGACCCTGCTTTAGCTGCTGAGGCACTATCCTCTGCTGTTGGAGACCCTAATGGAAACGTGATGTCCTCTATCATAGCCACTGCCTATATCTGCAGCCCAAAGCCCTGGCTTCCCTGGCATCAATAGGAGCCTTCTCAGCAAGTTCACTGGGGGCACAATTTTTCTTACTCAAAGCAGAGCAGATTGACACAACTGCTCTTTTCAGCAAGATGATGCCACGCACAATCAGCACAACATAACCAGCGTGACAGAACTGTGCTGTAGCAGTCTGCACAAGCTGCTGCACCCCAATTGGGGTGAGGACAGTGACACATACGGACAGGGTGCTGTCCTGAGAAACAGGGATGGCAGTCTTGACGCAGTGAAGGACATTAGCTCCATGAAGAGGCCGGGGGCCTGCAGAGATTAGTGTTATACAAGGAGGGGGATAGCGTTTGAAAGCTTTGTTAATGACTGTGGAAAAAAACCAGGAGATAGGTTTAACACCTGAAAGTTTGTCCTTTTTAAATTTTTTTATTATTACTTCACTTAGAGAAATAACATTGATTCTTCCTTGTAAACTCTGCCTCATATCTTTAGATCATCACTAATGCAACCGCATGACTTCAAAAGCTAAACACCACACTAAGGCACCCCTCAGGTGGTATCAAATGAAGGGATATTCTAAATAAATGTGGGTAAAAACCAAATTAAACATATTATAAGCATGGGTAGAAAAGGGGATTGGCAAGAGGAACACTGTAACACCATTAAAGACCAAGGGGCAGGACATGGTGCTAGCTTCTACCACTGTTCTGTAAAAAAATAATTATTAAAATAAACTAAAAAAGTTTTAAAGACTGAATATGCAAACTATTCCTGGGCTTCCACCTAGAAAAGACAGCAAAGGTGCACAGATCCCATGATTTCAAGCATTGCTGCCAGTGTAGCCACGTCTGGGAGGACCAAGCCACATCTAAGGCAACAGTCTCTAAAGCGTTGGATGCCAAGCACTGTACCAGGCATCACAGTTTGGGATGAGATGGATGTCAGTCCCTAAGAAGGCATTTGAGAAGGAATGAAAAAAGATGAAGGTTTAGAAAGAAAATAACTAGAACTTAAGAGGCTGCATTAGAAAATGTAAATAGGTCAAAGCCAATTTTGCTGTAGCTTTACATCTGAATATGTAATCCAGTCAATTTTGTATGCTAACACCGGGGGGCACACAGATCAATGTATATAATTTAGGTTAAATGACCACTGCAGAGTGAGATGCATGCATTCTTCTCACAGTTGAGCCAAATTTATCCCTGATATAAATGCAGTGATTTCACTGGACTTTTAGCAGGGATACATTTGCTCATTTATATGGTCAATACATTCTCAGTAACTTGTCGCTTATGCAGATGCAAAGCGTACCCACCCACACACAAAGGTGGTTTTAATTTCTCATTAGTTTCTTCTTCCTTGTAATTATTGTGCTGTTATTTACATAAAATACATAAAATATTATAAAGTACAGTTAAAAATAGTTATACAACAGAGCAATAAATGCTCAAGATCATAGCTAGTAAGAAAATTTTAAAGCCATGTGTTTCAAATTCTATTTTTGAAAGATGTGTAACAAAATGGCAGTAGAGACTTCAAGTCAGCAGGAAATACAGCAAAATGAGAAGTGGGAACAGGGACTTACCTCCCCACAGAAGGCTGAGGCTCAGCCAGTGTTTGCTACGTGCTTTGAGATCCTTGGAGTAAGATATTATTTAAGGTGCAAAGTATTTCTATTTAAAACAAATAAAACTCACTGACCTGTTGTGACTTTCTTGCAGGCACTTTCACAGCAAGCAGAAGATGGGGGTTTCCTTCTCCTATGCCCGGGCTGGCCCTGCAGGGCCATCGCACCCTTGCCAGCTGCAGAGGAGCTCTCTGACCTGTCATGACCATTTGCTTTCGCCCACCGCAAAGAGCAGGTCTGCCCCAGCGCTCTCCCAGCTGTCTCTGGAGGTAAAAGAGAAATTAAAGATTGTATCATCTAGGCACAAATTAAAATCTTTACTGGTAGAAACCTGGTAGAAAGTCTCAGAAGAGAATGAATTATGTATTTGAACACTTAAGATTTCCTTGCCTTTATTACAGCATGGGGTCTGAACTCTGCTTTCTTCCCTGCACTTTATTACATGGTTAGAAGTCCCGCAGTAGGAAACTTGCAGTTTGAATTTTGAAACACCTATAGTGTCATACTTTTTATTTTAATATTTGTCACCAACAGTGCCGACAGATAAAAAGTGCTGGCTCCCCACAGCATGATATGCGGGATTTTCAATAGAGCTACACAATTGCTTTTGCTAAGTGCTTGCGGGGCTCACAGTGCCAAATCCCGCAAATTGCTGCATTCAGGCCACTTTGCAGTGCTGTACCAAGGCAAGTGGTATTAAAAAAGTTAGTTGCTTGCAGGAGGGACATACACCTAAATGGCTGATTTCTTTTTAAAGTCATAAGCAATTGTCTGAAGACATTTCTGCAACTCAATTCAATAATTGTAGCACTTAAGAGATGGTCAAAACTTTTTGTGTCACTTACAATTTATTCTGTGTGTTGCATACAGTTCTAGAAAAAAAAATCTTTCTCCAGCTCCAAAGTTTGCTGGCCAAGGAAGTCCCAGAAGCAATGTCACCAATCGTGGTGACATTCTATTTATGGATTACTACTTCTTCTTCTTCTCCTTTATTGTCTTTAATTTGTTTTTATCCTTAATTTATAGGAATATCGTTGTTCATATCCCAGCCTCAGATCAGTATTATGGTGTAAATTATTTCATATGCACAGCAATGCTAAGTGTGTAATAGTTACACCTGAGGTATCAGGGGAGATTTTTGTATCTCCTGTCTTATTCACAGGTCAATTAAAAAGCTGATTAAACCCAAAAAGTCTATGATGATAATTGTTGGAAATAGACTGAGATGATAATTGGTTTAATGACTGCTAAAGGAGTCATTGGGATGCGTGTCTCTCAAGGAGCCTGGATGGCACTTTAAGAGCTAGATTCATCCTGGGTGTTAGTTGTTGACTTTAGTGGTATTACTCCAAAATCTGATTTGGATCAACTTACAAAATATTGCAGACAAGACAAATAATTTTTAAAGGATGTCTCTGCTGAGCTTTGGTGTCTCTCTTGAACTACCCTATTCAATGTCAACTCCTCTGGTACAAATTCTGCCTGTACAGCTTGAAGTAGCTCTATAAGGTGGGAATTCACTGAAGGTTTTACATTTTTATACATTTTTTTCTAGCTTAGCAGGAAACAAATTCTATATAATAACTAGAAAATGTAGGCCGAGACCATCCTCTGCACAGGAAATTTCACTCAGAGGGCTGGACACCCAGCGAGGTCCTATTCACAGACATCTCTTTGTATTTTTCTGCCTGGAACCAAAGAAGGGGATTCATGCCAAAACCCTGCAGGATATGGAAATCTATCGGCTGTTCTGTGCTTCTGCATGTCTTTCAAAGTGGCTTCTGATTTGGGGAGCCCTAAATTAAGATCCATGGGCTTGGGTTTTTTAGGGTTTGGGTTTTTTTAATAAGGACTCAAAACCTGCAGCTTCAATTCAAATAGGAGTCAGAAACATTCAGTACCTTTGAAAAACCCCTAACATTTCATTCCTCATACTGAGGACCCAGAACAGCAAAAATTTAGACCAAAATGATTTCTCCAGGCTAGTCAGTATTAGAGAATAGTGCAGAAGTCAGAAAACCCTTGCTGCTGGTTCTCAGTCCACATGCACTGCCTAGGCTTGGAAAGGCTATAAGGTTATAAATCTTTCAGTGAAAACAATTCCTGCTTCATGCCATCAACATTGCCTAAAGACATCTGCGTAGGGCATCTCTAGAGGAGGCTCCCATTACTAGACCTATGCAGAAGAATAATGAGAAACTTGCATCCGGTTTGAAAGACATTAATGAGTCTCTCTTGGATACAAAATATTTGTTCAACACCCTTATGGGCAAAGTAGCATACAGCTGAGCTGGGGAGCTCTGGCTGAACAGGATGCACCGATAGGTCTCGGAAAAGGAACAACACAGAGCTCTGCAAAGAAAGAGTTGTTTTTTCAGGCCCAGTTTGCAGTTCTGGTGCTTACATGTGTCCGTATTGCTTTGAATATGTATTTTCCAGCACCTAATTCTTCTCCATTTGTTTCAGTAGGGTTTCACATGCCATGGGGGTATTCTGGATTCCTCACCGGTTCTTCTCTCATTTTGTGTTTCTATCCTCAATAACATTTTTGACAAAAAAAATACTTTTTTCAGCATCTTAAATGAACTGTAGACATATTGACTGTATTTTCCTCTCCCCTCCCTCCAGATTTCTCTCTCATACACAAATATATTTCAGGGTTCAGGGGTTGGTTTGTTTTTTTTTTTCTCTCCCTGAGCTTGGTGCATCATTGAGCTAATGATGCACAGTCAAGTCATCCAGTATCATTAGATTACCTAAGGCTCTGATCCTAGTGTGCCTTACATATGTGAACATTTAACTCCTTGAAGTCAAGGGAAATGGTTATGTACACATTTGCAGTGCAACATGAAAGAAGATGCACTTCTCTGGCAGTTCCCAGAAAGCAAAGAAGGTTGGTGTATTCTTTGATGTAATGTGTCAATAACTGGAATTAATTTGCAAAATGAAAAATGGAGGGCAGGGATGACTCTGGACTTAATTTGCAATTTATTCTCTATTAGGATGCTAAACCCCTCAGTAAGAGATGGGGAGTTAGCACTCCTGTTTGCTAGTACAAACACATCTTATCTACCAGCAAAGGTTGCCTCCCCTCCCAAGCGGGGTGCCAGGTATCTCAGCTTCCTCTTTTCTTATGTCCTTTCATCAAATAATCAATTTGCAGCCTTAAAAAAATTTACAAGTGCAGAACTTCGCATTCCTCTTGTGCCTCTGCCCACTGTCATACCACCCTTCTCAAGCCACACCAAAACCAGCAGATTCTTCTGCGTCAGACTTACTCTTACCACACAGTTGCTGTACGAGCACTGGCAAACTGTAAATCTGGTGGCCCACGCAGGTGCCACTGCTGGGGGTGTGGGGAAAGGTTGAGGGAGGGAAAAGTAGAAAAAGCAAAAAGAGAGATCTGGAATTTGAAAAAAATAATCCAACTAGCTAGGGAGCAGACGAGAAGTATACATGGCAGAGGGCTATCGCCAAAATTCCAGGTTTATATAGTAACAGGAACAGCCGGTACAAACCTACAACAGGAAATCACATACATGGCTTCGCTCAGCGGAGAGCCTCCCTGGCACTGCTTTGCTCTGGCCCTGTGCTTGCACCCACACACCCTCTCAGCTTCAATGCTGAAACCAGAGTGAAAGATGGGATTTTATTTAAACACAATTGCTCTTGGCACCGTCACAGACATTATCGGACCAGTTAGGGAGAGAGAGGCAAAACTAATTAAGCTTATGCACTGCGTCCACTGGCCCTGCCACAGTTGGGTGTTGCCCACCTTCTCCTTTCAGTCTATCCACTTCTTTTTCCACTGTCTGTACACCAGACCTCATTCTGCTTTCAGTCGAGGCTTCATCTTCCAGGTTTGAGTGTTTAAGCATTGAGGATATACACTGTAATATAACACATTGCATATTTATTAGGAATTACGCAACACTTGATCAAGTCTTAAGCCACAAGAGCCCTTATGAAGAAAAATGGTTCTGGGTACTACTTTGGGTGAAACTCTGTCGTTCCCCATTAGCAACCCAAATTGTTTCTGCTACATGAGGCTAATGGAAGCTCTTGACCATTTCTTTAGCACCATTACAAAAGCATTTAGTTGAGCTCATTTGCACACTTCCTTAACCCTCCCTCTATGGCAGGCTTACACTGACATACTTTGTGAATAAACCAGAAAATGTGCAGTAGAAGCTGTATCTTTTGCAAATGGCAGGTATATTTTATAGCTTTCATGCATAGAAGCCAATTTCTTGAGGAACAGTGCCTATAAATTGCAACTGGAAGAAGATGCACTTATTTACTGCATTGCTTTCAACCAGGAAAAAAGATGTTCTTTCCTCTCCCTCCCCTTCAAATTGAAGGCCAGGTAAAGAAGAGCCTAGCACCTCAGGGACATGGCTTCAGCACACGCAGCTTGGAGGGCTTGTTTGCTTGCTTGTTTATTGTGAGGGAAGATTCACGCTGGGGGCCGGGTACCTCTTCCAGTCATGTAAAACTGAAAGCAAGATTTTAGTTGGTACTAAAAGATTTTGGGGCTAAAGATTTTTTCAAAAGGCGACACCTCTTTTAGCAGGATTTCTCACACACGGAGGAGTCCCGCAATGCACTAGCTCTCTAGTCCCTGCTTCCCAAGGATACCGTCTGTGCTGTACAGGGCTTTAAACGCCAACACGCATTTGGGAACGTCAGGAGTAGCGAAATCCAGAAAATCTAGTCTGTATGTTCTCCCACAATTCAGTAAATACTCTGCATTGCCTCTCCAACTTGCTGGAGCAGGTTGACACCACGTGCTATAAATACAGACAAAGTAGTAAAAATCAGGTATGGGTAAAATAGTGAAAATACTTTCATGACATTTCTTTACCTGGGGGATTTGACATTCTTACGGCCCTCAGAACCAGGCTTGAAGCATGACGTTTCTCACAGGGCAGCTTGTGACATCCACGCAGAAATGGAGTGGGAAAAACCCCAACAGGCAAGGCTGCTGCGGGGGCTGAGCAGTGGCCGAGACCCCCGCCTGGCTCCCCACAGCTCCTGCCTCTGCCCCAGCTGCCAGCCCACCCTGAGGGTCAGCTCAGCTCTCTCATCTAGCAGAAGACTAACCTGCTTCAGAGAACAAAAAAAAAGTTTTGATTTAAAAAAAAGCCCCAGAGAGACTCAGCAGCACATCAGCCTCCCTGCTGTGAGAGGAGCCCGAGGCAGACAGCACCACAGGAAGGACGGGGGGCCCAGCAGCCCGTGGGGAGCCGAGGAGCCCCTGCCACGGCTCAGCCTGGGGGATGGCGGGCGCCCACCTCCCTGTACGGTGTGTGACGAGAGTGTCTCAGCAGAGCTCAGCCATTTCTGCTCATAGCCACAGCCGAGCGCTCCCCCCTGTCCTCCCCGGCCCACTGAGGCAGCACAGCCTGGTGTGAGGCCTCGGCCCTCTTTCTTCTCACTGAGGTGCCAGGCGAGGCGCAGCCAGGCCCCAGTGCTGGCTGCGGCTGTTGCGGCAGTGTCCCCAGGCACGTAGCCCCGCTCACAGGCCAGGAGGCCCCACGTCCATTCCCCCCCCCGTCCTCCCCGCTGGCAGGAGGCTGCGGGGCTGCGGGGTGCGTGGGCCAGGTCAGCGGTGCTGTGTGGTGGAGCAGCCACCTGCCGCAGGGACACAGATGGCCGGGAATGGCAGAAGGAAGGGGACAGCCGCAGAGAGCAGCAGGGAAGCGCGCCACCGGCTCGGGGAGAAGCAGCCAGCAGGACAGGTAGAGCTGATGGAGGTGCAGGGCCATTCCCTGCCAGCGCCCCCAGCCCAAATGAGGGCCAGGCCCCCGTGCGAGATGCTGCACCAGCGTAAGGCTGGTCCTGGCCCTGGCCCCCCTCCTCCCTGGCACCTCCAGGACATAGGGGAAATGCTTCGCTTTTTTCCTCAGAAAAGGACAGTCTTACGTGGTTAAATTGCAGCTCATTAGTAGGGCAGTGAAGACCGTACTTTGTTAGCAATCTTGTAGGTGATGCAGTAATTAGCTTGTCTTTCTCTTGGGGTGCTCGAAGTTTCTCCTTTGGACACCTAATCTCCCTCTGTCACCTAATCTGCTAAGCCTCAGGAAAGTAACAATAATTCACAGATAAATAGATCAAAAGGCAAGCCCTGGCTGCCATTTGCAGGAGAGGGGTCTTAAAGTTGTGAGGATGACAGCAATTTCATGAAGACAGGTAAAACTAAGAACAAGCAATTTCACAAGAGGCAAAAATGGGGAGAAAAGAAAAAAGACAAAGCAATGAAGAACAAGTCATGCTCACATCAGCTCCAAAGCCCAGTGGCCACTGCAGCTCCCACCACCTGGGTTTCTGTGGCCATACGTGTGTTGAGCTCACACGCTTTTGTCCATGACAGCACTTGCAGGGCATCGTTCTTATCCTGGCTAACTATTGCCAGCGTACTGCAGGGATACGGTATCCCCAGACCTCTGCACCTCTGTCAAATGTAGCTAAAGCTGGTCAGCTGTTCTGAGGTGGTGGAGAGGGGATCGCAGAAACCTCATTGCTTTAGGGTGTGGGCCGAAACGCGGGGACTGCTTATGCAGGCCAGGGGAAAAGCCTTCGCTGCCCATACCAGAGAGTGATTTACACATGTTAAAAGCCAGACAAACACACCAGAACCCAATCTGCTCTTAGACATTGGTAGGAGAAAGTGAGACGTGCACTTGGAACATGGGAGGTAGAGATTCACTGTAATGGAAATGGCTGCCAGAGGGTGGATTTTCCATTAACTCCTCTGGAGGGCAGGAAGATTGTGGAGGGACACCCCCCTCGGCCCCCTCACCCCTCTGATTTTTCCCTTTCACGTTCCCTCTGAGCTGCTGCTCAGTGGGGTGACCTTCCCCAGCCCACTCAAAGATGCTCCAGCACAAAGTCGTCAGTCACTCACTCCCTCAAATGGCCCCAAACTTCTTTTCTCTACCTCTTTTAGAGGCAATGGGCTAAGCACTTGCTTTTTCCAAAACACTGAGGCACCAGACCGAAGGTGGTGACCCCTTGCTGAAGGTGATAGATCAGACAAGTATCTACAGAAGCATTGAATAAAACACAAATGTGTAAAGCTGACTACGTAGACAACATATCACCTGTAGGTACTGGTTGCTACTTCTTGACTAAGTATTTCAATGCTTTTTGGATGTGTGGGTATGTAGTGAAGCTAAATGCAAAGCTCATTCAATGCATAAGGGCTAACAGACTGGACTGCTACAAATACAAGTCCTTTGTTAATTCATTGTTAATATGAATTTATATTTGAGTATTTGCCTAAACTTGAAGATATTAAATTGTGTATACAACATTTCTTTACACATTTAAGACTTTTTTCATGGTTTCCAACACTGTACTGGCCCTAATGCCACTCAGATCATAAAGTGACTTTTTGCCTAAAGCCCATCCTCAGCAAGAATTTTGGCAATTCTGGTTTGCACTTACCTGTGAGTCATCCGCGTCGCCCACGCCTTGAGCAACCTGTGCCAGCCCGTGTCTGCAATACCACCGCACAGGAGCTGCGAGTCACACAGATAGGCAGGGAAACATTACAGGGATTACAGAAGGGCTCTCCATCCCATTTTCGGTGTGTTGTATCTGTTGAAATATAGGTACCTTTGGAGCCAACATTTCTGACTGTTTTCCAAATGCCTTCTGTAGCACTTCTTGGCCACTAAGAAAAAGGGGGTGAAACCTCAAACATGTACCAGAAGCTGTGATACTATCTTTCTCCACTTGCAGTTAGGCTCTGTTTTCCCTAGGAGCTTTTAACGGATACAGGAACTATATACTACGCTGGCGAAGCACTCCCTGGTGTGATTGCAGCTATGCCAGCAAAGCTGTGTTTTGTACCAGTGCAGGGCTGCTCTGTCCCCGCTCCCAAGTGGGACAAGCAGCACAGAAAAAACAGTCGCAGAGGAACCACCAGGCAAAGGCCCCACGTTGCGCTGCAGAGCTCTGCCACCCGGCGCCCTGGCTGGTGCAGCCCTGCCTGGGGAGGCTCAGGCCTTGGAAAAAAGGGTCAGACGACAGCGCTGCACCCTAGCATAGGCTAAGGACTAACTCTGGGAGCTGCAGGCGTCCAGCGCGTCACAGATGCAGCTCCATGGCAGGAGCAGAAGAGGGGACGCCTCTGCCTCTGCTTCCTTGCAGTAGCTTTCACCCCCACACCCAGACTGGATTTCTTTGGCCCCTAAGAAAGCAGGTATCAAGACAGCACCATCCGTTGCCATGGTGTGGGCTGTTACTATAACAAAGACTGTTCATATGGGCCTGGTTATATCAAAAATACCACAAAACAACCCAGAAGATTCATGGCAAGTGTCCCTGCACTTTTGTACATATTGTCTTAGAAAAGAAAATTTAAAAAAGCAGCATTTGTCCATTAGTGTTCAAATATTACCCAAGTACTGTAAGATACCGGAGCACCTGCACAAGAGGACCACAGCTGAATTTTTTCCCAGCCCTGGGGGCACAGTCCAGCCCCTCTCTCTGGCCTGACTTGTGCTGCTCATGAATGAAGCTCATATACCAGAAGGGATGAAGAAGACGGAGCAGGACAACAGCCCTTACTCTCATGCTTTGGGGTCCCCTACCTTTTAAAGGTAGGGTGGAAAACCAAACTATTCCTTTCCTCCACCCCTGCCCGTGGTCTGGTCAGGGTTCAAGGCCGATGCAACACACAGCTTAGACACCAGCCTGCTTGGCACTGCCAGGCTGAGCATGGACCGCTGCACCCTGGCCCCATGCCCACATTTCCAGTACAGGTGGGGAAAATTATGCAGCTCAGAATAGGATCCCCACATGGGGACTTCCCCATCTCAGCACAGTGCATATACACCTAGTTTTAACTAGTCAGCAGGGAGATGCTGAGACAAAGGCATGTGCTGCAGTACAGCACTACTAAAGCAGCTCTCAGAGTTGCATGGAAACATCAGTTCACTCTTGGGATTCCCAACACAGGACCTTTTCCTGAAGACAGAAACCTGTATCTTCCTTTTACATTTCCGAAGGCCTGCCCAGAAGTGATCAAGCATCATTCCAAACCCAGTGTCAGGCAAAGAGCCTCCCTTTTCAGTATCTCCATTGTGAGAACCTGCTGCCTTGCTTTTAGCACGGAGAAGATGGCACAGGAGCTGTTACCAGAGCAGCTGATGTATGTTCCCAGCTAGCTTTTCTTGCAAGGCATGTCTATGAGCCTGTACTGCAAGACACTTTTCCATTTCCTATCTTAAAATGTTGCCTGTGAGTTAGGAGTATGCACACATTATGAATGAGAATAATGAATTGGTGATTTCATTAGCTAATTTTTCAGCCCATAAACATCTGTGGCATGGCTTATGGAGAAATAATCAGGTAGAAAGCTAACACTTTTTCTAGAAATGGATCATTTTAGTACAATGATTTTGTTGCACAAACAGTGAGCTAAGAATTATCTAGATGAAAACAGAACTGTCCTCTTTGGAATTAAGAAAAGTAATTCCTAGTTTTGTTATATTAGGGTTCATAAATTTATCACAAATCAAAATTTTGAGCCTAAACTTTTTCTGTCTGTCCATGCCATGCTATTTCAGCAGAATAACTGGTAGAATAAAAAACGTATCTATCATTTGTCCCAAATGGGACTTTAGTTCATTTTTTTGAGAAAGTTGAAACTTTTCTTAAGCTAGAACTTGCACCTGCTCTGGTGCTTCCTGCTGTAGGAATGACCCTGCTTTGGTTATGCCCAGTAGCCTTCCCTTACACGCGGTATGTCCCACTGTCTTGAAGGAGCTATGTGTGTGCAACATGACTATCAACATCAGCAGGAATCTAAATGTTGAAAACATCATCTGCAGTGTCAAGAAGCTGTGCCCTTGCACTTGTTAATAAACTCGCTATATAAACTAATTTGGGCATTGACTACACGTCCTTGAAAACATTTTTCCTACAAAATATCACTTACATGCTCCAAGCCCAGACATAGTACAATGACAACCAGTTGTGCTCTAGTTCAGTGCAGCGATTTTGAAAGGCTCTAACTGTGCATGTTCCTATGCCACCGTCTTGCAAAGCCTTGTACATCGTGGGAATGGGTAACCACATCATTTCAGCTGTCACAACTGCTAAACATCTTTCATGATGACTATGATTCATTCAAGCAGGAGATACCATGAGAACTGCATATCACTAACTTTCCAAAGGTGTCCATGGTCCTTAAAATGACTGTTTCTCTGACTGGAGATATAACTTACCTCATTACCATATGATATGTTTAAAAAGAAAAAAAGAAGTCTGCTAATTAGCTCTGTTAGGCTGCATGATGGCAGTTTCAAGTGTCAGAAGTATGGCAGTTACATAGAGCTACAATACCTGTGGGCCTAGAAGTCCACGTGCTTGAAATATACAGTCTCCTACCAAGGTCCCCGAGGCCTGATCCAACATTTGCACATTTGTATACAATCCAGAAAGCTATTTTTTTTGTATTGAAACAAAGAAGCACAGAGATAGGGTCAAGGCAGCTATAGACCAGGTCCCCTCCATTCTTGTTGACTTGAGTAAAAGTTAAGAGTATTATAAGCTAGCAACGCCTTTTCATGCCCAGATTCATAGTAGATGTTCTTACCTCACCTCCACCTACCATGGGAGCCTGGGAGGTGCATCCAGAAGTGAACACAACGCCAGACGCAGGAACGTGGCTTTCACTTTCTCCCAATCTTCCTTCCTCCTGGGGCGCAGAACACTCTCTGCCGTCGGGTGAGCCATCACTTTGTGATTTACACACATCAGCCAAGCAGTGGTGATGCAGCGTGCACTGACAGACAGACAACCTCTGACGCTAAGCTCATGTATTCCCTTTATTGAACTGTACTAGTTATTGCAATCAGATTAAGTCACATTTATAAAGCAGACCATCCAGTTGCACTGAAACCGATTATATTCATTACATAGTTTTAATCACTGTCCGGTGAACTGGCAAATCCAATCAAAGCATTAGTCTTTAATTAAAAAATTAAAAAGAAATATTCAGACAATAGCCAAGCAATCACATCACAATGCACAGTTACCTAAAATTGCAATTAAAAAGCAGTTAACAAAAAAGAAAAAAATCACACCTAATCTTTAACTATCAATATAATACAAGAAGCAACAAAGGGCAACAGCATCAAAGCAGATTTATCTAACACTATAAATTCAGTCAGAAGCAGAAGCTCTAAAGTACACTAGCTGAAGCAGGACAATAAAAAATACTGAGCATGGAATACTTTTAATCTCTTCCATTAATATTCATTTCCAGCTGCTTATAATAGCAGCGCCTCATGGCCAAATCATTAGAGTTTTACATCTGGGTTGCAAATGACACTTTGATTGGATGTAATGTTCAAATGGTCCTCCCCACTGTGCCACCGTCAAGTCTTCTGCAGAGAGGTGTCCTGTAGTGCCAGTGGCTCACTGTGCGTGCTGGCTCAATGTGTGGTTCTGGAAAGACGAAAAAAGGAGACATGCATGAGGGGCAGAATAATAGAAAGCATGCCCATACCCTCCCACTCAGTACCATTTATGCAGAGCTCAACATAAAAGCTTCTCAATTATTACAAAACAAAATGCAATAAAGAAAAAGTACTCATAAGTAACAGCTGCCAATATGACACATTTGCTTTGTTCTGACAGATCTGTTAATGCTGGCATGAACTTAGAAAAAAAATGCTACAAGCCAAGTACAGCCATGAGGGTTTCTTTTTTTTTTTTTTCCTTTCAATACATATAAAGAAAGTGGTAACACTTCATGGGCAAAAACTGCCTTTAGGGATTCCCTTAACTGTAACAATTAAAAAAAAAAAAAAAAAAAATTCTGAATTGCGGGGGGAACCCTTGCCATGTTTTACTCTTTTATTCTCACTAGTACCGGGTGCAAGTACTGGCAGCAAGAGACACCAGATTGTGACACACACTTCTCAGTCCAAGAAATACTTCGGCAATAACAGCTGAACCGCCAGTTCAGGCACCAGGGTAATATACCCAGCAGAAAAAAGGCTGGACATGTAACCCAGAAGTTAAATCTCTTTAAAGAATAGACTTTGCTCTACACATTTCTTTCAGCAGTTTAGAGTCTTTTTTGTTCCCTTTTTTCCTTTTGGTAGATTTGTAATAGCCTCATGTCATCACAGTATCTCGCATCAGAGGATGCTGACCTGTCTTGCCATTTTGTGCAGGAGCCAATAAATCGTGAAGCCAACCTTGGAAGCGTATTTTTAGAGCAGTACGAATTCACCTACATTTTGTGTGCGGACTGAAACCCCAATCCTACATATAAGCTCAGCTTTAGTTGTATGACTATTCAACTATTTGAACAACTAGAGATGTGCTTCATGGTGAGCTTTTCTTGAGCTGGGTCCCCAGCATCCCCAAATATAAAAATTCATTTGCATTATTTCAAGCCTAGGCAATTTTACTAGTCTCCATCTGCCTAATAACAGAGTCAGGCAAGTCCACCAGCTTGAAGAATAAGTTTTTAAACATGAAATGAATTTAGAATCTAATTATTTATTTACAATGACGAAGCTTTAAAATAAAGTAGGATATTTTAACTTTTCATAAATCATCTGGTCCTTATACACTATCCACAGTTACATCTTGATCAGGAAAAAGAATGATCCTCTGCTTTATCCAGAGATGACATCTCCCTGATGAAAACCGTCTGTGGAAAGAGCTAATGGGCGGCACACAATGCATGGGGCCAGGCGGGCAGGCGGCGGTGACCCCATTGGCAGGCAGGAGCATTTCTGGACTGTGCACTCCCAAAAAGTGACCACCAGGTGTCAGAAGTGCTGCTGAGTTCTTAAATCATGGCAAAAGTTATCTGCGATACTGTGGCGGGCGGGCTGCGAGGAAACTCCGCACAATAACGGTCAGGCTTTAACGTGCCAGAAGGTTACAGAGGCAGCAGAAACATCATTGCTGCCGCACACACAGAAGGAGCCCTTGTGAAATTAAATACAATCAACTGGTGAAATCACAAAATAACTGTACCTTGTTTAGCGTAACACTAGCCCTCTGAGCACACCCCAGTCTGTGATGATAAATATTTCAGAATCAAAAAACAGAAGTACTGTGCAGAGACTTGGAAAGCTTATCAGGGGATAAAGTATTACACTTGAATAACGTCAAGTGAATTGACAGTTGAAACTACTTTGGTTTTAGACAATTTAACATCACCAAACGTAAAATCCAATGGCTTTTTACTTTGCTATACATGGAAATTTTCCTGGCCTTACGAAGGAATGACCTTTGCGGTGCTGGATGTTATTCTCAAGTCAAATAATGACTTTATGGAAGAGGATAGATGGAGCCCTACAAACACAATGACAGCACTGACAAGAAGCTTGTCCACTAAACCTAACTGGGAAAGCATGAAAATGTGAAAGAATACACAGGCCACTCAGTGCTCAGACACACTCCTCAGCATTTTAACAATGGCCATTTCTTGTGCACTTCATTACAGTTCTATTTTTAGGTCATCCTGAATATCAATAAAAAAAAGTGAAAGGTTTACCATCTTCAAATCAAAAGAAGGGCTATTCGTGGTAGACGAATCCATACTTATTTAGGCAGTGTCATTTAAAAGATAATGCACAATCAGCACTAGATGCATGACGCACGGTCTACAGTCAGGGAACATGATTTCAAACTTGTGTGGCTGCTGCATTGATTACACCAGGCAGGTCAATAAAGGAATGGTATGTGGCTGTAAATCTGATAATGAAGCTTTCATTGTGAGCCCTCCCTCCTCAAACATAGGTTAATAATAGGTTCTGAACACTCCTAATACAACGAATACACTGGGTTTGTGAGCAGAGTTTACACAAAGAAACAGATTATGCTCAAATCCTGCAGCCATTCAGAGCTGGGTCAGGTAGGAGCTGAGAAACTAGCCGTGCCATAGGGCTGTTAGTTAAAAAAAATAACATATACATTTTTCATATGCAAATCTTGGTTTTGTCTTAATATTTTGAGAATGTAGTACCATTTATTCCCTTTGCATGCATTACTGGCAATCAATATGCTGACTAGTCCCCAGACCAAGCAGTTACTAAATAGAGCCACATTTTATACAGGACCTCACAAATATATCAGTAATGCCTACGGACACAAGAGCCTGTGTGCACCGAATCCTCCCCCTGCCTTTCAGAGAGCAGATCCTGCACAAGCCACATGCACAAATGCGTAAGTCCTGCACGCCCAAGTGCTGGTGAACACCAGACCACCAGGTTCCTGCATGTGCAAATACTGCCTAACCACCACTGGTGTGTGTTCAGAAGACCCATGAAAGCCTGTCTGTATCCTCTGCAACCAGTATAGGTTTCTCACCTATTAAAATGTATTTCAGACCACACAAACATGCTTTCTAAAAAAAGTCTGGCAACCTGTCTCCTATTACTAGCAAGCGTCATGTCTTATCCTCTTGCTTCTACTCCCTCTGCCCCGTGCATGTGCAGCTGATTAGAATTGTGCTTCGCAGATGTCAGAAAGCGTCTGGAACGTTCAGTGGTTGTGTCTCTTCTCTTGCAGGTGTGTTTTCCATATTTGACCCATGCTTTAACAAATAACTTTATTAGGCACCTCTGTGTGTGCCCACAGACAAAGAGAATTCCCCTGGCTGACCAGACTTCTAGAGCAATTGAAAAATAAGTAAATCCTGGCATTGAGGATGCCCTGTGCCTTAGCAGAAACAGCTTTCACCCCAATGCTACACCGGGCTGTTCCAGGTGGCAGAATGAAACCATAAAGGCCAGAAGAGAGCAAGCGTTTTGAAATGTGTGATGCTACAGGAATGCTTCCGCCCAAGTAGCCTAAGGAAACTTCACCCACCTTTCCAGCAGGAGGGTGGGCTGGCAGGAAACAGCTCGGGCGTGATTTTTCAACTCTAGAAGTTATAGTTAAAAAAAAAAATCTTAATGGTGATTTCCAAAGGAAAATAGAGCAGCCACAAAAATGAAGCGTCTCCAGGCATGCATGTGTGTGTGTTTGCACATGCCTACCTGCTCACAAGGCCATCCATACATGTATGTGTTTGGGGGCCAGCAGGAGGCAGGACATAATTTGGAAGCTGAACAGTAAAAATGGTCCTTCACAGCTCCTGTTAGGCCCCCTGGTTTACGTGTGGCTCACAGCTGATACCCCACTGAATACATCATTCTGAGACATTATTACAGCTGGAAGACTCTACAGCAGCACTAAGTCACCTGTCAAGATCAAGTAAGTCACAGCTTATTTATAGGACAAGGTTGGAAAATTTCTTCTTTTCTTTTCTTAATAATAATGCAAAATGGATAGCAATTCTGTTAGCCACGTCAGTGGGAAAAATGCAACTACCCCGAGCCTCAGGGCTGTCGCAGTGTTTAAGTGGAATTTTCTACTGGCTGCACAATCCCCAAATGAACCATTTGCGGAAGTGTCTGTGACCAAGGAACTGGGCGACGGGTTTTGCAGGAAATAAAAAGATTTTAAAGAATGGTTGATTATTGTCCGTGTAGATACTGATTGCTCTCCAGATCTTCCCTGGGGACACCCCCTGCCTGCCCTCTGGATGCGGATCAAGCCATTTGTGCAGGACATCTACAATGAATATTTCTCTGTTTTTCTACATGCATTATTATGAAAACACTGGCATGACAATCTCCATTTTCAGAACACTGTGTCAAGAAGGAAAGCATCAGGCTTGAAAGATGATCACTTACAGCAGTTCAAAGAACTCTTACAAGCTATATAAAGATTGAGAGAAAAAAACCACACAAAAAAGCAGCACATGATGGAGCAAAGCTCCAAGCCAGGCAGTCAAGCTGGGAGTCTCCCACACTGCAACGACATTCACTGCCAACAAGTCACAGGTGTACTACACAGGAGCAGGTGAAAAAAATAAAATGCAACTGCGAGGGGTGTGATAATGGTTTGGGGCCATAATACATCCAGTCTATAGTGCCATTGTGCATCTGTTACGTATTTAGATATTTTGTACCAGCCGTTTAGAGGTATACTGTCTATGTGTGTGAGCATATACACCTAAAAGACCATATGTTATACAGAGGTTAAGAAATGGCACAAGGCTGGTGATGCCCACTACCCTCAAGTGAAATTCATAAGCCTTCTGCAGTGTTACATAGAGATTGGGACTCTGATGAAAGGTTATAAAGCCTCTCTCTCCCCTTCCAAATCCCATTAAAATGAACAGAAACCATTCCTCAAATAATTTCAATAGGAATTATGGAGATAATTGATTCATGTGACAAACAGCCAACGTGAAACTTAACTGGTGATTAGCCATTGGGTGACCCGTGTGCGTGAGCACGCCAGGTGTTTGGGAGAGGAAGCACACAGTACTTGCTGCCCACGCATCGCTTCTCCAGAGCTGGCTGCTCAGCCCCTGCCTCGGTGCCTGGGGACACCGGGGTTGCTGTGGCACTGCAAAACCACCTGGACTGAAAATACCAACCCTAGACTGGTAACACCAGCCTTGAGGTGATGCGTGAACACAGCTGCCTGATCTTGTGACACGGAAGGTAATTCCTATTAATCCCTATATTTTGCACAGTGTGCGGGGGGTCCTCCAGACCCAGGTGAGAGCCCAGGTAGTTTCTCTCCCTGCTTCGCCCCACCTCCCTGTCCAGGTTTCCGCCACCCCTTCAGGCACCATCCGGCTCCAAGCCCAGGGATCAGGGTCTTGGCTGGGGACTCCTTGGGGCTGTGCCCTCTCCTCTTCATTCTCTCTCCTTTGCCCCTTACGGAGTGGCACTGGGGGGAACAAGAGAAGCGATCCCTCCATTGACTGCCAACACTCACGGCTTGCCAGACAAAAACTAAACCTCAGATTCAGACTTTGACTTGAAGCAAAGGTTCAAGTCTCACGTTTGAACATAAGTATAAAAAAAGACAAAGCAAAACCTACAAATTGCTACAAACAGAAGTTAGAGTGTCTAAATATTTACGAAATACCGTCTGCAGCATTCTTTTTTCAAACAATGTTTTGCATCTTTTGAATTCAAACTGGTCAAAAAATCTCTCAGAAATTATTCCTCTGAAATTATAATATTCCAGAAATATTATATACCCATAAGCACACACACGTGTGTGCACAGGTACTATTTCTCTCTAACAGCAATCCATGAAGATGAAAATCTTTATGCCTTGACTTTATAAAGGGATTACTTTAGACAGAGGACACAAGACGACCCTTGCTTTAGCCATCAGAGATTATGCTCTCTACAGAAAGCTGTGAGCCTTAAATTGGCGCTGCTCTAATCCTAAACTGGAGAGGCATTCAAGGGATGCCATGACCCAGAAGAGCAAGAGGAAAAAAAACTAAATTTAAAAAAAAAAAAAGGCACACTGAAGTGGGGGGGAAGGGAGAGAGAAAGGGAGAAAAGGAGAGCAGGCTTGCTTTACAGGATAAACCTATTTATTTTTATTTTTAATTTCTGGTTGCTACTTTCCCTTTGCTATCAGACTCTAAAGAAAAATCACCTTTGCACCCCCTTGCAGTTTGTATGCGCTTATTTTTAGAACTGTTTGACAATTATCCAAGGGTCTAAGACTAACAGATGGCCTGTCTTAAAGCCTCATATGTTCACTAGTTTGCACTTCTGACAAACAGTAAATGTACTCAAGAGTGTGCCATAAACAGGGCTGAATGAATACTCAGAACACAATTTAGTTAATACACTTCATTAAAACTGATAGTGGTAACCAATGTTTCCCATAAAACCAGGTGTTAATTGCCCTTCCAGTTGTTTCAGGTAACTCTTATATTTATATGTTTAGATCATAGTTTTTCAGGAAATACAGTATTTCTTTTTTCCTTTCCCCTGGTATTTCACCAACTACATAAAATGCTTGTAACAAGTGAACTCCAAGTTATCATGGTACTCAATAAAAAAAAAATTGTCAGGCAAGACAGGTTCACATATGCCTTCTTTATTTGAAGAATCCCTTGAAATGGAGGTAGAGGCAAACGAAAGGTGGCACATCCTTTGTGAAAGGAAACGGCTGCCTGTGTTACTGCTTCCTTCATCTCTGAGCATCTGATAACTTGCCATGCGTCAGTCAGTCCCCGTGTCAGCACACTTTGAGATGGCACTTCAACAAATGCAGTTACGAAGCTGTCCTTTACAAGTTATTGAACCAAGAAAAAAAATAAAAATCACTTTGAGTGTCTAAGAAAATACGCCTGGAGGTTTGGTGTCAGCTGAAAAGCGAAGTTGCCTGTTTCCAATGAAAATATCTGCATCTGAGTTACTCTGACGCTTGCACATGCTTGATTACTCCGGGGCCAAATGCACCTTTCGCGGGTACTGGGACACAGAAATACTCGTCTGTGCCAGGACAGAGCTGGCCCTGGCACCCCCGGGGTTTCTGTACCCGCTGGGGAGGTTGAGCAGCCCCCCTTGGTGCCCGCTCACCCAGGGGACACCCCGAGCCACCCCCGGAAACCTGCCGGGCTCCTCTGGTGACCAGGACCTGGCACTTCATCTGGAATCGATGGGAAGATTCAGAACTCATAAAATATTTCCAGGGAAAAAAAGCCGCTCCACACGTGACTGACTAAACGCTGTCTGCTTTTTTTTTAAGAAATCTTTTTCTGTGGCTGGCATGTTTCTCTATTGAAATGCAACTGCCCAGGCATTGGTCTGTAAAACCCAGGCAGACCGAGAAGCACCCCCTGCCCCGCTGCCTGCCTTTGTTCTGCACCCCAGGGGCTGTGTGCTCTGCTGCTGTGCTGCATCGTCCCAACAATATACTTGCTCAGTTTTCTCTCTATACTTACACCACTTCTGTTAATTTTAAGGTATTCTTGAATTTTGATAGGCATTTCTGCATTATTCTGGGTTTGAAAAATTACCTTTTTATACAAATACTTTTCTTAGTTATTTTTCCCAGCACCAGCCTTTTCTCACACCAGCTAAGGATTTTTTTAGATGATTTATGAATTTAATTTCTCTTCTAATTCAGGTTGTTTAGTCCTAATCAGACTTTGACAACTCACCTAACATGCTTTCCCCTTTCCACTTGAGACTAATAATACTGTATCATCAGTCTTCTAGACCTGCCATCTCTTTCTATTCTTCTCTAAAAACTCAGAATAAACCAAGGTGAGCCTATTACAAGTGAACTCCAAATGTGAGCCTAAGCCTGGCATAGCCTCTCATATTTGATTAAATGCGTCGCCGAAAAGCCTGTACGCTTCTTCCAAAAACGCTAGGTAAAATGCTGAAGCACAAAAACAAACTGAAGCCTTTGGGAAAATCTCCTTACTGCGGCACTTTGGAAATAAAAACCACAGGAGAATACATTATTAAGAGATAACCCGAGTCTTCTGTTAGAGAAACTAGCCGTAAACACACCACGATTCACTGAGGCACCCAATGAAACCAGGGAGCTAATAATACCTGTCCTGAGGGACTGCACACTCCTGAGAATTTCACTCAGAAATGCAAATTTATCAGCATCCTTGTGACTTGTAGTCTACAGTATGCCATGCGCAAGATCAAAATAAGCTGAGGGAAGAACCTTACACTTCCTAAATGTAAAGGGAGAAGGACAAATTTAATTACTGTTGTCAGAAGTGCATAAAAACAGAGTATTTTTAGAATTCCTCCACTCCTCCCTCAGCCCCACCGTTTCTCCCTGACTAGATCCCAGAGCTGTTGCTGATCCCGAGAGCAGAAAAGGGCTTGCAGGATCCCAGCACGCCGCTCTGCTGACAACACTTGGTGCTTTAATCTCGGCTTGGTCAGCCCGTGTTTTTCTGGGGAGCTAGTCCCGCAGGCGCCCCAGTGCTGGGGGCCACGGCCACCCCTGCACCTCCACGGACGTGGTCACCCACCTGGCATGCAGCAGCATGCATGCCCTTCGCCCGACTTCGAAGTAACCCTCCAAAGCTGTCCTAATGAATGCAAACATCTCACTTCCAGTCCGTTTTCAAATCTAAGCCACACACTAATCGGAGAAAGAATCTGCTGCCCGCAGGTACACTCCTTTGCCTGTGCTGCACCAAAAACTTCAATGCATGACCCAGTGCTGACCTGTTTTTATCTACTTATGGGTCCTACTCAGGGAAACAATGATATTTCAAAATCACTTGCAAGAGGAAAATTATTTTCCAGGAATCCTTCTTAGGTATTCCTGTCAAAAACATGATTTGTTGATTTATTTGAAGCCTATCCGAAGCATATCTCATTAATCCCTCCTTGATCTAAGGTAAATCACATTGCAGAAGCCAGTTAATTGTTCATTTCTGTGAGGGCAGGCATCATCATTATGGGACCCTTTGTCACTCTTCTATAAACACTAAATGATTTCCTTTATTATAGGACCAGGACAGCATCCTCTCACTCTCTTTTCCTCAAAAAATACTTAGAGCAAAAGGGACACGCTTTGCATAGTACCTTTAGCAGTCACCAGTCAAAATGCAGACAAAAGCTTCACTGAGTGACTGTTTCCATGGGAATATAACCCAACAAAAGCCAGGAAATTCAAAGTTGAACCTAAAACTGGCTCCTTAACTTGCTCTGCTGTTCTTCAGTATGGCAAGGGTCGCTGAACACCATCTGATTTTTTGTAGCTTTTTTTCCTGCACCAGTTGGGTATTCCTCGTGTTAAGGACCAGGTATAAAACAGTTTCAGCCTTAACTGTGAATTTTAATGCAAACATTAACAGGGGCACATCTTGCACTCTTCACTTAGGCAGCATCCTCCATTGAATGATGGGAGTTGCAGCTGAACCAAGTTCCTTGGACCAAAAAGCAAGTGTGGACAGCCAGACTTCATGCGAGCCATGCCTACCCGCAGCGAGGCTACAGCACATCACAGCCCTTCTATCGGTAACTCTTTTAAAATGCGGCAACTAAAGTAAAATTCCCTCTAATGGAATACTGATCTGACAAATTGTATTGCCTTGTGTTATGGATACATTTTTCTTAGAGGCAGATAAATAGTCCTGTCACGTGGCACCTACATACTGCTCAGGCTGACAAAATGGCTGGTCAGTGACCTGTTGCCTTGGACATAATGGCTGTTATTGCTGGTTTCTAATTTCAAAAGGGGCATAAAAATCCTCCAATGCAAGTCTCTCTGCTATAAAATAGTAAGGTCACAGTTCATAGAAGTACTTTACATGCTGCCCCATTAGTGTACATGCCACCAGCAGAGCAGAAATCTGCAGACAGGATCGTGCTCAGCCCACTGCCTGCTGCCTTGAGGAATTAACCCCGGAGGAGATAGTAGTGTGAAAGAGCCAAGCAGGATTTGTTCCCATAAGTAAAAGAGGGGTCAAAATATCACCAACATGAGCCATCTCCTCCAAGACATCACAAGATAAAATAGCGAGACAACATCGCTGTGGTATGTGTGTGAAACAACTGTAACTGTTAAAAAATGGGATTTTCCAGCCAGTGCTACTCCATTACGACAGTGTCACTGGTCTCAGGAAAATCTGCCTTCTAAACAGCAAGATGCAACATTTTAAACAATTGTGATTTCATGCAAAGACTAAGAGCATGTGTTGGCCCCAAAGGAGGACAAATTTTTCAGAAGTAAGCATGTTCTAAACCTCCTCTCTACTCCTTTTGGAGACACAGTAATGTAATGTACCACAGACAGATATGCTATACACAGTCAGACCTCAATGCCCATGGCAATTTATTGAGGTTTAACTGTGCAACAAAAACAAATGAGAAGGCTCGGTGATCAGGCAGGAGCTCTCCCTCAGGGCTGGCGTGGCGCGGGCAGTGCTTTGGCCGTTTCTGCATGGTGCAAAGCCGAGGCAATTTGGTTCTGTGGACGTGCTCTGCGCGGAGACGACCTCGGGGTGTCCATACCACCTGCCCAGGACGTGGCACAGAAGACACACAAGACGCTCTGCAGCGAATCAGCTCAAGCACGGCTGAGTTGATAAGCTCAGGACTGCTGCTGCCAAATCTGGGCTGGCTCATGCAGAGCTGGGGTGACGGAGCCTCGCTGAACCCAAGCTGACCTTACACAAAGCCATGAGCTGTCTCTACACTGATCCCATCAGCATGTGCGGTCTTAACTTCTATCATCTAGATTTTTCCAACAAAGCCCCATCACCTCATTAAGGATACACTGTTTAGTATCTTGTAAGTTATTATATTAACATGAAACGTGAATAAAGAAGAGAGCATTAGCAATCCATCCATTAGCGGTTACTGCACAAGTTGGGTCACTGCACACGCGCACTCAGCCCATGCATCAAACGTTCCCATCCCGTTTTCATTTAACATAAGCAGAAGCCACAGAACAGGCTTAATCTGGAAACAAGCTGTACTCTAAATTATTTTACCTTTCTTCCTTTCCCCTCTGGTCAAAGGGATATATAAAACCACTCTCAAAATATGATGTTAAAGCAGAATATTCATTACGCAAACATTAGTATATGATTGAATATACTTCTCTGAAAGCAACTTCAGAAAGAGCGAGCAGCAAGGCTGTTCCAGGGCTGTTTTCAGGTCCCTGAAAGCAGGCTGGGCTGAAAATACCGACAACCTTCCTGACAAGAGCACAGAGGTGCAGGCAATGACAGCCCTATACACAAGCCCAGATGCAGAAAGGCAAGTTACCAACTGACTTTCTAACTATTCCTTCTCCTTTTGTTCTTATCAGGCCTCATTTCTTCCTGACTACTCATCACGCTTGCCCCATGTATCTGACCTCACAGAGCAATGAGAACAGGTAAGGCAGTGAAGAGTTAGCAGGAGTCTCTCTCTCGCTTTTTAAAATCACCCTGGGAAAACTGGCCCTCTGGATCGGGCCACAGGGCAGGATCCCTGTCCTCAGCTCGCTCCAGCACCCAGGGCTGGAACCGCTGCTCCTGCTGCCTTTCACTGGCCAAGGAGATAAATCCTAGGATTACACCCTAAGTCTCTTACTCAGCAAATCAGAGGTACACCCAAGGCCTTTTAAATTTCTTCATGAAACTATTTTTCAAATTGCTTCTAATGGTAAAAGTGATGGGGGCTCTGCCAGCACCACAGCAGTAGGCAACAGCAGTACCGTATCACTCCAGGATTTCCTGTCTGGAATTTAGGCTTCACATCTGAAATACAACACACACACACCAGTTGTACAACTGAGGAAACACAAGACGCTTGCCACACATTTATTATCTTCCTGGGGAAATGATATAGAGGACAAAAGAGACTATATTTACTTCCTCCCCAGCTGCTTTTACAATCTAATAATTTATTTCTCCTGGACATAAATTTCAGATTTAAACGAAATCCCCGAAACCTAAAGATGCCACATGGTAGAGGCTAGGGCAGTATTTCTTTCTATTTTGGAGATGGAGTGCTTAATGCATTGCTCTGTTGACCAGTAGCCTTAAATTTCGGGGCGGGGGGGGGAAGAGACAAGCAATTAGACTGTGGCAGACCCTAGATGCAAATACAGGCGACCGTGATTACTACCTTCATACACAGAGTTAAAAATATCTGGTTATTGAAAATTATTTTCTCAGTCCATGGGGGTTTATCTAGGTTTAGGCTGAGATGTTTATTTTTTCTGCAGCAGCCGTACTGGGGGATTCTTTTACAACATTTTCCTTACACAGTAGCTATATATCATTCACGTTTCTGAAAACTGAGGCGCTTTCTATGATGTAAGAAACCTCTGCAATTAGAAACAACCATATCCTCTTTCAGAAAAATAAAACAAATAAATACATCTCCAAACCCTTCTAGTCAGCAGCTAAGATAGCAGTGCTCTTAAGGCAAATGTAAAATTCCAAGGTATAAATTCATGTTAACTGTTACAAATATATCCATCTGTTCACAGACTAACTAGTGACTGAAACTGATGAATCCACTGAAATGTAATTTTCGAGCCCACTAGCGTCTGTTCTTTTCTAGTAATAAAGTAAATGCTTTTCAATAACTGTGCTGCTTTTGAATGCCAATTTCCATTTAAGTAGGTTCAGGTTCTCTCTAAAAAAAAATAAAATTAAAATAGCAAATGCCTTTTCTTTCCAAAGGTCATACTAAGCTTTTAAACAACAAGCAACATTTCAGCAAGGCAGAGAGGACAAAATTCCAATCAGATAAATGGGCTGTGTAATGATTGAGAACCACGGCTGCCTCAGGTTTCCTGAATGGGCTGTAGGATAGAATTTGGCACAAACAGTCTGATGTTGAAGCTTATATCTCTTTTACTGCAGACAAGAAATTCACTAAAATATATAAATAATGAATGTGGCTGGGGATCTCTGCTGGTACTACTGCTGGTTCTGCAAGATGCAGGAGCAGAAACATACACTGCTCCATGTTTTTGTTATTAGTGAATCCTTGTTCTCCAACAATAAACACAGAATATGTTATCTGAAATGGCTTCTGCAGCACATACAATATAAGTTTCAGCTCTCTAAAAGTGCCAGCAAATTGCAGAAAGATAAGTTACAAAGACGTACCTAATTTGCTGTGATGAATTGTGTGCATGCTTCAGTGATCAAAACTGCAGCTGAGACCTATTATATTTAATGATCTAGACATTTCTTGTGAAAACACTCAGGCATATACTGTTATGTCTGGACAAGCATCCCCATTTTGCTCTAGCAGCAAGCAAGTGAAGAGACTGAACTTTTAAAAGGATGCTGTACACCACCTTTGATGGGCTCTTTAAAACGGAGGCTAATCAAGCTCCACTTTTCCTTAAATAATGCTTATGCTCTGCCCTTTCCAGTGCAGCATCCCTCTTCCTTTGAAAAATGAAGTCAGTTCCTTTGGATGCTAGCGACACTTACAGGAGGAAAGGGAGCTAATCTGTGCTCAGACCCCAAACTACGTTCCACAGCAGCTACTACAGCAGCAGAAAATCAAAGGGCCTGTATTAGAGCTCTCTTCCCACCAGCAAAGAAGAAGTGTGACAAGACTTTTTGGAGAGAAAAGAAAACAAAAAAAAATTTATTTGCCTACATATTACACAAATGTTCTGTTTCTATTTTAAGGACCTATGTCCTGCTTAGAAAGGCATGTGCTACCAAGCCCGGTAGGGCCGAGCAGTGGTACCTGGATCTGCTGTCCCTGAGGACACCATCCCCGCACAGCCAGCTGTGCCGATGGCCACGCTCGCAGACCTACAGCTTACGGCCCTTTTGCTCTGTGGCTCTACGCAGAGCAGCAGGAAACAGGCTTCTTACCACCCTCCTATGGGGACAGAAATTTCACCTTGTGAACGTATGAAGGACTTCTGAATAAAAGGTCTGAGGCTTCCAGGGCTTTATGTCTGGCTCCTCCAAAATTTTCCTGCACGGATCTAGGTATATTGTTCAACCTCTGCCTTTCCAAATTTGTAAAACAGGAAAAAACAACCTCAGAAAAAGTGCTGGTAAGCTTAATTCATTCATGGTTATAAAAGCCACAGAGATCTGCAGGGAGAAGCCACACAGAATATTCTTGCTACCACACATTCAAGAGCTCATTTTCTCCCTCCCTGGTCAGTTTGAACCTCTTTCTATCATTCATTGTTCAACAAAACAGAGCAAAACACAAACATGTGTGTTTGACTCCAGAAATAAGGATTTCAAAGTGCTGTTTCATTCACCTGAGGAGCTGCTAAATACTATCACAGTGGTAATTTGTGATAATGTGGTAAAGAATGAAGAAAAGGTATTTGTTAATTGTTGACATAACAAAATTAATTTTCCATCCCTAAACTTTTTCTCATCTCTCCTGTGAGCTCTGATGCAATGTTACTGACTGGCACTGCTGAAATGCCAACTTGCATTTCTCATCCTTAATTTCTCTCTAAATGTCATTAGTAATTGTTATTGCCAGACCAGAGAGTGCAATCTGGTCTTTCTGAAAGAAAATCCATTTCTCATTTCTTCTCCTGTGCTTCCTCCTTTTGGTCAAGGATGGATGTTTATCACAGCCCGTGTGCTCTGCTTCCAAGAAGATGGGAATGCATTAATGTATCTGGAAGTAAAACATTCCTGCTTTATTTATTTATGTATAGTATGCCTGGATCTTTATGAATACCAAATTGTATATTCAGAAGGGTCTTTAAAGCACATCTTTCAAGAACACTAACAAGTCTTAATTGAATAAAGCTAACAAGTAGGGGAAGAAAACACCCTTTAATCTGTGCATACAGACTCCTCTCTGGATGCTTCCATAGATTACTCTTTTTGGTGGGCAACAATGTTGTCAAATATGAAAGAATATTACATGATTTTTCTGTCTTTCTGTCACATGGAAAACAAACCTCTTCAGTGAGATGTAAACTGGTCTAGCTTTGGTCTGGATTAACGTATTGCCCTCATTTACCCACGCAAGTAAAAATGGTTTCCACCACTATGAGGGGAGGTGAGCTCAGACATCTGTGTGCAAAGGAAAACCTGCAAATGTAAAAGGTTGGCTCCTTGCATATCATTATATATTGCGCCAGCAATTTGTGTAGTTATGTGCAGCTCCTACAAAATTTGGTCTCCAGTACTTAGAGGCAAGCAGTACCTTGGCACTTCGAGTCAATTTTAGGAGGGACTCTGTGTCATGACAGACCTTTAACTGGGCTCCCCATAATCAGCACATCTTACATTTGCGTGTCTGCATTATGTTTTGTAATGTATATAAAGTAATTAGTTCAAAGCTAGGCTGCATTTCCATATCCATTAACTAAAGGCATCTTATCTCAGAATAAATAGACATTTGGACATTTCCAGCCAGGAATTGTGCTTTCAGTAAACACAACTGATGCATATACATTGTCTCTTGGCGGCTTACACTCCTGCCCATCTGTTGGGATGGCATGGTGCCTACGCAAAAGTTGGTTGGACCCTTGCCCTAGGGCATAGATGACAGGCAACGACGGGTTTAGTTGGGCAGCCTGAGCACCGGATCCAAGTGCCATCTCTGCTGTAGGAAGCCCCTTCTGTGTGCCAGCGCTGCCACATTGGAACGACATGCCTCCTTACACTTGATCACACATGTTGACACTTGGGTGCGCTTAAGTGCATTAATGACTGAAATGATGCCTTTCACCTGGCTCCCTTCTTTTTCCCCACCCCGCTCTGCATCGCTGCTCGGTTTTCTGCACATGTTAATGCGAAGTTGCGTACACTTTGTTAGCCAGGGCCAGCCACAGAACAGCGTTAATGGTGTAAGAAATGAAGGAGGGGGTTTTGTTATGGGACGTGCTACTCCAGTGCCAGACGTTTATTTCCAAGCTTCATCTCAGGTGAGTCTTTGCAGACTTGAGAGATCTTTCTGCATCTCACTGACGAGACCTCAGGGATGATAAAGATGCAGGAATATATTGATCAGAATCATCTTTCCAAATGAAAAAATGCTACACCTTGTCACTACGTCAAACACAGGGCAATTCACGATTTCTGCACTATCCTCTGTTTCAATAGAATTGGCCACACAAAGAGGCCATGCGGTCTGGATTACGTGGCTGTTCCAATAGCATCCCCAGCCCCAGACGCAGGAAACACCACCTCATTTTGTGCTAGGGAAGAAGGTGCTGACAAATCACACAGACGTGCATGAGCATGAACAGCCCTTGCTCTTACATATAGCGTTAACCTCTGTGGATGTCAGGCCCAGGAAGGCTCCAAGCATCACCCGCACAGAACCTCAGCTGCAGCTGCTGCGAGCCCAGCGACAGCCCGACATAATCTGCGATGGCGTTTCTTAGCCTTGGTCCTTATGAGAGCCTGTTCCTAACCCCAAATTTTTAAACAGCCATATATTCCTCCTCCCTTAATTTAAACATATGTATTGAAAACCAGAGACCTAGTAGGTAAAACTCTTCCCTACTGTGACAACAGATCAGAGATAAAACTTGTGGTTTTGCAGTCCATAAAGAACGTTCAGGCAGACAGACTCAACATGATGGGTATGTGCCTACAGCACTTTTAATTTTTAATTATTTTTAGTTATAATTATCTGCCTGCGTCTGAATGAAACCCAGCAATATGGCTGAAATAGATTCTGGTATTCTTGTAATTTATTAGCTTTGTAACTACTAATAATTAAAATTTAACAATACTCCAAGCACCACAGCAACATTTTTTAAGAAACACTAGCCAAATCTGCTAGGATAACTGACTAGGTCATTTTCAGGATTTTAAAGGAGGACTAACATTAAAAAAAAAAAAAAAAAAAAGGAAAGATAGATAACAGACTCTTAAGAGCCCATCAACAACCAAAATGCAAAGATATAAATTCTGTTTAAAAGAAAAAGTGGGTTTTACTTGCAGAAAATTAATTCTACACATGATTTTGTCAGTGCTTCATATGAAACTTAGAAAGAGCTTGTGGTTTGTTTCCAGCAAGAAGCTCCTGGTGTTTAACATCTAAGTCACACATAAATTCTGAAATACAGCAAAAGTTAGGTTAAGTGAAAGTACTGCCTTGAGATAGAGCCCCATTTCAGGTCCCATTTGTCCTGCCATCCACACACTCCCCCAGGGACAAATATTTTCTGCAACTTCATCAAAATATCATAGATTTGCTTTTCTCTCACTGACTGCATGGACACCGGAGCCCAGAAGCACTGAGATATTTCAGAGTGTTGCAAGCACATAGGGCTGTTTGTTTGGAAGAAAAATTTTACTCCTATTTAAGTAAGCTTTCTTGTACCCCCAGGAAGCAGGTAAAGCCCATTTTTCAAGGAGGAGCTGGAGACATTAACCACTAAAAGATTTTGAATAGCTGGCTACAGACGCGAAATTGCTTAAGTCTTTCTTCAGTGCTTTGACCATTGGTGGTAAACTGAGCCCTCAGACGTAGCCCTGTAGACTCGCCTGGGCGCAGGTGGGTCACATACAAGCCAAGAGGCTCCTGTTCTCCCCGCGTGCTTCAGGGGACCCTGTTGTACCCAGACGGCCCCAAGGACCACTGGCATGAGCAGCTGGAGATGTTGCTCCTCATTGCCCCACTCCCAGGGAAGCCACCATGGGTACAGAGCAGCATTTTAACGTCCTCCATCGGGCCACATCAGACTACGCGGTGGCTCGCTGCAGTGCCCCCCTCACCTGGGCAGGATGCAGTCCTCTATAGGAGACACATCTAACATCGAGCTGACATTAAAAGCAGACTTAAAAAAAGAAAACCTGCTTAGGGCTTGATCTGCTGTAATCAGCGGAAAGAACCCCAAGGACTTTGATGTGGACCAAATCAAGCCCCTGGAGGACGTTCATGGTAAATCATTATTAATATAATGAGTGCAATTTCTGTGCAGCAGCTCATGCCTGTTTATGGATATATGAAAATTGCCAGCTTTTCACATAAAATAAAATGAGGAGGGAGACAGACCACGGTGTTAGCCAATGAGCCATAGTAGCCACTCTCCTTTCGATATGTGTATGTTTAAAGAAACTCGGCACTTAAAATGACAGCAAATTCCTCCGGTGAAGCTCCCTTAATTTAGTGGTTTGATGTATCTCCAAATCTGAACAGAAAAGAAAGCCCTTTATTCATAGCAGGCAATAAAACACCTGAACACCTGTGCTAGGAAAGACCTGGCAGGTACCCTGCTCCCTTGGTATCTGGATTATTTGCACATTGTTTATTATATCCCTTGCCTTAGTTTTCATCAATTGTAATCATTTAGGAGGAAACGGTATGATTAACAGTACACAAGCAAACAGCAGGAATTAATCCTTCAAATACAAATACTTCATTGGTTATGTGATGGCTCCTTGGAAAAAGCAGTGTGGCAAAAGAGTACATATGAAAATCCTCCTTAAGTTTCCTCTGAAAATCACTGCTCAGTCCCATTATGCGTCATAATTTCTGACCCATCTTTGGTGCTGGCAGGGCTCCCTGCTACGTTTTAAATAGTAAGGACCAAAATTTCAGTTGTCAAAGAGCTAGCTCATCTCCCATGTCTGAAAGCCCTGTGTGCCGCTGTGGCTCCAGCTGCCTGGGAGAAGCGGGCATGCCAGTGGTGGCCAGCAGCTCCTGACACGGGTGCTAGAGATGGGGCTCTGTTTGAAAGGCTCCTTCTGCCCTACACGTGAGGAACCCCCCAAACCTCCACCTCTATACTTGTTTCAGTAAGCATGTTTCAGTAGAGGGAAGGAAATGCCATAGCCTTCGTGTTCTATACATTAGCTATAAATTTACTTTTTTCCAGGAGATTTTTATCATATTCATAGCTGTCAGTCTTACAAGCTGAGGATGTGAAAAATGCGGAGCTGCTAGCCTTTCCTCTTCTGCCCTAAGGGTATGTGGGGTTATCACACATACTGTTTCCTTTGTGTTTCGTACTTAACCTTACCATGTTTTCTTTCCTTATTTCCAATGAGATAATGTAAGCAGTTAAATAATATTCTGCTTTCTTTTCTTCTGGCAATACCATCAATGTAACCTCACTGACTCATCGCTCCAGACTGACACCAGATTTCCACCATTTATAAAATGAGCTCAGTTCCTTTGAGCTTTCTTAAGCCTTGGTTTTATGGCTCCATCAGATGGTGTAAACTTAAAAGCATAAACCTATATTAAAATACAACTACTAGTTCAGAAGTGCAAAGAGGGTTTGATTTCTTCCAGACCGTTATGCTGCCAAAGCAGTATGTGCACCAACCACTAAAAGTACATTTACAGTGGCAACATTTCTCATCACATGGCACACACGTGCCCTTCTGGGCTTACTTGGCGTTTACCCTAAGTGTTTAAAGAAATGTTCACAAATCAACGGGGTTAATTCATGCCGCTCCATGACATCTCTAAAAGTTACCTTTTCCCTGTGCTGCCTGGCATTTTCCCCACCCTCCTTGTTTTTCTTGCTTTTCTGTAAGCACACCACTCTGAATTTCTTCTTGAAATAGTTGAATGTTCAATTTTTAAAAAGTATTTTCAGTGGTTTCACTTAAAAATACAAAGAAGTAAAACAAAGCGTAGGTTCAGATTTTGACACTAGTTATTTTACACCAGTGGGAAAGCAAGATCAGAACTGAAAAGTCAAATTCATCAAGCAGAACCCCTTGATGGATGGTGATTTGCCCACATAAGAACAACTGCACAGTTAAGAGACTGAAAGGTTTATGCAGATTTAACCCTAACTAGCAGCTGAACAACTGGTTCACTAAAATAACACTAAATCTTCATTACTCAATAAAAATATAACCAACAGCTGAGGAATTTAGAGCAGGCAGCTTACACATCAGAAACTGATGAGATAATTGTGCCAAGGCAGACTGGTTCAAAAGTCTTGAGCATTTCTAACTGATTCACACACACATTTTGTGTCCTCCTTGGTGCAGGTATTTGGATTAGTAAAATCCCTGGCATGAAGTAAAGACACATTTCTGAGTCACTGCTGAAATAAAGACTAAAACTGTGCAGCTAAGTAGTGAATTTTCATTCAGCCAACACCATTCAAAACTACTTGTGTAATTATTATGAGCACAGAAATTTTAAGTGCACACAAATCCTGCGTAAAAACTGGAAAATTACAATCATAATTTATCTGATTAAAGCTGCTATTTGCAGCAATTTTGCAATGCACAACACTTCAGAATTGAAACACTATGTAACTAAAACTGTTAATTGCAAAAAACAGGCCAGTGTTCAGACTATAATTTAACAGGGTTCTCTTTATTTGACCATCTGATTTTAAAGGTTAACACAGTGACCTAGGAAGCCAGTGTGCCCATTTTAATTGTGCTGGCATTTTGACCAAACACTACTTTAAAGGAAAAATGGGAGGAAAAATCAGAGCCAGCTTTGCAAGCCACTGTTGCCTTCATAAAACGTTCATAGTGAGAACACACAAACCCAAAATCTGCTGACTTTATTAAAATATTAACAAGGTATCATTAAAACTTTTGTACACTTATGCAAATCAGGTTGCTAGAACAAGGGAAAGAAGAGATTCCCCTGGGAGAAAAAAAAATAAAATCAACACAGTGAAAAGATCAACCATCCTTCCACAGCATGACAGCACGACACAAGAGGCAGCAGCTTGGGAATTCAGCAAGATAAATAAAAACCCTCCAAAGTTTAAGTAAATCATGGTTTATAAAGCTAATAGATTTAAATGAGGCATACAGTACCATTCTATAAAAAGACCGCATTTGCCAGGGGACAGTAGCAGTATTGTGGTGGCCGTGCTACACAGGTAAGAAGTGCCTGAGGAGGACGGCCAGGGCGGGCACCTCCCTGCGAGCTCTTTAGAAGGGCAAGCTCTGGCGGTCCATTCCCCATGAGGTATCAGGCACACACGCCATGGAGGTTTCAGCGTCTATGTGGGTTTAGCACCAAAGGTATCAGTGTGATTTAAACCCAATCCTCACCAGCATGGCTCCAAGGTGGCCCCTGGGGCCAGGGCCCCAAGAGCGGCTGTAGCAGCATGCCCAGGTCAGGGTCCAGCCCCTCCGAAAGGCTTGCTGCACCCGGGAATGGGTGCGGGCCAAGCACCGGCTTTGTGGAGGCTAAAACTGCTGTGGCTGTGGCCCCCAGTGCTGCCAGGGAAACTGGCATGTAATGCCTGGTTTGCAGAACCTACAGCTTATTAACGTGCTAGTGCCTCGGTGGAGCCTCTAATTAAACATCGTGTTGAGCTGCACCCAGGTTTTGCTCTCATACCTCAGTAAGGAAAATTCCTTTACTTCTGACTTAACAGTGAGGAAGGGGAGGGGGCAGCTACCATTTGCTTAGTCTTTGTATGTTAATCAGTCCCTAAATTATTAATAGAGAAAAAGAAATTATTTACAAGGTGTTTGACGTAGACATGTCAGGATGTAGCAACACTACTGTCAAGAGAAATACTCATAAAGAATCATGATATCTGTCTTGTCTTATTTATTTATTCCAGCCATGCTCAGAGACCCCTTTCTCCTGATAGCACCTAGGGAGGCAGGAGGAGACTGAGAGACTGTTTAAGGGCAGAAGAGACCATACCGAGGGTAGGCACCTTTTCTAAATGCTGCACAAGGGTGACGGTTGCACAGAGAAGTCAACAGCTTTACTTTTGCTTTTACTCCTGTTGTAAACATACCTGAAGCTCTGTTTGAAAGAAGAACTTCTGTGGGCACTGGGAACAGTCATAAATTTTATCTTCCTGCCCGTGGACTGCAAAGATGTGCTGCTGCAGTTTGTTTGCCTGTACAAAAACTGAAACAACATAGTACGATTAGTTAAGATCGCTTCGTATAAGGCATCTCATCTTGAACTACACTTTTACGATTGCAAAGACTCTGAAAAGTCCAAGGATATCTGCCAGAGAAGTGCCGATACACTTGGTTCAGCAGAATTTCCTTACAAGTAGTCAATTTAGAGTCTCCAGGCTGACAGTCAGCTTACTTCTAACAGACTCTAAATCCTGTACAGATTTTTGATATTTCACATAAAGCTAACACTGTCCACGGGTAACTGGAAGAACTCAATCATCAGACCAAAGAGAGGACGTCACCGCTCCTGTGGGGAGTCCTGGGCCCACGGCAGGTGCATCAGATGCATTTTTAATGTAGGACAACTGGGCCAGGAGAAGCCTTGATGGCTAGTCTGGAAGACATGTGGCCCAGAACAGCATTTCTGGCAGACATGTGAATCTGAAAGGGCAAGCTTGTCACAATTTTTAGACATTTTAAATGGGTTGTCCATTCAGTATAAAAAAAAGATTATGATTTAACATCACAAATATCACAGCATCTGCGTTATGATTTTGAATTGACAATTATTCTGACTTTATCAAGTGAAATTTGGAAGTGAAACATATTGAACCGCAGGCTTTAGCTCATTAAAAATCTATCTCATTTAATTTTTGTCTCATTTTATATGAAGGATCATCAGTATGTGAAAATAGCTTCTTCAGTGGAATTAAACACATGCACTCAAAGAGTTATTTTACAGCATGTTTCAGGAAAGGATAAATTAACTCCAAGCTCACACAAAAAGCAGGTTCTCAAATTGTGGGCCAAACCCTACGGAGCGTGGGTTTGCCTTACTCCCACCGAAGTTAAAGGAATTGCAGGTGCTGCCATGCCCCTTTACTGACAACAGGGCCACAATCACACCCATGTGATCCTCGGCTCTCAAGCAGTTTGGAAATGCAGATGTTAACTACTGTTTTGAAGAGAGTATAAAAGGCAACCTTTAACATGCATCCTGCAGACCCTTTAAAAGCAAGATCACCCAAGACCGTTTGCACTGGTGAGACAGCTTAAAATGAACTACAGGGAAGGAATACCTAGCAGGCTCTCAGACAGGAGTTAGAAATGTGCCACCATGAGAAAACTGGGCTTAAAGAAACCTCTGAGAGAGCAGCTAGCAAAACTATACAGTTCTACAATTTGGTCTTATCAAACCGTTACTCACGTGAGCGGACTACGAGCTACCTAGCCTTTAAAGGGTCCTTGCTCAGGTGAATAAGGGCTTGCAAGAGCAGGTCCATACCTTGCAAGTCTTGTACTTGGAAACGCATCGCACCTTCAAGCCACGAGGTATAATTTAAAAGGTTTCAAACTGGGGGGGGGGGGGGTGTGTGGGGGGTGATGCAGAGCCCGCCGCATGCGGCAGTGCTGCTCAGTGTCAAATGCCACAGTGCTGCTCTTCAGAGTGAGCCCCAGTTTCAGACAGATGATATTTTGAACATTTCCAAGCACAGTATTTCTTTTTCCCAAGGAAAGGAATACAGTATTTTACAAATCCCCCGAGTGTCATTTCTGGATCAAGCCATGCACGCTGAGGCTTGTCTTGGCCTCCCTGTCTTACCTGTGAAACAAACAGGGCATTTGAATGTGCCTCCCATCCCCTCAAAGCTGTGCTCAATCAGGTGACACAGGAGCTTTGCCGGAGAGTCAAACATCTGGTTACACAGCTTGCACTCATGATTGATGCCTTCCTCTGCAAGGTTCAAATGATACAACTTGTTAGTGACACAGCAGATTAGCGTCGGGGATGCAGCAGCAGTCGGCGAGAAACGCCCGTGCTGGAGCGCACGACTTCAAGGACCCGCAGACGTTGCCGCGGCTCCGGCCTCATCAGAAAAGCGGGCCGAGCCGCTCGCGCGGGGCGTTCAGGTGTGCAGCCCCCAGCCGCATTGAAGGGCATTGATTTTCAGCTGTGATGAAAGTGGTGCCGCGATCAACCCGCCAGGAACCCACGCGCCTGCTCCCACGTTTGTGACAACACTGCACCGCTCCACCTCGCAGCCTACCACAAAGGGAGAGCGTCCCTGCTCTGGGTATAGATCACTCAATAGTCAAACAGCATTTAAAATGAATTTAACAGTGTGAATTCAACCAACAACACTGAAAAGCGGGCTGAAATGCCGTCTTCACCTCAAGACTACACTGCAAACATACAGGAGAGGAAGAAACTATCGGAGAACAGCAGGAGCCCAGAGCACAGTGTCAGCCTTAATTTTATCTCTCTTGGCTTTTTCCAAGGTGAAGAGAGATCATTGAAGGTATTTAAATGTCATTTGAAAGTGTAATTTCCATGCCATATATCTTAAGCATTGAATACACAGGGCCCATTTTAAATGCCCCTATATTCTAGCTGCACTCATAGGGAAATAACAATAGTTATTACTACTGTTTCAAGCCTACTGCTTTTGTAAGATGATATGTTTCTCTCTTTACTGAAGTGAGTCGTTCTGGGTGCAGTGGAGCCTTTTTTTGAGGTACTGAAGCCATATTAAAGCAATTTACACACATAAAATTAAACACTACTTTGGTTTTCTTGAAGGGAGGGAGGGAGGTGTAGAAATTTAGACGACAATGTACAGTTTATATAAATCATAAAACACCTAAAATTTAAAAAATTTGTGGATGGTTTCTGTAAATACTTTCTGAAAATGTGTCTTTCCTTCACTGTGGCAGCACACGAACTTCTCATGAAAACGTATTTTAAAAACTAAAGAAATTCTGTCTTTTGATGTATGCTCAGCTTTATTTTTATATCTTCAAATATCACCAACTTCAATTTTTAGTTCCAAGATAGCTAAGAAATGACTACATTACACCATGAACTAATCTCTTGCCAAATGCATTTGGATCTTGTGAATAATGCGAGCCTTCAGAAGCATGGTCTTTACTTACAATTGCTTTAAATTAGCTTTTTGTATCTTTAAAGTGGCTAAACAGAGGGAAATTATTGTCTTCTATAAGGCCTTTGGTACTCTCAGGATCCCAAAGCCCTTTTACAAGGCAGGGAGTTAGGTGCCAGGGCAGGCAAACAGCGGGGCTCTGCGTGCGGGGCGCTGGGCACAGCCCGTGCCCGGGCGTGTGGTGGCTCTCGCACGTTTGCGCCTTGGCACGTTTGCAGCTAGAGGCAATTCCCAGAGCATGCAGGCCTTGAAGGGCCCTCCATGCAGTGTGAAAAATAACACTAATTTTAAAAAAACCCAACTCCGTGCAGCGCCTTGTGCAGCAGCACGTGCTGGCGGTGAGCTGCCTGTGCCAGCGGGCGGTGAGCTGCTTGTGATGCCTCGAGGCTGGGTGGGCTCTGGAAACCCGTGTGGCAGTGGGTGCTCTGCCCTGCACAGCAGCGGTGGCACGCAGGGCACTGATGGCGAGCGCTGGCACCGGAGCTGCAGTGGGGAAGGAGGAGGTGGGATGGGGAGAAGTGAACAGGCGGGTTGGGAAGGAGGTAAAAAGAGAAAAGGAAAGGGAGGAAAGAGTCAGGAACAGAAAGATGAAAGGGCTGGTGGCTCCACAGCAGCAGCTCCATGAATTCCCTGGGCAGCCATAACCGGGGACTGGGATATTTCTAGGACACAACGAGGTTTGTAATTCTCTGTTTGGGCAGCCACCACAGATGGGCACATGACCCTCTCTGACAGATGGGTTTCAAAACCTGACCCTCTCCACTCACTGTAGCACAATGCTGGCTTCTCCCATCAGATCCTTGCCTGAAAAGTTTTGGCTTTGTGCGATCTTTGCAATCTGCTCCGGAGAGGAGGAAAGATGGGGAAGGGATACGTGCCTTGTGCTGAGCATCCTGAGCATGCCCATCCACACAGCTGTGTACAGCAACCGAATGCTGCAATAAACCTAGCGAGGACAAAGCAGGTACTGGGGGGAATGGAATGAATTCCTTCTACGAGTAAATCAGAGAAATCATGTTTGACATTAATTTTCTACCCTCCACATACTGGGTATTTGGCAAACAGTGATTCATGTACAGCCTATGGTCCTGTGTGAGCACGTGTGTTCATAAATACAGACAGACACATACTGCTGATCAGACGACTGCTCCTTTTGCAGCCCAAATACCTGTAATTTCAGTAAAATTAAAAAAACCCCAACAATGCTCAGCATTTCAATTGAAGTATATTCTTAAAAGCTTGGTATGTTTAATTAGGTAACAGAGATTGTATATTTTCTTGGCTGATCCCTGCAGTATTTTAAATAGTTAAACCCATAACAAACAAACTAAAACTCGAATGAAACATAATAAAACATAATGGGTTCCTGCAGATCTGGAAATTTATCCCACTCGAGGCAAGACCTTTTGATTTGCAAATCCACTTCTGAATTATAAGGCCTTCTCCTCACCGGTGGGGGTTTTTATTCCACTCCCACAGGAGTCCATTATGTATTTCTTGTGTCTATAAAACCATCCAGGAAGAAAAAAAGGGGAAAAAAGTACCATGGTTAGCATGACAAACGTTTCTCTTTTCATGCATGTGTATTCAAAATATGAAAATGCCCAAAGATATAGATAGAATTGCTGCTATAATCACTCTCTCCTCTATGGCATTTTACAGCATATTATTTTACACAGAAACACGGCGCATGTATAGGGGTACTCAGTCACCTTTGGAGAATAACTTCCTTGAATTATATAAGACCATATAGGTACATGCAAGGCGGCTTTTTGACAATGCAGCGCGACAGCCAATGCTCCAGTCAGATGTGTGGCGCTGGGCGTTAGCAACAGAAAACATACAATCATTTCCCTCATTTTTATCCCCCCCCCCCTTTTTTTTAAACATGACAAGCATCTATGAGAGACCTACATAACTCAAGTGAATTATGCAGCCCCTCTCATTTGTAAAATAAAATGCAGATTTTTACAGCTTGCTGTGCTAGATCTTCTCCCATTTCTCCATAAGTGTTATCTGTGTGGGGATCAATTGATTACAGGACTAAACAAGCAATGCACAGCAAATGAGAATCTTGGATTTCTTGCCTTTTTTTTTTTTCCTGAGCTCAAAATAATAAGCATTAATTTTACACTTCATTTCTCAAAAAAATAATAGGATGTGCTCTTGTTTAAAACAAGCAGGCCTGCTGGATTCTGTCAGGCTGAAACTATGTCAGGCCAAAAGAGGAACAGAGCGCTTTGTGTAAAAGTATCATGGGGAGATGATAGTATCCTGTAATGTTTTCAGTACCTACTTTTGTCTCCAAAAGCATTTGATCCCTGGCAGACACATACTTATTTCCATACTGGTCTTGAGGGAAGCCGGTAGGAATGAGAGCTGATTATCTGAATCCTGAAGGTGAAACCTGGGTGGTGCCCACTGATGTCAAAGGCAGGCATTTGTATAAATTTGGAGGTACATAATTTACTGCCTGTTAGTGAGGATTAGAGCGTTGTGCAGACCCAGCTGAACTGCGGTGGCAAAGCATGTCGCTCATTGTTCCCAAGTTCGGATGTGTTTGCCGGATAGTTTTAAATATGTTGATAGGCTGCTTAGTAGCACTTACGCTGTCATTCTGCCCATTTTAGAGTGGGAATATGCTTCTCCATGAAGCTATTTCTGCTGCAGCAATGTGCATTTAATACATATTACAATGAGTCTCTAAGCCTCTAAGAGAACCGACACTAGCAGCCTCCTGGCGAGGATGCAGTATAATTAATAATGCTGTATTAAACCCATGTACTGTATCAGCTGCATTTCTAATTATAACTGTATTAATGGCAATATAAAAGTACGCATTAACACTGTCATGTACCGACACATTATCACACCAATAACAAATAGGAGATTTGAACAATAAAAATCAAGATGGCATTGTCTTTATTGTTAGTTAAAACTTCTCTCTTCAATTTGATTTAATAAAGCAAAATTTTCCCTTATGGAATAACCACAATAGTCCTAATTTGAGAGATCGTGTAAGACAATCTGATGCTCGCTCCTGACAACAACATGTACATCCCATACTATAGCTTCCCAGACCAGTATATTTCTCCTCCACTGCAGCAAATTAAGGCAATGAAGGGGAATATCTTTCCTGTACTCAGATGTACACATCCATGAGTTAACTGCACTTTTAATGAAGTTTGAAATACTGTAATTCAGTGTAACAAAGCATTAATATACTGTGTTCACAGAGAACCTTCTCCTGTCCATTATATCATAAATTTGGTAGAATTAAATGGGCCATGTGCTGTAATTATAATAGAAATAAATAGAAATTGGAATGAACACAGGGAAATAAAATGAAAACTGCATGGAACTATTCTGTTTATGCAATTCATTTCCCAGTAAATAAGTAAGCAAAGGGAAACATTTATAACATAAGAAAAGCAGGAGCTTCCCCAGTAATTTTTTCCATGTGGCTGTGAAGGAGCAAGGGGCTGGGACCAGGGCAGGATGACAGTGATGGACACCCCCCTCCAAAACAAAGCCTACAGAGAACCACTTCGACTCCTTGCCTGGCTGGCAGCATTTCACCACTGGTTTTTCATTAAAAACAATCCAACGATGGAGGTAAAACCAAGGTCTGAGAACACGATGCGACTGCTATGAGGGGATGGCAAATTTGCAGATGCTCGCATCGGATGAAGACGACGTCTGCTGTACAGACAACCTTTCTTCATCGCCATTGCTGTCTAAGCCCCTGACCTGCTATACAAACCATTTGGACCACATCGCTCCATTACATTTTTGTAATTAATCCCAGAGGACGTAGCCGACCCCCTCCCTCGCCGGTGGGGCAGCTGCAGGGCGAGGGGACGCCGCGCTCCTGCCCTGGCGTGGGCCAGCAGCACAGAGCTGCTCTGCGGCGCGGCGCCCCAGTGATTAGACAGCCTGGGCGGTGAAAGGCAGCGGATTGATGGTGTGGCAGCAGAAATGTCACCTGGGGAGCTGGGTGCCGTCCTCCCAGGGATGCCGGAGGTCAGTTACTATGGCAACGCCGAATGAGCTCAACCTTGTAACTGACCCTTATCTTTTTTTGATCTGTGGCCCACTTGGGACTTTGGCTGGAAATCAACTGGAAAATAATCTGGTCACATATCAGAAAGAAAACTATTTATACTTATTTATCCAGGTAGAGCTCATATCTTCCTTTGACGACTCTGCCAGACTAAAGACACCCGTCATGTTCCCGCAGCATTTCACGCGGCTGTGCAGAAACAACTGGCTCCGCGTTGCGAGAAACCATGCCAACCCCCCCCCCCCGCCACTGCAAAACACACACACAAACTGCCACGGATATCTGTGCTCATGGCTCTACTGATATATTGCCAAAATCTTGCCTTGCTCACAGCCCCTGACTTGCCCGTGTCAATAAACATACACCTACACCCCTTCTCGGATGGTTTAATATTTTATGTTGGTATCTGCTACTCATATTCTTTTGTGCTTTATCTCTCCGCTGAAATACGATTCTGCTTTGAAATATATTTATATGATCTAGAATGGCACAACACTGATGTCTTTTATGAGCTGAAGATTGTTTAATAAAATCTTGCATTCCTGCTTCATCCTTATGACAATTTTACTATTATAAGTTTTCAAAGGATATGAGAGCTGTCCACCATGGTTAGAAACATCACTTTAATGAAAAATGATAACACAGGGACTTGGATTTTTCTAGAAACTATGTAAGGAAAACCAACAAAAACACAGAGAGTTCCCAACGTGCATTCGCGTGTATTTTTGTTGGTTTTCCTTACATTTGCTTTTGGATGAGACTCATTAAAATCAGTTCTGTTCTTCATAGTTTTCCAAGGGATGCGCAGCCCGGACAAGGGTCTGACAGCACAAAGGGGCTGTCCCTGTTCTCCATATGGGAAGCTCTCTGGGGGAACGGGATTTGGGAAATCAGGGAAGATATTAGGAGACAGAAGCCGCAGGACCTGCTGGCAAACATAGGTGCTAGAGAAAGCGCCTATGGATTCCTGGTAACAAACTCCAAGGCTGCTTGTGATGTACTTCTTACACGCATCTGTGGCCTTGAAAAGGTATTCTTTTTCAGGCTAAATTAGCCTAACCACACAACAGGCTTTAAACTCTTTTCATCATCTCAGGGGGCCTCAAGCTCAAACTATGCAGAATTAGATGCCAAATTATTTATAGGGTAGCTTGTAAGTTCACTGCCTCCAGTACATGTCAGTACACTGCAATATTAAAATGACCATTAAAAAGAAGCACGGTCCCAGAGGGACTGGGGATGAAATTGCAGGGAGTTTCCTACTGACTGCGACGGCGGTTCCTGTGCTGCTCCAGAGACCCTGCCTCCCTCCTGGCTGCAGGCTGCGTGCTCCCTCACTGCACCGCTTTCCTACGGGGAAGGCTGAACCTCAGACACACGAGATGGGTCTGCCAAGCCTGTCTTCATCAGCTTAATTTTCGGTTTACAAGAAAAATAAAATCTGAGAGTTCAAAGGAGTTCATGGAGTTGTGCATCATCTATCTGCTGACTGCAGAGCCCCAGAGGGACCCCGCCTGCAGAGCTTTATTTTAGATTTAGATATTAATCTGGGAAACTGCATAAAGATAATTTATAGAAATGCACTACACTTCAGCACAGGAACTTCATACTCTACCAGCCTTTCTCTGAAGATGCCTTTTTTTAATAGCCTATATTAAAACTTATTGTGGACTAAAGTCTGATAGGTCTGGCTGTTCCTTCACAATAGTTCCTTAAGGAATAACTCCAGTGGCTTCCATGGAAATGCAAAACCCATACAGGAAAAGAAACACATGCTGCCTTTGAGTGTGCAAGCCCATACACACACACACAGAATCAGTCTGGATAAAGATAATGAACCCCTAAGAAGGGCTAGAGGTTAATAAAAACACCGCATTCCCACACAACTCAACCCTAGTCGTGTATTTCAATGTTTTGATACATTCACAGCTGTATTATTTCCAGTTTAATGTCGATACCTGGTGGAACTGAAGTAACACAGCCCTGAATCCAGGCCCATGGCCACACAGCCCGTTCCCTGCACTAGCTTCTCTCATACCATCATGTCGCTTAAGCCTGATTATCCCTTATTACTCCTGGTCTCTTCTCCACTCTCTTCTCATCCCTGGAAGCAGCTCCCTGCATTGCTACACAGCGGGAATACGTCAGTCCTCTGATCCTATTGACAATATCACATCGAAGAGCTCCATACAGACAAACAGCAATAACTAGTATCTACTTGGCATCTATTCTTCTTGTGAAATTAAAAATTAAAATTAAAACATCATTATACTCTTATTAACCATCCCACTGAAATATGCCAAATGCTTTTAAAACATGCAAAGCTTTAAACCGACTTTAAACGGGTGTAAAGCCCTTTTTACTTGGTTTACAGGCCTGGCACGCTCCCCAGGCTCAGCATCAGGGCCACCAGAGCCGCAAGGTGCCCCCTCGCCCCCACATCCCACCCAGACCTCCTGCAGTCCCCGCGTGCATCAACCGTGGTTGCACAGAGGCCCCCAGAGCTGCCAGGACCAGAGCAAGAGCTGCCAAAGTTAAAGCCTTCCCTCTTACCGGCAGCCCCCTCCCCTGCCCGGGCACCTGCGCACGAGGTGGCAGCTGCATCCCACAGCTACTGCTTAAAAGCCGAACGCTGGGTGCATTTTTGTCTGCCCAAAGGCAGGTTCCTGGGGCGGGGATCCAAGTCAGGGCAGCATTCAGCCCTGGCTGCCAGCCCCCTGAGCTAGCCGGGCACACTCGGGATAGCACACGGTATTTTTTAAACACACGAACTCCTGCTGATATGTGTCACTGATCTTCAGATTACAGTTTCCCAAGTACACATTGACATGGTAGACTATAAATCTATCGTGTAAATAATCATCAGATTAATGGTCTCTAATAGTATATAATTAACATGACAGACAGGCTACAAGCCAGTTGTTGTCAATTACACTCAGCGATGCACAGAGTAGGAGAGAGCCGTAAACCACTTCCATGATGACATCAGGGAAGCAGAAAAACTGGTAAAAGGAGAGAAAAACAGAACGCATAATGAAATGAAAACACTTCTAAATGTACAATTTAACTGAGAAACACTGAAGGTTCTTTCAGGCATCAAAGTATGATAAATGTCAAACTTTTCTGGGGGAAGGGGGTAGAGTTTTACTTGCATCAGCAAAGAAAAATTCAGTTATCCCTGAGGCATTGGTGCAATGCCTCTTGAGTGAGTACAGGTGAACTGGTGCGAGGGGCCTTATTCTGATACTGCAAATTCTGCATAAACATGGAAATATGTATCCAGTAATGTAAACTTTACAGCAGTATCAGCTATGGTCAAATTAAAGCTTATATTAGTATAGATATCTGGGAAATGATGCAGTGGGCATAAAGTCGCAAGTGCAAGTGAAAACCAACCGTGAGCGTTATCTCTGTTGCAGATCACCAAACAGCTCGGAGGTTGGCCAAATGCTGCACTCCTGTAACATTGCGGCAGTTTGCACCCACTTATTCAGATTAAACAAATGCATTACTTTTAAATATGAATTCATCTTCTTTTCTTATTAAGAAACAGTACTGTTAGGGAAAAGTCTCTGGCTGAAAAGCAATCTCTTATGGCATTGTTATCAGCTTATGGACCAAAATTCTAAAATTCTTCTTTAAAATACATGCAGACAAGCAAAAAACCAGAAACATCTTTCAGCTTTTTCTTGGAAAAAAAAAATGAGTTACCCAGCTATCTTGACATGATCATTTAGTACAACTGCACTGGAGCTTACTTGTTCATACGAGGACTGAACACACATCACAGCCCAGCCCTGGAGAGGCTCCTGTCCCCAACCCCTACCCTGAGGTGCCTTCCTCACTCCCTCTCCCCATGGACTAGGGCAGGAGCTCGGGGACACAAACCAGTTATCAGAGCTGACAAAATGAGATGCCATTGCCAACAGAGGGAACCAAGGGTGACTAAATAAGGTCTGGCTGGCTAAGATAGGTGACTGATTTTGCATGGCATGAATATCTCTCAAATATGCCCAAAAGAATGAAAAACCCCTATCAGACATATTTTAAGTCAGGAATCCTAAGGTGCAGTAACACATGATATTCCTTAAGGCAGTCAAAAAGAAGAATCTGCATGAAAACAAGAAAATATCTTAAGCATCTCTGCATTATGCAGACATATATTCTTGTACTGTGGGAATATGCACAAGTGAATGTACAGAGCATCTCCCATTGATGTTGATGGGATTTGCTCGATTAACACTCCACATTCCAGGTGGAAATCACACCCTGTAGCAGCTTCATCGCGAATAAGAAGAAAAGCTGTAACTCAGCAACCTTTTGGAAGAGATCTCACTGCCAAGCAATGACTTTGCATAGCACAGACTGTAAAGTTACTCTCGGTAGCACTTATCTAACATACAAACGTTGATTACAATACATAAAACCTAATATCAAACTAATATCACCTTTACATTTGTTCTCTGTTCTGCACATGAGCCAGCCAGCTTGCACCCTTCACACATGATCTAGAGCTGGATTTGTCCAGCACAAGGAGCTGGACAGGCAGCGATGAAACAGTTGCTCCGAGCTCTCCGCAGACGGCCAGTGCACGCATCCTGCGCAGCTGTGCAGGGCGTCAGCGGGTTGGCAACATGGGCAGAAACCTTCTTCCAGGCTCCTAAACTCAAAGTACTTTGGCTTTTGCCTTTGTAAACAAATCCCTTTCTATTTTATTATGTGAGTAGCTCAGTCAGGCATACGGCTGTTGGCAGATACACTGTCAGTGCACAAGATGGCCAGCTTGGTTTTATTTATTTTTTAGAAACACATTTTCTTCACTTTATATGTCATTAGCTTTTTAATCCATTAAGGAAAGCCATGTGCAAACTCTTATGCCGTAGACAGACTCCAAAAAACATATGTGGGCTGTGACAGAAAACTTAGTGTAAGATATAAGGGAAGTCTGTATTTTTGTTCAAATAAAGGGATCTGGAAACACCAATCCTATGATGGTGCCGAAGAGGCCCTCCTCCAGCTGCGGGAAAGCATGAGCATGCCACTGTATCAAAACACGACAACATCGAGGAGGATCTGGCAGCTCGTGAACAGCGGGGCTCCTACACAGCTATTTTTGCTGAAACTCACCCAGATCTCAGGCCCACGGCATTGTACAGGTTTCCTGGGCTCTCTGTGACTCCACTTATTCCCAGAAGTTACAATTAAAAAAAAAACCAAAACCAAAACCCAAGCCCTAAGCCCCTGCCCACAAAGAAGTGCTAAGAAGTTCTCAGCCACAGAGGGTAGGCAGGGCCAAGCAGGACGGCGCCTTCAGGGGGTGGGTGCAGTAATGGACTGGAGCCATGCAGAAGTGGCCAGGATGACTTGGGAAGGTCCAAAACTGTAGTAGGATTGCTGTAGAGAAGGGCCTGATGTGCATTCACTGAACTTGAAATAGATTTAGGGGTATCCACCTAATAAGCCCAGATGAGAAGAAACATATTTCACAGCCCTGCAAAAGTTACTGAGGAAGAGTGAAAAATGAGAGGAAAAATCAAGCTGCTTTTCAGCTGCTCCCTCAAATAAAATAAGATCCTAAATCAAGCTGTCATGGAGTCCCTGTTTGAACCAAAAAGGAGGAAAGAATAAAGGTCTGTCAGAGACCTGCTACCCACCATTTTATTCTTCATTTTTCTTGTGAGCTCCTATTTTAAGCTCGGATTCAACGATCGGCATTAAGTCGTCGGCATTTGCTCCTGTCACCCCAGAGAGGTAGGGAAGATACAATCGTATATATGCAAAATAGGTACAAACTCTGATAACAATACTTTGCCTGTAGGCAAAAATTGACTTTTTAAATGGCAGCCACTATAATAATGTTAGCCTAAGACCCGCCCTTGCAGGATTTTCCTCTGCTTAGTAAAAACAAGTTACACAGTGACAGGAAAGGCAAGGAATTTGGGCACTGACAGTGACAATACGGGGAATGTTTTAGTGGGAAGGGAGGAAAACAAAATTGTAAAATAAAAATAAAAGGTCAGTCCGATTAAACTATAAATACACCTGCTGTACCGACAGGAAGGGCATGAAATGGCACTTCTGTAGCCATAGAGGCAGCAAGGAGCTCAACCAAGATCTGTTTCCCAAAGCTCCCCGGTCCCAACCAGCAGCACCCCGAGAGCCCTGGCCTTGGGACGCCTTCCACACACAGCGCATCCTTTGGGAAAACTGCCAACAGAGGACAGGTCTAAACCAGTGATCTAAGGAACATGCGGCAGACTATGCCTATTCTTCACATTTGTGTTCCTTATGATTACCAACAGAAAATGCATTAGTGCACAAGAGAAAGTGCAAGAACAGGGCTCCCTTTCTAGTCACACCTGAGGCTTGTGAGGCCACAAAGTCCAGCTCCTCGGGGGAGTGCTTTGGGAGACCTGGGATGCTCCCGGTGCCACCCGTGTACCTGAACCGCCCTGGCAGGCTGCGGGGAGCCACGCTGAGGCCACCCAGCCCCAGCGCAACCGGCTACTCCTCCCATCACGCAATGGCACCGCAGGGTTGCAGGGCACATCCCGGGAAGCTTCACGCAGGCAGCGCAGCATGCACAACAGTTGAATCTTTGCAGCTAGATGAGCATCAATTATGCATTGTATCAAAAAACGAAATGCTGGAGCATGGAGCAGGCAATTCAAAGAAGCAGCATGAGCAAAGCAAATGCCAAAGAAATGAAAAATATGTCCAAAACTGTGACAGAGCGCTTGGCTACTTTTCATGTGACACTGTCAATCGTCTCTCATCGAAGATCTCAAATACTTGGGAAGACATTACAGAAATATTCAAAGATACAATATTTGTATTTTGAATGTTAATTTGACACAAAGGAGCGTGCATGAGGGAATGTTTATAATCAGCACTCCAATAAACTCACAAATGACTCTAGTATTTTATAAGCTTGTTAGAAACAAATCACTCCCTTAGCTTATATTTACTTACTGATGAATAATAAAAGGCCTCAATACACAAAGAGTAAATTCAAAAATGTTTTCCTCTTGTTTTATCTATGACAATACTGAAACCCTCTCGTTCAGGCTGTGATTCCCAACCATGCCCCTCCTGGTTTTATGGCTAAATATCGATTTCTCCGTAGGAGCAGAGGCAGTTTTGAACCTCAGTTCCTGCCCCCAAACCCCCTGTAAAATAGTTGCCCTGGTCTGGAGCTGAACTGCAGTAGCTGGAGTTGCCTCCTGCTGCCTGGAGGGGTGGCGAGGGGAGCAGGGGTGGTGAGGGGAGCACGTCCAGTCGTGCGAATTTACGCAGCAGTGAAGCTGCAGTCCGAGCGCTCAGTCTTGAGGAAGCGGAGAAGACATGCACACCTCCTGGAGCAATGCACAAGACAGAAGAGCAAAGCATACAAAAAGAGATTCTGCAATGTACTTATAAACCTGCAACAGTCCTGAACAGCTGTATGAACTGTAGAACACATCGACTGCTGCAGTTGGTCTGCAAAGGTGCGGGCGAGGTGTCAATACCATACAGGCCCCTATTACCACCCAAACACCCCGCACGCTGTCAATGCAACAGCCCAATAATTGACCACAACTGAAAACCCCTTTTAGCCTGTTTAAAAACACCGTGATGCTGTAATGCAATACAAGTCATGCTTCAGCGGACAACGTAACACCTACACCTTCCAAATGCTATTAGTTATACGCCAGCTCAAACCCATAACGCTCTAGTTGCAAGTACAGGAGATGGGTGCTAGCCATCGACTCCTGGTAGTAGCTGTGCTGTGGTACCTATGTGTGCCATGATAGCTGGATTTCAGAAGTAATTGCTTCATAGGTCGGCATGCTGGATTTATAAGTGGTAAGCAACACAAATGGAGGGAAACAAAAGTTGGCAGAACAATGTCTTCTTTTTCTAATGTAACTAAGTGCTGTGCGCAGTAATGGGAGTGTTGGGGATACTTGCCTTTATGTTCTTATTTGCCTGATAGAAAGAATACGGGGATATTCTAATGCAGGTTTTTACTTAATGTACAGTTAAGCATTACACAAACATTTTATTGTGGTCTGTAAAGATGATCTGTTTACAGTAGCTGAAAAATCACACACTGCATTCAAGCATAAGTGCTTGCGGTAGACACACAAATGCAGAGCGACTTTGCAGAAGTAAGTGTAACGTAGGCTTTTGTTCTAGATGGCCCTGTTGATACACGCACAGGCATCAAACGCATCTTCACCATCCTTTAAAGATGAACCAAACACTGCCACAGACTGAGCTGGCTGGACACACATCAGCTTTGTAATTGCGTTAAGATGTTGAAGCAAACAAACGCAGCCAGGCCTACCCACAGCCCCATCATCTGCTAGCGCTGCCGGAGGGTGAGGCTGTGAACTCAGGAGCGACGGCACGAGCTTGCGGCTGCTCACCTGGCTCCCGTTGTGGGAAACCACAGCAGCTTCTCGTAAGATTTTGAGGTGGTTTCTGTAACCTGCCTAGTGCCGGGGCTGGCCTGGTGGTCTCTGCAGGATGCTGTGAATCACTGCAGTATTGCAGAATACATCAACAAAGGTTGCCTGAATTCGCACAGCCCCTGCTATTATTAAACGTGATTCAGGTATGTATTGAGCTGAGCCGATTAATCATTACAAACATACATACCTTACAGTTTAGGATTCACATTTCCAGAGTACATTATAAGATGCTTTTATTTCTAGAAATTTGAATGGCAGCCATGAGAATAATATTGTTATTTTTTAACTAGTGCACAAGCCATAAAGCATTGTACAGGAATTTACTAAGAAGTGCAAAGTTGACAAGCGATATGCTTTCAAAATCTGCTAATCCTGGAAAATAAAATTTGGGGCTCCAAAGCCATTGCCACATGGCAGTCCCGCAGCACCTTCTGTGATCCTCCGAAGGGACAGAGACCACCAGTCATGGAGATAGCTCCCTCACCCACCACTCTGGCCAGCAGCTGGAGCAAAGGGAAGGCCAATGGATGGAGCGTCCCGGAGATGCTGCTCCACTGTGCAGGCGAGAGGTCTGACGGAGGAAGCCCGGGCAAAGGAAGGTGGAGGGAGGCTCTCCCGGCACGATGCCATCCGCTGCTATTCCCTGCATTTCCATACTGCTCCTATGCAAAACTGCCTTTGCCACAGGCTTCCCATTGCTGACTATAATGCAATGCCTCCAGCACTACAGCTGCGAGGTTCAGCACTCTCAGGCACGTCTGCATTTTAAAAGTGATGCTGGTGTCCAAAACTTCAACCACGTAAGCCAGCAGCAAGGTTTATAGCCTGTACCCATGTGTCTCCAGGGCTGAGCTTAAAGACCAGCACCCCACATGCCACCAGGCGAGGGGGGCTGCTCAGCCCCCTGCTCTTCATCCCCAGGTGGTGCAGAGGGGTAGGGAGGCACGGCGTCCATGGGGGGGGGATTCCTTATACATTGTTTAAACATCAGCACTTCAGCCTGGAGAGAGAACAGCAGACTAATCCTCAACCACTCAATAAAATTCATGTCTAAAAGGGTGGCAGGAAAAACATACAATTTCTCAGAGAGGAAGAAAATTATTGTGGGCATGTGAAATGCTAACGATGCAGGAAACAAACCTGAAGGAAAACCCATACAGGACATGTCAGGGTTTTGCAAGGAAAACGCAGACAAGATGCTGTTCAGCATGAAGTAAATCATTGGGATTTTCCCTATGGCCATGGGGTTGCAATTTTAACACTGTAGCTCCATCTTTGACGCTATTAAAATGGAAGCATGAATTTGAAAAGGAAAGAAGTCACATCACGAAGAAAACAGAAAAATACACTTTCCAGTGGGGAACGGTCATGGCAGTCTAAATGACCGAGTAAAAAAAGTGCATTGCTCTTCATTTTTACAAAAGTGTCCCAAGTACAGGGCCCTCCAGGATTCTCTTTTGAGTTACCCATTTATTTTTGAAAGCTTCTCTGGAGAAGATGAGCTCTTTAACAAATTAATTGTGAAGCAGGAACATTTCTGGTATTCTTTTTCCACAAATACATGACATCTCTGAGTCCAGTTTGGAAATTCAGTAAGAGCGGTAAGTAATAAGTACAGGTGAGTAAGTTATGACTGTGTGTTAATGAAACACAAGTGCCTTTCTTGTGTGTCACTATGTTTTGTGATCGGGTGAGAAGCAGTTGCTAGTTTTAAGACAAATCACAAAAGAGAAGAAATGTCTATTGCATCAAGATTTTATACCAAATACTTCTGCCAAGAGTGTCTCTACCAGAAATTGCTGCCTCGAAGGATAATTTTGTTTCATGCATTCAATTATTTTCTGTGCTGCATCTGATGTAGATGGAAGGGATTCACCTGTGCTTGGCAGCTATCAAGATCACGTGGCAGCTGAAGCATCTCATCAGTTTTGTTTAACAGTGAAGTCACGTGGATAATTAATACACAGACAACTGAGCACCTGAAATACCATTCCTGTTTCAGAAACACAACTTGTGCACAAACAGCATAGAACTTTTCTCTTGGCCTCCCACATCTCTTCCTCCTGCCTTTGGCTAGAGCCAGTACCCTGGGCAGTAGTACACTTGCTTTGGTCAACACACACAAGATACAGGTACACTTGGACTTTGTGAAAGCCACCTTGTACAGGAAGGAGGAGCAGCCAGGACAGCTGTGGGTGGGCAGGCTGCAGCTCTCCCAAGGAAGCGGGTCTGCCAGCGGTGGCTTGGAGCTGGCCCCTGCCCACTGCCCTGGGGCAAACCCGTCCCCTCGCCTGCCTGCACCGTCCTTCTGCAGCAACAGGGGGAAGCGCATAAGCTGATACAGTCTGCGTGTGCACCCCGCCAGACAGCGGGACTGTGCCCACCATCCCCAGACAGCCCACCTTGAGCACTCCCTATTTCCAGGAATAAAAGCAAAACAAACCAATCCTCAAACAGCTGGCAGGATACACAGGGCACAGCCCAGGCTCGCTCTGGGGCTGCCCCCTGCCTCCATGGCCAGGAGGTCTGCCTGAGGAGGGGAGCGCATCAGCTGCTTTCGGCCATGACCAAAGCCAGGCACCTCAGGCACGAGTGGTGACAATCCCAGGGCTTCCTGGTGGGGACTTTGCTGGGCCCAGAATCTTTGGCAGCACCTTGCCACCCCGCTGCCTGCACAGTGAGCACAGGCAAACCCTAGTCCAGGCATTGGGACCTGGATCACAAAGCAACATGAAAAGCACTTTCAAAAGGATCACAAACCCTGCAACATCATTTATGCTGTTATTTGGCAGGTGCTAAAACCCGCCAGTATCACCCTATTCCTGCTACATGCAAGTGAAGTCAGAGGAAGAACTTCTCCTCGCAGTCCTTGTGTTGCAAGTTCATTTACTCCGCTGGTGCATTCCCATTTAGCATGTGCCGGGCTGCACTTGCACGCTTGCTCATCCCCTGGCCATGCAGCAGTGCACCTCAGCAGCAGGGAGCTTCGGCAGCAGCCAGCATGGGCATGCACAGCACGAATGGGCTGTGCACCCACGTCTGACATCTGAAACAATATTTGAGCCCAGGTGCTGCACCTCTAATTATTACAGGGTCTTCAGTCACATGCACAGAGTTTAAATAACTGGTGATGATTTTAAGTGTTTTCATTGCACCATTTGGTTTCCTTTTGCTTTTCAAAGCAAAGGATGTATTAATCAATAAATATTTTTAAAAGAATTAATTATCACCATCATCAAGTCAAGCTCCCCGGTGCCTCACTGTCCAGCACTTGCCCGAGTCCTCTTCTCTTCCAGTGAAGTATCTGCCATCTCTGCACCGTCCTCGTGCTTTGGAGCCTTAAAGCACTATTAAAATCAATTCACTTGGTGTCAAAAGCTCTCATTCTTCTTGCACCCACCAGTACAGCTGTAGTATTCATCAGATTTTTACCACCAGGATTAATGTTATAAAATGTCACTTGCTACAGTAAAATTTATCAACATTATTATATACCATAGAAACTGCCACCACAGACAAATGCACTACATTAAAATTTTGTCTAGAGCTCCCTAGAGGAAACATTTGCTGCAATTTGTGTAACAGTTTATATATTTATGCTATTTAATGGTACAAAGCAATAATTATGACTTCATTCACTGATAAGCAACAGCATTATATAAATCAGATGCGGATTTAGAACATGCCAGCTTTGTCACTGGCCTACTACTTGTAAATTATGTTGCTGTTAAAAAAAAAAAATCTAAGCAAATATGAGTTAGCAGCAGGAAGCTAATAATGTGCCTCCAGCTGTTCCAGTTAACCTGCAAATGTGGCCATCTGCACCTCAGGAGAAAAAGAAAAGGAGAGATAGAGGGAGGGAGGAAAAGAAGAGAGCAGAGAAGCTCCCGCCAATGCCAGCACAAAGCCTAGGCCCTGAGCAGTAGGAATGACCTTGCTCCTTATGACCAGACAAGCCCATATTTAAAATCAGAAAAGTTACTAAAGAATAAAGGACCTTTTCTCCCCTAGACCCACAGAAGAAAAAAAAAAAAAAAAAGAGGAAAAAAAAGTCTTTTCTACTGCCTTTTTTCTAGAACAGGCTGTCTTTCACCTCTGGGGTTATTATTTACTGCATTGCAGGTTTGCCCAATGAACAGGTTTTCCTTACAACTTCTGCCTTTCATTTTTACTTTTTAACACCTCTTCACAAACCCATCTTGTATTATTAAAAAAAAAAAAAATGGTGGTCATTGTAATAGATTTATTCCTGCTTCAGACAATTTAAAATGGATCTGCAGGGCACAAAGGCTGAACTATCAAACAAGACCAAAATTCTCAGAAAGTCACAGATCTCGCAGTGCACAGCAGCTTCACTCCTACTTTTGGGTTCACGGGGATGAGGTGTCCTTAGGACGTGCGAGTAGTGTTCGCTCAAAGATTATTTTATAAGAGACTTCTGTGGAATCTGGGTCACAAGGAACTGTCACAAAATATTCCCTTTGACATTCATCCACACACTGAAGAGACAGTGGCTGAAAGTGCACGTCCTGTACATCGTTACACTTTGGTAATTTGACAGCAGTTTAATACTAACAACTCTTCAAGATCCTTGTTACCACGGGCTCCCCAACACCCCTCCTAGATAAGGATGGGGAGGGCCTCAAAGGATTTTTTAATTTTTTTTTAAAGGTCTGACTCTGTAAAACAACGAACTTAATTCCTGCGAAGGGTCAGGGAGGTCAGCACACCTCGCCGGAGCTGCGCTGCTCCGCCCCACCTGCACTGCTACGCAGCGCCTTTGTACTGCCAATCTGCCCCCCTTGCCCCAAAAAAGCCTTGTTCTGACACAGGTTAACAAAGCAGCGGTTGGCCTTGTGATGTTTAAACAAACTCAGGATTATCATCACTCTTAAACTAAAAAATCTCATCTTGCTTCTTCCAAAATTAAGCAATCCAGTTCTTTTGTTTCCTGGGTTTAGGTGCACATCTGCTTGCACCACTTCAAGTGTCATAATTTTAATAAAACTCTTAAAATACTGAAAGCGGCCAGTATTGAGCCTTGTAGACCCTGATCTTGCGGGTAGGCAGCATGAGCTCCTCAGAGCGCATCACGGTCACAGAACAGGGGATATACATCTGAGCAGGTTGTATGGACCTGACAGCTATTACTAGATTTTCACCAAGGAAACATGATTTATCTTCGTTCCGATTTTTGTAACTATAATTCATTCCAATGCTAACCCCATTTACAGGTATTTATAACTCACTTGAAAGATTAATTTAGGCATACATAATTTCAAAGGAACAAAACCAATTTTTTTCTTGGAAATACTGAATTTACTTTAAACTGATCAGCTGTGATAGTGTTAGGGCATGTGTGTGTTTTTAAAGCCTCCTTTAATGATTTTGTCTATTTAAGAGTTTTGTGACCCAATGTTGTTTAATGTTGACTAGTTCTTGGTATTTTCAAGTGAAATACCTCACCCTGATGGTGCATGCAAGCAGTAACTGCACATCTTTTCCAAACATTTACACTACACTTGGGGATGTTGGTGGATATGATAAAAACTGCAATTTGCAGTAGGTTAAAGAACCAATAGTTGCATGCCAAGTCAGTAAGTTACCAGTATTTACCCTTCGAATCATGTTAACCAATGCAAAGTGCCAGCAGTGTGATCAGGGAAAGGCATTAGCGATCTCTCTAGAGGAAAACAAGCTTTCCGGGTAAACCTGTAACTTCATCTGGCCTTTCCAAAAATAATTTCATCTAGAAATTGCCACATCTTTGAAAGCAGCTGGGGAACGCTGCGCTTTCCAATACCAGAATGTCTGTAACAGCAAACAACATACGCGAATGCTAGAAGTGTGCTGAATATCCAAATTTAGTGGGACATTTTGTGCACCATAGCACAGTTCTGGTGTTTGATGGAGTCCCACTTAATTACACCAAACCTCAGTTTAGACCATTGGTGTCCTCAGAGGCAGATAACAAGTAAAGCTGGTAAGCATCTATGTCAAAATAATACATGTTCACATGCCCCTTGGTCATCATCGAGATTGGTGACTAATAAGTCATGTTGCACAAACTGTGCATATCCGTGCGTGTGGAGTTCCTCAGATGCTTTAGCTTACCAAGTTTTGAATGCTCCTCTCTGACAGGAATCCATGCATCTACTTTCTGTCCCTATCTGTTCACTGCTAAAAATAGCACAGAAAAAAAGATCCTGGATATATGCAAATCACCCATAATCCTCATTTATAAAGAAACCCTTTCACGTTGCCTCAATGAACTAGGAGGGTAACGTCAGATGGACTCTCACATGAGCATTAAAAACAGGAGAGAAGCAGATGGAAAGGGGGATGAACAGCTATTTCTAAAACCATTAATAAAAATATGGTTAAAATACCTTGCTCTAAAATCTAAATCCACATATTTAATTGATTTCTTTAATTTTGTCAGAACACTTCTGCTCCCCTCCTGGTGCTAATGTAGATGACAGCAGCAGAGAACCGTGTGCACCCCATGCAAACAAGCAGCCCACATCTCTCGGAGGTGTCCACCACCATGCAACACTCTCCTGGCCTCTCCTCAGCCATGGGAAATCTCCCTCTTATTTCTCAACTCCCACTCCTGATGCTCCACAGGGTTTCGCATTGCATGCTGAGAAACCAATGAACAACTCAAGTAAGCTCTCAAACTTAGCAAGAAAAAAGTTTGACTGGAAAAATTTAACTCCCAAAGAGACGGTGTGAGAAAGGTCAAAAGACACGGTCAAATGGAAGGCCTTCCAATACCTCAGTGGTGCTACAAGCATTCAGACAACACATTTACATCATACAGGTGAATAAATCAAACCATCTATCACACTCATGCAAAGGACTGTATATGTCCACATAACGTTTTTGGGGCGATATAGTTAAAGGAAAAATCCCTACAAGCTCACACAGATAATGCTGTGACATTTTCATTCTCTCCTTATTGACCTGAACAATTTGATCCAAAATTATTATGCAAGCAGCAGAAATGCACAATGAATTTTTAATAGCACTGTGTGTAAAAGAGAACAACAGTTCATCAAATATGTTAAAGTGACTTCGATAATGCTGGTTTATGTAGCTCTCCACAAAAATAGGCACTCTCAACTACAACAGTTAATCCTGATGATTTACAACACATCATAACTCATTCCTGCTGTATGGAGGAATCCACCTCTCAAACGCAAGTGATGTTGCAATCACAGATGAACTCCAGTACTTAAGTACAATGGGATACGTTTCACAGTGTCAGCCCTAATTTTCAGCCTCGACTTTGATTTCCCCTGCCTTGGTGGGTTCCAGTCAGACCCTCGATGTTACTCTAATGTAGCTTTTTTGTGGTTTTAATATGAATATTGTGTCAAGGATCTGAGATATTAAGAATGACAATGCATTATTATTGCAGCAGGGAAATCTCCAGAGTCCTAGAAGTAGGATTTTGAAAACCACAGTCAAAAATCAATAGTAATCCACCAGAATTCATAAAGGAAACATGTCAGTCAGCACCTCTGAATACAAATCTTAAATTTTATCTTAAGCAGACCGGACAAATACAAGTCATTTCAAAGACAGAGCAAGAGGTGAACGTGGGCCAGCTTTTCAGGCTGCAGGAGGGAGCCTGTCTTGCTTGGCTGCCCCAGGAGTGCCAGAGATACACCTGCCCTTCTCTGTCGGAGCCCCGGGGCCAGCCCCAGCCTGCCCGAGCCAGTGCGTCCCTGGCAGTTGCATGGGCAAGGAAGATGCTGCATCCTCGACACCGCCTGCGCCCAGACTCCTCCCTCGAAAGCAGCCATCCAACAGGATGTAGGGAAAACCAGCTCATCTGCACTCCCTGATAAACGTGATGATGAGAAGAAATGCTAAGAATCATACACACGATCCTTTGATGAGTTCACAGCCAGACATCTGCTTGCAAGGTAGCTGGCCCGCTAGCTACCTCCAGCAACAGGACTTATTATTGCTTGGGTTTGATTTACATAATCAAAAATATCCACAAAATTAATTAATTAAACACTTCATTTCTATATGGCTAACTACGTATTAATACAGTGTTATCAAAAGCATCCTAATCCCCCTCTCAGGAAGAAGCCTGCTTAACTAGATGGATAATAGAAGGTATCACATACAGACACGTCCGTGAGGCGAACGCAAACGGACAGCCTTTGCCATCTGAAATGTTGCCGAGGGACCAGGTACACCAGTACGGGGCTTACAGCTTATTCTCATCATTCAGATCACTTGCCTACACTCCAACTTTGAAAGAAGTTTTTGAAAGAAAAAACAACCTGCAAGGTGCTCAAGATGAACGGTCTTGCTCTCTTAAGTAAGAGTTCGTAGTGGTGCTTAGAGGGAGAAAGAAATATTTCTCTGGACCTCACTCTCCTGTACATTTTGCACAACAGAAAAGCTGGGTTTGATTCACAAAAGAAGTGAAGTTATAAGCAAAGAAAGCACACAATGATTTGAGTTCAAATCCAGTAGAGGACGTTAAGAGTTGGTCAAATGCTCTCAGTACCTTCCTACAATCTCTACAACCTGCACGCTTTCCCACTGCTACTCAAAAACACCTTAAAAAAATATCTGTTACGATTTTGGAGGGGAAAGGCCAGAGGACGTAGCTCTGATGGTGGTCCAGGGTTTTCAGTTCCTACTCAGGAGACTTGACAACTGTTTTTAAATGGAGTACATAGTGTTCCCTGGCTGAGTGACACAGGGGCACCGCTTAATGGCCAAGGAGGATCTGCTAGCAATGGCACCAAGGACTTCGGCAGCATTTCTTGTCGAGGCCATGGGGAATGCTGCTAGAAACCGCAGCAGTCTTTCAGGGCAACCACGAGATGCAGTTTACTGTACGTGTGCTATTTATTATGCATATTATTTCTTAATTTACGTAGATTGGTAGACTGCATGACCAAAAACATGCCATCAGCAACAATGGGCATCCAAGCCTGCAGTAAAGGCTTGATCCAAAATTGGTTTCAGTCATCAAAAGATTTTTTCACCGATTCCACTGAATCTTGGTTCAAGCCCTGAAGGCACTGAGAGGAGCTGCTTTTACTGCAGTAGTCACAGCAGAGATAGCTGAAATCTCCATTACAATGGCTCTGTCATAGGTACTGCAGGAAGACAAATTCATTTAGGGAGCCCTATTGATACTTGATTTGTTAGATCTCAATTGCAGAGCTCTCCGAAGGGCGATGTTACCATACTACAAAATCGTTTAAGCTTATAGTCACCGTTCTACTGAATGTATCAGCCCAAATGCAAAGATCTCCATATCCAGGGTGGAAACCTTTACTGTGCATAACTGGTACTGATGTACAAGACAAAATCCTGTAAAAGCTTTTTATATATGTTTTGTTTTCATGCTAAAAAAAAAATAAATAACACCGTCAACCCACTGAGAGCTAAAAATTAACCTCCTGGCACATACTGCTGCTCATCTGTGCTTCCCCCACACCCTGTACCTATTTATTCCCAAGACAGCAGCACCCACTTTGAGAATGACTTTTTTCCTCCTTTCACCAGAGCAAATTAGGAATAACCTCACTAAAGCCAACACTGCTACACTGATGAAAAAATTAATCAGCACACCCTGGGATTTTCTCAAAAATTTGACAGATCTGTTAGTACTGAATCTCAATCTGCCCTAGTTACCAGATGCGAGTTGGAAGGGCATTGAAAGGACAATAGATGGGCTGATATTTCCTAACTAAAGTTATAACATATTCTGACAAAAGTAACATTTCTAGGATATCCCAAAGCAAAAAGTTCTCTTGAATCTGAGTTTGAATAGATTTTTTGCCGAATTGCCTGTTTTTCTCTCTTCTTTAGCTCCCACAGCTGAACTCCCAAACCTGAGATGTTCATTGTCAATAAACACTGTGCAAATACACATAAATAAAGGGGATCAGCAAAACGAGCTGCTTGCAGTTACTGCCTTATCCACAAGAGAGCACAGTAACCTGAGCACATCCCCAGCCTTTTGTAAATGCCTAGTGTACGTACAGAGCACTGTATAACTCAAAAATTATAATTAAAATGTCTTAGCTCCTGTATTTATAGTAACATTTAAACTACTGTGCTTTCTTGAAGTCAGAGTCATTTACTTGAGAACAGCACACTTTATGGTGAACAGATCTTTGAAACTATACCACGGGGATATGGCACAGCCACATGTAACTCAATATATGTCAACAGCTGTAAAAATATTGGTAGGAGAAGGGAAGAAAAAGTCATGAGCACAGATCAAGTACCCTGTCTCTCACATCTGACTGTTTTCAGATTCTCCCTCACTCCTCTCCTCCCTGCCCCCCCCCCCAAATAATTGGGCAATTTTGGTGCAAGCTGTCATAAAAGCCAAGGCTTCTTTGAGGTTGAATGATCAAAAAGGTTATAAATGAAAATGATTTCAATGTTGGAGGCCTAGTGAGTGACCAAGGCACTTTCTGTAGCAGAAGGGTTTGTTCTAATCTTACCAACTGCACGCTTTCGTCAGAGCATATTCCTAGGGAGTTCACAGCTCCCCAGGGCGAAGCTACAGTAAATTCTGACTAATCCCCTCTGCATACAAATGAGCCCCTGGTAAGAGAAACTGCAGGGTCAGGCAGCTTATGCACAGCACTGATTCTCCAGGTCTGCGCCTTCAGCAAAGCAAACAGAACGGCACTATATTTTGATTTTTTTTTTTTTTTTTCAATGGGACAAGGTTCCTGCAGAATAAAGGCTTAAATCCTAAAATGCAGGACAGGCTGAGGAAAGAGCAAAACAGCACAGAGAGAAAAGAGCACCTCTCCTCTCATGTGTCCAGGTAGTGGGGTAAACAGACAGTATCACCCCTTTAAAAAATTAATGAATTTAAACTTTTGTTTGACTAAGGGAGTGGTGGGCTTGGACGAAAATTTAATGTAAAAGGAACATGGCACAAGATGAAATATTTACTAGCCTATTATAAAATAGCAAGATCGAATCCTGCACCTTCATTGGCTGGCATCACCATATCAAGACACTATAGAGCACCGAGTCATTTATATTCATTCCCTGGCATTTCAAGGGATCTTTAAATGTTAAATTCTGCACCCATTGCTGCTTTAAAAGTCTTAAGCATTGCTTAATGCAAGAGGTGATTAATTTTTCCAGCTGCGCATTATTTAATCACAAAGCATGTATTTGTTATAATTATTAACTCTTGATAATATGGGATACTCCTGTTTCACAAAAATTCCTTTGAAGCGATTGGGTGTACTGCAGTGAGAATGACTGGAGCTGTTGGCACTAACTTCCCCGCAGCGCTGAGGAACGGAAGAGTAAGGGGCTACAGAGTCATCCCCTCTAGAGGTGGGAGCACCCTGCTCTCCCAGGGACGTGGCGAGTGCTTTGGGCACTCAGCACTCGCTGGGATCCAACGCAGAGAGCTCTCGGTGAGAATTGCTCAGAGCTTTTCTCTCTGTAGACCTTCAGAAAACTGCCTACATTTTGTATATATATAGAGCCTGGGATGTTTACACTCTGCAGCTATTTAAATACAACTCAACAAAGATACCATCCTGTGACCTTGCGTACAGTTTTATAATATGCAATTTTCACGTATTCACATTTAATATAGTTATGGGGTCAAGATGTAGACTGGTTCAATTTTATAGTCTCAAATTTGGTGTTTCTTGGAGATGATTCTGCAAACTATAAAGACATTTGAACGCTCTACAATTCAACCTTAAAAGTTCTGGTTTAGATTCCTCTTTAACATTAAACTTCATAAGCTAATAATTTTCTAACGCTTTTTTGTGCTTAAAATTGACTCATTTGAACCTTGCAAGCTCACACTAAAACTTACTAGCTAAAGTAAATGCTCTTATACAGTGTTGTGGTATTAAGAAATGATCTAACCAGCCAAACCCAAAATGTTGGCCGAGGAAACATTGCTGAGTAGCCGATCCAACAGAGCCTTAACATGCCACGGGGATGGATCTGCACCAAGCCTCTGCTCTGCTTCATGGCCAACACAGTCCTCGGAGAGTGTGCGAGCAGCGGGCACTGCAAACCCTGGCACTTCTTTCCAGCTGCACTCCTGTGCGCCCCAGAGGAGAGGAGGGGAGAGCTTGCGGATAAACCCCTCCCAAGCTCCAGGCTGGACTCCTGCTGTCCCACACACCCCACCAACCTCTCCCTACCTTTTCGGTGGTGGGAGGCCGCCAGCCAGAAGTCCTGCTGCAGTTAAAAAAAAAAAAAAATTAAAGTGGCAGTACTCCCATCTACTCGCCATGAGACAATATTAAATGTTTTGCACTGTGCTTCAGCCATAAGGAATTGCAGTCTATAAAAGGCATCACTGCACTGAAGGGGGGACTATGTACCACTCCATGGAAAAAAAGTCTCCCATCGCAATCAGGAAAGTGTGTTATAGGGATGACCTTCTGACACAAAGCACAAATCTATCAGTTTGCCACTTTTTACATGCTTCTGGTATTTATCTCTTCTGCACTCCCAACTCGTCTTTTAATTAGACAAACTCTCATGAAAGTCAACAAGAGTTTTGTCTGACTGAGAGCTGGGTTGAAGCATAATTGGATCACAATTCCAGGGGTAACAAAGAATAAAATGCAGTTCTAGATAGGCACCAAACACACAGAATCTTTGGAGTTTTAAAGTTAAGCATTCCGGGGCAGGGAGCTGCAGCAGAGCCTCCGCCATCTCCCCCAGGAGGAAATTCTCAGCTCTTCCATATGCAGACCCAAAGGCACCACTAGCAGTAATGCACTGCAGCTATCGACATGTGCCAGTGCCCAGCCATGTGAGCCGGAAAAGGATGAACAAGAATAATAGTTAATCAATGCCATAACTCAATGACACGTCATTAGTGAATTTGATGGTAATTTTGACATGCCACTAAAATGCCTACACAAATAAGTAGAGATCAGTTTCATAACACACCTACAATACATGTTCGAGCATAATGTTTAAAGGAGAAGCTAATGCTAACATTTACAGTGTAAAGGAGGGTTTCTTTTGTTTCTTTCTGTTTCTTAAGTAGAGTAAGGTCCAAATAATTAATCAGCCTAGAACGCAATGTCAAAGCATGGCAGCTTTAGCCAAGAGTCTTCCACCATGAGGCTAAGAAACAAAGTGGCTGTGGAATAGAAATGTACAGCAGCAAACACTATACAGTACACGTTACACCTATGCTTCACAAGAATGTACATATTTAAAATTCTGACAGAATAAATAAGGCTCCTAAGTGACCTGTATGGTGAATTTTCCTTTAAAAAGGCAGGAGTTGCTGAAAGCCAAGTTCTTGCTGCCGAATTCCTGGACACAGTTTCCAACTATTCCAATCAAGCAGCTCTGTGGTTGGGCTGGGATTTCAAACTTGCCACAGTATGAAGTCCAGTTTGGGCTACATTCCCTTCCCTCTCTCAGCTTGATGAAGGCTTCCCCGCAAAATCAAAAGGCTTACTGTCAAGTTTTCGATTGGTCTGGGCTTCATGCTATCATATGTGTGGTGATGGCAAGGAATATGAATGCGGCTCTGGCTCCACCATGGGGCCTTGAGGTTTCGTCCAATTCATCCAGGGACCTTATGAAAGTAGAGCGGGTCTCTTTTCATGTATATTCCGACTGCTGAAATTCCCTAGATGCACTGCAGTGTGCAAACGTGGTGTAAAAAAGAACAATAGCTTGAGAAAAACTGAGGCAAGTCTACTGAGTATGCTTAAGATAAACCAGCCGAGCTAATGCAAAAAAACCTGACAGACATTCTTCTGCATTCATAGCTTAATGAAAATAAAACCTTTTAGAAGTCGAGAAAGCTTCTGCATACTAGCAAATATAAAATTGCCATGTTAACTTATAAAAATTGATGCAGGTCTCCAAAATGTAAATATATAATATTCAGCCCCTCATGTGTTCAGATGAGATTAGATAGCTAGAAATACTCCAAACCTTAAAAAAAAACCAACCAAAAACCACAAAAAACCCAACGACAACAACAACCGCACCAAAAACACCCCCAAAAACCTCCCCCCCAAAATGCAAACACATTAATTCTGTTTGCACACTGATTCATTCACCTACAACCGTCTATGTTAGGAATTGTTCTATGGCAGGAACAAGTTAACAGAAAACTAAAATCTTGTAGTGATGCAGATTATAGTATATCATTCCTAAACTGAGTGAGAAAAAAATCCTTAAGAACTCAAGCTATTACTTCAAATAACAGCTGCTAAAAATGAAATGTTTTGTTAGGCTTTTTTTGTTGTTGTTGCTATAATAGAGTACAATGCTCCTTTCTGGAAGAGCAACAGAATGGTAGCAAGCTTCGTTTCCACTAACTGATATATTCTGTGGTTCAGGCCTATAATGCATTTTAACTGCACTATATATAATTTAATTTTTCTACCAAGAAACTTTGTAACGTATGCATTTGTTGCAACTACGTTTACTAAGAACATTCATCACACTGGTTTCAAAATCACAAGTAGAAAATAATGCTCAATATTTAGCACTTAATAAATTTAGATATTTAGCTCTTTACAAGTGCTTTATACATTTTTATGCCAACACTGGACTAACTTACTAACCTTGTTCTACAAACAGCAGGAAGTCTTGCTAGTCCAGGAGTTTTTCAAGGGCTGGTAAAGGTGACTTACTTGACTCTACTAGAGGCCAAATGCACATATGTGCCCTGCATTCACCAAGCGAGAGAATACTGAGTTATCACTTATTCCGCATAGAATAGGAAGTTCAACATATACATTTCTTACTTGCCACTGTGTGGTGATTCACAGCAATAGCCAAGTGGAGTGCTTTCTCTTTGAGTTACTTCCTCTGTACTTTGGGGATGATTACTGAATTTGCATTAGCTCTATTCTGCCACGCAAGTAAAAACCATCTTTCACTACTGTCAATATGAATAAGTAATATTAAAAAACAGGATCTATGCAAACATGTACACACATGCACGGTCCCATAGAGGAGTATCACCTCCGAAATGTATATATTAAGAATCACCACGCTAGAATCACCAATGTTTACGGTACCTGCTACAAATAGATCTCATTAGCTTTACTATGCCTTTCAACTCATTATATACATTCATTTATATCCAAAGTTATCCCTAATTTAGATACAAAAAATACGTTTATGTATGCTAACATTAATGTTGGGTGATGCTGAAAACCATTGGATAGTTTGGGATAAGCAAGGAAACTAGAACCAGGCACCTATGACATTAACCTAATTAATTACTGATAGTTATTCTTTAGCTGAAGAACACAAGTTCTTTATTTTATAGGGTCCTTTCCCAAATGAGACTGTTACTTCAGGAACCAAGAAATTACCCAGAGTTGTCCTATTGTTTTCAACGGTATCATGATAAATCCTCATGGTATATTCTGCTTTCCACTCTGATCCTTTCCTTTCTGCCAAGCTGGAAATTCATTATGCGCTATACATGAGAAAGCAAGCAAGAGGGCATACTTTCAAATTCATATCATACATTTCTGATAAGAACTGAAACACTGTATCTGAACTCCAACAAATTATTCATACCACACGCTATATACAGACAAAAGTCAGTATTTTAAACAAATATTTTTGAATATTTTATTTTAAATAAACCAGAGATAAATCTGGCTTGGGCACTTACAGGCAATACTGTGAGATAAACAGTCAGTTAACTACAAGTGAGGAGCAGGGCCAGATCTGTTGCAATTGTACAGGCAAGTTAAATGAAAAACGGGTACAAAAGTCCTCAGAAGCAGAAGTATGTCAATGTGATAATATAATTAATTCATATTCTTTGCTCAGTTTTTCATGAATGACCCTCTGCATTAAAAATTGAGAAGCCACTTGGAAGCTGGCATGCACCAAGGACAAGAAAGCTACTCTTGGTCATGGAAGTGAAGAGGCTACCAAAAGGCACCAGTTCATTTATGTCACTAGGATGAGACACGGTCAAACAAATGTGCTCCTGCAGAGAAGTAACAGAATTCGGCGTAGGGGCGAGCATCAGCACGGTGTTGAATGCAGTGTTGCTGTCCACGGGGTAGAGGGGTGGGTAGGTGAGGGATCAGCTGTGCTCACAAGATTTCTTCGACTTGCCATGCTAATGGGGACCACCTCTCCCATGGTAAAGACACACTAGGAAATAGAGGACAGGCCATAAAGATTTCTGTTGTTATAAATACTTCTCTGCTAACTGCAGATTTATACGAGCACGCTCCCTAGGGAATCAGCTATGCTTTAAGATCAATATTAGCGAAAAGCAATTGCGTGAGCTGATCAGCCTCTCTCATTCAGACACGCAACAGTTCAAGAATACTCGTATTCTGTTTATTTTTCAGGGAGAGAGACAAGTACAGAAAAAAAGGATTATTTTTACAGTGCCACCAAGTAACAGCCTTTGACTGGACATGCCCCTTCTTGATTCTTGAAAATCATCTCCCTATCTTCCCAAGTGTCAGGCAGTTGAGGCTGAAACCCACTGCACAACTGAACTCCTGCCTATATTTGATTAATAACCAGATGCCTTATTTTAAAATGTAACTTTTCTTTAAGTTACATCCTTTTCTTCAGTTTTCGGTTGGAAACTTGGCCTAAATGACAGCTGTGTAGGCCTCACCCCAGCTCGGCTCAGCAGGAGCTCTAATGTACTTCATTCTGGGGCTGGGAGCTGCTTTTAATCTATCAGCACGACTCCGCAGCTGCTGTAAGCTAGCTGAAAATTGTCTGCATACACAGGGTTTAAAATTTTGTAACCCTTTTGGTGCAACTTGCATTTAGGCAGGAACTCGGAAACGCAGCCACCAAGCTCTCTGGAGAGTTAAAGGAAAGCTCGAGACAACAGTCTGCAGGGCTTGGAGGGCACGCCAGAGACCTCTGAGCAGATTAGGAGTTTTCCTGAGTTCACAAGTTCAAATACCAATTTCCAGTAACTGTTTGAATGGATTTAGCCTTGTTGTAAGTCTGACAATCAGACTACAAGCCAGGCAAATAAATATTTCTGCTTTACGCTAGATGCCTTTAGCAATTAAAAACATCTCTGTATTTTTAATAGCGATTGGCCTGTAGTTTGTTCTGCCTCTTGTTTACAGCTTTTAAGAAACCGAACAAACATTATATCCTCTTCCAAGAAAGCATGCTGCAGAGCAATTACTTCACATACGCAAGACAAACTTCAAATACTCATAAAGTAAAATGCAACTGTGTAGAAGTGTTAAATCTGCTACTGCCATCAACAGAAACTACACACAGTACAGTAACCCGGCGTCATCTATTCCAGTGGGACTCGGAGAGGACGGATATGAAACTATTGCCAAATATTTACACTTACAATTCTTACAAAATATCCTGAGTCCCTGAGGGATTAAGCATAATCTCACATGTCAACAACCACCAACAACAAAAACTTTAAATATGGCTGCAACATGTTTTCACAAAACTTTACTGTTAAAAAGTCTCTTGCTTTTTCTGTTTTTTAGTAAAGAGGCAGCAAAGAACCTCCTCCCCTCAAAAAGCATGGCACCGCTGCTGATCTGCCAGTGCCGGCTGAGAGTTGCTGCCAGGCATGTTCCTCCGTGCCTGCCCAGAAGCTCAGGCTCAGCAATAGCTCCTCTGATGCGGGGATGCTGCTTGCTGGCCCTGCAGCCACGATCCCCTGCGCTTCGAGCAGGGCAGGCCCCATGATTAAGCACTGAAGGCTCACCTAACATTTTAATCAACTTGGGGCCAGAAGATAGGGCAGCAGCAAACAACCAGAAATTAAAACGCGCGACACGGAGCTCTGCAGAAAGTGATCCCAGAGAGCTCCATCAGCCCCACTGGGGGCAACAGCCTCTTTCCTGCCTGCCCACAAGCACGTTTCCTTTGAATATGCAAGGCCTGAAACTGCTCCTCCTTTTCTGATACACTGCAAGGGGCTCAGCATGGAAGGGTTCAAGTATTCGTACAGAGCACGAGCAATTTCATCAGGCTGCCGTTCAGCATGGCTCTCTTGCCAGACCCTACCCAGCGGAGGCTTGTGGGGATGTGGTACTAACCCTCCTGCAGAGCGAGCTGCACATACATGTGGAACAGTTTTCAAAGGTCTTAAGTAATTTAAGTTGCAAATAACTTTATGGAGACTTTCACAAGCACATCTCCTAACTGAAGAGTATTCGCATCATAATTTTCCACCTTCAAGCGCTGGAGACATACAATAAAACCAAAATAGTAAAAATCAGAAGACCGATTCCACCATCTTATAATTAGTGCTTCTCCCAAGAAAAAGCCTGTTGCTATGTATTTTAAATAGTTAAGCACAGAATCACTGCGGGCTGGAAAGTAGAAACCAGGAGTCTGGGGCAATACCTGCTGCAGGATGCCCATAAGGAGCTCTCCTCCTGGAGAGGAGGTGCCACAGCCCTGGGCTGGCAGCTGCGTGGTCCTCATGAACACTCCGTGTATTTTGGCAGCGTTATCCTCCGCGGATTCGAGGGGCCCCCTTCTTTGAACTGACTTTGCTTTTTTTGTATTTGCTAACTTCTTTTCTTCCTCACCCTGTGTGTTAATTGCCCTTCTCCGCTGAGGTCACTTGGGTTTGCCATTGTGCCAAATCCTTTTGTTCCAGTTGGTGGTCTATTTGGCCTGGTTGAACCTTTATACTTGACTTTAATTTATTGTGTGATTTCATTGTGCACTGCTTGCAGACTGGCCAACTGGCCCATTATGAAGGTATTAAATTCTATATAGTTATGTGCACGTGTACACAAACACACACCTCTTTCCTGTAGTTTACTTCCTTCCGCAGCCATCTGTAATCGAGCAGGGTCCTGTGCTGTGGAAGCTTTGCCTTAGCTCCTCCGTTTTAATGACTATAATCCACAAGGAGCAGTAAAAACAGCCCGCGCGGTGCCCAGTCCCTCAGCTGCCAAATGTACGCCACACTCCAGGAAAAGAAGCTAGGAAGGTAACATTACCTGAAACTCACCTCTGTTCCACATACTCAGAAAACTACCTTTAAGTGCCCACTAGCTTTTGGAAAGGGCGAGAAAAAAACCCACCCTGAAATCAAAGGCCAATTCCAAAATCTCAGATTCCTAGAAGAATTGATACAACAGCAGCTGTATCTCTTTCATTTGAGTAATTATCATATAATTAAGTGCATGAATTACAAGAGAGCCAAGGCATTAAATTAAAATATTTAATGCTTGTAAATCTGAAAATGATTACTGTGCTGATGTGCAGCTACCGAGCAGCGAAGCTAATGGCAACACAACAGTACCACCAGCCTCCCATTATTCTGCTGTAGCTTAGAGAAGGCATCAGAATTTTGGAAATCTTTTGCTGAGGAGGAAAATTACCTTTGATTCTTTAAACCTAGCAACTGATCCTTGGAAATTGCACACCTAAGTACTGAAAGCAAAAGAGAAGAGGAGAAAGAAATCTCTGAGCTAAAATGTAATGTTTTATCTCACAGATGCATAGGGAGAATTAAAAATGGAAACGTCTTGTTGAGAATCTTACAGAGAGCTGAACAGAAGAGCCATTCCCAGCATTTTCTTTACAGTGGGTCATCTTTCATTACCCAAATTTAGCTTCATCCAAGCTCAGTCAGCAGTTTGCAGGATGGGACTTTCAGCAATTCAAATAAACCAGATAACCAGAGATCTCTACTCAAGGCATTTTCATAACTAGACACCTGACAGAAGAAATCCTTGACACTACAAAGTCTAGCTCTTGAGATTTGGGGGCAAACTGTTTGCACTTCCCTGAAAAAAAGGTGTTAAGTTAAAATTCTTTTCTAAAGTGCAGAAAAGCCCATTCATGTTTCTCTAGCATGTCATTTCTGTTTGCATAAATAAGCCAGGAGTGGACATTGCCTTAGCCCAAGAGAGATCCATAGGCAGTACAGGAGCTGGGCTTGTGCCAAATCCCTGCAGGTCTCCAGGTGCCGAGACAATTTCGGGGACATTTCTAGACTGGAGATGTCCTCCTGCATCCTTATTGCAGGACCAGCCTCAGAGGATACGCCAAGCCAGGCCCTCGGGTGGCTCTGCCTCCTGCCGCAGGCTGATGCCATCCTCCACAGCAAGGACACGGACACCGCCTCAGTGCATCATCAGGCTGGGGAGACTCAGCACAACATTTCGCCTCTTTTCTTTATTTACACTGGTATTTTAAAAGTTGAAAACCAACCAAGAAACCCAACATATATTTGGCTGGTATCTCACTGAAGAATCCCTTTGTGTCACAGAAACACAATTGCCATGAAACTGCAACAAACGCAGTGCACACGGTACACTGGAATGGAGGATTAATGGCTTCAGGCAGTCTAAGGGGTGATGGCTAAGGATGGAGGCAGAATACGTGGTTAGCCCTCCTCCCTTTGAAAGGCACAACTGCCTCCTCAGAATGAATGGATAGGGCTGAGAGCCCACAACTTGTACACCAGAGGGGTGTGTGTGGTTTTTTTATATGTATCTTTTTGTTTGTTTGTTTTGTTTTGTTTTTTAATGTATATACACACACCAGTGAAAAAACTATAAAGACAAATGTTGTATCTATGGACACAATAAATAGGACAAGTTAACTAACTTAAAATTAATTGTCATCAGCTATTACATGAGCAACATCTGATGGCACCCCCTTCAGAACAAAAGCTCATAATCATTATCCCTAAAAAAGGCAATACAGTAGACATTTGTTATCTAAGTGACTGCTTCAAAGGTATTCCAGCACTTCTGACCAGGACTCTTCCTGAAACCCCCAAAAGTCACCAAGACCTAGGCACTTGGCAGCCCTAGTGAGCTATAGCCTTTAATTAACATGGAGAAACATGGTTCTTACTTTAGGTACCAAACGAATGGCTTTTAATTACAGCATCTGGAAAAATGAAAAGGTGCTTTCGAAGTGTTGCCTAAAGGACATTTAATATTCTTTTTAAGAGGAAAGTGGTATAGAAATAGATGCAATGAGAACATTCAATTTCTTTTCTTGACAACACTTACTACCTTTAGGTCTCCTGCCCCAAAGCCACTGCTATCCTAGAGGGTTTTTTCCCCAAAAAATTCTTCATATTTTTTTCTGGGCTCATCTCTCACTTATGCCTCCTGTAACTTGGAATGACAGCAACAGAAATCAGTGAGAGTGGGTGAGTACCTGCCTAGGTGTTATAATGCACAACACAGATGAGTCTGGCCCATGTGTGTGAAGATGTCTGTTTGCAAGGTTGCTGGAAGGTCACATTTTGGCCTTGGCTCTGGGAAAAGGATGCATCGCCTCTCAATTGTCAAGTGATGCTCCCTGTTATAAAGGCTGAACAGTGGAAGACATTAATACCGTTATAAATACTTCAGGTACGTAGATAGGCTAATAACTTGTGTAGTAATCTCCAAAGCATCCGACTTTCATGTGCCAAATACTTTATCATCACAAGGTGGTAATAAGAAATAGCCACAAGGGAAGAGCAACCTTTTCCTAGTGGTAAGGAAGCCAGGATTTCAGAGTTACTATGTAATTAATTCGCTTTTCAGGAATCAAAACACCCTAAAGCAAAAACAAGTTCAACAGACTTGTAATAACATACTATTGTAGTGTTAAGCCCTCTTATTCCTCAACAAAAATCTATCCTTCCCACTTCATCTTGACTGTGAAATCCCTGACCCACACTGTAACCACCTCCTGCCTTATCTACGGCATTTTCCTTTGCCTTGGTCTCCTTGCATCTTGGCTTTCCAGTCCCTGGTGGGATCAAGGTGCTCACACTAAGACCATCTCACTGTCCTGTGGCTCTAACTCCGAGATCCTCCCACCCAGCAATCCTTTCCTGGATTTGTTTTGCCTCACATTTCAAGTTCAGATTCTTCTAAACTTCGCAGGTGCGAACAATTTCATGCTAAAGCACACCTCAGCCACAATTGCGTATGTTGGTACTACGTTCCAGCTTGACTTCCTTAGGACTTGGATCAGATCCCACTGCCACTAGTCTTCAGCACAAATAATCCCAATGAAGTGGGAGAAATCAAACCTGTATGAAACCAGGGTAAGAAACACCAGGATGGGTCACCTGCCCCGACAGATACCACTGCACTTGTAGGCGCCTGACGACTGCCCATGCAAAGCTCTCCATCACCTTCTGTAAACTTCTGCAAACTGAGCACAGCTCTGCACCTTCACAGGCTCACCCAGTGTCCCGGCTACTCTGGTTACCCAAGTTAAACGGCTGGCCTTATCTGACGTGCTTTGCATAGAGCAGAGGATGTTTATGGTGCTGCATGAAAATGTCAAATACAGACATGCTCAATGTGCTTCAAAGTATACACTCTGATTACAGAACGTTTTTTAATGTGGATAACTCACAGCTAGAGCAGAAACTATCAGTTCATTTTCAGCACGGACCTCCCAGGAAGGTGAGGTTATACCTGTCTGTTCTGGCGAGACTTTAAAGGGCTGTTTCCTTTATTTTGTTGTATTTTCTAAAAAATAAATGTTATTTGGATGTTAACAAACATCAACAGTGACAGTAGCTGTAATTATATATAAAACAGCTGATAATTAAAAACTGAGCTTACAAATAATTGAATTTAGATACATAGTTGATGTTATATATAACATTTTAAAAGTTGGCCCTCTTCAGGGATGTATCAATTGAGAAAGAAGACAGATGTTCCTGAAGACATTTTTGCGATCACAGGAAGCAGGAGATGGCTGAAAAGTTGAAAAGATTATGCAAGTGCAATGATTTTTGACACAGGGGGCAGGAGCTGTACTTGGGTTTCATTCCCCTTTTCATCAAAAGGCTAATTTCCCCCATTTTACATTCTGTTTATGCGGTCTATTTTACAAAATCCCATGTACCGTTTTCTGATTCTGTATTCAGTGAGCATGTGCAGGCAGGGAGTCAACAAGGGACCACAACTGACATTGCAGTACACGTAGAGGAGCAATTGTGGAAAGGTTACCACTGACACACACAGACAAGAGATTGAATTTACCAGTTGTCCTGATGGACAGCCTTAATTTGGGCAATTATACCCTGCTCAATATGGATAAACACTGTAAATCATCCTAATTTTAACTCAGAAGAGGAGATTAGAGCAGCACGGATAAACTGTTTATCTATGCATATAGCACAATATATGTTTCGCTCTGTAGCAGTATACATAAAATACAACTGTAATCTATATGCTTGCAAAAGAGTTTAGGTCAGCTGTTACAGTGAAATTGGCTGTGGTTTTATTATTGCATACTTAGTAAGCACTTAAAGCACTAAAACAAACCCTAGGTCACTCCCAGGGACCAGAGCCTGCTAAAATACTGAGCCCCTTCCAGGTTTGTTGGTTTGTTTGTTTGTTTCGATAGAGGTATCTGCGGTCTGAATACAATCATGGCCTGATTCCACTTCCAATTACAGCAGAAATTTTGCCATTAATTTTAACAGGAAAGTTTGAAGGCATATTTACACAGAAGTACACAGGATAGTAGCTTTGATAATGCCGAAAGAACTAATCCAGTTATGCATCTGTGAAGGACCAGAATTAATCACGGAACAGAGCAACGCTGCACATCCTCGTGCACTGAATATTATCACTACAGTTGTGTCACAGCACCTTTGGTCACAGTACACGACTTGGCAGATACACAGGGCCTGTGTGTAACCTGGGTGCTGCTGCCCACACGCAGGCTAACATGGCTCTGCTCCACCTCCCCGGCATCGGCCACGGCACTGCTCACTACAGCCATTCTCCCTCAGATACAAGTTTTCTTCTACCCAGCCAAGCTTTCCTACACAAAAGCAGAACAATGCTACACATCCTGGAAGACCTGTTCTCCCCCTGCCACCTACAGCTGCCCACGCTGCAGAGATCAGAGACCAAATACCCGGCAGACCAGGGGAGCAGCCCCTCCTGGCTTCGCACCTTCCCCCGGGAAGCCATGCCTGCTGCATGGTGGAGGTGGCCATCCCAGCTGTCCCATGCACTGGGGAGCTCCCAGGGGCTCCTCTCCTCTCCCCTGCCTGCCTCCCGTGCCGGCGGTGCGCTGTGCAGCCGGCTGCTTCGCCTGCTCCTGCCCCCAACGCCCTCACAACAGCTGTGGGCTTAATTATCAAAACAACATTTTAATAGTCTCATAACTGAACTCCCTTCCAAACATGCCAGCAGAGAGGCTGCAAGGATTCTTTTAACATCTTCAGCTAAACTTACTAATAGGCTGCATTTAAGCGATTAGGCTGTCCTAATGCGTGCCATTTACTTCTGGAGCCATCCCTCCCACCTCAAATTGCCATTTGCTGTCTCTCATTTCCTAAGTGACTCTATTATCTGCGCAAGTATCGAGGTGGTCAGCGCTCCCACACACCAGACCTCCGAGGAAAGCAGAAGACCAGGAAATTATCATGAAGGTAGCAATCCTGCCTCTCATTATCTTCTTTTTTTTTTTTTTTAAAGGGACTAATATATTAGTACCCAATCAGCACTCCCAAGGAAGTGAATGTGCTAAGTGTACTTACGCAAATTTTTTAAGATCACTAGGGGTTTACTTGCTTTTAACACTTAAAAAAAAAAAAAGATTTTCCACGACAAGCATTAGTTTCCTTTTTTACTACCTTCACAACTGAGCCATTTCTTGCTTTGTAAAATAATTCTAAAGAGACTCCAAACTAGTATTTAGCTGCCAAGTTAACTTTTCTGTACAAACTCCAGAGTAAAAGGTGAATGCACATTGAAACAGTGCCGTGATTTCTCCTCAGTAAATAAGCCATTTATTCAGCAAACTGTCCTTCCCATTTCCCACATTTTACCATTTCTTTTCATACCATTGTTACCGGAGTTGGGCAAATGTTTATTGTCAATAGAAATTTTAATGACAGCGATTAGGAAAGTGATGAGTTTATCCATTTGTCCCTCCTCATAGATTTCTCTGAACTGCTGCCTTTTTTTAAAAAACCTGCAAATATATGCACACTCATCTTTCCACCATATCTCACACTGAGGTTCCTTGCAAGTCTGAAGCAGGTATGGCAAAGCATTTATTTCTATGAACATGAGGATCTGCTATAGAAAAGAAAAACTTTAGATAGTGTCTCCGTAGCTCTCCAAATGAACTCCTAGCTGCACTAAGCTCTTCCAGTGGACTTTGATGGGATCAGGATTTTATCCCCTCTCACAACAGTAAATATCTAGCTATATTCTTGGGAAAAAGAAATAGATTTTTAAATAGATTTTTTAAAGAGTTTATTACTTTGGATAATAGCTTAGAAAAACACCCTGTACTGTCAGCTGAGGGGCCCGCAGTGCCACAGTAGTGTTTCTGCTCACGTCCATTCTGTAAGAGGGTCGGTCTGTTCTGCCCAAAGAACGTTACTGGCCAAGATGCGACACCTCATTGTAACCGATGTGCGATTTTTACTCAATTTTACAGCTGAGTTAAGCAAGGCACTGGGTTGTTGCATGAATTATCTACGGTCACCCAGCCTATAGATCTGCAGGCTGCCCCCTCCCCGTTAGTCAAATGAACCATTTGTTGGTTAGTCAAATTCATTTCGGTTGGTCTGGAAAAATCTGCTTGTACGTGTTTCGTCTGTTGTGCAGCGAGCCGAGGCCAGTGTCCACCCAGCAGATGGAGGAGCGGAAGCACTGGCCTCCGCAGATGGAGCCTCCATACCTTGCCCTTCCTTAACTCACCCAGGAGATGACCCACTAAGAGAGCCAAATATGTGTAATTTGTCTTTACCACTATTTGTTGTTAGCCTTCCTTGGGCTTTAGTAAAGAGCGCAAGCAATCAAGGTGCAATAAAAAAATAAAAATAAAATACATGGAACAGCATTACTCTGGCCACAGGCTGTAAGTTCACAAACTTGGGTCCAAAGGAAGCGCTTCCCGCAAGCCTGCAGTGGTGTTGGAGGTGATGCCCGCATGTCACAGGAGCACGGGCTACATGCACCCAAAGGTGTGGATCCATAGGTGTGGCTGCCAGTAACATGCTGCACAGTGCTAAGTCTCAAACTATACCACAATCAAATTATTTATTCTAATACAGAAAAACTGAATATAGACCTTTTTCTTCATTGCTATTCATTATCTCTTACAGCCTAACAGTATCTTTAGAAATCCCAGGATGATCAGCAAATCCAGGGAGATTTAAACTATATTTTTGTATTAAAATAGTCAAGGATGTAGGTGACACGTTGTGGCCCCATGTAATTTAAATGTGATAGATTTAAAGGTAAAAAGCTCTTTGCAGTCTGTTGCAGAGAGTGGGCCAGATTCCCATCTCAATTACAGACAGCTAAACCCAGACTAACAATGCTGACTTCTGAATGTTGGAGTTACTCCAGATTTACATTGGATGTAACAGATTAAAATATAAGCTATTGTGTTCACGTCTCATTCTCTCTAAATGAAATATTTATCTATGCATTACAAATAGGTAGGAAAAGCTAGTGCATCGTTCTCCTACTTCAAGCTGCCCAAATCTCCTAATTATAAACAGGGAGCAGAGCTTTAAAAAGGACATTCCTCTTCCTTTCTTCATCACAATATCATCTTCAAAACTAAAATATTAAGGAAATAGAAACCAGGGTTTTTAAGGTTTTTACAGTCTGTGCTCCAGGGGAAAACAGGCACTCAGCTACGACTGAAATTGCTTCACAACGTGCGCTTCTGGGCCTGTGTTATCCTCACTCCACAGATGAGCAGAAAATATAGTTTGTTTCTTTTTTTTTCCCCCTGGTTTGTCATCTGTGGCTCACTTAATGCTCCTGGATCCTGCAATGTTCTCAGGGAAAGACAAAGAGCGCTGGCTGAATATTTTACTGGAGAAAAAACCCTACTCCCGTCTTCTGTAAGTGTGCTTTGTGCATCCTTAAAATGACCCCTTATAGAGATCATGCGAAGAAAAATAAAACCACAGCCCTTTTGTTCACAAAAAAGCACAATCTTTAGGGTCAATCGCTTCCCTTCAAAGAACCAAGATCGGCACTTCATTTCAAAACTCATCAAAACAAACCATCTATCATTAAAATATTGACCTATTTCTAAAAAAAATACCAAAGATGTATCCTCCTGCGCACCTGCTGGCAGGATGGATGCCATTGGGCCAGCCTGCACACGGCCCCTTGTCACCACCAGCCTCCTCCTCCTCAGCCTTCCACCAGCCCAGCGCACAACGCACCGTCCAGCCTCGTGCAATTCATAAGTGCACGGAGTTACAAAACCATGGGCAGCTGTAATTCCTCATCCATGTGTATATTTAAGAAAGGAAAGGCGATTGCTTAGTCTAGAGTTCAAACCCTGAAATGAGGCTGAATGATATGCGCTGTTGGGACATAGCGAGCAGCTGGGACTCTGCGTAGGTAATTTGGACTTTGTGGTCCAAACCTGGCCGACGTATACCAAGTTATTCAGCAGCCAGCTGACCACCCGTAATTCCCTGCTTTGCTGTGGGTAGACAGCAGTGCAGGCTTTTGGGCTGAAAACAGCAAGGCCACGAGGCCTGGGCACATACTGTGATTCTTCCAAGCCCCCAAGCACTAAAACGATCTGAAACCCAAAGGCAGTCTTCTCACCAAGATTATACTTGAGCTTCCAGGTTCACATCTGTTCATCCACTAATCATCTCATGATACGATACGGTTGAACAGGCAAAACTCCTCTGGACTTCAATGTTCTTTGTCCAAAGTAAAAATGTATTTAACTACATTATTTGTCAATCAATTTATGTTTATTATCAGCCTCTGTAGGCATTTGCATTTCTGGTTAAGTGATAAGCTATCGTGCCCATGAAACTCTTATTTTTAGCTCACCTGTAAGTGCATTGAGGAATTCAGTCAAGTAAAAAATTCTGCAAAAACACCAGCTGGCCAGTGATACAACTAACACGAAGAAATAGAAAGCTGGTGATGAACCTCTGCGGTGGCGTTTGAAGCAATGGTCTAACTTCAGTGTAGTTTTCACCTCAGGGAGAGGTTCAGGGTTGTGGTTTTTGACCCTGCTCAAGGATAATACATATTAGACTGCAATGCTAAGATCCGTCCATTGCCACCCCAAAATTTAAAAACAGTAACAGAGAGCTCGCAGTGCACCTGCCACTCTCCAAAACTATGGGTTACCCATTTTAGCATCACTGTACCAAAAAGCATGCCCACCTGCAGCCCTGTGCTGAGCAGCATCCCCACATGGCCCCCCAGCACCAACCACCATGGGCTCCCTCTCTGCCACGGGCTCCTACATACCTATCCCTGCTGCCTAAGCAAGGTTATAAATGGGCACGCTACTAAACACACTCTTTGCTGTCATTGAACAAAACCAGTTTCCTTCACAACTTAACTTGTGAGTGCATTTGGTTTCTGGCAGAAAAGACAGGATGGTCAAATTTTATCCTTGAGCCAACAATAATCTGCGTCCTCTGCAGAGCATTAGAAGGAAGAGAAGTTTTCAACTTTCATAAAGCATAATAAAATATTGTTTAGGTTGATGTGATGCAGCAGAAAGCTCATATGGAAAGTATACGCTGGTCTCCCGTTGTTGAGAGCAGGGAATACACTGCCTGTGACTGGAATATGGTACGTTATTTGAACTACAGCAAGGCGCTAGGAAGTCCTTGCTGATTCCAACTCAGGCAATGAAGAAATGTCCTGAGAGTTCAGGAGCAGAAAAGATTTATACCGTGTCCGTGATATTTATATTAATACATGATTCATGTTATTGCAAGGACCACTGCTCAAAATACTTTGCCTTCAGAATTGTGGACAAACAAAAAAAATTGTGTTTCCCAAGATCCACTGATGTGGGTTTACACGGTACTCTAATGTAATCACAAGAACATTAAACAGTACGAAAGTCTTCTCTCTTTTCCATGGCTGATTAAGCAGTTGGGAACAGAGAATTTACTGTGAAAAAAGCAAACAATTATATGCTATCTGAGGTAAACATTACCTTAGTAATGGAAGCTGAGCTTTAGAACCTTATTGTCAGTAGGGATTAGCATTATAATACTTAAAATGACATTTATAACACTTACTGAAATTACAAGAATGAAGTCTGTGGAGACACAGAAATGAAATCAGCTCAATGTGTTTTTATAAGAATACTGAAATCTAAGTCCCTTAGAGGAAAGATATAGACA